>NC_086444.1:377983399-380383399 GCF_028390025.1 Pseudophryne corroboree | reverse complement strand
ACTGCAGAGTCGCACTGCTTATATTATTTATGTGAATGCAGTAGGTGGCAGCACATACAGCACACACCAGTTGAAAATAATAATAATATATAACACTGGGCTGCAGCTGCACTGTGGGCAGTGAGAAAAAAATACACCACCAATGTGACACTTAGGATTATGCACCAGCACCAGTGTAACAGTTCCTACACTATAAAACTAACAATGACTTGCTAACTGCCTGTACAGTATATCTAGCTTAGCCGATATTACACTAAGAGAACTGGGATGGACACTTCGATAT
The DNA here is from genome assembly GCF_028390025.1 of Pseudophryne corroboree. Lineage (NCBI taxonomy): Eukaryota > Metazoa > Chordata > Amphibia > Anura > Myobatrachidae > Pseudophryne > Pseudophryne corroboree. Next base: position 380,383,116 of record NC_086444.1, on the reverse strand, counting down.
GTCAGCTCAGCAAAACTGCAGTCAGTGTAAAAGGACAAATAGTTCAGCTCAGTAGCACAAGACAAGAATGGATGTCAAAACAATTCAGCTCAGCCTGTAGTGGACAGATTCTGTAGTTCAGACTTTAGCTTAGCACAGCACACTTGCAGTATCAGCATTCACCATGGATGTCACACAGTTTTCTATGGTTTCTGCTTTGAAATGGCACCACTGCAGACACTTACAGTATATTGAATCCAAAACATGTGAGATCTGATACTGGGATGACTACATTTTGCCTTGATTTGGAATCCGAGCAAGGCACGGAAAAACTCAAACTGGCGCTATGCAAATGCAGCAGCTTTACAAATACAATCCTTAACAATGCAAATGCAGGAAGAGGTGCATAGCACCTTCTTCCTGCACTTGCTATAGTAATACTGTGATTAATGTAATCGCAGTCCATGATGAACATTGCAACCAATGGTTGCGATGTTCATCTGTAACGGCAGGATGAGAAAGCCTGAGCTTACCCAGGCTTGTCACGGAAAGGTGGCTTCCAAAGCCAAGGAAACTGCATCTTGCGAAGATGTCCTTCGCCTTGCCACTCCCAGAAAATGGGGATGATATGCTCCCATCCCTGCCACCGAAAGCCTCTGCAGCAATCATATTTCTGAGATGCTATCACAGGACCCATTCTGCAGATGCATACCCATAGTTCACAGTAATTAAATTATTGTTAACCAGTTGATATTTGGTAGCTACAGCTTGTTCTTTGAAATGCCTTGGTGCTTCATACTAGCAGATAAGTCTATAGCCCCTCCATTGTCACATAGGATGTTATGAGCTTCTTTAGGGTTTAACATTTTTAGTTAAGTTTAAGCACTTAACTAATTTAAAGTGTCTCTTTTGATGTTTCGGTTAAAGCCATATATTCTGCTTTTGTTGAAGATTATGAAACTGTTTGTTGTTTCTTACTTGAGCAGCTTATCTCAGCACCTAATTTAACTTGGTATCCAGTATAAGAATGTCTGTCGTCTTTATCTGCTCCCCAATCTACATCATACGAAATTTCAAATTTAAAAGTTTTAGTCCTTGAAAACACAAGTTGTAATGAACTAGTACCCTTTATATTTGTTAAGAGCCTCTTAACCTCTAACAAATGCTATTTCCCAGGAATGTGATATCTGGCTGACTTCGAACACTCAGACAGAGAGGGGGGGGGGGAGTTGCAAATCCCACCCCTACATTTCCCTTCAGCAAACTAAAAATTACCTGTAACCATACCTGAACCTATCTGGTAATAGAAATTCAGAGAATTAGTTTACACATGTATGCAAACACATGTTTAAGCTGTTGAGCCACTTTCAAGGCTTCTCCGATGTCAGCAGTCCTAACATCCAGACAGAGAGCTAACTTACCCAGGAGCCACCCCCAGGATCTCCTGGGGGTGGCTCCTGGGTAAGTTAGCTCTCTGTCTGGATGTGTTTTAGTAACAGCCTTTATCATGAGGCCTACTGTGACAAATTACATGGCCCTATGTGGGCACTGCTATCATGTAGTGTTAGGACTGCTGACTTCGGAGAAGCCTTGAAAGTGACTCAGCAGCTTAAACATGTGTTTGCAAACATGTGTAAACTAATTCTCTGAATTTCTATTACCAGATAGGTTCAGGTATGGTTACAGGTAATTTTTAGTGTGCTGAAGGGAAATGTAGGGGTTAGATTTGCAACCCCCCCCCCTTCTGTCTGTTTGTCTGTGACCCCTCCTCCTTTCCAGCACCTGATACATAATTATCTCCAGGAATGACCGAGTAACTACCGTTGTTTGCTTAACTTCGAACACTTCATACTGTACATCATACTCCCAATAACATTTTGGTATGGGATAACTCGCATCTCCTCTATTTTCAGATTGTGTAGTTGGTGATGTGATTCTAGTTAGTTTTGTAATTTTGTCAACAGGAGTATACAGTATACTAGTTTTGCATCTGACATACCATATTTCACAAATACAGTTCAATATAGTTTTGCTGATATATACTGATAGTTTCATCTTTTAGATTTTGCTAAATCCTTATAGCCAGCAGGTGATTTGCAGGACCTAGGTCTTTTCAATCTAAATCTTTCCCCTAAAAGTGTTTTTACATTTTCAAAGTGACTTTCTTGACCAGCTAGTAGCAAATCATCCATGTACACAACAACAAGGTGTAGTTTTCCTTCTATCATTTTGTGTTATAGACAATGATCTGTTTCCATTTTTAGCAACACTGTGTCTACAGTAGTTTGATTTACCAACATCTACCACTTTAAGTTGTATAATTTCTTCAGGATCAGTATGAAATACCTACAATCAAAATCCCGACAAGGTCAAAATACTGACAAGGTCGAAATACCAGCATTTAAAATACCAACAAGGTCAAAATACCGACATTTAAAATGTTGATAGGTCAAAAAGTCGACACACGTTTTCATTGTTTTTTGGTGGATCGACATAGGTAGACACGGACACCGTCTAAGTGTATGGCATCCCCTCGCGTGGCTCGCTGCGCATGCCATGCTTCGGGCACAGTGCCTTCCTGTGCTCAGCATACTATTATATTCCCACTCTAGGTCCACTGGGATGGTAAAGTACGAACAAGTCGGTTTCAATTAAAAAAATCATAAAAAACTCATGTCGATTTTTTGACCTGTTGACATTTTAAATGTCGTTATTTTGACCTTGTCGGTATTTTAAATGTCTCTATTTTGACCATGTATTTATTTTGACCTTGTCGGGATTTTGACCGTCGGTCAATGGTTGTCGGGATTTTGACAGTCGGGATTTTTATTGTAGGTAAATTGACCACATCCCATTTCTTCAGCTAGTTCACCATTAAAAAATGCAGAATAAAAATACTGGTTAAATCATAGCAAGTTATGTGGGGGTCATTCCGAGTTGATCGCTCGCTAACAACTTTTTGCAGTGCTGCGATCAGGTAAAATCTCAGCAAAACTGTGCATGCGTATGCACCGCAATGTGCAGGTGCGTCGTACCGGTACAGAGAGGATTGGTGCTTGGCGATGGATTTAACGAAGAATCCATTCGCACATTTAACGAAGAATCCATTCCATTCACTGATTGATATGACATTTCAGGATTCAACAAGTTTTTAGTTAGCAATATCCTACGTCTATATCACTTGCTCTCAAGACAGTGTAAAAGAGAAATACAATCTTGTGATTTGTAGTCCAACTACATCTTCTTTCTTTTGGTATATGTTTAGAAGCTTTGCAACCACATACTCTTAAGTAACTTATGTCAGGATTTTACCAGTTCATGCTTCATTAGATACAGTATACAGCTGTTTGAACTGCCTCAGCCAAAACATATTTTCAAGACCAGCATTGTTCAGTATTGCATGATTTATTTATAGTATGATTTACACGCTCACTTATTCCATTTTGTTCTGGCCTATATGATATGGTTAGCTGATGTTTGAGCCATATTTTCTCATGATATCCAAAAGAACATTTGCTTTGATACTGTACTCCATTGTTGGATCTTAATGTCTTTAGTTTGTAACCTATTTGAGTTTCTACTAAATTATTGTAGTCCACAATTTTTGTGTATAACTTCACTTTTTACTCTTAGAAAATACACATGGATCATCCTTTCAAAATCTTCTATTAGCATCACAAAATAACTGAAACCAAAAAACAATTCATATTCCATAGAACCAAATACATCTGTATGCACCAGTGATAATGGTCACTCAGCTCAAATTGCTAATTTTCAGTAAGAACATTGGGTTTGCTTACTCTTGATGCAGATGTCGCATACCAGACAATCTGAATTGATTATAGCATTACCATCACCATCTTGCTTTAAGTTTCTGTATGTTCTCAGAGCTTAAATGTCCCAATCACCTATGCCATTGGGGGTCATTCCGAGTTGATCTCTCGCTAGCAGTTTTTAGTAGCTGTGCAAACGCATAGTCGCCGCCCACGGGGGAGTGTATTTTTGCTTTGCAGGAGTGCGAACACCTGTGCAGCAGAGCGCCAGCAAACACATTTTGTGCAAAACAAGACCAGCCCTGTAGTTACTTATCCTGTGCGATGATTGCTGTGACGAGTGACACGGTAAATGAGGTCAGTTACCCGCCCAGCAAATGCCCGGCCACGCCTGCGTTTTTCCAAACACTCCCAGAAAACGGTCAGTTGACACCCATAAACGCCCTCTTTCTGTCAATCTCCTTGCGTTCTGCTGTGTGATTGGAATCATCGCTAGAACCAGTGCAAAACCACAATGGACTTCATAACCGTACGACACGTGTGCGCATTGTGGTGCATACGCATGCGCAGATTAGCTGTTTTTTCCATTGATCGCTATGCAGCAAACATCAGCAGCTAGCGATCAACTCGGAATGACCCCCGTAGTCTGAATAGATTCAGCAACAGATCACATAACACTGTTCCTTATCTAATATGCAGAGTTGCTGGTATCAAATAGTGGACCTTTTCTTATTGCACACAGTTAACTTGCCTTCTGCAAAGTTGTTTTTCTGTTTTTCTTCTCAATGATACAGATGATGGTTATGTTAGATCCAAGGTCTCGCACAAATAAAATTTACTTTTGATTTGTAAGTTCACAGTAATTGTCCCAACTTTAGACAATGTGAGGACTTTATCCCCAATTCCTATGACTGTAATGAGTTCACATTCACAGCAGTCTCTCCTACCACTTTGATCTTTTAGTCTAGAATTTGAAGCCTTGTGCCGTACTTTGAGGAAAATAAATAATTTGTACTTTGTTTTTTAAACTTATTGTCTTTAGTATATACAGTAAGGCAGATGTTCCTGCAATATTGTCCACTGGTATCTGCTCCTGGAATTATGGACCTAATTCAGGTTTCTTAGCAAACCAAAAAAGTTAGCAATTGGGCTAAACCATGTTGCTCTGCATGTGGGGCAGATGTAGCATATGCAGAGAGAGTTAGATTTTAGTGGGATGTGTTCAAACTGAAATCTAAATTGCAGTGTAGAAATTAAGCAGCCACTATTTCCCATGCACAGAAACAATATAACCCACCCAAATCTAAATTTCTCTGCACATCTGCACCTGCAGTGCAACATGGTTTTGTCCAATTGTTAACTTTTTTTTGTTTGCTAACAAACCTGAATATTCCCCTATATCAATTTTGCCCTTACCATAAAGGGGTCTATTCAATTATTGATTGAATTCCGGACTTGTCAGAAAACACGTGAATCGCCAGATTAGCCACGGATTCACATATTTTCTCGAATTTGCGGGCATTTCCGACAGGTTTTTGGCCCATTTTCGACAACGCTGATTCACTTCAAAATAGTTGAATCAGCATTTTCTAAACTAGCAAATCCTGTTGGAATTGCCCGCAAATTGAATAGTGAAGTGTTGGATGCTCTCCATTGGAGAGGATCCAACACTAATTGAATATACCCCTTAGTAGTTAATGCAGTGGCATTTGACTCCAATGCCACTACCAAAATTCCAGTTCTGGGGTGGCTAAGGTTCTTATGCAACAGAAAAATGTCCAAATGTCCCCTTGATTGAATGGTTCTCACCAAGGTGATGGTATTACATGAAACAAAAAAACATAGAACACAACATAGTGTAATACTGTCTTTGCAAGATAGTTCTTTCCACTGTGCAGGGGGGAAAGATAGGTGATGGAGAATTGTCCCAAGGGAATTCAGACGTCCACCTTCTTATAGGATCACCCAAAGTGATGTCATGCCAACGAAACAATAAATTCGTACATGTATGCTTACTTGTATAAGTGAAGTAAAAAAACACATAAAGGTTTCTTTGTGGTGAGGATAAATATCACTCATATAGTGAATATGAAAAATTAAAAAAGGGGAGCCAATTATGGCAAAGCAAACCCTTTTATTTAGAATAAAATGCAAATAGACGACCAGCCATACCATAAAAGGAAACAGAGATGGAAATCAGCTGACAAAAAAATGACCTGGGTATCAATATGTCATATGTTCCCCTCTATGGATATAACTGGTTTGGACATCAATATGGCACTGTATCAATGCGTTTAGATGCTCGGCGGCGTCTTTATCAAGATTTAACAGTGTATATGACACTGATGCGCAGCCTCTCCTGCACAGTCAGCTGAATGCTACATACTTATAGCGACTTCATTATCGTCTATTTGGACTCCAATGGACATCAATTGCTGGATAATAGACAACAATTTATCAATGTATTTGTTTATGTCTTTACACTCACTTAGTTTTTTCCCTGTACAAAATGTGTCTGAGGTTTCTTTTCCCATAAAACCCTTATCTTAGTAAGCTGTTTGCTTTTCTATTGATGATGGAATATACTTGCTGCTCTACAACTAGCTAATGATTCCAATGGCTCCATTCACTTTATCAGAATTTGGGTTGTCTTCTGGATCAATCATGACTTCCACAGCTTCTCATGTTTTAATTGCATTTCTATGGCAGTAGTTCTCCGAGTAGTTCTCCCAGCTTTTTTAATTTTACAAAGTTCATACTTACACATGAAGTGTACATTTTCACCTGTTAAATGAAATTGTAATCCTGTTGAATGTGTCCTGCACTGTCGCAGAACTGGGCCCATAACCTACTGGCAGATGCCTACAAGTTTGTATGTGCATAGCGAATGTGAGCAAGGAGGTCAGTCCACATGTTGATTCCAAAGAAGAGTAGGTTTTAATGAATATAACAGGATATGCATGATAGAAGCAAACAGTAGTAAATACGATAAGGAATCAATCTTTTTTGTGTTTGGTACAGTACAGACGTACAGCACTGTGGCACTCCAACTGCACATTAACAGACTTGTGTTCATGAAAATACTTTTATAGAGGCTTATAAACAAGTCTTGCACCTGGCATCTAGACAGTCTGACAATTAAAGTTAATTAATAATATTTACTCAGACATGTAAGGCAAGATTTAATAGTGTCTGAGATTGCCAGAGGTGCCTGATGCCAGACAATCTCAGACTTTTTTTTAAAGCGTCATTCACAAGGCAAAATCATGCCTTTTAAATGACTGTCACTTTTAAAAGATGCCTGAGATTGAGCAGCATCCACATCTCCGACAATCTCAGTTGATATTACATCTCACCTTTTATGTTATTTAGATACATGAGTAATGCACAATAACACACAGTTAAGAGACACCACTTAGTGATTAACCATTTAATTACATACCAACAATTAACACCACTAGAACAATATGTACAGTACCTGCATAAAAGTAACCTCATACACCATTCCCCATTTAATTTTAATACTATCAGTCACCACATAAGAATATCACCTCCAACATCAGACTCTAGTTCAAACTAGGTCATGGCAGCCATGCCGGACCCATTCCCAATGTCAGCTTGGTTCATCCATAGACGGATCAGGCACAGATAGTTTCTTCTAAGCCCAGACTGAAGTGCATAGGGTCACCGTTTTGCCCTTTTGCCTGATTAAAGTGAAGATAAGGTAAGGAATTTGGGAAATGTTAGCTAGAAATGAGCAATGTTGTGGTGTAATTTAATGCAAAGCAACCTTTGCTAGAGGACAGGGCATTTTATCTAGATGCATATTTCTGACAATGCAATCCTGCAGTATTAGCCCTTTATAATTATTATTTATGATGAGATTGTATGTAATGGCCATTCTGTGTGCTAAATTCCACATGCTGTTTTTTAATCAAGTGCTAAATAAAGCGAATACTGTAGTTCACAGAACAGTTTAGAATTTTTGGTTTATTGTATACTATATGACAAAGACATACATGTTTGAGACACCTCACTGTAAATAGGATACAGGAGGTTTAGGAGCAGGCAACCTTAATAGATAATGGATTTAATTATAAAGAGTTGTGAAAACTAGGTTTGGTTACTTTAGAATAAGTTTAACATAGAGGAGACATGACTGCTATATTTTAAATAAGTTCAAGGTTTTATACCCAGTTACCAAACAAAGGACAAAACATGTCATCAGTTACAATGAAAGAAAATGATTGCACTGTGAGCAAAGGAAGGATGTTTTTTTAGTGTAAGAGTGGTTAAGCTGTGGAATTTAACAAACATTTTAAAAATGAATTTAAATGTCTAGAAATTGTGTCTCTCTAGCTAAAACGAGTACAGGTCATTCATTATGTGGCAATTGATCAAGACATTTTTTCTGGCTGTCAAGTTTGGGGTTAGTGAGGAAAATAAATTGGCAACTGACACATAAGTGATATTGTTTTGCCTCCTCTGGATAAACATGATTAGGAATTATGAATGGTTGAACTCAGTAGACCTGTGTCTGTCTCAACCCTACTATGCAACTATGAGATCTGAAGGCTTCCGTGCAGAAGCTGCATACAGTGGCAATTATTCAGGAGTGGTTGCAAAAAGGAAATTCTGTCTGGCTCATGTTGTATAAGGTTTTACAGATAATGGTAATAATATTGATGTGATGCTGTAGCAGGAAAACTTCGAACAAATTACATGATTCATCCACATTGCACATTTAATTGTAAAACAATTTATGATACAAACAGAAATATCCAGTTGATGAATGTGGAGATTTTAGGGGTTATTCAGAGCTGTTAGCAAACAAAAAAAGTTAGAGATTGAGCAAAACCATGTTGCATTGCAGGTGGGGGAGCAGTAACATAAGCAGAGAGAGTTAGATTTGGGTGGGTTACATTGTTTCTGTGCAGGGTATATACTGTCTGCTTTATTTTTATTCTGCAATAGAGATTTCAGTTTGAACACACCCCACCCAAATCTAACTCTCTCTATACATGTTACATCTGCCCCACCTGCAGTGCAACATCGTTTTGACCAAGTGGTAACTTTTTTGGCTAGCTAACAACTATGAGTAACGCCCTTTAAGAAGAATGTTTACTAAAATATTGTATGCAGTCATCACAGTCACTGCTGATGTTTTTGCTCAATACTGCATTCCTCCTAATTCTGTGTGACCCCAGAGCCATGCTTAATAATCTTCAATTCCATAAGGCCATACTTATAACATATCAAGAAATAGAGAAATGATTACAGTGAAATTAATTTGTTTTCATTCATTTTTCTGTATGTTTGCTGTTTACCAACCAGGGGGAATATTTACTAAAAGTCAATTTTGGTCTATGTTAATCAATTTTTGGTCGATATTGGGGTTGATTTTTTGATCGATTTTTTTGTTTCAGGGTCTAAATTACACATTTTCTAACATGATTTTTGAGATCATTTTAAAAAAAATATCTGTCAAATATCATCTGTTATTAAATATGGGATTTAGGGGTACTGTATATTCACTCAAAATCGATCTGATTTATGATCGATGTTTGGTTGATTTTATATATTCAGGGTCTAAAGTCCACATTTACTAATAGATGATTTTTTTTTAAACAATGTCAAAAATCATTATCTTTTGGTAAATGTGTGATATAGGCCCTCATTCCGAGTTGTTCGCTCGGTAATTTTCTTTGCATCACAGCGATTTTCCGCTAATTGCGCATGCGCAATGTTCGCACTGCGCCAAGTAAATTTGCTAAGAAGTTTGGTATTTTACTCACGGCATTACGAGGTTTTTTCTTCGTTCTGGTGATCGGAGTGTGATTGACAGGAAGTGGGTGTTTCTGGGCGGAAACTGGCCGTTTTATGGGTGTGTGTGAAAAAACGCTGCCGTTTCTGGGAAAAATGCAGGAGTGGCTGGAGAAACGGGGGAGTGTCTGCGCGAACGCTGGGTGAGTTTGTGACGTCAAACCAGGAACGACAAGCACTGAACTGATCGCACTGGAAGAGTAAGTCTCGAGCTACTCTGAAACTGCACAGAAAAATCTTTTCGCAATATTGCGAAAACTTTGTTCGCAATTCTGCTAAGCTAAGATACACTCCCAGAGGGTGGCGGCTTAGCGTGTGTAATGCTGCGAAAAGCGGCTAGCGAGCGAACAACTCGGAATGAGGGCCATAGACACTTAAACACAAAATTAATCAAATATCGACCAAACATTAACAAAATCGACTTAGTAAATATACCCCCATAAGTAAAAAAATAAAGGATTGCTGCACCAATTAATTGCAGGTGGGAGGCATTTGATATGCCGGCTTTTGGGTTCCCAGCGCTCAGCATACCGGCGCCGGGATCCCGACAGCTGGCATAACGACAACTATTCTCCCTCTTGGGGTGTCCACGACACCCCTGGAGGGAGAATAAATAGTGTGGCGTGCATAGTGCGCCACTGTGCCTGCAAGGGGCTCTTTTGCGCTCACTCCGCTGCCTGCATGCTGGTGGTCGGGATCCCGGCACCGGGATCCCAAGTGCCGGCAGTACGTAGTAGACTCATTGCAGATAGCTAGAAACTTTGAGCCTAATTCAGGATTGATTGCAAAAGCAAAATCTTTTTCTAATGGGCAAAACCATGTGTACTGCAGGTGGGGCAGATGTAACATGTGCAGAGAGAGTTAGATTTGGATGGGTTATTTTGTTTCTGTGCATGGTAAATACTGGCTGTTTTATTTTTACACTGCAATTTAGATTTCAGTTTGAACACACCCTACCCAAGTCTAACTCTCTCTGCACATGTTATATCTGCCCCATCTGCAGTGCACATGGGCCTAATTCAGAGCTGATAGTAGATGTGCTAAATTTAGCACATCTACGATCAGTTTCACAGACATGCGGGAGATGCCCAGCACAGGGCTAGTCTGCACCGCATGTCTAGCCCTACCCCCCTCCACCCCGCACAGGTACAAAAGCAAGGCATGGCGGCTATGCGTTTGTACCTGGCAAGTTGATCCCTACCTGCGCAGCTCTTGTGCTCCGGCAGGGAGCCACCTGCTGCATCCCGGGTCACAGCGGCTGCGCGTGATGTCGCGCAACTGCCCTGGCCTGCTCCCCCAGTGGTCCAGACATGCCTCCGTTCTACGCAAATGGCGTTCTAACGCTGTTGGCACGCCCCTCCCGCCCCGCGACCACCTCTGCCTGTCAAACCAGGGATGCATTTCACTGGGCTCCTGTGGTGCGCATGTGCAGTGCAGCCGCTGCTCGTGCACACTCCACAAAGTAATTCAGACTGCGATCGCTGCCTCTGCAGTGATCCAGTCTGAATTATCCCCATGGTTTTGCAATCAACCCTGAATTAGGCCCTTTCTCTTAGAATAATGCTTCTTTCTACAGGAGCCCCCTTTTCTTTCCAAATTTAAAATTCCACTATTCAGATACTGCAGAAATTAATGCAGATCCATGCTATCCTTCTGTTTCAAATGTGAATGTCCAGCTTCAGCAATTGGTAACAACAACTAATGTAGCTGTTCATGTCACACAAATCACCAAGAAAAGTGATCTCTGAAAGCTATAACATTGTTGCTGTGTATAGCAGCATTCTGTAGAGGGAACACGATATATATGGATCGCGACATGTCTCTGCATATTCATTGCTAACTGGCCCCCACTATATTGAATGGGCAGTAATGGCATTCATATGCACACAACTGCCAGCTCCCATTCTAAAGAAAATGTAGACTACGTAGAATACTATACACCCTGTTATGCTGGGAATCGCCTGTTGCATTGCATACACAACGCAGCAAGGCTGTACAAAGAAAAATTTGTATGTAATTTTACTCTGTATGTGGGGCTAGCCTCTCTGATACAGCCTGAGGTAGATAAGTTTGTGGATTCATTACCAGAGAAGAAGGAAGATCCACTGGAGCTGCCATCTCAGCTGTAAGGTACCATCTAAAAGTAACTTACAGTATCTGTGCCTACACCAGCAACAGGGGTACCACACCTACACATATTCAAGAAAATCCCCTTGTGATGCCTGGTGAAAATTCTGGCATTCAGAATCTTGCCAAAAAAATAAATATATAAGCAAATGAAATATTTGCAGCTTTTCGAGATGCAGGAGAGCTTCATCGATTAACTTTCCCCTTCAGTTTTTTTTTTTGGGGGGGGGAGATGCAGGTGCACTATCTCACACTGGCTCAACCTGTAATAACCAGAGGCATTTAGCATAATCTTGGCCAGGGCTATGAGCTTACCCACTGCACCAAGGTAGCCTCTCATTGCGTAAGTCCCTAAAACTAACTGCAGGGGTTCAGGTCTGGGGGGCAAGACACCCCAAAGCCACCCAGCCAGACAACCCCAGGGCAGCGCAAGAGTGATACAAGTAAAGAGTTAAATAGGTAGGAGCAACTACTGCTTCATGTGTGAGTAATGTGAAGAGTGAAAAAGAATGGTGTGAAAGTGTTACACATATAAAAAACATACCATAAGTGGCATAGTGTATTAAAATAAATGTTATATTGCGATGCCCCGAGGGTGTCCAGCCACGGCAGGTCCAGGAAGCCCCGCGCCCCAGAAACTCCCCACAATATTGACTACCATAATAAACAAATGTAGGAGTCTTACCCCAGTGTGCTCATTCCACATATGCAAGCCAGAGTGCTGGGCCCTCTAATTAAAATCAGTGAGGGGTGGGTGGGGCAGGGTGCTAAACTAGCTGAAGTGTCTCATGCCTTCAGATATATGTATAAATACATAGAATCAGTTGCAAAGGAAGGGGGGGCCTAGTTTGCACACCATAATTAGGTAATGAGGTGCTACTCTGCTTGAGACTTAATACAATGTACAGAGGGGAAAAGATGCAGGTGCACTATCTCACACTAACTCAACCTGTAATAACCAGAGGCAATTAGCATAATCCTGGTCAGGGCTATGAGCTTACCCACTGCACCAAGGTAGCCTCTCATTGCGTAAGTCCCTAACACTAACTGCTGGGGTTCAGGTCTGGGGGGCAGGACACCCCAAAGCCACCCAGCCAGACAACCCCAGGGCACCGCAAAAGTGATACAAGTAAAGAGTTAAATAGGTAGGAGCAGCTGCTGCTGCATGTGTGAGTAATGTGAAGAGTGAAAAAGAATGGTGTGAAAGTGTTACATATATATATATATAAAACAAATTATAAGTGCCATAGTGTATTAAAAGAAATGTTATATTGCGATGCCACGAGGGTGTCCAGCCACGGCAGGTCCAGGAAGCCCCATGCCCCAGAGAATCCCCCCAATATTGACTGCAATAATAAACAAATGTAGGAGTCTTACCTCAGTGTGCTCATTCCACATATGCAAGCCAGAGTGGTGGGCCCTCTAATTAAAATCCTGGACCTGCCGCCGCTTTTTTTCACAGCCGTGCGAACGGGTCCGAACTGCGCATGCACTCGGCTGCCAGGAGGCAGGCGCGTTGTTGCCCGGCGACTGCCGTCACCAGGCAGCGATGGCAGCTACGATGGAAGCATTCGCAGCGGTGAACACTAGAAGATTGACAGCAGGAAGGCCTAACTGACAGGCAACTGACCGTTTTCTGGGAGTGGTGAGGCAAACGCAAGCATGTCGCAGCATTTTCAGGGTGGGCATCTGACATCAATTCCAGGACCAGACAGGCAGAAGTGATCGCAGTGACTGAGTAAGTTCCGAGCTACTCAGAAACTGCACAAACAGTTTGTGCACAGCTCCCCTGCAAAAGCATTCGCACCCTTGCTAAGCTAAAGTACACTCCCCCATAGGCAGCGACTATCTGATTGCATGGCTGCAAAAAACTGCTACTGTGCGATCAACTCGGAATGACCCCCCATGATTGGTGGATAGCTCCAACCATCCACCAGTCAGTATGCTGACAGCCATGTACTGTCTGTCTGCAGATAAGGAGGCAGGTAGAAATTGTTGCTTGGCTGCTTTGATTGAATGTAATTAGAGCGGCTGGCCAGAATTCTCTAAGACTCTCTGGAGGCACAAGCCAGTGGGGCATATGTCTATACATTAAGATGGACCTTGTTTCACCTCGATTTACAACTGCTGTTTTCAATTTTCCTTACTCTGTTGTCTATAGAGATTGTTTGATTTATATTCTACAACAGGCATGTCAAACTCAAATTCCCAAGTCGGATGAATAATCAAGGTCTAAGTCTTGTGTGGGTCGCAAGAAAAAGAAAGAGTCCAGGAGCTGTGATATTCCCCCTCATATATCACTGTACAGACCCCTCCCCTCTTACTTTAATTAATATATATATATATATAACAATAGCTGTCTTCAGCATTCGCATGGGCACTCTTTTATCTCAGGGCGGCTTCCCTCCTCCCTCCTCACAGGAGACATGTGGTCTGAACCTGACATCATCTCTGTAGGCAGGGTGGGTCAGTGGGTAAACCTGCCCAGAATCCAGCCTCCTTTCCTCCTGCAGCTGTTATGACTGGGTGCAGTGGGCAGTGCTGGTAGGGGTATGCCCGCCAAGAACCCAGCCTCCTCTCTTACTGCAGCAGCCATGTCTGGGCGGCAGTGAACAGTGCTGGTAGTGGTATGCCTGCCCACAACCCAGCCTCCTAACCTCCTGCAGCAGCCACGACTGGGTCAGGTGGGCGGTGCAGACAAGTGGGGCAGACAAAGGCGGGTGGACTTTGATGCAGTCGGCAGATGGAGGCGTGCACGGTTAGATCATTCCAGCCCGAGTTAAGCTGCCGAGTTATGCTGCCAGTGGGCTGCATAATGACCCCTGCCCGCAGACCACAAAATAATGCCGTAGGGGCCGCATGTGGCCCACGGGCCGTGAGTTTGACACCCCTGTGCTACACTAATGTGATGTACAGCTATTTTCTTTTTTTTGTCGCCATGTGTCAATAAAAAACAATTGCTTAAAAAAATATGAATAACTAGCAGTCAAGTTTAAAGTAGCATATATTTCTTTCACCAAGATTATTTAATTATTGAATCTATGTTCATGCCTCATTGAAATATGGCAGTGTGTATTATAAAATTCTATACAGTAACCACAAATATAGCTGTTCTGGCATATATAGTTTTCATTCTTCAACTATAATAAATAAAAAATAATGTGTATTTTAAGTTTACATCCACTATATCCTCTTGTATGAAGATAAAACAAGTTTACTGTAATACTGAATTCAACTTCACATTGTTTGGAACTACAACACAGTGCAGAGTGATCTCAATAGAAGTAGAAAACTTATTTCTGTGTACACATACAGTAAGTGATGTGATTGATCTATTTAAAATGCATGACTACCCTGTCTACTTTGAAACATTTACAAGTCATTTCATTTAAGCTTTGCATTTTTTACTGCTAAATAAATGCTATTTCAGCTAAATCTGCTTAGGTGAACATCTGGTGGTTAGGTTATTAACTTCCATTTGTTTTCCATGAATCTAGAATGCATGGTTATGCTATCATTCATCTAAAAACTGGAGGCAGATTTGAAATACATCCCCTGGGACATCTTTACATTCACTGAAATTAAATAATTCATATACTGTACTCTCAGGCTCTTAGTTTTTCCCAGTATATTGTTTTTATCTCAAAGCGTTAGAGACTCTTAAAATGTAATATTTTGTAATACTGTATACAGATATAGCCAGCCTCATCTATTGTGCGACTATTTGCACCCGTGCTTAGCTTGACACGTGGCCCACAGTGAGTGATCATTGGTGCGAATAGTCGCAGCCCAACGCACAAAGTTGCTGCCGCAACCTCGGCAATGACCAGTCTGGCTACGTCTGTATGTGACAATTAAATTCTGACTTATAAACATGTAGCCTTATTCTTCGTATGTGAACTATGGGTCTCATGCTGAGTTGGGCATACCCATGTTTGCTTAGAATAAACATGGCAAATTGGAACTGCACATGACCACAAAATAATAAGACTATGGGTTAAATGTAGCCGCCTGCTATTTTTTTTAAAGTGGCAATTAGTTTAAAGACTAAACAGGCAGTCCCGTAACAGGGCCAGGTGCTGGCAACATACCAAACCGTGATGTCATGATATATATTGCCATTGGCACCAGGAATAAGAACACTGCCTGGAGAATCCTAAGGTGCTCTGGGGAGATCTGAAGGCTGCAGAGTGTAAGCCTGGAATGTCCTGCTCTGCAGAAACTCAACTAGCAGCAGAAGAGCTGTAACTAGACTTTTTGGTGCCCTGTGCCAGACAGAGAATTGTTGACCCCTCATCCCCATTTTTCCACTAGGGACATAAGACACATGCATCAAGGGGAAGGGGCATGACATATACACACACATTTATAGAACAATACAAGAAAATGGATTTAGACAGAAATCCTCTTTATACCACATTTATGCACTCAATCCAAGAGCTTGTCGCCATTCAGTCACAATAGCCCTCATTAAACAACACACGTCAATATACTGCCACACCCAGTACTCAAATCCACAACCTTGCGCATCCCAGCCAAACACCCCACCCACTGGGCCACTTGATCCCACATAAAAACTATGAGTAAAAAACTAGAACAAATGGTGCGCTTGTCAATAGCAGCTGGTATAGGAGTCGTCACACTCCAATTAGCATAAAAAGAAAGAAAATGGGAAGTTAACCAGCGCTTGTGCTATGAAAAATAGTGTTAAGATGGTCTGAAATATGTTATCACAATTTATTATGCATAAAAAGGGAATATTCAACCACATATAAAAAACAATTAATTTATGTGTCTAGAGACAACCAGATTTTTTAAAAAGCTTTGATTGCAATCAGGTTAAAATAAATGATACAAGAACATTTCCTGCATGATTTCAAATGCCACTTTAGAGTGAGTCTTTTCCTTTACCATCAATTAGACTAAGACCTTGTCTCCGGAGGTATTCAGCGTGGAGATGCAGCACTGTAGTTGGCTGATAGAAAGTCCCAACAGATCTTTAAGCCAATGGCACTGGCAATGCAGTCAGTCTGAGATATGGGTCTTTGATAATTACCACAATGCTGCAGCTTGATCCATATGGAGAATGTTAAAGGTCCAAAAGTTATCCAAGAGGTTGTGAGAGTCTTTGTAAGATAGTGGTGAATCAGCAAGGTACAGGCTTAACGCATGTTGCTGGGTAATGTGTACCCAGCTTCTTCAGAATCAGATATTAAAATGTCTCCAGATAGCCCTTTTTATACCTGGTTAATGGTGAGAATGGTTGCACCTGTGCTAAACAATTAGAATATTGCAGACCATCTTTATAGTGAATTTTAATAATCAGATAGGCAATCCTACTTATAATAGTGCTTAGATAGACAATACATGAAATGAAGATCATTAATTCAAAGTATAATACATACATTTTAACTTTAAAAACTGCTGTATTGGGTATGTATCCCGGTCATGTGATTGGCTCCCGATCACATGGTCTCGGTAAGCTAGTGATAGACTATGAAAAAGAAAGGGAGGGATTCTTCTGGTCCGATCACGTGATATGTTAATCACTGGCTTACCGAGATCATGTCATCGGGAGCCGATCACATGACTGGGATACATACCCAATACAGCAGTTTTTACAGTTAAGATGTATGTATTATATTTTTTATTAATTATCTTTTTTTGGGGGGACCTTTTTATATGTGGTTGAATATACCCTTTTTATGCATAATAAATTGTGATAATATATTTCAGATTTAGCTAAAACCTAAATCACTTTTTTGCAATTATTGAAAAACTATTCTTGTGCTTATGAACGGGTGTATTGACTATAAGTATACCTAATGTAAACTCTCATATATGCTACTGGTGCTTGAGATGCATCCAACTCAGCATATGAATGTAATTACCGTACTTGCATTTTAAATAAAAGTATGTATGAAATGTATGTGGGACCCATCACAAATGTAGGGTATACGGATGATAAGTCAACAGTGAAAAGCACAACAAGCAATAGGTCGACACCAAAATGTCCTCATGTATATGGTCGACATGCTCAACAGGGCAACATGCTCAATAGGTCAACGTGACAATGGTTGACATGAGTTGTTTGGATTTTTTTTTCTTTTTAGGACATTTTCATACTTTACCATTCACGTGGACTACAACTGGGAATAGTAACTTTGCACGAAGCATGGTGAGCGAAGCGAGTGAAGTGGACCCCCCAGTTAGTGCTATTTGCAATAATTAGGGGGTCCACATGCTGGAAGGAACATTTTAACACCCAGAAAAATTAAAAAGCCATGTCAACCTTTTCATGTGTTCAACATTTCCATGTCAACCTGTCAACCCTGTTGACCTAGTACATGTTGACCATTTGACGTCAAGCTAGACATAGTGGAACTTCTGACTGTCGTCCCATTGATCCATAACCCAAATGTAGTTGGGGTTGAAGAACATTTAGTCCTAGTCACAATGAAATACAGCATACACATTTCTGATACAAAGTACTTAAAGCTTTCATGTGATTGCCTATAATACATTGAGCATCAAGAATAAGATATAGATAAATGAGAAAATATAAAAATATACAGAGAATTAAGATAACAATTTAATTTTTAAACAAATGCATCTATTTTTAAACCCAATGTAATAAAATTATGTTTTGGTGACATAGAAATGGGATTTAAAATATGTCATATTATAACGTATGCATATTAAGGAATGATGATACATCATCTTCATTTGTGGAATCAAAGGAAGATAAAATGCCAGAGGGTTCAGGTAAGGAATTAAGCAGGACAATGGTTGAGGAAGAGCATACAATTTCATCTTTGATCTTATCACTCTTGACCTTAAAGTAGAAAGCAAGGACTTGCACATTGATAGTGGCTGGTGGGTTGGGTGAGGGATAGTTGAGAAGTTATTTAAATGTAATTAAAAGTTGCTTGGGGTTAGAGTCTTGTGTAGAAATGTATTTGTTTGACAGTGTCCAGGGCATTACGATAGGAGTGGTCTTATATTTGAGGAAGTCACTTGGAGTATGAGATTTACACCACTGTCATTCAACTTTATGTTAGCATTTTTGACAGTGTCTTGTTAATTTGGAGTGCAATGGTAGACATCTAGGCCTAATTGGCATGTGATAGGTGACTGGTGCAACTTATCAGGGGCTATTTCTAACTGCTGTAACAAAACAATTGGGTGCCCTGTGCCAGAAAAAGAATTGGTGCCCCTCTCCCGCCCATATTCTAAATAGGAACAGTGCAAGCCGAAGGTGCAAGCCAAAAATATAGAGGTGTGGCTTTATGGGGAAGGGCGTAGCCACAGAATCATACCAATTCACATTACACATCACAGTAGTGTCTGTTATTCAAATTACATGGTACAGTAGTGTCCGTTATTCACATTACACCACACAGTAGTGCCCCTTATATAAGTCATGCCACTTATACACATTATGCCATGGTAGAGCCTCTTATGCACATTACACCACAGAAGAGCCCCTGATACATATTATGCCAGGTAGAGTCCCTGATACACCTTATGCCAGGTAGAGCCTGCATAAAGCCAGGTAGAGTCCCTGATACACATTATGCAAGGTAGAGCCCACATTATGCCAGGTAGAACCCCTAATACACCTTATGCCAGGTAAAGCCCGCATTATGCCAGGTAGAGCTCATGATACACATTATGCCAGGTAGAGCCAACATTATGTCAGTTATAGCCCCTGACACACATTATGTCAGGTAGAGGCTTTGATACACATTATGCCAGAGAGGGAGGGTGTGTGTGTGTCTTTGTGTGTGTTTGTGTGTATCTGTGTGTGTCTATGTCCCCAGATTACACCTCTCTATCTTGCAGAAGATGTTTCACACAAAGATCCTTTAGACATGGGTGATTCAGAGATGTACACAGCAGCCGCTTCCATCTGGTCTGTACATGCACACTGGCCACAGTGCGCGATCCTTCTCCTTGCAGCTGCATCCTGGAAGGATGCGGCCGCAAGCTGATTAACAGCAGTGGGCATTTAGGGGGCGGCAACGTGGCATTTTGCGCTGTGGCAGGATGATTGGGGGCATGCCGGGAGTGTTTTCATATGCAGTGATGTCACATGCAGCTGATCTGATTAAAAAAATGGCAGCAGATCATCTGACAGTGCAGCCAGGCTGCGTGGCCATGGATCAACCTTAATGTGAAGCATCTGCAATTACATTGTGGACGCATGGTGAGGCGGTGCCACACACATGCTGGCCCCAGCATGTAAGGAGATGGACACAGATCTTGCTGCATATGCAGTGATCTGCATCCATTTCTGAATAAGGTCCCCAGAGCGGACAGAGCATCCACACGACATCCTGCAGCGCTGCCCAATTAGCCGGGCGCTGTAGCCACATACATACTTCAGCCACACAATACTAGTGTGGCACGGACCTGCCAATGTTGCTGACAATTATGTGCCCACAGTGCATATGAAATTGCCACAAGGTGTAGATATAATCTCTGGAGGGACTCAGCACTTTCACTCTGCCTCTTGACAAAGCTGCCCAGTGTGCAGAGAAACACATTGAGGACACAGAGGATGGGATTCCTGGAACTTCTTATGATATTGCCTGATGGTAAGCTACCACAAGATTTTTGTATTGCCACATCTGCATTCTAACATTTAGCAGCTTTCCTATTACCGCATCTGCTTGTGACATCCAGCGGCTAAGAGCACCTGCCAATCTAGGCTGCTACTGCTTGCTCTCATTCCCCATACCTGTGACTTGTACAATGCTGCATCTATGGGGGTAATTCAGATCTGATCGCTAGGTTGCATTTTTTGCATCCCTACGATAAGGTAGTCAGCGCCTATAGGGGGAGGGTATGGAGTGTGTGCATTTGTAGCAGAACTGCACAAACATCAGTTTATGCAGTTTCTGCTCAGCCCAGGACTTACTCAGCCACTGCAATGATTGGGGCCAGAGCTGACGTCAGAATACATCCCTCCAAATGCCTGATCCCTCCAGCATTTTCCCGAACACGCCTTGAACATGGTCAGATGCCACCCACAAATGCCCTGTTTCTGTCAATCTCCTTGCGATCGCTCGTGCGCTCGGAAATTTTCGCACCATCCTGTCGCTGACCGGCAATCCCCGTTGCTGCGGTCCGTCGTGCCTGCACATTGCGGTACATACGCATGCGCAGTTCAGATCTGATCGCAGGCTGTGAGAAAACACAGCATAGCGATCAGGTCTGTATTACCCCCTATAAATTTAGTGCAGCAACATTGAACACTATGGAGCCTCTCATTCAGGATATCAAGTTGTGGGTGTCCATATACCATCAGCTGATGGCCAGGGCTGCCAAGAGAAATCCTGGGCTCCGGTACAGCAACTTCCTGGGCCCCCCCATGTTGGGGGTGTGACCGCAGCATGCTGGGGCCATGGCCACACCTCTTTGGGGGCATGTCTAGCACATGAGAAGCACCCATTCACAGGAGCATGGCATGCCTCCCAACCAGGTCAGTAGAGAGTCTGGCTGGACCCATGTACTTTTCAGGGGGCATGGCCTAATCACAGGAGGCATGGACATGTTCCCCCACTGGGCCCCTCCATCAGAGCTAGGCCCAGGTAATTTATACCCTCCTCTCCCCTCTCTCGGCACCACTGCTGATGGCTGTTCCACATGTTATTTATCATCGGTTGGAGAATATCCAAAATCAGCCGTGCGGACCCAGCGTTGAGACTGACTGACATCTTACTGAGAGTCTTGACTTGATTACCTATTCAGCATTTGATTATAAACCACCTTGCCACTGTTTTATTCAAACTCCAGGAAAAAAAACTCTGCTACGTACATTACCCATTTAGATGAGCCCAAAAGGTCATTCTGCGGCTCTCTAATTATATGATA
Organism: Pseudophryne corroboree; assembly: GCF_028390025.1. NCBI lineage: Eukaryota > Metazoa > Chordata > Amphibia > Anura > Myobatrachidae > Pseudophryne > Pseudophryne corroboree. The sequence continues at coordinate 380,361,535 of NC_086444.1, read as the reverse complement.
TGTATATGACCTGATGACTATTGTCAAATGTAATTTTTTCTAAGTGTCTTTTCAGTCTTATTGCTTGTGTTTTTATACTGTATTAAATTGTGTTTTTATTAACCACGGTCTATGCAGCATTAAGCGCTACCTAGTAAATCCCTGTCTTTCTATGTCCAATATTTAGAAGAGGCTGGCTACTTCTTCACTAGGTGGTTGCTGATCTGCATTGGTGATTATACACTTGCGTATATAGCGCCAACAAACCTTATTTTGTTCCTGGTGCCCCACACATGCTGGGAAGACCCCAGCATGTGAGGAGATGGACACAGATCTTGCTGCATCCATCTCTGAATAAGGTCCTCAGAGTGGGTGAAGTGTCCACACTACCATCTTGCCGTGCTGCCCAAGTAGCCAGGTGCTGCAGACACATACATACTTCAGCCACACAATACAAGTGTGGAGCAGAACTGCCGACGTTGCTGGCAGTCATGTGCCCACAGTGCTAATTTTAGAGTCTGGTTCAGGTGTGATACAGCCATCTCAGGAGAAGTGAAGCAGATATTGGTGAGAGCAGTTGTTCCAAAGAGGTGAAAAGGTCTTGAAAATTAACAGCATTAATATTTCTGTGGAATGGAGGACTTCAGTGAGATTGAATATGAAGTAATGGAGGAAAGCATGCAGGTGATAAGGTTGGGATCTGAGAGAGGGAAAGGAGATGTACTACTGTCTTTTATTATTATTATTATTATTATTATTATTATTATACGATGTTTAGTAAATGTATTATGGTGTCAGTGTACATACGGAATGTACATAATGATAGTACCATGAGCAGAGAAAGTGCCAGAGACTTTTCTAGAAACTCCCTGTGCAGTTAGAATTAACTGCCGTGAGCTGTTGGCAGGTGGGAGGAGACCCCAACAGGCAGCAGATGAGGAGTTTTGTAGAGGACAAGGAGGTGGGGTGGCGGACAGTGGCAGACAGTGAAGTACAGTGAAGTAGAGTCCAGGTCTATAATCCTGTCACAAACACGAGAGAGACTTTCCTTGCAGCAAATTCAGCTTATACAACCCACTTAGCTGCTATAGAAGGCATATCTACAAACCCTTAGTCTGTAATATCCTTTAATATCCAGACATCAGCAGAACTGTACATGTTACTGGCAGTATTTAGAGACTGTTAACCTTATACCAGCAAGCACAGGAAATTTGCTTGTTTACAGACAACTATAAAGAGAGAGAGCAAGATCTGTTTGTGCTTATTCAAAGAAACAAAGTATCACCACCAAGAGAAACAATTATAACATACCAGGGGCGGATCTAGACTTCTCCTATGGGGGGGGGTTTAAAAATTAATCCGGAATCCTCCCCCTTCCAGTTCGCTAGGCCCTAGTGATACACCATTCATGCACTACTAACACACACAGACACTAGTGATACACCAAACATGCACTACTCACACACACACACACACACACACACACACAGACACTAGTGATACACCAAACATGCACTACTAATAGACACTAGTGATACACCAAACATGCACTACTGACACTAGTGATACACCATACATACACTAGTAAAAGACACTAGTGATACACCAAACATGCACTACTAACAGACAGACACTAGTGATACAGCATACATACACTAGTAACACATACATACATTAGTGATACACCATACATACACTACTAACACACACAGACACTAGTGATACACCATACATACACTAGTAACACATACATACACTAGTGATACACCATACATACACTACTAACACACACAGACACTAGTGATACACCATACACACCCTACAAACAGACACTAGTGATACACAATACATACATTAGTAACACATAAATACACTAGTGATACACCATACATACACTAGTAACACACAAAGACACTAGTGATACACCATACATACACTAGTAACACACACACAGACACTAGTGATACACCATACATACACTAGTAACACATACACTAGTGATACACCATACATACATATATACATACACACACACACACACACACACACACACACATTACTAACAGATACTAGTGATACACAGCACACACAAGAGTCCCGTCTACCTAGACACCCTCCTCCATCTGTGCGCTGGCTCTCCCCAGCACAGCACACTGGCCGCGCTCTCATCACCAGCCACTCGCCTCCTGTCATCTCCACGCCCCTCACCTGTTGGGCCCTCAGTATGGAGTTCCGGGGTAGTCACACTGGGTGGTCCCACACAGGCCGTCTCAGCTGCACTGCATGAATGTGGCCAGCGCGGCCAGGTTCCGGATGTCGCGCACAGCTCCCCTAACCTCTTGCTCTGCTGGCCGCAGGAATAACAAGTGTGCGGGGCTGGGTCAGTGTGTTACGGGGGGCGATCACCCTCATCGCCACCTGCTGGATCTGCCACTGTAACATACAGTATGACAGCTACTCAGTAGTCATAGTCATGGCTGTTATAAATCCACATGTGAGAGAAGCTTCAATTAAAATAAGATCTATAATACTATAACATCTAGCCTGGTAAGGCATACCTCAGCAAAAATACTGGGGTTAAGAATCATTCCTAAGTTGTACAACTATATTTATGTAACTGTATATACAGTTTAATATCCGTATCTTTGGATTCAGGAGCTACATACACTAAGGGATGCTTATATTCAGCTGTGACTACTGAGGAAAGGAAAATAGAAAGGATACCTTAAGTGGACTGTCAAGAGTGAACTCTTTAAAGACTATTCATTGGGCAATGAATGTGTTCTAACTTCTAATGTATCTGTAAATTTTTTTAGGGTTAGGTGGTTATGTGATCGAATTGTGTAAATGTATTAAGAGTAAAAGGAAAAAAAATAGCTCTTCAAAACAGTTGTCTGGACAAGGAAATACATGTCTTGAGAAAGTCTCCCATTGCTAGGAGATGTAACGCGTTGATACGTATTTTCTGCCTGTCACTTCCGGTACGGAGCTCCGGTGTTCTTGCGTGCATCACGCTGGATAAATAACCATCTTCACACTGTGGTGACACCCGACATTACAAGCAGACACCTGGACCTATTTACATCAAGCCAGGAGTCCAGACAGTTATCTGTCTCTGGTTGGAAAACCAGACTGCCGCATGCAAAGGAGTGAGATCATCCATGGTATGATTGTGGGGCCATATTAAAAAAGGCTATCATATACAAGCTAACTTTCCATAAAAGTACCCGGATGGAAAGCATTTATCTTTTTATGAGAGCCCCTGTGACTGTTTAAAAGCTATATTATTACACTGGGACGCCAATGAAAAATAAAAGGACCATTTAAACAGAAATACCTGGGATCATGGAGGTCATTCCGAGTTGTTCGCTCGCAAGGCGATTTTAGCAGAGTTGCTCACGCTAAGCCGCCGCCTACTGGGAGTGAATCTTAGCATCTTAAAATTGCGAACGAAGTAATCGCAATATTGCGATTACACACCTCGTAGCAGTTTCTGAGTAGCTTCAGACTTACTCGGCATCTGCGATCAGTTCAGTGCTTGTCGTTCCTGGTTTGACGTCACAAACACTCCCAGCGTTCGCCCAGACACTCCTCCGTTTCTCCGGCCACTCCTGCGTTTTTTCCGGAAACGGTAGCGTTTTTTCCCACACGCCCATAAAACGGCCTGTTTCCGCCCAGAAACACCCATTTCCTGTCAATCACACTACGATCGCCTGAGCGAAGAAAAAGCCGTGAGTAAAAATCCTAACTTCATAGCAAATTTACTTGGCGCAGTCGCAGTGCGGACATTGCGCATGTGCACTAAGCGGAAAATCGCTGCGATGCGATGAAATTTACCGAGCGAACAACTCGGAATGAGGGCCCATGTTACATGTTATGCTGCACTAATAAGCGACTTTCTAAAGATATTATATGCTACAACAGCGCTGTAAGAAAGATATCTTCAAAAGCATTTTAATACCATATATATGCCTATGTGATTGATTGATTTATATATATATATATATATATATATATGTGTGTGTGTGTTATTTTTATATATGTATGTTTGAGTATATCAAGTAAAAGGAATATTTTTTATATAACAAGTCCTGTGTTGTTTATATTGTGGAAAGATTAGAGCACCTGACTATAATTGTGAGTTTAAAGCACAGTGGAATATTTTCTATTTGTTTGTTCCTCTAGTATAAGTTGGCTAACTTCTCCCACTAGCTGCTAAAATATCCATAGATATTTATTAATTCAGAATTAAGACCAGCGCCAAGGTTTTTTGGCTAGTGATTTTTTTCACCAGCCTTTATTATTAAACTGTTTGCAATGTCTACTTAGTCACCCATCTTTCTTCATTATTTTAATTAATAAAAGCAGTGATCTTTTATACCAATAAGGTCAGTACCATATTTTAGTTTTATGTTTAAGTTGATATACTGTAAGCGGGTGTATGTGAGATAGTGCTATTAACCGCTAGATGACTTATACATCCATAATGATATTATGCTACTGTTCTAGGGCTTAATTTAGATCTGATTGCTGTGCTGCTAATTTTGCTGTCCTGCGATCAGAGAGTTGCCGCCTACAGGGGGAGTGTAAATTCGCAATGCAAGTGTGTATCGCATGTGTAGCTGAGCTGCAAAATATCACTTTGTGCAGTCTGTGCGCAACCCAGGACTTACTACTCCAGTGCGATGAGAACGGGCTGATCGGAGTTGGAGCTGGCATCAGACACCCTCCCTGAAGATGCTTGGGCATGCCTGCATTATCCCCAAACACTCCCAGTAAACGCTCAGATGCCACCCACAAACAGCCTCTTCCTTTCAATCACCTTGAAAATGCCCATGTGATTGGATTTTTAGCACCATCCCGTCGCTTACCAGCGATGCCCGTTGTTGCTGTCCGATGTGCGTGTGCATTGTGGTGCATATGCATGTGCAGTTAGGATCTGATTGCCCGCTCTAAGAAAATGCACAGCAGCGATCAGATCTGAATTACTCCCTAGTTACTGACAAATCTATTTTGTATTGGACCTATTAACAATGAAAATAGGAGAGACATATTTTAGTCTAATGACATATAAAGATCTATACAGAAAAATAAGTGAATAAATTGCATAAGGTACTAATGAGGCACACATATAATACCACTGGGAAACATGGTTCCAGTGGTGGATTGGCCATAGGGCTCACCAGGAAGATTCCTGGTAGGACGTTTTGTCTGCTGGGCCAGTTTTGTGTGTTGTCATGTGTCCCAACCCACCCACATGACAGACAGCCCACCGCACTCAGTACACTGCATTGTCACCATTTATTCTATTCTATCGCCGCAGTACTGCAACTCTGCCATCCAGTGATGCTGCATTGACTAAAAGGTATGATATAACTATTGTGCTGCCCACGTTGGGCCACTTCTACAAAATTTTGGTATGCAGTTATATTCCCGACTGTCGGGATTCCGTTGGTTGAAATCCCAATGCCGAAATCCTGACAGCCATTGAAATGCCTACGATCAGAATCCCGACAACTTGCCAAAAACCCCACTAGGGTGGTGGTCCACACCACCACCTGAGGGGGAATAGAACCTTGTGGTGACCTAAGGTCACCACTAGGCCCGAAGTGTGGTGAGCGCAGTAAGCCTTCGAGGGGACACGCTGTGCTTGAGGTTGGGATTCTGGCTGTCGGGGTTTCGACATCTGTATTTTGACCGCCGGCATCCCATCAGTCGGGAAATCATACTGATACCCAATCAGGCCCTATGAGGAGGGATCCTGCCCCACTCAACAGACCCCACTCCTCATCAGATAGCACCCCCATTAGGGCTGCTTTCATAAATTTCCCAGGCTGGTTTTCCATCCCAATCCACCCCTGCATGGTTCTATAATACTAATTTTCTCATTTTCAGTTTCCTTAAAACCTTTACAAATCCCTTTTTAAATATTCACATTTTCAAATTTCTCTGTTAAGAAAGCGTGGATGTACAGTATTTATTCAATTTTCATTGCATCTTAAAAAAAGAAAATTAAACACGTTAAATCATTATCACTGAGAAAATGGAGAAGCACATCAAGAAGACTAATGTTCAGGCAATTGCTGATGTCTGTTTTTGCTGTAGTTGTTTTTTCATTGAAAATTGTAATAGAGAGCATGCATCAAATAAATACCTGATCATTAAACATATTTATCATATTGATTCACTTCTTAATCTATACAGTATCTGCAATTCCAATGCTTATTAACTGGTATTGTTCATCCAGCAAAGGGTCGTTAGGTTAGTAATCAAAACTTCTTTCTCATGCAAAGGCCAACCATTCTTAAAACAATTGCATACATTAATTTTCTCTTTATCATATGAAACTGAAAAGCATTAGTGGGTCCTTTACATTTTCTGTCGTCCGTGGTTACATGTGCTTGAGAATTCTAGAAGATGAGCACTCTTATAGACATTAAATTGACTTATGAAAAATCTAAACACTGTCCATGCATCAGAAAACAAAGAAGTGATAACAGCAAAAACAATATAGCATCCTCCTGAAACATACAATTTAATGAAATGATATATGATCCTACAGGAAACATGTAGGCCATGAGAGATTATTACTCCTTTTCCACTGCCTTGAAAAACTTGGGTTTTTGAACATGAACGTGCATCAAAATCTATTTTTTACTCAGCAGAAAAGGGTCCCCCCCCCAAAAATCACGGGTCAAGGGGCAGTGTAAATGGGTAACCCGAGTCATTCGACCCGGGACCCATTTACAGTATGGTGATTGGGCCAAATCAGAATGGTGCTGTCACCAGGGAGGAAGAGATTACACCCTCCCCATATGGCCCAGACTGTTCCAGTTTTTACCCCATCCCTGCTTCATATGGGGAGGCTGTAATCTCTCTTTGCCGGTCTCCCCATTGATAGCTTGTCACTGCAGACACCCTCCTGAATGGTACAACCCCTGCTGTAGGTCGGCAGTCAGCTCCAGTCTGGCGTTCAAGGGAGATATGTAGGATGACTTGATCTCCAAGCACCGACACTGCACCCGCATGCAGTGTGAACAGCGTTGAACTGGGAATATCCCAGTTCGGCACCACAGATGGAATAAGGTAAGTCCTGGGTCTGACCCGGCTTAGATCCTTGTTCCAAATCCCGGGTCAGACCCAGGTATTTGGTGGAAAAAGGGGAATTAGAATGCTCGTTGTTCATTGTATACCCACTAGCGGCTGCAGTATAATGTCCATCAAATATTATATTACCCTGGACACTAATGTATGCAAAATAATAACTGTACTCCCATCCTTCAATATTGAACAGCAGTAGCAGCTAAGGAATATTATTTGTGCTCCAGTTTGTCTTACTGTAACTTCTTAGATAACCAGAACCAAATTGTTTATAGAATAGGTATTGAATAATGTGTCTATATTGATACTACGCATATAACCATTTCCAGTAAAAATAAATAATTGCTGCTAACTGGGGCAAAATCAGTTGGAGTGGTGGTATGGGGAGGGACAGACTACAGTCTTTCAAATGTACACTATCATCCTCCCACAGGCAGGTGCATTTAACAGGGAATTCCTGTTGTCTGGAACCCTGTTTCTACACCAAAATCTCCATCCACGTTAGTGTCAAGAATGTTGACAGCCGGTAAAGTGACTGCATCCCGACTAGGCAAATAGAGAAGAGTTAGGGTAACAGAATACAAAGTCTTCTCCATTTGACCAACCAGCATTCAGTGTAATCTGAATATTTATTGTTTATAGAATGGTGACTGTTGTGGAGCCGCTGTTAAGTTGGGTTCACATGTTCCCTACCAGCTATGCCTGACATTTATATTTATGTTCTTAGGGCCTAATTTATGTTTATACACACTTGCCTATGCAGCTGCGAATTTTTAGGCTACAGAATTAATAATCATTGCAATTAAAGCTGCCAAAAAAAAGAAGGTAGACTTTTATTGGAGCCATTGTGAATTAATTCACAACTGCGGCAATAGCAATGCAGGCACTGTGTGTTTGTACGTACATGATCGCAGCTGATGGCATATACACACCCCTAAAATGACCATGACACACCTGTGTTTTTGCAACAGCATTAACTCTACAAAACAGTACTTTACTGTAGTGCCATGATGGGACTCGGAGTGTCTTTTTTGCATTTCCTACGCAAATGCATCTTAGTCGCAAAGTAGTAGGACATATTAGCAGCTTCTGCTGATTAAAATTATATGGAGCTTGCCTATATTTTGTGTATAACTGTGACTGTATTTGCATACAGAAAGCTACGCTACAGTGTCTTCCTGGAAAACACTGTAAAGTGGCATTTTGGATGCAGATACAGATGTTTATAAGGTGAAAAAGAGTCCAGTCCTCAAAAGATCTTACATTTAATTAAGGCAGTTAGGGGCCCCAGAGACATTCAAATCACTGATGAGTTTCAAGCAGATGTCTTTCTTTCAGGTGTGGGGAATACCTGAACTGACTCCATAGTTATACCCTAAAGTACAAGTCACATGATCCAGAGGCTAATCATGTGATCAAACCAAATACAGTAGTTGCTTATACACAAGATAAAAACATAACATATCCATACTAAAACGGACCTAAAAATTGATACAATGAAATTCTAACCAAATATACAGCTGATGAGTACAGAAAAGGAGCACAAAACACATGTAAACCTAAACAAATCACATGATGACCTCACGCTTGGGGTGGAACTAAAGTCCAATATTTCAAGTATGGAGTCCAAGTGATCCATAATAGAAAGCATATGCAGGACCACTGGTTTATTGGAGTAAGAGGCAGCCTGTTGCACTCCCCTGGCCACCGATAATTCATACTGGGATACTAGGAATGCAAACCGGAAGTTGAGTATATACCACAATGCATCCCTAGAAACACAAACAGGAAATTATTTTTATACTCATAAGCTCCATAGTAATGCCAGAATTCATGCAAATGAAAACATAACAAATATTAATGGATTGAAACAAATTAATAAAAGACATACAGTACATAGCTAAATGTCAATTAATGTACATCTCCATAGGTTTATATATAAAAAAAAACAAATACTGTACAGTGAATTTCAAATTATTGTTATAAAAACCAACTCATTTGTAGTGACTATGCCAATGATAAAGGTATATTATCCCTTTTAGTATTGTATTTGTTGACAATGGACTTTTATGCATTTCCCTTGTGTCTCTTCTATTATACCATTATCGAATACTTTAGCTACAAACTGTTCTTTCAGATATAGATTGATCCTGATATATTTTTACCTCTCTACAATTACATTTAACACAATATTATATGAATTGGCATTTAAACTGTTACAAAATTGCTCCAAAAATATAAGGTCCCCTCTCCATATAAAAAGCACATTGTCTATGAACCTAGTCCATGACACCAGACATGCACTATTGGATTTATTGCCCCAGTTGCTTTGGGTCTACCAGTAGGCAAAAAATAAATTGGCATAACTTGGTGCGAGTTTATGCTCATGTCTGTACCCTGTAGTTTCAGATAAAAGGGGGCATCATACTAGAAAAAATGATTCCAGAAAATCAATGAGATACCTTACAAAAATTACCTGCTGCATATATGAAGAATAGTTTTCCTGTTTCAGAAATTGTTTAACAGCCTTCAATCTAAATCATGATCTATCATTGTATACAGAGAGGCCACATCAGCTATAACTGAACCCACCCCTTCACCTTCCTGGCTACCAAGCTATATATGACATTTTAATAATAATTGCAATGGCATATTTTAAATAAGATGGTGTCTTAATAACCAAGTGCTATAATAGATTATAAATACTGTAATTCCAATATTGCCAATTTGCCACATTTTATTTCTGGCCAGAACTAGTCTTCCTGGTGGCTTTTTTTATGGATCTTATGCAAAACATACACTACTGGTATGGAATGTTTATCAATATGAATTTATTATTATTCTTTTTCAGTAAGAATATTCTTAGATGTATATAAAGTTAACAGTACTAACATTTTACCAATTTGTTTAGACAGACTAGTTCTCAATTTCTTATATGTGGTGCTATCAGATAATTGTCATATAATCTTTGCATTATACAGTAGTTTTCTGAGTTCATAATGACTATCAGCGGGTTTAATAACAATGGTATTATTATCTTTCAGAGATTTATTTGCTTGTCTCTCTCCCTTTTTATGTTTCTCCCCATTTCTCTTTCTTAAAAATAGTTATTTCTAAATCTTTCACCAATCTCTCAAAGTATTTAATGAAACATCATTTTTTGAGGGTCAGGAAAAAGGTGGATTTATGACTGAGCACTGAACCCATACCAAATCATTCAATGTATTATTAGGAATTAGAATTAGTATTAGGAAACAAAAAAAATGTCATCACAAATTTTTGTATATCAATGAACACTTCAAAGGCATGAGGTGGAGCACATTTTAAATCTCTTTCAGGAATAGTGATTTTGTGTTTGTTTAAAGTATAGTTACTCAAATTATATATTTTGGTCTTATTAGTATTTGAACCAGGATTTGAATTTTCAATATTTTCTATTTGTGGTGAAATCGTGTGTAATTATTGGTGTTTACGCAGCCTCCTAATTTATTCAGGTAGTGATGTTTCTTTGCTCTCTTCCGCTGTAATTTCCATTTGGAACAACTAATGAGGTGAAGTGGGACTTTAATCTTAAAACTTTTGAGAAACACATACTCATTGTTGTATGAATGATCAAAGTTAATGTACAGATGTAGTCATTCTCATTGTGGCTGGGAAGTGGTTGCACGTGCACTCTTGGCGTGGCTAGATACACCCATGCCTGGCTGCACCAGTCTGTGACTATTGCAGCACTAATAGAAAGTGAATGGCAGCAGGTGTAACTAAGATGCAAGTATGCACCCAGAAAATGAGGCACATCCAAATCTAGGTGAGGCCGCACTTAGCGTGCCTACATCTGTATCTTTCTTTTCTACCATCTTCACAATTTGAATATGGACTTTTATGGGGTTGTATGAGTTGTCCCAAAGTGGATGTGATGTATTCACCACTTCTGCTCTCCTTTCATACATGGGTTTTTGGTTGAAATTGGAATAAGCATCATTTGATGGTTAAAAGCCTGCCTACTCCTAGGATTTTCTACCCTATTCCATTTCATGCATTATATGTCTTAGAAGATTTTGGATCTCTTTTGGGTTTATTTTAAATAAACAAGTGTTAGAGGAATGTGAAATATCACACAGATCATAGATCACTCCTTACTGGATTTTGAAGGAAACCTTTGTGTTTATAGCTATCACCTTTTCAGCTGACTGAATTTATTGACTGGAGTTTATACTGTACAGTACATCAAAAAAAAATTCCACATTTACACTAAAGTATCTCTCTTTGTACTATATGCAGACTTTGACACGCATAAATTGACAACGGAGACATACAGTATACTAACCTTTGCACAAAAAGGAAACAAGAAAGTGCTCTATTTGCCTTTCCATTTTCATTTTTTAATTGCAAGAACAGTTCAGTTTGCCATAACACCAACTGAAGCAAGAGGTAGTAACCAGGTATAATCCCATTAAATGTTTCAGCAACTAGTGGAACAGCAACAAGCCATCCAAATGTACACATCAAGCAATGAAATAGATGTTACCTTAATGCAGTACACTGGAGAATACTCTCAGTTTTATGCAAACTATTGAAACCATTTGATAATGTAACCAATGAAGTGGGTTCAGACACTGTCAGCTTGAGTCAGGTCATACCCATAATTAAATTATTGGAAAAGCACCTAAAAAAGTTTAAGGAGGAGATAAAAATAAGCAATTTTGCTAAGTATGCAGGACTTGTAGATAAAGTTCTTTATTTGCTTTGAATGGACCAATGGGTTTGCCAAATCTTGAAATTTGATCAGTACATTTTGGCAACCATGATAGATCCTAGGTTTGCCCTATGTTATGTATTTCTTTCCAACTGGCAAAGATCTTAAGAGATTGCATAGAGTTGCTTGTGAGAAAGCTGTTGGCTCAAGTAAAATGCAAAACAACATCTCCTGTTTCAACTTTTCCTGCAAATGCTGCCATTAAAAAACTGACCTTTTCCAAGAGACAGGCTAGTGGTGGTGATGATGATGATGATGATGATGATGATGATGATGAGTCAACTCAGTGCATCAGAGTGAAACATTATAATATCTGGTCAAGCGTAAAAGAATTACCCACATGGCACCTCTACCTGGACTCAATCTGATACAGTAAACATTTATAGAATGGTGGAGGATTACAGATGTTTCCACATACACCTTTCCTTTTTCCTGCCATGTATGGCATTGCTTGGCATGCCATACAATCAGAGATTTATCCATGCTTTGTGATTTTTCTTAATTTGCTTCTTTAATATGCTGCTTTATACATATTCTATTATGGCAAACAAATTTTTTTAAATCATGCACTTGCTGCTCGTAGATGAAAGTTTAGTCGTGCTATGCCATGCTATGCATGGCGTTCCAAATTGAGAAAAATAGAAAAGGAGTACGTGGACACATCTGTACCTTAATGATAATGTATAAATTAGCATCTCACACTGTCCCTTTGAATACTGTTTCCAGCGGCTTCTGTAGTTTTTTTAGTAATTTTTTGAAAATAATGTAGACAATTAAAGAATTCTCCCCTATCAAAGAGAATAAAACCAACAAAATGGAATACTGTATTTAATAGTGTTATGCTTTCCTTTTTAATATACTGTATACATTGACAGTTCAAATACAATTTGATCAAAATGCACAGACTAATGATAGAAACAATGTAAAGCTGTCTTCACTTTTCCTAAAGGTAGAAATGCAAAGTAACAAACAAGACCAATTGTACAGGAATCTTAGATTTAGGAACTGGATAGTCTATATAATTAGAGGCCTAATACTCAAAGTGATCACAATTTCTTCATATAAAATTACTTTAGAAACTATTCTTTTCAGGCCACTCATTTTAGATTAAACAGTGCAGGATTTGCTATTTTGGAGGGTATCCGTTCACATGGTTGACCATGTTATGGTCGACAGTCATTAGGTCGACCACTATTGGTTGACATTGACATGGTCGACATGGACACATGGTCGACACGTGAAAATGGTCGACGCATGAAAGGTCGACACATGAAAAGGTCGACATGAGTTTTTTTACTTTTTTTTCTTTTGGGGAACTTTTCCATACTTTACGATCCACATGGACTACGATTGGAACGGTAATCTGTGCCAAGCGAAGCGGTAGCGGAGCGAAGGCACCATGCCCGAAGCATGGCGAGCGAAGCGAGCCATGCGAGGGGACGCGGTGCACTAATTGGGGTTCCCAGTCACTTTACGCAAAAAATGACACAACAAAAGTAAAAAAACTCATGTCGACCTTTTCATGTGTCGACCTTTCATGTGTCGACCATTTTCATGTGTCGACCATGTGTCCATGTCGACCATGTCAATGTCGACCAATAGTGGTCGATCTAATGACCGTCGACCATAACATGGTCGACCATTCATACCGGAACCATTTTGGAGGGGTAAGAATGTAGTGTGTGAGAAGTATTTATTAATTTAATGGGCAGCTAATCATGTAATGCTGAGGGTAATTTGGAGAAGTAGGTTTATTTGTTAATGTGAATGCTATTGATTTTATGTTGGAGCTGTTAGTGGGGTTAAAATGTTTATAAGTTGCTCATCTTTCAGGGGACAAATAGCATCTATCCATTTTTTAATCAGGACCCCGATATTCTAATCTGGCCAAAAAGCATTCAAGATTAAGACACCAGCGGGTAGTAAAAGCTGCAAGAACAAGTAGGTAATATACTGTCTGCTACTTTTTTCAATTGTGGAGGGAAGTATGTCCCTTTTCAAGTTGGTTTGCTTTGAGGAGGGACCACATGCAACTTTGGGTGGAGGATAAAGCAATAGCTACACATCTTGCTTGCTAATTACTCCCACATCCACTGATTGTCAGCGCCCACTTTCTTTTGATTTTACCCCACCTACTGGCAATTTGATCCCATCTATGATATTTCCCACTTTCTTAATATTTTGCAGGTCCACTTTGACTTCTCAGACTGTCCCTGTGACTCTATAGAAACAAGAACAATAGTGCACAAATAGAAACATGATATCATTAAATACAGTATGAATTTAATGGCTTTAGCACTGTGCTGACGTGATTATTTCTGTATAAATTAAACTATGTTAGTTTATTAGAGTGAAATGGTTATCAGAAGGCTGAAATGTACTACTGCACATTTGTTTCATGGCTTTTTTCTATAGCTGTTACTTGTTATGACTTTCTAAATAATATTAATAAAGACTGATTAGCAGATCCTATTTACCTATATTAATCTATCTTGTTTTTTATTGACTTCTTAAAACCACATTGCAATAAAAACAAATTAATCCCAATAGGTTAGTTCACACCAATGCAGGGATTATAATTGTTCAGCATTGGATTAAAAATAAATAATTCATGGTGCAATTTTGCTTCATACACAGTATATACAGATCACTTCCACTACAAAGCAGCAGATGTTTTACTTAGCACCTAAGCATGTGGGGAAGTAAACCGTTTCCTGGACAGTTCAGTTATTTCTTGTCATGTTGGTAACTTAAAAAAATGTTGTGATTGGTCTTTTATTTGTTGAATAATGGTTATAATAATAATACTATTATCTCATTCTAAAGTAAAAATACATGGAAGCTTATGAATGTCTTATAAGCAACAAGCCGTTCATTAATGGTGTATTTATAATAATTTAAAGCTATGGCATGTAATATACTGTAACTGAATGGGATAATTAATGAGAAGCAGGAGAGTGTCAGAGACAGTTGTTACAGTGAGCATATATGCAACCGTTCCTCAGTGGTGACCATGGTCCACATTGTGTGCTCAACAGTGCTGCAAGTATGGTGGTATGGGGCGGTACTGTGTACTGGTAAGAAATTCCCAGCTGGTATGCAGTACCATGGGATGCCACCTTGCAGACACTGTGTCGGAGAGAGGAGAGCGCAGCATGTGCCTCTCCTCTCCTCTTCTGCCCCCTCCTGCTTGCCCAGTCAGTTGGAGTCCGGTGATTGGCGGTTTCTTCTTCTTT
Organism: Pseudophryne corroboree; assembly: GCF_028390025.1. Lineage (NCBI taxonomy): Eukaryota > Metazoa > Chordata > Amphibia > Anura > Myobatrachidae > Pseudophryne > Pseudophryne corroboree. Next base: position 380,346,463 of record NC_086444.1, on the reverse strand, counting down.
GAGTCCTGCAGCAGCATGTGTTACACTCAAACATTGGTTCGTTACACTCAAACAGAGCTCGCAGATCGGCAGCCAATCAGGAGCTGCCACTGCCAGACCATGAGCTCTGATTGGCTCATGGACCAGCGCAAGATCTGAGACACAGGATGCTGCTGCTGCCGCCACCGCCACAGGAAAAGACCAGACTGAGGGCAGGAGAGGTGCGTGCTGCACTCTCCTCTCCCTGACAGCAGCAACAGTGCCAGCCCTAGGCAGCAGCAGCAACAATGGTGAGTTGCAATGTTGGGGGCATATCTGGCACTGTGGGGCATGTGTATCTGGCAATATGGGGGCATATCTGGCACTGTGGGGGAATATGTGTATCTGGCACTGTGGGGCATATCTAGCACTCTGGAGGCATGTGTATCTGGCAATGTGGGGGCATATGTGTATCTGGCACTGTGGGGGCTTATGTGTATCTGGCACTGTGGGGGCATATGTGTATCTGCCACTGTGGGGAATATCTTGCATATGTGTATCTGGCACTGTGGGAGCATATGTGTATCTGGCACTGTGGGGGCATATGTGTATCTGGTACTGTGGGTGCATATCTGGCATATGTGTATCTGGAACTATTGGGGCATATCTGGCATATGTGTGTCTGGCACTGTGGGGCATATGTGTATATGGCACTATTGGGGCATATGTGTATCTGGAACTATTGGGGCATATCTGGCATATGTGTGTCTGGCACTATTGGGGCATATGTGTATCTGGCTCTGTGGGGTCATATGTGTATCTGTCACTGTGCATGCATATCTGGCACTGTAAGGGGCATATGTGTATCTGGCACTGTGGGGGCATATGTGTATCTGGCACTATTGGGGCATATGTGTATCTGGATGTGCCCTATTGGGGTCATATGTGTATCACACCCCCATTTTCATTGGCCACATCCATATTTTTGATGCGTGCATACCTTTGGCATGCACATGATACCACAAAGATTTTTTTTCTACTTGCACCACTGGTGCTCAATAGCTCTCCATCCAGTAAATCAGTTTGAATATAGTAGCACTAGGCAGCAGCAGCAACAACAACAACAATGGTGACTCCTGTGAGCATATCTGGCACTGTGGGAGCATGTGTATCTAGCAACGTGGGGGAATATCTGGCAACGTGGGGGCATATCGGGCACTCTGGGGGAATATGTGTATCTGGCACTGTGGGGCATATCTAGAACTGTGGAGGCATGTGTATCTGGCAGTGTGGGGGCATATCTTGCAACATGGGGGAATATGTGTATCTGGCACTGTGGGCGCCTATCTAGCACTATGGGGGCATGTGTATCTGGCACTGTGGGGGCATATCTTGCACTGTGGGGGCATATTTGGCACCATGGGGGCATATGTGTATCTGCCACTGTGGGGGCATATCTGTATCTGGCACTGTGGGGGCTTATGTGTATCGGGCACTGTGGATGCATATCTGGCACTGTAAGGGGCATATATGTATCTGGCACTGTGGGGGCATATGTGTATCTGGCACTATTGGGGCATATGTGTATTTGACAGTGCACTCTTGGGGTCATATGTGTATCACACCCACATTTTCATTGGCCACACCCATGTTTTTGATGCGTACATACCTTTGGTGCACACACAATACCACAAAGATATTTTTTCTACTTGCACCACTGGTGCTCAATAGCTCTCCATCCAATAAATCAGTTTGAATAAAGGAGCACTAGGCAGCAACAACAACGACAATGGTGAGTTGCACTGCTGGGGGCATCTCTGGCACTGTGGGGGCATTTGTTTCTGGCAATGTGGGGGCATATCTGGCAACGTGGGGGCATATCTGGCACAGTGGGGGAATATATGTATCTAGCACTGTGGGGCATATCTAGCACTGTGGAGGCATGTGTATCTGGCAGTGTGGGAGCATATCTGGCAACATGGGGGAATATGTGTGTCTGGCACTGTGGGTGCTTATCTAGCACTATGGTGACATGTGTATCTGACACTGTGGGTGCATATCTAGCATTGTGGGGGCATATATGGCACCATGAGGGCATATGTGTATCTGGCACTGTGGGGGCATATCTGGCATATGTGTATCTGGCACTGTGGGGGCATATGTGTATCATATGTGTATCTGGCACTGTGGGGGCATATCTGGGATATGCGTATCTGGCACTGTGGGGGCATATGTGTATCTGGCACTATGGGGGCATATGTGTATCTGGCACTGTGTGGGTATATCTGGCACTGTGGGGGCATAAGTGTATCTGGCACTTTTGGGGCATATCTGGCTTATGTGTATCTGGCACTGTGGGAGCATATGTGTTTCTGGCACTGTTGGGCATATATGTTTATGGCACTTTGGGGGCATATGTTGGCACATATCTGGCACTGTGGGGGCATATGTGTATCTGGCACTATGGGGGCATATGTGTATCTGGCACTGTGTGGGTATATCTGGCACTGTGGGGGCATAAGTGTATCTGGCACTTTTGGGGCATATCTGGCATATGTGTATCTGGCACTGTGGGAGCATATGTGTTTCTGGCACTGTTGGGCATATATGTATCTGGCACTATTGGGGCCATATGTGTATCTGGCACTGCACTATTGGGGTCATATGTGTATCACACCCCCATTTTAATTTGCTATGCCCATTTTTTTGATGCATGCGCACCTTTGGCGTGTACACACAATACTACTAAGATTTTTTTTTCTACTTGCACCACTGGTGCTCAATAGCTCTCCATCCAATTAATCAGTTTGAATCTAGGAGCACTAGGTTCTATTTACATCTGCATATAGCCTCTGATATTGTATTGAGTAAGAAAAGAAATCCTAATACTATTTTAAAAGTAAGTGTTCCACATATTGGGATTTTACAAAGATTCCCTATTAACTAAGATTAATTAACTTTTTTGTTTATCTAATTTATGGTAAAGACTCACTGACATTGCAGTGAGTAAGTCTGTATATACATATATATATATATATATATATATATATATATATGTATATACAGAAGCAAAGTGTCCGACACTCCAACAAACATACTGTAAGTAGATTGCGCCCGGTGCCATCGCAAACCTAATGGAAATATAGAAAAGTTGTAAGGTGCGGCACTCAAAGCAGTGCAGACAATGGTAAGTAAATGGCCATAATCCGTGTTAGATCAACCAATATATATATATATATATATATATATATAATAGAGAGAGGTGCGGCACTCATGGCTGGATGAAAAAAAACACAACTGGAGCACGGCTTGATGTCAACGTTTCAAGTCATAAGAATTTTCATCAGGATAAATACAAACACAGACAAGTGCTCACCTTATATCCCCCGCCACTTGTGCAGTACGGCGTGACATCATCACGCAGAAGACACGATGCACGTCAGAACAAACCATCACCATAGATACCCGGTGTATACAACAACACAGATGCTAGAAAATGAGAGGTATAGAAATACAGTGAAACGGTATAAAACTGAGCAATACATATATAAATAATGAAGCATAGAGTCTGGAAAACATTAGGATAGGTCCCTTAATAGATGAAGCCGACTGATAACTATAGTATGGGCAAAGAGCATACTAATACCTATGTTTATAAAGCATATGTCAAACTTAGACAAATGCTAACTAACACTATACAGTATATATACAGTGAATATATATATATATATTGTATATATATATACTGTATATATATATATATATATCATATAGTATAAGCCAGCAACAGCATATAGTTGGACTAAGAGAAGAGAAAAAAAGAGAAAAAAGAACAGAGGCCTAGTTTAGGCAAAGCAAGATAGCGGCATCATATCATTTAAGCCCTTAGGGCTCACTGTATCCAGACGTTGAATCCACCTTGCTTCACATCTCAGTAATGCCGCTCCGCGATCCCCGCCATGTAATGAAGGGGCAATATGGTCTATCATGCGATATTTTATACTCACTAGATTATGTCTAGCTTCTAGGAAGTGGCGAGCTAATGGTTGTTCGCCACTTCCATTAGCAAGAGCTGATCTTATGAGTGATGGGCAGTCATCCATTCTTTGAATTTTCTGGTCATTTTGCCCACATATGATAGCCCACAAGGGCAAATTATCTGGTAGACTACGTAAGTGGATTCACAAGTCAGATGTTTGATTGAAAACCTGGTCACAAGCCTTGGGTGGTAGAAAGTATCTCAAGCGATCAGAAATTGACATGTGGTACAAGAACACTTAAAGCATCCAGGTTTCTTATGCGGCAAGAAACTACTAGAGGTAGAAATTTTTCCTCTGTTGGAGATGTCAGTTTTTACTAATATGTCATGAAGATTGCGAGCCCTCTTGTAACATGGAATAAGGTCTACATCTTTCAATGGTAAATTAGGATCGGATTGTACTATATTCCAGTTCTTTTTGGAGATGCTGTTAATGTGATCTGAAAGTGTGTTAAACTGATTCTTGATCTGGAATCAAGATGCACCTTTTTGTTTAATAGAGTTGCTCTATCCATAGATAACACTTTGTCCCTGAAAGTCAAGAGATGTTTCAAGCTGTAACCTCGCAAAAGTAATTTAGCAATAAGCTCATCAATCGGAAGAGAAGCTGTAGTAGGATCACTATAAATTCTCATGGTCTTTATCATCTGGGAATATGGTAACCCATAATTAAGGCTTCTGGGGTGACAACTTCTCCAAGGAAGGAAGGAATTGCAGTCCGTGTACTTGGTGAAAGCCATGGTGGTAATTGCTGAATTGGCAATGGTAATTTTAATGCCCAGAAAGTCAATAGTTCTTTGATCGAATTTGTATGACAGTTTGACAGGACTCAACGAAGAGTTGTGTTATTTTAATAAATCGATTAGTAAATCTTGAGGGCCACTCCAAAACACAAGTAAATCTTAAAATCTTGTAAATCTTAAGTATATCTTGTGTAAAAAAACCACATGAATGGCAATAGCTGTATCCTTAAAAAATAGGTCTCGTTCCACATCGAACATATAGATATTCGCATATGTAGGTGCAACCGCAGAACCCATCGCACATCCCTTGTTCTGAAGGAAGAATTTGCCATCATATAAGAAAAAATTGTGGGTGAGCGTGAGTTCCAATAAAGATAGCAGGATTTCAATGTGAGCCACTGTAAAGGAGCTGTTATGATCCAAAAATCTCAGAATGGCAGCAAGCCCCTCCTGGTGAGGAATGATTGTATAGAGGCTGGATACATCCATGGTAACCAGACACAAGTTGGATGGAATCTGGACCAGATTTTTAAGCTGTTTCAAAAGCATAGTGGTGTCCATTAAGAAATACGATTGTTTTTGTATAAGAGGATGTAAGATGGAGTCAAGTAGTACCGCTGTAGACTGAAACAGGGAAATCCTCGCTGCAATAATAGGGCGGCTGGGTGGTGGGTTAATGCCCTTATGGATTTTCGGCAGCGTATATAATATCGGTGCCACTGTGAACTCTGGAATGAGGATGTTGAAGATCTCTTCTGTGATGTATGCAGCATCTTTCACACGAATCAATGTCTCTTTAAGTTCTTTGGTAAACAACATGGTGGGGTTACCCCTCAATTTATTGTAAATGCCTAGTTTATCAAGTTGTTTAGTGATTTCCAGTTTGTAGTCCTGAAGGTCTTGCAGCACTATTGCTCCTCCTTTGTCAGCAGGACAGATTATGAGGAATTCTTTGTTGGATAATGATTTGAGTGCCTCTCTCTCTGATCTAGTTAGATTATTGCTATTAGGACTTGCAGCAATATCCATATCAGTGACTTCATGATCAAGCATATGGATAAATGTCTTTATGCTGGAATTATTGGATAGAGTCTTGAATGATGATGGCTTCTTGAATTGTTTAAGTTTCTCAGGTATATCTGTAGTGATCATACTAGTCCTGTTATTGAAAAATTGTTTGTTTCAGCTTGCAATTGGCTTTTTTTCTACCTTTCTATTTTAAGGTATCAAACGAATTAGTGGGGACAAAAGAAAGTCCCTTTGAAAGGACACTCATTTCACTAACAGAAAGATCTTGGTTGCTTTTTTCCATGAGCGGTTGCGCTTGTACTGGCCCCCTCTCCTGGTGAATCCTCTTTTGGGGTACCTTTGGTGTGGGTTACCATCCCTAAAGGGATGGATGGTGCATTATGGCGTCTGTTAGATGTTTCACGATCGCTGGCAGAGCTACTATCAACTGATGTGGCCATGTCAAAATCCGTTTTAGGGTACCTGTGTCTACGAAAAAATTTATTTTTACGTTCTTCTGTAGTGCAGTCAGATAGCCATCTGTAAACCTGATGGTTTATGTAATCTTTTTCTACTTTCACAATTTTTTCTCTTTTGAACTTAATCAAGTCTTGTTTATAGATGGAGAGCTGATTATTCAGTTTTGCAATCCAGTCATTAACACCATCAATAGTAAAAATGGGAAGGTGGGTATTCTTCAAGGCAGCAATTTTCTGTTTAAGGGATTCAACTTCTTTATTAGAATATTCAATCACAAGAAGCATCAGATCAGACGAACAATTGTTCAAGATGGAGACCCATTTGCGGCAGAATGCAGGGTTGAATCTGCCATTGGTGGGGCAGTTACGAACCCTGAAACCGTGCGGGATCTTTTTAGAGTGAAAATAATCACTTAAAGAGATAGTATGTAACTTATAGTCTACCTCTTTTATTTTTAACCGTAAAAGATCTTCAAAAATGCAGTCTGGAGATAAGGCTTCTTTTTGTTCAAATAATTTATCTTTATGTAAAATTACCTCAATGTAAGTTTCATAGTAGCTGAAGTATTCCTGAAGTGGAATTAGCAATGGATTGAATTGTTCAGTATCTTGTACTGTACATTTAATTCAGCAATATAGAACACATAGAGGTGCGGCACTCATGGCTGGATGAAAAAAACACAACTGGAGCATGGATTGATGTCAGCGTTTCAAATCATAAGAATTTTCATCAGGATACATACAAATACAGACAAGTACTCACCTTATATTAGAGATGAGCGGGTTCGGTTTCTCTGAATCCGAACCCGCACGAACTTCATGTTTTTTTTCACGGGTCCGAGCGACTCGGATCTTCCCGCCTTGCTCGGTTAACCCGAGCGCGCCCGAACGTCATCATGACGCTGTCGGATTCTCGCGAGGCTCGGATTCTATCGCGAGACTCGGATTCTATATAAGGAGCCGCGCGTCGCCGCCATTTTCACACGTGCATTGAGATTGATAGGGAGAGGACGTGGCTGGCGTCCTCTCCGTTTAGACACTTGATTTACTAATTTTGGGGAGCATTAGGAGTACTCAGTAGTGTACAGTGCAGAGTTTTGCTGATAGTGACCAGTGACCACCACTTTTATTTATAATCCGTTCTCTGCCTGAAAAAAGCGATACACAGCACACAGTGACTCAGTCACATACATACCATATCTGTGTGCACTGCTCAGGCTCAGGCCAGTGTGCTGCATCATCTTATTATATATCTGTCTGACTGCTCAGCTCACACAGCTTATAATTGTGGGGGAGACTGGGGAGCACTACTGCAGTGCCAGTTATAGGTTATAGCAGGAGCCAGGAGTACATAATATTATATTAAAATTAAACAGTGCACACTTTTGCTGCAGGAGTGCCACTGCCAGTGTGACTAGTGACCAGTGACCTGACCACCAGTATATAATATTAGTAGTATACTATCTCTTTATCAACCAGTCTATATTAGCAGCAGACACAGTACAGTGCGGTAGTTCACGGCTGTGGCTACCTCTGTGTCGGCACTCGGCAGCCCGTACATAATTGTATATACCAGTGACCTAACCGTGGTTTTTTTTTCTTTCTTTATACATACATACTAGTTACGAGTATACTATCTCTTTATCAACCAGTCTATATATTAGCAGCAGACACAGTACAGTGCGGTAGTTCACGGCTGTGGCTACCTCTGTGTCGGCACTCCGCAGCCCGTCCATAATTGTATATACCAGTGACCTAACCGTGGTTTTTTTTTCTTTCTTTATACATACATACTAGTTACGAGTATACTATCTCTTTATCAACCAGTCTATATATTAGCAGCAGACACAGTACAGTGCGGTAGTTCACGGCTGTGGCTACCTCTGTGTCGGCACTCCGCAGCCCGTCCATAATTGTATATACCAGTGACCTAACCGTGGTTTTTTTTTCTTTCTTTATACATACATACTAGTTACGAGTATACTATCTCTTTATCAACCAGTCTATATATTAGCAGCAGACACAGTACAGTGCGGTAGTTCACGGCTGTGGCTACCTCTGTGTCGGCACTCCGCAGCCCGTCCATAATTGTATATACCAGTGACCTAACCGTGGTTTTTTTTTCTTTCTTTGTACATACATACTAGTTACGAGTATACTATCTCTTTATCAACCAGTCTATATATTAGCAGCAGACACAGTACAGTGCGGTAGTTCATGGCTGTGGCTACCTCTGTGTCGGCACTCGGCAGCCCGTCCATAATTGTATATACCAGTGACCTAACCGTGGTTTTTTTTTCTTTCTTTATACATACATACTAGTTACGAGTATACTATCTCTTTATCAACCAGTCTATATATTAGCAGCAGACACAGTACAGTGCGGTAGTTCACGGCTGTGGCTACCTCTGTGTCGGCACTCCGCAGCCCGTCCATAATTGTATATACCAGTGACCTAACCGTGGTTTTTTTTTCTTTCTTTATACATACATACTAGTTACGAGTATACTATCTCTTTATCAACCAGTCTATATATTAGCAGCAGACACAGTACAGTGCGGTAGTTCACGGCTGTGGCTACCTCTGTGTCGGCACTCCGCAGCCCGTCCATAATTGTATATACCAGTGACCTAACCGTGGTTTTTTTTTCTTTCTTTATACATACATACTAGTTACGAGTATACTATCTCTTTATCAACCAGTCTATATATTAGCAGCAGACACAGTACAGTGCGGTAGTTCACGGCTGTGGCTACCTCTGTGTCGGCACTCGGCAGCCCGTCCATAATTGTATACTAGTATCCAATCCATCCATCTCCATTGTTTACCTGAGGTGCCTTTTAGTTGTGCCTATTAAAATATGGAGAACAAAAATGTTGAGGTTCCAAAATTAGGGAAAGATCAAGATCCACTTCCACCTCGTGCTGAAGCTGCTGCCACTAGTCATGGCCGAGACGATGAAATGCCAGCAACGTCGTCTGCCAAGGCCGATGCCCAATGGCATAGTACAGAGCATGTCAAAACCAAAACACCAAATATCAGTAAAAAAAGGACTCCAAAACCTAAAATAAAATTGTCGGAGGAGAAGCGTAAACTTGCCAATATGCCATTTACCACACGGAGTGGCAAGGAACGGCTGAGGCCCTGGCCTATGTTCATGGCTAGTGGTTCAGCTTCACATGAGGATGGAAGCACTCAGCCTCTCGCTAGAAAACTGAAAAGACTCAAGCTGGCAAAAGCACCGCAAAGAACTGTGCGTTCTTTGAAATCCCAAATCCACAAGGAGAGTCCAATTGTGTCGGTTGCGATGCCTGACCTTCCCAACACTGGACGTGAAGAGCATGCGCCTTCCACCATTTGCACGCCCCCTGCAAGTGCTGGAAGGAGCACCCGCAGTCCAGTTCCTGATAGTCAGATTGAAGATGTCAGTGTTGAAGTACACCAGGATGAGGAGGATATGGGTGTTGCTGGCGCTGGGGAGGAAATTGACCAGGAGGATTCTGATGGTGAGGTGGTTTGTTTAAGTCAGGCACCCGGGGAGACACCTGTTGTCCGTGGGAGGAATATGGCCGTTGACATGCCAGGTGAAAATACCAAAAAAATCAGCTCTTCGGTGTGGAGGTATTTCACCAGAAATGCGGACAACAGGTGTCAAGCCGTGTGTTCCCTTTGTCAAGCTGTAATAAGTAGGGGTAAGGACGTTAACCACCTCGGAACATCCTCCCTTATACGTCACCTGCAGCGCATTCATAATAAGTCAGTGACAAGTTCAAAAACTTTGGGTGACAGCGGAAGCAGTCCACTGACCAGTAAATCCCTTCCTCTTGTAACCAAGCTCACGCAAACCACCCCACCAACTCCCTCAGTGTCAATTTCCTCCTTCCCCAGGAATGCCAATAGTCCTGCAGGCCATGTCACTGGCAAGTCTGACGAGTCCTCTCCTGCCTGGGATTCCTCCGATGCATCCTTGCGTGTAACGCCTACTGCTGCTGGCGCTGCTGTTGTTGCCGCTGGGAGTCGATGGTCATCCCAGAGGGGAAGTCGTAAGCCCACTTGTACTACTTCCAGTAAGCAATTGACTGTTCAACAGTCCTTTGCGAGGAAGATGAAATATCACAGCAGTCATCCTACTGCAAAGCGGATAACTGAGTCCTTGACAACTATGTTGGTGTTAGACGTGCGTCCGGTATCCGCCGTTAGTTCACAGGGAACTAGACAATTTATTGAGGCAGTGTGCCCCCGTTACCAAATACCATCTAGGTTCCACTTCTCTAGGCAGGCGATACCGAGAATGTACACGGACGTCAGAAAAAGACTCACCAGTCTCCTAAAAAATGCAGTTGTACCCAATGTCCACTTAACCACGGACATGTGGACAAGTGGAGCAGGGCAGGGTCAGGACTATATGACTGTGACAGCCCACTGGGTAGATGTATGGACTCCCGCCGCAAGAACAGCAGCGGCGGCACCAGTAGCAGCATCTCGCAAACGCCAACTCTTTCCTAGGCAGGCTACGCTTTGTATCACCGCTTTCCAGAATACGCACACAGCTGAAAACCTCTTACGGCAACTGAGGAAGATCATCGCGGAATGGCTTACCCCAATTGGACTCTCCTGTGGATTTGTGGCATCGGACAACGCCAGCAATATTGTGTGTGCATTAAATATGGGCAAATTCCAGCACGTCCCATGTTTTGCACATACCTTGAATTTGGTGGTGCAGAATTTTTTAAAAAACGACAGGGGCGTGCAAGAGATGCTGTCGGTGGCCAGAAAAATTGCGGGACACTTTCGGCGTACAGGCACCACGTACAGAAGACTGGAGCACCACCAAAAACTACTGAACCTGCCCTGCCATCATCTGAAGCAAGAAGTGGTAACGAGGTGGAATTCAACCCTCTATATGCTTCAGAGGTTGGAGGAGCAGCAAAAGGCCATTCAAGCCTATACAATTGAGCACGATATAGTAGGTGGAATGCACCTGTCTCAAGTGCAGTGGAGAATGATTTCAACGTTGTGCAAGGTTCTGATGCCCTTTGAACTTGCCACACGTGAAGTCAGTTCAGACACTGCCAGCCTGAGTCAGGTCATTCCCCTCATCAGGCTTTTGCAGAAGAAGCTGGAGGCATTGAAGGAGGAGCTAACACGGAGCGATTCCGCTAGGCATGTGGGACTTGTGGATGCAGCCCTTAATTCGCTTAACAAGGATTCACGGGTGGTCAATCTGTTGAAATCAGAGCACTACATTTTGGCCACCGTGCTCGATCCTAGATTTAAAGCCTACCTTGGATCTCTCTTTCCGGCAGACACAGGTCTGCTGGGGTTGAAAGACCTGCTGGTGACAAAATTGTCAAGTCAAGCGGAACGCGACCAGTCAACATCTCCTCCTTCACATTCTCCCGCAACTGGGGGTGCGAGGAAAAGGCTCAGAATTCCGAGCCCACCCGCTGGCGGTGATGCAGGGCAGTCTGGAGCGACTGCTGATGCTGACATCTGGTCCGGACTGAAGGACCTGACAACGATTACGGACATGTCGTCTACTGTCACTGCATATGATTCTCTCAACATTGATAGAATGGTGGAGGATTATATGAGTGACCGCATCCAAGTAGGCACGTCACACAGTCCGTACTTATACTGGCAGGAAAAAGAGGCAATTTGGAGGCCCTTGCACAAACTGGCTTTATTCTACCTAAGTTGCCCTCCCACAAGTGTGTACTCCGAAAGAGTGTTTAGTGCCGCCGCTCACCTTGTCAGCAATCGGCGTACGAGGTTACATCCAGAAAATGTGGAGAAGATGATGTTCATTAAAATGAATTATAATCAATTCCTCCGCGGAGACATTGACCAGCAGCAATTGCCTCCACAAAGTACACAGGGAGCTGAGATGGTGGATTCCAGTGGGGACGAATTGATAATCTGTGAGGAGGGGGATGTACACGGTGATATATCGGAGGGTGAAGATGAGGTGGACATCTTGCCTCTGTAGAGCCAGTTTGTGCAAGGAGAGATTAATTGCTTCTTTTTTGGGGGGGGTCCAAACCAACCCGTCATATCAGTCACAGTCGTGTGGCAGACCCTGTCACTGAAATGATGGGTTGGTTAAAGTGTGCATGTCCTGTTTTGTTTATACAACATAAGGGTGGGTGGGAGGGCCCAAGGATAATTCCATCTTGCACCTCTTTTTTCTTTTCTTTTTCTTTGCATCATGTGCTGATTGGGGAGGGTTTTTTGGAAGGGACATCCTGCGTGACACTGCAGTGCCACTCCTAGATGGGCCCGGTGTTTGTGTCGGCCACTAGGGTCGCTAATCTTACTCACACAGCTACCTCATTGCGCCTCTTTTTTTCTTTGCGTCATGTGCTGTTTGGGGAGGGTTTTTTGGAAGGGACATCCTGCGTGACACTGCAGTGCCACTCCTAGATGGGCCCGGTGTTTGTGTCGGCCACTAGGGTCGCTAATCTTACTCACACAGCTACCTCATTGCGCCTCTTTTTTTCTTTGCGTCATGTGCTGTTTGGGGAGGGTTTTTTGGAAGGGACATCCTGCGTGACACTGCAGTGCCACTCCTAGATGTGCCCGGTGTTTGTGTCGGCCACTAGGGTCGCTAATCTTACTCACACAGCTACCTCATTGCGCCTCTTTTTTTCTTTGCGTCATGTGCTGTTTGGGGAGGGTTTTTTGGAAGGGACATCCTGCGTGACACTGCAGTGCCACTCCTAGATGTGCCCGGTGTTTGTGTCGGCCACTAGGGTCGCTAATCTTACTCACACAGCTACCTCATTGCGCCTCTTTTTTTCTTTGCGTCATGTGCTGTTTGGGGAGGGTTTTTTGGAAGGGACATCCTGCGTGACACTGCAGTGCCACTCCTAGATGGGCCCGGTGTTTGTGTCGGCCACTAGGGTCGCTAATCTTACTCACACAGCTACCTCATTGCGCCTCTTTTTTTCTTTGCGTCATGTGCTGTTTGGGGAGGGTTTTTTGGAAGGGACATCCTGCGTGACACTGCAGTGCCACTCCTAGATGGGCCCGGTGTTTGTGTCGGCCACTAGGGTCGCTAATCTTACTCACACAGCTACCTCATTGCGCCTCTTTTTTTCTTTGCGTCATGTGCTGTTTGGGGAGGGTTTTTTGGAAGGGACATCCTGCGTGACACTGCAGTGCCACTCCTAGATGGGCCCGGTGTTTGTGTCGGCCACTAGGGTCGCTAATCTTACTCACACAGTCAGCTACCTCATTGCGCCTCTTTTTTTCTTTGCGTCATGTGCTGTTTGGGGAGGGTTTTTTGGAAGGGCCATCCTGCGTGACACTGCAGTGCCACTCCTAGATGGGCCCGGTGTTTGTGTCGGCCACTAGGGTCGCTAATCTTACTCACACAGCTACCTCATTGCGCCTCTTTTTTTCTTTGCGTCATGTGCTGTTTGGGGAGGGTTTTTTGGAAGGGACATCCTGCGTGACACTGCAGTGCCACTCCTAGATGGGCCCGGTGTTTGTGTCGGCCACTAGGGTCGCTAATCTTACTCACACAGCTACCTCATTGCGCCTCTTTTTTTCTTTGCGTCATGTGCTGTTTGGGGAGGGTTTTTTGGAAGGGACATCCTGCGTGACACTGCAGTGCCACTCCTAGATGGGCCCGGTGTTTGTGTCGGCCACTAGGGTCGCTTATCTTACTCACACAGCGACCTCGGTGCAAATTTTAGGACTAAAAATAATATTGTGAGGTGTGAGGTATTCAGAATAGACTGAAAATGAGTGTAAATTATGGTTTTTGATGTTAATAATACTTTGGGATCAAAATGACCCCCAAATTCTATGATTTAAGCTGTTTTTTAGTGTTTTTGGAAAAAAACACCCGAATCCAAAACACACCCGAATCCGACAAAAATAATTCGGTGAGGTTTTGCCAAAACGCGTTCGAACCCAAAACACGGCCGCGGAACCGAACCCAAAACCAAAACACAAAACCCGAAAAATTTCAGGCGCTCATCTCTACCTTATATCCCCCACCACTTGTGCAGTACAGCAAGCGCTAGCCGTCTCTTATCTAAGTTTGACATATGCTTTATGAGCATAGGTATTAGTATGCTCTTTTGCCCATACTAGTTATCAGTCGGCTTTGGCTATTTAGAGACCTGTCCTAATGTTTTCCGTACTTTATGGTTCATTATTTCTATATATATTGCTCAGTTTTATACCATTTCACTGTCTTTCTATACCTCTCTTCTTTTAGTGTCTGTGTTGTTTTATACACCGGGTTTCTATGGTGATGGTCTGTTCTGACGTGCATAGCGTATTCTGCGCGATGACGTCATCAGTGCGGGCCACCACCGAGAGGTGGGAGACGGGGGATGGGGTATATAAGGTGAGTCTGTATTTGTATTTATCCTGATGAAAATTCTTATGAATTGAAACGTTGACATCAAGCCGTGCTCCAGTTGTGTTTTTTTTCATCCAGCCGTGAGTGCCGCACCTCTCTCTGTCCTATATTGCTATTTGCTTATGTGAGGGCACCGGGCGTAGCTATTTTAGTTTTATACGAGTGCCGAATACCTATTCTATTTTATATATATATATATATAGATATATATATAGATATATAGATATATAGATATATATACAAATACTGTATTTTTTTAAACAAACTATTCCACACAATTGAGATTTTTTACACAGATTACATATTTTCTAAGAATAAGTAACCTTTTTTATGATACTAGATCTACTTTGTATTTACAGATCACTGAAGGTGTAGTGAGTTAGAGAATATAAGCCTAATTCAGAGTTGATTGCAGCAGCAAATTTGTTAGCAGTTGGGCAAAACCATGGAGGTTATTCTGAGTTGATCGTAGCTGTGCTAAAGTTAGCACAGCTGCGATCATTCACACTGACATGCGGGGGGAAACCCAGCACAGGGCTAGCCAGCCCCGCATGTCAGTGCCGGCAAACCCACAGAAGTGCAAAGGCATCACACAGCGGCGATGCCTTTGCACTTCAAGAGAAGCTCCTGACCAGTGCAGCTTTAGCGTGCTGGCCGGAACTACTCATCACTCCCCGGCCCGCAGTGGCTGCGTGTGACGTCACGCAGCTGCTGCGGGCCGCCCCCCATTTGGTCCAGCCACGCCTGCATTGGCCGGACCGCACCCACAAAACGGCGTCCAAACGCAGTCGTTCTGCCCCCCGCGCCCAGCGACCGCCTCGGCCTGTCAATAAGGCAGAGGCAATTGTAGCGGCCCGATGGCCTTCGGCCATCTGGCATGCACCGGCGCACTATGGCGCTGGCGCATGCGCACTTCTGACCCGATCGTAGTGCTGCGATAAACTGCAGCGTGCGATCGGGTCAGAATGACCCCCATGTGCACTGCAGGGAGGGCAGATATTACATGTGCCGAGAGAATTAGATTTGGGTGGGGTGTGTTTTCAAACCGATATCTAAATTGCAGTGTAAAAATAAAGCAGCCAGTATTTACTAGAAATGTGCGGGTTCGGTTCGTCGAGATCTGAACCCCCACAAACTTCACGTGGTTTATACGGGTCTGAGGCAGCCTCGGTTCTTCCCGCCTAACACGCAAAACCCGAACGGGGGAAAACATCATCATCCAGCTGTCGGATTCTCGCGAGATTCCGATTCCATATAAAGAGCCGCGCGTCACCACCATTCACTCGTGCATTGTCGATTGAGCAGAGAGGACGTGGCTACGTTCTCTGCCTTAAAAGCTTAATATCTGTGCTCAGTGTGCTGCATTGTGGTGATCACCAGTATATAGTAGTACAGTACAGCAGTCCATTGCTGTATCTTGCAGCTCCGTGTCAGACTCAGTTCCTGTATCCTGATCAGTGCTCAATATCTGTGCTGCATTGTGTTGACCAGTATAAAGTAGTACAGTGCTGCACTGTGGTGACCACCAGTATATAGTAGTACAGTACAGTAGTCCATTGCTGTATCTTGCAGCTCCATGTCAGACTCAGTTCTAGTATCCTGATCAGTGCTCAATACCTGTGCTGCATTGTAGTGACCAGTATATAGTAGTACAGTGCTGCATTGTGGTGACCACCAGTATATAGTAGTACAGTACAGTAGTCCATTGCTGTATCTTGCAGCTCCGTGTCAGACTCAGTTCTAGTATCCTGATCAGTACTCAATACCTGTGCTGCATTTTGGTGACCAGTATGTAGTAGTACAGTGCTGCATTGTGGTGACCACCAGTAAATAGTGGTATAGTACAGCAGGCCATTGCTGTATCTTGCTGCTGTGTCACTTCTAGTATCCTGATCAGTACTCAATATCTGTGCTGCATTGTGGTGACCAGTAAATAATAGTACAGTGCTGCATTGTGGTGACCACCAGTATATAGTAGTACAGTACAGTAGTCCATTGCTTTATTTTGCAGCTCCGTGTCAGACTCAGTTCTATTCTCCTGATCAGTGTTCAATATCTGTGCTGCATTGTGGTGACCAGTAAATAGTAGTACAGTGCTGCATTGTTGTGACCACCAGTATATAGTAGTACAGTACAGTACAGTACAGTAGTCCATTGCTGTATCTTGCAGCTCTGTGTCAGACTCAGTTCTATTCTCCTGATCAGTGCTCAATATCTGTGCTGCATTGTGGTGACCAGTATATAGTAGTACAGTGCTGCATTGTGGTGACCACCAGTATATAGTAGTACAGTACAGTAGTCCATTGATGTATCTTGCAGTTCTGTGTCAGACTCAGTTCTATTCTTCTGATCAGTGCTCAATATCTGTGCTGCATTGTGGTGACCAGTATATAGTAGTACAGTGCTGCATTGTGGTGACCACCAGTATATAGTAGTACAGTACAGTATGCCATTGCTGTATCATGCAGCTCCATGTCAGACTCAGTTCTAGTATCCTGATCAGTGCTCAATATCTGTGCTGCATTGTGTTGACCAGTTTATAGTAGTACAGTGCTGAATTGTGGTGACCACCAGTATATATTAGTACAGCACAGTAGGTCATTGCTGTATCTTGCAGCTCCGTGTCAGACTCAGTTCTAGTATCCTGATCAGTGCTCAATATCTGTGCTGCATTGTGGTTACCAGTATATAGTAGTGCCGTGCTGCATTGTGGTGACCACCAGTATATAGTAGTAAAGTAGAGTAGTCCATTGCTTTATCTTGCAGCTCTGTGTCAGACTCAGTTCTATTCTCCTGATCAGTGTTCAATATCTGTGCTGCATTGTGGTGACCACCAGTACAGTGCTGCATTGTGGTGACCACCAGTATATAGTAGTACAGTACAGTAGTCCATTGCTGTATCTTGCAGCTCCCATGTCAGACTCAGTTCTATTCTCCTAATCAGTGCTCATTATCTGTGCTGCATTGTGGTGACCAGTATATAGTAGTACAGTGCTGCATTGTGGTGACCACCTGTATAAAGTGGTACAGTACAGTAGGTCATTGCTGTATCTTACTGCTCTGTGTCACTTCTAGTATCCTGATCAGTGATCAATATCTGTGCTTCATTGTGGTGACCAGTATATAGTAGTACAGTGCTGCATTGTGGTGACCACCAGTATATAGAAGTACAGTACAGTAGTCGACTGCTGTATCTTGCCGCTCCGTGTCAGACTCAGTTCTGTTCTTCTGATCAGTGCTCAATATCTGTGCTGCATTGTGGTGACCAGTATATAGTAGTACAGTGCTGCATTGTGGTGACCACCAGTATATAGTAGTACAGTACAGTAGGCCATTGCTGTATCATGCAGCTCCATGTCAGAATCAGTTCTAGTATCCTGATCAGTGCTCAATATCTGTGCTGCATTGTGGGGACCAGTATATAGTAGTACAGTGCTGCATTGTGGTGACCACCAGTATATAGTAGTACAGTACAGTAGTCCATTGCTGTATCTTGCAGCTCCGTGTCAGACTCAGTTCTAGTATCCTGATCAGGTCTCAATACCTGTGCTGCATTTTGGTGACCAGTATGTAGTAGTACAGTGCTGCATTGTGGTGACCACCAGTAAATAGTGGTATAGTACAGCAGGCCATTGCTGTATCTTGCTGCTGTGTCACTTCTAGTATCCTGATCAGTACTCAATATCTGTGCTGCATTGTGGTGACCAGTAAATAATAGTACAGTGCTGCATTGTGGTGACCACCAGTATATAGTTGTACAGTACAGTAGTCCATTGCTTTATTTTGCAGCTCCGTGTCAGACTCAGTTCTATTCTCCTGATCAGTGTTCAATATCTGTGCTGCATTGTGGTGACCAGTAAATAGTAGTGCAGTGCTGCATTGTTGTGACCACCAGTATATAGTAGTACAGTACAGTACAGTACAGTAGTCCATTGCTGTATCTTGCAGCTCTGTGTCAGACTCAGTTCTATTCTCCTGATCAGTGCTCAATATCTGTGCTGCATTGTGGTGACCAGTATATAGTAGTACAGTGCTGCATTGTGGTGACCACCAGTATATAGTAGTACAGTACAGTACAGTAGGCCATTGCTGTATCATGCAGCTCCATGTCAGAATCAGTTCTAGTATCCTGATCAGTGCTCAATATCTGTGCTGCATTGTGGGGACCAGTATATAGTAGTACAGTGCTGAATTGTGGTGACCACCAGTATATATTAGTACAGCACAGTAGGTCATTGCTGTATCTTGCAGCTCCGTGTCAGACTCAGTTCTAGTATCCTGATCAGTGCTCAATATCTGTGCTGCATTGTGGTGACCAGTATATAGTAGTGCCGTGCTGCATTGTGGTGACCACCAGTATATAGTAGTAAAGTAGAGTAGTCCATTGCTTTATCTTGCAGCTCTGTGTCAGACTCAGTTCTATTCTCCTGATCAGTGTTCAATATCTGTGCTGCATTGTGGTGACCACCAGTACAGTGCTGCATTGTGGTGACCACCAGTATATAGTAGTACAGTACAGTAGTCCATTGCTGTATCTTGCAGCTCCCATGTCAGACTCAGTTCTATTCTCCTAATCAGTGCTCATTATCTGTGCTGCATTGTGGTGACCAGTATATAGTAGTACAGTGCTGCATTGTGGTGACCACCTGTATAAAGTGGTACAGTACAGTAGGTCATTGCTGTATCTTACTGCTCTGTGTCACTTCTAGTATCCTGATCAGTGCTCAATATCTGTGCTGCATTGTGGTGACCAGTATATAGTAGTACAGTGCTGCATTGTGGTGACCACCAGTATATAGTAGTACAGTACAGTAGTCGACTGCTGTATCTTGCCGCTCCGTGTCAGACTCAGTTCTGTTCTTCTGATCAGTGCTCAATATCTGTGCTGCATTGTGGTGACCAGTATATAGTAGTACAGTGCTGCATTGTGGTGACCACCAGTATATAGTAGTACAGTACAGTAGGCCATTGCTGTATCATGCAGCTCCATGTCAGAATCAGTTCTAGTATCCTGATCAGTGCTCAATATCTGTGCTGCATTGTGGGGACCAGTATATAGTAGTACAGTGCTGCATTGTGGTGACCACCAGTATATATTATCACAGTATAGTAGGCCATTGCTGTATCTTGCAGCTCCGTGTCAGACTCAGTTCTAGTATCCTGATCAGTGCTCAATATCTGTGCTGCATTGTGGCGACCAGTATATAGTAGTGCAGTGCTGCATTGTGGTGACCACCAGTATATAGTAGTACAGTACAGTAGTCCATTGCTGTATCTTGCAGCTCCGTGTCAGACTCAGTTCTATTCTCCTGATCAGTGATCAATATCTGTGCTGCATTGTGGTGACCAGTATATAGTAGTACAGTGCTGCATTTTGGTGACCACCAATATATAGTGGTACAGTACAGTAGGCCATTGCTGTATCTTGCAGCTCTGTGTCAGACTAAGTTCTAGTATCCTGATCAGTGCTCAATATCTGTGCTGCATTGTGGTGACCAGTATATAGTAGTACAGTGCTGCATTGTGGTGACCACCAGTATATAGTAGTACAGTAGTCCATTGCTGTATCTTGCAGCTCCGTGTCAGTCTCAGTTCTATTCTCCTGATCAGTGCTCAATATCTGTGCTGCATTGTGGTGACCAGTATAAAGTAGTACAGTGCTGCATTGTGGTGACCACCAGTATATAGTAGTACAGTACAGTAGTCCATTGCTGTATTTTGCAGCTCCTTGTCACTTCTAGTATCCTGATCAGTGCTTAATATCTGTGCTCAGTGTCAGTGCTGCACTGTGGTGACTAAAAGTCCAGTGTCTTGTGCTGCATCTTGCAGCTGTAGGGTGCTGTGGTAGTGTCCTGTCACTGTGCATAGGTCATCATCATTCCAGTCACAGTGGTATCTGGGGGGTGACAATTCCAGAGTGCTTTTGTGCTGCTCACTAATACTAGTACAGTGTCTTGTGCTGCATCGTGCTGCTCAGTGTCAGTTCTCAGTAGTATCATCAGTGCTCAGTATCAGTGCTCATTGTCTTGTGCTGCATCTTGCAGCTGTAGGGTGCTGTGGTAGTGTCCTGTCACTGTGCATAGGTCATCATAATTCCAGTCACAGTGGTATCTGGTATCTATCTATTGGTATCTAATTCCAGACATTACTGCCGTCTATTTCCAGATATATTACTGGCATATAATTCCACACATTAAAAAATGAAGAACAAAAATGTGGAGGGTAAAATAGGGGAAGATCAAGATCCACTTCCTTCTAGTGCTGAAGCTGCTGCCACTAGTCATGGCAGAGATGATGAAATGCCATCAACATCTTCTGCCAAGGCTGATGCCCAATGTCATAGTAGAGAGTATGTAAAATCCAAAAAACAAAGTTTAGTAAAATGACCCAAAAATCTAAATAAAAAGTGTCTGAGGAGAAGCGTAAACTAGGCAATATGCCATTTACGACACGGAGTGGCAAGGAATGGCTAAGGCCCTCTCCTATGTTCCTCGTGACTAGTGGGTCAGCTTCACATGAGGATGGAAGCACTCATCCTTCCGCTAGAAAAATTAAAAGAGTTAAGCTGGCAAAAGCACAGCAAAGAATTGTGCGTTCTTCTAAATCACAAATCCCCAAGGAGAGTCCAATTGTGTCGGTTGCGATGCCTGACCTTCCCAACACTGGATGGTAAGAGGTGGCTGCTTAATTTTCTCCTGCCACTGGAGCTGCCAGGAAAAGGATAACATTTGCAAAACCACCCGCTGGCGGTGATGCAGGGCAGTCAGGAGTGATAACTGACATCTGGTTCCGGACTGAAGGACCTGCCAACGATTACTGACATGTTGTCTACTGTCACTGCATATGATTCTGTCACCATTGAAAGAATGGTGGAGGATTATATGAGTGACAGCATCACTGTAGGCATGTCAGACAGTCCGTACCTATACTGGCAGGAAAAAGAGGCAATTTGGAGGCCCTTGCACAAACTGGCTTTATTTTACCTAGGTTGCCCCCCCTCCAGTGTGTACTCCGAAAGAGTGTTTAGTGCAGCCGCTCACCTTGTCAGCGATCGGCGTAGGAGGTTACTTCCAGAAAATGTGGAGAAGATGATGTTCATCAAAATGAATTATAATCAATTCCTCCATGGAGACATTTACCATCAATTGCCTCCAGAAAGTACACAGGGACCTGTGATGGTGGATTCCAGTGGGGACGAATTAATACTCTGTGAGGAGGGGGATGTACACAGTGAAAGGGGTGAGGAATCGGACGATGAGGAGGAGGTTGACATCTTGCCTCTGTAGAGCCAGTTTGAGCAAGGAGAGATTGATTGCTTCTTTTTTGGTGGGGGCCCAAACCAACCAGTCATTTCAGCCACAGTCGTGTGGCAGACCCTGTCGCTGAAATGATGGGTTTGTTAAAGTGTGCATGTCCTGTTTGTACAACATAAGGGTGGGTGGGAGGGCTCATGGACAATTCTATCTTGCACCTCTTTTTTTTATTTATCTTTGCATCATGTGATGTTTGGGGACAATTTTTTTAAGTGCCATCCTGTCTGACTCTGCAGTGCCACTCCTAGATTGGCCAGGTGTTTGTGACGGCCACTTGGGTCGCTTAGCTTACTCATCCAGCGACCTCGGTGCAAATTTTAGGACTAAAAATAATATTGTGAGGTGTTCAGAATAGACTGGAAATGAGTGGAAATTATGGTTATTGAGGTTAATAATACTATGGGATCAAAATTACCCCCAAATTCTATGATTTAAGCTGTTTTTGAGGGTTTTTTGAAAAAAAACACACAAATCCACAACACACCCGAATCCGACAAAAATTTTTAAGGGAGGTTTTGCCAAAACGCGTCTGAATCCAAAACACGGCCGCAGAACGGAATCCAAAACCAAAACACAAAACCCTGAAAAATGTCCTGTGCACATCACTAGTATTTACCCAGCACAGAACCAAAATAACCTACCCAAATCTAAAGGGTCGTACTGACAGGGAGATTTCCCCAGAGATGTGTGCTGAGTGGTCTAGCACAGACCGCTCAGCACACATCCCCCCCCCCCCGCGCTCAGCATAGCGCAACGTGCTGAGCGAGGGGGGGGGGGGGGGGGGACACGTGGGGGCACTCATTTCACCCAGCAGTAAAATAAGTGAACTGCTAGATTGTGCCTCGCTGTCACCAGCACCCCTACACAGAGAGATGTTTAACTAATTTCTGAGCAATCTGGTCAGATTGCTTAGAAATTAGCTGAACATCGCTCCATTTGTACCCCCCTTAACACTCTCTGCAAATGTTATATCTGCCACACATGCAGTGCACATGGGGGATAATTTAGAGTTGATCTCAGCAGAAAATTTGTTAGCAGTTGGGCAAAACCATGAGCACTACAGGTGTGGCAGATATAACATTTGCAGAGAGAGTTAGATTTGGGTGGGTTATTTTGTTTCTGTGCAGGGTAAATACTGGCTGCTTTATATTTACACTGCAATTTAGATTTCAGTTTGAACACACCCCACTCAAATCTAACTTTCTCTGCACCTGTTATATCTGCCCCCCCTGCAGTGCACATGGGGGGTCATTCCGAGTTGATCGCTAGTAGCCATTGTTTGCAGCTCAGTGATCAGTGGAAAAAAACAGCTAATCTGCACATGCGTATGCACGGCAATGCGCACGCGCGACGTACGAGTACAAAGTCCTTTGTGGTTTTGCACAGGTTCTAGCGAAGCTTTCAGTCGCACAGCCGAACGCAGGAAGATTGACATGAAGTGGGCATTTCTGAGTGTCAAACATGCACTGTGTGTGGTAATGAGGACTGAGTTTGCAGACCTGTGGTGTAATGGTTAACATTACTGCCTCACAGCACTGAGGTCAAGGGTTCGATTCCCACCATGGCCCTAACTGTGCGGAGTTTGTATATTCTCTCCGTACTTGCATGGGTTTCCTCCGGGTACTCCGGTTTCCTCCCACAATCCAAAAATATACTGGTAGGTTAATTGGCTTCCAACAAAAAAATTAACCCTAGTGTGAGGTGTCTGTGTGTACATGTGATAGGGAATATGGGGGGTAATTAAGAGTTGATCGCAACAGCAAATTTGTTAGCAGTTGGGCAAAACCATGGGGGTCATTCCGAGTTGTTCGCTCGCTAGCAGATTTTAGCAGCATTGCACACGCTAGACCGCCACCCTCAGGGAGTGTATCTTAGCATAGCAGAATTGCGAACGAAAGATTAGCAGAATTGCGAATAGAAAATTCTTAGCAGTTTCTGAGTAGCTCGAGACTTACTCCTACACTGCGATCAGCTCAGCCCGTTTCATTCCTGGTTTAATGTCACAAACACGCCCTGCGTTTGGCCAGCCACTCCCCCGTTTCTCCAGACACTCCCGCGTTTTATCCTGGCACGCCTGCGTTTTTCCGCACACTCCCAGAAAACGGTCAGTTCCGCCAAGAAACACCCACTTCATGTCAATCACACTCTGATAACATCAACTATGAAAATTCTTCATTCGGACGTGAGTAAATCTACTAAGTTTTGTGCTAAAAGACGTACCATGCGCATGCGCATTTTTGCCTTAATCGCTCCGTTGCGAAAATCGGCAACGAGCGAACAACTCGGAATGACCCCCCCATTGTACACTGCAGGTGTAGCAGATATAACATTTGCAGAGAGAGTTAGATTTGGGTGGGTTATTTTGTTTCTGTGCAGGGTAAATACTGGCTGCTTTATATTTACACTGCAATTTAGATTTCAGTTTGAACTAGAGATGAGCGGGTTCGGTTCCCTGAGAACTGAACCCTACCGAACCTCCCTACCCAAGTCCGGATCCGAGTCAGGCTCGGGTTTCCCCCCGACTCAGAAACTCAAAACATCATTGCGTCGCCGCCATTTTCACTCCAGTCTCAGAGAGTGTAGTGAGATGACGTGTCTCCATCCTCAGTGTCTGTGTAGGTGGAAAAGTGGGGTGGCGATTCCAGTGTTGTCTTGTGCTGCTCAGTCCAGAGTAGTGTCTTATGCTGCATCAGTCCAGCCAGTCACAGTGGTAGGGTCCTCTGCTGCTATATATCCCCAGTGCTGCTGTATAAGTCCCTTGCAGTTTTGATGTGTTGTCTTGCATCTGACCAGGGGTAGTGTCTTGTGCAGCATCAGTCCAGTGACCAGTCACAGTGGTGGTGTCCTCTGCTGCTATGTATACAGTATAGTGGTACTGCCATATAATTCCCGTGATACTGTCATATAATTCCCGTGATACTGGCGTATAATTCCAGTGATATTGCAGTATAATTCATGTGATACTGGTGTATAATTTCAGTGATATTGCCGTATAATTCTTGTGATACTGGAGTATAATTCCCGTGATACTGGCATATAATTCCCGTGATACTGGCATATAATTCCCATGATACTGCTGTATAATTCCTGTGATACTACCGTATAATTCCTGTGATACTGGCGTATAATTCCTGTGATACTGCCATATAATTCCTGTGATACTGGTGTTTAATTCCTGTGATACTGGCATATAATTCCAGTAATATTGCCATATAATACCAGTGATCCTGCCGTATAATTACAGTGGTACTGGCGTATAAGTACAGTCCAGTGAAACTGTCGCATATGTCCAGTGATACTGCCGCATAAGTCCATTGATACCGCCATATATGTCCAGCGGAACTGTCGTATAATTCCAGTGATCCTTCCGTATGATTACAGTGTTCCTGCCGTATAATTCCAGTGATCCTACCGTATAATTACAGTGGTACTGGCTTATAAATCCAGTCCAGTGATACTGCCGTATATATATATATATATATATATATATTTTTTTTTTATGTATATATATATATATATATATATATATATATATATATATATATATACCCTGTTGCAAAGCAGATTACTGAGGCCATAACAACTATGCTGGTGTTAGATGTTCATCCGGTATCCACCATTAGTACAGTGGGACCGCAGTGCCAACTCTAGATGGGCCAAGTGTTTGTGCTGCACACTTGTGTCGCTTGGCTTAGTCATACAGCTACCTCATTGCCCTCTTTAACTTCTTGGCCTGATGTGCTGTTTGGGTACTATTTTTTTAAAGTGCCCTCCTGTCTGACACTGCAATGCCACTCCTTGATGGGCCAATTGTTTGTGTCGCTTAGCTTAGTCATACAGCTACCTCAATATTCCCGTGATACTGTCGTATAATTCCAGTGATATTGCCATATAATTCCTGTGATACTGGCATATAATTCCCGTGATACTGGCATATAATTCCCGTGATACTGCCATATAATTCCAGTGATATTGCTGTATAATTCCTGTGATACTGGCGTATAATTCCTGTGACACTGCCGTATAATTCCTGTGATACTGGTATATAATTACAGTAATATTGCCATATAATACCAGTGATCCTGCCGTATAATTACAGTGGTACTGGCGTACAAGTACAGTCCAGTGAAACTGCCGTATATATGTATATACCCTGTTGCAAAGCAGATTACTGGAGCCATAACAAACATGCTGGTGTTAGATGTTCATCCGGTATCCACCATTAGTGCAGTGGGACCGCAGTGCCAATCCTAGATTGGCCAAGTGTTTGTGCCGCACACTTGTGTTGCTTAGCTTAGTCATACAGCTACCTCATTGCCCTCTTTTACTTCTTGGCATGATGTGCTGTTTGGGTACTATTTTTTTTTAAGTGCCCTCCTGTCTGACACTGCAATGCCACTCCTAGATGGGCCAATTGTTTGTGTCGCTTAGCTTAGTAATACAGCTACCTCATAATTCCCGTGATACTGACATATAATTCCAGTGATATTGCCGTATAATTCCTGTGATACTGGCGTATAATTCCCGTAATACTGGCATATAATTCCCTTGATACTGCCGTATAATTCCAGTGATTTTGCCGTATAATTCCTGTGATACTGGCGAATAATTCCTATGATACTGGCGTATAATTCCTGTGATACTGCCATATAATTCCTGTGATACTGGCGCATAATTCCTGTGATACTGGCGTATAATTCCAGTGATATTGCCGTATAATACCAGTGAGCCTGCCGTATAATTACAGTGATACTGGCGTATAAGTACAGTCCAGTGATACTGCTGTATATGTCCATTGATACTGCCATATATGTCCAGCGGTACTGCCATATATGTCCAGCGGTACTGCCGTATAATTCCAGTGATCCTACCATACAATTACAGTGATCTTGCCATATAATTCCAGTGGTCCTGCCGTATAATTACAGTGGTACTGGTGTATAAGTACAGTCCAGTGATACTGCTGTATATGTCCAGTGATACTGCTGTATATGTCCAGTGATACTGCCATATATGTCCAGCGGTACTGCCATATATGTCCAGCGGTACTGCCGTATAATTCCAGTGATCCTACCATACAATTACAGTGATCTTGCCATATAATTCCAGTGGTCCTGCCGTATAATTACAGTGGTACTGGTGTATAAGTACAGTCCAGTGATACTGCTGTATATGTCCAGTGATACTGCTGTATATGTCCAGTGATACTGCTGTATATGTCCAGTGATACTGCCATATATGTCTATTGATACTGCCGTATATTTCCAGCGGTACTGCTGTATAATTCCAGTGATCCTGCCATATAATTACAGTGATCCTGCCATATAAATCCAGTGATCCTGCTGTATAAGTCCAGTGATCCTGCCGTTTAATTACAGTGGTACTGGCGTATAAATACAGTCCAGTGAAACTGGCGTATATATATGTATATATATTCTGTTGCAAAGGGGATTACTGAGGCCATAACAACTATGCTGGTGTTAGATGTTTATTTGGTATCCACCATTAGTGCAGTGGGATCTCAGTGCCAACCCTAGATGGGCCAAGTGTTTGTGCCGCACACTTGTATCACTTAGCTTAGTCATACAGCTACCTCATTGCCTTCTTTTAATTCTTGGCTTGATGTGCTGTTTGGGTACTATTTTTTTAAGTGCCCTCCTGTCTGACCACTGCAATGCCACTCCCAAATGGGCCAATTGTTTGTGTCGCTTAGCTTAGTCATACAGCTACCTCATTGCACCTCTTTTACATCTTTGCATGATGTGCTGTTTGGGGCCTTTTTTATATCTGCCCTCCTGTCTGACACTGCAGTGCCACTCCTAGATGGGCAAGGTGTTTGTGCTGCACACTTGTGTCACTTAGCTTAGTCATACAGGAACCTTGTTGCACCTGTTTTTCATCTTTGCATCATGTTCTGTTTGGGGCATTATTTTTTAATGTGCCATCCTGTCTTACACTGCCATATAAGTCCAGTGGTTCTGCTGTATTAGTCCATGGGTACTGCCATATAAGTCCACCAGCTGCAGAATTTTAGAAAAATGACAGGGGCGTGCAGGAGATGCTAACAGTGGACTAAAAAATTGCGGGCTACTTTCGACATTCAGCCACTGCAAGGTATGCGGCCAATGCTGTCCTGGTCTCCTGTTCCGGCCATGCTCACCACTGTAGTGGGACTTCGGAAGAGGAGACCAGGACAGCATTGGCCGCATACCTTGCAGCTGCGGTAACTGACACTAGACCACCAGGGTTTCAATTTGTGCTGCGGAAACTGACACTAGACCACCAGGGTTTAAATGGGAATTTATTTTCCGTCAAGCAGTGACCGCACACCTTGTGGCTGCGGTAACTGACACCAGACCACCAATGTTGTGGTAATTGTCAATAGACCACTAGGGTTTAATTTGTGTTTGTGTTTATATTTTTTGTTAAGTATTGACCGCATACCCAGTGGCAGTGGTAACAGACACCAGACCACCATGGTTCTACTGTATTCTCCTCTCTCTTAGAACATTGTTTATTTCTACAGCAACTATACTATATCTGCAGAAATAACCTGTACAGTATTGTCCTAACAGGACAACAAATTATTTCCACTGTACTATTTCCCCGCCTATGCCCCAAAGGTTCATATACTAGATTAAGGTATTTAACCTTGATATCACTATATAAGTGTGTTTATGGTAGCATTTGATTTCAATGTTTTCTATTCTTTCACTATATTTTTTTCTTTATTTACATTTATTTTGTCTCCTATAAAAGGACACTATAAGACTTTATGTATTTTTTGTGAGCCAGCCTTGAGCTCCAAACTAGCATATGATCATTCATCAATCTGGTTTCCTTTTAGGGAACAAGCAATTAGAGTTTTCAATTGTCATTCAACCATCCACGAGCCAGCCTTGAGCTCTGAATTTATCTATCATTTGATATCTCTTTATTTAAGGAGTAGATTTGTTTATGCAGTACATAATCCTTTCATTATTCCCATGTGAGCTTATTATCTGCAATATTCCACCTACAATACTCTATCTTTATCAATATATTTAGTATCTCACTAAATAGATTTAAACCCCCCTTTTTATTTCCTCAGACATTCTTAATCATCCTGACACACCCTTGTCTGGAAATACCATTTCAGACTATTTATAGCCTTGTTTGAGTGCGAAGTACAGAAAGCAGAGTGTGTATCTCTCCATTTCATTCATATTTCCTCTATATCGGCCCACGGCCATACTACCCTGAATACGCCTGATCCTGTCCGATCTCAGAAGCTAAGCAGGCATGGCCTGGTCAGTACTAGGAAGGAGAACCTCCTGAGAATACCAGGTGCAGTGGGCCTTTTAAGGAAAAACCTCATCAAACTCTTTTCATACTCCTGCTTCTGGAAAAACCCTCTCGGACTATTCATGGTTCTGATTTATGTACAGTACAGATATTAGGAGTGGATTTCCCCTCTCCCTCTCCTTTTTTCTCTCTTCTACCTCAAATAACGGCCCACGGCCATACTACCCTGAATACGTCCGATCTTGTCCGATCTCGGAAGCTAAGCAGGCACGGCCTGGTCAGTATTAGGAAGGGAAACCTCCTGAGAATACCAGGTGCAGTGGGCCCCCTTTACTTTCATCACATTGAGTTGATCTTTCCTCTATCTTCTTTTGTTACCCAAATCTTCAGCCTAACATTGTTACCACATCACGCTACCAGTCAAACCTACATTCCAAGGCATGTACAGTGATTCTTCTGGATACCTTTATTTCAATAGAACCATATGGTATCCATTAACACATCTTTTCTGATATTTTCACCTTTCTCATTTATCTTGTACCTCATTTGCTAAAAGGGTTAAACAAGTTTTTCCAAACATCAGACACGAGTCCCAAAATTATTTTTCATTTATTCTTCTTTTTATTCAAGAAACAATTAAAGGTTAAGTTTTATTTCATTTCATCATTTTCTTTTCATGTATATCATATCCATTATTACAAATGAGTGCTCCCAAACAAGGGTTTTTTGTCTTTTCTCTCCTCTTCAATTGTAGTCTAACCTACAAAATTCCTGGGAGCACCGCCAATCATTAGCAGTTTAAGATTCACTTGTCAACTGCATGTACATTGGTTTTTCATCTTTGATGTCATTTTTATACCTCGTTTAGATTGTCAGACTAGTGCGGTACCATACTAAATACATGTCTCCACTCCTAGATGGGCCAGGTGTTTGTGCCGCACACTTGTGTTGCTTAGCTTAGTCATACAGCAACCTCGGTGCACCTCTTTTTCTTCTTACGCATCATGTGCAGTTTGGTGCCTATTTTCTAAATCTGCCATCCTGTCTGACACTGCAGTGCCACTTCTAGATGGGCCAGGTGTTTGTACCGCACACTTGTGGCCTAAAAACAATATTGTGAGGTGTGAGGTGTTCATAATATACTGGAAATGAGTGGAAATGAATGTTAATGAGGTTAATAATACCGTAGGATCAAAATTCCCCCCCAATTCTCTGATTTTAGCTGGTTTTATGTTTTTTTCAAAAATCATCCAGATCCAAAACCAAAACACAAAAGGGTGGTTTTGGCATAAGCAACCCAAAACCAAAACAGGAGCGGGGAATTAGACCCAAAACCAAAACACAAAACATGAAAAGTGCCCGCCGCACATCTCTAGTTTGAACACACCCCACCCAAATCTAGCTCTCTATGCACATGTTATATCTGCCACCCCTGCAGTGCACATGGTTTTGCCCAACTGCTAACAAATGTTCTGCTGCGATCAAGTCTAAATTAGGTGTAAAATTTAATCAACCAAGTAATCATTCAATCAATCAATCAATCAATCAATCAATCCTTTATCTCAACACATTTCACTCACAGCTCTCTCCTATTCAGAAACCATCTTTACCTGCTTTTTCTCCTGCTGGTAAAGGCTCATCTCTATCTATGGCCGCTAGCCCCAAGTAGTACGATGATTACTCCCTCGCTACTTACATCTAAGCTGTACTATGTTTTGAGAATTGTGGTGTTCTTTGTTACCTGTACTCTATTTTTTTATTTCTTTACTGTAATGCTAAGTTTTGTCTCTCTGTACTGTTCTTTGTACGGCGCTGCAAAACATTTATGGCACCTTATAAATAAAATGTATTAATAATAATAATAATAATAATAATATCTGCCTTCCACTACATACTGCACCTCCATTTCCCTGTACTGCCCTCTGGCGACTGATCTAGTTCTTGATTAGTAATAACATTATTGGGGTCATGATATTTTATTAAACTGCCCTCCTGTCTGCCACTGCTGTGCCTCAATGTTTTATAGATGTGCTATATTCTTTTAAACTGCCATGTGTTTGTGAGGCTGCTCTGATGCTTAGTTTAGCCAGCCAGCCTTTGGCCAATATTGGTGAACAATATAATGAGCTGTGAAGTGGTCAAAATTGACTGAATTGGAAACGAGTGTTATTAAGGTTAATGATACTGAAGGGACAAAAACAGGCCCAAATTACATGAATTTAGCTGTTTCTATCAATTTAAAGAAAGAAAACAGATCCAAAACCAAAATATGTGAGCTTGGTTTTGGCAAGACCAAACTCAAAAACATGATGATGAATTAGAACTAAAACCAAAACACG
Organism: Pseudophryne corroboree; assembly: GCF_028390025.1. Lineage (NCBI taxonomy): Eukaryota > Metazoa > Chordata > Amphibia > Anura > Myobatrachidae > Pseudophryne > Pseudophryne corroboree. Next base: position 380,314,923 of record NC_086444.1, on the reverse strand, counting down.
GGAGTCTGGGCACATCTCTATTCTAATGTTAAGTAGCTTTCGTTTTTGGGTAGAGGGTGTTTTCTATAGACCTAACACGAGTATTTCCATCCAGAATTACCATGCGACCACTGGAATAAGCATTTTAAAATTCAGTTGCCTTATAGTATGAGCGTGCATAAGTGCAGTAAGCTTGTTAAGTCAATCCGTTTCTGCGCCAACTGAATTTTGACCTAAAAGGTTGCACACATGACTGGAATGGTAATGTATTTTATGGCATTTATTTTATTAAAAGCCTCAAATGTTTGGGTTGCTAGAATTATTAAATCAGATTTCAGGCCATGCTTAGCAATAGGAGTTTGAAATTAAAAGTATTCAGAATTTTGAATAGTAAAGCCTGTGTGTGCATGAAGTCATACAGTGTTGGAAAGTAACATATAACAATCTACAAACCACTTTACCAAAAAAATAATGATTGTACAACTGCGGGAGATGTGCCTGCTACTGTTGTTCCTCATCACGCCTGCTATTATGCTCATGAAGTTTTGCAACCACAATTCCCATGGCATCATACTCTTTCAAAACCCAATTTTATAACAATCCTGTCAATCAATCTTGCCTATCAAAATGAATTAATTTACCTGTTTCAGCAATCACGCCTGTCTGAGCCCCATAATGTAGGTGTGTTTAGTGACAGTTTTACAGTGTCTTTCAAACCTGCTGCTTGATAAATTTGGTTTTGATATGCTATTCTGTTCTTTCTATGATCTAAAACAGTGGTTCACAAACTTGGTCCTCAAGGACCACTAACTGCCCAGGTTTTAAGTATGGCATTGATGTGAACAAGCCCTATGGGTGAAACGTGTCACCCACATCCTAATGCAGCTGTGTGCGCAGGGCACTGTGGACCCACTCCCCTCAGTGTTCCCTCTACCCTCCATTGCACAACTAACACAGGTAACCTTTTTCTCTACAGTTCTCTCTCATCTCTGATTGCAGCTCAGCTACTTGCAATGTCTCTAGTACTGCTCTCTTTATGTAACTTTCTGTTACATCATGTAAAGATTCTGTTACATGGATTAATTTCTGATCTCTACAATCTTCAAATATTACCTTGTGAACAAAATAGGCATACTTATGGAGTTTTTTGTTTCATCTGTTGCATAACCCATAGGCCTATATCAATATATATTCTACTACTCAACTATTTGGTTTGCTATATTGTTTGTTTTAGTAAGACTCTATGGGTGAGATTCAAATCTTTTATTGCCCCCGATCTCCTGTCTAAAGTGATGGGAGATCGCGGGGCGATATTCTATGGCCCCCTGTTATCGCGCTGAGAGACGAGTTTAGCCACGTAAAGCAGCTAAACTCGACTAAAGTCATGGAAATGATCGCGGAAAGTCCCATTTGGGCATCCAAATGGGTCACTTTTCGTGCATTTCAGCTCACCACCCCAGGGTGTTAGCGAGTTGAAATGCTGATATCGCACCTATCGGCAGTAACATTTGAATACTGCCGGCGGGCACAATGGGGGCAGGAAGGGAGCTGCAAGATTTGAATCCCACCCTATGTGTTAGGTATTAGTCTTATGTAGTTATACATTTATTTTTGGGAACACTGAGAGAAAATTCTAGGATTAACCCCCTTATTACAAGAAAATTATTGGGTCCAAGAATTCAGAAAAAAGTAGGAAAAAATAAAATCACCACACTCAACTGATGTTTCAATAAAGAAAACATCTGTTTATTTAATTCTATGGGCATAAAAAAAACTGTCAATGATATTTATGGTAATTTTGCTAAGAATTTTTTTCCATGTTATGGACTCCCAATGATTTTTTCAAAGCATATCTAATACATTTTAACGATTTTAAGTCTTTAGGTACTAATTATCTAGATTTTCTTGTAAGAGTAACCCCCAAAAAAGAGTCTTATTTTCTCTTTAATTTTAACAATTACTTCCCTGACTCTGGGGAGCAAAACTAACCCTCTTAATAAATTGAGGATGAATGGTGGGATGTAATGGAGCCTGAGATCGCTGGAGGTACAGAATGTTGGCTGATCTTGAATGGGTTTTTTTCTTAAGGGGCAAGCACAAGAAAAAAACATGCCTTGTAAGCGATTGATTTAAAAAAAAAAAATCAGAGATTGTCTGGCATCCCACATCTCCAGTGATCTCAGACTTCATTACATCCTGCTGCACAAATCTGAAGATAATATTTGAGGTAGTTGGTTGCTAACTATTGTATTTCATAACCTCTTTTTTATTGCAGCACAAATTTCAAGACCGCATTAGACTAAGGAGGGGTCTAGTGCAGGAGACTCTCAAACCTTAAGGGCCCTACACACTATGCAATCCACCGCCGAGCTGGCCAATGGCAGATACGGCCGACGGGTGACCCGGCGACATGGGGGGGGGGCAGTGACGGGGGAGTGAAGTTTCTTCACTCTCCCCGTCACCCGGCTCCATAGCAGTGCAGGCAAATATGGACGAGATCGTCCATATTGGTCTGCATGCACAAGTGACAGGGCACCAACGATGAACGAGCGCGGGGTCGCACATCGTTCATAGCTGGTGCCTCCGCACTGAAAGATATGAACGGTATCTCATTCATTAATGAACGAGATCGTTCATATTTTTCAGTAATATCACCCAGTGTTTTACTTTCTTTTCCCCCGATTTTAAGTATATAAGTGACTTAATTAATAACTCAGTCAATATGATTTATCTATCTGTGCTGAGTCATGGATATCTTCAAAACCTGGGCTGTGACTGCTCATTGAGGACTGAGTTTGGGAATGACTAACAATGAAAGTGTTTTAATATTTGATTCTGTTCTATTCTAAACTGTAATTTCTCTGTGGTTTTGAAGCCACAAAACTGACAGAATTTTGAATCCAATGCTTAGTAAGTATAGTCCTTGGTGGTTTTGTTTTAAATATAACTGCCTCTTTAAACAACTGAAGACTCAGAGAGGTTTATTTTGAAGCATCGAGTTGTACAACATGGTGCTTCTGATTGTGTTTAAGTCCAAGATTTAAAAGGGCAATGCTTTTATTAGCAAGACACGGCTAATAAAAGCATGCTGTTCTAAATAATATGCATATACATGATCAGAAGCACCAGGTTTTACATCAGAATGCTTTGCAAATAAACCCAGAGCCCTTGAAAAGTATAGAAAATTTAGCCTGAAGTTTGGATAATTTTGTTCTAAACACAATTTTCCATGTATTAGGAATTTACAATGATTCTGTACTGATAACTTGTATTATGAATTGAAGGCTCTGCAACCACTGAATCATTGGGGCATGCATCACTGATCAACACCATCACATTTATACATTTATTTTTAACATGCAGCATTTTGGTCACCTATTATAAAGTTAATAAATCATTTTCTAATTTTATCAGTTTATTTACAAAAGCATAATAATTTGTCATGAATCATGTTTTTTGGAACAACAGCATCATGTTTATGCGCAAGTTCTTGTCCGTTCTTCAATTAATCATTCATCAAGATGCCATGTGATTTTTCTTTAGAAGCAGTTTGTTTACAGAATTCATACAGTCTCTGCATAGTACATCAGTCTCTTCTCATTATTGTCACTGAAGTACTGTATCATTCATATCATCAATGATTCATATGAGTGTTAATAAAAAAACAAATCTGTGTCCTGGTGATGAAAATTTGTATTCAGATCAGAGAAGAGATAGGGAGCACCCGGCAAATTGAGTAGGAGAGGTTCACTATACATGTCTGACATTCTCAATGTCGACATACACACTGCTCAAAAAAATAAAGGGAACACTAAAATAACACATCCTAGATCTGAATGAATGAAATATTCTTAATAAATACTTTGTTCTTTACATAGTTGAATGTGCTGACAACAAAATCACACAAAATGGGAATCAAATTTATTATCCCATGGAGGTCTGGATTTGGAGTCACACTCAAAATTAAAGTGGAAAAACACACTACAGGCTGATCCAACTTTGATGTAATGTCCTTAAAACAAGTCAAAATGAGGCTCAGTAGTGTGTGTGGCCTCCACGTGCCTGTATGACATCCCTACAACGCCTGGGCATGCTCCTGATGAGGTGGCGGTTGGTCTCCTGAGGGATCTCCTTCCAGACCTGGACTAAAGCATCCGCCAACTCCTGGACAGTTTGTGGTGCAACGTGGTGTTGGTGGATGGAGCTCAATTGGATTCAGGTCAGGGGAACCGGCGGGCCAGTCCATAGCATCAATGCCTTCATCTTGCAGGAACTGCTGACACACTCCAGCCACATGAGGTCTAGCATTGTCTTGCATTAGGAGGAACCCAGGGCCAACCGCACCAGCATATGGTCTCACAAGGAGTCTGAGGATCTCATCTCGGTACCAGGCTACTTCTGGCGAGCACATGGAGGGCTGTGCGACCCCCAAAGGAATGCCACCCCACACCATTACTGACCCACTGCCAAACCGGTCATGCTGGAGGATGTTGCAGGCAGCAGAACATTCTCCTTGTTGTGTCTCCAGACTCTGTCACATCTATCACATGTGCTCAGTGAGAACCTGCTTTCATCTGTGAAGAGCACAGGGTGCCAGTGGCAAATTTGCCAATCTTGGTGTTCTCTGGCAAATTCCAAACGTCCTGCACGGTGTTGGTCTGTAAGCACAACCCCCACCTGTGGACATCGGGTCTCATACCACCCTCATGGAGTCTCTTTCTGATCGTTTGAGTAGACACATGCACATTTTGCAGGGCTCTGGCAGTGCTCCTCCTGTTCCTCCTTGCACAAAGGCGGAGGTAGCGGTCCTGCTGCTGGGTTGTTGCCCTCCTACGGCCTCCTCCACATCTCCTGATGTACTGGCCTGTCTCCTGGTAGCACCTCCATGCTCTGGATACTACGCTGACAGACACAGCAAACCTTCTTGCCACAGCTCGCATTGATGTGCCATCCTGGATGAGCTGCACTACCTGAGCCACTTGTGTGGGTTGTAGACTCCGTCTCATGCTACCACTAGAGTGAAAGCACCACCAGCTTTCAAAAGTGACCAAAACATCAGCCAGAAAGCATAAGACCTGAGAAGTGGTTAGTGGTCACCACCTGCAGAACAACTCCTTTATTGGGGGTGTCTTGCTAATTGCCTATAATTCCCCCCTGTTGTCTATTCCATTTGCACAACAGCATGTGAAATTGATTGTCAATCAGTGTTGCTTCCTAAGTGGACAGTTTGATTTCACAGAAGTGTGATTGACTTGGAGTTACATTGTGTTGTTTAAGTGTTCCCTTTATTTTTTTGAGCAGTGTATTATGTGTATTATGTTGATATGAGGATGTCTACACAGTCATAATGTTGACATTAAATATATTTATATGTTCATGTTGTCAACATTGTTAGACTGTTGGCATGCTGTTTCTCTACTAATTCTGTCCCTACCCTTAACGACAACCCTGAGACTAAAGTAATCCTAATGCCAACCTTAACCCCAGGCCAGTTGTGGAACCTGTGGCGTTGCAGCCAGTACAGTGCACCGGGGGGCACAATGAAGGGGCCCTCTGCCGATAGCGATACCTGCAGGCAACTTCTTTTTGAGGTGGTCCTCCTGCTGTTGCTATCAGGGACAGGGAGTAGAGGAGGCATACTAACTGAGGCCAGATCACCCATTAGGCCTTTCTGTGTACTTAGTAGAGCTGTAGATTTGGAGCTCATGGAGGTTGTGTCTGGGCTGTTCCGGAATTATCAGGGGCACCGATAAGGGACAAATGTGCAACAGGTTGTCACGATCCGGGTATCTGGACGCCATTACTTGCCTTTCAGATGTCTCCTGAGGCTGGCTCAGCGTTCCAAGGACGGATCTCATCTGTGTCCACATACTGCATATCCCTCTTGTCACGCTGAGACGCTGTCACAGCGGCACCATGTTTGAATCCTGCATGGCGTCTCCTGTCCTCCGCGGCCTCCGCCGCCGCTCTTGTGTTATAAGTGCAGGTTGTCAGTGTGGTGTTCCATGCCTGCAGCGGCCTCCGCTGTCATCCATGAGTCTCAGCATACATCTATCAGTCTGGCGTCTCCTGTCCTCTGTGGCTGGCGCCGCCATTACAGTTATGTTTCCACATGGTTTCCCAAGCCAGTTTTCCCTCCAAGTTCTAACATGGGCGCAGCCATGTTGGATCTAATCACATACTTCAGTTCCTCCAATCCACTGCCTGGAAATCTGCATAATTGCCCAGCCAATACCCAGCCCAGCTGCAGGTATAAGTATCCTGTGCCTGGGCCAGGAAATGGTCAGTGCTTTGTTTGTCATACCTTGTTCCAGTCTCTCTCCTGTGGTTGTGTTTCCAGGTTCCAGCTCCTGTCTCTAGCATCCACCAAAGAGACCCGCACCTGCCTTCCATCCTGCGGTACAGCCAGACTCTGCAGTCCTCCGTGACTGATCCAGTTTCCAGCTTCCAGCTATTTCATCTGCTTCCAGCAGTATCCACTACCACCGGTAATCATCCTTCAACTCCTCTGTTTCCACGCTCCCTAGCATCTTACTATATTCACTCCGTGTTTCATCACCTGGCTGGTTCCACCCAGCATTCATTCAGTGACTTTATCATCTGGCTGATTCCATTCCGCATCCACTCCGTGTCTTACCACCTGGCTGGTTCTATCCAGCAATTACAACAGCTGATTCAACTTACCAGCTTCATCTGTTCCATCTACTGGCATATTCCCATATATAGATGGGTAGTGCATTGGTTTGACCAGGACCTACAATGCTGTCAAAATGGCCCTGCTAACAAGTGCTATTTTTTTTATTCTTGTGGACTATATCTAATAAATAATATAATAAATAATCATGGTCATTATTTAATTTTCTATATGATGCTAAAGTAATTTGTAGATACCCACTGTGATAATAATCATGTCTAGTATTTATTAAAAGGAAAGTCACATGGCAGCATTTAAGCAAGATCTCAATAATGAGCTCTATGTGCTTTAGACTCAGATTCACCATATAGACAGTATATGTACAGCCATATAGACAGTATATGTACAGAGTCATCATACATTAATTCATAAAACATTTACAAATAGGGCATTCATAATTGTCACAGAAGAATTGAATAATAAAGCGGAAGTTTCAGGAAGTCAATAAAGAACTTTAGGAGCTGTGACCATCAGCAGGTGGCATAGTGATCTAATATTTGTCATACAGATATTTGGGAAGTTCTTGGGTCTCGGATCATTCCTGTACATAAATGCAAGCTGCTGTTAAGGCCACCACCCATCAGATAACATTGGTACCAGGCAGTGGTCATCACAAAATAGGTTCCATAAAGATTAGGATAAAATGTCACTGAGTCCTAGAACACTGTATGATGCTTGCTAATTTCCATGGTATAATTCCTGGTAACATGGTTGTCAAATACACAAAGCTAATATGTTTTCCTAAACCCGTATACAATTAACAACATGATGAGTTTCTGAAATGAATAGAACTGAGAAATCAAGTTATATGAAAAATGACATTAAAGCTCACTTACTGAGGTAATGCAGAAATATTTGATTTTAACTCTGACAATGGAAACAAATATATATTTAATAAGACTGATCTTTTAAGCCTGATAACGGCCTAAAATTTTCACAAGGTGAACTGTAGGTTCTAATTGAACTGGAGCTGGACATATTTCATGAACTATAAACACGACGGGCCAAATGTAATAGAGTGAGAGTTTCAAAAAGTGAGAGATTTGGTAAGGTTTCGCAGTTTTTTTTAACGTGGCATTCATTTACACAGCAAGATCAACCTGGTTTTGCAGTGTAAATGATTGCCACTTTAAAAAAACTGAAAAACCTTACCAATCTCTCACTTTCTGAAACTCTCACTCTATTACATTTGGCCCCACATGTTTTTACCAGGTACTGTACATTAGTAAGCTAAGTCATAAACTGCCTGTTATATGAAGTATTACTAAATGTGGCTTAATTTGCTGTCTAAATGAAATATTCAGTATAATTACATTAGAAACAATAGATATATTTGTATTTTTATTTTTAGAGAAAGAAAACTTAACCTACAATACTGTATTATACAATTTAAAAACACAACCAGAATAGAAGCATCACATGACTGACAGTTTATAGATCACAGTCGGCATAGATTAGTGTATGGTGCAGGAGAGGCACACCAAGAGAGGAGAAGGCCAGTGTGCAGACTCTGTCTGGGCTCTCTCCTCTCTAGTCAGCAGTGCTGTGTAGACTCTGGGCACTAAGGTCACTTGGGAAGCTGGGTACAGTCCCAGAGTTTAGTGCGCATGCGTGTGTCACAAGGAAAATGGCCTACACAGGACTCCAGAGGGTACGTTTAAAAAAAAAATGGGTACAGAGTGTGCAGTGTGGTCCCCTTATAAAATACGCCAGTGGTATGGTGCAACTTTGACATTTAGATTATTTTCAGTTAGGGATGAATGGGTTCGGATCTCAATCCGAGCCTGGATCTGAGTCCGGCTTCGGACTTTCCGCCAGACTTGGATCTCAGATCGAGGCAAAACATTATCATTCTGCTGTCACGTGTTGCCACCATTTTCACTCTGGACTTGGAAAGTGAGGGATAAAGATCTCTGTCTCTCTGTGAGTGGTGGCATACAGAGGTGCTATTGTCCTGTGCTGTCCTGTGCTGCCCTGGGTGGTGTCCTATGCTGTTAGAGGTGCTGCTGTCCTGTGCTCTACTGGGGTGCTTGTCTGGAGTGCTGTCCTGTGCTGTTAGGGGTACTGCTGTTTTGTGCTGAACAGGGGTGCTGTCCTGGGGTGCTGTCCTGTGGTGTCCTGTGATGTTTGGGGTGCTGTACAGGGGTGCTGCAGTCCTGTGATGTGCAGGGGCACTGTTCTGTGTGCTGTAAAAATAAAGGTACACTGTTCTGTGTGCTGTAAAAATAAAAGGGTGCTGTTAAAATAAAGATGCAGTGTTCTGTGTGCTGAAAAATAAAGTGGTGCTGAGGCTCTGTCCTGTGTGCTGTAAAAATAAAGGGGCGCTGTTCTGTGTGCGGTAAAAATAAAAGGGCACTGTTCTGTGTGCTGTAAAAATAAAGGGGTACTATAAAAAAGGGCACTGTTCTGCGTGCTGTAAAAACAAAGAGGTGCTGTGGCCCTGTCCTTTGTGCTGTAAAAATAAATGGGACACTGTTCTGGGTGCTGTAAAAATAAAGGGTGATGTGGCCCTGTCCTGTGTGCTGTAAAAATAAAAGGGCACTGTTCTGTGTGCAGTAATAATAAAGGGGTGCTGTGGCCCTGTTCTGTGTGCTGTAAATTTAGAGGGGCACTGTTCTGTGTGCTGTAAAAATAAAGGGGTGCTGTAAAAATAAACGGGCACTGCTCTGTGTGCTGTAAAAATAAAGGGGTGCTGTAAAAATAAATGGGCACTGTTCTGTGTGCTGTCAAAATAAAGGGGGGCTCTGGCCCTGTTCTGTGTGCACTAAAATAAAGGGTTGCTATAAAAATAAAGGGGCACTGTTCTGTGTGCTGTAAAAATAAAGTGGTGCTGTTCTGTGTTCTGTAAGAATAAAGGGGTTCTGCAGCCCTGACCTGTGTGCTGTAAAAATATAGGGGCACTGTGCTGTGTGCTGTAAAAATAAATGGGTGCTGTGGCCCTGTCCTGCATGCTGTAAAAATAAAGGGGTGCATTAAAAATTAAAATGCATTGCTCTGTGTGCTGGAAAAAAAGAGGCAATGATCTGTGTGCTGTAAAAATAAAGGGGTGCTGTGGCCTTGTCCTGTGTGCTGTAAAATAGGGGCCTTTGTTCTTTGTGCTGTAAAAATAAAGGGGTGCTATAGCTCTATTCTGTATGCTGTAAAAATAAAGGGGCACTGTTTTGTGTGCTGTAAAAACAAAGGGGTGCTGTTAAAATAAGAAGGCACTGTTCTGTGTGCTGTAAAAATAAAGGGGTGCTGTGGCCTTGTCCTGTGTGCTGTAAAAAAGGGGCACTGTTCTTTGTGCTGTAAAAATAAAGGGGTGCTGTGGCCCTGTCCTATGTGTTGTAAAACAAAAGGGGCACTGCTCTGTGTGCTGTAAAAATAAAGGTAAACTGTACTGTGTGCTGTAAAAATAAAGGTGCACTGTTTTGTGTACTGTAAAAATAAAGGGGTGCTTTGGCTCTGTTCTGTGTGCTGTAAAAACAAGGGGGTGCTGTTAAAATAAAGAGGCACTGTTCTTTGACCTGTAAAAAATAATGGGGCACTGTACTGTGTGTTGTAAAAATAAATGAGTTCTGTAAAAATAAATGGGGCACTGGTTTGTGTGCTGTAAAAATAATGGGGTGATGCTGCCCTTTTCTGTGTTCTGTAAAAAGAAAGGGGTACTGTAACAACAAAAAGGAACTGTACTGTGTGCTGTGAAAATAAAGGGCAATGTTCTGTGTGCTGTAAAAATAAGGGGGTGATGTGTCATTGTCCTGTGTGTTGTAAAACTAAAGGTGCATTATCCTGTGTGCTGTAAAAATTATGGGGCACTGTTCTGTGTACTGTAAAAATAAAGGGGTGCGTGGCTCTGTCCTGTGTGCTGTAAAAATAAAGGAGCACCATTCTGTATGCTGTAAAAATAAAGGAGTGCTGTTAAAATAAATGGGCACTGTTCTGTGTGCTGTTAAAATAAAGGGGGTCTGTGGCCCTGTTCTGTGATCTGTAAAAATAAAGGGGTGCTGTAAAAATTAAAGGGCACTGTTCTGTGTGCTGTTAAAATAAAGAGGCAGTGATCTGTGTGCTGTAAAAATAAAGGGGTAAAGTGGCATTGTCCTGTGTGCTGTAAAAAAATGGGGGCACTGTTCTGTGTACTATAAAAATAAAGGGGTGCTGTGGCTCTGTTCTGTGTGCTGTAAAAACAAAGGGGTGCTGTTAAAATAAAGAGGCACTGTTCTGTGAGCTGTAAAAATAATGGGGCACTGTACTGTGTGTTGTAAAAATAAATGAGTGCTGTAAAAATAAATGGGGCACTGGTTTGTGTGCTGTAAAAATAAAGGGGTGTATGCTGCCCTTTTCTGTGTTCTGTAAAAAGAAAGGGGTACTGTAACAACAAAAAGGCACTGTACTGTGTGCTGTAAAAATTAAGGGGCACCATTCTGTGTGCTGTAAAAATAAAGGAGTGCTGTTAAAATAAAGGGGCACTGTTCTGTGTGCTGTAAAAATAAAGGGGTTCTGTGGCCCTGTTCTGTGATCTGTAAAAATAAAGGGGTGCTGTTAAAATAAAGGGGCACTTTTCTGTGTGCTGTAAAAATAAAGGGGTTCTGTAGCCGTGTCCTGTGTGTTGTTAAACAAAAGGGGCACTGCTCTGTGTGCTGTAAAAATTAAGGTAAACTGTACTGTGTGCTGTAAAAATAAAGGTGCACTGTTCTGTGTACTGTAAAAATAAAGGGGTGCTGTGGCTCTGTTCTGTGTGCTGTAAAAACAAAGGGGTGCTGTTAAAATAAAGAGGCACTGTTCTGTGAGCTGTAAAAATAATGGGGCACTGTACTGTGTGTTGTAAAAATAAATGAGTGCTGTAAAAATAAATGGGGCACTGGTTTGTTTGCTGTAAAAATAAAGGGGTGATGCTGCCCTTTTCTGTGTTCTGTAAAAAGAAAGGGGTACTGTAACAACAAAAAGGCACTGTACTGTGTGCTGTGAAAATAAACGGGCACCAATCTGTGTACTGTAAAAATAAAGGAGTGCTGTTAAAATAAAGGGGCACTGTTCTGTGTGCTGTAAAAATAAAGGGGTTCTGTGACCCTGTTCTGTGATCTGTAAAAATAAAGAGGTGCTGTAAAAATTAAAGGGCACTTTTCTGTGTGCTGTAAAAATAAAGAGGCAGTGATCTGTGTGCTGTAAAAATAAAGGGGTAAAGTGGCCTTGTCCTGTGTGCTGTAAAAAAATGGGGGCACTGTTCTGTGTGCTGTAAAAAAAAGGGTGCTGTGGCCCTGTCTTGAGTGTTGTAAAACTAAAGGGGTACTTTTCTGTGTGCTGTAAAAATAAAGGTAAACCGTTCTGTGTGCTTTAAAAATAAAGGTGCACTGTTCCGTGTGCTGTAAAAATAAAGGGGTGCTGTGGCCCTGTGCCGTATGCTGTAAAAATATAGGGGCACTGTCCTTTGTGCTGTAAAAATAAAGGGGTGCTGTAAAAATAAAGGTGCACAGTTCTGTGTGCTGTAAAAATAAAGGGGTGCTGTGGCCCTGTTCTGAGAGCTGTAAAAATAATGGGCACTGTTCTGTGAGATGTAAAAATAAAGAGGCAATTATCTGTGTGCTGTAAAAATAAAGGGGTGCTGTGGCCTTTTCCTGTGTGCTGTAAAAAAATAAGGGACACTGTTCTGTGTGCTGTAAAAATAAAGGGTTGCTGTGGCCCTGTCCTGTGTGTTGTAAAACTAAAAGTGCAGTGTTCTGTGTGCTGTAAAAATAAAGGTGCACTGTTCTGAGTGCTGTAAAAATAAAGGGGTGCTGTAAAAATAAAGAGGCACTGTTCAGTTTGCTGAAAAATAAAGGGGGAATGTTCTGTGTGCTTTAAAAATAAATGGGTGATGTAAAAATGAAGGGGCACTGTTCTGTGGGCTGTAAGAATAAATGGGTCATATGGCCCTGTCCTGTGTGTTGTAAAAATAAAGGCACACAGAACGTGTGCTGTAAAAATAAAGGGGTGCTGTAAAAATAAAGAGGAACTGTTATGTGTATTGTAAAAATAAAGGGGTGCTTTTCAGTTTGCTGTAAAAATAAAGGGGCACTGTTCTTTGTGCTATAAAAATAAAGAGGTGTTGTGGCCCTGCCCTGTTTGCTGTAAAAATAAAGGGGCACTGTTCTGTGTCCTTTAAAAATAAAGGGGTGCTGTGGCCCTGTCCTTTGTGCTGTAACAATACAGGGGCAATGTTCTGTGTGCTTTAAAAATAAAGGGGTGTTGTAAAAATGAAGGGGCACTGTTCTGTGTGCTGTAAGAATAAATGGGTCCTATGGCCCTGTCCTGTGTGTTGTAAAAATAAAGGTGCACTGTTCTGTGTGCTGTAAAAATAATGGACTGTGCTAAAAATAAAGGGGCACTGTTCTGTGTGCTGTAAAAATAAAGGGGTGCTGTGGCCCTATCCTGTATGCTGTGAAAATAAAGGGGCACTGTTCTGTGTGCTGTTAAAATAAAGGGGTGCTGTAAAAGTAAAGGGGCACTGTCCTGTGAAATGAAGAATAAAAATTTGAAGTAAAAAAATTTAACCACTTCCTAGTACTAGTATTGAATCTGCTCACACCAGTCATGACAGTGATGATGCTATTCCATCAACTTTGTCTGCTAAGGCAGATGCCCAATGTCATAGAGGACATTAAAAAGCCGAGAAGCAAAAATTAATAACAAAAAAATAAATTTTCTGATGAGAAACGTAAAATTGGAAATATGCCATTCACAACATGAAGTGGCAAGGAAAGGCAAAGGTCTATGTTCATCACTGGTGGTTAAGCTTCTCATGAAGATGGAAGCCCTCATCCCTCTTAAAAAAAAAAAGAAAAAAAGAAAGCTTGTTAAAGCACAGGAAAAAACATCTGTGCGTTCAAAGATATCACAAATCCCCAAGGAGAGTCCAAGTGTGTCTGCAGTTGTGATGGCTGGGACTGACCTTCCCAAGACTGTATGGAAAGAGGGGGATCCTACCACCATGTGCACACCCTCTGCAAGTTTTGGGAGGAGCACCCACAGTCCTGTTGCTGATTTTGAGATTGAGGATGTAACTGTAGAAGTACAGAAGGATGAGGAGGATATTAGTGTAGCTGGCGTTGAGGAAATTGACAATGAGGATTCTGATGGTGATGTGTTTTGTTTGAATAAGGCACCTGTGGAGATAATTGTTGGCCAGGGGATGAAAAAGCATATTGTCATGCCTGGACAAAATACCAAAATCCACTTTTTCGATATGGAATTATTTCTCCATAAATCCGGACAACAAGTGTTAAGCCATGTGTTGCCTTTGTCAATCCATAATAAGTAGGGGTAAAGACATTAACCACCTAGGAACATCTTCCCTTATACGACACCTGCTGTGCATTCATCATAAGTCATATTCAAGTTCAGAAACTTTGGGTAAGAGCATAAGCAGTCCTGTTATATCCAAGTTCCTGCACTCCACATCACCAACTCCCTCATCGTCAATTTACTCCTCAGTTAGTATCAAGAGTAGTACTGCAGGCCATGTCACTGGCATGACTGATGAGTCCTATCCTATGCAGGATTCCTCTAAACTATTCTTGAGTGCTACACCTACTGCTGCTGCTGCTGTTGTTGCTGCTGGAAGTCAATCGTCATTCCAGAGAGGAATTCAGAGGACCACTTGTACTATTTTAACTCAACAGTCCTTTGCGAGGAAGATGAAGCATGACAGCAGTCACCCTGTAGCAAAGTGGATTACAGAGGCAATAACAACTATGCTGGTGTTAGATGTGCAGCCAGTATCCGCCATTAGTGCAGTGGCATTTAGAAAGTTGATTGACATACAGTGTCCTGGTTCCAAATCCCATCTAGATTCCACTTCACTAGAAAAGGGATTAACTTACAGTAGAGGTACATTAAGAAAAGTGTCCTCAGTGTCCTCATAAATATGGTTGTACCCACTGTGCACTTAACCACGGACATGTGGACAAGTGGAGCAGGACAAACTAAGGACTACATGACTGACAGCCTACTGGGTAGATGTATTGCCTTACACAGCAACAACAGCAGCGGCACCAGCAGCAGCATCTCACAAATGCCAACTCATTCCTAGGCAGGGTACACTATGTATCACCTGTTTCCGTAAGAGGCACACCACTGAGAACCTCTTACAGAAACTGAGGAACATCATCACACAATGGCTTACCCCACTTAGACTCTCCTGGGGATTTGTGATATCTGAAAATGCTACCAATATTGGCCCTCATTCCGAGTTGTTCGCTCGCTAGCTGCTTTAAGCAGCATTGCACACGCTAAGCCGCTGCCCTCTGGGAGTGTATCTTAGCTTAGCAGAATTGCGAACGAAAGAATAGCAGAATTGCGAATAGAAATTTCTTAGCAGTTTCTTAGTAGCTCCAGACTTACTCAGCCATTGCGACCAGCTCAGTCCTTTTCATTCCTGGTTTGACATCACAAACACACCCAGTGTTTTTCCGCACACTCCCATAAAACGACCAGTTCCCGCCCAAAAACACCCACTTCCTGTCACACTACGATCAGCACAGCGATGAAAAACCTTTGTAATGCCGTGAGTAAAATACCTAACTTTTGTGTAAAATAACTAAGTGCATGCGCTCTGCGAACCTTGCGCATGCGCAGTAAGCGACTAATCGTAGTATAGCGAAAATCGGCAGCGAGCGAACAACTCGGAATGACCCCCATTGCGCGAGCATTACATCTGGGCAAATTCCAGCACATCCCATGTTTTGCTCACACAATTAATTTGGTGGTAAAGAATTTTTTGAAAAATGACAGGGGCATGCAGGAGATGCTGTTGGTTGTCCGAATAAATTGCGGCCCACTTTCAACAATCAGTGACTACGTGCCAAAGACTGGAGCACCAACAAACACTCTTGAACCTGCCCTGCCATCACCTGAAGCAAGAGGTAGTAATGAGATGGAATTCAACCTTCTATATGCTTCAGAGGATGGAGGAGCAGCAAAAAGCTATTCAAGCCTATACATCCACCTATGACATAGGCAAAGGAGGGTGAATGCATCTGACTCAAGCAGAGTTGAGAATGATTTCCATCTTGGGCAAGGTTCTCCAACCCTTCGAACTTGCCACATGTGAAGTCAGTTCAGATACTGCAAGCTTGAGTCAGGTCATTCCCCTCATCAGGCTTTTGCAGAAGCAGATGGATAAATTGAAGGAGGAGCTAAAATGGTGTGATTCCGCTAAGTATGTGGGACTTGTGGATGGAGCCCTTCATTTGCTTTGCCAGGATTCAAGGGTGGTCAATCTGTTTAAATCAGATCACTACAGATTGGCAACCGTGCTCGATCCTACAGTAGGTTTAAACCCTATGTTGTATCTTTCTTTCTGGCAGACACACGTCTGCAGAGGTGCAAAGACCTGCTGGTGAGAAAATTGTTAGCTCAAGAGGAACGTGACCCGTCAACAGCTCCTCCTTCATTTTCTCCCGCAACTGGGGCTGTGAGGAAAATAATAAAATTTCCTAGCCAACCCGCTGGCAGTGATGCAGGGCAGTCAGGAGCAAATTTTGACATCTGGTCTGGACTGAAGGAGCTGCCAATAATTACTGACATGTCTACTGCCACTGCAAATGATGCTGTCTCCATTGAAAGAATGGTGGAGGATTATATGAGTGATAGCATTCAAGTAGGCATATCAGACAGTCCATATGTATACAGGAAAAAGAGACAATTTGGAGGCCCTTGCACAATTGGCTTTATTTTACTTAAGTTGTCCCCCCCCCTCTCCAGTGTGTACTCCGAAAGAGTGTTTAGTGCAGCCGGTAACCTTGACAGCTATCGGCATAGGAGGTTACTTCCACAAAATGTGGAGAAGAAGAGGTTCATCAAAATAAATTATAAATACCTCCAGGAATACATTTACCAGCAATTGCCTCCAGAAAGTACACAAGGACCTGTGATGGTGAATTCCAGCATGGACTAATTAATACTCTGTGAGGATGAGGATGTAAACACTGAAGGGGGTGGGGAATCAGAGGATGATGTTGAGGATGACATCTTGCCTCTCTAGAGCCAGTTTGTGCAAGGAGAGATTAATTTCTTCTTTTTTGGTGGGGGCCCAAACAAACCAATCATTTCAGCCACAATCGTATGGCAGGCCCCATCGCTAAAATTATTGGTTTGTTAAAGTGTGCATGTCATGTTTATACAACATAAGGGTGGGTTGGAAGGCCCAAGGACAATTCCATCTTGCACACCTTTTCTTTGTCTTCCATATCTATCCAGGAGTGCTGCCGTATATGGGGTGTTGTCTATTTTCCCTATAAGTCCAGGGGTACTGTCCCTCTGACATTTAAGTCCAGGGGTGTTGCTACCTGTCCTCTGTGCTGTCTAATTACTTAGTTAGCTTGTTGAACTGGAATACAATCTGGACAATTGTGAGATAAGGGCAGAAGTTAACTGAATGATGCAGTCTGTAGTCCTGGAGCAAGACTAAAGGGACCGTGGTGCTGTCCTGCAGTGCTGTACAGGGCTGCTGTCCCCCTGCCCTATCAGTTCAGTGCTGCTGCCCCACTGCTGTTAAAGTTCAGGGGTGCTGCTGCCTGTTTGCTGTGCTGTGTAACTCCAGGGGTGCTGTCTATGCTGTATAAGTTCAGGAGTGCTGCCTATCTACTGTGTAAGTCCAGGGGTGCTGCCTATCTGCTGTATAAGTCCAGACGTGCTGCTATATAATTCCAGGGGTGCTGCTGTACTTGATCCTAGGTTTAAACTAAAGGCTAGAGCAGAATATGAAACAAACTTCAACATCACAACCAAATTTGTGAAAACATATAGCCGCAAAGGTGGAAATGGAAATTACAAGTTTGACGAAGTGTTTTCCAATAAAGTGGGAGAGACCACATTTGTGGCCAAAGTCAGTCAGACTCAGAAGAGACAGAATCATAATCCAGTGGAACATGACATGGCAACATCTCCTACTTCATTTTCTCTGGCAACTGCCAGAGAAAACTAGATTTTCCAAAAACACATATGTCTATATGTCTGCCATATAATTCCAGGGGTGCCCTGTCTGAACCCACTCATCTCTAGTAGATATACCTTCTATTGTGCACTGTGTACCTAGAATTAGAGAGAGGTTCTTCTGAATTATTTCATGTTAGGGATTTAAATAAATGGCTCCAATTAGTCAGCCTTAATTTTGATTTATTAATATTCCATATATTGGGATTTTTTTTACAAGATGCACTTTTGTTGTACAGGGTTCTTTTCCTTTTTTTGTAAATGTTTTCTCCTTAATGATTGTACAATGTAAGGGCTGCTTAGGGTTATCATAAGACCTTGCGGAGTTAGAAGAAGAGAGTTTCAGCGATCTTGCATTGCAAAATTAAATCTAAGCTTTACATTGCACTGCAGCACTAGATGGGCCAGTAGCTCCTGTGAGGCACAAACAGTTACTAAATAAGGGCACAGTATGGAGTCTCATGGTGGATTACAGCCAGGAAGATGTCTGACTTACCAGGCTGAGGCATGCTGGTGGCACAGAGGTTAGCATTCCTTCCTCCCACAGTCCTACTTGTAGTATGAAATTAGTTTGGACTGTAGAGTGGTAAGCCCCACTATGGCAGGTGCTCAATAACAAAAAAAATCACTGCGCAGTCATGCTTAGTAGTTTACCGAACACACCTAAACTGAACTTGCCTGATCTGGGGCTGCTGTGGGGGTTCACAAGGGGCTGCTAAAACATCTAAAGGGCTGCTTTATTTAAAAATAAAATATGAATAAAATAAACAAGACACATAGGTATGCTCACATGTGCGTAACTGGGACACACAGGTATGCTCACATGTGTGTAACTGGGACACACAGGTATGCTCACATGTGTGTAACTGGGAGATGTGAAAAATGAAAATAAGGCATCTGCCACAAAATATGTAAATAAAAATGCAACTAAAAAATGGGAAAAAATAGAAACCCAAAAGATTTTCACAAAATAAGTCTCCAGACTCCATGGAGGGGAAAGTATCCAATCTTGATTCTGTGGTATAAACAGTAGTGGATCTTGCTACGGGCAAGCAGGATTTTTGCCCGGTGCGCTGCCTTCCAGAGGGTGCCGCTGCCATGGCAAGATCTTCTACTGGTGCAGCCCGGTTCTGTGTAGATGCAGTGCTGTGCGGTGTGTCCACGCACACCGTACTGCACTGTGGGAGCGGCACATAGACGCTAGAGGTCATAATTGACCTCTAGTTTCTATATGGAGACGTCATGAGGTCTCTCCCATAGATCTGAGGAGCGGCATCTGCAGACGGAGAGGGAAGGCAGCAGCTGTCGGGAAGCAGAAGAGGGGATTGTGAGTATTAACTTATTTTTATTTTTTTATGTTTTTTTGTAAGCGGCGCAACTATGGGGCAAACTCTACAGGGGGCACAGTAATGGGGGCAATACTATGAGGGCACAACTCTACAGGGGGCACAGCACTGGGGGGCACAATTACTGAGGGCACAGCTACAGGTGGCATAACTGACAACGTCCCTTCTCCATGAAGCCATACTCCTATTTTTTTGCCCTGCGTGCCACAAGGTTTAGGTCTGGCCCTGGGTATAAACCAGTTTATTTGAATCCCAGCATTAAATCAGAGATTATTGCAATCCCTGAAAAAGGGAGAATGGGGTACAAATTTGGAGGCTTTGGCCTCTAGTTTTTCAGTTTGTCCAGTAATGTGGTAATTATTAGTGATGTGCACCGGAAATTTTTCGGGTTTTGTGTTTTGGTTTTGGGTTCGGTTCCGCGGCCGTGTTTTGGATTTGGACGCGTTTTGGCAAAACCTCACAGAAAATTTTTTGTCGGATTCGGGTGTGTTTTGGATTCGGGTGTTTTTTTCAAAAAACCCTAAAAAACAGCTTAAATCATAGAATTTGGGGGTCATTTTGATCCCATAGTATTATTAACCTCAATAACCATAATTTCCACTCATTTCCAGTCTATTCTGAACACCTCACACCTCACAATATTATTTTTAGTCCTAAAATTTTCACCGAGGTCGCTGGATGGCTAAGCTAAGCGACACAAGTGGCCGACACAAACACCTGGCCCATCTAGGAGTGGCACTGCAGTGTCAGGCAGGATGGCACTTCAAAAAAATTGTCCCCAAACAGCACATGATGCAAAGAAAAAAAGAGGCGCACCAAGGTCGCTGTGTGACTAAGCTAAGTGACACAAGTGGCCGACACAAACACCTGGCCCATCTAGGAGTGGCACTGCAGTGTCACGCAGGATGGCCCTTCAAAAAAATACTCCCAAAACAGCACATGATGCAAAGAAAAAAAGAGGCGCAATGAGGTAGCTGTGTGACTAAGCTAAGCGACCCTAGTGGCCGACACAAACACCTGGCCCATCTAGGAGTGGCACTGCAGTGTCACGCAGGATGGCCCTTCAAAAAAATACTCCCCAAACAGCACATGATGCAAAGAAAAAAAGGCGCAATGAGGTAGCTGTGTGACTAAGATAAGCGACCCAAGTGGCCGACACAAACACCTGGCACTTCAAAAAAATTGTCCCCAAACAGCACATGATGCAAAGAAAAATGAAAGAAAAAAGGTGCAAGATGGAATTGTCCTTGGGCCCTCCCACCCACCCTTATGTTGTATAAACAGGACATGCACACTTTAACGAACCCATCATTTCAGCGACAGGGTCTGCCACACGACTGTGACTGAAATGACTGGTTGGTTTGGGCCCCCACCAAAAAAGAAGCAATCAATCTCTCCTTGCACAAACTGGCTCTACAGAGGCAAGATGTCCACCTCATCATCATCGTCCGATTCATCACCCCTTTCACTGTGTACATCCCCCTCCTCACAGATTATTAATTCATCCCCACTGAAATCCACCATCTCAGGTCCCCGTGCACTTTCTGGAGGCAATTGCTGCTGGTGAATGTCTCCACGGAGGAATTGATTGTAATTCATTTTAATGAACATCATCTTCTCCACATTTTCTGGAAGTAACCTCGTACGCCGATTGCTGACAAGGTGAGCGGCGGCACTAAACACTCTTTCGGAGTATACACTGGAGGGAGGGCAACTTAGGTAGAATAAAGCCAGTTTCTGCAAGGGCCTCCAAATTGCCTCTTTTTCCTGCCAGTATATGTACGGACTGTCTGACGTGCCTACTTGGATGCAGTCAATTATATAATCCTCCACCATTCTTTCAATGGTGAAAGAATCATATGCAGTTACAGTAGATGACATGTCAGTAATCGTTGGCAGGTCCTTCAGTCCAGACCAGATGTCAGCACTCGCTCCAGACTGCCCTGCATCACCGCCAGCGGGTGGGCTCGGAATTCTTAGCCTTTTCCTCGCACCCCCAGTTGCGGGAGAATGTGAAGGAGGAGCTGTTGACGGGTCACGTTCCGCTTGACTTGACAATTTTCTCACCAGCAGATCTTTGAACCTCTGCAGACTTGTGTCTGCCGGAAAGAGAGATACAACGTAGGTTTTAAATCTAGGATCGAGCACGGTGGCCAAAATGTAGTGCTGTGATTTCAACAGATTGACCACCCGTGAATCCTGGTTAAGCGAATGAAGGGCTCCATCCACAAGTCCCACATGCCTAGCGGAATCGCTCTGTTTTAGCTCCTCCTTCAATGTCTCCAGCTTTTTCTGCAAAAGCCTGATGAGGGGAATGACCTGACTCAGGCTGGCAGTGTCTGAACTGACTTCACGTGTGGCAAGTTCAAAGGGTTGCAGAACCTTGCACAACGTTGAAATCATTCTCCACTGCGTTTGAGACAGGTGCATTCCACCTCCTTTGCCTATATCGTGGCCAGATGTATAGGCTTGAATGGCCTTTTGCTGCTCCTCCATCCTCTGAAGCATATAGAGGGTTGAATTCCACCTCGTTACCACCTCCTGCTTCAGATGATGGCAGGGCAGGTTCAGGTGTGTTTGGTGGTGCTCCAGTCTTCTGTACGCGGTGCCTGAATGCCGAAAGTGGCCCGCAATTCTTCGGGCCACCGACAGCATCTCTTGCACGCCCCTGTCATTTTTTAAATAATTCTGCACCATCAAATTCAAGGTATGTGCAAAACATGGGACGTGCTGGAATTTGCCCAGATGTAATGCACGCACAATATTGCTGGCGTTGTCCGATGTCACAAATCCCCAGGAGAGTCCAATTGGGGTAAGCCATTCTGCTTTGATCTTCCTCAGTTGCCGTAAGAGGTTTTCAGCTGTGTGCGTATTCTGGAAAGCGGTGATACAAAGCGTAGCCTGCCTAGGAACGAGTTGGCTTTTGCGAGATGCTGCTACTGGTGCCGCCGCTGCTGTTCTTGCAGCAGGAGGCAATACATCTACCCAGTGGGCTGTCACAGTCATATAGTCCTGAGTCTGCCCTGCTCCACTTGTCCACATGTCCGTGGTTAAGTGGACATTGGGTACAACTGCATATTTTAGGACACTGGTGACTCTTTTTCTGAGGTCTGTGTACATTTTCAGTATCGCCTGCCTAGAGAAATGGAACCTAGATGGTATTTGGTACCGGGGACACAGTACCTCAATCAAGTCTATAGTTGGCTCTGAAGTAACGATGGATATCGGAACCACGTTTCTCACCGCCCAGGCTGCCAAGGCCTGAGTTATCTGCTTTGCAGCAGGATGACTGCTGTGATATTTCATCTTCCTCACAAAGGACTGTTGGACAGTCAATTGCTTACTGGAAGTAGTACAAGTGGTCTTCCGACTTCCCCTCTGGGATGCCGATCGACTCCCAGCAGCAACAACAGCAGCGCCAGCAGCAGTAGGCGTTACACTCAAGGATGCATCGGAGGAATCCCAGGCAGGAGAGGACTCGTCAGACTTGCCAGTGACATGGCCTGCAGGACTATTGCCTTTCCTGGGTAAGGAGGAAATTGACACTGAGGGAGTTGGTGGTGTGGTTTGCGGGAGCTTGGTTACAAGAGGAAGGGATTTAGTGGTCAGTGGACTGCTTCCGCTGTCGCACAAAGTTTTTGAACTTGTCACTGACTTATGATGAATGCGCTGCAGGTGACGTATAAGTGAGGATGTTCCGAGGTGGTTAACGTCCTTACCCCTACTTATTACAGCTTGACAAAGGCAACACACGGCTTGACACCTGTTGTCCGCATTTGTGTTGAAATAATTCCACACCGAAGAGCTGATTTTTTTTGTATTTTGACCAGGCATGTCAATGGCCATATTCGTCCCACGGACAACAGGTGTCTCCCCGGGTGCCTGACTTAAACAAACCACCTCACCATCAGAATCCTCCTTGTCAATTTCCTCCCCAGCGCCAGCAACACCCATATCCTCATCCTGGTGTACTTCAACACTGACATCTTCAATTTGACTATCAGGAACTGGACTGCGGGTGCTCCTTCCAGCACTTGCAGGGGGCGTGCAAATGGTGGAAGGCGCAAGCTCTTCCCGTCCAGTGTTGGGAAGGTCAGGCATCGCAACCGACACAATTGGACTCTCCTTGGGGATTTGTGATTTCGAAGAACGCACAGTTCTTTGCTGTGCTTTTGCCAGCTTAAGTCTTTTCTTTTTTCTAGCGAGAGGATGAGTGCTTCCATCCTCATGTGAAGCTGAAACACTAGCCATGAACATAGGCCAGGGCCTCAGCCGTTCCTTGCCACTCCGTGTCGTAAATGGCATATTGGCAAGTTTACGCTTCTCCTCAGACGCTTTTAATTTTGATTTTTGGGTCATTTTACTGATCTTTTGTGTTTTGGATTTTACATGCTCTGTACTATGACATTGGGCATCGGCCTTGGCAGATGACGTTGATGGCATTTCATCATCTCGGCCATGACTAGTGGCAGCAGCTTCAGCATGAGGTGGAAGTGGATCTTGATCTTTCCCTATTTTTTTAAACCTCAACATTTTTGTTCTCCATATTTTAATGCGCACAACTAAAATGCACCACAGGTATACAATGTAGATGGATGGATAGTATACTTTATGGATGACGAGTGACGACACAGAGGTAGGTACAGCAGTGGCCTACCGTACTGCTATATACAGTATAATGGACCTGGTGGACACTGTCAGCAGACTGCATTTATAGTATAAAAAAAAAGACACCACAGGTATACAATGTAGATGGATGGATAGTATACTTATGGACGACGAGTGACGACACAGAGGTAGGTACAGCAGTGGCCTACCGTACTGCTATATACAGTATAATGGACCTGGTGGAACCTGTCAGCAGACTGCGTTTATAGTATAAAGAAAAAAAGACACCACAGGTATACAATGTAGATGGATGGATAGTATACTTATGGGCGACGAGTGACGACACAGAGGTAGGTACAGCAGTGGCCTACCGTACTGCTATATACAGTATAATGGATCTGGTGGACACTGTCAGCAGACTGCGTTTATAGTATAAAGAAAAAAAGACACCACAGGTATACAATGTAGATGGATGGATAGTATACTTATGGACGACGAGTGACGACACAGAGGTAGGTACAGCAGTGGCCTACCGTACTGCTATATACAGTATAATGGACCTGGTGGACACTGTCAGCAGACTGCGTTTATAGTATAAAGAAAAAAAGACACCACAGGTATACAATGTAGATGGATGGATAGTATACTTATGGACGACGAGTGACGACACAGAGGTAGGTACAGCAGTGGCCTACCGTACTGCTATATACAGTATAATGGATCTGGTGGACACTGTCAGCAGACTGCGTTTATAGTATAAAGAAAAAAAGACACCACAGGTATACAATGTAGATGGATGGATAGTATACTTATGGACGACGAGTAACGACACAGAGGTAGGTACAGCAGTGGCCTACCGTACTGCTATATACAGTATAATGGACCTGGTGGACACTGTCAGCAGACTGCGTTTATAGTATAAAAAAAAGACACCACAGGTATACAGTGTAGATGGATGGATAGTATACTTATGGATGACGAGTGACGACACAGAGGTAGGTACAGCAGTGGCCTACCGTACTGCTATATACAGTATAATGGACCTGGTGGACACTGTCAGCAGACTGCGTTTATAGTATAAAAAAAAAAAGACACCACAGGTATACAATGTAGATGGATGGATAGTATACTTATGGACGACGAGTGACGACACAGAGGTAGGTACAGCAGTGGCCTACCGTACTGCTATATACAGTATAATGGACCTGGTGGACACTGTCAGCAGACTGCGTTTATAGTAAAAAAAAAAAGACACCACAGGAGTGTTTTTCAGGCAGACAAACGTATACTGGTGGTCACTGTCAGCAAAACCGTGCACTGTACTCCTGCTATAGCTGCTCCCCAGTCCCCACAATTAAGCAGTGTGAGCACTCAGCACAGATATATCATGCAGCACACTGAGCACAGATATGGTATGGAGCGTTTTTTTCAGGCAGAGAACGGATAAAAAACTGGTGGTCACTATTAGCAAAACTCTGCACTGTACTCCTCCTAACAGCTGCTCCCCAATCCTCCCCACAATAAGCTAAGCAATCAGATCAACTGTGTAGTATATAACTATATAAACGGAGAGGACGCCAGCCACGTCCTCTCCCTATCAATCTCAATGCACGTGTGAAAATGGCGGCGACGCGCGGCTGCTTATATAGATTCCGAATCTCGCGAGAATCCGACAGCGGGATGATGACGTTCGGGCGCGCTCGGGTTTATCGAGCCATACGGGAGAATCCAAGTATGGCTCGGACCCGTCTAAAAAGGGTGAAGTTCGGGGGGGTTCGGTTTCTCGGAAACCGAACCCGCTCATCACTAGTAATTATACATTTGCTTGGTTAAAGTCCTTACTGTTTCACACCAAGATAGGAGTGGAGGTGAAAGCCTGTGTGTTGTTCCTGATTGCGTGTGCCTTTAATCACCTTCTTAATACTGTCCTCTTCCTCTTGACCCTTCTCATAATGTGAAAAGTCATCAAATATGGAGGTGGTACTGTATGTTTGTAGCTAGCCATGATTCAGAGAACTTGGCAAGATTTTTCCAGGGGGACCACATGACGCTGAAATTATGGGTTTATTAAGCTGTGCATGTACTGTTTAAACAACATAAGGGTGGGTGTGAGGGCTTCCAAGGACAATTCCATCTTGCGCCTCTTATTTTTCTTTGCGGTATGTGCTCTTTGGATCCTACTTTTTAAAACTGCCATCCTGTCTGCCACTGCAGTGCCACTCCTAGATGGGTCCACTTACATCTAGCCTCCATGCATGTTAAACAGCCCTGCTAGTCATGCCATGCCATGGCATGACTCAGTAGCGCCAATCATCTTTACGTGCAACTTTTTCCATTAAAATGCATCTTATGTGCAAAACTATGAAAATAGGAGGCTTGAACAGCTTATGCTAATTAAAATTATATGCTGCATGTCTTGTGTGTGACAATGGTTGTTTCTGCACACAAAATGGTAGGTTACATTTCATATGCAGAAACAGCCACAGATACACAGAGAATATAGGCATGCTGCATATCATTTTAATCAGTGGAGTCTGCTTCTGCGTCCAGAGTTGTATGCGATCTTTCAACTCACTCATGCCAGGGACCTCCTTCTACCTGGCGTATTGAGGCAAGATGTATGAGGACACATCTGTATGGCTGCAAAACAAAGAACAGCCAGATAATGCAGTGCCTCACTTGCCTTATTGAGATCACACCACAACTTGCAAGGCCAGCTATTCCTTATTAATGAAAGCGTGGGATGTCAAGCTTGCAAGTGCCAACTGGAGGTGTCTGGTACTGGTTCCTATTCACAACCTGGCAAGCTCTGGTGAAACCAGAAGAGTGAAGCCTGTCTTTTGAAGGGGAGTGCACTCCCATACTATAGAACAGGCATTCCCAACCTTGGTCCTCAAGACACACTTAAAGTGTAGGTTTTAGTGATATCCAGGCATCAGTAAAGATGGTCAAATCAGAATAACTGAGGTACTAATTGAGTCACCTGTGCTTCAGCATGGATATAGTTAAAACCTGGATTGTTTGTGTGCTTTGAGGACCAAGGTTGGGAATGTCTACTATAGAAAGGTAGACAATGCTCTGCTGCTCTTTCTCTTCACCCAAGGTTCTCAGTATAGAACTGACCCCACCACCATACAACTTATAACAAACTTTCAATAAACAGAAAAACCTCCTCAATTATATGCACCCCATCCCTACTTAAAAGGTAGGAGTTCTGAAAACAAATTAATGGGAACCCACCAAATTTCCAAGGCCCAAAACATGTCTTCCTACCCAGGCATTCACCTTCTATCTAGAGATGAGCAGGTTTGGTTCTCTGAGAACCGAACCTTACTGAGCATCACATCGTGAGTGAGGATCCAAGTCTGGCTCGGGTTTTCCAGCCAGACTCGGAAAACAGAACAAGGCAAAACATCATCATCCCACTGTTGGATTCTCATGGGTTTTGGATTCCATATAAAGAGCCACGCATCACCGCCATTTTCACTCCAGTGCTGGAGAGTTTAGCGAGAGGACATGTCTCCTCAGTGTCTGTGCGGGAAAGTGGTGTGGTGCGTGAGGTAGCGACCTGTTATTATGAGTCATTCCAGTGCTGTCTTGTGATACATCAGTTCAGTGGTGGTGTACTATGCTGCCATAAGTCCAGTGCTGCTGTATAAGTCCAGTTCAGTGCAGTGGTGCTGTGTTGTTCTGCATCAGTCCAGTGGTGGTGTCCTGTGCTGCCATAAGTCCCATGCTGCTGTCATTTAAGGCCAGGAGTACTGCCGTATAAGTCCAGTCCAGTAGTGCAGCCATATGAGTTCAGGAGTACTGCCATATAAGTTCAGTGCTGCTGCCATATACAGTAAGTCCAGGGGTACTTCCGTATAAGTCCAGTCCAGTGGTGCAGCAGTATGAGTTCAGAGGTACTGCCGTATAAGTTCAGGGGAACTGCCGTATAAGTCCAGGGGTAATGGCGTATAAGTCAAGTCCAGTGGTGCAGCCACATAAGTTATGGAGTATTGCCTTATAAGTCCAGTGGTACTGCCATATAAGTCCAGTGGTACTGCCATATAAGTCCAGTGGTACTGCGGTATAAGTCCAGGGGTGCTGCGGTATAAGTACAGTGGTACTATGGTATCAGTCCAGTGGTACTGCCGTATAAGTCCAGGGGTACTGCTGTATAAGTCAAGTGGCACTGTCATATAAGTCCAGTCCAGTGGTGCAGCCATATAAGCTCAAGAGTACTGCCATATAAGTTCAGGGGTACTGCTGTATAAGTCCAGTGGTATTGCCATATGAATCCAATCCAGTGTCGCAGCTGTATAAGTTCAAGAGAACTGCCATATATATATACTGCCGTATAAGTCCAGTGGTACTGCTGTATAAGTCCAGTCCAGTGGCGAGTTGTTTAAGTTCAGGGGTCCTGCAGTATAAGTCCAGTGGTAATGCCATATAAGACCAGTGGTACAGCTGTATAAGTCCAGGGGTACTGCTGTATAAGTCATGGGGCACTGCCGTATAAGTCCAGTGATACTTTCATAAAAGTCCAGTCCAGTGGTGCAGCCATATAAGTTCAGGGGTGCTGCCGTATAAGTTCAGGGGCACTGCCGTATAAGTACAGTGGTACTGCCTTATAAGTCCAGTGGTACTGCTCTATAACTCCAGTCCAGTGGTGCAGCTGTATAAGTCCAGGGGTACTGCCGTATAAGTTCAGTCCAGTGGTGCAGCCGTATGAGTTCAGGGGTACTGCCATTTAATAAGTTCAGTGCTGCTGCTGTAAAAGTCCAGGGGTACTGCTGTATAAGTCCAGTGGTGCAGCCATATGAGTTCAGGGGTACTGCTGTATAAGTTCAGAGGTACTGTTGTACAAGTCCAGGGGTACTGCCGCATAAGTCCATTCCAGTAGTGCATGCATATAAGTTCATGGGTAATGCCATATAAGTACATGGGTAATGCCATATAAATCCACGGGTACTGCCATATAAGTCCAGTGGTACTACCATATAAGTCCAGTCCAGTGGTGCAGCCATATAAGTTCAGGGGTACTGACGTATAAGTCCAGTGGTATTGCCATATAAGTCCAGTCCAGGGGTGCTGCCATATAAGTTCAGGGGTACCGCCATATAAGTCCAGTGGTACTGCCATATAAATCCAGTCCAGTGGTGCAGCTGAATAAGTACAAAGGTACTGCCATATAAGTTCATTGGTACTGCCGCATAAGTCCAGTCCAGTGGTGCTGCAACATAAGTGCAGGTGTTTCCTTCCATATAAGTTCAGGGGTACTGCCGTATAAGTCCAGTGGTACTGCTGTATAAGTCCAGGGGTACTGTCATATAAGTCAAGGGGTACTGCTGTTTAAGTCCAGGGGTACTGCCATATAAGTTCAGTGGTACAGCCATATAAGTCCAGGGGTACTACCGTATAAGTTATGGGGTACTACCATAAAGGTCCAGTGGTACTGCCGTATAAGTCCAGTGGTAATGCCATATAAGTCCAGGGGTACTGCCGTATAAATCCAGTGGTACTGCCATATAAGTCCAGTGGTACTGCCGTTTAAGTCCAGGCGTACTGCCGTATAAGTCCAGGGGTAATGCCGTATTTGTCCAGGGGTACTGCCATATAAGTCATGGGGTACTGCCGTAAAAGTCCAGTGGTACCATATAAGTCCAGTCTAGTGGTGCATCGGTATACATCCAGGGCTACTGTAGTATAAGTCCAGGGTTACAGCCATATAAGTCCAGGGGCACTGCCATATAAGTCCTGGGGTAATGCCGTATAAGTCCGGTGGTACTGCCATATAAGGCCAGTGGTGCTGCCGTATAAGTCCAGGCATACTGCAGTATAAGTCCAGGGGTACTGCCATATAAGTCATGGGGTACTGCCGTATAAGTTCAGTGGTACTGCCATATAAGGCCAATGGTGCTGCTGTATAAGTCCAGGCATACTGCCATATAAGTCCAGGCATACTGCCATATAAGTCCAGGGGTACTGCCGTATAAGTCCAGTGGTACTGCCGTATAAGTCCAGTGGTACTTCCGTATAAGTTCCGTCAAGTGGTGCATCCATATAAGTCCACAGCTACAGTCTTATAAGTCCAGGGTTACAGCCATATAAGTCCAGGGGCACTGCCGTATAAGTCCTGAGGTAATGCCATATAAGTCCAGTCCAGTGATACAGCCGTATAAGTTCATGGGTCCTGCCATATAAGTCCAGGGGTACTGCCATATTAGTCCAGTGGTACTGCCATATAAGTCCAGTTCAGTGGTGCTGCCATATAAGTCCAGTCCAATGGTGCTGCAGTATAAGTCCAGGGGTACTGCATACAAGTCCAGGGGTACTGCCATATAAGTATAGGATTACTGCCGTATAAGTATAAGATTACTGCTGTATAAGTCCAGTCCAGTGGAGCTGCCATACAAGTTCAGCCCAGTGATGCTGCCGTATAAGTTAAGTCCAGGGGTACTGCCATATTAGTCGAGGGGCACTGCCATATAAGTCCAGTCCAATGGTGCTGCAGTATACGTCCAGGGGTACTTCTGTACAAGTACAATGGTACTGCTGTATAAGTACAGGATTACTGCCATATAAGTTAGTCCAATGGATCTGTCATATAAGTCCAGTCTTATAGTGCTGCAGTATAAATCTATGGGTACTGCCGTATAAGTCCAGTCCAGTAGTGCTGCCATATAAGTCCAGTCCAGTGGTGCTGCTATATAAGTCTAGTTCAGTGGTGCTGTCATATAAGTCCATGGGTACTGCCGTATAAGTCCAGTGGTGTTGCTGTATAAGTCCAGTCCAGTGGTGCTGCCATATAAGTCCAGTCCAGTGGTGCTGACATATATGTCCAGTGGTACTGCCATATAAATCCATGGGTACTACCATTTAAGTCCAGTCCAGTGGTGCTGCCATATAAATCCAGTGGTACTGTAGTATAAGTCCAGTGGTACTGCTGTATAACTCCAGGGGTACTGCCATACATGTCAAGGGGTACTGCCGTGTATGTCCAGGGGTACTGCCGTATATGTCCAGTCCAGTTGTGCAGCTGTATAAGTTCAGGTGTACTGCCATATAAGTTCAGGGGTACTGCCATATAAGTCCAGTGGTACTGCTCTATAAATCCAGGGGAACTGTAGTATAAATCCAGTGGTACTGCCGTATTAGTCCATTCCAGTGGTTTCAAGAATAAAGCTTAATTTGTCTTCACCATTTAATTAAACTGTTTCATTGAACACTTCAGTGGAAATATGCATTTTGTGGATAATATGGAAAGAGACGTACAAATCTTTTCAGTGGTGTGTTTTGTTATGTCACAGTAAGATACCTACAGCACCACTCCTCATAGATATGCACAGCACTCTACAGAGTAACTGTTGTGCCTTGTTATAAACCTTGTTATAAACCAGGCCCTAGCTACAAACAAAAAGCAAAATTAACTTTTCTTCTATGTAACATTCTCTGATGAAACCACCGTGTAATTGGGTAGAGAAACGTGTTTGGTGACATGAGCAACAGGTGGAACGCAGTTGGACTGCATGTAACCGGAAGCTGGGAGTCCCATAACCGGAAGCCGCGTCTCGCATCAGCAAGCGAGAGACCACCGATCCACAGCAGCCCTGTGCCTTTCCAGCAGCGTGTCTCCCTAGTGTCCGGCACATGCTAACCAAACAAGTGGGACTGCAAGAAAGTCAGTGGGAAAAAGCACCATACTGCTGAAGCACATGCCTATATGGATACCCTCAGCAGCGCTCCTGTTTGCCTTATATCTACACCAATGGTGACGTATAACTAACAAATATAAGCGCTTTATAACAGTGACTGCTTATACTAATACATTGTATGAGTGTGTACTAATTACAAAGACTGAAATTAACCAGTTATCCAACAATTTACTACTCTCAAATTGACATACCCAATTGTGTAGATGTATACACCTGTTCTTCGTTTTTGAATCTATATTTTATTGAGTTGTTTTATGAAATCTTTTTAATAAAGTACAAATGATTTTTTCAATATAATGAACTAGCAGCCATCTTATTTATCCTGTGCGCCCTCACAATATCCATTTCTATGTAACAACAATCAAGCGCTGCATACGTTCTACTTTTCCACCTGATTCAGCAAAGATTAATAAGCAGAAAATAGCTTACTAATAACAGAAAAAGGTCAAGTGGTGTAGCATACTGTAATCTGTAAGGAAACTGATTAAACTAAATGATAATGGGGGAGAGAGTTGGTAAAAATACTGAAGATTAAGTATGTAGAGAAAATTATACAGAGCAGTTAATCTTATAACAAAAACTGAGTAATACAAAATACAATTTATATCCGTAACACAATTCTGTACTATCTCCCTAGAGGTAATCTAAACCCTTCTTTTTTTATTTTATTTATTTTTTGTCAAATATGGCAGCTTTTCTAACTCAACTGATGGAAAAAATATTCATACTTTTCATGGATGTTCCTCTGGTGCCACTCATGATATGTTAAATATGTGTGTAACATGAACTGAACACTTCTACAAAACTCAAAATAAAAAAAATAAAAAATGGCATTATTAAAATGACAGTATATAATGGCCATGTGTCAGCCATACTTCGCAAACAGTTAAGAAACATAATGGTATGTAAAAGGGATCCGGTCTCTAGGTCGACAGTAACTAGGTCGACAGTGTCTAGGTCAGGCATTCCCAACCGCGGTCCTCAAGGCACACCAACAGTGCAGGTTTTAGTGATATCCAGGCTTCAGCACAGATGGTTAAATCAAAATAACTGAGGTACTAATTTAGTCACCTGTGTTCAAGCCTGGACATCACTAAAACCAGGACTGTTAGTGTGCCTTGAGGACCGCGGTTGGGAAACACTGGTCTAGGTTGACCACTATTGGTCGACAGTAACTAGGTCGACAGGGTCTCTAGGTCGACAGCGTCTCTAGGTCGACATGAGTTTTTCACAATTTTTTCTTTTTGTGAACCTTTTCATACTAAACAATCAACGTGGACTACGATTGGAACAGTAATCTGTGCCGAGTGAAGCAGTAGCAGAGCGAGGCACCTTGGCCGAAGCATGGTGAACGAAGCACTAATTGGGGTTCCCGGTCACTCTACGAAGAAAACGACAACAAAAAAAACATAAAAAACTCATGTCAACCTTTTGACCTGTCAACCTAGACCATGTTGACCTAAAGACCTTGTCGACCTAAAGACCCTGTCAACCTAGTTACTGTCGACCAATAGTGGTCGACCTAGAAACTGTCGACCTAGTTACTATCTACCTTCCGTACCACACCCATGTAACATAACTACATGGACAATTAATTGCCAGGACAAAGTGTCAGATTTATTTAAGTGTCCAATTTATGATATATGTTTGAATGTCTTTAACATATGTATTTGAAATTAACTATTAAATTGGTTTTAAATGTCAGAATATTGAACCTTTGTCACACTATCTTTTAGTGATAAAAATATAATTGTAAAAGTTAATTGTTGCAAGGCAAATCAGAGTTGCTGTTTAAGAGCAGCAATAATTTGGTTATGCTTAGTGTATCATCACTTTAAATTTAAATTAACATATATTTTTTGTATTTTATATTTATAGAATTTGCGCCTGAATATATTATCTTATTTTTTGTTTTGTTTTTGTTTTTTAAATTAGTGATTAATGTAAAATAGTGTAGTATTGTGGTGAAAGAAAAACGGCCCTACTCTTGGCATTAACCAAACCTGTAAATAACAACACATCAGGCCTAGATGGGGGCTTTCTGCCCCATCATACTCTTCTTCGGTATGCATCTCTCCTCCCAATGACATAAATTGAAAAGCCACTCTGAACTGGTGGTGCCATTGACACTTATAGGTGCCAGCCTATCCGATGTATTGGGGAAAAAGCACTTTAAAAGTTAATGATGAGATATCATTGCAGCCGCCACACAAGGTTGACTAACCAAAGCCATCACTATTCGAAAAGCAGCAACCACTCATAAACCACTAGGTCCTCTAAAAACAGATGTGACATACAGCCGCAAGTTAAGTAAAACCAGCAGGAAAAAACAAAATAACTCATGGTCCTCCACCAAAGGTGACAAGTGACTAATCCTAAAGCTAGCAAAATATTATGCATCACTTCTAAACATGATTTCCACCAAACGATTGCTTTGATTTCCGGAGCTGGCAACCCTCTGAAGCAGCTGACATGGTGGCATCTATTCGGAAGGAATGGGTAATGAAATACTCCAGAGATAAATCCAACAAAATGATGAATGCTTCAAGACCCAACCAAACTGGTACTTAGTGACTGAGAAGCCATCCCTGTGCATCAGCCACCTGAGGCTGAAGTGCTCTATAACACTCAGGGAAAACTAGTGTCAATGAGACATGAGAAAATAACTAGTAATATACAGAGCGCCATGCAAATGCAGGAAATAGGTGATACAGTGGCACCCCAGAAAATGGTGTGTGTGCTCCTTTAAATTTTACTTGCATACTTACATACTTACAGGCCTAGTGAAAGACATGGATGCTGTGCCCACCTTGCAACTACAGTTTGAGGAGCATTGAAACTGGTCCAGCAAGTAAATACCTCTGTCCTGAAGTTCTGAGTGAGTACATTGAGACTGATTGTGACCAAGCAATGGGCAGACCAGACATCAAGGCTAAGTATCCAAGTTGTCACACGCTGTGCAGTGTAAAGGGTGTGAATAGTAGAGTACCATATCCACAAGTCAAACCCTGTTTTAGAAAGCAGTAAAGGCAACCATCCTCCTGCTTTAATACTGTTGGGACACAAAAAGACTGAGCTGTTGATACAAGTGCAAGTAAGATATTTAATGTGGAAAAGACTGAATTATTGGCGCAAGTGAGATATTTAATCTGGAAAAAACTGAGACCTTTGTGCAAGTAAAAGTAAGATCATTTAAATGAAAGAGACTGAGTTATTTAACCAAGATACCCTCATTGATAACTGAGTCATATTTGTCAGGAGACACTACAACCCTTCACTAGTTACATCCTCTTGTGAATAGAACTGAGATACATTGACATTATTATAACCCAGGATTCTTTATAAAACTGAGTGCCAATTCCCCCATTGCAACGCTGTGGCATCACAGACTTTTTACAAGAGCTACAATGTTATTTGCTTGTGAAGATCATTACACCTTGGCTAGGGTTAGCTAGAAATGTAGTAATTGTTTGTATATGTTTGTCATCACTCTTTCTCACGACCACATAATAGATTGTGATTGTAATTGTGAATCTAATCTGTCAATATCTGTGATTCAATTTATTGTCTTTTGCATTTTTGAATGATCCATTGTGGTGTGAATTGTTGCCAATCTTTTTGTTCTTATTTGATGTACAATTCTTTTTGTGTTTATTAAAATGTAATGCCAATTAACCAATCATCATCTTCAATCCAGAGTTCATTACAGCTCAATATAAATACATCCTGTTGGAATTGCTGACTCACTCCTGTTTTGTATTAATCTATCCTACCTCTCTGAACTTGGTACAACAGAGCAAGGCATGGGAGAAACATTTCATGGGAAAGGTCTGTCACATAGCCACCCAACACCTGTGATTCCTCTCTCAACTGCTTAGACATTCCTGTCAACCTCGGGGTGTTGCAATACAACAAAGATCTTAATCACAACTGCCCTGTAATTTCTCTTTGATTACTGAGGTGGCCTTAAACAAATGAAAGCCTTATCTAGCGACCACTCTTAGCCAATAATTCTAAAGCATCCATAATGGGCAGGAGCTTGATAAAAAGATCAAGCCCCTGCAATCCAGTCACCAGACCATGGGGCCACAGGAGTCTGTGAACAACTGCAAATCAGCATTATGTGTAGGGGGAGCGGGCCAAAAGTGGATGCCATTAAAGTGGGACAAAAACTCCTCCCAGACCAACAGAGCCCTTGTAATATCAGGCAAATAAAATGTTGTGGCCTGAGTACATTTGAAATAGCCTGTTACAATTTATGGCAAAAAAAACCTCACCAATGGAAATAATACTGTTCGAAACATGACCTTAGCCAGAGACAAAGCCCGGACATTGACGTCCTGCAATTTTAACTCTTTTTTTTCTGAGGGAGGCAAGTTTTGATTTCAGTACACAAATATGACAGCTGGCACGTCGGCCCCTTGGTCTTGAATGGAGTAACACCATACTTATTGAACAATTGTTGTTCAAACTGTAGCAGATTAATGCAATACAAGGCTCCAGCCAGACCCACCAACAGGTAATCAACAATGAAGTGCGCTACCCCAGAGTCTCCTGTTAAGGATGCCATACACTAATTACTGTAAAATGGAACTGAACTTCTCAAATCCACAAAAAATTAAGCAACCAATTGGGTAGACACACATATATATATATATATATATATATATATATATATATATATACTGTTCCTAGAAACTATCATCTTACTGAAACCCATGAATCAAAATGATTCTGGGATCAACAAGCAAAGCACAGTGTCTAACTTAGCCAAAAGGGTCCCCAATGCAAAGGACCAAGCCATATCCAAAGCCTCGTCAAAAGATTGTTAGGTAACTTGACAACAGTTTGATGTGATAACACCATTTGCAAAAAAGAAAAAGAAAAAAGAAAGACTCTGTGTTGGGGCACTCTTATGATTGTCAGACAATAAAACTTAACTTTTAATTCAATATTAAAATAGGATTAAGTAGCACACAACTTCAAAGAGTTATTTTATGTATATATGCAAATTACCAGTTTATTTTGCATAATTGGCACCCCATAGATGGAGTTGTACTTGATAGTGAATAACTGCCTAGGTGAAAATATTTGACTTAATAAATAATTACTCGAATGTCACTGTCTATACTTATATCACAAGACAGATGAATTCTCCCCACAGGGTTCATTGTTCAGCGGTCTCTATAGTTGCAGATAATTCCTTAATATTATCACTCTCAAAGGTACAAGTCATAGATCTTAGTGAGTAAAAATGTTGCCACTATGGGTACTTAAATGCCTGCTGCTCTACGTTGAGACAGTGGTGTTACCAAGGCTTTATAATTCAAAGGATTAGTACCTCCTTGAGGTCTAACCATCAAAAAGACATTGGTTACAAAGCCTTTATCTCTCAATGCCCCTTACAGAAGGGGGGCTATTAGTATCTGGTATCCCCTTTGTTGTGGGGGTTCATGATACCTAAGAAGGATCCTTATCACATACCCCTCATATTTTTATGAAGAAGGTCTTACATAGTGTTTCCAGGTAGACACTGAAAATTAGAATGAAAACATCCCCACTATCGGTATACTTGGCCAAATATGCATCTAACACAAACTGGAGACGGAACCCTATTTTGAGCCTTGGAGGAGGGGAGTCACCTGTCACGCACCAATGCCACTGTTGACCCCTCCTGACAATCACCCACAGTCCTTAACAAGGAGAAACCAACTGCAATAGATGCAGTGATGATGAAAATTACACTTTGGCACATTAGTGCAGTTCCCATTGTTAAAGGCAAAGCAATTGCCTTTAGCTGATGCTTGTTTTGGGGGATGTCCCATCCATGAGGTGGA
Organism: Pseudophryne corroboree; assembly: GCF_028390025.1. Lineage (NCBI taxonomy): Eukaryota > Metazoa > Chordata > Amphibia > Anura > Myobatrachidae > Pseudophryne > Pseudophryne corroboree. Next base: position 380,277,809 of record NC_086444.1, on the reverse strand, counting down.
TGCCATATAAAAGTCTGGTCAACTGACAATTATTATGCCTGAGTCACAACGAGACATACTTCCACAGCATTACACCTCAAAGCTGTAATGATTTGCCCATACTGCTTCTTCCTATTTGCCTCCTCATAAGCACACCAGACAAAATCCTTAGAACAAAATAAACTATCAAATAAACATACCTAATTGCATTCATGTGCTCCACAGCACACATCTACAGGTCACTGGCCAGAAAAATATACATTCCAATCAGCAGTGAGGGTAGGTCTTGTGCATACGCTCAACTGTGCCCCTTTTCTTTTTAGCCATGTTCAAAGCCTTTCAGGTCTTAGGTGTCAGGGCAAAAATGTTATTTGTTATAAGTATTTGTACATTTAGATACATTCCTTGATGCTAGTGTGAATACTGTGCATCACCACTTCATTAGCACAGTGAACCACATAACCACTGCTGGCACTAAGCAACTGACTGACACTACAAGAGTGATGGCCTGACCTGCTGTGATAACCCCAGTGAAAGTAGCTATTAGAACTATCCAACATACCGTCCCTAAATGTAGACTATGAATTAGAATAGCATGGGAAACAATTTCACTTATGAGAAGTGGAAAGGAAAGCACACCTAGCTGACTGCAGCAAACACATTGAAACCACAGAACATACAGAGATCACATGTGTACTCCAGCCAGGGTAAGCTGTAGATGATGCCTCACTGACCACATCGGTGACCCCATGAGCTTCCAGCAAATCTCCATGCCTCCTGGTAGAGCTAGGACCTTCTATCATGTTGTCAAAGTCTGCCACAGAACCTGGACAGGACATCAGAATTACTAAGAGGGGCAGGGGACTGTGGAGCAGAGAACAAAACACCTGAGGCACCATCTTAAGGCACCTTTTGACACAACACTTGACATATGCCCTGCTTAAATTGAGAGGCTTGACATATGCCCTGCTTAAATTGAGAGTAATCCTGTTGCACACCCAACATCCAACTAATGCTGAAGCAACAGGCACCTCATCGGACCCCGTGATGGTAATTTCAGCACTACAAACAGTGGTAAACAATGGCACCAGTACGAAAACCAATGTAGACACTAGAGAAGCCACTGGGTAGTGCATGTGATGAGGGAACCACAGAAACCACCTTCCTCCCACCAAAGCAATGTTGGCTCCTTGCACTCCATGTGGTTTACCCAGCAACAAAGCTACAGTTACATCTACTAAATCCCTGGAGTCTACAATTGATGAAGACAGTGGCAGGCTCTTTAAAGGAGCAGGGAGACCTTCTGCATCTCAATGAAGAGCACCCTCCTGCAGTCATTGCAGTGAAGGGCTCATGACATAGCACTATTCTAACCTTGCAACTGCCAATGGACCATTATAGCATGCTGGGGAATGCTGTAATTTTTTTCTTGTCTAGATAAGCCCCTCCCTTTCAAAAACCTGTTATCAACTAATAAATTGATTTAAGCAACTTGTCATTTTTGTTTATCACCAATGGAACAAGCGACAGGCTTGTGCACTTTCATCATGCACCAGTGGGTGGCTTTTTATCTCACTGGGGAGGCTGGGGACTCTGCCAGTCTATATAAATAGCATAGCACAAGGTCTTATGGGCTGGTTGTGCTGGCCATAAAAGCAACATCCACAGCATCACAGGATGATGATGAACGTGCTTTGGCTGACCGCCCGCAGGTCACCAACACCTGTGGGCAGTGGGGCACAGCTGTGGCCAACAGGACACGCAGGCAAGCCAGCGATCCCAACAGGCCCTAAACCTAGCCCGTGTAATGGGACAGTTATCACCACAAGCGGCAGCTGAATCCAGTGCTTCCCCTCTCCCTTCAGTAAGACAGTGTTAAGTCAGTATGGTATCCTAGCAGCTCAGCGCAGACAAGACATGGCAAAACAAAGAGCAAAGAGTACAGGAAACAATGGGAATTAAGGAAGTGAAAAAGGGGAACAGAACAGAGAAAATAATGTTAAAGGCAGCCTGAACTAGTATGAAAACTCCACCCACAAAAAAAGTAACCATTAACTTTAACAGGAACAACTGGCTTTAAACATTAACCCTGTCTTTGCAGCGGATACATTTGGCATCCCAGCAATCGGGATGCTGGCGGTCATGTGAACGACGCCGAAATCCCGGCACTGCTGAGGGGACCGGCTCCGGGACACTGACAGCCGACATCCCAAAGGGAAGTATCAGGGTGGGTATTATGGTTAGGGTTAGGCACTAGGGGGGTGGTTAGCCATAGCCACCATGCGTCCCCCCTCCCCAGAGATTTAGCCCTAGCAGCAACCCCCCTAGGTTTAGCTCTAGCCACCACCCCTGGACGGTTTTAGTGTACTTAACGCCCACAGGTGTTGGCATTCTCAGCTTTGGGATGTCGGGGTAGGTCATATCACCGCCAGCATCCTGAACACCAGGATATCATACTTAGACTCTTTGCAGTGATAGCTTTCTCATCATAAGTTTATTACCCACTAGGCCTATTAAATGCCTTCTGTCACTTGTTTCTGTATTAAAACAAAATTAAATAAGACAGTTTGATTGATGTAATTGCAAAAATAATTTTCTGAACTAACCAGAAAATTGATTCATCTGTATTACTATTTAAACATATTCAATATATTGATAATATGATGCAGTGCTTAGCCAGAGGCTGCTCAGTCTTGTGTATGCATATTTGTATTTAATTTGCAAACAATACTGTATGTGCCATTTAGAATTAAAAAAGTAGGCTGCTGCTGTTATTGCTACAAATTGTATTGAATCAGGGACGTGCAGTCAGGGGAGGCAGGGGAGGCAGTGCCTCCCCTGTCATTAATGAGTAAAATAATACAAAGAAGATACTTATGACACATAAGTATCTTCTTTATTATTTTACCTATCATTATATGTGTTAAAATCAGTTTGGGAGGCACCGATCGTGGTGCCTCCTGTAGTGATTGGGAAAGGTATGGGGAGCGGGGGGCGGGCGCAGCGGGCCCTAGCAATGGGCTGGAAAAGCCCATTAAAATAACATGGGAAAGCGGCACCATTAGTGGTGCCGCTTTCCTACAGGGACATGCTTTCAACCTATGAAAGCACGTCCCTGTGAGTGAAGCCACAGTGATTGGCCAGCGGATCCGTCACTGGATCCGCTGTCAATCACTGTGTGGGCGTCGGTACCAGCGGAGGTGCGGGCGGCGGAGGTGCGGGATGCGGCGGGCCGGGCGGCGGAGGTGCTGGTGGCGGAGAGGCGGGCGGCGGTAGCGGCGGCGGGACGCGGCTTTCAGGCGCCTTGTGCAGAGTTTGGCAGCGGAAGCGGTACCCATTTCAAAAATGGCGCCTCAGCGTCATTTTTGAAATTCAAGATGGCCGCCGCGAGCCAATCATAGCTCGCCGCGTCATCGCCCCGCCCCCTCCCGCTGACTTATATAAGTCAGCGCGAGGCAGCGGCTGTCAGTCCGACGGCGGAGGAGGAGCGGAGAAGAGCTCCTAAAGACTGAAGACGCCGTGGAAGTCCTGGATGGGCGGCGGCTATGCAAAAGAGCTTAGCAGCCACCGCCCACCAGGTGAAGATGCTGGAAGTCCTGGGAAGGTGGCAGCCATGCAAAAGAGCTTAAAGGCCGCCGTCTCCCAGGTGAAGACGTCGTGGAAGTCCTGGATGGGCGGCGGCTATGCAAAAGAGCTTAGCAGCCGCCGCCCACCAGGTGAAGGCACCGGAGGAAGACCCCAGAAGCCCTGGGGAGGTGGCGCCCCCCCAGGTGAAGACACCGGAAGCCCTGGGAAGGCGGCGGCCATGCAAAAGAGCTTAAAGGCCGCCGCCCCCAGGTGAAGACCCAGTTTAATAAAGGATTTTTTAAAGAATGTGTCGTGTTTTTTTCCCAATATTTTCTTTACAGGTGGACTACAGGTGCCAGCGGGCCCTTTATGTCCGGGCATGCTGGCACTTGTGGTTCTCCAAGTGCCAGCTTGCTGGGACCTGTAGGCCACCTGTAAAGAACAATATTACTATTCTTTGCAGGTGGACTACAGGTGCCAGCGGGCCCTTTATGTCCGGGCATGCTGGCACTTGTGGTTCTCCAAGTGCCAGCATGCTGGGGCAGGCTTGCTGTGATCTGTAGGCCACCTGTAAAGAACAGTATTAGCATACAATGAACCCCGCACCCACCGCCACCAGGGGTGCGGGGCATAGCACTGGGCTATCAGCCCAGTGCTGGTTGTTGCTCGGGAGGGGGGACCCCATTTTGATTTTTTGGGGGCCCCACTTTCCGAGGAATTCCAGCCCTGGGCTGACTGGTTTGGGGGGTGTTTAATGGCATGGCAGGGGGACCCCACACTGAGTGTCTCCCCTGCTATGGCATTATCCCCCCTGGCTGGTTCTGCCTGGTGCTGGTTTTAGTGGTGTGGGGAGACTGCACTTTTTTTTTTTCAGTGAGGGGGGGGTGTTTAGCTGCAGTGCCTCCCCAGCCCCTGACCTCACCGCACGTCACTGTATTGAATGTATTGTCTTGAATACACCTTTAGTATCTTTGTGTGCTGTTTTTATTCTTGCAACAGCTGCAGATACAGAATAATCAAAATAGTAGAGGTATTGAATTTCTGAATCTTAGTTCAGGAATTGTTATACGAGTATGAGTCATTTGCAATGGCACAAAATTGACAACATAGTCAGATTCAGCTCACTGCACGTCCCTGGTACATAGATCCCACTGCCTGGGAGCCTACCTCCACCTCCAGGGATCAGGTTCTAGACTGTGCAATTGATATATATACATCATACATATGTTACCTTTTACTGCACGGGACTGTGGTGTATTTTCTACAGGGCATTGCTGTTATGTATCTGGTACAATGATCATACATGTAATAGCAGTATTTACTATATATGCACTCCCTAATGGTTAGGCAAATCTGTGCAGTGACTGGCCGTACCACTTCTGGAAACTAACTGACCACGTCCCTAAACACGGGCTCCTACCATAGCACTCACACAGTGGGCTCTTCATTCCCCAGTCCGACACTGCCTGTATCTCATATAAATTACATAAGTGGTCAGTAAAAGGTTAAACATCCATTAACCACTTAACTGGCATGGTCAGATTTCATGCAACTGCGCCGTCCCACCCTGTCCAACCGTTTTTGATGAGGAGATCCGTTCTGCAGATGTGCATAATATAATGTTTATTTAATAAAATACTTTTTCAACTTTATTAAATAAAATAAATTTAAAAAAACAATGTTAACGCTTTTGAAGGGAAAAATCGTCAGTTCAGTGGTTAAACATTATACAGTATTATGCACATCTGCAGAACGGATCTCCTCATCAAAAACGGTTGGACAGGGTGGGACGGCGCAGTTGCATTAAATCTGACCATGCCAGTTAAGTGGTTAATGGATGTTTAACCTTTTACTGACCACTTATGTAATTTATATGAGATACAGGCAGTGTCGGACTGGGGAATGAAGAGCCCACTGTGTGAGTGCTATGGTAGGAGCCCATGTTTAGGGACGTGGTCAGTTAGTTTCCAGAAGTGGTACAGCCAGTCACTGCACAGATTTGCCTAACCATTAGGGAGTGCATATATAGTAAATACTGCTATTACATGTATGATCATTGTACCAGATACATAACAGCAATGCCCTGTAGGAAATACACCACAGTCCCGTGCAGTAAAGGTAACATATGTATGATGTATATATCAATTGCACAGTCTAGAACCTGATCCTTGGAGGTGGAGGTAGGCTCCCAGGCAGTGGGATCTATGCCAGGGACGTGCGGTGAGCTGAAAGGCTAAGGAGGCACTGGCTAGCACCAGAGCCAGATTTACACATAAAATACGAGCCAAAGGGTAGATCTGGGCATTATACACAGGTGCAGTAGTATGAGCTCCTGGAAATTTGGTGAGTTTTGATCAGAGAAGTGCTGAAAAGATAAGCAGGGGAGGCACTGTCTCACCTGCCATAGACTTTTTACTCCAGAGTTTTGGCTATAAAAGTGATTAGAATAATGCAAAGAAGATATTTCAAACATATTCTTAGTATTTTTCATATACTTTATACAGTCAAAACTCTGGTGCAAACGTAAGTATGACAGGAAGGGCTCTGCCTCATCTACCTCACCCCACCACACGTCACTACTATGTACTAAGCCTTGGAGAGAGATAAAGTGAAGATAGATAAAGTACCAACCATCCGGCTGCTAACTGCCATGTTACAGACAGTATTTGAAAAATGGCAGCAGATGGTTGGTTGGCACTTTATCTCAGTAAATGTTTCATTCAAAAAGTTTGTTTTCTAGACATGCTAACTTACAGCCTATAATATAAACCATCTATAGTGTTAATTATTAATATTTTATTTCATACAGTATCCAGTGTATGAGGAAACCGATGTGTTAATGTATGTCCCGTGCCGATGCTATGGTTTTCTGCTGGTCCAAAAAAGCCACTTGCTCTGATGCTCTGCAGATTGTGGAACAGAGCCCACATCTGGAAAAAAACCAAAACATTCAGCTCAGACAGGCTAGTCCTACTGCCACATTGCTTACTGAGATCACTGTCTCTGTATATGTCTGATGTATTATATACACTGCATGACTATTACTTTGTGCTAATTATGTCCCCTTCATGAGCTTCCCATACACACTGTATAAACAAGATTTTGAAAACCTCTTTCTAGAAATCCTGTGTTTGCCCTGTCATCCAAAAACATTCAGGGCAATCTATCTAGTCATATATGCAAAACAAAAAAGGTTCTGTACTGTGCATATGCTGATCTGTGACTGCAAGATCACTCATAGAGCACCCTATGCCACACAATTATTGACATGCTGCTTCTAGTTGGGGCAGGTGAATGGCAATCATTCTACAAAATTGGGACATGTCCCCCCATTTTGCAGGTGAGCTGAGGCCAGCACCTGCATCTAACAATGCAGATTTCCTGGCTCCGCAAGCCTGAACAGCCCGGCCATCCTAAGTAACCTGAAGGATGGCAGCAGCGGATCACGCAAGCATGAAAGAGGTGTCTATTAACACAAGATGCCTCCTGCAGCATTAGTGTATTTTACCATTGCTGCTGTCTCCAAAGACGCAACAGCATTGCAAACTGTGTCAAATTAACTTCCTACAGTATGTTTGCTTATCACTAAAGCAGGTTCACATGACATAGAATCTAGGACAGTCAATACCTGTTCTGTGTGAAGTCCCTGTGCATGCACTGGCAAAAAGAGGGTGTGGTCTTATGGGAAGGGGCGTGACTTCATGGCCTGACCCTTGATTTCATCACTTTGGGGTACGGGAGATGCCAGGCTGCCCCCAGACACTGTAGCACGGCATTGCCAGCTCCAACACTGTGGCAGGAGCCGGGTGTTGCACGTAATGCTACAGTGCAGCACCTGACTCCTGCCACTGAACAGGAGCTGGCATTTTGGTGTCACCCCTCATCAGTTGACACCCGGGAACAGCCCAAACCGCCTTTGTGATGCCAATGATCTAGGAACACTTGCAAAGAAAAAAACATATTTTTGCAGCATCCAGTGCACTTCATATCTAAGGTTCTCTGTACATCCCTCAATGTTGAAGATTCCATTTAGCTACATTACAATTTTTATTTGAAATACTATAAACAGTTTATAGTTAATAGCAGTGAGCAGCCAATAACTATTGTCCTTTCCTGCTGATCAATATATAACTTAATGAGAACATATTTAAAATACTAGAGCTTACTCAGGAATAATTTAATTTTGACTGGAATATGACTTCAACTTATTTTGTAAAGAAATCAGTATTGATTTTCCCATTAAAAACAAATATATAAAATAAATGGATGTTAACCTGCGTATAAGTAATTGTAAATCTTTCAATAAGTTACAATGGTAACAAAAGTAAGTCTAGACACTGAACATATTCACTATGCCTACACTGGAAGACACATTACAGTATATACTGTAGCAGACAGCTCAATTTTGATGAAGAGGTTGTATTGTGAGCCCATCTTTTATCTTTCAAATTCATCACTACATTTATACATCTTGTTCCTTTTTTATTTCCTTTTTTTATTTTTATTTTTTTCACTTTTTGGTGGGTGTAATAAAGTCTGGCGTATTATACAATTTTAAGCCTGCCAAACTGTCATGAGTCAGAAGCAGTTTTCAAAAACAATTGGCATTATGTATCTCTGTTTTGCAAAAGAAAAATAAAACTGCATGTACTGTATGTTACCTTAAACCAAATGTGATGTATAGCAAACCTTTTTTTAATATTTTCAATTTAAACTTCTGATTTGCCCTTTTCCTTGTATTTGATGACAGTTTGTGATCCGCTGTTATGAAAAAACTCTTTTTGTGGCTGTGTATTAGCAAAAAATTGCTCTGCTCCATGGGGCTAATTCAGACTGCAGCAATCGCAGTCTGAATCCTCTTATGGAGTGCGCACGCACAGCAGCTGCACTGCGCATGTACACCCTGGGTGCCCAGTGCGATGCTAACAGCATTTCTGGGCTGCGATCGCCTCTGCTTGATTGACAGGCAGAGGCGGTCGTGGGATGGGAGGGGACATGCTAACGGCGTTAGAACGCCGTTGGCGGGTCGCTGCCCGGACAACGAAGGCGTGTCCAGACCGTGCCGGGCCGCAGTGGCTGCATGTCATCACACACAGCCGCTGTGACCTGGGACATGGTAAGTAGCGGCCTGCCAGCGCGCAGGAGTTGTGCTGGCAGGGAGCTAATCAGCAAAAGCACCACTGCTGTGCGATGCTTTTGCACGATGCTTTGCACCCTTGCCACCTGCAAGGGTGCCAGGGCCAGACATGCGGGGGGGACTATCCCTGTGCTGGATGTCCCCCCGCATGTCTGAGAAACTGATCATAGATGTGCTAAATTTAGCACATCTATGATCAGATCTGAATTACCCCAATGAACATTGCTTTGGGTGCAACTCAGACTAGGGCTCTTAATGATTGTTATTGCGTGTAAACTTAATTATATTCTGAAAATATCACTGTTGCAGTTATGACACAAATCATCTATACAAATTTCTTCATAAGCAAAAATTTATAAAATTGTAATTGGATTTTATATACTGTATAGGTACCGTAAGTAACACTTTTAGTATATTCTTTTATATTTGCTTTAATGGTATCAATAGATACCAATAACAAGATTTTGTTGAAGTTATTAGAAGATAGGAGTATTAATGATCATTGAAAATAAATGGTATACCTCCTGTGCGCACATTCTAGCACCCCTAGTCCAGCAAAATAAAAGGGGGTCATGCCTATTACCTCGCAAATCAAATGTAAAACAGTTTCAATAGAATGACATAGGCACTTCAAGTAAACATCAACAATAGTTCCCTTAGGTTCCTTGTGCTGTTCCTCCTTTTTCATCTCAGCTACTGTATAGGAGATACAACCATGTAGAAGGAAACAGAAACATAAACAGATCTTTGTGTAATACAGTTTTTTAGAAGGTGCATAATAACTAAAATACACCCTGTGGGACACAGAGAGCCAGTCTTATAAATAATGATCAGGTAATGTGGCAGGGATGCCCCCTCTATGGAACACTCACAAAGGTAAGAACAATGGGGGTCATTCCGACCCGTTCGCACGCAGCGGTTTATCGCTGCGGTGTGAACGGGTCTGGAATGCGCATGTGCGGCGGCTGCAGTGAGCATGTGTGACGTAGCCCTGCGACAGGGGTCGCCGGGTTACGTTGCGTCTAATGAACGAAGCGGTCGCAGAGCCGACCGCAAAGAAGATTGTCAGGAAGAAGGACTTCCAGGGTGGATCCGGATCGTTGGCAGCCGTTTTCGGGGAGTGGTAAGGAAAACGCAGGCGTGTCCAGGAGAACGGAGGGCGGATGTCTGACGTCAAAGCTGGCTCCAGCATCGCAGGGATCGACGCACAGGGTAAGTAGGTATAAGCCTAGTCTTCTTTTGCTTGAATTTTTTTTAGCTTAGCAGGGCTGCACAAGCGATTGCAGCCCTGCTAAGCTAAAATACAATCCCCCATAGGCTTGTACTAGTTGATCGCAGCAGCAGCAAAAAGTTGCTGGCTGCAATCAACTCAGAATGACCACCAATAAGCAGCATATCAGAAATCGCTTCTCGGAAAATCAATTACTGTCACCATGTGTATATTATCAGGGATGCCCTCTCAGCAAAACAGTCTAGAAGTTTATGCAGGCACATTAGGTGGGTCTTTTACCTGGTTTGGTGGGAGACACCTCTCTTCCTTTATTACCTTTAGATGATAATCTCCTCCTTCTCCAAGGGTTTTATATCAGGAGCATACAGTATAAGCAATCATAATGGAGATAAAGTTTTTTTGTAAAACATATTTATTCCATAATCGTAAAAACAAACAGCAAGCAGTTCATTTAGTGTGATGGGACTCATACCCGAGGGGTGCAAAGGTCTAAACGTAAGAAGCCTTTTCATATAAAAAATAAAATATTAAGTAATAATGAGGCAGATGTGTGAAGACTGGATAAGTGATAAAGCTGTGATAAAGACATGATAAGTGGAAGGTGTTAAAGCACCAGACAATCAGCTCCTAACTGTCATTAATGGTGGCTGGTGCATTATCACCTTCCACTTATCAATTTTCTATCACTTCTCCAGACTTAATACATCTGCCCCATGTGTAAAGCATTAACAGTAAAGTTAAAATATCAAACAAACGGCATACTAAAAAAATAGAGCAAAAGGTAAATGTGGACAAAGGAGAAACATATAGAAAAGTGTGTACTGTACCTGCTGTTGGTATTTAGAAGGAAAAAGCATCTCATGGACATGACAAAAGATTGTCCATCGTACACAGATCAATATAGGCAGAGACAATTATCACTGACTCCCTTTTTTCTCAAAGTTCTGAGCTCGAATATATCTAGTAGTTACATATTTATTAGAGATGAGCAGGTTCGGTTCTCAGAGAACTGAACCCACCCTGAACTTCACGACCCAAGCCGGGAACCAAGTCCAGCTTGGGAGTTCCCGCCAGACTCAGATCCCAGAACGAAGCAAAACGTCATCATCCTGTGGTCGAATTTTCATAGGTTTTGGATTCCATATAAAGAGCCGCACATTGCTGCCATTTTCACTCCGGAATTGGAGAGTGAGGGAGACAAACATCTGTCTCTCTCTGTGGGTGGTGGCGTCAGGTGGGGTCAGTGTGTGCTCTCTAGGGGTGCTGTCCTGTCACTGTGGTGTCATGTGCTGCTAAGGGTGCTGCAGCTGTACATGGGTATTGCAGTCCTGGCTGTCACTGTTGGGCACTGTCCTGTATGCTTTGAAAATACAGGGGTGCTCTGAAGATACAGGAGTGCTGGTTCTGTCCTGTATGTTGTGAAAATACTCGGGTGCTATGAAAAGGGGTGCTAGTTCTTTCCTATATGCTGTTTAAAATACAGGGGTGTTGTAAAGTTACACTGGCCCTGTCTTGTATGCTGTAAAAATACAGGGGTGCTGTGAAAATAAATGTACACTGGCTCTGTCTTGTAAACTGTAATATTACAGGGTGTTGTTAAAATACAGGGGTGCTGGACCTGTCCTGTATGCTGTAAAAATACAGGGGTGCTGTGGAAATACAGGGGTGCTGGTTCTGTACTATATGCTGTAAAAATACAGGGGTGCTGTGAAAATAAATGTACACTGGTCCCGTCTTGTATGCTGTAAAATTACAGGGGTCTTGCTAAAAGACAGGGGTGCTGGCCCTGTCCTGTATGCTGTGAAAAATTCAGGGATTCTGTGAAAATAAATGTACACTGGCCCTGTCTTGTATGCTGTAAAATTACAGGGGTATTGTTAAAATACAGGGGTGCTGGCCCTGTCCTGTATGCTGTAAAAATACAGGGGTGCTGTGAAAATAATTGTACACTGGCCCTGTTCTGTATGCTGTAAAAATACAGGGGTGTTGTTGTTAAAATACAGGTACACTGGCCCTGTCTTGTATGCTGTAAAAATTCAGGGGTGCTGTTAAAATAAATGTACACTGGCCATGTCTTGTATGATGTAAAATTACAGGGGTGCTGTGAAAATAAATGTACACTGGTCCAGTCCTGTATTCTATTAAAATACACGGGTGCTGTGAAAATAAATGTACACTGGCCCTGTCCTGTATGCTGTAAAAAAAAACAAGGTTGCTGTGAAAATAAATGTACACTGGTCTTGTCTTGTATGCTATAAAAATACAGGGATGCTGTGAAAATAAAGGGGCACTGTTCTGTGTGCTGTAATAATAAAGGGGTGTTGTCCTATGAAATGGAGAACAAACATTTAGAGGAAAAAATAGTGAAAAATTCAGGAACCACTTCCAGCACCTAGTACTAGTGTTGAAGCTGCTGCTGCCACCAGTCATGACATTGACAATGCAATTCCATCAACAACGTCTGCTAAGGTCAATGCCCAATGTCATACAGGGCATATAAAATCCAAGAAGCAAAAATTATGAACAAAACAAAAAAAGAAATTACCTGATAAGAAACATAAAATAGACAATATGCCATACACGAAGTATTATCTGATTATTATGTAGTATTATTTTTCACTCAGTGTGCATTAGGGAACCCAAATAGTTTTTTCTTGCGCAGAATTACCCCTCCCTTTTAGCACCAGAGTGATATCACAATCTGATTGAGCAGCTTACCAATATATGTGTATTGTATTTCGAGAGGCATGGATGGGTCAGCATTAGGAGGGATTGATGACTCCAGAGTGCCATTGGAGAAGTTAGGGGTGTCTCTAGGTAAGCTGGCTCTCAGATGCTGTAGGAGCCATTATCATGTGGCCTTACACTGGGCATTCAGACCCAGACATATATGTAATTATTTATGGGGTGGGTGTGGGGTGCGGTGGCCCCTATGTCGGTATGGCTGGGCGGCTTCAGGTCAGCACACCCTAACACTTTATTAACACTTATGATTTTCCCTATCACTTTGTATATATTTTTGTATTATTTTAATCACACTTCACACACATAGCACTTATGTGCTTCTTATTAACCCTTATTAACTTTCACCTGTGTACTGACCTGGGGTAGCCGGCCTGTGTCGACGTTATGGGGTCCTGCACCCCGGACCCATACCTAGTATTAGGGACCACCAGTGACGGAGAAGCCTTGCCGATCGGCCTGGGGGCTTAACCCTATATCTGCAGATATACGCAACTAAGATCTCCGTATTATCTGATTATTATGTAGTATTATTTTTCACTCAGTGTGCATTAGGGAACCCAAACTGTTTTTTCTTACACAGAATTACCCCTCCCTTATAGCACCTGAGTGATATCATAATCTTATTGAGCAGCTTGCCAATATATGTGTATTGTATTTCGAGAGGCATGGATGGGTCAGCATTAGGAGGGACTGCTGACTCCAGAGTGCCATTGGAGAAGTTAGGGGTGTCTCCAGGTAAGCTGGCTCTCAGATGCTGTAGGAGCCATTATCATGTGGCCTTACACTGGGCATTCGGACCCAGACATATATGTAATTATTTATGGGGTGGGTGTGGGGTGCGGTGGCCCCTATGTCGGTATGGCTGGGCGGCTTCAGGTCGTCACACCCTAACACTTTATTAACACTTATGATTTCCCCTATCACTTTGTTTATATTTTTGTATTATTTTAATCACACTTCACATACATAGCACTTATGTGCTTCTTATAAACCCTTATTAACTTTCACCTGTGTGCTGACCTGGGGTAGCCGGCCTGTGCCAACGTTATGGAGTCCTGCACCCCGGACCCATACCTAGTATTAGGGACCACCAGTGATGGAGAAGCCTTGCCGATCGGCCTGGGGGCTTAACCCTATATCTGCAGATATACACAACTAAGATCTCTATATTATCTGATTATTATGTAGTATTATTTTTCACTCAGTGTGCATTAGGAAAGCCAAACTGTTTTTTCTTACACAGAATTACCCCTCCCTTTTAGCACCTGAGTGATATCACAATCTGATTGAGCAGCTTACCAATATATGTGTATTGTATTTTGAGAGGCATGGATGAGTCTGCATTAGGAGGGACTGCTGACTCCAGAGTGCCATTGGAGAAGTTAGGGGTGTCTCCAGGTAAGCTGTCTCTCAGATGCTGTAGGAGCCATTATCATGTGGCCTTACACTGGGAATTCGGACCCAGACATATATGTAATTATTTATGGGTGTGGGGTTTTGTGGCCCCTATGTTGGTATAGCTGGGCGGCTTCAGGTCGGCACACCCTAACACTTTATTAACACTTTTGATTTTCACTATCACTTTGTATATATTTTTGTATTATTTTAATCACACTTCACATACATAGCACTTATGTGTTCTTATTAACCCTTATTAACTTTCACCTGTGTGCTGACCTGGGGTAGCTGGCCTGTGTCGACATTATGGGGTCCTGCACCCCAGACCCATACCTAGTATTAGGGACCCCCAGTGACGGAGAAGCCCTGCCGATCGGCCTGGGTGCTTAACCCTATATCTGCAGATATACGCAACTAAGGATCTCCGCATTATCTGATTAATATGTAGTATTATTTTTCACTCAGTGTGCATTAGGGAACCGAAATTGTTTTTTCGCCATACACGAAGTGGCAAGGAAAGGCTAAGGCCTTGGCCTATGTTCATGACTGGTGGTTCAGCTTCTCATGAACAAGGAAGCCCTTCTTCCTCTCAAAAAATTTAAAATAGAAAGCTTGCTAAAGCACAGGATAAAACAACTGTGTGTTTAGAGCTATCACAAATCCCCAAGGAGAGTCCAAGTATGTTTGTGGTTGCGATGTCTAGGCCTTACCTTCCCAAGACTGTATGGGAGGCTCTTACCACCATTTGCATGCCTATTGCAAGTTCTGGGAGGAGCACTGCCGGTCAAGTTGCTGATATTGAGATTGAGGATGTCACTGTAGAAGTACACCAGGATGAGGAGGATACTGGTGTAGCTAGCGCTGAGGAGGAAGTTTACGATGAGGATTCTGATGGTGATGTGATTTGCTTGAATAAGACACCAGTGGAGACACACCTCTTTGGTGTGGAATTATTTCTCTGTGAGGATGAGGATGTAAACACTGAAGGGGGAGGAATCAAAAGATGAGGATGACATTTTGCCTCTGTAGAGCCAGTTTGTGCAAGAAGAAATTAATTGCTTATTTTTTGGTGTGGGCCCAAACAAAGCAATAATTTTAGCCACTGTAATGTGGCAGACCCTGTCGCTGAAATTATTGTTTTTTTAAAGTCCTGCTTATACACCATAAGGGTGGGAGGGCCCAAGGAAAATTCCATCTTGCATGTCTTTTCTTTGTCTGCCACATCATAATTTTAGGGGTACTTCGCTATATGGGGTGCTGCCATATATAGGTTGCACGCCTCTGACCTATCAGTCCAGGGGTGCTGCCACACTGCTGTTTAAGTCCAGGGGTGCTGTTGTCTGTCTGCTGTGCTGTGTAATTCTCCAGAGGTGCTACATATGCTGTATAACTCCAGAGGCACTGCCATATAATTCCAGGGGTGCTGCTGTACTTGATCCTAGGTTTAAATTAAAGCCTGGAGCAGCATATGAAACAAGCATCAACATCACAGCCAGATTTATGAAACATATAGCCGCAAAGGTGGAAATGGAAATTGCAATTTTGATTAAGTGCTTTTTAATAAAGTGGGGAGAGACCATATTTGTGGCCAAAGTCAGTCGCAACTGCCAGAGAAAACTAGATTTTCCATACACACCTATGTCTATATGTCTGCCATATAATTCCAAGGGTGCCCTGTCTGTACCCGCTGATCTACATCTTCTAGTGTGCATTTTTTAGTTAGCATTAGAAAGAGGTTCTTCTCAATTATTTCATGTTAGGGACTTACTCAAATTATTGGCTCCAATTAATCAACCTTAAATTTGATTTATTATTAATGTTCCACGTTTTGGGATTATTTACAAGATGCGCATTTGTTGTACAGGATTCTTTTCCTTTATTTCCATTAAATCTGAGATTATCTTAATCCCTGAAAATGGAGAAGGGGGTACAAATTCAAAGGCTTTGGCCCCTAGTTTTTCAGTTTGTCCAGTAATGTTGTAATCAGGCCCGGCGCTACCCGCTCAGCAAAGGGATGCAGTGCAGGTAGGCGCCGGGTAGGAGAGGCGCCTTCACTGCTCTGCATCCCAGCTGAAGCGCCGTCCAGTCCCCCCCTGCTGCTGCTGCGCCTGCCCTGTCACACTGACAGGCAGCCGCAGCAGCGCCGGCAGCATGAAGCCTTCTCCTCTCTCCCCTGTGACAGGGAGAGGAGTGTCTGTGATCGTTCGGCCAAAAAGGGGCGGAGCTACATGGACCAAGGGGGCGGAGCTACACAGGATCATGCTATTGAAGATCTGGCCAGCACAACTGTGGTAAGTGGATGTAAAAAGAGTGAGAGAGAAAGTGTGTGTGTGTGTGTGTGTGTGTGTGTGTGTGTGTGTGTGTGTGTGTGTGTGTGTGTCTGGGTGTGTGTATGTATGTGTGTGTTTGTATTTATGTATATGCTGTCTGCCGTAATGTGTACTAAGGGGGATGCTGTCTGCCGTAATGTGTAATAAGGGGGACACTGTCTGCCATAATGTGTAATAAGGGGGACACTGTCTGCCGTAATGTGTAAAAAAGGGACACTGTCCGCCGTAATGTGTAAAAAGGGGACGCTGTCTGCCGTAATGTGTAAAAAGGGGACGCTGTCTGCCGTAGTGTGTAAGAAGGGGACGCTGTCTGCCGTAATGTGTAAAAAGGGGACACTGTCTGCCGTAATGTGTAAAGAAGGGGACGCTGTCTGCTGTTATGTGTAAAAAGGGGATGCTGTCTACCGTAATGTGTAAGAAGGGGACTCTGTCCGCCGTAATGTGTAAAAAGGGGGACGCTGTCTGCCGTAATGTGTAAAAAGGGGACGCTGTTTGCCGTAATGTGTAAAAAGGGGGATGCTGTCTGCCTTAATGTGTAAAAAGGGGGGCGCTGTCTGCTGTAATGTGTAAAAAGGGAAATCTGTCCGCCGTAATGTGTAAAAGGGGCTCTACCTGGTGTAGTGGCGCTGCTGTGCAGCGTAGTTTGAATAATGGAGACTACTATAATATGTAATATGAATTGGTATTATTTTGTGGCCACACCCCTTCCCCATGAAGCTACACCCCTAATTTTTTTGCACGCCCCTGTTCTGCATACAGGGAGGCCGCCAATGCCCTCTCTTGCACACAGCACTAAAATGTCTAGTTACGGCACTGTCTGTGTGTAGGGCCGTAACTAGCGCTGCACAGGGTGTGTATGGGCAGAGAGTTCACATCCATAGGCTTACACGGATCTCCTGCAGCTCAGGGGCCCAAGAGGCCATGGTAACCCTCCGGCCCTGCATGTAAAGTATGGGAGGGCGCAAATTTATATTTTGCAGGAGGGCGCCGAACACCCTAGCACCGGCCCTGGTTGTAATTATATATTTGCATGGTTAAAGTCCTTTCTGTTCCACACCAATATACAGTAGGAGTGGAGGTGAAAGCCTGTGTGTTGTTCCTGATTGTGTGTATATCTCTAAAATGTAATCTCCTTCTTGACACTAGTCCTCTTCCTCTTCTCATAATGTGAAAAGTCATCAAATATGGAGGACGTATGTTTGTAGCTAGCTATGATTCAGAGAACTTGGCAAGCTTTTTCCAGGGGGACTACCTGTTGCTGAAATGGGTTTATTAAACTGTGCATGTCCTCCTGTTTAAACAACATAAGGGTGGGTGGGAGGGCCCAAGGACAATTCCATCTTGCACCTCTTTTTTTCTTTGCATGATGTGCTCTTTGGGGCCTAGTTTTTAAAACTGCCATCCTGTCTGCCACTGCAGTGCCACTCCTAGATGGGCCAGGTGTTTGTGCTGCCCCCTTGTGTCACTTAGCTTAGTCATCCAGCTTACTCGGTACAACCTTTTGGCCTGAAAACAATATTGTGAGGTGTTCAGAATAGACTGGAACTGAATGGAAATGAATGTTATTGAGGTTAATAATACTGTAGGATTAAAAAAAACTGAGATTTTTCCTGTTTTTATGTTTGTTTGTTTGTTTTGTTTGTTTTTAAAAATCCAGATCCAAAACCAAAACCCGAAAGGGTGAATTTGGCAAAAGCAATCCAGATCCAAAATACGAACAGAGATCCAGATCCAAAACCAAAACTCAAAACTAAAAAATTGCATGAATTGGAACCTGACATGTCAGCTCCTTAGCTTACATTTTAGCAAATCAAAGATCAGCAAGGGGATCAAGTAAGTAAAAGAATACATCATCAGATTCTCTGTGCCAAACTGCCCCCCAAAATTAGGGTCACTAAGCAAAAATAGCCAAAGACTAGCTTCAACACTGTATGTAGAATGTTCTAGCTTAGAAAACTGAATAAGAATAGGAACCATGGCTAGGAGGACAAAGAAGACCTGAAAGCAGAATTTGTTGTTTCACAAACAGCCGCTGTGCGATGCTTTTGTACTTGTGTGTGGGGGGAGGGCCTGACATGCACGGCGGACTAGCCTTGTGCTGGTTCCCCCCCTTCCCTGCATGTCTGTGTAATTGATCGTAGATGTGCTAAATTTTGCACATCTACGATCGGGTCTGAACTAGGCCCCTGATCTGCTTCCATTGTATCAGCAGACTACACCCAGGGTTGGACTGGACCACAGGGAACAGGGGAAACCGCCGGTGGGCCCCACTGCCTGTGGGCCCTCCTCCTCTTGGGATTAGGTTTTTCCAGGTGCACTTGAGTTATGCATTATACACATGTTACTCTGTACTTCACAAGCATATGGTTTGTTATATATTTATCAAGGGGCACAGAACATGTACTCTGTAATGGTTAGCCAAACCTCTGTGGTGGCTGGCCACACCTCCACTGGAGCCTGGCCACACCCTTAAGCATGGGCCCCTACAACAGCATTACCCTGGTGGGCCCTTCATGCCCCAGTCCGACATTGGCTACACCCTTCCACCATCTCTATCTCTTTTTCCAAATATGACAAGACAGGATTGCAGCATCACTCAAGCATAACATCAGAATAATTTAACCTCAAGTTCATTACTGCTAGATCGTCCTTCTTTCCTCTGAAACCCTTGCCATATACACACCATGTGCCACCTTGGCACATGGTGTGACATACATTCTGTTAACATGATGTACTGTATGTACCTATTGACAGTGATGTACTGTATGTGTGTTCAAATCTCCAAGTGCAAAAATGTAAATTTTCCCCAGCCAATTACTGTAGCAGAGGAAAGCATCCTCACCTATACCACAGCAGTCTTAGATTCTTTAGTGTTAGAGTATGTGAAAGGAGTTGCCAGGCAGAGCCTTGTGTTAATAAAGGAAATAGAAATATTGGTGTGGGCAGAGGCTGGAGCTGGAGCAGTAGCAGGGGTGTAAATAGACGTTTGTGGGCCCCATAGCAAAATTCTGAACGCCCCCCCATCCAGAAACACACACACACACACAGTCACACACACACACACACACACACACACACACACACACGCTGTGATAGTCACAGGGACACCAACGTGGCGCTCTACCTGATACTCACTGGTCTTATGGTCACATACATGACATACAGAGAAGTCTGAGTGGGAGTCTAATGCACATTGTACAGGGCATGTTTAGACATAATGTGGGGAAACATTTGGACAAGGGTCGCCATAAACAAAATTGCAGAAACTCTAGTCTGCTTCCATTTAAGACAGTTTGGGAACCACTTGCAGGGCAGAGTGGCAGCAGGGTACAGTCAAGAGTGGCAGCAGAGTACAGGGGAGAGTGGCAGCATCAGATGCAGGGTGCAGGGTAGAGTGGCAGCAGAGTACAGGGAAAAATGGCAGAAGGGCAGAGTAGCAGTAGGGGGACCAGGGTACAAGGCAGAGTGACAGCAGGAAAGCAGGGTACAGGGCAGGACAACAGCAGGGTACAGGGCAGAGTGGCAGTAGGGGAGCAGAGTACTGGACAGAGTGGCAGCAGGGTACAGGGCAGAGTTCAAACAGGGGGAGCAGAGAACAAGGCAGAGTTGTAGCAGGGTATATGGCAGAGTGGCAGTAGAGGGAGCAGGGTACAGGGCAGAGTGGCAGCAGAGTACAGGGCAAAATGGCAGCAGGGCAGAGTGGCTGTAGGGGGAGCAGGGTACAAGACAGAGTGACAGTAGGGATGCAGGGTACAGGGCGGGGCGACAGCATGGTACAGGACAGAGTGGCAGTAGGGGAGCAGAGTATTGGGCAAAGTGGCAGCAGGGTACAGTGTAGAGTTTAAAAAGGGGGAGCAGAGTACAGGGCAGCGTGTCAGTAGGGGGAGCAGGGTACAGGGCAGAGTGGCAGTAGGGAAACAGGGTACAGGGCAGGGTGGCCGTAAGGGAGCAGAGTGCTGGGCAGAGTGGCAATTAGGTACAGGGCAGAGTACAAGCAGGAGGAGTGAGTAGAGTACAAAGCAGAGTGGCAGCAGGTTGCAGGGTAGAGATCAAACAAGGGGAGCAGAGTACAGGGCAAAGCAGCAGCAGGGTAGGGCACAGTGGCAGTAGGGGGAGCAGGGTACGGTGCAGATTGGCAGAAGGGTACATGGCAGAGTGGCAGCAGAGGATAATAGCAGTAGGGAGAGCGGGGTACAGGGCAGAGTGGCAATAGGGAATACTAGTAAGAGTGATGGCAACGTACAGGGAATGACCGGACAGGATTGCACTTTAGCCCCAGACACTGCAATCACTGCAATATGGCTCAGTCTCACTGAGATATGACTCGGTATGACTCCACTTACCAGAAATTAGAATATGGCAGAACTATCCCCAACCTAGGTGCTTATCTGCAATCAAGTTAATAAAGCCCTTTTTTATCATTATTTAGTATGTACTGTAGCATCTAGAAGCCAATGTTAAGAGAGGTAATTATTACACAATGAATCTCCAGTATCATGTGTACTTGTGTTCTACAAAAAATATCATAACACTTTTGTTTAATATGGGTTTGTTTGTTTGTTTGTTTGTTTGTTTTTGCAATTTAAGTACAGTACAGTATATGGCAACTTCCTGATATTATACAGCATTATACTAGCACTCTATAAATATAATTGCATTTACAAAATGTAGTGTACTAATACCAGTTTTTTAAAATGATAATTTTTTCTGCATGACACATTGTTGAGTATTTATTCTAACATTGCTTATTATTCTTCAGTTGCATGCTGTTTAATTAACATTAACTGTATTTTCATATTTTTCTATAATAGTGAGTTTCAGAGTATATTTACTGATTGACATACTGTAGAACAAAAGTGTCTCTTTCTGTTACATTGTGTTTTATTGTGGTGCAAGTCCAGAGGCACCTGCTGGGAGCTGCAAATATAATTAAAAAGTACTCAGTCTTTTATTTTATATTTATTTTTAGTATATATTTTTTATTAGCTGGTTGCACCCGATACTAAAACATATCTAAATAGAACAAAAGTTATGAAGAATTGCAATTGGCGTAGTTGGCAGGATGTCATTCAGTAAATTGTGCTGAAAGGTTTGATCATTTTGGTGCAGTGTTGATATTGTTTTGGTAAATCATTGGTATATGTTTTACACCTTGCAACAGTATACGTAAAGGTGATCATCGTATTTTTTAGCAAAAGTGTTAATTTGTGAAAATATGTCTAATGTGGCATTATACATTAGTTACCCTATAAATAACTGAAATAGTCTATACCATATAATCATATGTAATCATAGTAGTGTCATTGCCCCTATGGCCGCTACTGTCAATCACACTGTGGCAATGTGTAAGGTCGCACACTGAAGCCAGTGCACCAGGCCCACCATCAGGGTGGTGTTGCGGGCACAGATGTCCCTGGCCCAGCCTCTCTAATGGAGAGGAGAGGGCCTGGGCCACTCACGCTGCCGTCCGCCCACCGCGATGCTCCGCCCACTTTTCATTACCGAGTTCTGCCACTATCAAAGGAGGAGTAGAGGACGCTGCAAGCTTCTATTGTAAACGTCCCTCCAAAAATGGCCACCGCCTCAGAGGAGACAGTTATTAAAGATACTAGAGGAGGCTCCGCTAGTTTCTTTAATAATTGTCTCCTCTGAGGTGGTGGCCATTTTGGCAGAGACTTTTCAATAGAAGCTTGCAACGTACTCTCACCTCTCCTGTGACAGTGCCAGTTCTCGGTCATGAAAAGGGGGCAGAGCTACATGAAACAGAGGGGGCAGAGCTACACGGGACCAGGCTGCTACAGCTCCGGCCAGCCTGTGATAGGTAAGTTGAGGGACAGTGAATGGGAGAGAGAATGTGTGTGTGTGTGTGTGTGTGTGTGTGTGTGTGTGTGTGTGTGTGTATGTATGTGTGTGTGTATATTTATTTTGTATGTTTTTTTATATAAATATATATATATATATTTATTCTATTTTTTTTATTTTGGGGAAGGGGGCTCTCTATTTTGCGAGTCACAGGACCCAGAATTTCTGATGGCAGCCCTGCAGTGCGCGTGCGCAGACCAGATAAATGCGCCCGTTGCATGCGGATGCGCGGCTGCGCGGCTGCATCCATCTCAGAATCAGCCCTCATCTAATTAAAATATAAGCACTATCATGAGCAAGACCTCCCATACTGTACATTTTATTTTCATGCCCGCATTTATTTATTTTTCTGCCTTTTATGTACCAGCTCTATGTATGACTTGTTATCACTACTGTCCAGTGCTGTGGACTAATGCGGCAACTTCTTAGTACATACAGTAGCTGACATTTCTTTTTGATGAGCATTAAAACAAAAACACACAAACAAAAAAATCTTAATATTCTCTTGTCTACTGAGAAAGCTTACAATTGAGTCACTCATACTTACATCAGAGGAAATCTGCTTTTGTGCACAGTGAGTCTTTGAAGTTGAGCCATGAGGAATATAAGTGACCATTACAGTTTTATTTTCAATAGGTTTGGCAGCACAAGGTAGTGCATACGTGCTTCCAATTAGATTAATTAGATTTGTTTCCATCCTAATGAATGCAAAGCGTAGTAATTATGATTTTTGAAAAAATGTATGCACAGTCACGTTACGTTTATGACACTTTCATCCTTATAATGAGCAGACTTAAAATCTGCTTTATTTTTCTGGATAACAAAAATATTGTTTTCCATCTAAAATGATGTGAAATGATCCTCCAAAAATACTGTTTTTGTAAGAGAAAAGTGTTAGTCACTGTAATATATCATAAAAAGGTCATTTTTCACAACCTTATGTACTATTTATTCATGTTACATTGATGTATGATGGAGACTGACTAACCGGCATCCTGAACACATCCCATTTAATAAAACTTTGAAAAAATGAATGTTGTTTGTACAGTATTTGAAGAACATACAAATCTGCAGAACATATACACTACATTACAGTACCTTGTTCACATTGCTAACCCTAGTCTAGCAATTAAAGAAATCAGTGTAATACCTTTAGTTTAAAGGTTATACCGTTGGCATACAGATAGTCGGGATCCCAGATGTCACAATACCGATGCCAGGATCCCAACAGGTCCACCATGCCACCGCCGGTATACCGGTATGGTACGTGATTCCCTGGAATAGAACCTGTGGCAAGTGGTACTGTATGCCGATGTCAGGATTCTGACGTTCGGCATCCCAGGCAGTGGGATCTCATACGATCCCGTTTAAAGAATTGGATCCAGTCAGGATCCCAAAGGTTGGGATCCTGGCAGTTAAAATACTGCTGACAGAATCCCGACACTGCTCGGAATGCTGACACCTGTATCCCAAATGAGCTCAAAATCCCGCTGCCGGCAACCCGGCATCTGGGTTCCCAAACAAATGACTGCCCGGCCGCTGGAGAGATAAGCCGTGGAGATGGGGAGAGTGGTTAGGATTAAGCTGCCAGAGGGTTAGGATGCAGGAATGGGAGCTAGGTTGAGGCTGCAGGGAGGGGAGGGGAGGGGGGGTTAGGCTTAGGCACCCACAAGGAAGGTCAGGGTTAGTCTGCAGAGGAGGAAGGGTTAGGTTTATGCTGCAGTAAGATAGGGTTTGGGTTAGGGGGTTAGCATACTTACCCACTCCCTGTCGGGATTCTAACCATTGGGATGCAGCGGTAAGTATTCTGACCACCACATCCTGAACGCCGGAATTTCAGCCCCAACCCATGTCTCTAACATGTTGGATAGATAAGCCACATAATATGCCATAGACTGTACAGTACTTTACTATTGTTTTTAAAAGCATTAAAGCATTCATTTGATTAAAACATTACTTGACTTCAAATGTTTCAAACATTGGGGCAGATGTATTAACCTGGAGAAGGCATAAGGAAGTGATAAACCAGTGATAAATGCAAGGTGATACTAGAGATGAGCGGGTTCGGTTTCTCTGAATCCGAACCCGCCAGAACTTCATGTTTTTTTTCACGGGTCCGAGCGACTCGGATCTTCCCGCCTTGCTCGGTTAACCCGAGCGCGCCCGAACGTCATCATGACGCTGTCGGATTCTCGCGAGGCTCGGATTCTATCGCGAGACTCGGATTCTATATAAGGAGCCGCGCGTCGCCGCCATTTTCACACGTGCATTGAGATTGATAGGGAGAGGACGTGGCTGGCGTCCTCTCCATTTAGATTATAAGAGACTGAGAGAGATTTACTGGAGCTGACTAGGAGGAGTACTGTTACTGTAGAAGTGTAGAGACTGAGTGGAGAGAGTTTACTAGTGAGGACAGTGCAGTTTACTTTATAATCCGTTCTCTGCCTGAAAAAAGCGATACACAGCACACAGTGACTCAGTCACATACCATATCTGTGTGCACTGCTCAGGCTCAGGCCAGTGTGCTGCATCATCTATTATCTATATATAATATTATATATATCTGTCTGACTGCTCAGCTCACACAGCTTATAATTGTGGGGGAGACTGGGGAGCACTACTGCAGTGCCAGTTATAGGTTATAGCAGGAGCCAGGAGTACATAATATATTATATAGTGAGTGACCACCAGACACACAGTGCAGTTTATTTAATATATCCGTTCTCTGCCTGAAAAAAGCGATACACACAGTGACTCAGTCAGTCACATACCATATCTGTGTGCACTGCTCAGGCTCAGGCCAGTGTGCTGCATCATCTATATATATTATATATCTGTCTGACTGCTCAGCTCACACAGCTTATAATTGTGGGGGAGACTGGGGAGCACTACTGCAGTGCCAGTTATAGGTTATAGCAGGAGCCAGGAGTACATAATATTATATTAAAATTAAACAGTGCACACTTTTGCTGCAGGAGTGCCACTGCCAGTGTGACTAGTGACCAGTGACCTGACCACCAGTATATATAATATTAGTAGTATACTATCTCTTTATCAACCAGTCTATATTAGCAGCAGACACAGTACAGTGCGGTAGTTCACGGCTGTGGCTACCTCTGTGTCGGCACTCGGCAGCCCGTCCATAATTGTATATACCACCTAACCGTGGTTTTTTTTTCTTTCTTTATACATACATACTAGTTACGAGTATACTATCTCTTTATCAACCAGTCTATATTAGCAGCAGACACAGTACAGTGCGGTAGTTCACGGCTGTGGCTACCTCTGTGTCGGCACTCGGCAGCCCGTCCATAATTGTATATACCACCTAACCGTGGTTTTTTTTTCTTTCTTTATACATACATACTAGTTACGAGTATACTATCTCTTTATCAACCAGTCTATATATTAGCAGCAGACACAGTACAGTGCGGTAGTTCACGGCTGTGGCTACCTCTGTGTCGGCACTCGGCAGCCCGTCCATAATTGTATATACCACCTAACCGTGGTTTTTTTTTCTTTCTTTATACATACATACTAGTTACGAGTATACTATCTCTTTATCAACCAGTCTATATTAGCAGCAGACACAGTACAGTGCGGTAGTTCACGGCTGTGGCTACCTCTGTGTCGGCACTCGGCAGCCCGTCCATAATTGTATATACCACCTAACCGTGTTTTTTTTTTCTTTCTTTATACATACATACTAGTTACGAGTATACTATCTCTTTATCAACCAGTCTATATATTAGCAGCAGACACAGTACAGTGCGGTAGTTCACGGCTGTGGCTACCTCTGTGTCGGCACTCGGCAGCCCGTCCATAATTGTATATACCACCTAACCGTGGTTTTTTTTTCTTTCTTTATACATACATACTAGTTACGAGTATACTATCTCTTTATCAACCAGTCTATATTAGCAGCAGACACAGTACAGTGCGGTAGTTCACGGCTGTGGCTACCTCTGTGTCGGCACTCCGCAGCCCGTCCATAATTGTATATACCACCTAACCGTGGTTTTTTTTTCTTTCTTTATACATACATACTAGTTACGAGTATACTATCTCTTTATCAACCAGTCTATATATTAGCAGCAGACACAGTACAGTGCGGTAGTTCACGGCTGTGGCTACCTCTGTGTCGGCACTCGGCAGCCCGTCCATAATTGTATATACCACCTAACCGTGTTTTTTTTTTCTTTCTTTATACATACATACTAGTTACGAGTATACTATCTCTTTATCAACCAGTCTATATATTAGCAGCAGACACAGTACAGTGCGGTAGTTCATGGCTGTGGCTACCTCTGTGTCGGCACTCGGCAGCCCGTCCATAATTGTATATACCACCTAACCGTGGTTTTTTTTTCTTTCTTTATACATACATACTAGTTACGAGTATACTATCTCTTTATCAACCAGTCTATATATTAGCAGCAGACACAGTACAGTGCGGTAGTTCACGGCTGTGGCTACCTCTGTGTAGGCACTCGGCAGCCCGTCCATAATTGTATATACCACCTAACCGTGGTTTTTTTTTCTTTCTTTATACATACATACTAGTTACGAGTATACTATCTCTTTATCAACCAGTCTATATATTAGCAGCAGACACAGTACAGTGCAGTAGTTCACGGCTGTGGCTACCTCTGTGTCGGCACTCGGCAGCCCGTCCATAATTGTATACTAGTATCCAATCCATCCATCTCCATTGTTTACCTGAGGTGCCTTTTAGTTGTGCCTATTAAAATATGGAGAACAAAAATGTTGAGGTTCCAAAATTAGGGAAAGATCAAGATCCACTTCCACCTCGTGCTGAAGCTGCTGCCACTAGTCATGGCCGAGACGATGAAATGCCAGCAACGTCGTCTGCCAAGGCCGATGCCCAATGTCATAGTACAGAGCATGTCAAATCCAAAACACCAAATATCAGTAAAAAAAGGACTCCAAAACCTAAAATAAAATTGTCGGAGGAGAAGCGTAAACTTGCCAATATGCCATTTACCACACGGAGTGGCAAGGAACGGCTGAGGCCCTGGCCTATGTTCATGGCTAGTGGTTCAGCTTCACATGAGGATGGAAGCACTCAGCCTCTCGCTAGAAAAATGAAAAGACTCAAGCTGGCAAAAGCAGCACAGCAAAGAACTGTGCATTCTTCGAAATCCCAAATCCACAAGGAGAGTCCAATTGTGTCGGTTGCGATGCCTGACCTTCCCAACACTGGACGTGAAGAGCATGCGCCTTCCACCATTTGCACGCCCCCTGCAAGTGCTGGAAGGAGCACCCGCAGTCCAGTTCCTGATAGTCAGATTGAAGATGTCAGTGTTGAAGTACACCAGGATGAGGAGGATATGGGTGTTGCTGGCGCTGGGGAGGAAATTGACCAGGAGGATTCTGATGGTGAGGTGGTTTGTTTAAGTCAGGCACCCGGGGAGACACCTGTTGTCCGTGGGAGGAATATGGCCGTTGACATGCCAGGTGAAAATACCAAAAAAATCAGCTCTTCGGTGTGGAGGTATTTCACCAGAAATGCGGACAACAGGTGTCAAGCCGTGTGTTCCCTTTGTCAAGCTGTAATAAGTAGGGGTAAGGACGTTAACCACCTCGGAACATCCTCCCTTATACGTCACCTGCAGCGCATTCATAATAAGTCAGTGACAAGTTCAAAAACTTTGGGTGACAGCGGAAGCAGTCCACTGACCAGTAAATCCCTTCCTCTTGTAACCAAGCTCACGCAAACCACCCCACCAACTCCCTCAGTGTCAATTTCCTCCTTTCCCAGGAATGCCAATAGTCCTGCAGGCCATGTCACTGGCAATTCTGACGAGTCCTCTCCTGCCTGGGATTCCTCCGATGCATCCTTGCGTGTAACGCCTACTGCTGCTGGCGCTGCTGTTGTTGCCGCTGGGAGTCGATGGTCATCCCAGAGGGGAAGTCGTAAGCCCACTTGTACTACTTCCAGTAAGCAATTGACTGTTCAACAGTCCTTTGCGAGGAAGATGAAATATCACAGCAGTCATCCTACTGCAAAGCGGATAACTGAGTCCTTGACAACTATGTTGGTGTTAGACGTGCGTCCGGTATCCGCCGTTAGTTCACAGGGAACTAGACAATTTATTGAGGCAGTGTGCCCCCGTTACCAAATACCATCTAGGTTCCACTTCTCTAGGCAGGCGATACCGAGAATGTACACGGACGTCAGAAAAAGACTCACCAGTGTCCTAAAAAATGCAGTTGTACCCAATGTCCACTTAACCACGGACATGTGGACAAGTGGAGCAGGGCAGGGTCAGGACTATATGACTGTGACAGCCCACTGGGTAGATGTATGGACTCCCGCCGCAAGAACAGCAGCGGCGGCACCAGTAGCAGCATCTCGCAAACGCCAACTCTTTCCTAGGCAGGCTACGCTTTGTATCACCGCTTTCCAGAATACGCACACAGCTGAAAACCTCTTACGGCAACTGAGGAAGATCATCGCGGAATGGCTTACCCCAATTGGACTCTCCTGTGGATTTGTGGCATCGGACAACGCCAGCAATATTGTGTGTGCATTAAATATGGGCAAATTCCAGCACGTCCCATGTTTTGCACATACCTTGAATTTGGTGGTGCAGAATTTTTTAAAAAATGACAGGGGCGTGCAAGAGATGCTGTCGGTGGCCAGAAAAATTGCGGGACACTTTCGGCGTACAGGCACCACGTACAGAAGACTGGAGCACCACCAAAAACTACTGAACCTGCCCTGCCATCATCTGAAGCAAGAAGTGGTAACGAGGTGGAATTCAACCCTCTATATGCTTCAGAGGTTGGAGGAGCAGCAAAAGGCCATTCAAGCCTATACAATTGAGCACGATATAGGAGGTGGAATGCACCTGTCTCAAGTGCAGTGGAGAATGATTTCAACGTTGTGCAAGGTTCTGATGCCCTTTGAACTTGCCACACGTGAAGTCAGTTCAGACACTGCCAGCCTGAGTCAGGTCATTCCCCTCATCAGGCTTTTGCAGAAGAAGCTGGAGGCATTGAAGAAGGAGCTAAAAGGGAGCGATTCCGCTAGGCATGTGGGACTTGTGGATGCAGCCCTTAATTCGCTTAACAAGGATTCACGGGTGGTCAATCTGTTGAAATCAGAGCACTACATTTTGGCCACCGTGCTCGATCCTAGATTTAAAGCCTACCTTGGATCTCTCTTTCCGGCAGACACAGGTCTGCTGGGGTTGAAAGACCTGCTGGTGACAAAATTGTCAAGTCAAGCGGAACGCGACCTGTCAACATCTCCTCCTTCACATTCTCCCGCAACTGGGGGTGCGAGGAAAAGGCTCAGAATTCCGAGCCCACCCGCTGGCGGTGATGCAGGGCAGTCTGGAGCGACTGCTGATGCTGACATCTGGTCCGGACTGAAGGACCTGACAACGATTACGGACATGTCGTCTACAGTCACTGCATATGATTCTCTCAACATTGATAGAATGGTGGAGGATTATATGAGTGACCGCATCCAAGTAGGCACGTCACACAGTCCGTACTTATACTGGCAGGAAAAAGAGGCAATTTGGAGGCCCTTGCACAAACTGGCTTTATTCTACCTAAGTTGCCCTCCCACAAGTGTGTACTCCGAAAGAGTGTTTAGTGCCGCCGCTCACCTTGTCAGCAATCGGCGTACGAGGTTACATCCAGAAAATGTGGAGAAGATGATGTTCATTAAAATGAATTATAATCAATTCCTCCGCGGAGACATTGACCAGCAGCAATTGCCTCCACAAAGTACACAGGGAGCTGAGATGGTGGATTCCAGTGGGGACGAATTGATAATCTGTGAGGAGGGGGATGTACACGGTGATATATCGGAGGGTGAAGATGAGGTGGACATCTTGCCTCTGTAGAGCCAGTTTGTGCAAGGAGAGATTAATTGCTTCTTTTTTGGGGGGGGGTCCAAACCAACCCGTCATATCAGTCACAGTCGTGTGGCAGACCCTGTCACTGAAATGATGGGTTGGTTAAAGTGTGCATGTCCTGTTTTGTTTATACAACATAAGGGTGGGTGGGAGGGCCCAAGGACAATTCCATCTTGCACCTCTTTTTTCTTTTCTTTTTCTTTGCATCATGTGCTGATTGGGGAGGGTTTTTTGGAAGGGACATCCTGCGTGACACTGCAGTGCCACTCCTAGATGGGCCCGGTGTTTGTGTCGGCCACTAGGGTCGCTAATCTTACTCACACAGCTACCTCATTGCGCCTCTTTTTTTCTTTGCGTCATGTGCTGCTTGGGGAGGGTTTTTTGGAAGGGACATCCTGCGTGACACTGCAGTGCCACTCCTAGATGGGCCCGGTGTTTGTGTCGGCCACTAGGGTCGCTAATCTTACTCACACAGCTACCTCATTGCGCCTCTTTTTTTCTTTGCGTCATGTGCTGTTTGGGGAGGGTTTTTTGGAAGGGCCATCCTGCGTGACACTGCAGTGCCACTCCTAGATGGGCCCGGTGTTTGTGTCGGCCACTAGGGTCGCTAATCTTACTCACACAGCTACCTCATTGCGCCTCTTTTTTTCTTTGCGTCATGTGCTGTTTGGGGAGGGTTTTTTGGAAGGGACATCCTGCGTGACACTGCAGTGCCACTCCTAGATGGGCCCGGTGTTTGTGTCGGCCACTAGGGTCGCTTATCTTACTCACACAGCGACCTCGGTGCAAATTTTAGGACTAAAAATAATATTGTGAGGTGTGAGGTATTCAGAATAGACTGAAAATGAGTGTAAATTATGGTTTTTGAGGTTAATAATACTTTGGGATCAAAATGACCCCCAAATTCTATGATTTAAGCTGTTTTTTAGTGTTTTTTGAAAAAAACACCCGAATCCAAAACACACCCGAATCCGACAAAAAAAATTCGGTGAGGTTTTGCCAAAACGCGTTCGAACCCAAAACACGGCCGCGGAACCGAACCCAAAACCAAAACACAAAACCCGAAAAATTTCAGGCGCTCATCTCTAGGTGATACACGCACCAGCCAATCAGCTCCTAACTGTTAATTTACATATTGGAGCTGATTGGCTGGTGTGTGTATCATCTTGTATTTATCACTGGTTTATAATTTCCTTATGCCCTATCCAGGTTAATACATCTGCCCCAGTGTGTTGATAAACAAAATCAGCAATGCATTCTCAAGACAGACTATGGGGGTAATTCAGATCTGATTGCTGCTGTGCGTTTAGACACAGCGGGCGATCAGATCCAAAATGCGCATGCATATGCACTGCTCTGCGCAGACGCGTCGCACAGATGCAACGGGTTTTGGCACCATGCGATGGGATGGTGTGAAAAATCCATTTGCACGGGCAATCGCAAGGAGATTGACAGGAAAAGGCTGTTTGTGGGTGGCAACTGAGCATTTTCAGGGAAAATGCAGCAGGCGGGATCAAACTTGTGTCGCTTAGCTTAGTCACCCAGAGACCTCAGTGCACCTCTTTTTTTTCTTTTCATGATGTGCTCTTTGGGCCTAGTTTTTAAAACTGCCATCCTGTCTGCCACTGCAGTGCCACTCCTAGATGTGCCAGGTGTTTTTGCCGCACACTTGTGTCACTTAGCTTAGTCATCCAACTACCTCGGTTCACCTCTTTTTTTTCTTTGCATGACGTGATCTTTGGGGCCTAGTTTTTAAAACTGCCATCCTGTCTGCCACTGTAGTGCCACTACTAGATGGGCCAGGTGTTTGTGCCGTCCTCTTGTGTTGCTTAACTTAGTCACCCAGCGACCTTGGTGCAACCTTTTGGTCTAAAAACAATATTGTGAGGTGTGAGGTGTTCAGAATAGACTGGAAATCAGTGGAAATGAATGTTATTGAGGTTAATAATACCGTAGGATTAAAATTACCCCCAGATTCTGTGATTTTAGCTTTTTTTATGTTTTTTTCAAAAATCATCCTGTTCCAAAACCAAAACCCGAAAGGGTGGTTTTGGAAAAAACAATCCAGATCCAAAACATGAGCAGGGATCCAGATCCAAAACCAAAGCACAAAACACGAAAAGTGCCCGCCACACATAATCCAAACGGGACGCAATTAATTTTCCGAATGATGGATCCTGGCGGTCAAAACACAGATGCCAGAATCCTGTCAGCAAGAGAAATGCTGGAGGTCGGAATTCCGACCGCTGCTCAGTATTCCCACTCGGGTGGTGGGTCCACGCCACCACCCAAGGGTGAATATAATAGAGTGGTGAGCGAAGCGAAGCTCGCCACCGAGCCTGAATCATGGCAAGTGCAGTGAGCCCACGAGGGAATTTGATGCCTTAATGTCAGGATTCTGGCATCGGTCTCCTGACCACCGGGATCTGACCATCAGGATTTTATACCAGACCCATCCAAACAACTGATTTTCATATTGCACCAATGTTGTGATATTTTTAATACAGATAACACTCTCCAAAGTTACATGTTATTTATGTAGATAAGTATATTAATTATTAGTCTTCATTTGCATATTCTGCACATAAGGTATTATTAAGTCACATGTTCTGATTGTTGGGTTAACATTTTTTCCAGTTATGCACAGGCAGTCTGTTATGCTAGCCATATACCATTACATAAAATTCACCATCACACATACTGTATACCTGTAGACCAGTTACCTAACATTGCCAGTCACTGATTTATGTGTCTACTAATAGATCCCAGCAGCAATTATCACATCTTTTGGGCATGTTAAAACATTTCTCATGCCTGACAGAGTGGAAATTGCTGCTCAGTTTCAGCCATACACTGTATAATTATCAGTCCGATCCGGTAATTGTACAGTGTATGGCCACCTTTCATCATCACCTAAATTATACAGAAGCAGATGAAGACTAACATTTTCACCTACTTCTGTATAAATTAAGTGTCACTGCCATTCATTAAGAAGGTAATGCAGGAGATATCATGGATATCTCCTACTTACATTTTACTTCTGACCTGGCTCGCTATCTCCATACACTGGTATGGGGACCTAAGTTTTCGAAGCTTGACTGCGGAAACATTTTACATCTCCAGATGGTGTTCGTCCTTGTACACGACTCCTTCCCTATGGGAAGGAGTACTGATTGTGAAGATGGATCCCTCTGCCACTGTCAAGCTCCTTCCACCAGATTTCACGCATGCACAGTAGCACTGCCAAGCTTAGACTCAGCAGTACAACGTTTCACCGCTACTGAAGAAGCAATGAAAATACATCTAGAGATTTTCGGATCAGTGAATAGGTCCCTTAAAGTGAGCTTAAATCCCATAACCAAAACGCCCTGGTTTGATTGGTTTTGGAACCAGTCAAGTACCTGTGCAGGTTGCCTAGGATACACAGGCTGCTTTTCTTCTCTGCTTAACTGTCTCTGGTGCTGCTGAATATGCATTACCAGCAGTCTGGAATTCAGATGCCACTTAATTTGATACCCAGCCTTTAAATAGTTGCCTTGCCATTTCATTTGTACTGATTATATCTTCCTGCTCAGTAAGCATTAGCTGTAGGTATTAGCTGGGCTCCTGATCTGTTCTTGTTAGTATCTGAAATATGACTTCTGATTGTTCCTTAATTCTAGTCCTGTGTGGCCTGCTGTGACTCTGAAGATGTCTTTTTTGTCTGTCTCAGTTTTTAAATTGAAATACATTTCTGTTAACTTAAGAGGAAGCCATTTGGAATAATAACATTTGTAGAGGAAATTCTTCTGTGGGCACAGTACATCAATGACATGATCATAATATGGAAACAACTTGAAGACCTTCAATTATATTATCGCTAACCACATAAACTTTTAAACCAAGAAAGAAATAGACTTCTCAGATATTATTATTTATTTATTTATTAACAGTTTCTTATATAGCGCAGCATATTCCGTTGCGCTTTACAATTAGAACAACAGTAATAGAACAAAACTGGGTAAAAACAGACAGACAGAGGTAGGAAGGCCCTGCTCGCAAGCTTACAATCTATAGGGAAACAGGCATAGATACACAAGGATAGATGCTATCTATTGCATAATGGTCCACCAGATTGCTAGGTTCTTAATGGGTTGTATGATGATACCCCACAAAATTGGCCAAGTGTCAGGAGGGTGTGAGACTAAAGAAAGACAAGATATGTGATGTTATGAATACTCTACAGAGGATGTACTTAGATAGGGAAGCACTGAAGGTTATGTCGGTGGGTCTGGAATTTGAATGGCTTGTCTGAAGAGGTGAGTTTTCAGGGAACATTTAAAGGTTTGGAGACTAGAGGCGAGTCTTACTGTGCGTGTGAGGGCATTCCACAGAGTGGGTGAAGCCCGGATAAAGTCCTGTAATTTTGAGTGTGAACAAGTAATGCGTGTGGATGAGAGATGTAGATCTTGTGCAGAGCGGAGAGGTAGGGTAGGGAGATATTTTGAGATGAGTGAAGAGATGTATGTTGGTGCAGTTTGGTTAATAGCCTTGTATGTGAGTAAAAGTATTTTATATTTAATATGGTAGAATACCGGTAACCAATGGAGGGACTAACAGAGCGGATCTGCAGACGATGAACGTCTGGCAAGGAAGATTAGCCTCGCAGCTGCATTCAAAATGGATTGTAGTGGTGAGAGCCTATGTTTGGGAAGACCGGTCAGGAGACTATTACAATAATCAATGCGGGAGATAATGAGAGCATGGATTAGAGGTTTTGCTGTGTCTTGTGTAAGATATGGTCGTATTTTGGATATGTTTCTTAGATGTATATAAATAACTGGTAATAATAAATAATAATGTATGTAACATGATCTTGAGACAGATTGAATGTGGGTAACAAAGGACAGTTCAGAGTCAAGAATGACACCTAGGCAGCGAGCTTGTGGGGTAGGGGTGATTGCCGAGTTCTCAACAGTGATAGAGATATCAGGTTGGAAACTACTATTGGCCGGTGGAAATATAATTAATTCTGTTTTGGAAATATTAAGTTTGAGGTGGCGAGATGTCATCCAAGATGAAATGGCAGAAAGGCATTCAGTGACACGGCCCAATACAGATGGTGACAAATCAGGGGAGGATAGGTAGATTTGAGTATCCATCCGCATACAGATGGTACTGAAATCCGAAAGAGTTGATTAGTTTGCCAAGAGATGTGGTATAGATAGAGAAAAGCAGAGGACCTAGGACTGAGCCTTGCAGTACTCCAACTGAGAGAGGTAGCGAAGGAGAGGTGGAATCAGAGAAACGAACACTGAAGGAGCGATTAAATAGGTAGGATGAGAACCAAGAAAGGGCTGTGTCCTGAATACCTAGGGATTGTAGTGTTTGTATGAGAAGAGAGTGGTCAACAGTGTCAAAAGCAGCAGAGAGATCAAGGAGAATAAGTAGAGAGTAATGTCCTTTAGATTTAGCAGTGACCAAATCATTCACTACCTTAGTCAGTGCTGTCTCTGTGGAGTGTTGGGCACGAAATCCTGACTGAAGTGGGTCCAGTAGGCTGTGCGAGATAAGAAAGTGTGTGAGGCGAGTGTAGGCAAGTCTCTCAAGTAGCTTGGAGGGGCATGGGAGCTGAGAGATGGGACGGTAGTTAGAGAGATAGTTCGGGTCAGAGTTTTGTTTTTTCAGAATGGGAGTAATCACTGCATGCTTGTATAGAGAAGGAAAGATACCAGTAGACAGGGAGAGATTACAGATTTTCGTTAAGGTTGGGATGAGCACAGTAGACAGAGCTTTACTAATTTGTGAGGGTATAGAGTCAAGGGGAGAGGTATTAGAGTAGGCAGATGAAAAGAGTGCAGATACTTCATCTTCATTTGTAGGATCAAAGGAAGAGAAGGTGTTAGAGGGTTCAGGCAGGGAATTGAGCAGGTCACTTGCTGTGGAAAAGCATACCATTTCATTTCGGATCTTGTCAATCTTGTCCTTGAAATAGGAACACATGTTAAAGAACGAAGAGAATGGGGTTGTACTGGTAAGGTGCACAAAGGAGAATTATAATTAAAATATAACTTTTATTATATCATTAAGAGCCGTGAATCGGTCAGCAAGGCAAAATATATGGGCCCTCATTCCGAGTTGATCGGTCGCAATGCGAATTTAGCAGAGTTACACACGCTAAGCCGCCGCCTACTGGGAGTGTATCTTAGCTTCTTAAAAGTGCGACCGAAGTAATCGCAAAATTGCGATCACAAACCTCGTAGCAGTTTTGGAGTAGCTTCAGACTTACTCTGCCTGTGCGATCAGTTCAGTGCTTGTCGTTCCTGGTTGACGTCACAAACACACCCAGCGTTCGCCCAGGCACTCCCACCGTTTCTCCGGCCACTCCTGCGTTTTTTCCGGAAACGGTAGCGTTTTCAGCCACACGCCCCTGAAACGCCGTGTTTCCGCCCAGTAACACCCATTTCCTGTCAATCACATTACGATCGCCGGAGCGATGAAAAAGCCGTGAGTAAAATTACTTTCTACATAGCAAAGTTACTTGGCGCAGTCGCAGTGCGAACATTGCGCATGCGTACTAAGCGGATTTTCATTGCGATGCGATGAAAAATACCGAGCGAACAACTCGGAATGAGGGCCATGGTTAAAATGACAGATAGAATTTAGAAAGATCAAGTGCTCTAAGATAGAAAAGTGATAAGATTTTAAATGTGTCCACTCTGATGAATACAGAAACTACCAATATGGTTGAGTATTTGACTCAGAATAAGAATTTCATAATAACATCTACATTATAGAGGACACTGGGAGCTGAAAGTTAGCAGTTAGCCACTAACTGAGGCTCTACTATCTATTTATAGGTACATACAACAGATACATCTGTCAATGGTATTTTAATTAAATTTCATTGGTAGTTTCTGTATTCATCGGAGTGGACACATTTTAAATCTTATCACTTTTCTATCTTAGAGCACTTGATCTTTCTAAATTCTATCTGTCATTTTAACCATATATTTCGCCTTGCTGACCGATTCACGGCTCTTAATGATATAATAAAAGTTATATTTTAATTATAATTCTCCTTTGTGCACCTTACCAGTACAACCCCATTCTCTTCTTTCTTTAACATGTGTTACTAATTGGTTGTCTTAGGTAGCACCCCCAATAATTTATGTATATTAAATCAAAATGATATTGGGGTCTATGTGAGTGATTTATTTCACTTGATTAGTCTATAAATTAGAGAGTGCAGATTTTTCCCCCAATTCTTGTTGCCTTGAAATAGGAAGCAAGATCTTGTGCACTGACAGTGGCTGGTGGGTTAGGTGAGGGAGGGACAAGAAGTGATTTAAATCTATTAAAAAGTCGCTTGGGGTTAGAGGCTTGAGCAGAGATGAGAGATTGAAAATATGTTTGTTTGGCAGTGTCCAGAGCATTATGATAAGAGTGGTAGGTGGTCTTATATATTATGCATCCAACAACAATTACAAACAATGGATAGGTAACATATCGGGAGGGCAACTTGCAGAAAACAACTACCAAGCACAAGATTTGATGGACAAATTCATGGAGAAGGGAAAAAAAAAAGAACATACCACCATGAATGATCTAGAGAATTCTGCAATGAATGTAGCCTTGGATTCAACACCAAACTTTGACAGTCATATATCAAAAGAGTACCACTTATGGAATGTTCCATTTGATAAGCAGGTCAAAAATTCCATGATAATATATAAATGTATGGAATTGAATATGACAGAAACTTTAAGTATGTGAAAACACCAAGACAGTGTCTTCCATTTGCAAATGTTGTAGTCCAAAACCTTTTACAGCTTCAGAAGAAGTACAAATCTGCTCCAACCCAAATCCATTTAATCAGGAAATTATTTAATTGGAAGCTGTTCAGTGGCCCAAAAAATTGGAAAAGGAAAAAAACTAGAGCTACATCACCTTCAGAATGCCTGACTTTGCTATACTGTAGCTGTGAATGAAAGTGTTATTTCAGCAAGTGGCCATGTCATAGCTGAT
This sequence comes from Pseudophryne corroboree, assembly GCF_028390025.1. Classification (NCBI taxonomy): domain Eukaryota; kingdom Metazoa; phylum Chordata; class Amphibia; order Anura; family Myobatrachidae; genus Pseudophryne; species Pseudophryne corroboree. Next base: position 380,239,658 of record NC_086444.1, on the reverse strand, counting down.
AGGTAGTCCCTGTTGGTAAACATTCTTCAAGAGATGGCAACACAGAAATACATAAATTATTAAAGTAATTTATTTGTCTATTGTTAGTGATAAACTGCCTGATCCCTTAACAGAAATGAGTCCCATACAGCCAATTCATAATATGATACACAGTTTTAAGCCTCCTCTCCATTATAACACTTACCCAGATGCCATGTTTGATCCATCAGCAATGTATGGTCTACCAAGTTTTTAACCTTCTACATTTCTAAAATTATAATAATGCACAACATTTGCTTCTTGTGGGAAAAGCCCTCTCAGATACTGTAGCAATGACAGTATGTGTCACTGTTACAGTAAGGTACACTACAAGGTCAGTAATGGTTTAGAATCCAATGCAAGCTGAGCCGAGTGACTGTTTAGACTGCCTGAATGTGATTGGCCAGCTTATCAGGGATCACCGTCCACTGACACAATATTATTTTCAGTACTGTAGTTTTCGTCCATAGAGCATTCACAACCTAGTGGCTAAACTGTGTATTGCATGGCGTGGATTCTCTTGAGACATACCGTACGGATGCCACGCCATGACATGCTGCAACAGGGAGGCTTGAATGCCGCACTATGAGCAAAGATGTAATAAGACACATCTGTAGTGTGAAAAAGGGCTGATGAGCTTTCTCACAGTGCTCTAAAAGGTAATAAAAACATGAGCACACAGATTTATGGGACAGTTGCATTTAGGACTTTGTTTAAAAAATGCATCCTGGCAGAATGAAGGTGAAAATATAAAATTGCACTCTCAGTTAGCGCTGTGCGGTGGACACTTTTCAGGTTTTATGTTTTGGATCTGGATCTCCATTCATGTTTTGGATCTGGATTGGTTTTGCCAAAAACATCTAAAATCACAGAATTTGTTTTTATTTTTACAGTATTATTAACAGTATTATTTTTTACAGTATTATTAACCTCAATTACATTAATTTCAACTCTTTTCCACTCTATTCTGAACACCTCACACCTCACAATATTGTTTTTAGGCCAAAAGGTTGCACCAAGGTAGCTGGATGACTAAGTTAAGCGACACAAGTGTGTGGCACAAACCTGGCCCATCTAGGAGTGACACTGCAGTGAAAGGATGGCAGTTTTAAAAACTAGGCCCCAAAGAGTACATAATGCAAAGAAAAAAAGAGGTTCAAGAGGGAATTGTCCATTTATTTTTAAATAAAGCAGCCCCTTAGATGTTTTAGCAGCTTCTCCTAAGCCCCCACAGCAGCTCTGGATCGGGCAAGTTGAGTTCGGGTGGGCTCAGTACAGTACGAAGTAGGACTGTGCAGCTAGTGGAGCTTACCACTCTACTACCAAAAATAATTTTATACTATAAGTAGGACTGTGGGAGGAAGCAATGCTAACCTCTGTGCCCACAGCGGGCTGTAAGGTCTGCTGAAAAATCATAGGGACAAATCTTCTGACAGTCAAGGATATCTATCGGGCAAGGGTTATGAAGAGTGTGGGGAGGATTATTGATGACCATTCTCATCATGCTCATCAGTCACTTACTTTTGTGTCACGGAGAAACAAACGACGGGTGTCTGCCGGCAGACAATGGATCGGCGTCTCTGCAATCTACTAGTTTCGCCTGCCTCAGCAGGCGAAACTAGTAGATTGCAGAGACGCCGATCCATTGTCTGCCGGCAGACACCCGTCGTTTGTCTCTCCGAGACACAAAAGTAAGTGACTCTCCATGTGGTAAAACTGGGATAAGAATATATATTGGACTCAAGAGTTACTGGCCTGAATGTACTTTATACTAAGACTGATTCTGGTACAATAGCTTCATCTGGTGGAAACTTGCCTCACTCCTGGAACTTCATGATTTTATTACAATTATAAAAACATCTAAGAACTATTTGGCTACAGTGAGTAAATCGCTAAGGATAGCGTATCACTGAATATATATGTTCTGTGTTTGTTTTGTCTTGTCGTTTTGTTTAATTTCAGTATACCGGTATTAGGAACCACTGTAATTATTTTTAGTATTTTAAAATTGAGTGTAAGAGATAATATATGGTAGTTGGCTTTTTTTACCCTGTCAATAAAATAAATTTATTGAATATTTCCGTGATGATTGATGCTTAATAGTTTGATCGTATAGTCAAAAGTATATAGGACTCATTTGATATCATTTAGCGCTGGGAGATATACCCCTTTTTCTTTGTATATTTTAAGTAACGGAGAGGATAGTGGACTCCTCCCCCCTTTTATCTCCATAGCAGCTTCAACATATCGAGTGAGGCAGAGATAAGCGCAGTCCTCCACTCTTTCTTTTTGTACTTAGAAATGTCAGGCCTAGACATCGCAACCACGGACACACTCGGACTCTCCTTGGGGATTTGTGATATCTCTGAATGCACAGTTGTTTATTCCTGTGCTTTAACATGCTTTATTTTTTTTTATTTTTCAAGAAGGAGGAGGGCTTCCATCTTCATGAGATGCTGAACCACAAGTCATGAACATAGGCCAAGGCCAGAGCCAGATTAAGGGGGGGAGCCAAAGGGATACATTACCCTGGGCCCCCCAAATCTAAGTCCCCCCCCCCCCCCCCCCCGTGCCTGCCATCAAGCACTCACTGGCAGTTTTGCATGTTTTTTGTTTATGAAGTTCAACCATTGGTGGCAGTGGCGCAAGCTTTCCTCCTGCAGGCGAATTGTGTGTTTCAGAGACGGAGACAGCCTACTCTCCATCTCTGCAACCGGCAAGGACATCCAGAGGCACTAATGAGCTGCCGTGAATGCTCCTCACACAGAGCTCTGATCAACAGAGACACATAACTCACAGTGGAAGGAGCTGCTGAGCATGTGCAGCAGCAGCAATTCCTGTGTTTAAATCACATGGACTCCGGCAGCAGAATCTCCTCCTCTACTCTTCTGTTAAATTGGTTAGTGGTGTGTGTGCTTTTGTAGGTATGCTGTGTGTATGTAGGCATGTAGTGTGTGTGTGTGTGTGTGTGTGTGTGTGTGTATGCTACAGTATGTGTGTTTTTGTAGGAATGGTGTGTGTGTGTGTGTCTGTATGTATGTAAGGTGTGTATATGTATGTTTTGTGTGTATGTATGCTAATTGGATGTAGGTATGCTTTGTTTGTATGTTAACAGTTTTTTTCTTGTAGTACTGTAGGGTTTAGGATTATCTGATATACCTCATTTTGTGACAGGCAGATTATACACAGCCTCACAGACTAGACACAATGCCCAAGCCTCTGAGTCTAGCTGATCACTACAGTGTGATATTGTTTTTCTACAGTGTATGCATACGCTAATTGTCTTTTGAATATGTGCTATATTTTGTTACTGCCTCCAACAGCTTTCTGCTTATACTTTTATTTTTTTATATATATATATATATATATATATATATACACACATAAACATGTAAGCAACCTCCCCTTCCTATATACACTATATGTAGTCCTCAGGGTCCCCCCTTGTCTAAAGTACCCCAGGCCCCCTGGAGCCTTAATCCGGCCCTGGCCAAGGCCTTAGCCTATCCTTGCCACTTCGTGTGGTGAATGGAATATTGTCAGTTTTACGTATCTTATCGGATAATTTCTTTTTTTTTCTGATTATTAATTTTTGCTTCTTGGATTTTACATGCCCTCTATGACATTGGGCTTTGGCCTTAGCAGACAACGTTGATGAAATTGCATTGCCAATGTCATGACTGGTGGCAGCAACAGCTTCAGCACTACTACTGGGAACTGGAAGTGGTTCCTGATCTTTCACTATTTTTTCCTCCAAATTTTTGTTCTCCATTTCATAAGACAGCACCCCTTTATTATTACAGCACACAGAACAGTGCCCCTTTATTTTCACAGCACCCCTGTATTTTTATAGCATACAGGACAGGGTCAGTCTACATTTATTTTCAATGCACCCCTCCCTGCTTGGATTGTGAAGTTCGGGGGTTCTGTTCTCTGAGAACCGAACTCGTTCATCTCTACTCTCAGTCAATAGTTGCAGAAGCTGTTTCAAGCATTTTGCCTCTTTACAAGGTCAAATTTTGGCGCAGAGTCAAGTCATGACTCGGTACTACTCAGTAACACTAAATTCGTTTTTTTGTGCTGGATTTATGAGTCCAAACCGCTCATTTCTACTTTAAAAAGTTGTGAAATAAAAAAAAATTAACCAGCATTGGGCCTCTAATCCTAGGCTGCTATTGGGGAATGGAGGAAAACTGCACATTTTGCAATATCCAGCATTAAGGAACAGATGTTATAGCAGGGGAACACACAGGTGGTCATTCCGAGTTGATCGCAACCAGCAACTTTTTGCTGCTGCTGTTCTCAACTAGTACACGCCCATGGGGGAGTGTATTTTAGCTTAGCAGGACTGTGATTGCTTGTGCAGCCCTGCTAAGCTAAAAAAAATTCAAAAAATCAAGTAAAACAAGACCAGCCCTAGACATACTTACCCTGTGTGACGATCTCTATGATGCTGGAGCCGGCTTTGACGTCAGATATCCGCCCTCCATTCTCCTGTACACGCCTGCGTTTTCTTATCCACTCCCCAAAAATGTCAGCCAACGGTCCGTATCCACCCAGGAACGCCTTCTGTCTGTCAATCTTATTGCGGTCGGCTCTGTGACCGCTTTTTTTGTAGGATGCAACGTAACCCAGCGACCCCTGTCGCCAGGCAATGTCGCGCATGCGCAGTGTGGCCGCCACGCAAGCGCATTCCGGACCCGTTCGCAACGCAGCGACAAACCGCTGCATACGAACGGGTCGGAATGACCCCCCAGTGCGCAATCCTCTGGCCTTAACTGCAGCCAGCTCTCAATGGGTTAGTCCCGAGCTGGAATCTCTAGGCAAGTAGGGACTTGTAGAAAATGGAGTCCTCCCTCACCAATGACAACTACCCTTTGATTGTGAGGTAATAGTGTATTAAATGGTTAAATAAAATAATTCTTTGAAAGGTGAAATACAGTTTCCAGCAAGACTATCCAGGCATGATAGCAGTTGTCAAACCATAAGTGCAAGCTTGCTCTGTAAAAAAAAAAAAAAAAGACAGGAGCCATACACCGAACATTGTAATATTTTTTTAAATAAAAACACCCTGCCACACCCTCATTGAACTATTTTTTACTAACAAAATGTAAGGGTTCACGTTGGTATACAATGGTACTGCTCCTCCGGGTACTGCGTCGCTTGAGAGGTTACTTGAAGGCATACTCCATGGGAATAAATACAGACATTTTGATTGGTCAGTTTGCAGCAGTTCTGCGCTGACCAATTGAGAACTGATTGCCATTAGACACTGCATGTCCCTGGCTATAATGTCAACTGCTCAGGTTTGTTCATCCTACAGTATGCCATTAAGGAGGACATTTACTAAGCAGTGATAAGAGCGGAGAAGTGAGCCAGTGGAGAAGTGGCCCCATCAACCAATCAGCAGCTCTGTACAATTATGATATAATTGTTTCTGTGCACAGTAAATACTGGCTGCTTAATTTCTACACTGTAATTTAGGGGGTCATTCTGAGTTGATCGCATGCCATGACTTTTTGCAGCCCATGTTATCAACTAGACGCCACCTATGGGGGAGTGTATTTTTGCATAGCAAGGCTGCGATCGCTTATGCAGCCCTGCTATGCAAAAAAAAGTTTTGTGTAGAACAAGACCAGGGTAAGAGTTACTTACTCTGTGCGATAAATCCAGCTTTGCAGGTCCTGAAATTGATGTCAGGCATCCGCCTTCCAAACGTCTGGAAACGCCTGCGTTCACCACACCACTCCGAGAAAACGGTCAGTTGACACCCACAATTGCCCTCTTCCTGTCAATCCCCTTGCGATTGGCTGTGCAAATGGATTCTTCATTAAATCCATCACTCAACAATGATCTGCTTTGTAGCCGTACGACTCGCCTGCGCATTGCGGTGCATACGCATGCGCAGTAGTAACCTGTTCGCTGCTCTGCAAAAAACGGCAGCGAGTGATCAACTCAGATTGACCCCCTTAGTTTTCAGTTTGAACACACTGTACACAAATCTAAATCTCTCTGCACATGTTACATCTGCCCCACCTGCAGTGCAACATAGTTTTGGCCAATTGCTAACTTTTTTGGTTGGCTAAAAACCTGAATAAGGCCCTCATTTGCAAATACAGAGATATTAAAATATGCTTTAACACTTCTGCAGCACCAACTTTCTTGAATGAGTCTCAAGCTGTAAATGCAGAAATATAATATATAACAGTGTTGGGTCCCATGCAGTAACTTCTGAGAAATCTATTTTTTTTTATTTGTTTGCACAGCATATTTTTATAGCCTGTTCAACTATTTACCTAAACCCATATATTATGATATGTAAAAATGCTTTGCTTTATGTAATTTGCTCTGAATAAAATAAAAGCCAAATCATACAGACATAAAGAATGCACACTGATTTATGGGGCTATCCATTGCACATTAAACTTAACAAAAAACATCTCTCATTAGATGAAAGTTATTTAAATTGATGCTAGCAATTCCCCATCCATTTTTTCCTAACAAGCAATTAAGGAAACCTTCCAAAGCTAATTCTCCCTCTTGGCTAACATTTGTCATTTGTACTGTCTTTTTATGATACTAGGTTATTATTGGCATAAACAAATTGAAGGAACAATATCAAAAGTATATAAACTACCCAGCTGTAAAATATTGGTGCCTGAAATTCCCATTGTAGAAAATGAAACCACAAAACTATACAAGTGAATCACGTATTATGGTGAAACAGTAGATTTCTTTTTTGCAGAATCAGCAATTATAAAGATCAGGATTTGATCAGAACTTGTTCTTTGCAGCTGTAATTAGGCAAGATCTTTAAGGTCAACACTGCTGAAGTATTCATAAATCTCTGCTACACAAAGCGAACACGTCTTGTAAATTTACTTAGACAACCACCTTGGTGCTTATTTACTCAATTTTAGTTCTAGAAAACTATTAAAAATGCTAACATTTGCATAATGTATGATAGTCTGGTAATTTAAACACTACTACTGCAACTACTACAACTAGTAATAATAATAATCATCATCATCATCATTTAAAAAAAAAATCTGTGGGTAAGTAGAGGGCAGACTACCAAATGTGTAAATATCTTTTTTGGCAGATTATTTTGTATACATTTACAATCAATAGAGCCACATAAATACATAATTAGTGAGATAAATTGTATATCTTAAAACAAATATTCTGTAAAACTGGAACAGTCTGAAAATTTCTGTAAAAATGTTTATGATAGACTTACATATTAAAGTGGGGGCTGGACTGCACACCCAAATTTTAAACATAAGAGGTGAAAATGCAATGAAAATGCAAGCACTAAGAATACTGATAATCAAAATAAATATAATAAACTCTACAATTTATCATGGAGTCAAATAGAGGTTCTTATCACATACTTGGCCAAAAATGCGGACCCATCTGCCATGTCATGGTGACCTCATCATTTATATAATATGTCAGTATTAGGGATGTTTGGGGCCTACCTGATGAGGTCACTGTGACATGGCAGGTGGGCCCACATTTTTGGCCAAACGTGCTAAGAATCTCTATTAAATTGTAGAGTTTATTACAATTGTTTTGATTATCAGTTTTCTAAATGCTTAGGGCATGCATAGACATACAAATACTGTATAAACTATTTTCTATTAAATGTCTTAAGATTTAAAATGTTTTTTTTTCTGAACACTATTGGGATTATGTATAGTTGGACTATACAATATGCAATATGACATTGTCATTAGTTTACCTAAACACTAAGAACTGTACTGATAAGTATGTATGCATATGTAAACATATCTGATACTTATACCGTATATTTTAAAAAGACTGAAAAGGGGATAGAAGAGGGAATATATAATGAGACCTGAGACCAATTTGTGCTTCTTCCTGCAATGTAGAAGTGGAAGCAGCTACACCTGGCAGAAGGAGTATCTGCTTTGGACACTTCACCACTGATCATTATCATCATCAGCATGGAACTTACTAGTATGTTAAAAAAATAAATGAAAAAAAAAAAAAATTAGAAAAATAAAAGTATTCCCCTACCTCTCACAAGTACCACTAGCATTTGAGCAAATCTCCTGCTCTTGTATAGATAAACTTGGGGTAATAAAAACAATAGGTCTACACTAAAGATGCTACTAGATAAAGCTGCTACCACAATAACAGTGATGCACACAGTATGGATTTCCCTTTCGTAACAATAAATAGTCCTACACTGTTGAGCATGGGGCTTAATTGCCTGTGGTTCCCTCCCTAGAAAACACAAGCCCCTTGTAGCACTAGGTATCTCCACACACACTCCTGCTTAGTAAGTAAGGGGTAATAATTGTATTTAATTTGACACAAGATATCCCATAAAACTGCATTTATACTGTAGGGCTACAGTGCTGTAGTTTCAGAAACTACACCTAGCGGCATATACTGTATATCAACACTAAGGTTTGTTTTTACACATATATCACCCCTTTTTCTTTTTTTTTTAGTGTCAGCCTCATTAATCAAGGCTGTAATGAAGGAGATATCACTATATCACTCATATCTCCTTGTTACAGCCTTGCCACAATGATTTCCACACTCCCCATGCTAAAGTGTTGAAAGTAGCAAAGGCTCTCTAAACCATCAGATCATTTTTGCTTTATTTGTCAATCAGTAATGGTAACCACATTCTTATAACAAATCAAGAGTATGAGTGCAAAATTAATTAATGGCCTTGATATTGTCAGAATCCATTTATAACTGATCCGTGCAGTTAGTGACAGAGGTAACAAGGTGAGATCACAGGTAAAACAGGTGAAATTCAATGACTAATTGCAGTATAAATACTGTATAATGATTAAGACTAGTCTTTGAAGATCTTTAATTTCAGAAGTGACAGAATATATGGCTCAAAGCATGCCATGTTCAATTTAGTAATGTATGTTTCAAAATAAAACCTTATGGACAGTATAAGTGGATATTCAAATATTATAATGCAGTTAATTGAATCTTAGTTTGTGCTTCAAGCTAATTAATGCACTATTTATTTATTTAAGCAAATTTTTTTGTTGAAGCATGTGTAGATTATAACAAAACAAATTTGTCATATATGACAGTGGTATTATATGACATATATATCAGACACAAATTTAGCATATGTGACAACAATGATGTCATGTGACGTATTACATATCAAAACAGGTTTAATATACCTGATGATGTTATTATGTGATAATTATGCAGTATTTATGGAAAAAAAAGTTTGATCACTGCAGATTGCCTTAGTATATTTAATCTGGTATGTCCAACTAATCTAGTTCTAGTAGTTATTATTATTATTATTATTATTAGTTATTTCCACAGTATATCGCCACAAGGGGTCCACAGCAACTTACAATAGAGATACAGTAAGTAGAAATAGAATGAACAAAACAAGAAACAAGTGAGTTACAGTACAGAACATCACAGGATATGGTTTACAAACATTTCTGCATCCGCTGTCATAATACTCAAATAAAAAGCAGATGGTTGCGCCGTAGACAATGGTATAAGGAAGGATAAGCACATAAGAAGAGTAGGCCATGCTAGTGAGAGCTTACATTGTAAAGTTGTATGTGTATGCTGGTCACTCTGCCTGTCTCATTTGTTTGTTGTGAACATAAAAACAAAGACTTAATGAAGGTTCAGCAATACCTGATCTGACTGTTTCACTGTACAACATTACACAGATATATCTTGCCCACAGTTTCCTGTCTAACCTCTGAGACATTAGATAAATAGAATCAGTAAAATGCTTCCCAAATGGCCGAACTGACACAATAAGTATAACTTGATTCTATATTAAAGTCGCATGCAGTAAGTATGAAGCTCCCCTATTAAAGTAACATATAAATCAATAAAGGAGACCTCTTGGGTATTCTTTTAGGTTATAAAAGGAATATAGACATTTAGAATGTGACCTGTCTTTGCCCCAACTTGGATATTACTTTCTACGTGTATTTCAAAGACTGACTGGAGTGAATTAGCTCATGAACTGTGATCTTTTTGTTCAGGACACAGTAATTCTCCATTAGAAATAATGCTGATGGTTGCGTGCCAAGGTCACTTAAAAACCCCGGAGAGCTAATAATGTCTCTGAAAAGCTATTAGACCTTCAGACAAACTAAACAATATAAGTTGTAAAAGTGAGACCGGAATGCTGCCAACATTTTGCCAGTACCAGTAGTCAGTACTGAAGATTGATGAGGTTAAAAAATATGTTGCAAGAAACAGCAAAAATTGAAGCAAAAAAGTGTGGATGGAAAGGTTCCGGGAAATATTTTGGGCACTGCAGTTTGTCTTCATTGCTTTTTGTTCTTTTAAAAACTTCTAATGGAATCAGTGACTATATACAACAATGCAAAAAATATTTTAATAATATCCTCTGTGTGATTTCCTCATTAAAACTTTGATACACCCAATACAATGAGATACTGTAGACTATTTTGAAAGGCATTAAAAATAAGCAATTTACTATTTTTGAGCATATAATTATACGTATGGTATAAATAATAAAACTCAGCAAGTTTAATATAAGATTTGCCACTCCTCATTTCTGCACAATAAACCTCCCAAAATTAACGTGGTAATAATTAACAAAGAATAATTATGCAAATATGTAAATTAAATCACTATAATAAAATAAAAATAACTCCTGTGGGATTATTTTTGTACATTTCACATATTGGGCGGTATTCAAATGATATATCACACCCAATCTCCTTTCTAAAGTGATCACCGTTATCATGCATATCACACCCATAGTAATCAGATTTAGCCACATAATGGGTTGGATGCCCTCGCTGCCACAGGGGTAGCGAGCTGAAATTATTATACCACACCCATAAGCAAAAACAGAATGGTTGTGGAAGGGGGTGAAAAGAATTGAATACCACCCACTGAATTCATTAATACTTGAATAACATAAAAACACTAAATAAGGACACAGCACAAATTATCTATCTATCTATCTATCTATCTATCTATCTATCTATCTATCTATCTATCTATCTATCTATCCAGCACTCATCCATAAATATTGATACTCTGCCAAAGTGCCTTCCACAGAAGCTGCATAAATTGTAAACACTGCAGACGGCAATCAAGGACTACATAACAAGTAATGCTGGTCACCAATTAATTCAATGTTTCAGTTTAATAAAAAGTGTGATTAGGGAAAATATAACAAAACAGGTGCTCACCTTAAAGAGAATATCACCCTAGTGCAGTACTGCAAAACATGTGAGTTGTGCTCCAAGATGAGTCATCCGGTCACAATAGCTCTGCAGTCTGATTGACAAGCAGAGGCATTCGTGGTGTGGTGGGGGCGTTGTGTTGGCATTTCGTGTGCGGTGTTGGGGGGGCATGTCCTCTGCGATCCACGATATGGCGGGTTGCTAAACATGCAAGAGCTTTGCCGTTGTGCAATGCAATCGCAGGTTTGCGGGGAGGCAGGACCTGGCATGCGGGGTGGACTTGCCTTGTGCTGGGCGTCCTCCCACATGTCAGTGTAATGGGTGTAAGATGTGTGATTTTTCGCACATCTACGACCGATGCTGAATTAGGCCCTCAATTCACTCACTAGTTTTGTGTAGTGAATACAAAACGTTGTTCTACTAGGATCACTTTTTTAAGGCTTTCATCTTATAATACCCATACAAAGCATCTTTGCCCACTTTGTAGTGTAAGCATTGTCTGATGATTATTAGAAACCGATTTAAGGAGGACACAAACTATAACATTTTCCAAACGTGTGTTATCAAAAATCCAAATCTCCACTATCAAGTATTCATTTGATTAAATTTTCCACACCTGTTTTTAAACTAAGATGGTCAAAAATTATTTTCAAGTGAAGGTTTTGCCATTTGGTATTTGAAGGTTCGCAATTATGGAAAGGTGCATTCATGCAAAATCAGGATTCTTTGCGGTTTCATTAAAAAAGAAACTCATGTTTTACTATAGATCACTTTTTTGCATGTTCATGAAAAAAAAAAAAAAATTTTGCCCAAAAAGATTAATGGCATGTTCTGAAAAAAATAAAGTGAATCATTTATGTGAATACTGCAGAAAAAAATTGGGATATTGACGTCGGACTGTGATGAGTGCAAACACTGAAAAATGCACAGGGAGGGCGGGATGTACTGAGCCTTGAAAAGTGATAATTTCACCGTGATAAAGTACCATCCAACCACCTCCTGTCATTTTTCAAACCCAGCCTGTGACATGGCAGTTAGGAGCTGATTGGCTGTTACTTTATCACAGTGAAATTATCACTTTTTTTAGCTTGGTACATCCCACCCAAAGTGAGAAAACCCCCAACAGTGAAAGGGCTAAATTATTGCAGTGCTGGGAGTCTTTCTAGCAAGTTGATAACATTCTGCATGTTTGCTGTATTTGATTTGAAGGTTACTAAGGGGGTTAGTAACCTTCAAATCAAGGTTACTAAGCAGTGATAAAAGTGGAGAAGTGAGCCAGTGGAGAAGTTGCCCAAGGCAATCAATCAGCATTGATGTAAGATTTATAATTTGCATATAAGTATACAGAGCAGCTGATTGGTTGCCATGGGCATCTTCTCCACTGTGTTATGAACCACAAGCAGTGGTTCATTCCTGTTTGCTTTCTGTTCATGAATTTTATGTTATATTTCTGTTTGCATGCCAGGATTTCTCTTGTACTTGTTTAGAAGACTCTTGTTGGCCACCTGTGGTGAGTCTGTGTAACTGTAGCCTGTTTTCTATGTGTTAAGCCTCACCTGGCAAATAATTTGGTCATTATGTGGTGAGTCTGTGAACTGCAGTCTGGCTCTTGTCTGTGTAGCTTCACCTGCCAGTATTTTGGCCATTACCTTGTTACCTTGTGCCTGGCTTTCAGCCATCCTGATTGGGTCATGCTTCCCTTATTACCCAGCTAGCCCTGCAGTCCAGCGCCGGTGATAGAAGTTTGTTATTGTACCTGTATGTCCCAATACTTGGTTAGCTTCCTGCAAGCTTGTTCCTGGTCCCTGTCAGCAGCTTCCTGTGGAGCCTGTCTTCCTGCCTCTGGTGTGTTCCTGCATACAGTTTGTGTACTCCAGTGTCCTGTGTCCAGTTTCCTGAGTCTTGTCTGAGGGATCGTTTCCTGCTGTCCTCCGGGTTGCCTTCCAGTGGAGTGGTCTGGTATGCGAAGCCTCTGGGTTCCGGTCATTTCCTGCGCACACCTTTCGTGGTGTCATGAGTATCGGCTCTGCTGCACTTTATGGCTGAAGCCATGTTTTCTTTATTTTTGGTTGTGCCATTTTTGCGGAGGTTTCCGCATTGCTGTCCTCGCCTTATTACGACGGGTTCGTATTTGGCAGTTAGGCTGCATTACTTGATTTGTTGTTGTTCCAGGTGCCCGCGCCACACATAAACTACTTTATGTCAGTCTTAGTTAGTTTTCCCCTTGTTCTCCTTGGTCTTGGTTAACGTCTTGTCTCCTATTAAGACCGGGGGGGCATCGGAGTCTGGGCGGACCTAATCTGCCCATTCAAACGCGGCTGCCATGGGCACAAGAAACCATAGTCTTGCAGGCGTTAATCGACCACTGGAAAGGACAATGGAGTCAGGGATTTTTGTTAGGGGAAGCTGCGAATCTCAGTTCTATCACAGCTTCACATATCTGTACTCGGAACTCTTCTATTGCCACCCAATCTCTTGGGTTCTAAGTACGCTGAACATAACACACTGGCTCACTTCTCCACTTTTATCACTGCTTAGTACATCTCCCCCTAAGTGCCCTATCACCACCATAAAGGTACCTGCAAGTGTCCAGGCACCCATATTTATATTATTGACCCACTAGTAGCTATTGTCTGATGATCATCTGTGATCAACAGACAATATTGCCCTGAATTATGGAAAATACACATTTTCTGCATATTGTCAGGAGGGCACGTAATTACATCAGTAAACATGAGGGGTCTGCATATGACAGAGCAAGTCCCTTCTTACAAATGATGTGGCCCATTTAGCAGCTATTGTCTAGTGATCACCGGGGCTTAAAGTGGTCCTGGAGAAGTGGTGGAAGTAATTTCCCAATGCCACCTACCCCCCTTCCCTCCCATTAGGCAGAGCCAAGCCAGTGCTAGGGCTTTTGGCACCCCCTGCAAACTATAAATTGTTTCCTACCTCGCATACTTTACAAAGGGGCAGTGTGCACCGAAGGCATGCGTTGCAAAAAAGGGGTGTGGTCTCACAAGGAAGGAAAGTGGCCACAAAATAGCACCCCCAATACAAATTCTGCAACACAATAACACAATCTTATTCACATTACACCACACATAGTTCCCCTGTGCTTCATATCACACCACATAGTGCTCCTTATTGATGCAGTGTGCACCGAAGGGATGCATCGCAAAAAAGGGGTATGGTCTCACAAGGAAGGAAAGTGTCCACAAAATAGCACTCCCAATACAAATTCTGCAACACAGTAATACAATCTTATTCACATTAAACCACACATAGCTCCCCTGTGCTTCATATCACATCACATAGTGCTCCTTATTGATGCAGTGGTGCCCCTTATTTATTACTCAGTAGCTCCCATCATTCACATCACACTACACAGTAGTACCCCTTATACATGATACACCGCACAGTAGTTCCCTTATACACAATTCCCACAGTGGTAGAGCCCCTTAAACATAATGGCCACAGTCAGGGGCGCTGACAGCTCTGTTGGGCCCCTGTAATGAGAGTGGGACTGGCCAATGTGGGAGGATTGAAAACAGTTAAAAGGGTCGCTGGTGAGAGTAAGGATGTGTGGCAGGGGTCCAGGTGGGATCGCTCCACCCGCAAATCACACATGGGGAGAGGACTGACAGTCATCTCTTAAACTACAATGGACGGACAGACAGGTGGACGGCCGGCATCTTCCTGACTGATACATGTGTCACTAAATGTAAGTCATAATAGGAACAAGCTCCTACTATATGTTTGTTTTTTTGTCCTAATATGGACTATTGACTGGGACTTTATTTTTATAGGACAGAGAATCGTTTACTGCTATTTGTCTATATATGAAATTGCACATAAAATGTACTTCTATATTTTTTTTATTATTAAAGCAGGGGTGGGGAACCTCAGGCCCGAGGGCCGTATAAGGCCCTCAAAGCCACTTGATCCGGCCCGGCCCACCTAAACGAGAGTAGATGCCCAGCGCCTGCTGAGATTTTACCACCAGCGGGCGCCTGGCTCCTCAGCAGCAGCCGGAGGCAGGAGCTCACTCCTGAGCTCCAGCTTCTAGCTCAGGCAGTGTACATATGTGGCTGTGCGGCGCTATGGGAGAGACGTCATGACATCTCCCATAGTTTCGAGGAGAGGGAGGGCAGCGGTTCGGAAGCAGGAGCAGGGATGGTGAGCATTGTGGGTTTTTTTTCCTTTCATTTAGTGTGTGTGTGTGTGTGTGTGTGTGTGTGTGTGTGTGTGTGTACATGGCACTACTAGGGGGCATTTAATGGGGCATAACAAGTGACTGGGGGCAGGCTAATTTTTAAGTTGATAATTTTTGTATGGCCCCCGAAGGATTTTATAAATATCCAAATTGCCCTTGGTAGAAAAAAGGTTCCCCACCCCTGTATTAAAGGTATGTTTTTATCCAATCTACCTTGTTTTAAATTTCAATATATTCAACTTTTGAGCACTGTTGTATATATTCTGTATAGACCGCACACCCTTGGTGGCTCAGTAATTTAAAAGGGAGGGGCTGCTCTTTCAATTCTTAGTAGTTCTCAAATACAATAAATTAAACAGTATAGAAAAATATTTTTTCCCACAGATGGGGGTTCTAAAGTCCAGATCTTCCCCATCTTGTGTCAAATTAAACATGGGTCCCCTCATTTAATGTTATAGGTTTGCTATTTTAAATAATGGCACTATCTTTGGCTGTTACTGTGTATTATTATATATTAAGTATCTTAAACATAGTAAGAATTTAAATTGAGAAAGGAAAAATTATCAAAATAAAAGATTTTAATTTTCAAGTGTAAGCCTTTATGTTAAACCTGATATTTGTGACATTGGAAAGGCAGATTAATGTTGAACCAAGATCGCCAAAATATTTTTTGTGAGGAGTTTAGAAAAATGATTTAAAAATCATGTTTGCTTTTTGTTCACTGTATTGAAAATTCAATAGAAAAAAACAAAACATTGTTCTATTTGGTTAAATTTAATTTTGACGTGTTAGAATGAGCAAATATACTAATGATATTTTATGAAATACAAAATCTTAAAAAAGTGTGGGTGGAAACAATTAGTAATAATGATATTAGAATGTTGCAAGTCTTACAACATTGCAAAAATGGCTCCAGTACCGGGGTGAGAAAAACTCAGAATCAAACAGGTTAAAGATGTCACTTAATTTTATAAAGATATGGGATCACTTTAATCATTTTTACATTATTTTAATATACGGTACCAGACCTATATTACTTTTTATATTAGAAGGAATCACTACATTATTCATCTATTTTAAAGGAAGCACGACATTCTTAATAATTATTCCATAAAGGCACCTAAAATTATCTCATCTACCACAACCATCTATATATTTTGTTGGTCATTTTTTCAGCATGTACAGTATGGTGATGATTTTTGAACTTGTTGCTTTTTAACTCTGTTGACTCCTACTTAGAAAAACATAAAGCAGGTTGTAACTCACATAGAATAAAAATAGTGATGAGTCCAAATCATAGGCTACTACATTTCCCCATTAGGCTTTACCATACAGCAATCAGTTTGTGTAAAGGGCACATATTAGTAGCCTAGTGCAGGAGTAAGGTAAGACCAACATTCTGCTCATTTTGCATGTCGTTTTTCTATTTATTATGCACATTAAATATTTACTTGAAATGTATGTTTTAATCAGGCTCTTATAGCTGTAAACAGGGGCGGATCCAGAACAAAATGACAGGGGGGGCACCACAATAGGGGAAGGAAGGGGGGGTTCGGCACATGTACTCCTGTGAAAGGGGTGTGGCTTTGTAGCAAGGGGTTGGCCTCACAGAGAATGCCATACCCATGAGTCACGCCCTCGTTTTCATCACGCTGGGAGCATGGAGTACTCATATACGCAGCCACATATGCGCAGATACAGACACACATACAAAACACAGTCACGTATGCACGGACTGTCACATACAGTATACACACACAGTCACATATACACAGACAACCAGATACAGTAAACACACAGTCACATATAGTCGCATATACACACAGCCACATATGCACAGTCACTTATACACAGACAGCCACATACAGTATACACACACACACACACACACACACACACACACACAGTCACATACAGTTTACGTGTACACAGACAGCTGCATATGCACAGTCACATACTGTATACAGACAGCCAGATACAGTATACACAAAGTCACATATACACTCACAGACAGCCACATACAGTACACACACACACACACACACACACACACACACACACACACACACGTCACATATACAGACAGCCATATACAGTATACAGTCACATAAGCACAACCAGCCACATATACACACACAGCACATATATACAAACAACCACATATGCAGCACCCACACACATATACACACAAACACAGCCACAGAATGTTAAAACATTAATACACTATGCCCCCGTCCCATTCTATTTTAGGCCACATAGTTACGGACTCTTCTATGCACCCTGCTGCATATGTGGTTGTTTGTAGAGGGTGACTGAGGAGGCTGGGGTCACAGGGAGATAGTGGGTGCCATGTGCCCACAGTGCCACATATGACATCACAGTGCAAGATACAGATATGCCCCCACAGTGCCATGTGCCCACAGTGCCAGATATGCCCCCACAGTGCCAGATACAGATATGCCCCCACAGTGCCAGATATGCCCCCACAGTGCCAGATACAGATATGCCCTCCCAGTGCCATGTGCCCACAGTGCCAGATATGCCCCCATAGTGCCACATATGACCCCACAGTGCCACATATGACCCCATAGTGCCAGATACATATATGCCCCTACAGTGCCATGTGCCCACAGTGCCAGATATGCCCACACAGTGCCAGTCTGCCAGATATGCCTCCACAGCGCTACATATGACCTCACAGTGCCACATAGACATATGCCCCCACAGTGCTGCTTACCGTTTTGTGTGTGGAGAGCGCAGTGCAGCACAGCGCGCGCTTCTCCTGCCTGCCGCTCTACCCCTCAGTCTGGTTTACGGCGGTGACGGCAGCGTGTACATCTCAAATCAGGTGCCGGTTCGCGAGCTCTGATTGGCTAACGAACCGGCACCTGATTTGAGTTATACACTCCGCCGTCACTGCCGGAGACCAAACTGAGTGGCAGAGCGGCAGGAGGAGCGCGCCGTGATAGAGCGTGCCGTCCGTGGTCCAGGCTGCAGGCTAAATTTGAAGATAAGAAAAAATCTTCTAAATGACAGGGGGGGGGGGGGGCACGTGCCTGGGTGCCCCCCCCCCTGGATCCGCCACTGGCTGTAAAGTATTTGCATGCATTCTATTGTTAAAGATCCAGTAGTACCACTTCTACACTAAGTATATCGCATGGATGGGCTAGCAGGTGCTCATTAATATCTTGGCTCGGTACAATCGCATATTGCAACAAGGTCCTGGTTGCTAATATCATGCTCAGATCACATTGCAAATGTCATTAATAAGCTATGAGTCCAAGAGTCAATAACATTTTGCTGTTCCTGCACGCTGGCCGGGAGCTACTCAACGCTGCCCGGGTCACAGTGGCTGTGTGTGATGTCACGGCCTGCCCCCAGCACGGCCACGCCTGCGTTGGCCAGACCGTGCCACTTAAACCGTGGCTTAACGCCGCCATCCCGCCCCCTCCTGCCCAGGGACTGCCTCTGCCTGTCAATCAGGCAGAGATGATCGCTAGCTAAAGACAGCCTTCGGCTGTCTGGAATGCGCCGGCACATGCGAAGTTCAGGCCTGATCGCTGCTGTGCGAACACACACAGCACCGATCAGGTCTGAATTAGCCCCATTGCTCAGACACAGGCTGTAGAGAGAACATTGGAAGAAATATTCTATCAATAATAGATTATGTAACATAAAAAGTAAATTGGGGCTGAAAAATATTTCTGGACTAACATAGTTGTGGAATCATGTATGAGAAGAAAAAGAAGACACTTTTTGCTTGGGCACTCTTCAAAATTGTAGTTTTATTAAGACAATAATTTTGTATACATTAAAAGTAATCATTCCTTCTTCCCACTGGAGAGTAGCATTCCAAATTTTTATATACAGTGCATCCGGAAAGTATTCACAGCGCTTCCCTTTTTCCACATTTTGTTATGTCAAAGCCTTATCCCAAAATGGAATAAATTAATTTTTCTCCTCAAAATTCTACACACAATGGCCCTCATTCCGAGTTGTATGCTCGCTAGCTGCTTTTAGCAACAGTGCAAATGCTGAGCCGCCGCCCTCTGGGAGTGTATATAAGCTTAGCAGAAGTGCGAACGAAAAGTTAGCAGAACAGTGCTGACATTTTTTTTCAAGCAGTTTCAGAGTAGCTGCAGACCTACTCCTTCCTTGTGATTACTTCAGTCTGTTTAGTTGCTGCTTTGACGTCACAAACACGCCCTGCGTTCAGCCAGCCACTCTCCCATTTCCCCAGGCATGCCTGCATTTTTAACTGACACGCCTGCGTTTTTTAGCACACTCCCGGAAAATGCTCAGTTACCACCAAGAAACACCCACTTCCTGTCAATCACTCAACGATCACCAGTGCGACTGAAAAGCGTCGCTCGACCTTGTGTAAAACTGCATAGTTTTTTATGAAAGTACGTCACGCGTGCGCACTGCGGCCCATACGCATGCGCAGAAATTATGATTTTTAGCCTGATCGCTGCGCTGCGAACAACGGCAGCTAGCGATCAACTCGGAATGACCACCAATATCCCATAATGACAATATAAAAAAAAGTTTTGGGGAGATTTTTGAAAATATATTAAAAATAAAAAACTAACATATACTAACATGTACATAAGTATTCACAGCCTTTGCTTAATACTTTGTGGATGCACCTTTGGCAGCAATTACAGCCTCAATTCTTTTTGAATATGATGCCACAAGCTTGGCACACCTATCTTTGGCAGTTTTGTCCATTCCTCTCTCAGCACCTCTCAAGCTCCATCAGGTTGGATGGGAAGCATCGGTGCACAGCCATTTTCAGATCTCTCCAGAGATATTCAAATGGACATTCACTAGAATGAAGAGCATCTCTGTGCACTCCCGGCGAGGCTAGGCAACTGATCACCTAGTCAAGCCGGGAGTGCACGCCTACGATGGAGCCGCACTGGATGAGTACGGCTATATATATATATAATGATGCTATAGAATTTCCTCAACTCTGTGCTGATTTATTCTGCTAGTTAAACATAAGAAACCTACATATCTTGGTAATACTGCAATTGACAGCAGTGCCCTATATCTTGAACTGCTAGATATGCAGTATATATCTCAAATTTTGAAGGTGATCTTATTGTGTGGGCTCGTACTGTTTCCCCTGCACTGCTCTCTGGCTTCATACTTTTATCCTACTCATCCCTGACCCACCTTACTGCACTCTCATCCTCCTGTTCACTGCTCATGGTAGCCAACAGGGGAGCAGCAGAACCAGAGTGCATATGAGCCTATTCTACACATTTCTAAGTTTAGGGGTCCTTTTCATGTGACCGACACTGGCAACCCTAAGCAGGGGTCAGGTAAATATGTTTACCCTCACCCTTATCCACCTAACCCTGCCTTCCCACAGCCTAATCCTAACCTCTCCCCCCTCACCACAGCCCAACCCTATCTTTCCCCAGTGGGGACTAAACCTAACCCACCTTCTTGCAGCCTAAACCTGACCATCCCTTACCTGCACCCTAACCCTCCCCAGCAGCCTAAACCTAACCTCCCCCATTCCCCTGCAGCTTACCAATGAGTAGTCCTGGTAGCAGTTGATCGGGATTCTGACATATAGGATCCTGGCGCCAGCATTTCAATCCATGTCGGGATGCCGGCATCGGCATTCCGAGCAGTGTTGGGATTTCGGCATCAATATTTTTACTGCCGGGATGGCAAAAACGCTGGTATCCTGAACGGATCCTGCTGTTCAGATACTATGCAAATGATGTTTGATATTTCATAACTTATATTTATATTCTATATCCAATAACTTTATTTGCCATATTTTCACCTTACCTTGTTCATGCCGTGTATTTCAACTATATGTGTCCTGTGTATAACCTATTAATACAGCCTTTTAAAAAATGTAATTAACAGGATAGGTCCATTGCCACCATTTTGAATCACTTATAACTAGAGATGAGCGGGTTCGGTTCTCTGAGAACCGAACCCTACTGAACATAACGTCCCGAGCCCGGATCCGAGTCTGGCACAGGTTTTCCCACCTGACTCGGAAACCAGAACGAGGCAAAATCCTGCTGTCAGATTGTCACGGGTTTTGGATTCCATATAAGGAGCTGCACGTCGCTGCCATTTTCACTCCAGTCTCTCTCCTCAGTGTCTGTCCGTGTGGGGAAGTGGTGTGGCGACCTGCTCTGTCTTATGTGTGTCATTCCAGTGCTGTGTTGTGCTGCTTCAGTCCTGTGGTGGTGTCTTGTGCTGCATCAGTCCAGTCACAGTGGTGGTGTCCTCTGCTGCCATATGTCCAGTGCTGTTGTATTAATCCAGTCCATTGCAGTGGTGCTGTGTTGTGCTGCATCAGTCCAGTGGTGAGGTCCTGGTACTGCCGTATAAGTCCAGTGATACTGCTGTATAAATCCAGTCCAGTGATACTGTCGTATATGTCCAGTGGTACTGCCGTATAAATCCAGTGGTAATGCCGTATATATGTATGTCCAGTGGTACTGACATATAATTCCAGTGATACTGCTCTATAGGTCCAGTGGTACTGACGTATAAATCCAGTGGTACTGCCGTATAAATCCAGTCCAGTGGTACTGCCGTATATGTCCACTGATACGGACATATATGTCCAGTGGTACTGCCGTATAAATCCAGTGATACTGTCGTATATGTCCAGTGATACTGCCGTTTATGTCCAGTGGTACTGCCATATAAATCCAGTAGTACTGCCGTATTAATCCAGTCCAGTGGTACTGCCATATATGTCCAGTGATACTGCCTTGTATGTCCAGTGGTACTGCCGTATATGTCTAGTGATACTGCTGTATAAATCCAGTCCAGTGGTACTCCCATATAAATCCAGTGGTACTGCCGTATAAATCCAGTCCAGTGGTACTGCCGTATAAGTCCAGTCCAGTGGTGCTGCCATATAAGTCCAGTAGTTCTGTCCTGTGCTGTATATAGGGGTAATTCCAAGTTGATTGCAGCAGGAATTTTGTTAGCAGTTGGGCAAAACCATGTGCACTGCAGGGGAGGCAGATATAACATGTGCAGAAAGAGTTAGATTTGGGTGGGTTATTTTGTTTCTGTGCAGGGTAAATACTAGTGATGAGCGGGTTCGGATCCTCGGAATCCGACCCGCCCGAACTTCACCTTTTTTTTACATGGGTCCGAGCGACTCGGATCCTCCCGCCTTGCTCGGTTAACCCGAGCGCGCCCGAACGTCATCATCCCGCTGTCGGATTCTCGCGAGACTCGGATTCTATATAAGGAGCCGCGCGTCGCCGCCATTTTCACACGTGCATTGAGATTGATAAGGAGAGGACGTGGCTGGCGTCCTCTCCGTTATAGTAGAACACAGAGTGACTTAGTTAGTTATAATTGTGGGGAGGATTGGGGACGGGGAGCAGCTGTTAGGGAGTACAGTGCAGGGTTTTGATTATACCACCAGTGAGTTTAATCCTTTGTTTCTCTGCCTGAAAAAAACGCTCTGACCACCATATCTGTGCTCACTCAGTGTGCTGCACTGCTGCATGATATATCTGTGCTGAGTGCACTGCTCTGCTCACACTGCCTAATTGTGGGGACTGGGGAGCAGTTATAGCAGGAGTACAGTGCACAGTTTTGCTGACAGTGACCACCAGTCCAGTATACGTTTGTCTGCCTGAAAAACACTCCTGTGTTTTGTTTTTTTCTTCATACTAGTTTAGCAGTCTGCTGACAGTGTCCACCAGGTCCGTTATACAGTATATTATATATATAAGCAGCAGTACGGTAGGCCACGGCTGTACCTACCTCTGTGTCATCAGTGCACTCGTCGTCCATAAGTAATATAATACTATACTATCCATCCATCTACATTGTATACCTGTGTTGTTGTTTTTTTCTTCATACTAGTTTAGCAGTCTGCTGACAGTGTCCACCTGGTCCGTTATACAGTATATTATATATATAAGCAGCAGTACGGTAGGCCACGGCTGTACCTACCTCTGTGTCGTCAGTGCACTCGTCGTCCATAAGTAATATAATACTATACTATCCATCCATCTACATTGTATACCTGTGTTGTTGTTTTTTTCTTCATACTAGTTTAGCAGTCTGCTGACAGTGTCCACCAGGTCCGTTATACAGTATATTATATATATAAGCAGCAGTACGGTAGGCCACGGCTATACCTACCTCTGTGTCGTCACTCGTCGTCCATAAGTAATATAATACTATACTCTCCATCCATCTACATTGTATACCTGTGGTGTTTTTTTTTTCTTCATCCTAGTTTAGCAGTCTGCTGACAGTGTCCACCAGGTCCGTTATACAGTATATTATATATATATAAGCAGCAGTACGGTAGGCCACGGCTGTACCTACCTCTGTGTCATCACTCGTGGTTCATAAGTAATATAATACTATACTATCCATCCATCTACATTGTATACCTGTGGTGTTTTTTTTTTCTTCATCCTAGTTTAGCAGTCTGCTGACAGTGTCCACCAGGTCCGTTATACAGTATATTATATAGCATAAAAATAGAAAAATAGATCAAAGCGCTCCAATAACACCCAAGTTTTATATGTGCACACCAATGGGTGAAAAAATATAAATAAATAGCAGTACCGTGTTAGATAATAATGGTATACAATTTTCAAGCTTTGCAATGGATTGTAACTCCTTCACCTATAAAAAGAGCTTTTTACGGCTCATAAAAGGAGTAGAGAAAAAAAAAAAAAGAAAAGTGCAATAGTGCAAATTATCTTCTTTACAACAAAAAATTAATTTGATCCATCACATTTATACCTAACAGAAGTAGTCAACAGGCGTATAGTTATCCTCATAGGCAACAACAGCAGCAGCAGTAAAGATGACCACAGACAGATGCTCCACAGGTGTATATTTCGATAATAAGGTGTAGCCACTTCACACCTATATGAGCATAAATCGCTCGTAGGAGGTATAAATAATAGAGAAGGTGCAATAGTGCAATTAACCTTTTAAAAGCATATACATTTATTTTAAAATATCACACTTACACCAAAACAGACGGTTAAAAACATATAGAAATGTATCTCCAATGGCTTCAACAGCAGCTGGTAATAGGGTCCTGTATGCTCCAGATGGAAAATGGAACCAAGGATAAGGGCTCCGGAAACCGTGATCCAGGTCAGCAACCCAATGCCAGCTACAGATGCAAGTCCACAAGGAATGATACAGCAGGGAGATGCGTACGCTTAACGCGTTTCAGACAACCTTTGTCCTTCCTCAGAAGCGTAATAGCACTCTCCCCAAGGCTCCTACTTATACCCTAACTAATACAGTATCAGCTGCTCTACATTTCCGCTAATCGGTACATTATCCTGGGCGCACATGCGCCGGAATGCTTGGACGGCCGGATCCAGTATGGCCGTGCGTTTCATTTCACCGGAAGTCTCCGCACTGAAACACTATGTCCGGTATCAGCTGTAATTATGCGTTCCAAAGCGCCGGATCCAGTATGGC
Source organism: Pseudophryne corroboree (assembly GCF_028390025.1). Lineage (NCBI taxonomy): Eukaryota > Metazoa > Chordata > Amphibia > Anura > Myobatrachidae > Pseudophryne > Pseudophryne corroboree. Next base: position 380,214,746 of record NC_086444.1, on the reverse strand, counting down.
CAAGCGTTCCATTTCACCGGAAGCCTCCACATCGAGAACTTATGTCCGGAATCAGTTATACTTATGCGTTCCAAAACGCCGAGGATCGTTCTCTCCTCGGTATCTTTACATTCCAGACTTTTAGCAGCTTTCATATATTATGGAATGGCATTTAAATTACAGATGTCAATACCTCAAAAAATAAAAACATTATCAAAAAACAGTATAAAATAGCAATCTTAACGGCAGACATAAAATAGCAGCACACATAAAAAATAAAAAACAGATCTAGCAGCATATAGGAAAGACATAAAAAAGTGCACCCCTCAAATGGACATATGGGACTCAACCTAAAAAGCACTTCAACTCAAAGTCACCATTGAGACCATTAGGTCCAAGGGTCCCCAAGTGATGTATCCATCTCATCTCTGATTGGGATAATCTTTTCTCAATATTCCTGGTTCGCCAATTAGTTTGGATCTGCTGTATCCCAAAAAAACTACGTATATTGCATTCATTTGCATTATGAGTTGTTTTAAAATGAGAAGAAACAGTATGTGTTAATAATCCCTTACGAATATTATAAATATGCTCCGCAGCTCTCACTTTTAAACATCTAGTGGTTTTTCCCACATAAAAATAACCGCAAGAACATTCCAAGACATATATAATATTTTTGGAGTGACACGTAATGAACTCCTTTATCTCGACAGGCTTGCCATTGATCATTACATTGGTAATTTTCCTCTCTTTGCTTTTAACAGTTTTGCACATTAGGCAATCACCACAACGGTGATAGCCCTTAGTGCGTATACTTTGTCTTGGGTTACGTTCAATGTGGCTTTTTACTAGATGATTTCTCAAAGAGGGAGCTCTCTTATAAATAAATATGGGTTTATCAGGGATAACACTTCCCAATATAGTATCTTGTTTGAGTAATTTCCAATTAGTGTTAAAAATGTTCTCTATCTCCTTGTGTCGGTCATTAAATTGACTTATAAATGCCCATTGGTAGTCTTTGTTATCTTTATTGACTTTTGATCTTTCCTTCAAAAGGTCTTCTCTATTAATATTATTCACTTTATCTCTAGTCTTTCTTAATACTTCTGAAGAGTAACCTTTAGCTTTGAATCTTTCTGATAGATCATTTTGTTGTTCAATACAGATAGCCTCATCTGTACAATTTCTTTTGATGCGTATAAATTGGCTGAAGGGAATCGATCCCAGCCAGTTGGAGTGGTGTTGGCTTGTTACATCAATAAAACTGTTTGAATCAGTTCCTTTACGAAACGTTTTTGTTTTTAATTTATCTTCATCTATATATATATTTAGATCTAAAAAGGATACTTCCTCAGTGCTGATAGTAAAAGTCAAATTGATCGAAACCTCATTGGAGTTCAGAAAAGTGCAAAAGTCATTTAATTTATTTATGTCCCCTCTCCATATAAAAAATATATCATCTATAAACCGTTGCCATGACACCAGGTTCGCCCCCAGCTCGCCCCCACCAAAAACTAACTGCTCTTCCCAGTGGGCCATAAATAAATTGGCATAGCTGGGGGCAAACCTGGTGCCCATGGCAGTCCCTGTGCTCTGCAAATAAAATGTACCCTCAAATATAAAGGCCCTCATTCCGAGTTGTTCGCTCGGTATTTTTCATCGCATCGCAGTGAAAATCCGCTTAGTACGCATGCGCAATGTTCGCACTGCGACTGCGCCAAGTAACTTTACTATGATGAAAGTATTTTTACTCACGGCTTTTTCTTCGCTCCGGCGATCGTAATGTGATTGACAGGAAATGGGTGTTACTGGGCGGAAACACAGCGTTTCAGGGGCGTGTGGCTGAAAACGCTACCGTTTCCGGAAAAAACGCAGGAGTGGCCGGAGAAACGGTGGGAGTGCCTGGGCGAACGCTGGGTGTGTTTGTGACGTCAACCAGGAACGACAAGCACTGAAATGATCGCACAGGCAGAGTAAGTCTGGAGCTACTCTGAAACTGCTAAGTAGTTAGTAATCGCAATATTGCGAATACATCGTTCGCAATTTTAAGAAGCTAAGATTCACTCCCAGTAGGCGGCGGCTTAGCGTGTGTAACTCTGCTAAATTCGCCTTGCGACCGATCAACTCGGAATGAGGGCCAAAGTAATTATTCGTTAAAATAAATGCAATACTTTCTAAAATAAAATTCTTAATACCTTCATCCAAAGTGCTTAAATTTAAAAAATACGAGACTGCCGCTAAACCTTTCTCTTTCTCGATAATGGTATATAGAGTCCCAACGTCTGCACTACAAAGGTAATCACCTACATGCCATTCAAAATTAGAAATTTTTCGTAGCACATCCCCTGTATCTTTCAAATAAGCCCTTGTATTTTGCACCAAGGGTTGTAGGTAAAAATCTACAAAGGCGGAAAGGTTACTAGTGATGCTATTGCACCCTGAAATAATTGGACGTCCGGGGGGGTGGAGGGGGTCCTTATGTATCTTTGGGAGTACGTATATCGTAGGTATGGATGGATCTTTCAAATTAAGGTAATCAAATTCAGTCTGAGTGATTACCTTTTGATCTAGCGCTTTACTAGTGAGATCCTTTAATTCCTTAATAATTCTCATTGTAGGATCGCTTTTAAGTTTTTTATATGTGTTATTGTCATTCAATTGTCTAGTAATTTCACCCATATATGTATCCCTGTCCATAAGGACCACCCCTCCACCCTTATCTGCCGGTTTCACAATCAGTGAATCATCATCCTTCAAGGATTTTAAAGCACTAAATTCATTTTTACTTAAATTAAGACTTTTTTTCTTCTTTTTGATATTGATTGTTTTTTCTATTTCCTCTGTTACAATCTTATTGAAAACATCTACACAGCTACCCTTACAATGGGTTGGGTAGAATGTTGAAGGTGCTTTAAAACTCGTTCCCAAACATTCCTGTTCTGGTTGAGGGACTGTATTCTCCTTTTCCTTATTAAGGAAAAAGCGTTTTATTGTCAATTTCCTGGTAAACTTTTGCACATCAAGAAACAGATCAAAGGATTTAGGTTGGTATGAAGGGGCGAATTTTAAACCTTTTTGTAAAACCCGTATTTCATGGGTGGTCAATTCCCTACTAGAAAGATTAAAAATCTTTGTTTCAGTATTAGAGTGATTACTGTCACTTTTCTTACTCAGATCCTTCGCTATTAATGATTGTTCCTTATTTTTACTTTTGTTTTGTTTCCTCTTTTTCATCCCACCTCTTTTCCCCCTAAACGTTTTTGATTTTATATTCTTTTCTTTCTCCTTTGTGTTGCATGGTCCCATTCTAAAAAAGAATGGTTAGAATTAATTGGAGTCCTCAACTCATCGGTCTCCAAACATTCAAACCTATTACTTAGTCTTGGTCTAAATGGAGACTCTCGGTATGTATTCCTTCCCATATCAGAGTTATAATTATACCTTCTTTTTTCCTTATAAATATATCTAGGGTCCCTTACCATATTATCTGATCTCTGTACATTAATCCTCCTGTCCTGGTAGGTATTCCTATAGTTAAATGGTGTTCTATTAACCGTTGAAAAATTCTTATTCTTTCTATTATTTTTATTACGCCATAATGGTGTTTTATCAACAATAGGCTCTTTTCTTATTTCCTTATTAATATCATTTCCCTCCATAGTTAATTGGGTATCTCTTAAATATTTCTTATTTTTCTTTTCCCTCAATTCCCTTGTGTTCTTAGTAATTTTTCGTAATAATTCTTTTTCACACACACCAAAGTCCTCAAGATCTTTATAGGGATGAACCAGAGTGTGAAATTCATTAATCTCATGATTTAATTTCTTAAGGGTACTACTCCTTTCCTTGATTATTAAATTAATCAAAGAAATAGAGCATGTATCCAGTATGGTATTCCACTCTTTTAGAAAATCCCCATCTACAGATTCAAATGAAGGGGGTTTTATAATTTTTAAACCTTTTGGTATTAAATTTGTTTCTAAGTATTTTTCTAATGTGGTCACCTCCCACCATATACGATTCTCCTTAAGCATTGTATTCTCTAGCTTACGGAAGATTGAAGGGAGGTCTTCATCACACAATTCAATGGTATCATTAGTGGATTTAAACATGTTCTTAATTAAATCTTTCCTAGTTTCTCTAAAAGAAAACATGGTTGCAGCAATCCTCAAAAAGTGGGATTAACAGAATCACAGAAATAGTAAGGTATTGAGGATCTGCGCAAACGTTATCGGTGCAGCTAAAATCTAAAGATCACAGTGCATATCCCCTTGCACCACAAAATATAACAGATATAGCATAAAAATAGAAAAATAGATCAAAGCGCTCCAATAACACCCAAGTTTTATATGTGCACACCAATGGGTGAAAAAATATAAATAAATAGCAGTACCGTGTTAGATAATAATGGTATACAATTTTCAAGCTTTGCAATGGATTGTAACTCCTTCACCTATAAAAAGAGCTTTTTACGGCTCATAAAAGGAGTAGAGAAAAAAAATTTGGAGATACATTTCTATATGTTTTTAACCGTCTGTTTCGGTGTAAGTGTGATATTTTAAAATAAATGTATATGCTTTTAAAAGGTTAATTGCACTATTGCACCTTCTCTATTATTTATACCTCCTACGAGCGATTTATGCTCATATAGGTGTGAAGTGGCTACACCTTATTATCGAAATATACACCTGTGGAGCATCTGTCTGTGGTCATCTTTACTGCTGCTGCTGTTGTTGCCTATGAGGATAACTATACGCCTGTTGACTACTTCTGTTAGGTATAAATGTGATGGATCAAATTAATTTTTTGTTGTAAAGAAGATAATTTGCACTATTGCACTTTTCTTTTTTTTTTTTTTCTCTACTCCTTTTATGAGCCGTAAAAAGCTCTTTTTATAGGTGAAGGAGTTACAATCCATTGCAAAGCTTGAAAATTGTATACCATTATTATCTAACACGGTACTGCTATTTATTTATATTTTTTCACCCATTGGTGTGCACATATAAAACTTGGGTGTTATTGGAGCGCTTTGATCTATTTTTCTATTTTTATGCTATATCTGTTATATTTTGTGGTGCAAGGGGATATGCACTGTGATCTTTAGATTTTAGCTGCACCGATAACGTTTGCGCAGATCCTCAATACCTTACTATTACAGTATATTATATATATAAGCAGCAGTACGGTAGGCCACGGCTGTACCTACCTCTGTGTCGTCACTCGTCGTCCATAAGTAATATAATACTATACTATCCATCCATCTACATTGTATACATGAGGTGTTTTTTTTTCCTTCATACTAGTTAAGCAGTCTGCTGACAGTGTCCACCAGGTCCGTTATACAGTATATTATATATATAAGCAGCAGTACGGTAGGCCACGGCTGTACCTACCTCTGTGTCGTCAGTGCACTCGTCGTCCATAAGTAATATAATACTATACTATCCATCCATCTACAATGTATACCTGTGTTGTTGTTTTTTTCTTCATACTAGTTTAGCAGTCTGCTGACAGTGTCTACCAGGTCCGTCATACAGTATATTATATATATATAAGCAGCAGTACGGTAGGCCACGGCTGTACCTACCTCTGTGTCGTCACTCGTCGTCCATAAGTAATATAATACTATACTATCCACCCATCTACATTGTATACCTGTGGTGGCTTTTAGTTGTGCGCAAAATATGGAGAACAAAAATGTGGAGGTTAAAAAAATAGGGAAAGATCAAGATCCACTTCCACCTCGTGCTGAAGCTGCTGCCACTAGTCATGGCCGAGACGATGAAATGCCATCAACGTCGTCTGCCAAGGCCGATGCCCAATGTCATAGTACAGAGCATGTAAAATCCAAAACACAAAAGATCAGTAAAAAAATGACCCAAAAATCAAAATTAAAAGCGTCTGAGGAGAAGCGTAAACTTGCCAATATGCCATTTACGACACAGAGTGGCAAGGAACGGCTGAGGCCCTGGCCTATGTTCATGGCTAGTGGTTCAGCTTCACATGAGGATGGAAGCACTCATCCTCTCGCTAGAAAAAAGAAAAGACTTGCGGCAAAAGCACAGCAAAGAACTGTGCGTTCTTCGAAATCCCAAATCCCAAAGGAGAGTCCAATTGTGTCGGTTGCGATGCCAGACCTTCCCAACACTGGACGGGAAGAGCTTGCGCCTCTTTTTTTCTTTGCGTCATGTGCTGTTTGGGGAGTATTTTTTGGAAGGGCCATCCTGCGTGAGATGGGCCAGGTGTTTGTGCCGGCCACAAGGGTCGCTTAGCTTACTCACACAGCTACCTCATTGCGCCTCTTTTTTTCTTTGCGTCATGTGCTGTTTGGGGAGTATTTTTTGGAAGGGCCATCCTGCCTGACACTGCAGTGCCACTCCTAGATGGGCCAGGTGTTTGTGTCGGCCACTAGGGTTGCTTAGCTTATTCACACAGCTACCTCATTGCGCCTCTTTTTTTCTTTGCGTCATGTGCTGTTTGGGGAGTATTTTTTGGAAGGGCCATCCTGCGTGACACTGCAGTGCCACTCCTAGATGGGCCAGGTGTCTGTGTCGGCCACTAGGGTCGCTTAACTTACTCACACAGCTACCTCATTGCGCCTCTTTTTTTCTTTGCGTCATGTGCTGTTTGGGGAGTATTTTTTGGAAGGGCCATCCTGCCTGACACTGCAGTGCCACTCCTAGATGGGCCAGGTGTTTGTGTCGGCCACTAGGGTCGCTTAGCTTACTCACACAGCTACCTCATTGCGCCTCTTTTTTTCTTTGCGTCATGTGCTGTTTGGGGAGTATTTTTTGGAAGGGCCATCCTGCCTGACACTGCAGTGCCACTCCTAGATGGGCCAGGTGTTTGTGTCGGCCACTTGTGTTGCTTAGCTTAGCCATCCAGCGACCTCGGTGCAAATTTTAGGACTAAAAATAATATTGTCAGGTGTGAGGTGTTCAGAATAGACTGGAAATGAGTGTAAATTATGGTTATTGAGGTTAATAATACTATGGGATCAAAATGACCCCCAAATTCAATGATTTAAGCTGTTTTTTTAGGGTTTATTGAAAAAAACACCCGAATCCAAAACACACCCGAATCCGACCAAAAAAATTCGGTGAGGTTTTGCCAAAACGCGTTCGAACCCAAAACACGGCTGCGGAACCGAACACAAAACCAAAACACAAAACCCGAAAAATTTCCGGTGCACATCACTAGTAAATACTGGCTGCTTTATTTTTACACTGCAAATTTGATTGCAGATTGAGCACACCACACCCAAATCTAACTCTCTCTGCACATGTTATATCTGTCTCCCCTGCAGTGCACATGGTTTTGTCCAACTGCTAAAAAATTTCCTGCTGCGATCAACTTGGAATTACCCCCATTATTTGCTCCAAATAAAGGGGTTATTACTATTTAATCCAAATAATTTTTACAGGGTTTTTCCTGTGTCGTGTAGAGGTACACTCTCCTGTGCTGCATTTTGTTATATAACTCCAGAAAAATAATGGAGAACAAAAATTTGGAGGATAAAATAGGGAAATATCAAGAACCACTTTCTCCTACTGCTGCTGCTGCCACTGCTGTTGTTGCTGCTGGGAGTCAATCATCATCCCAGAAGGGAAGTCGGAAGACCACTTGTACTACTTCAACTAAGCAATTGACTGTCCAACAGTTCTTTGCGAAGAAGATGAAATATGACAGCAGTCATCCTGTTGCAAAACGGTTAACTGAGGCCTTGACAGCTATGTTGGTGTTAGACGTGCGTCTGGCATCCACCATTAGTGCAGTGGGACTGCTGTGCCACTCCTAGATGGGCCAGGTGTTTGTGCCGCACATTTGTGTCACTTAACTTAGTCATACAGATACCTAATTGCACTTCTTTTACTTCTTTGCATGATGTGCTGTTTGAGGCCTAGTTTTTTTAAGTGCCATCCTTTCTGCCACAGCAGTGCCACTCCTATATGGGCCAGGTGTTTGTGCCACACACTTGTGTCGCTTAGCTTAGTCATACAGCTACCTCATTGCACATATTTTATTTCTTTGCATGATGTGCTGTATGGGGCCTAGGTTTTTTTAAGTTCCATCCTGTCTGCCACTGTAGTGCTAGTCCTAGATGGGCCAGGTGTTTGTGCCGCACAGTTGTGTCGTTTAACTCAGTCATACAGCTACCTCATTACACCTCTATTACTTCTTTGCATGATGTGCTGTTTGGGGACTAGTTTTTTTTAAGTGCCATCCTGTCTGCCACTTCAGTGCCACTCTTAAATGGGCCAGGTGTTTGTTCCGCACAGTTGTGTCGCTTAGCTTAGTCATCCAGGTACCCCTGTGCAACTTTTATGCCTAAAAACAATATTGTAAGGTATTCAGAATAGACTGGAAATTAATGTTATTGAGTTAATAAACCATAGGATCAAAATTATCCCCAAATTCTGCCATTTTAGCTTTTTTTTTTTTTTTTTTTAAATCATCCAGATTCAAAACCAAAACCAAAACCCTAAAGGGTGGTTTTGGCAAAACCTACCCAGATCCAAAACACGAGCAGGGATCCAGATCCAAAACCAAAACACAAAAAGTGCCCGCCGCACATCTCTACTTATAACATAGGCTGATAAACATTTTGTGTTTTCTTGCATTTTTACATGTTTTGATATATCTGTTCTTGTCGCATTTGTATTACTATACTATTATAGTTCTGTGTTCCAATAATTTTTTAGCATTATTGTATTGTCCAATCTATTTGTATGGATATCTATGTATATAGAAATTTGGAATGATACTCTCCAGTGAGCGGAAGGAATTATTACTTTAGATGTACAGACAGAGCCAGTGCAAGCATTCTCCTCTCTCATCCGCTTTAGCATCTGGCCACTTGCAATCCCCCGATGAATGAGAAACACAGAGGGGTATATTTATTAAAAGTCGATTTTGGTCAATGTTGATTGATTTTTTTGGTCAGTGTTGGGTCGATTTTTGATCAATTTTGTGTTCAGGATCTAATTCACACATTTACCAACATGATTTTTGACATTCTTTTATTAAAAAAAGGCAAAAATCACCTGTTAGTAAATGTGAGATTTAGGGGTATATTTACTAGAAATCTATTTGGGCCAATTTTTGATCAATGTTTGGTCAATTTTGTATTTCTACATTCTAAATTCCACATTTACTAACAGATTATTTAAAAAAAAAATGTAAATGTGGCCAAAAATCGTCTGTTGGTAAATGTTGTGGTAAATGTTGTAATCTAGAATCTACGCAGAAGGATAAGATGCCACAGCACATAGGAGAAGCCACACATCACTGTTGAACACTGGAGGAATCTTCCAGGGTAAGAGTAAGGAAAATACAATCTATAATAACCTGCTTATTACTAAATATATCTATACCAAACCACCATGCCACAAACAAGCTTAAGCATTATTTAACCTAAGATATGATTTTCTCAATATTGTTTTAATATTAAAGTTGTGTATAGGCATTTTCAATTAAGATTTTTTTTCTCTTACGTCCTAGAGGATACTGGGGTCCACATTAGTACCAATGGGTATAGATGGGTCCACTAGGAGTCATGGGCACTTTCAGAATTTGATAGTGTGGGCTGGCTCCTATATCTATGCCCCTCAGTTTAGAAAATGTGCCCAGAGGAGCCGGTCATGCTTGGGAAGCTCCTGAAGAGTTTTCTGCATTTATTTTCTATTTTATTATTTTCAGACAGGTCTGGTTGTTACCAGACTGCCTGCTTCATGGGATTTAGGGGGGAACAGCCCAACTTCCCTAGGGTTAATGGTCCCGTTCCCCGCTGACAGGACACTTAGCTCCACCACGGCAAGCGTACAAACCCGCAGCATGAAGCCACCCGTAACAGAGCAAGAAGACTCAAGAGTGGCGAGTAGGTGGCTGGCATCCTGGTTAGTGGGTCGCCGACTGTAATGGTGGCAAAAGGGTAGGAGCGCAGCGCTGCATGCACACTGCGCGCCAGGCTTCAGATGCATGGTGTGACCGCTGTGAGGGGTGGCTGGAGCCACTACTATTACCCACTAACTGGCATACCTTACAGGGGTTTTAACTAGGGATGAGCGGGTTCGGTTCCTCGGAATCCGAACCCGCCCGAACTTCAGTTTTTTTTACACGGGGCCGAGCGACTCAGATCTTCCCGCCTTGCTCGGTTAACCCGAGCGCGCCCGAACGTCATCATCCCGCTGTCGGATTCTCGCGAGGCTCGGATTCTATCGCGAGACTCGGATTCTATATAAGGAGCCGCGCGTCGCCGCCATTTTCACACGTGCATTGAGATTCATAGGGAGAGGACGTGGCTGGCGTCCTCTCCGTTTATAGAGAAGAGAGTGAGACAGTAGAGAGAGACACAGTAGTAATTTTGGGGAGCATTAGGAGGAGTACTAGTAGTTACTTGCTGAAGTGATAGATAGTGTGACTGTATTATCTGACTTGTGGGGGAGACACTGACAGTGGGGAGCAGTTAGAGTCTGAGAGCAGGACTCAGGAGTACATATAACGTACAGTGCACACTTTTGCTGCCAGAGTGCCACACTGCCATTGTGACCACACTGACCACCAGTATAATATATATTGTGATTGTCTGCTTAGGAGTACTACTTGCAAGTTGCTGATAGTGTGACCAGTGACCTGACCACCAGTTTAATAATCACCACCAGTGAGTTTAATATATATATATATATATATATATATAATTGTATATAATATATATATAATATTGTATACCACCTACCCGTGGTTTTTTTTTTCTTTCTTCTTTATAGTTTATACATACAACTATAGTAGCTTACTGTAGCAGTCTGCGGTGCTGCTGAGCTGACAGTGTCCAGCAGGTCCGTCATCAGTCATTACATAATAAATATATCTACCTGTCCTGCTGCAGTACTAGTGATATTATATATATATATATATATATTGATTTCATCTCATTATCATCCAGTCTATATTAGCAGCAGACACAGTATGGTAGTCCACGGCTGTAGCTACCTCTGTGTCGGCAGTCGCTCGTCCATCCATAATTGTATACCACTTACCCGTGTTTTTTTTTTTTCCTTTCTTCTTTATACATACTACTATAGTAGCTTACTGTAGCAGTCTGCGGTGCTGCTGAGCTGACAGTGTCCAGCAGGTCCGTCATCAGTCATTACATAATAAATATATCTACCTGTCCGGCTGCAGTACTAGTGATATTATATATATATATTGATTTCATCTCATTATCATCCAGTCTATATTAGCAGCAGACACAGTACGGTAGTCCACGGCTGTAGCTACCTCTGTGTCGGCAGTCGCTCGTCCATCCATAATTGTATACCACCTACCCGTGGTTTTTTTTTTCTTTCTTCTTTATACATACTACTATAGTAGCTTACTGTAGCAGTCTGCGGTGCTGCTGAGCTGACAGTGTCCAGCAGGTCCGTCATCAGTCATTACATAATAAATATATCTACTTGTCCGGCTGCAGTACTAGTGATATTATATATATATATATTGATTTCATCTCATTATCATCCAGTCTATATTAGCAGCAGACACAGTACGGTAGTCCACGGCTGTAGCTACCTCTGTGTCGGCAGTCGCTCGTCCATCCATAATTGTATACCACCTACCCGTGGTTTTTTTCTTTTCTTTCTTCTTTATACATACTACTATAGTAGCTTACTGTAGCAGTCTGCGGTGCTGCTGAGCTGACAGTGTCCAGCAGGTCCGTCATCAGTCATTACATAATAAATATATCTACCTGTCCGGCTGCAGTACTAGTGTGATATAATATATATTGATTTCATCTCATTATCATCCAGTCTATATTAGCAGCAGACACAGTACGGTAGTCCACGGCTGTAGCTACCTCTGTGTCGGCAGTCGCTCTTCCATCCATAATTGTATACCACCTACCCGTGGTTTTTTTTTTCTTTCTTCTTTATACATACTACTATAGTAGCTTACTGTAGCAGTCTGCGGTGCTGCTGAGCTGACAGTGTCCAGCAGGTCCGTCATCAGTCATTACATAATAAATATATCTACCTGTCCGGCTGCAGTACTAGTGATATTATATATATATATATATTGATTTCATCTCATTATCAACCAGTCTATATTAGCAGCAGACACAGTACGGTAGTCCACGGCTGTAGCTACCTCTGTGTCGGCAGTCGCTCGTCCATCCATAATTGTATACCACCTACCCGTGTTTTTTTCTTTTTCTTTCTTCTTTATACATACTACTATAGTAGCTTACTGTAGCAGTCTGCGGTGCTGCTGAGCTGACAGTGTCCAGCAGGTCCGTCATCAGTCATTACATAATAAATATATCTACCTGTCCGGCTGCAGTACTAGTGATATTATATATATATATATTGATTTCATCTCATTATCATCCAGTCTATATTAGCAGCAGACACAGTACGGTAGTCCACGGCTGTAGCTACCTCTGTGTCGGCAGTCGCTCGTCCATCCATAATTGTATACCACCTACCCGTGGTTTTTTTTTTTCTTTCTTCTTTATACATACTACTATAGTAGCTTACTGTAGCAGTCTGCGGTGCTGCTGAGCTGACAGTGTCCAGCAGGTCCGTCATCAGTCATTACATAATAAATATATCTACTTGTCCGGCTGCAGTACTAGTGATATTATATATATATATATATTGATTTCATCTCATTATCATCCAGTCTATATTAGCAGCAGACACAGTACGGTAGTCCACGGCTGTAGCTACCTCTGTGTCGGCAGTCGCTCGTCCATCCATAATTGTATACCACCTACCCGTGGTTTTTTCTTTTCTTTCTTCTTTATACATACTACTATAGTAGCTTACTGTAGCAGTCTGCGGTGCTGCTGAGCTGACAGTGTCCAGCAGGTCCGTCATCAGTCATTACATAATAAATATATCTACCTGTCCGGCTGCAGTACTAGTGATATTATATATATATATATATTGATTTCATCTCATTATCAACCAGTCTATATTAGCAGCAGACACAGTACAGTAGTCCACGGCTGTAGCTACCTCTGTGTCGGCAGTCGCTCGTCCATCCATAATTGTATACCACCTACCCGTGTTTTTTTTTTTTCTTTCTTCTTTATACATACTACTATAGTAGCTTACTGTAGCAGTCTGCGGTGCTGCTGAGCTGACAGTGTCCAGCAGGTCCATCATCAGTCATTACATAATAAATATATCTACCTGTCCGGCTGCAGTACTAGTGATATTATATATATATATATTGATTTCATCTCATTATCATCCAGTCTATATTAGCAGCAGACACAGTACGGTAGTCCACGGCTGTAGCTACCTCTGTGTCGGCAGTCGCTCATCCATCCATAATTGTATACCACCTACCCGTGGTTTTTTTTTCTTTCTTCTTTATACATACTACTATAGTAGCTTACTGTAGCAGTCTGCGGTGCTGCTGAGCTGACAGTGTCCAGCAGGTCCGTCATCAGTCATTACATAATAAATATATCTACCTGTCCGGCTGCAGTACTAGTGATATTATATATATATATATTGATTTCATCTCATTATCATCCAGTCTATATAAGCAGCAGACACAGTACGGTAGTCCACGGCTGTAGCTACCTCTGTGTCGGCAGTCGCTCGTCCATCCATAATTATATACCACCTACCCGTGGTTTTTTTTTATTCTTCTTTATACATACTACTATAGTAGCTTACTGTAGCAGTCTGCGGTGCTGCTGAGCTGACAGTGTCCAGCAGGTCCGTCATCAGTCATTACATAATAAATATATCTACCTGTCCGGCTGCAGTACTAGTGATATTATATATATATTGATTTCATCTAATTATCATCCAGTCTATATTAGCAGCAGACACAGTACGGTAGTCCACGGCTGTAGCTACCTCTGTGTCGGCAGTCGCTCGTCCATCCATAATTGTATACCACCTACCCGTGGTTTTTTTTCTTTTCTTCTTTATACATACTACTATAGTAGCTTACTGTAGCAGTCTGCGGTGCTGCTGAGCTGACAGTGTCCAGCAGGTCCGTCATCAGTCATTACATAATAAATATATCTACCTGTCCGGCTGCAGTACTAGTGATATTATATATATATATATTGATTTCATCTCATTATCATCCAGTCTATATTAGCAGCAGACACAGTACGGTAGTCCACGGCTGTAGCTACCTCTGTGTCGGCAGTCGCTCGTCCATCCATAATTGTATACCACCTACCCGTGGTTTTTTTTTTCTTCTTTATACATACTACTATAGTAGCTTACTGTAGCAGTCTGCGGTGCTGCTGAGCTGACAGTGTCCAGCAGGTCCGTCATCAGTCATTACATAATAAATATATCTACCTGTCCGGCTGCAGTACTAGTGATATTATATATATATATATATTGATTTCATCTCATTATCATCCAGTCTATATTAGCAGCAGACACAGTACGGTAGTCCACGGCTGTAGCTACCTCTGTGTCGGCAGTCGCTCGTCCATCCATAATTGTATACCACCTACCCGTGGTTTTTTTTTTCTTTCTTCTTTATACATACTACTATAGTAGCTTACTGTAGCAGTCTGCGGTGCTGCTGAGCTGACAGTGTCCAGCAGGTCCGTCATCAGTCATTACATAATAAATATATCTACCTGTCCGGCTGCAGTACTAGTGTGATATAATATATAATGATTTCATCTCATTATCATCCAGTCTATATTAGCAGCAGACACAATACGGTAGTCCACGGCTGTAGCTACCTCTGTGTCTTTTAGTTGTGCCTATTAAAATATGGAGAACAAAAATGTTGAGGTTCCAAAATAAGGGAAAGATCAAGATCCACTTCCACCTCGTGCTGAAGCTGCTGCCACTAGTCATGGCCGAGACGATGAAATGCCAGCAACGTCGTCTGCCAAGGCCGATGCCCAATGTCATAGTACAGAGCATGTAAAATCCAAAACACCAAATATCAGTAAAAAAAGGACTCCAAAATCTAAAATAAAATTGTCGTCGGAGAAGAGTAAACTTGCCAATATGCCATTTACCACACGGAGTGGCAAGGAACGGCTGAGGCCCTGGCCTATGTTCATGGCTAGTGGTTCAGCTTCACATGAGGATGGAAGCACTCAGCCTCTCGCTAGAAAAATGAAAAGACTCAAGCTGGCAAAAGCACCGCAAAGAACTGTGCGTTCTTCGAAATCCCAAATCCACAAGGAGAGTCCAATTGTGTCGGTTGCGATGCCTGACCTTCCCAACACTGGACGTGAAGAGCATGCGCCTTCCACCATTTGCACGCCCCCTGAAAGTGCTGGAAGGAGCACCCGCAGTCCAGTTCCTGATAGTCAGATTGAAGATGTCAGTGTTGAAGTACACCAGGATGAGGAGGATATGGGTGTTGCTGGCGCTGGGGAGTAAATTGACAAGGAGGATTCTGATGGTGAGGTGGTTTGTTTAAGTCAGGCACCCGGGGAGACACCTGTTGTCCGTGGGAGGAATAGGGCCGTTGACATGCCTGGTGAAAATACCAAAAAAATCAGCTCTTCGGTGTGGAAGTATTTCACCAGAAATGCGGACAACATTTGTCAAGCCGTGTGTTGCCTTTGTCAAGCTGTAATAAGTAGGGGTAAGGACGTTAACCACCTCGGAACATCCTCCCTTATACGTCACCTGCAGCGCATTCATAATAAGTCAGTGACAAGTTCAAAAACTTTGGGCGACAGCGGAAGCAGTCCACTGACCAGTAAATCCCTTCCTCTTGTAACCAAGCTCACGCAAACCACCCCACCAACTCCCTCAGTGTCAATTTCCTCCTTCCCCAGGAATGCCAATAGTCCTGCAGGCCATGTCACTGGCAATTCTGACGAGTCCTCTCCTGCCTGGGATTCCTCCGATGCATCCTTGCGTGTAACGCCTACTGCTGCTGGCGCTGCTGTTGTTGCTGCTGGGAGTCGATGGTCATCCCAGAGGGGAAGTCGTAAGCCCACTTTTACTACTTCCACCAAGCAATTGACTGTCCAACAGTCCTTTGCGAGGAAGATGAAATATCACAGCAGTCATCCTGTTGCAAAGCGGATAACTGAGGCCTTGACAACTATGTTGGTGTTAGACGTGCGTCCGGTATCCGCCGTTAGTTCACAGGGAACTAGACAATTTCTTGAGGTAGTGTGCCCCCGTTACCAAATACCATCTATGTTCCACTTCTCTAGGCAGGCGATACCGAGAATGTACACGGACGTCAGAAAAAGTCTCATCAGTGTCCTTAAAAATGCAGTTGTACCCAATGTCCACTTAACCATGGACATGTGGACAAGTGGAGCAGGGCAGGGTCAGGACTATATGACTGTGACAGCCCACTGGGTAGATGTATGGACTCCCGCCGCAAGAACAGCAGCGGCGGCACCAGTAGCAGCATCTCGCAAACGCCAACTCTTTCCTAGGCAGGCTACGCTTTGTATCACCGGTTTCCAGAATACGCACACAGCTGAAAACCTCTTACGGCAACTGAGGAAGATCATCGCGGAATGGCTTACCCCAATTGGACTCTCCTGTGGATTTGTGGCATCGGACAACGCCAGCAATATTGTGTGTGCATTAAATATGGGCAAATTTCAGCACGTCCCATGTTTTGCACATACCTTGAATTTGGTGGTGCAGAATTTTTTAAAAAACGACAGGGGCGTGCAAGAGATGCTGTCGGTGGCCAGAAGAATTGCGGGACACTTTCGGCGTACAGGCACCACGTACAGAAGACTGGAGCACCACCAAAAACGCCTGAACCTGCCCTGCCATCATCTGAAGCAAGAAGTGGTAACGAGGTGGAATTCAACCCTCTATATGCTTCAGAGGTTGGAGGAGCAGCAAAAGGCCATTCAAGCCTATACAATTGAGCATGATATAGGAGGTGGAATGTACCTGTCTCAAGCGCAGTGGAGAATGATTAAAACGTTGTGCAAGGTTCTGCAACCTTTTGAACTTGCCACACGTGAAGTCAGTTCAGACACTGCCAGCCTGAGTCAGGTCATTCCCCTCATCAGGCTTTTGCAGAAGAAGCTGGAGGCATTGAAGGAGGAGCTAAAAGGGAGCGATTCCGCTAGGCATGTGGGACTTGTGGATGGAGCCCTTAATTCGCTTAACAAGGATTCACGGGTGGTCAATCTGTTGAAATCAGAGCACGACATTTTGGCCACCGTGCTCGATCCTAGATTTAAAACCTACCTTGGATCTCTCTTTCCGGCAGACACAAGTCTGCTGGGGTTCAAAGACCTGCTGGTGACAAAATTGTCAAGTCAAGCGGAACGCGACCTGTCAACATCTCCTCCTTCACATTCTCCCGCAACTGGGGGTGCGAGGAAAAGGCTCAGAATTCCGAGCCCACCCGCTGGCGGTGATGCAGGGCAGTCTGGAGCGACTGCTGATGCTGACATCTGGTCCGGACTGAAGGACCTGACAACGATTACGGACATGTCGTCTACAGTCACTGCATATGATTCTCTCACCATTGAAAGAATGGTGGAGGATTATATGAGTGACCGCATCCAAGTAGGCACGTCAGACAGTCCGCACTTATACTGGCAGGAAAAAGAGGCAATTTGGAGGCCCTTGCACAAACTGGCTTTATTCTACCTAAGTTGCCCTCCCACAAGTGTGTACTCCGAAAGAGTGTTTAGTGCCGCCGCTCACCTTGTCAGCAATCTGCGTACGAGGTTACTTCCAGAAAATGTGGAGAAGATGATGTTCATTAAAATGAATTATAATCAATTCCTCCGTGGAGACATTGACCAGCAGCAATTGCCTCCACAAAGTACACAGGGAGCTGAGATGGTGGATTCCAGTGGGGACGAATTGATAATCTGTGAGGAGCGGGATGTACACGGTGATATATTGGAGGATGATGATGAGGTGGACATCTTGCCTCTGTAGAGCCAGTTTGTGCAAGGAGAGATTAATTGCTTCTTTTTCGGTGGGGGTCCAAACCAACCCGTCATTTCAGTCACAGTCGTGTGGCAGACCCTGTCACTGAAATGATGGGTTGGTTAAAGTGTGCATGTCCTGTTTATACAACATAAGGGTGGGTGGGAGGGCCCAAGGACAATTCCATCTTGCACCTCTTTTTTCTTTCATTTTTCTTTGCGTCATGTGCTGTTTGGGGAGTGTTTTTTGGAAGGGCCATCCTGCGTGACACTGCAGTGCCACTCCTAGATGGGCCAGGTGTTTGTGTCGGCCACTAGGGTCGCTTATCTTACTCACACAGCTACCTCATTGCGCCTCTTTTTTTCTTCTTTGCGTCATGTGCTGTTTGGGGAGTGTTTTTTGGAAGGGCCATCCTGCGTGACACTGCAGTGCCACTCCTAGATGGGCCAGGTGTTTGTGTCGGCCACTAGGGTCGCTTAGCTTACTCACACAGCTACCTCATTGCGCCTCTTTTTTTCTTCTTTGCGTCATGTGCTGTTTGGGGAGTGTTTTTTGGAAGGGCCATCCTGCGTGACACTGCAGTGCCACTCCTAGATGGGCCAGGTGTTTGTGTCGGCCACTAGGGTCGCTTATCTTACTCACACAGCTACCTCATTGCGCCTCTTTTTTTCTTCTTTGCGTCATGTGCTGTTTGGGGAGTGTTTTTTGGAAGGGCCATCCTGCGTGACACTGCAGTGCCACTCCTAGATGGGCCAGGTGTTTGTGTCGGCCACTAGGGTCGCTTAGCTTACTCACACAGCTACCTCATTGCGCCTCTTTTTTTCTTTGCGTCATGTGCTGTTTGGGGAGTGTTTTTTGGAAGGGCCATCCTGCGTGACACTGCAGTGCCACTCCTAGATGGGCCAGGTGTTTGTGTCGGCCACTAGGGTCGCTTAGCTTAGTCATCCAGCGACCTCGGTGCAAATTTTAGGACTAAAAATAATATTGTGAGGTGTGAGGTATTCAGAATAGACTGAAAATGAGTGGAAATTATGGTTTTTGAGGTTAATAATACTTTGGGATCAAAATGACCCCCAAATTATATGATTTAAGCTGTTTTTTAGGGTTTTTTTTTAAAAAACACCCGAATCCAAAACACACCCGAATCCGACAAAAAAAATTCGGTGAGGTTTTGCCAAAACGCGGTCGAACCCAAAACACGGCCGCGGAACCGAACCCAAAACCAAAACACAAAACCCGAAAAATTTCAAGTGCACATCCCCAGTTTTAACCCTCTATAGACTTTATTCTGCACCTCAGCCAGTATAAAACCCGGGAAGATTGCGCACCATTACGGGGGCGGGGCCTTCACTATGAGCTGACCCAGCAGCTCACCAGCGCCATTTTCTCATCTGCAGCTTACACAGGCAGCCTAACAGGGAAGCGCAGCACCTCCACAAAGACTCCAGAGCACCTCAGCGGTACCGGGGGGTCATAGCAAAGGGGGGAGCAATATTTTAATGTACTAAGTCATCTTAGAGTACTTGGTTTGCGACCCAGCTAAGTTTGTATTTTAGCTATAGGGGCACTGTGTGGCTCAGAGGCAGAACTCTGGGAGGCAATGGAGTCATCTGCCGCCGGGCTCCTGCTCTGAAGGGGGGCACCTCTCCTCCCATTCTGGGGCACCATTGAATCAAGTTAATTGATAGCTGTCACTGTCTCTTCAGTGTCCGACTTCCTCACTGGTCCCTGCACCTTACACCTCACACCCACTTTATTATGCTGAATATACACATTTTACAAGTATCACTCCCAGGATTAGAGACCACAACCTATTACACTGGAAGCAGGCACCTTACTGATGAAGCTGTTTGCTCCTGCATAGGAAATATGAGAATTTTAACTATATGAAGATACTTCTCTGACAATTACACGTAACTTCATATAGTTAGAATTCTCATGCTTCCCGTACAGGAGCAAATAGCTCCATCAGTAAAGTGTCTGCTTGTCAGTGTAACAGGTCATGGGTTCTAATCCCGGGTATGACTGCTAAGAAAGGTGTGATTTAAAATAAAAGACAATTAAATGTATAAATACAGTATATACATTTTTTTCGGAACACTCCATATACACACACACATACATACACACACACACACACACACACACACACACACACACACACACACACACACACACACACACACATATATTTATCTTGCCTCCAGGCAACTGTGACGAACTTACGCCACTGGTGTGGCTGGCTCCAATATACTCTGTGTCTCCCTACAAGGCTCTGTGTGGGTTAACTGTGCTTTTAACCAATTCCTCACCATGTGTGTGTGTTCTTTTACATTTATCATGTCAGAGAAGTGTGTATCATGCACAGCAGAGTGCTTTTCTCAGTCTGGGGAATCTCTACAGTGTACTCAGGATAGTACACATTCTCAGGCTAGTGGATCAGAACCTGTATGGTTAGATTCATTAAAAGGGATTATTTCAAATATTTCAAACAAATTATCCCAAAATGAAAAGGAGACGCAATATTTAAGGCAATCTGTAAATTACCTGATGAATAGAGATTCAATTGTTATTCCGGCATCTCAGACCCCTGCTATTTGTCCACAGAAGCGTACTCTGGCCCAAATTATGCAGGCTGATACCAATGAGGATGATGTATCAGACCCAGAGGAGGGTGAGGTGGACTCGGTAGGGGGCGGGTGCAGCTTTATCACAGGGGATACAAGCCCTGATAGAAGCTATTGGAGATGTCCTGCACATTCCTGGTGTCAGAGGACGAGGAGGAATCTTATTTTAATGTAAAAAAGAAATCCTCAGCTACTTTCCCTGAATCTAAGGAACTTAATTCCCTATTTGTAGAAACTTGGGTGAATTGTGACAAGAAGTTTCAGGTCCCAAAAAGGCTGCTCACATCCTTCCCGTTTCCTCAGGATGACAGAAAGAAATGGGAAAACCCAACGATTGTTTACACATTGGTTTCTAGGCTGTCACGTAAGATAGTTTTACCTGTTCCTGGGACAGCTTCCTTGAAGGATGCTGCAGACAGCAAAATTAGACTACTCTCAAATCTCTGTACACAGCTGTAGAGGTGGCCCAGAGACCCTCTATAGCTTGTGCGTGGATCTCTAGGACCATTGCAAAATGGTCAGGTAATCAAATTGAGGGGTTAAATTCCTTATCCGGGGGGGAGATAATTTTACTCCTTCAGCATATACAGGATTCGGCTAACTTTATGGTGGAGGCCATAAAAGAAATTGGTTTACTCAATGTACGCTCCACTGCTATGGCAGTATCGGCACGCAGGGGCTTGTGGCTACGTCAGTGGACAGCGGACGCGGATTCCAGGAAGGTGTGGAAAGCCTACCTTTCACTGGGGAAGCCCTTTTTGGAGATGAACTGGATACGTGGATATCCAAGGCTACGGCAGGTAAGTCTACCTTCTTTCCGCAGCTCCCTCGGCTAAAAAATCCTACAGTGCTCCAACTCTGCAGTCCTTTCGTACAGCGAAGTTTAAGACCAAGACCAAGGGTTCTTCAACGGCCTTCAAAGGCAATAGAGGTAAACCCAGAAAACCAGCAACTGCAGGTTTACAGGATCAGAACCCTGGTTCTGTTTCCCCTAAGCCTTCAGCTTGATGATGGACCGCACTGTCTGGAAGACAGGCAGGTGGGAGCCCATTTAAGATTCTTCAGTCACAGATGGGCAATGTCTTGCCAGGATCCCTGGATCATAAATCTTAAAACCCAGGGCTATAGACTGGAGTTTCAGGAACTCCCACCTCACAGATTCTTCAAATCAGGCTTACCAGCTTCTCAAGAAGCAAGTATGACTTTACAGGTAGCAATTTAAAAAGTGGTACGGTCTCAGGTCATTGTTCCAGTTCCACTTCAGCTGCAAAGCCAAGGTTATTATTCCAACCTTTTTGTGGTTCCAAAGTCTGACAGTATGGCAAGGTCCATTGTAAATCTCAGGTCGCTGAACCCATACCTACGGGTGTTCAAGTTCAGGATGGAGTCTCTAAAAGCGGTGATCTCAGGTCTGGAAGAGGGGGAATTCTTGGTGTCTCTGGATATCAAGGATGCATACCTTCATATTCCGATTTGGAAGCTTCATCAGGCTTATCTAAGGTTTGCATTACAGGACTGTCACTACCATTTCCAGGCCCGACCATTTGGCCTCTCCACGGCACCGAGGGTGTTAAGCAAGGTAATGGCAGAGATGATTTTTCTCCTCTGCAAACAGGGAGTGAACATAATTCTGTATATCAGGACGATCTGCTGATAAAAGCATCTTCCAGGGAGAGGTTGTTAGGCAAAATTGCCCTCTCAAATCATCTACTCCATTATCATGAGTGTATTCTGAACCTACCAAAAACTCATATGTAACCAACATGCAGACTTCCGTTCCTGCGGATGATACTCAATACGGAGGCACAGAAGGTATTCCTTCCATTGGAAAAGGCATTAGTGATCCATCAATGATGCAGGATGTTCTAAGGAAAACATGGATATCGGTGCATCTATGCATTCGCCTTCTGGGAAAGGTGGTGGCTGCTTACGAAGCGCTGCAGTACAGAAGGTTCCATGCAAGGCCCTTCCAGCTGGATCTGCTGGACAAATGGTCAGATTGCATCTTCACATGCACTAGAGGATACGTCTGTCACAAAAAGCCAGGATTTCTCTTCTGTGGGGGCTTCAGACTTCTCATCTGACCGAAGGCCGGAGGTTCGGGATTCAAAATTGAATTCTGCTAACCACAGACACAAGCATCAGAGGTTGGGGAGCTGTTACCCAGGAGGAACAGTTCCAAGGAAAATAGTCAAGTCAGGAAGCCATCCTTCCAATCAACATTCTGGAACTAAGGGCTATATACAATGCCCTTCTACAGGCATCACATATTCTACAAGATCAGGCCATTCAGGTTCAGTCAGACAATGTGACAGCAGCAATGTACATAAACCGACAAGGCGGAACGAAGAGCAGAGCAGCAATGTCAATGGTAATAAGGATTCTCCTCTGGGCAGAAAGACGCACTCTTGCGTTGTCTGCAATCTTCATTCCGGGAGTAGACAACTGGGAAGCAGACATCCTAAGCAGACACGATCTCCACCCAGGAGAGTGGGGCCTTCACCCGGAGATGTTCGGGTGCTTGACACATCGGTGGGGAATGCCACAAATCGACATGATGGCCTCTCACTTCAAAAAGAAGCTCAAGGGGTATTGTTCCAGGTTGAGGGATCCACAAGCAGTGGTGTTGGATGCTCTGGTGACTCCATGGGTCTACCAGATAGTGTACGTGTTTTCACCACTCCCTTTGATCCCAAAGATTCTCAAAAGAATAAAAAGGGAAAAGGTTCAAGCAATTCTCATTGCTCCGAACTGGCCAAGATGGGCATGGTATGTGGACCTACTGGAGATCTCCTGGAGGACCCATGGCCTCTACCTCTTCGCGAGGACCTTCTCCAACAGGGCCATTCGTCTATCAAGACTTACCATGGCTACGTTTGATGGCATGGAGGTTGAGCATCAAATTCTGACCTGGAAGGGGATCCCCAATAGGGATATTCAAATTCTGATACAAGCCAGAATGGGGGAAGGGGGGTGTCGGAGCTGGGGGCATTGTCTTACAAAAGCCCCTATTTGATTTTTCAAGACGATAGGGCTGAACTCAGAACTAGTCAGTACTTTCTTCCAAAGGTGGTGTCTGCGTTTCATATCAACCAACCTATTGTGGTGCGGGTGCTTACCAACACCTTGGCTACTGCAAAGTCCTTGGATGTTGTTAGGGCTTTAAAGATCTATGAGAAACGGACAGCTCATGACGGGAAACCGGACTCGCTGTTTGTTCTCTATGATCCCAATAAAATTGGGTGTCTTGCTTCAAAGCAGACTATTGCACGTTGGATCAGGCTTACTATCGAGCATGCTTATTCCATGGCAGGTTTGTCATATCCGAAGTCTGTACAGGCCCACTCTTCTAGGTCGGTGGGTTCTTCCTGGGCAGCTGCCTGGGATGTCTCGGCTTTACAGCTCTGCCGAGCAGCTATTTGGTCATGTTCAAACACATTTGCTAAGTTCTACAAGTTCGATACTTTGGCCTCTGAGGACCTCCAGTTTGGTCAATCAGTTCTCCAGGAACCTCAGCACTCTCCCACCCAGTTTGGGAGCCTTGGTACATCATCATGGTACTAATGTGGACCCCAGTATCCTCTAGGATGTAAGAGAAAATAGGATTTTAATTACCTACCGGTAAATCATTTTCTCGTAGTCCAGAGAGGATACTGGGTGCCCGCCCAGTGCTTCGTTTCTTCCTGCACTGTTACTTGGTTAAGTATTGTTGGTTCAGCGGTTGCTGTTCCTGGTTTAAAGTTTGATTAGCTTGGCTTTCCTCTAGTTTGTGTGTGCTGGTTTAGAATCTCACCACTATCCTTTTATATCCTTCTCTCAAAGTATGTCCGTCTCCTCGGGCACAGTTTCCTAGACTGAGTCTGGTAGTAGGGGCATAGAGGAAGGATCCAGCTTACACTATCAAATTCTTAAAGTGCCCATGGATCCTAGTGGACCCGTCTATACCCCATGGTACTAATGTGGACACCAGTATCCTCTACGGACTACGAGAAAAGGATTTACTGGTAGATAATTAAAATCCTATTTTTTCTTTGTGTCTATTGCACACATAGTAACAGCGCTTGTCAGTTTTTGTATTACAGTTTAACCTTTACCTTTGACTTGAGCAGTACACATCTTAGCCTACTATTTCCTTTTATTTTATTGGGATGTAATGCAAGTGGCAGAGTCCCTGGGAATTGGGATACTAGTATTTGTACCATAAAAAATATACAGTGTGATGGATGGAGAAAGCGTACCTGTTTGAAGGAATGTTCTGCACATTCACTTGCCATCTTGCTAAGAGCACAAGCGGCAGTTTGCTTTTATCCAACAGCTGTGTGGATAATCAACAAGGATCTATGGTGAGCTGAGTACCGGCTTGGAAACTGTTCCCTGCTTCAGGGGTTCGGTATGAAATACCTACAATCAAAATCCCGACGGTCGAAATCCCGACATCAATTGACCGGCGGTCAAACTCCCAACAAGGTCAAAATCCCGACAAGGTCAAAATCCCGACACTTAAAATACTGACAAGGTCAAAATGTTGACAGGTCAAAATGCCAACATGAGTTGTTCATTGTTTTTGTGTGTATGTCGACATTGGTTGACATCGATACCATATAAGTGCTCCGCATACCCTTGCATGGCTCGCTGTGCTAGCCATGCTTCGGGCACGATGCCTCACTGTGCTCGGCACACTATTGTATTCCCCCTACAGGTCCACTGGGATGGTAAAGTATGAACAAGTCGGTTTCTATGAAAAAAATAATGAAAAACGCATGTCGGCATTTTGACCTGTCGACATTTTAAATGATGTTATTTTGACCTTGTCTGTATTTTTAATGTCGTTATTTTGTCCATGTCGGGATTTTGACTGTCGATCAATTGCTGTCAGGACTTCGGCCGTCGGGATTTTGATTGTCGGTAAATTGACTGCATCCCTGCTTCAGTACTAGGGTGGCCAATCCCGGGCCATTTTTTCAATCCCGGGTATCGGGATTGAAAAATGGTCAATCCCGGGATTCCCGGGATACCCGGGATTGGCTTTCTTTCTATGTTTCCGCCCTGCCTCTCCCTGCCCGCCCCGCAGTGACTGCAGGGGGAGCCAGAAGGATGCAGCAATTGCAAAGCAGAAAGTATTACAATAGGGCAGATGTAAAATGTTACACTAGTCACAATCATTAGTACATGCCAGCAATGTGTGATGAATGCTGCTAGCAAGTTGCAGAGAAGTGTGCATACTGCAATACAGGGAGACCTCTGTGCACATCTGCTAATCAGAGTGCAGCTCCAGGGGGCACAGAGTGTGGCTGCGACCCCCCACGGTTACTAGTGATCCTGTGCATCCCTGCAGTTCCCGGATTACCCCAAGCCTGCACAGTCCCATGACACGTCCAGGCTGCCCCAGGGAGGGTGCCCCGAGCTGGGACTATGGGACTGATGCGAGCTGCTCTGCTGGCTAGATACCTGAGGGCCCTCTGATGAGCTTGATGATCTCCTCCAATGCAGCCTGGGATCCTGTGCTCATTGCTGCTTCCTTGCCCCCCCTACAGTTCTCACCAAGGGTTGAAGGTGAAACGCTGCCCGTGCACTTTCTATTTCTGCAGAAGCAGCCAGGAGGAGGAGGAGAGTGCGGGGCATGACGGAACGTGTAGTTCTCTGCAGCAGCCCGCAGGTGGGGGGCTCAGCGGCAGGTGATTGCGCAGCGTGACCTCACAGTCAGAGGTCAAGCTGCACGGGGGGGGAGCTGAGAAGCTGAGAGGAGGGACCTGGGCAGCGTTGAGCGTCCTGAGGATGCTCAACGCTGCCTGGCAATCAAGGGCCGCCTGATCCCGCAATCCCCGGGATTGGAGCTTCCAATCCCGGGATTGAATCCCGGCCTATTTTTGGCCTAAATCCCAGGATCCCGCCGATCCCGGGATTGGCCACCCTATTCAGTACTGGTAACTCACTGGTAATCCTCTTGAATTTTATCAGAGGATCATTTTCTATATTTTCTATATTTGTTTTGGGTTTAATGGGGGTCATTCCGAGTTGATCGTAGCTGTGCACAGGGCTAATCCGTCCTGCATGTCAGTACTGGCCCACCCGCAGAAATGCAAAAGCATCAGACAGTGCGATGCTTTTGCATTTGAGGAGTAACTCCCAGCCAGTGCAGCTCCTACGGCTGGCCGGGAGAACCTCTTCACTGCCCGGGTTGCAGCGGCTACGTCTGACGTCACGCAGTCGCAGTGGCTGCGTGTGACATCACACAGTCGCCGTGGCCCACCCCCCCAACGGTCCAGCCATGCCTGCGCTGGCCGGACCGTGCCCCTTAAATGGCCGCCATCAAGCCCCCTCCCACCCAGCGACCGCCTCTGCCTGGTGCATGCGCAGATCCGAGCCGATCGTTGCGCTGCCATTAGCAGCAGCATGCGCTTGGGTCGGAATGACCCCCAATATCCATAGTGCAAATTCAGCTTAGCATGGGTACTACTTGCTCACTTACACATTGGATATAAACCCTATATTTACAGTATATTACATCATTGGATGTAGACTACTGTATCTCTAATTGATACAATATGTATATTACATCATTGGATGTGGAATGTATCTAATTGATACACTTGAGCTATTTTTACAAAACTCATTATACTGCAGTGACAATTTAACAAACAGCAGTTGTGCTGGATTGAATTCTATTAAGTGCTTCATTGTTTCTTATTCCTTTGCAACTTGTCTAGTATGTATTGTCTAAAATAAAAATAAAAAGTTTTTAATCTTACAAGATATATTTGCAACACTTATATGCTTATTTAATGTATTAGGTGTTGATTAAGAGATACAGGTCAGTGAAATTATTTAGTATTTTGTTTTAATTAATTATTTGGAGGTGTTGCAGTACCCTTTGATATTGCTGCAGATCTGTTTCTGTTTGGATTCACTGATTAATGTTAATTAGATCATATTTTATTTGGAGTGGATAGCACCGCCACATCTTTTTTCTCTTTTTTTAGATATTGACATAAGCAGTGGGTAAACAGCAGCAAACTATACCAGGGGAGAAACTCTGTTGGAGGTAGTATGCAGTAGAGAAGTGTATAGAGTATAGGTTAGGTTCAGGTTAAAGAGAGGGACATCAAGAGAGAGAGCATTGGATGGGAAAAAAGGTCAAGTTCATGGTTGTAGAATACAGTCTGGGGCTATGTATAGGAAGGAGTCAGTGTGGAGGATTCAGTATAGGAGAGGTTCTGTCAGCTGGATGAAGAATATTTGATGTTGTTTCTGAAGCAAAAGAGAAGACTGTGGATTTAAATGGAGAAAAGAGTAAGGGAGGTAAATAGTGAAAACTCCAGAAGGCAGGGCTTGGGAGGATGGAGGGCTCAAGCGAGATTCTGGAGAGGAAGGAATATTAATGGAGTCAAACAGTCAAAGAAAGCAAGTGACACCAGATACTGAGATCCAAGTTACACCAGGTACTGGTATCGAGGTGCGGGGAGCAAGACAGACAACTGGGGTCCAGGAGGCAACAAGGGGTAGTAACTATGTCAAAATCATAGTCCAGTTTAGGTTCAATCAGAGTATTGTGGAGTTGAAGCCAGCAAGAGCTAAGATCCAATTGAATGTAGTCTGGAAAGGTACAGTATCCAGGAGTCAATGTTGCCAGGAGAGTAGCTGGAACCAGTAGGCACAGCACCTGGAGGATTTACCTGCAGCTTTGAACATACCGGAATGAAGTATAGGTTAGGGCAGGATGAAGTGTTGAGATGAGCATTGCCTGAGTTTCTTCAAAAGAATATGAAAACCAGATACAGTAACTGTGTTTAACTATGCACTTTGGTATTACCATGTTGAACTGCAAGTGGGGCAAATCTGAAATGTGCAGAGATTTATATTTGAGAGTGGTGTACCCAGGGGTGTAAATAGCAAAATTTTTAGGGGCTCCCTAACTCAGGTCTGCAGATAAATAGTGACAGCAGACAGGACTGTCTTTTTGTATGGGCTCAATGGGCCCTTGCCCAAAGGCCCCAGGTGTATAAGGGTCCTGTAGCTGAGGGTCCCCTCTTTTCAGGGGTACCAGATTTTTCAAAATTGTCCATGGGAAACTGGAGATATCCGACTTCAAAGCAGTGGCCCCATCCAAGCCTGTTAATTGCTCTTCCAAGCCAGATATCTCGGGTTCTGTCTGACGTAAAGTTTTTATGAGGGTATTCTATAAAATATGGGACTCTCCCCTTTTGGTTGACTTTGGTAGATTGTCTCTACTATGCCCAGAACCAGAGATATCAGTCTACAAGCAAGTGGTCTGTGCTCCAGCTCCACACTCCTAATATGTTGTTTTGTACTTTTGTTGTTGGATAGCTCTAGCTTCTGAACTCTGATCCCCAAGTCCCTAGTACCTCATTAAAGGTGGAACTCTCTCATTTTTTATCACATGCAAAGCTAATACATCTATTACCAGGAACTGGAGATATTTTCAATCAAGCAAGCTGCCCTCCCACCAGAAAATTATGAATATTAAGCCCATTCCACTATACACCCCTCCCCTACATATTAAACACCCTCTACTACCCTGGAAGTCATGTACCAGGGCCCCTTCATTCAGCCCAATGCCCCTTCTATGGTTTAGTGTTCTCCCTCCTGTCCCATCTGTGCACTAAAGGAGTAATTAGCTGAATTTACTGCTCCAGGTCCTACATGCTGAGCTGAAGACAGAATACCCCCTACCACTCACGAGACATCAAAGCTGCACTGATAGCACCCTCCACCCCTACTGCTGGAGGATGGGTAGGGGGCCCAGTGCATTGCTGTGCCCAGGGGCCTACACTGCTGTTAAGATGGCCCTGACAGCAGGGACAGAGAGAGATAGAGAGAGAGAGAGAGTGCCAGCACATACATAGTAGGAGAGATGTACTAAGCTTTGAATAAGGATAAATTTCACGGTGATAAAGTACCAGCCAATGAGCTCCTAACTACCATGTCACAGGCTGGGTTTGAAAAATTACAGTAAGGAGCTGGTTGGCTGATAATTTATCACTAAAGAAAGATAGTGGAAGGGGGCTATAAACAGAGAGAGAGGCAGCAGGAACGTAAGGACAGATAGAGGCAGCAGGGATGTAGAGACGGATAGTTAGGCAGCAGGAACGAAGAGACAGAGAGACAGCAGGGTCTTAGGGAGATGCAGCAGGGACATGGGGATAAAGAGAGAGGCAGCAATGACGTAGGAACAGATAGAGGCATCAGGGACATAGGATTGCTTTGGCTAGGAAATGCCGGTGGTCGGGATGCCAGTGGTCAGAAGACCAACAAAACATCCAGATGCTTAGAATCCTGACATGGGCAAGGCAAGTGTAGTTACCTTACCCCAATGGCCCCCTCACCTGAACTCTCTCTTCCCACGGCCAAAACCTAACCCCCCCCCCTCCACAGCCTAACCCTAACCCCCTCCTTCTCACAGCCAAAACCTAACCTCTCCCTCACCTGCAGCCTGACCCTAACCCTCCCCAGGAGTTAACCCCCCCCCCCCCCCCCCCGCAGTCTAACCCTTTCAGTACTTGCTCTTGCTTTGCTTTGCTCCCACCTCAGAATCAGGCACTATTACGCCTGCAAATTGTGCCAACATGATATCCTAATTAACACTGCAATAGCTTTGTATGGCTAATCACCGTATACAAAAATATTTTCTCTTCTTGCTTTTCCATAAATTGACAATTAATTGGCCTTCAGTTTGAAATGACATTGAAAGTGTATCACATGAAAAATATTTTGACACATCTAGAGAAGAACCAATAAATATAATAATAATAAAAAAAAAAATAACAATGTGGTTGCCTAATACATTTTATATACTGGAATAGCAATGTAAAAGCCTTCTATTCAATGTGGAGTGGATTGAAAAACACATGAAAGGTTTGTAAAACAGTTTGAGTGGGTGGATTATTCTTGAAAAAAAGTGAAGAATGTTATAGCCATATCTTAATTTGTGCTTACTGCTGACTCCAGCAATAGGAAAAACTGCTACAGTATGCCAGTCTTATTATAAAATATAGATAAATAATGAATACTGTAGTCACAGCTTTTGTGAATATTAATATTTCACATAATGCTAACTAATAATATATTCAGTCGGTGTATGTTTACAGCATTGAAAATATACATGATATAGGAAGAACTGTAGTGCAATACTGATCAATTAAAATTAAAAATTTGCAGAAGGTAGGTACAATATTTATAAAAAGGGTTGTGTCTGATATGCCTGTGGTCAGAATACCGACCCTCCCCCAACCCACACCCCCTCCACCAAATCCTAACCCTAACTCTCCCCGGTGGTGCCTAAATCTAACACCCTCCACCCTGCATCCAAAACCCTAAACTTTCCCAGGGGTGCCTAAACCTAACCCCCACTCACAGCAGCCTGAACCTAACCCCCCTCCCTGAGCCTCAACCTAACTCCCCCTCCCCCCACGGCTTACCTATCCAGTGGCACAGCAAACACTCAATTAGTGTCCCAGTGGTCGGGATTTCGGCGCCGGGATTTTGATCTTAGTCAGTATGCCGGTGCCAGCATTCCGAGCAGTGTTGGGATTCTGGTGTCTGTATTTTGACTGCCGGGATCCGGACCACCGGGATCCTGACTGGATCCTGTTAAAAACATAAATGCTCTCAAAGCAACACAAAGAACCAGTACTTAGTAGTTGGATATATTTAGGCTCACACAAACTATCCTTGCAACCTTCTTACTGTAAATACATTTTTATTATAAACTCCAAAAACACAGACAGAGAAACACAGAAATGGAGAGTCGCTTACTGGGTCATTTTCTGTATCCAATATCGTGAACTGTAAAATGCAATGTTCAAATACATGTATTTTAATTAAGTGTTTAGTTGCAGGGGTGTGTAGCTTGTGTAGTGTGGGGCCCCCAGACTCAGGGACGCGTGTGCACCCCACACACTGCACCCATTGGATGTAGTCTGGATCCCGGCGCTCTGGATCCCAGCGGTCAGAATTCTGCTGCCAGGATCCTGATCGCCAGAATGCCGTCAGTGCCGCCACAGCTATTCCCACTCCTGGGTGTCCACAGAAACTGTGGCGAGCGCAGCATGGTAAGTACAGCGTGCTCGCAAGGGGCTTCATTTCACTTGCCCCCTCCCAGCATTTTGGTGGTTGGGATCACAGCGTCGATATTCTGACCGCCGAGATCCCGTACCCAACCCGCACCCATTATATAAATATCCAGGAGACTCCGAAATATAAAGGAATTTTTCCAGACTCTTGGGAGAGCAGTGCACCTACCCTGATTCTGCCCACCGTGTTTTTAAGTGGTCATGTCAGTGGATTTATCATTGAAATAACTGCTTCCACCAGTGCTACATGATGCAGTGAATTATGTACTGTAGTTGGAGGGGGTCAACTATATGTGTGGGAGGCAGGGGCATTTTAAGAGAGGAGGGGAACCACATGCAGCAATCGTCGCAGGCCCTTTCCTCTCCGCACACACTGCACCCATTTTAAAAATGCCTATAATAGGAGGGGACTATAATGTCGCAAATGGCATTCACTTTGCACCTGTCACTTGGCTCTCTTCCTGCTGCTGCAGCCTCCTCTGAGTGATGTTTCGGTCTGTGATGGCTGACATCACTCCTGAAATTGCACCCCAGAGATCAGAAATTGTGTGGACAGAGATCAGCTGCAGCAGGGAGGATGGATGATCAGTCCCCACTACCCCATGCTCTACATTAAGGTGAGGGTATGGGACTATGATGTGAGGCTAGAATAATAGGGGGGGGGGGGGGTGGAATATTTTGCCAATGGAGGGGGGTAGGAGGGTCTATGTGCTGCCCAATAAAAATGTTTTTGTTTAACTGAGGGTGGGATATATTTAAAAAAGAATGACATGTATAGTGACAAGCACGGGGGAACTAAACAATGGGTGGCTCATTCACTGGCATTTTTTTCAAACAAAATATTGAAATATATTATTAAAAAATACTTTATAAACTTCATTAAATAAAAAAAAAAAATATATATATACACACACACACACACACACACACACACACACACACACATTTATGAGCCTTTTTTGTAGAAAAAAAAAGTCAGTTGAATTGGCAGTATATTGAGGACATGGATGCTGGGAGGAGCACCCAGGGCCGGTGCTTCCATTAGGCAGCTTTAGGCAGCTGCCTTTGGGCGCCAGGACCTGAGGGGGCGACCCGCTGTGGTTGCCTGGTGAAAAAATGAAGAATGCGTTCTTCGACTCTCCTGTACCCTCCGAGGAGGACAATGCAATATAAGAATTCCACACTTGGCCGCCCCCACCCCGTACCTTGCTGCTGCAGTTGGTAACAGCTGCCACCCCCCGGGCCCCCACTGCTTGCACTGTAGCGGGGCTAGACAGAGTAATCCATAGTAGCTGGGAGTCGAGCAGAGCGGACCGTCCCCCCAGGTAGGCGATTCCACCAGGAGGCACAGGACGCATACAGCCAGACTTCTGGCAGTTGATGGAGCCTCCCACAACTGCACAGCCCGGCCAAGTCTTACCCATACAGAAGCGCCCTGTGCCTTGGTGGGGATCTCTGCACAGGAGCTCCTCCCCCCCCCCCCCCTTCCTCATTGCTGCGTTCCCCTGACTGGCAGAGACAGGGTGTGGAAGCTCCTCAGCCATTGCTCTGTGCAGAATGGAGCTGCGGGTACCCAGCAGCAGCAGCAGGAGCAGCGGGTTCTCGACTGGACTGTGCTCCAGAGTGGCGGGCACCTGGCTACACAGCAGAAGTGGGTCTGATGTCAGAGGGCTTCAAGTTCAGGTGCACATCCTTAATTGAATGTGTATGATTGTGTATGTTGGTAACATTATTAATGTGTGTGTATATACAGTATAGCCTGTTGGTGCTTCTCTCCCCTCTGTAGAATAACCCCCCCCCACTACTACCCTCCCATATGGAGGAGACCCCCTCACTGCTGCCCTACCCTCTGTAGCATAACCCCATCACTGCTGCTCACTCCTCTGTAGAATTACCCCCCCCCCCCCACTGCCTCTCTTTCATATGGAAGGGACCCCCTCACTGCTGCCCTACCCTCTGTAGAATAACCCCATCACTGCTGCCCTCCCCTCTGTAGAATTACCCCCCCCCCACACACACACACACACACACACACACACACACACACACACACTGCTGTCCTCCCATATGGAGAAGACCCCCTCACTGCTGCCCTGCCCTCTGTAGAATAACCCCATCACTGCTACCCTCCCCTCTGTAGAATTACCCCCCCCCCACTGCTGTCCTCCCATATGGAGAAGACCCTCTCACTGCTGCCCTACCCTCTGTAGAATAACCCCATCACTGCTGCCCTCCCCTCTGTAGAATTCCCCCCCCCACCCACTGCTGCCCTCCCATGTGGAGAGGACCCCCTCACTGCTGCCCTACCCTCTGTAGAATAACCCCATCAATGCTGCCCTCCCCTGTGGAGGATACACCATA
This sequence comes from Pseudophryne corroboree, assembly GCF_028390025.1. Lineage (NCBI taxonomy): Eukaryota > Metazoa > Chordata > Amphibia > Anura > Myobatrachidae > Pseudophryne > Pseudophryne corroboree. The sequence continues at coordinate 380,180,810 of NC_086444.1, read as the reverse complement.
TCCCCCCTTCCCTCCTCCCACTGCTGCCTTTACTCCCCCCACCCCCACCCCGCATCCCTGTACTACAGCCTGTCTGGGGTTACCTGCAAAATATTGTGCATAGTGGGTTTTTGTATTTTTTGTTTGGCCGAGATTGTTTCCCTATTTGACAATGGCAGCTGTGAAACATTTAAGAAACTATCTTTATATCCAGGGGAGCTGGAAAGTGGGTATGTGTGGAAAGGTGTGTGTGTGTGTTTGGGGGTGGGGGTGGGGGCAGTAGGCAGATGATTTGCCTAGGGTGCCGAGAAACCTTGCACCGGCCCTGGGAGCACCAGTACTTTTTAGTCAAGGACTCAAAAGATATTTGTTGATTTTGCTATTCGCACAAAGGCTATAACAGATTGGTGCCTTTTCTGAATTCTAATTTGGCATTATAATTTTGGTTTTATTTTATTACATAGCTATCCCATTCATTCCTGGTGTATGGGGGTCATTCAGATCTGTTCGCTGCTGTGCATTTTTGCACAGCGGGCTATCAGGTACTAAATGCGCATGCGTTTTTAGGGAGGGTGTCTGATGTCAGCTCTGCCCCCCTATCAGCCTTATGTGATTGCACTGAAGGAGTAAGTCCTAGGCTGCTCAGAGACTGCACAAAGTGGATTTTAGCAGCTTGACGTACACATAGCATCGCACACTTGCACGGCGAATATACACTCTCCCTGGAGGCGGTGACTATCTGAACGCAGAACAGCAAAATGAGTGGCCCAGCGACCAGATCTGAATGACCCACTATGTACCTACAGTATCTTTGCTTCAATATAACATTTAGTAATAGATTTAGATTTAAGGGCAGAAAACTACATGGCATGGCTATGTGATGTCATACTGCTTTCAACTGGTTCTTCATTGCAAATATGCCAAATATGCCTGTACTCAGAAGAGGTGCAAAATAAATTATGTTGAGATTTACTTATCATATATTTGGAAATGTGTGTTACTAGGAGTCCTGCATTTTGAGGCTGATTGAGCTTTACAAGTCTGTTTTATTGATCTTATTATTTTAGCACTTTGTACAATCTGAAATCAAGCATATGCACATTTGTGAAACGGGTTCACTACGGCTGGCCGGCGGTCGGGCTCCCGGCGACCAGCATACCGGCGCCGGGAGCCTGACCGCCGGCTTACCGACAGTGTGGCGAGGGCAAATGAGCCCCTTGCGGGCTCGCTGCGCTCGCCACGCTACGGGCACGGTGGCGCGCTACGCGCGCCACACTATTTTATTCTCCCTCTATGGGGGTCGTGGACCCCCACGAGGGAAAATAAGTGTTGGTATGCCAGCTGTCGGGCTCCCGGCGCCGGTATACTGAGCGCCGGGAGCCCGACCGCCGGTATACAGTAGACCACCCTTGTGAAACTATGGGTGAGTCATCAGTCATCTGTAGTTGAGTAATTGTAACTGGGCAGTACAGTATGTGAACCTTCTCAGGAAGCATAAACAGGATGAACACATACCTCCCAACATGACCCCCTCCAGGAGGGACAGAGTGTTCTGTTTCTCTGCTTTCCTCTTAATGTTGGATTGTTGGAACCTGTTTTGACCAGGTTACTTGATAAGAAAGGTGTTTCACCACAGGTGCTGTCAATCCTAAATTAAGAGGGAAGTCCAGGAGCAGAGCGTTCAATCCCTCCTGGAGAGTCATGTTGGGAGGTATGTGAGCATACCGTTACATCCATTTTATTTCATGTGGATCTTTTGCACCATGGATTGGTTTTGTGCAAATGTGTGCTGATAGTGATGGTGGATACTTTAACAAATGGATGAACAGGGGTAGTGTTGCCACATAGATGCGGCCAACTCTAAATGCAAGCAGAGATCGATATCATATTATTTCCAAAAATGCTATGTAAATCCAAATTAAGCCCTTCAAAAATACAAAATGATTTGCAGTCTCTTAACTGATTCGCATCAGGATGTTTGTGAAGAAACCTGGGTTTGTTTCTTTTCTAGATAACCTTCTTTTATACCATAGCACCTGCTGTCATTTAAGAATTAATATAGCATTGTTCATTTTATGTATATTTGTAATGGCTAATCATGCATCAATGGCTGACAGGCAGTAGAGTGTACGGACAACAGCACACAGTGTACAGGTGCAACGATTGAGTACAATCACCCCTTATGATATATGTGCCGTCGATCTGAAGATTTAATAGTGTGTAAACTCAAAATCATGGCCCTCATTCCGAGTTGATCGGTCGGTATTTTTCATCGCATCGCAATGAAAATCCGCTTAGTACGCATGCGCAATATTCGCACTGCGACTGCGCCAAGTAATTTAACAATGAAGATAGTATTTTTACTCACGGCTTTTTCATCGCTCCGGCGATCGTAATGTGATTGACAGGAAATGGGTGTTACTGGGCGGAAACACGGCGTTTTAGGGGCGTGTGGATGAAAACGCTACCGTTTCCGGAAAAAACGCAGGAGTGGCTGGAGAAACGGAGGAGTGTCTGGGCGAACGCTGGGTGTGTTTGTGACGTCAAACCAGGAACGACAAGCACTGAACTGATCGCACAGGCAGAGTAAGTCTGAAGCTACTCTGAAACTGCTAAGTAGTTTGTAATCGCAATATTGCGAATACATCGGTCGCAATTTTAAGAAGCTAAGATACACTCCCAGTAGGCGTAGGCTTAGCGTGTGTAACTCTGCTAAATTCGCCTTGCGACCGATCAACTCGGAATGAGGGCCCATGTTTTCTAGCATTCTATGATTGGAAGTGAAAGTGACATGTCTGTCGCATCAGTTCGATGGTGTCAGAGATGACCCGAAACTGATCCCTAGGATGCAGTTCAGATTAGTATCTAGCCTGTCTGCTAGACCACTGGATTTCCTTTGCCTCTGAGCCTCTATTGTTGCATTTACTTTAGTTTAATGCTTATACAATATTTCTCCACTGCTTGCTATGGCCCTCTCTCGGGTTGTTTCTGTTTCAGCTATTTTACCCCTCATAGGTTCTAGCCACTGTAGTTTAGGGCTCATTGTTTATCATTTTTCACTGTATGCACTCTTAATGGTCCTTATAGGTCCCAGGACCTTGCTCTGTATTTACTGCCTTAGTGATTCTTATCCCCCTAATTTTGTTTTTGTTTTGCCATACCCCTCATCCTTTAAGGCAAAGATTTTAGGCTAGTTCAGATTGTTCCCTGTTTTTCTTGCTGTTCTTCACTCCCTGGTCTCCTAATTTCTTTCCTTTTTATTTTGTGGGAGTCTAGTTCCATTGTAACTAGGGGTGTGCACCGGGCCATTTTTCAGTTTTTGTATTTTGGTTTTGGATCTGGATCTCCTTCATGTTTTGGGTCTGGAAACGAGAATATAAAGAATATGGAATAAAGATAATAAAGAAACGGATATTTCTCTCTGATTTCAGACGATGAGTGCAGCTCCATCTATACGCCTTTGAGTACAAGAAGAATTGTTTAAGACAAATCATTTGTCCCCAGACACCTGTTGCAAAGTTGGGCGAACAGTGCTAGGAGTTTTGCCCGCAACCAAAAACCTCTATCACAGGTTGGGAAGGCTCAGTGACTTCAAACCTGTGACTTCAAAGTCATTTGATCCAAAGGTCATAACTCGCATGCCATCCTGCTTACAATGAAACTCTTAGTCGTAAGTACACTAAGCCATGTTCTGGGAAGAACGTAGCATACTGTGGACAAGATGCAAATACCTATTAATATTAAGGTGTTCATCTGGGCACATCTTGAGGTAAAATTAGAAAAAATGCAAAAAATCTGCAAGCCAAGTATCGTAGGATTTAAACGCCTCTAAGCCAATCCCACGCTTGACCCTAGCTGTTTTGAAAGCCTTCTTCGCTTTCTTAGTAAGAGCTAACATATCCATGTAAGTTCCTTTCCAGATCTTAGCTCGACAAGTCTCCCTTAACCCGCGTAACACCGCCGTATTTTCACACTGAACCCCAACAGAACCAACTTTCACCTCCACCACCTTCCTGCCCTAAGCGCTCGGTGCCCCATACTAGATCGCCATCTCACCTCGCATTTCACATACTTAGCTGCCCACTTGCAATCTCTGCCAGTGCTGTCAACATTCGTCACAGGAGATGAGAGAGAAGATGTCAAGGAGCTAGAGCCTGAAAGAGACTCACTGAACAACTCAGAAGCACCAGTTTCGGAGGTGACCACAGAAGACACATCATTAGCATCCTCGTCGACTTGTGCACACGGTTTGAAAGAGAAAGAAGAACAACCTCCTCCACCTCCACAGCATTAGGCAAGGTTGATGCACCAGCCAGTCCAACATTCTGCTTCACCGCAGGCATTATTGCAGTGGCTGCAACAGTCATTTGACTCTCAACAACTGTGCAAATTGGTCCGCGCCGGCAACACCGATAGACACTGGAGCCCTAGCTGGGGTGGACGCAAGAGTAAGCGATGCCAACAATGAAGCAAAGATGGTGTGAAGGTGGCCAATGCAGAGACCATAGACATCTGGCCCTGAGGGGCAGCTCTAGGAACCTGCACCGCAGTGAAAGCAAGAGTTACTTGTGCCTGCACAACCTGCCCCTATCCATAAGAGGGACACCGGCCACAGCACCATCTGCATGGGCCAGCGCAGCAGTAGCAATCCCTGCAGGGTCACCCTACACAGCCTCTGAAGCTAGCAGTGAGAGGCAAGCCATTCGAGGCTGCCTTGAGATGGCAGCTAGGCTCTGCCCAACCTGACCTAACATGGTGGCCCCCTTGCTGTAGGAGCTGAGTGGGAACTACAGGGGCAGAACTCATCTGCGTGACTGCTTGCGCTTATGGCTGTACCCAGCCACCCACTCCCTCCCCATGCTGGAGCAGCTTCTGCTGCTCCAGCACGTGCCCACCCACAAGTTAACCGCAGTTAAGCTGCACCGCTGGGCAGTGAGTCAGATGGCGCCGGTGGCAGGGACAGACGCCTGGCGGTAGCAGCAGAACCAGATGGACCACCCCCCGCAGCAGCAGCAGTGGCGCCTACCCAACCGCGAGTGGACTGGGGGCAGGCGCCACTGATGGACAGCAGAGAATGGAGGAGATGCCAGCTGGCCTGGTCGGAGCAGCAGCCATCACATGGGACCCGGCAGGGAGGTAGCAGGCAGGAGGCTGAACAGAGTCATGGGGACGTGCATATCAGGTTGCAGGGATGAATGGGAAAAATAACACAGAAATGAAAAGAAAAGGGGGGTGAAATCAAAGGAGGACAGGAAGAAGCACAGGGAAAAAGATTAGAAGGATTAGGTACAAAAGGAAAATACTAATAACAAGGGCAAAAAAAACAATGTGCTGTAGCACTCAGCAAAGCCAGGAAACAAAGAGGCTCTTCCCTATCCCACCAAGCCTCCTAAATAAACTTTTGTAATAACAGGTAAGTAGGTAGGTAGCATGTCGGTGGTATTGGGTGGTTGTACCTGAACTTCTCAGCTGAAGTCACCTCTCTCGCTAAACTTCACTGCTGAAATCCTGGGCAAAAGGACAGAGAAACCCCAAAAAACCCCACAAAGTTACCCCACGTGAGGACGGTGACAGTGGGTTTATTAAGCAGGGAAAAGAAAGATCACCACTGTACAGTGCTTAAAGTGGTCCTAGAGAGGTGGTGGAACTTATCACCCCCACCCCTCCCCACGGCGCCCATGCAATAATGGTTTTGTGTGCGCCGTAGATGCGCGCCACAAAAGAGGCGTGGTCTCAAAAAGAAAGGGGGCATGGTCACACAATAGTAATAATGCCCATGTAGTAGCACCGCATAATACACATAATGCCCACAGGGAGCCCCTTATACAATGCCCACAGTAGTAGTGTTCCTTATGCAATGTCCACTGCACTGGTAGGGCCCACAGCGGTAGTGCCCCTTATATAGAGCCCATAGTAGTGGTGCCCCTTATGCAATGCCCGCAATAGTAGTGCCCCTTATGTCCCCAAGAGTTATGCCCCTTAGGAAGTGCCCCCTTTACAATGCCCTCATTAGTAGTGCCCCCAGTAGTAATGCCCTTAATGGTAATGCCCCTGTGTAGTATTGCCCCAAGTAGAAATGTTGCCTGTAGTAATGCCCCCAGTCGTTTAGCCCCCTGTAGTTTAGCCCCAGTAGTTATGCCCCTGCAGTTATGACCCCAGTAGTTTACCCCCCCTTTATTTTAGCCTCCCAGTTGTAATGCCCCTAGTAGTTTAGCCCTCATGTACTGTAGTTTGCCCATGTAGTTTAGCCTCCCAGTGGTAATGCCCCCAGTAGTTTAGCCCCAGTAGTTTTCCCCTTGTAGTTAAGCCACCAGTAGTAATGCCCCCCTGTAGTTTGCCCCCTTGTAGTTTAGCATCTGTAGTTATGCCCCCAGTAGTTTAGCCCTATAGTTATGCCCCCTTGTAGTTTAGCCCCCATGTCAGGAATCAGCATTCAGTGATGTCTCACTTACCGGGGCGCTGGTGTGCAGACCTCCGGAGGTCACGGCCCCAGTCTACAGCTGTATGAGCATCCTGTCTGCAGAGCGCAGTACCCACTATTGTGGTGAATCCCTGAAGTCCATTCTGCGGGTGCCCTCCTGTGTACCGGCCATCTGCACAGCATGGGCGCTGCCATGACACTTGCGGTCAGCTGACCAGAGAGCACCCAATCCTGCACTGTGATTGCTCTCATGATCCAAGTATCCAATAACTGCCGACCAGGGGGTATAAGTCCAGAGCATCGGCTCAGTTTCATGGCCTTGGACAACACATCACATTGCTGTATAGTGTCTCCTGGTTCCAGTTTCCAATCTTCAGTTTCCAGTCTCCAGTCTTCAATCTTCTGTTTCCAGCGATCTCCTATTTCTGGCATCTTCAGTGATCTCCAGGTTCCAGCATTCCCATGGAACTACAGATCCCAGCTTCACTCCTGCTACAGTCAGCCTCCACCTTTTGCAGTAAGAGACTTTCTTCAGGGGCTATTCATCACCTTCACCTGTGTATGGTGTCAAAGTCAAAAAATATCCTGATACATATGCCTTGTACTAACCCCTCATGCACATGCCCGCTGCACGTGCACACGCTCTGCCGTGCGTGCACATATCCGCAATTTGCGTTAGATCGCTCCGGCGATCACGCGCGGTGTATGCACATTTATGGTAGAGTTTGTAAGCGTCTAGCGTGCGACTCGATCATAGCATATTTAACCCAAATAGTGTATATTATAGTAAATATTCCCCTAGACAATGTCAGCAAGTATGTTTAGTTTAAACTGTTCCTGGACAGAGAGATTCCTCTTTGCATGATAGGAAGGGTCAGACAAAGGTTGAAAGGTGGTGTTTAGTATCCAGCTGTAGGGTATTTTAAGAGTAACATTCCGATGCTAGTTAGGAAAGGATCGCTCGCTCCAGCGTATAGTTATGTGCAAAAGTAATTTATGAACATTAATTGTATTTGCTGTAAATTACACATGCGGCGGGAATCCTGAGGATACCTCCCACCAGAGCAGTTGGAGAAAGACACAGCCCACCTGTTCAAATCCACCTATGACCTTTGCTATAATGTGGAGACACATTCCTGTGTCCAATGAACAATGAGATTGTAGGGACCATTGTATTGTGAATATACGTTGTGTATATAAAGACCACCATTGCCTGTCCAGTCACTGACTCTCTCTGAAGGCTTTCTCTCTGAATGCTGAGGGCTGGATCCAGGACGCGCTTGCCAATCATCCCCACGTATGTATTATTCTCTGTAGCCATTTTGTTATCCATTTTGTTCGCCATTTGTTCTCATTGTGTTCTCATTCTGTTTGCTTTTGTTTGCGATTGTTCGCTATTGTTCATGTATATTCTGTTATTCTGTTTAGATTTCCCTGTTAGTTTGTAGTGTATAACTTGTATTGTGTTTCCCCTTTTTCTCTAAACAATCCACGGCAGTGTTAGAACTGCTGCGGTTTTAAATCCAAACCAGGTCTTGTGTTTTCACTGTTTATTGCAGAGGGCTTTTCTTAGTGACTCAATTGCTTTTCGGTACTTGGTTATTAAGGTTTAAAGTATAAGTATATTCTCACTGTGTTTTATTAGCAAGGTTTAAATGTTATCCACTGTGTGTGCGCCCGCTGTGTGTAATCCGTACACTCAGCACAGCGTGAGTACACCAAGTGCGTACCACGAGCGGGACTCTGTACGCAAATAGCGTACAAAGTGCGTAGCACATGCACGTGGTCTAGCGGCCATAACGGCTCCACGGTATTAGTATATAGCTTCATGTTTTAAGGTAATATTTGACATTATCAATTGAGGGCTCGTCCGGTCCTCCTCATATCCGCAGCCTAGCAGGACAAGGCAGACTTTTATCTATCAGCAAAGGGCGGGAAGGTAGTATCCCTGTTAGCCGTTTGGTGGTCGGGGATACAGTATTGCTGATTAGATAAGCTTCTGCTCCGCTTGGTTTGTAGGGATGCTGGTGGGATCCGGAACCGAAAGGTAAGAACGAAAAGCTATTATTTCTTATTGTCTTTTAAATCTGTTTAAATTTCTGTTTGGTTTCAACTGCACACGTAACACATGCACGCATTTGTATTTTATCTGTGTATTTTCGCATATCTACCTTTTTGTTTGCCATTAGCATTGATCACGTGCTGGGTAATTTGTTGCTATTTCGTGAAAAGTAAAAAGTAATATTTAAGGGAGTAATTGTAAAGCACACACGCAGCCTGACCCAGTTATAAAGGTTTATACAGGAGATACTGTGTGGTGCTTGGTAAGCGATTATAGTTACATATCGTTTACATTTATAGAAGCGTGTTATTTGTATTGCTGCGGACGCATCCGGCCTTTGTATACGTGTCTCGGACCACGTGCGAGATTGCGAACGCAACGCAAAGACCTACACACGTGGCGTGTTTACGCAATGTGCGTACGGACACGCCCACTAAACACAAATCACACGATAACATTGTTTTAGTTTAAGTGATACGGAAGCCACGCGATAATAGCAAAAATCTGTTCAGTTTCCAAAATTTTAGTTTAAAAGATCATTCTCTTATTGCATCACCTCTGGGATTAGCCTGTTTTACCTGAATAAAAGTAATTTTCTGTACAGACAAATCAAAGTGCATATGAGTGAGCAGGAGTGAGTGTGAAAATAGAAGTTTTTTTGTGAACCCATAATTCGGGATCCCGTCGGAGACCACATCAGGTGAGTGGACACTTGGTGGCGTGGGAGTGGCTTTCTCACGTTAACATTGTATAAGGTATAAAGGAGCAATTAGTATTACAGCAGACCAAAAGGTCGGCGAAAGTCAGAAATCCGTTTAAGGTAAGTAGTGAAGTTCTGAAAACCCTGACTTAAGAAAGGTCAGAGGTAGTGAGCGCAGCCCCGGAGGTTTGCGTAGTACCCATATAGGCCCGTTTTGAGAATACGCTCCGGCTGAGGTTTCGCAGCCCAAACAATCGATTCCGTTGGTCGTGCAGCGGATAAGTAATAGTTACTTATACGCAGTGCGACTGGACCGCACGCTACTGTGTACATTAGTTAGTTCACCTTGATACCCACTAAATTTGCTGCGGGATCATAGACGCTAATTGTACAGGTAAACGTGATTTGTGTAGGTTTTTTTTATTTTAAGGGAGTTTCGCTGTTCACTCAGGAAATCTCCAACAACTGATATTTACTGGTAGGGGTAGCATACTCCCACACGCTCTCAGTAAATAGAGGTTATAAAAGACCCCGAGGTTGGGTACTACTGGCACTGGAAACTGGTTACGGACACAGGGCTGGTGTATAGGCCAACAGGGCGTGAGTGGGTGAAAGCGCTCGGAGAACTTTCACCGTCGCCTTACCACTGAGTACGTTGGTTTTTGTAAGGGTTCGCTGAAAAAGCAATACCTGCAAAGAATGGGGGCCACTTGCTCAAGTAGGGGACGATCAACAAGGGTTCACGTTGATATTTGTCGGCCCAAAGGGTCGGCGAGGTACATAATGTGTGAGAAATATGGATCACACGCAGAGGTTTTGTGCAATGAGTGGGAACGTATGACTGTGAATGATGGGGAACAGTTCCCTAGGGTAGGCAGTTTTAATCCTGAGGTTTTGCAAAATTTAAGGAGAAGGATATGTCTGATTAAATCCGGAAAGCAACGGATTAGACATTATGATTATTTACAGTTATGGCAACAGGAAGGTGAGATACAAAGGGGATTAGCTCAAGCAGCTGGTTCGGACCCTATCAGAAAACTGATAGCCACAGCACCACCACCACCATACAGAACAGGAGAGAAAATGGTTACAGAGAATGGCATACTGGTATATGATATAAGTGCACTTAATAAATGTATTAATGATAAGAGTAAAGTAGATAAGTGTATTGATGCTAATGCTAACCCGTGCAAGTTATATCCCATCCTAAACTTCTCTCAGGACTGCGACCAGGAAGATGAGCCCACAACGATATCAGCACTCTCTTTAGCAGCCACCATACAAGAGACTACAGTGGGCACGGCCCAACCAGTAAGAGGAGTAGCGAAGGCCCCTAGTGGAGGGATAGGTGAGGTCGTGTCCACGGGTAAGTACGGAACTGTACATTATGCGGAAACAATTACACCTCACATTGTAGAAGAAACACAGAGTGGTGTGATTGAACTTAATCCTGTCAGGGTGATCGCAGTCCCAAATGGAAAGACTGATGCTCAGGGAGTCACTCCCATCAGGAACATTGCGATGCACTGCCCCTGGTCCCGGACAGAATTAAGGACAATTATGTCTGAATTTCCTGATCCCAGGAAAGATCTAGCCGCATGCCAAAGGTTCATTAAAGAACTAGGTAACGCCGCCGAACCCACTAACAAGGATTGGCGGACAGTACTGCGGGCATGTTTGCCCTCTACCATTGACCCTTTGAAATTCATTACTGATTGTAAGTTAGATGAAGAGAAACCTCTCACTGATGCTTACAATCAGGAAAATGTTAAACAGATCAACCTGCAGTTAGGAATATATTTCCCAACTGTTGTCAAGTGGAACAAAATTTTCTCCATTAGACAAAAGGAAGGGGAAACTGCTTCTGACTATTTCCATAGGGCATTAGAGGAAATGGCTTGGTACACTGGAGTTGTAGACATTGAAGAAAATGTGCACCATAGAGAGGTAGCGGTGTCCGTATTAATGGACGGTTTAAAGGAAGTGTTGAAAACTAGGACACAAACCACTCAACTTAACTGGAGAGGTATGTCGGTGGCTGCTTTGAGAGAGACCGCTGTAGGGCATGATTGGAACATCATTAGACACAGGGAGTCACAGGGCGATAAGCTGATGGCAGTGAGTATACAGGCCCTTACAACAAGGCCACCTCAGCCTAAGCCCCAGACCCCTGACGGTAAGTCGTATGTGGTAAAATGTTATAACTGTCAGAGAGAAGGACATTTTGCACGAAACTGCACCTATAGAAACCCACATAAGGTATATCAACCCCCTAGACAACAACATGAGACAGGTAATTGGGATCAGGGACCGCAGAGGAGGAGTTATGAGCCACATGCAGGGGAAACAAAAAGGTACCCACCAAAGAGAGACTGGCAGGTCTCTGAAAATTCTCTGTTACCCCCCTCACATATTGTAGCTGCCAACGCGCTGCGGGAGGGCCACAACTTACAATAGGGGTCAGGCCACACCTGTAGTCTGCAGCCAGTGAAATTAATTGCGAGCCTTGGAAGTGAACCCGAGGTCACAATTGATGTAGCTGGTAGATCACTACCTTTCCTTGTAGATACGGGGGCGGCCAAGTCAGTGTTAAATTCAACAATGGGTATGAAAACCACTGGTAAAACAATTCCAGCCATGGGAGTAACAGGAGTAGTACAACACTACCCTTTAAGCAAACCAGCAGAGATTACGATAGGGCCTTTGCAGACCAAGCACTCCTTTTTGCTAGCTGCATCGGCTCCGACTAATCTACTTGGGAGAGATTTACTGTGCAAGATGGGGTGCATCATATATTGTACTCCTGGAGGTGTGTTCTTAGATATACCCGAGAATCACGCTCAGGAAGTGCAGGATATGCTAGACTCCCCTCAAAGGTTAATGTCACACACTGCTGTTACAAACAAGTGTCCATCCAAGGTAGAGGATATGATCTCCCAGATACTGGAGTCACTTTGGACCAAGGATGGACAAGACACTGGATTGATGGCAAATGTAGCTCCTGTAGTAGTTCAAGTAAAAGATGGTAGGATAGCTCCAAAAATCCCACAGTATCCTCTGAAGCCAGAGGTGGAGTTAGGAGTTTACCCAATAATAGAGCGCTTGCTACAACAGGGCATTCTGGTTAGGACGTCCAGCACTGCCAATAGTCCCATCTTCCCTGTGAAAAAGAGTGGGGGGAGGGGTTACAGACTAGTGCAGGATTTAAGGCGGATCAACAAAATAGTTAAGAGCCAATTCCCCGTAATGCCAAATCCAGCTGTCATCCTTATGCAAATCCCTCCCACTGCGAAATTTTTCACTGTGATTGACCTCTGCTCCGCTTTCTTTTCGGTCCCTCTGCACCCTGATAGCCAATATTTGTTTGTATTCACATACAGAGGAGTACAGTACACCTGGACTCGTTTTCCACAAGGTTTCATTGACAGCCCAAGTATTTTCTCACAGGCTTTGCATGATTGTTTACAATCCTTTCAACCTGAGAGCGGATCAGTATTAATACAGTATGTAGATGACTTACTGCTGTGTTCTGATTCACTCGAAGCGTCCTTGAGAGACACGAAACAGCTTCTGTTTCATCTTTCTAATACGGGACACAAGGTTTCAAAGGATAAGTTACAGTTATGCCAGACCAAGGTAAAATATTTGGGACATTGTTTGACACAAGGACTGAGACACCTCACCGCTGATAGAATACAGGCGATTCGCGACATGACTCTGCCACAAACCCAGCAACAGATCCGCACTTTCCTAGAAATGTGTGGATATTGCTGCAACTGGATCCCAGGATTTTCCATACTGGCCTTACCTTTACAAGAGATGGTCTCATCAAACAAACCAGATTGGATTTCGCACACAGATGAGTCCGAACTGGCATTTGAGAGACTCAAACAGTGCCTATCGCAGGCACCAGCATTAGGTATGCCAGATTATGGGAAACCCTTTGAACTGTACGGAACGGAAAGTGCTGGGTGTGCGGCAGGTGTTTTAACCCAGAAACATGGTGATGCCAGCAGGCTGGTAGCCTACTACAGCGCTCAGCTAGACACCGTAGCACGATCTCTCCCCACATGCTTGCGAAGTGTTGCAGCAATAGCATTGCTAGTGAGTAAAAGCGAAGATGTAGTGTTGGGACACAACCTGACCATCCATACACCTCATGCAGTGTCAGCCTTACTGAATTCTGCCCAAACCAGACACGTCTCATCTGCACGGTTTACAAGGTGGGAATTAGCACTAATAGCCCCTGTAAACATCACCATAAGGAGATGCAGCGCACTAAATCCTGCAACGTATCTCCCAGGTGTGCCTAGACAGGCACAAAGGGTGGGGGATGAGAGTGATGGTGAAGGAGGATTTAGTACAGACACTGACACACATGATTGTATGGAATATTTGACCCAAAATTTCACTGCAATGCCCGACATCAGTGACAACTCACTGGAAGGTGTAGATTTTACTTTTTACACTGACGGTAGTTGCCACAGACAGACGGACTCGGGAGACTTGTGTACTGGATACGCAGTCGTAAATGACAAAGGTACCATAGAAGCGGAACCCCTGGGCCCACCTCACTCAGCACAAGTTGCTGAGCTGGTCGCCCTAACCAGAGCGTGTGAATTGGCTAAGGGTAAGTCAGCCAATATTTACACGGATTCTAGGTATGCCTTTGGAGTAGTACATGATTTTGGGGCCCTATGGCACCTCAGAAATTTCATGACGGCAGCTGGCACACCCGTGGCGCATGCGACCGACATCAAAAGACTTCTAGCAGCGATACAGGAACCTGACAGAGTGGCTGTTATCAAGTGTAAAGCCCACACATACAGCCAAGACCCAGTGTCACTTGGTAACAGCCGGGCAGACGAAGCTGCAAAATCAGCAGCCAGTACCCCCATAAAGACAGATATCACACAACTGATGGTATTCAATACCGTCAACACACAGAAATTGAGTGAAATGCAAAATTTGTGTTCCCCACAGGAAAAGGCAGTCTGGAGGTCAAAAGGATATGGCCAGGAGTCCTCAGGACTCTGGACAGATGGACAGGGTAAGCCAGTGGCACCCAGAGCATACCTTCCAAGTTTAGCTGAGGCGGCACATGGTCTGACTCATCTAGGCAAAGAAGGTATGTGCAAGTTGGTAAGAGCCTACTGGTGCATGCCAGGATTTTCTTCTCATGCGGGTAAGAGGGCAATGACATGCCTCACCTGCTTGAGGAAGAATATTGGAAAGGCAATACCAACTGAACCATCCCATATCCCGCCGACGGACGGCCCTTTTCAGGTAATACAAATTGATTTCATACAATTGCCACCTTGTAGAAATTTTAAGTATGCATTGGTTTGTATTGATGTATTTTCAAATTGGGTTGAAGCGTTCCCCGCTGCCACAAATACTGCTGTGTTTACTGCAAAGAAAATTGTTCAGGAATTTGTGTGCAGGTATGGTATCCCTAGGATAATTGAAAGTGATAGGGGTACCCATTTTACAAGTGAAGTCTTTCAGGTAATGTGCAAATTAATGGGAATTAATAGTAAGCTGCATACTCCGTACCGCCCACAGGCGAGTGCAAAAGTGGAAAGAGTAAACAGCACTATTAAGAACAAGTTGAGCAAAGTGATGGCTGAAACTGGATTGTTGTGGCCAGAAGCTTTGCCACTTGTACTGTACAGCATCAGAACCACTCCCAGGTCCCCTCTTAACTTGTCACCCTTTGAGATTCTTTTTGGTCGACAACCCCATGTAATGATTGACCCCAGGATGATTTGAAATGTAACAATGAAGTCACTGTAAAGTATTTGGTTAAGATGAGCAAGCAGTTGAGGAATCAAAACAGCAATCTAAAGCTAGTGATTCCTGATCTGCCAGACAGCAATTGTCATGACATTGAACCTGGGGATTATGTAATGATTCGCAATTTTCTACGCTCAGGTTGTCTGATTGACCGGTGGGAAGGACCGTACCAAGTCTTACTGACCAGCACGACAGCATTGAAGGTTGCCGAGAGGGAGAATTGGGTCCACTCGTCCCACTGTAAGAAGGTCGCTGACCCAGAGAAAGCCCGTGACAAAGAGCAGAGTGTGGAGGAAACCATATCACTGGAGTGTCTGTTCCGGGAAGGTTGAGAGGCAGGACTGTTGTCACGGCACCTGAGCACAGAGAACTACAGGATCAGAGGTGGTTGTCGCGCCAAGTTTTCTCTCCCTCCTAATTATTTTCTTTCCCCCATTACAACTCTTTCTTTCTCCTCCTGCAAGATGGACTTGCCCCAAGAGACTGCATTCCGCGTTTTCCTGTTGACCCTGTTGTTGACCAGAGCAGTCTGTTTCGGTGAGAGTACCAGAGAGGTCGAGAAAGGATCTGGAATGGGTTCTGATGACCAGGATGGATTTGTAGAATTCCGAGAGCAACACAATCACCGAGCAAAGGCGAGTATCAGAAAACGATCTGGTAGCCATGACACTAAGAGACATTGTGAAGGATTGTTAGCTGAAGAGAATTGTATCTGTAGGAATTGTGAAAATATAGTTGAGGACGGGTGCATCCAGAGATGTCAGTCCTGCATTAATATCAACATGGACCGTCATCCATTGAGTGACTATCACTCATTAGTGGGTAAGGTTTTAAACCAAACAGAATGCTGGGTGTGCTCACAAGTACCTCAAGGTCATAGAAAGTCAGGACTAGTGCCATACGCTTTAACGATAGATGAGGTACTTGAATTAAGGGATGGGAGACCGGTGGACAAGAAATGTAATATTTCTAAGCCTCCTAGTTTGAAGCTCCACCAATATCATGTGGATAGGTCCTTAACATGTTTTAACATTTCCAATCCCCGAAAGCCGGAAAATTGGGAAGTGACATGGAACAACCAAACCATGACATTCTCACACAGAGCCGATAGAATGCCGATAGACTCAGAGCTTATACGCCAAATAGCCAACGGTGGGAGATATTTTCAGTATAGGTACACTCTAGGAAGTAGGACCATGCGAGTTGGAGAAGTATCACCAGGATACTGTGCGCATATCATACAGCCTGATACGTGTACTAGACAAATGAGAGAGTTAGGGATAGGATTTTTCACCTGGAAGGTTTGTAATATGGTGATGTCATATTCTGTCCCATATGTCCTCCCCGATGATGCATATTTCATATGTGGGAGGAAGGCGTATAAGTGGCTTGCCCCAAACTCAGAGGGATTGTGTTACATTGGAAGAGTGTTGCCAGAATTAGTGACCATTACCCATGAAAAGATGAAAGACGTTCACCGCAATGCTCAAGCTCCTTACACTCACACCCATTACGAACACATTGTAAAGAGACACCTTATAGATAGGACAGAGCATGCAGCCTCTGATTTGATCCACGAATCCACCGGGATTCAACTCCTACTCGCGCTAGATATCACCCGTACCGCCAGAGGAGTAATACATTTTAGGTATATAACTGCGCTAGCGAACCTGATAGACAATATCACCGAGATGTATGATGACACCTTCAGGTATACTGGGAGAGAATTGCAAGCTTACAAAACGGAACTGATCCAGCACAGGATGGTTCTAAATTACATCACAGCGGTGACAGGCGGGTATTGTGTCACCCTAGCAACTCAGTATGGTGTAAAGTGCTGTACGTATATCACAAACAGCACTGATTACCCAACCGAGGTCATAGATCAAAAGATGGACGACATCTTGCAATTGAAGTGGGAGTTCCGAAGGAGGCACAACCCTACCCTTACTTCTGTGAGTAATGAACTGACCGGCTGGGTATCATGGTTGGACCCACGCAATTGGTTCTCAGGTTTAGGAGAATGGGCCCAAAATGTTATCGTTACTGTAGGGAAATTCCTCTTATGTATCCTAGGAGTTGTCATAATGATTGGATTGATATTCAGATGTGTTCGGATTTTAATGAATTGCAAGCGTAGTACCAAATTGATGAGTTTGAGGAGCGAGGGCATTGTTACAACAACTGGTTTAATTTATGACCCATCAATCGAGACAATGCTGTGATAAAATGTGATTCCATGGTCCGTTTCTTTCACCCGTTTCTCCTTTGTTTTTCTCCAAGGTAAAAAGACATCGACTCGGAAGAAGATTTTGATGACCCTCTATACAGACCATTGATGAACTTTTTCACAGACATTTGATGAACTTTTAGAGACTTTAACTTTATGGACACTTGAAAAAAACTTTGCTTGCCACTTACAGCAAAGATACAGCAACCCGGACAAGACATCGACAAGACATCAACAAGACTTCAACAAGACATCCAAGGGCAATCACATACAATATCACATGAATGCATTTATAACGCATGTTTCTTATCTTCATCTCTACGATCTTCAGGTAGTGACACACATAGTCGACAGGTAATATAGGCACATATATATTAGCACTCACAAATTTTCCCCCATCATGTATCATCAACTAATGTGTACCCCATTTGTTTGAACTAAAAAACCGAAAAGAGCTCGGCAGAGTTTGTTAGCCCACTTACAGACCCTTAATACGGGATAAGAAGGATTCAATGTATACTTCGCAATACCTCGAAGCTTATTTTAGAACATGTACGGCACGATGATACATGACCCCTCAGACATGAATTTCATACATACATGCTTTTACTATCCCACTAGGTCATACATTTCCCACCTTCTCCTCTCCTCCCTACACCCAATCATATATAGGTATTGCACGGTAATATATATATTTCTGCTTGATTGTTTAGATAGTGGCAGTTATTGTTGACTGCCAAAGGGTGGACTGTCAAAGTCGAAAATTATCCTGATACATATGCCTTGTACTAATCCCTCATGCACATGCCCGCTGCACGTGCACACGCTCTGCCGTGCGTGCACATATCCGCAATTTGCGTAAGATCGCTCCGGCGATCACGCGCGGTGTATGCGCATTTACGGTAGAGTTTGTAAGCGTCTAGCGTGCGACTCGATCATAGCATATTTAACCCAAATAGCGTATATTGTAGTAAATATTCCCCTAGACAATGTCAGCAAGTATGTTTAGTTTAAACTGTTCCTGGATAGAGAGATTCCTCTTTGCATGATAGGAAGGGTCAGACAAAGGTTGAAAGGTGGTGTTTAGTATCCAGCTGTAGGGTATTTTAAGAGTAACATTCCGATGCTAGTTAGGAAAGGATCGCTCGCTCCTGCATATAGTTATGTGCAAAAGTAATTTATGAACATTAATTGTATTTGCTGTAAATGACACATGCGGCGGGAATCCTGAGGATACCTCCCACCAGAGCAGTAGGAGAAAGACACAGCCCACCTGTTCAAATCCACCTATGACCTTTGCTATAATGTGGAGACACATTCCTGTGTCCAATGAACAATGAGATTGTAGGGACCATTGTATTGTGAATATACGTTGTGTATATAAAGACCACCATTGCCTGTCCAGTTACTCACTCTCTCTGAAGGCTTTCTCTCTGAATGCTGAGAGCTGGATCCAGGATGCGCTTGCGAATCATCCCCACGTATGTATTATTCTCTGTAGCCATTTTGTTATCCATTTTGTTCGCCATTTGTTCTCATTGTGTTCTCATTCTGTTCGCTTTTGTTTGCGATTGTTCGCTATTGTTCATGTATATTCTGTTATTCTGTTTAGATTTCCCTGTTAGTTTGTAGTGTATAACTTGTATTGTGTTTCCCCTTTTTCTCTAAACAATCCACGGCAGTGTTAGAACTGCTGCGGTTTTAAATCCAAACCAGGTCTTGTGTTTTCACTGTTTATTGCAGAGGGCTTTTCTTAGTGACTCAATTGCTTTTCGGTACTTGGTTATTAAGGTTTAAAGTATAAGTATATTCTCACTGTGTTTTATTAGCAAGGTTTAAAGGTTATCCACTGTGTGTGCACCCGCTGTGTGTAATCCGTACACTCAGCGCAGCGTGTGTACGCCAAGTGCGTACCAAGTGCGGGACTCTGTACGCAAATAGCGTACAAAGTGCGTAGCACGTGCACGTGGTCTAGCGGCCATAGCGGCTCCACGGTATTAGTATATAGCTTCATGTTTTAAGGTAATATTTGACATTATCAATGGTTAACTTGCATTCTGCATTGTGCTATGGAATCTGGCACTTAATACAACCTCTCCATATGTGTTTCAAGTTGTCTCCTGCTTAACCTTGCTTGGTTGTGGACTTTGCATAACAAACTGACTGTGTGAAGTATCGTTGCTGGTTTCCAGACCAACTGTGGGAGTAATCACCATCTGATTGCTATACTAGTTTCCAGACTATTTCATTGCCTGTATTTCATTGCCTAATTACTGCACTGGTTTTCAGACCAGTTAAATACCTGTGACTGTTTATTCATCGATTGTCAGCATTTCTTGTACCATCTTTTCAAGTTATCATCTGCTTCAATTACTGTACTGTATGTGAGCACTTAATAAACATCACTGCGCACATGCTTAGGAATATCTTACAGCCTCCTCGGTTTCTCCATCGCACCACCACTGACCCACTAGTGCCCCCTCCGGGGACAGACAAAACCACAGATCTGACACCCCAGTAGTAATGCCTCCAAGTAGTTTAGCCCCCCAGTAGTTTAGCCCCCCAGTAGTTTAGCCCCCAGTAGTTTAGCCCCCAGTAGTTTAGCCCCCAAGTAGTAATGCCCCAGTAGTTTAGCCCCCCCAGTAGTTTAGTCCCCCAGTAGTAATGCCCCCAAGTAGTAATGCCTCTGTAGTTACGCCCCCAGTAGTAATGCCCCAGTAGTTATGCCCCCAGTAGTAATGCCTCCAAGTAGTAATGCCTCTGTAGTTACGCCCCCAGTAGTAATGCCCCTGTAGTTTGCCCCCAGTAATAATGCCCCTCATTAGTAATGCCCCCAGTAGATGTCCCTCAGTAGTAATGCCCCCCAGTAGATGTGCCACTACACAAAGGGGAAAAAAATCACAATACTCACCAAGCCCCGCTCCCGTGTCTGACTGCTGCAGTCCTCTGGGCATCCGCTCCTCGGCACTATTGGAAAGACATCATGACCTCTCTCCCATAGCACACAGTGACAGCACCGGAAGTCGGAGCTCAGTACTGAGCTCCTGCCTCCAGCTGCCGCTGTGGAGAGAGAGCCGGGGGCCTGCTGGTAACATAATCTTAGTGGGCGCTCGGCATCTCCCTGCGGCGCCGGCCACACATCGGGTTAGGTGAGCCGGAGGAGGCGGAACTGCATTCCATCTTCAAGTGGAAATGACGGAACGCAGTTCCGCCCCATTCCGGCTAACTTTAACCCCTGCCACTGTAGATTCAACTTTGGTTAAAGTTTGGAGTGAAATGTAATGTTCAGTACATGAATTAATATGATTGCATGATATATCAAACACAACATTAGAGGATCAATTTATGCATAAGAATAAACATATATAATAACAGAATGTAAGTCACTTGACATGACACTGTGTAATAGACTACAGTTAACTGTAACATTGAAAATGTTCCCTAGAGTAAATTCTCAATGTCCACTAGATGGCAGTCTGAAATGCACTATACTTACTGGGATATTCAATTAGCCCCGAAGAGACATTGGGTGTAAAACCCCCCGATGTTTCTTTGGGTTTTGCGGTTGGGCTATTTGATTAGCTCGTCCATTAAAAAGTGCATTTTCACCCAAAAACACACAGGTTATGTGAAACCTGTGTGTTTTTGGGTGAAAAGAAGACAGTGATTTTATCATGGAATTTGCTTCGTCTGCTGGAGGCAGGTGAAACAAAATCCCAGATAAGCCGCAGCGCGCGCCGGCTTATTGGGGCTAATTAGACAGCCCCTCTGGTGATACTTATCACCCAACAGTATGTGCGGGTAATTGAATATTCCTGTAAGTCTCAATACCTATAGGTCCTGGACTTCTACACTCTCCTCTGTGGACTGAGTTGATTGGAAACAGCAAGTTATGTCAGTAGTACGGCTGTGGTTCTCGGCACAGCATAGATGAAGCCATTCCAATAGTACAGTAGAAGCAATAAAACATGTGGGTATCTCCTTATAAGTACAGCAGTAAATACTGTAGCATGCAGATAACCAATTGGTATTATAGCGGTCAATAGCAGAATTTATATTACAGGCAGGGCAGCTTAAGGCAGCACATTAAAACAGCAGCAGGAAATGCCATGTGTTTCCAATAATAAGCGAACATGGTATCCAGCAGCACAGAACGGACTTTCCTCCCACAGCTTTAAGGAGTCTCTCCCAGGTCTCATTGGTAACAAAGGTATCTGATACGGTCTCAACTGGTATGGATGCCGGGTTGCTAACAGCTGGGAATTGAGGTGAATAATCGCTGATAATTACAGGCTTAAAGTCTCCCTCCTGGTCGGGTAAGGGTGATACTATAGTGACCACCTTGAGACTCTCAGTTCACAGTTAGAGTTCTGATGGGGCGTTCCGCGTCTAATCAACTGTGGGACTGCTTGACCGGCTTACAGTTTACCGGGGGTCACTAGAAAAGGGCACTTTTGCCACTGATATGTGTCTGTCAGGACTGTAATTGTGGGTGCCTAGCACGCTGCAGTGGATTATTAGTCTCTGGCGTGTCTGGGGTGAATGGGCAGGCTGCCTGTCTCTAATGAATGCTGTCCCTGAGGTGGTCAGATGCAGCACCACATATGTGGAATAAGCCCCTCCCCTCTCAGTGGTGGTGGTAATATGCAGGGGCAAGGCTACTCAGCAGCAAGTCTCCTTACTTAAACCATTGCTTTCATCTCCGCACCGCCTGGCTCCACCTCCCAGATCTCTTTTCGGCGTAGCACAGGACGTCTACCAGCGCTTGTTGTTCACTGGCAGTGCAGGCTCTTTGGAGGATCTCCCAGGGTCCATGACTCCTCACTTCCTTTCGGCAGCATGACCTCAGCGGCTCCCTCCAGCTCAACATGACCCGATCTGCGGCTTGACTTCCCTACTGCCACAATGCTTTCTCCTCAGCTAGCACACTGTGCCTGTCTTGTCTCAAGCTGGGGCACACACCACACTTCACTTCCAGCCCTGTGCAGGAGCTATCTCAACCACTCCTCTAATCCAAGACAGAGTCCTATATCCCGGGTAACATTCCAAATCTGGGCTTCCCGCCCTGAGGGCACCCAATCAGCTGCAGGTCAGGAGTTCTGCAGCTAGCAACATTGTATTCTTGTCCCTGCAGCCTCTGTGCTGCTGGCTATATACTGTATCAACCCTTTATTGGGCTGGTTAGTCAGCTGAAATCAGTGGGCTACCACACTTTCACTAAAAACATCCCCTGCAATAGGCTACCAAATCAAGATTGATAAGCAGCCATGCCAGCCCCCATCCTAGAGGTTTAACCCACCTCTTTTCATATGCATTTATTCGGTTTCTTAAACAACAAGAGTCAGGTCAATACTAACAAAACAAACAAAGTCGAGGCCGCGACCGGGAGTAGCATGCATCCCAAAACCCACCAGAAAATGGAACCAGAAATGATGCAAAAGCGTTCATCGCCGGAGGCCAGGAAGCATTACAACATACTGTATAAGGAACAGTATATATAAATATCAAAAATAAAGGGCTACAAGTTTACAATAACAAAAGGTGGGACCACAGAGAGGCAAACACCAGATATATAGATAAGACAACAAATACAAAAACATAGAAGTTTTAAGAAAAAACAGTTATTTACTAGATATAGACATATATATATATATATATGTGTGTGGAAAGAATAGAGGCGGCACTCACGCAGACTTTTGCAGGTAAAAAGGTCAGTTTAATGTACCGACATGTTTCGGGGACTTGCCCCGTCCTCAGGGCCTTAACAACGATTGTTAAGGCCCTGAGGACGGGGCAAGCAGGAACTTTGTTAGCAGTTGGGCAAAACCATGTGCACTGCAGGGGAGGCAGATATAACATGTGCAGAGAGAGATAGATTTGGGTGTGGTGAGTTCAATCTGCAAACTAAATTGCAGTGTAAAAATAAAGCAGCCAGTATTTACCCTGCACAGAAACAAAATAACTCACCCAAATCTAACTCTCTCTGCACATGTTATATCTGCCCCCCCCCCTCCCCTGCAGTGCACATGGTTTTGTCCAACTGCTAAAAAATTTCCGGCTGCGATCAACTTGGAATTACCCCCCATGTGCACTGCAGGGGAGGCAGATTTAACATGTGCAGAGAGAGATAGATTTGGGTGTGGTGAGTTCAATCTGCAATCTTAATTGCAGTGTAAAAATAAAGCAACCAGTATTTACCCTGCACAGAAACAATATAACCCACCCAAATCTAACTCTTTCTGCATATGTTATATCTGTCCCCCCTGCAGTGCACATGGTTTTGCCCAACTGCTAATACAGTTCCTGCTGAGTTTTCCATTAACACATCTCAAATTTACATCTCTATAGATGTACCAAATTTTATTAAAACTCATTTATATGTACAACCGTGAAAATCAGAAACTCCCGTGTGAAGAATGGGTAGAACAGCTAATATATATATATATATATATATATATATATATATATATATATATAAATAACTTGCAATCATAGCTTTTTAAATTTACATTTTAGCATATTGCTCCCATGTCACACATTGCTGAACAGATTACTTTGTAGAGGAACACATATCCCATCTGTTAGGCACAGTTTTTTAAACTAAAGTAATTTTCTATGAAAGATATAGCTCGTGTTATGATCTTAAAGGTTTGAGTTCTGAAGACGGCTGCTAAGAGCAGAGTTGAGTCCCAGAGGACAAGTAGTAAAATAATAAATATTTGTTCTCTGTTGCTTGCTGCTCAGCTGATTATTTTTCAGGTGGATTGTCTGTATGCTGCTACTGGAACCTGCAGGCAGATATTACATCTTCTTTCCTTACTCTGATAATCCATCTATGAATGCAGAAAGAAGAAATCACTCACAGCTTTATCGCATTCCTTTTGGAGTAAAAGTATATATTACAGTACACTCTATTCATGGAGTTAGCTTGTAGTCTGCAATATTCTGATAATATTTTACTTTGTGGTGTATCACATTTACTTTTGGACATCAACGGTTTTGCTTTTCCTGTTTTAAAACAAAATATAAACATTTGCAATATTTTGTATTTTCAACTCTTGTAAAATATCAGAATGTTGTTCATTTTCAAACAACATAAATGTATTGTTTCCAAAAAGTCTGCCAGAAGCTTTTACAAAATACAATAATTTACTTTTTAAGCTTCCTCGTGTGGTTTTAATCCAAGCTATTAAATGTCCTAGTCAGAGTGTTTTTGTTGCCCTTAGAAATAATACAGCTGAGCTTCATCCTGATTATTTGCAGAAGTTCTATCCCCAGAGAAGTGTTGTGTAACATCATACGCAATGCAATAAAAGACAACTCTGTTTACAGAATATAAAAGCGTTTAGCCAAGAACATAGAAAGAAGGAGTATGGGCTAGCACTGGATAGCAGAAGATGCATTTTCAATGAGCTCTTGTACAATCAGCTGATACCCGCTTACATTGGCCCCCTAAATTGTCTATTTGGCACATCTACTTTACGTCTACCAGGAGGCAACTTTGTCACTGCTGGCACCTTTTCTGTTATGCTCTTTGCAGGTCTCGGTTAGCTACCATCTACGGCTCATCAGCAGCATGTTGCTGTATCTTCTTTTCCATGCCGCTTGACTGAAAGCTTTGCTTCTTATTAATACTTGCCCCAGTGAAACACCAGCTTAACTAACAAATATTCTGCCCATCTCTGACTGGGTCCATCCATGGACCTTCATTTCTTTCGAGGTACCTTAATTCTACTTACATACTCCCGTCACATTTGCTGTATTTCCTAGTCCTAAATGCAGTGTTGGGATTGGGCGAAGATTCACAGCAGATGCTGGTAATCTTTCTCACACAGTAAAGAGTTATAAGACTGACACTGATAATGAATCCATCAGAGCTAAAGGCACAATACAATTGATGCCTTTAGAAACACCTGAGATCACTTACCTTTTGATCCTCAGAAAAGTATGTCTTCCTCTTTAGATTTGTAGAATAAAATTGTGGAATACTTGTCCAGCTGTATCCTACAGTACCTAAGCTTTCCCTGGAGGCAGTAGATTTATTTAATGTTCACATCAAAGATGAAAAAACCATGGAGACCAGTATATTTGTAAATCTGTCTCTACACCTGGCCTGACAGTTTTTGTGCTCATTACCAGTGGTCGAAGTGGGCCGGTATGCAGTGGTATGGCATACTCGTACTTCTTCCACTGACCTGGAAGTCTTTTTAAAAAAAATTAAATTAAAGAGTGTACAGCAGGAGGTGAGTGAAATGGCCAGCCTGCTGCACTAAGGATGCTGCTCCCATCCCTACCTGACTAGACTGCTGTGTAGAGCGCCGGACCTGTGATGCTCTAGGCTCACAGCCGCCCACACTGACTGCTGACCAACGCTCTCTGCCACACGCTGCACTGCCACTGAAATCTGACCGCCGCAGACCACAATTGGCGGTGGTCAGAGGGACATCAATGCCGCAGCAACGAAGGTTAGGACCACCGCATCCCCAGCAGACCATGGGCTCCTCGGCCGATGATGACCACAGTCTCTTCTGCACCTCCGCTGCTCATCTCAGGTAATGTTCCCCTGATTCCCTATGTCTCTCTGTCACTCTCACTGTCCCTGCTATCACTCTCCCTGTCACTGCTGTCACTCTCCTTGTACCTGCTGTCACTCTCCCCGTTCCTCTGTCACTCTCCGTGTTCCTATGTTCCTGCTGTCACTCTCTCTGTCCCTGCTGTCACTCTTTCTGTCCCTGTTGTCACTCTCTCTCCCTGTCCCTGAATTGTGTATCATACTGTGTGCTATAATGGGAATTTTGGCTCATACCGTGTGCTGTAATGTGAATTGCGGCTCATACCGTATGATATAATGTGAATTTCAGCTCATACCATGTGCTATAATGTGAATTTCGGCTCATACCGTGTGCTATAATGTGAATTCTGGCTCATACCATGTGCTATAATGTGAATTTCAGCTCATACTGTGTGGTATAAGGTAAAAGGGGACCAGTACTAGATAGTATAAGGGGTCCTACTAAACTGAAGGACATGCCCCCTTTGAGTGGCCACATCCCCTTTTGAGTGGCCATGCCCCCTTTTCCGGATTGCAACCTTCACTTTTCCATAGCCCCACTTCAAAATTTCCACTTCGACCACTGCTCATTACTATATACAGTTGTCAGTATATTAGCTCCAAGGCTCATATATTCTGTTTAATGCTATATGGGTATATTTACAAAGCAGTGGCATTAATAGTAAGTGCAAAGTCCACAGTGTTTTGCATGTATTTATTTTGTATAATCTGTTTTTATTGAAGATAATACAGATACATACCAATACAAAATCACATAAAGAAACATAATTGAACACATAGAAATATCAGTACACAGCAGTGTACAACAGTGCATTTAGAATTAAAATGAATTGTCCAATATGACAAAATTCTGTATTAACATATTTCAGAATAGAGAAAAGAGGAGAAAAAGAAAGAAGTAAGAAAGAAGGGGGATATCACCAAGATCCAAGAATACATAAAAACATCCAAATATGCATATCAGTAAATTATTGTCAACCGTATCATTTTGAAGAAGAAATATAGGCTATATAGGACTGAGGAGCTTTGTATTCTATCCACGGCAACAAAATGAATGTGAACTCGGCCAGTTTATCCCTGGAACATAATAAAATCTTCTCCATACTCAAGTAATAATATAGTCTGGAAAACCAGGTGTTCTGAGTAGGGAAACTAGAGGACTTCCATAAGGCTGGGATCACTGCACGAGCAGCATTACAAAGGTGTCGCAGTAGCGATGTCTTATAAGTGGACATAGAAGAATAATTTAATAACCAAAAAGCTGGATCAGAAGGGACAGAGTTATGGAGAATATCTTGTGAGGTAGAAATTAAGTCATCCCAAAAAACTTTAATGAGGGGGCAGGTCCACCAAATGTGAAATAAAGAGCCTAGATCTTTATGACACCGCCAGCAAGCTGGGGAAATAGATGGGGAAATAGCATGTAGGAGAGAGGGGTGTCTGTACCATCTCACCAATATTTTATATTGTGTTTCTCTTACTTATACACATATGGAACTCCCATGTGTCTTGATAAATATGGATTCCCACTCCTTAGCCGAAAGTGAAAGATTCAGATCCCTTCCCCATTTCTGAGTAAAGAGAGGGGGAATATGGGGTCAGAAAATTGCAATAACTTGTAAAGGGTAGATATTGTATGTCTAGGTTTCATAGGTGCAACACAAATCCTTTCAAAAGGGGTCAATTCCCTAGATGCTTGTCGATATGTATTACCTGTAGGAAGTGTCGCACTTGTAAATACTTCCAAAAGTCAGCCTGTGGAATAACCCATTTTACCCGTATATCCAAAAATTGTTTAACCCCAGAGAGTTGTGCTAACTGACACACTCTAAAAAGACCTTCCAGGGCCCAGTTTTGGTAATAAGAAAGGGCCAGGCCTGGTGTGAAAGCAGAGTTCCCGAAAAAGGAAGCAAGGGGGCCAAAGTCCGAAGAGACATATGGTCCCCATTGCATCCATTTCCAGAGAGTGTAGGGGAGATAGTTGGGTGAGGGTGTGGGAGTTTAGGTAAGGTTGGGAGCCAGGGGAAAATTTCAGAGTATTGCTAAACACGTAAATTCTCCAAGACTACCCATTGTTTGACTTCCTGATTTCTGGTCCAATCCAAGATCCTGTTTAACAGAATTGCGTGGTAATAATTTTTTATGTCTGGGAGTTGGAATCCGCCATGTCGAGGTGAATGCAACAAGACGGATCTGCTAATTCTGGGCTGTTTTCGAAACCATATAAATTGTTGGATCAAGGATTGTATGGACCGAAACCAGGAGTCTGGAATTTGTTTAGAGGAAATAAAGCAATTTGGGCAAGGTGTTCATCTTTACCACATTAACTCTGCCTAACCAGGATAGACTTTTATATTGCCATCTACAATAATAATTTTTAACTAATTTGAGTACAGGATAAAAATTCAAAGACAAACGTGATAAATCACTGGGAAGTTGGACCCCAAGATATGTTATATGAGAGTCCTTCCATATAAAAGCAAAAGTAATTTTTAAAATAGCTGACATCTAAGGAGGGGTGGAGCTATTAAGGGCAAAGGATTTGGACTTATTGACCTTAAAGCTGGAAAGTGAACTAAAAATATCCAATTCACGCATAAGATGTTGGAGCGAGTGAGTGGGTTGTGTGATGACTGTCAGTAAATCGTCTGCAAATAAAGCTAATTTATAATTCATATCACCCACCTGTAGGCCTGTGATGTGATTGTTTGCCCTAATAGCCCTGGCCAGCGCCTCACTACAAAGAACAAATAACAGAGGGGACAGGGAACATCCTTGTCTCATTCAATTGCTTATCAAAAAAGTGTCAGACAGGACCCCGTTAACCCGAACTCGAGCTGTTGGCTGTGTGTAGAGAGAAAACACTCTATGAAGTGCCTGAGGACCTAACCCAATGTGCTCCAGTACCGCCTTCATGAAATCCCAGTTTACCGTATCAAAGGCCATTTCGGCATCTGTTGATAGTAATACAGTAGAGGTCCGACTTTTAGAAGCTAAG
Organism: Pseudophryne corroboree; assembly: GCF_028390025.1. NCBI lineage: Eukaryota > Metazoa > Chordata > Amphibia > Anura > Myobatrachidae > Pseudophryne > Pseudophryne corroboree. Next base: position 380,152,052 of record NC_086444.1, on the reverse strand, counting down.
TGGATAAAGTTGAGGATCTTTGTGGTATTATCTTTTGCCTCATGACCAGGGACAACACCCATTTGGTCGTTGTGGATAAGGGATGGGAGAAATTCATTCAGCCTAAGAGCCTTCAATTTTGCGAATAACTTGAGATCAACATTAAGTAGAGATATGGGTCTATAACTGGAGCACATTGAGGGGTCCTTTCAGTGTTGGACCGGGGCATATAGGGCCCACCGGGGGAATGTAGTGGCAGGGGCCCATGTTTAGGGGTGTGGCCAGTCTGCTGAGGGAGTGTGGCCTGCCACCTCATTGGTTTGACTAACCATTATAGAGTGGAACATCTGGGCCCCTTCATAAATATATACAGTAAATTCAGCTGCTGCATGCATGATAATGTACCAGACTAATAACAGATTAATAACAGCAATGTACTGTAGAAAATACACCATAGTCCAGTATAAGGTAACATATGTATAATGTATAATTCAAGCGCACAGTCTAGAACCTGATCCATAGAGCAGGAGGTGGGCCCCTAGGCAATGGGGCTCACTGGTGGTTACCCCTGTACCCCTGTGGGCCAGTCCAAGCCTGGGTCCTTTCCCTGCTTAGGAATCACAGTACTTCGAGCTTCCAGGGATTGGTTTGAAAAATGAGTATCAGCTGAAATGGAGTTAAAGGCTTGTAATAGCTTAGGGGCAAGGATATCTTTAAATGTTTTATACTAGACTGCTGTGAAGCCGTCTGGGACCCGGACTTTTACCTGAGGGCGTGGAGGATATAACTTGCTCAACCTCCTGTAAAGTAAAGGATTTTTCCAGGAAATCTCTGTCTGAGGGGGCTAGTGTAGGGTATGCTACTTTTTCTAGATATGTCTTGGATTTCAATATATTAGAAAGGGGATTGTGGGCAGGTGAGGGGTCGCCCAGGTTATATAAGGTAGAATAATAATGTTTATAACATGCAACTATCTCAGGTGTGTTTAAACAAAGGAAGCCTGCACTATTTTTCATAGTGGAAATAAAAGAGGCTGCATTTTGAGACCTGAGTGCCTGTGCCAGCAATCGGCCCGGTTTATTACCCCATTGATAGTATTTATTGCTGCATTTACGCCGAGATAATTGTGTTTTGTAGTTGAGGATTTTCCTTAGCTGTGCGCGGGCCTCAGTTAGTTCCACCAACTCTGAAGAGGACAAAGAGGACTTATGAAGGTTCTCAAAACAGTGGATTTTATGGAGTAATACGGTAGTAAGGGCCATTTCGTCCTTTTTCATATAAGAGCCTAGTTGGATTAATTTGCCCCGTATAACACATTTATGTGCTTCCCAAATCATCACTTTTGAGACCTCCTCTGTATTATTAATAGAAAAATAATTAGAAAGCACCTTATCCAGTTCACCCTTACAATATTTGTCTTGCAGGAGGGATTCATTAAGGCACCAGATCCATTGTCCAAAAGATCGAGACGGGGCCGAAATAGATATGAACACCATAGTATGGTCCGAACAAGTAATGGTGCCAATGGAGGCTACTTCTAGCAAAGGGAGGTGTCTGTGGCTGAAAAACAAATAATCTAAATGAGAGCAAACCTGGTGTGGATGGGAGTAAAATGAAAAATCCCTGTCAGAGAGGTGTGTAACCCTCCAGGAATCAGCGTGTTGGAGGTCGTAAAATACCTTCTTAACCTGTTTATGTTTTTCATCCACGTAATTGTAGGTTCTCTTGAGGTCTGTTTCTCTCAGAAACTTCCCAGTTGGGGCCTACAGAAAACCCACTCACCAGAGATAATCACCCAACAGAAGAACAAATTAATACAGAACTTTGTTTAAAAGTTTTTAATACATAATTTTGTGCAACATAGTCTTTTTTTAAATTACGACCAAGTGGACATACACCAGATTGCTAGGATGTTGAAGTGAGAATGACCTCCTCACCTAAAAGGTGTGAGCTCAAAGGAGGACACTCAGAGCAAGAAGATGATGTACAATGATCAATGAACCCTACGCGTTTCATCCTCAACGGACTTCTTCAGGGGATAAAAATACTGTCTGGGTGAAAAAAAAAGAAGGGGAGTATATGTTTATGAAAGGGAATTATGAAGAAAGGTGGGGATTCATACTTATAGAGTGAATACCCACCTAAAATAATTTATCCACCTGGGCCTGATAAAAAATTGAAGAATCTCTCTTCTCTAAAAAAAGAGGATATAGGCATAAGGTTTATCGATCTAATATACATTAATATACAAAAACCGAAAAACAATATTTATAACATACATACCACAGCATGAATGATTGATTTGTATATAGAAATGTGTACAGACAAAGTGGATAAAAATCCAATAATAGTACCTTGAAATGACAGAAATAAAATTTTCTCAATCACCTAAGCTTATAATTGCCTTCACCTATAATATTTAAAATATTTATAATGAGTCAGCTTTCATGATATTATATTACATTCCAGAAAAAAATTACACATACGCTGGACTTTATCCAGACTGTCAGGAGGAAATTAATTTAATATAGGAACAATTAAGCATTTATGTATTTATACAAGAGGAGTCAATATTAGATTATGATAGCATTATAGTAACATTAAATAGGGAAAACGGATATGTACATATAGTGGCATTCCCAATTGGCACATAATGGTCCCAGTAAGTCACAACCATAGGCAATCAACTTCATACAATGCAATAAGCTGATATTCATAGAAAAACATTATATCTTTATATAATTAGAACAACTGCAAACCTATCTAACTTTGAGTGAGGTCAGAATGTGGAAGTGAAAGAATAACATTCAAAAACTTACTCCACTGCAGCCTATCCCTGGATCATCTGTCCATGGCAGTCAGGAAGAGAGAAGTGATTAGAGAGCTCAAAACAGGCTCCTTATATCTGGATTGTCTCATTACCTCACTTCCTGTTTAATTAGTGCAATTAACAAATGTTAAAGATTAATTAATTCTATCTACAGCCCAAAAACGGGCTCCATTCGAGAGGATAAACCCTTTACAATCTACTTAGTTGGCTAGTGGTGGTGGATGGCATGTATCCCTAAAAAGTGTATATAATGAGTCCCAAGTATATAAACCAGGAGCATGCAAACGTGCTTCCTGTTTGCGTTCCAGCGATCCACATCGCGCGCGTTCCAACTATGGCTGGACATGCGCAGAACCAGGCAACATCCCTCACCGAGCATCTGTGCGCGCACCTCACCTGGAGCGCACATGTCAGAGCCGGAATTATATTCCCTTACAACCAGATGAGACGCACGCGTCAGAGCCGGAAGTATCCCGCGGCCTCGCATGCTCCTACAGCTTCGGAATCCGCGCGTCACAGCCAGATAAACACTGTGATCGCGCTAGGTCCTATGAGCAGCGCATAGCTTGCAAAGAATCGAAGTCTACCTCTACCCCTTCAGCAACAAGTTAATTTATATTGGGCTATAATTCCCCCCAAAAATATAATTTTTGAGGTGTAAATGATATAGCCGTAATGAAGCACACCCTTCAATCACGAGAGATAACTTTTAATAGTTGATTGCATGCAGTTTAAGTCACCACCTAAAACAATAATACCAGCATAAAGGGATTCAAGAAGGGGAAAGTAGGAGCGAAAAAAGGACGGTTGGTCCCGATTAGGGGCGTAAAATATAGTACAATTGACCACTAATAGTCTACCGGGAGCCAATTTATGCACAAAGATGTCAGTAACCTGCAGAGATTTAGAGAACAGTATAGCAACTCCCTTGGACTTACTATCTGGGTTATTGAAGTAAAACGCAAGGGGAAATCTATGATTAGTAAGGGAAGGGCGACGGGCAGAAATTTTAAAGTGTGTCTTTTGGACTAAAGCAATATCTACCCTGTCTGATCACAATGTCCTAAACAGATGGGACCTCTTTTCAGGGATATTAAGACCTTTAGCATTTATGGAAGCAATTTTGAGCCTACCTGGAACAGACATTAAATCACAGAACAATACAGTGTAGCTAGGATCTCGGGTAGGTCTAGAAAGAGAGGGGAGGTAAAATACAAAAGAGAAGGGAGAGAGAAAAAATAAAACACAGAAAACAGAAACAACAATAACAGAAGAACACCCACCATGGGAGGACTGGTGAATTTCCAAACCAGAAGTCCCTAAGGGCACTATGGCCATGTGCAGGAACGGGGCAGGGAAATCACCTCCAAAGACACAATATGAACATAAACTCTAGAAAAACAAACTGTCTGTAACCACATGTTTTACAACAGTAGAATTATCATAGAAAGTTCCAGGTTCATATAGGAAACTTGAGAGGGGAAACTGAAATGGGGTGGTAGATATATAAGGTAGTTCAAAGTGTATCTCACCTGTATACAACACTTGGAAAGTTCAAAGCCTCTATAAATGGAAGGATGAAAGTCCACCTTCAGGTCAACTGGAAAAAAGAGAAATCAGGTAACAGTGGAATCTTGGCTTGCAGTAGGAGCAGTAGAAATCTTCCTCTTGAAATTATGCACCACCTGCCATGATGCTCTATTTCCAGATGGTTGTGGGTGTAGGTCAGGGGAAACTAATTCCCAGTCAGGGATGTTTACGTATGGGAGACCAAGTCCAGAGCAGAACGAGGGCAAATCGGAGGGAGTATGTAGGGTATGGGTTTTTCCAGAAGATGAGACCTGAAGGCTAAAAGGGAAGCCCCACTTTTATTTCAGCTGGCGATTGCAGAGTTCCTCAGTGAGGGGCCTAAGGGCTTTCCTTTGTTGGAGGGTGTGCCAAGAAAGATGCTGGTAGAGAGTAATTAATTAGCCATTAAAGTCTATCCCATTGCGATGGCACACTTTACTCATGATCTCTTCTTTCTGGGAGTAGCAGTGCAAATGACATATGACGTTGTGGGGACGATCTGTAGAGAGCCATCTAGGTTTAAGGGCACGGTGAGCTCTGTCAAATGTTATGGTGTTAGCAGGGTCCATTTCCAGAACCTCATTGAAGATTTTCGTCAGAGTGTCAACAAGGCCTGTTTGGGGGACATCCTCCGGAATACCTCTAGCCCATATATTATTCCTCCTACCTCTGTTATCCAAATCCAACACATGTGAGCGTATTGACCGGATTTCATCGGATTGGGGTGTGTTAACATCTGTAAGAGATCGTATAAACACAGCAGAATCACAGTGTTCTTCCAGCGAATTCATCCTATCAGAAAGCTGAGAGATATCATGTTTAATAGATGCCAGCTCCCGACTCATGGTATACTGGAGATCCTGCTTGGTGAGTAGAGTTTTCATGAATGTTAAAAAGTCCTGGAGGACTGCATCCCCCTGAGTATGTAGAAGCGGATTATCCTTTATTGGGAGGGAGTTAGAGGAAACGGATTGACAGGAAGAATGACTAGAAGGGGAGAGATCTCCTAAGAACTTTGCATGCGTGGGTTGTAGAATGGATCGCATTCCTGACTGGGACGCGGTCTCCTTAGGTTGCGGTGTATTTCCTTTCTTTTTCCTGGATCTAACAATGATGTTAGAGCTGAAACCAAAACACAGGGATCTGTGCACATCTCTAATTATTACTATGACTGCTTTGAATGAAGTCAAACCCACTGAGTAGTTGTAACTGCAAATGCTACCATATGGTGGTAAATACACCCTGAATTATCTTTAAGCTTGGGTACTTCAACAAGTACAGTTTCAGTAATAAAAAAGAAAATTATACAAAGGAGCTTCAAGTTAGCATTTATCCTATATGTTGATTTTTGCTAAACTATTGGCTAACAGACTTCAGAGCCAGATTCATGTTTGTAAGTTAAACAAAAAAATCAAGTAACTTTTTGTCTGAAACAAACCATGTTGTCATGCAAGGGGAGCAATTACATTTATACATTCTCTGTGCAGGATAAATACTGGCTGCTTGTGCATTTATCCCACAAATGTTAGACAGCTTTTATTTTTACACTGAAAATTTAGATTTTCAGTATGAACACACTGCACCCAAATCTAAAACTCTCTGCACATGTTACATCTTCCCCACCTGCAGGGCAACATAGTTTGCCCGGTTGCTTTTTTGTTTTCTTTACTTACAAACATGAATCAGGCCCTAATTCCCAACAATGACTGCTGTCTTTAGGAATATTTTCTACATTAATGAAATAGAATCATGGGGCCCGTGGTGTCGCTTCGATAACATTCCTTGGCCTTTCATTAACCAAGGTAACCTGAACAATTTTCCATTCCATGTGATCTATAACTTCACATTGTTGTACTTCTCTACAACAAAGTGAAGGTTCCCTCCTTTATCTCTTCTTTCTCCTTTTCCCTTCCCCACCTTCCTTCTCTTTTTTTTCCTTCTTTTTCTTTTTATCGTTACTTTTTACATACCAAAAATCTGAAATCAGTTGAAGTTTATTGGATTGCTTTAAATTTCTCTATGTTTTGTTTATGTGTATCAACATCCACTGTGACGTTGAGTATGCTTACTGTTGATGCTTCCAATAAAACTTAAATAAAGAGCAAAAGAAACCCAAATGATTAAGCCATGTTGATGATTTATTCTAACTTTAGTGACACATTTCCAAATCTGGAGGACTGTAATGCTATCCTTTGCACTCCTGAGATTCATCCTGAATTGTTTGGGCTGTTGTTCAGTATTTCCTTTTTACCACTACCCTGCGTACAGGAAATGATGGGGAAGAAAAGACCATTGTTGATGGCCTAGCAATACGATATGCAAGAAACCATATACAAGCTAATGTAAAAGTTACTGTGTATGAAGTTTTATTTAGCAATCAGAAAGAACTCCACATGTTTACAAGTATTGAATAATAAAAAAATACAGTCTAGGATACTTAATTCAATGCAGTTAAGATTTACACAATTACTATTTTTCTGGTAACCACAAAAATCGGGGGTACTGTGGGGTCATTTTGACAAACGGAGCTTGGCTAATGAAAGCATCTCTTGCTGAATGTACCTGCTTTTATCTTGAAATGTAAATAACAGGATTAATATCAGGGACGTGCGGTGAGCTAAATTGCTCAGAGGCACTGGCTTGCACCAGAGCCAGATTTTCACACAATATATGAGACAAAGGGTACATGGGAGCATTATACACATGTGCAGCAGTATAAACTCCTAAAAATTTTGTGAGTTTTGATTAGAGATGTGCTGAAAAGATAGGCAGGTGAGGCACTGCCTCACCTGCCATAGACTTTTTACTCCACAGTTTTGGCTATAAATTTTTTTAGAATAATGCAAAGAAGATATTTCAAACATATTAATTGTATTTTTCATATACTTTATACAGTAAAAACTCTAGCACAAACATTAGTATGACAGGAAAGGCTCTGCCTCACCGCCTCACCCCACCGCACGTCACTGATTAGTATTAGTAAAATTAAGTACAATTATATGAAAATAGTTAGAGATTGAACATTTGCAGCACTACAAAATCCTATTTGTATATTCGGGGTAATTCAAATCTAATCGCAGCAGCAAATTTGGGCAAAACCATGTGCACTGCAGGGGGGGGGGCAGATATAACATTTGCAGAGAGAGTTAGATTTGGGTGGGTTATTTTGTTTCTGTGCAGGGTAAATACTGGCTGCTTTATTTTTACACTACAATTTAGATTTCAGTTTGAACACACTCCACCCAAATCTAACTCTCTCTGTATATGTTATATCTGCCCCTTGCAGTGCACATGGTTTTGCCCAACTGCTAACAAATTTGCTGCTGCGATAAACTCTGAATCATGCCCCGTGTTACTTATTGCTTCTACATTTGGCATACACACACAGTAGTAGAAGGGTTGCATTTGCTACAGACAGAGACTTCTGTTGTACCTCTAACATATTATGTGGTGTTTCAAAAAGTCTTGACATTACATCTAAGACTTCACAAACTCTTGCGCTTACTGACCCAATCATATTTGGGGATCTCTGCTCAGGAAGTAGAACATTTCAATTCCCTTGACTACTGCAGATGTGGAGCTGAATAGTGCCATAACAGGACATCATACCAAGTAACGGGGCCATCAGCACCAGGAAGAACAGCAGCACTGTAGGAATATCCTCCAGGATGCTATACAGGCTGCAGGCTGCATGTCCAGAGCATCCAAAGGATGCTTTGGTGGTGCTGCAGCAGGGACACTGGCAGCAGCATGCCATTCCAGGCAACCTCCTAGCCAGATGCAGGGACCATGAGGCAGAGGCATTGCTGCCCGCAGAATGCTGTGCTCTGTGTGGCAGCATCTCTCACACACTCCTAGTAACAGCTCTGGAACTCAAGGTACTTAAAATGGCAAGGCTTTGAAAGTCTAATGACATGTTGAAATAAATGTTTCTAAATAAGATATAAAAGTTTATAATACATTATTTCTTTTTGTCCACAGCATGAACCGAAAACTGAAAAACAGTTTGAGATGCGTAATTAACTGAAATAATACCTTATCTTCAGATGTTAGGGTACAAACAGAATATGAAAAAAAAAACTTGCTTGAGAAGGACAATTTTGATATAACATACATCTCCAAATGTAATAACGCCTCATTATTGATACTGTAAATAGGATTTTAGGTAAAAATTAGAAAATTTTAACATTTTGAAACACACTCCAATTTTAAGAGATATAATTCCAGCTAAAACAAAAGTGATATATAATCTTTAAAATTTCTACTTCCACCAAGTGTATTGCAAACAACAGAGAAAGAACCCTATAACAGAGATAAAGGAGTACTGTATCTTCATGGTCAAAATCAGGATGCTTCTGTCAATGTGGTAAATTTACGCTTAGGGGGAGATTCAAATGTTTGAAAAGTCAGTTGGGAGCCTGTTTTTTCCTATCTAATAGACATGAAAAACAGACACCCAACCGACTTTTCAAACATTTGAATCTCCCCCTTAATGTGTTGTTGTGTAAAAAAATAAAGTGAAACAACTAATTATATAGTAGATGACAAAACAAATAAAATAAATGGTTTTATTAATTGTGGCACCAAGTATATAATTTATTTATTAATCTGCACCTATAATAAAAGGTATGTGGTATGCACAACACAATGTATAAAAGATGCATCCCAACACTTTTGGTATAGAACAAATTGCACCAACCGAAACAGGAGGTGGCAGATGCAAAGAAGTGCATTGGACATTTCTAATGTAATATGTCACAAGGGTACACCAAGGAGGATTTTTCTTTGTCCAGAACTCACCACATCCTGCTCACTTAACTTATAAAAGTTCTGAGATTTAGAAGTCTGAAAGAGCATCTAAAAATCTCCCAGTTGGTGCTATGACTTATGGGGGCATTAACAGTTATATAAACTATTGCATAGAGCAGAGGCGTATCTAGGGTAGGGCGAGCGGGGCGCGCCTTGGCAGGCCCAGGAGAGGGGGGCGCCGCCGGCAGCCAGGGCATTATGCCCCACTCGCCCCCGTCAACCCTAAATGTGAGGGGAGGAGAGCGCAGCGTCTCTCACTCCCCTCACCGCCGCTGCCAGTACTAGCAGCGCTGCCAGCAGCGCTGCTGTGTCCGGTCTCCGGCGTTAGCCAATCAGAGTTTGCGGACCGGCTCCTGATTGGCTGCCGATCCGCGAGCTCTGATTGGCTAGCAAACCGGCGCCAGACACAGCCGCCGGAGACGGGACTGGAGATCTGGACGGAGCGGTGAGGAGAGAGGCGCTGCGCTCTCCTCCCCTCACATAAGTGGCAGGTAAGTGAACGGGGGGGCACGGGCACAGGCACAGTGGGGCATGTATCTGGCACTGAGTGGGGCCTGGCACTGTGGGGCATGTATCTGGCACAGTGGGGCATGTATCTGGCACTGAGCAGGGCCTGGCACTGTGGGGCATGTATCTGGCACTGTGGGGCATGTATCTGGCACAGTGGGGCAATGCAACTGGCACTGTGGGGCATGTATCTGACACAGTAGGGCAATGTAACTGGCACTGTAGGGCATGTATCCGGCACTGTGGGGCATTGTATCTGGCACTGTGGGGCAATGTATCTGGCACTGTGGGGCATGTATCTGGCACTGTGGGGCATGTATCTGACACAGTGGGGCAATGTAACTGGCACTGTGGGGCATGTATCTGGCACTGTGGGGCATGTATCTGGCACTGTGGGGCATGTATCTGGCACAGTGGGGCAATGTAACTGGCACTGTGGGGCATGTATCTGACACAGTAGGGCAATGTAACTGGCAGTGTGGGGCATGTATCTGACACAGTAGGGCAATGTAACTGGCACTGTGGGGCATGTATCCGGCACTGTGGGGCATTGTATCTGGCACTGTGGGGCAATGTAACTGGCACTGTGGGGCATGTATCTGGCACTGTGGGGCATGTATCTGGCACAGTGGGGCAATGTAACTGGCACTGTGGGGCATGTGTCTGACACAGTAGGGCAATGTAACTGGCACTGTGGAGCATGTATCCGGCACTGTGGGGCATTGTATCTGGCACTGTGGGGCAATGTAACTGGCACTGTGGGGCATGTATCTGGCACTGTGGGGCATGTATCTGGCACAGTGGGGCAATGTAACTGGCACTGTGGGGCATTGTATCTGGCACTGTGGGGCATTGTATCTGGCACTGTGGGGCAATGTAACTGGCACTGTGGGGCATGTATCTGGCACTGTGGGGCAGTGTAACTGGCACTGTGGGGCATGTATCTGGCACTGTGGGGCATGTATCTGGCACAGTGGGGCAATGTAACTGGCACTGTGGGGCATGTATCTGACACAGTAGGGCAATGTAACTGGCACTGTGGGGCATGTATCCGGCACTGTGGGGCATTGTATCTGGCACAGTGGGGTAATGTACCTGGCACTGTGGGGCATGTATCTGGCACTGTGGGGCATGTATCTGGCACAGTGGGGCAATGTAACTGGCACTGTGGGGCATGTATCTGACACAGCAGGGCAATGTAACTGGCACTGTGGGGCAGGTATCCGGCACTGTGGGGCATTATATCTGGCACTGTGGGGCAATGTAACTGGCACTATGGGGCATGTATCTGGCACTGTGGGGCATGTATCTGGCACAGTGGGGCAATGTAACTGGCACTGTGGGGCATGTATCTGGCACTGTGGGGCATGTATCTAGCACTTTGGGGCAATGTAACTGGCACTGTGGGGCATGTATCTGGCACTGTGGGGCAATGTAACTGGCACTGTGGGGCATGTATCTGACACAGTGGGGCAATGTAACTGGCACTGTGGGGCATGTATCCGGCACTGTGGGGCATGTATACGGCACTGTGGGGCATTGTAACTGGCACTGTGGGGCATTGTATCTGGCACTGTGGGGCAATGTAACTGGCACTGTGGGGCATGTATCTGGCACTGTGGGGCAGTGTAACTGGCACTGTGGGGCATGTATCTGGCATTGTGGGGCATGTATCTGGCACAGTGGGGCAATGTAACTGGCACTGTGGGGCATGTATCTGACACAGTAAGGCAATGTAACTGGCACTGTGGGGCATGTATCCGGCACTGTGGGGCATTGTATCTGGCACAGTGGGGCAATGTAACTGGCACTGTGGGGCATGTATCTGGCACTGTGGGGCATGTACCTGGCACTGTGGGGCATGTATCTGGCACAGTGGGGCAATGTAACTGGCACTGTGGGGCATGTGTCTGACACAGTAGGGCAATGTAACTGGCACTGTGGGGCATGTATCCGGCACTGTGGGGCATTGTATCTGGCACTGTGGGGCAATGTAACTGGCACTGTGGGGCATGTATCTGGCACTGTGGGGCATGTATCTGGCACAGTGGGGCAATGTAACTGGCACTGTGGGGCATGTATCTGGCACTGTGGGGCATGTATCTAGCACTGTGGGGCAATGTAACTGGCACTGTGGGGCATGTATCTGGCACAGTGGGGCAATGTAACTGGCACTGTGGGGCATGTATCTGACACAGTGGGGCAATGTAACTGGCACTGTGGGGCATGTATCCGGCACTGTGGGGCATGTATACGGCACTGTGGGGCATTGTAACTGGCACTGTGGGGCATTGTATCTGGCACTGTGGGGCAATGTAACTGGCACTGTGGGCCATTTTCAGTGGCCACACCCCTTCTGGAGCATGGCCACACCCCTTCTGGTGTGTTGCCACGCCCATTGTTTCGGCGTGCGGCGCTTCTTTTTGTGTGCTTTTTTTTTTTTGGGAGGGGGGGGGGCGCCATTTACATCTTGCCCCTGGGCTCCAAAAACCCTAGTTACGCCTCTGGCATAGAGTAATAACACATATGTAAAATACTTGTTGGGTACTGATGTTAATCTAAAATACTTATGGGGCATAACTAGTTACTCTAAAATGGAGGAACAACTTACTCCTGTGATAGTACAAGTGCAAACATGCACAATGGATTACATTGGAGTAATAAAGGAAGTATATGCACTTTGCAGTGGGCTACGTTAAATCTTTTAGAACGTTACGATAAACTTAGAAATGTGTGGGCTGGTTTTGGAAGGGAACCCTATTTGTTTAATGTCTGTTACATTGATTTAATATCAGGTATGATTTGGTGGAGGGGTAGACCTCCTTTTCTAAAGGCTACAGGCTATAGCCCTGGAAATCATAAGGAATTTTCATAGCCACATCTCCCTGCATTTGATTTTGATGAACAAAATAAATGGAGCGCTTCAGATGTGCCTAAAACCTGTACTGATAACTGCCTTGTATTTTGAGACCTGGAGTATGGGATGTCCCAGAGGCCAGACCCCTTTATAAATTGCAACCAACAACCAGCAATGGTGACTGGGAGAAAAAAGAACTTCTCTTTTTAGCATTAGGCTAGAAAACAATAAGGATAAATACCAACATGGTTTCGCATTTTAAATGATTGCCTCTTTAAAACATCGGGGAGACTCATTCATGCCTGCATTGCACAGGCTATTATATTTAGACCTAAGAGATCCATTTGCTAACATTTTGATTTTTCACATTTTGACCAAAATATTCCACTTTAGAACCCTCCTTATATTATATTATATTAAACTTTAACATTTATCTCCTAAAATACTACTTTGTTTAACTTCATAGTATAATTTAATGAAAAGGGCTGATTCTAAAGTGGAAATAAGTTGGACTTACTTGATGCAAAGTTTATAATTTAGATTTTTTTCTGCTCCTCTGCAGTTGTAGATCTGCCTCTAATTTGCAGAGGCATCCCCAAAGACAGAAATATATACATGCACTCTGAAGTACACTTGTAAATCCACATAGGCACACAAGTGCAGAGACGTATGCAGCCAGTATGCTTCATATACAAATTCAAATGATCAAATATTTCCTACTATCCTATGGTATGTACTAATTTGCTGGAAACCTTTCAAGCAGTTAACAACCATTGATTACCTGGAGGCTTACCCTTTAAAGCTACTACAGGTAGAACACAGATTATCCAGCATCTGATGGTCCAGCACCTCTTTTAATCCGGACACATCAGGCGCCCGGGAGAGTTAGGCTGCTTGTGTGTGTGTGTGTGTGTGTGTGTGTGTGTGTGTGTGTGGGGGGGGGGGGGTAGGTTATGCATCAGTAGGGCTAAGGCTGCAGGAGGGCTCAGTTAGGCTGCAGGTTAGAGTTAGGCTACATGGGGGAGTCAGGCTGCATGAGGTTTGTGTGCTGCAGGGGGGGTAAGGCTATGGGAGGGCTCAGTTAGGCTGCAGTCGGGCTTGGTTAGGCTGTGGGAGGGAGATACTGCAGGAGGTTTAGGATTACAGTGGGTGGTGAGTGGTGGGAGGCAAAATCTATTAACTGGCACAGTGCTGGAACCAAGGGTGCCATATTATCGGTGGTGTACCTGTATTGAAAAAGCCTCCTTATCACTAGAAGGTCCAGAGTAGTCTTAATATGCCATTGCTTTATTGGTATTGAACATTCATTTTTAGTTGGTATACTATAGATATACTATATATACAATAAATACTGTAGTATGGTATACTATTTATACATGTGCTTTATTACTTTGACTTTTATATTATAAACTGATTATTTTTCCATAGAAACCAAACATCTAAAATCTATCATACAAAAATTGCAGAAATTATACAATGTAAACCCTGCTAGTATTTCTATCATCTGAAAATTACCAATATCAATGCACAGTCATGAGTAAAATAAAGTAATAAAATAAAATTGTGAACTATCGTCAAAAGAGAATGTTTATCACTAACATTCGCCTTCCCTGCATTTCTATTTCATTGCACTTTGTCATTTTTTACTTTACATGGTCTGGCTAACAGCCAAAATATTCTGTTTTCACAGAGCACATAGTGTAAATTAACAACTGTTCCAGAAGACCCAGCCTTTCTTGATGGATGCTCTCCAGATTTTTGTGACAGTCTAATATTATAGTGTTTGTGAAAAAAATTAAAAAATCTTTTCTAGAGAGTCTATGAAATGTTGTGTTTATCCCACATTACATGTAGAGGGTGGCATTGGTATTGCTCATGTTGCAGTTCAGTTTAAATGAAAGTAAACTTTTATGGAGAAAATTTGCATATTGTAAATACTAATAATAACTACAAGTAAATTAAACATTTGTAATAAATAGAGATGAGCGGGTTCGGATTTACTCGGTTCTTTACGCCAGAATTATCACCATTTCTTATTTTCGGGATTTTTCTTATTGGCTAACCAAAACACATGATGTCCAATAGCCAATAAGGAGATTCAGGTAAATCCGAGTAAATCCGAGTAAAACCGAACCCGCTCATCTCTAGTAATAAATTGTAAAATTAATAATTATCTGAGTACAGTATGCAATGTCTCCACAGTTTAATCAATTTTCAGTATCTGAAAGGTCACTGTAAATATAAATGTATATTCTCAGTTTTCAGTTATCTGTCATGGGGTAAGCTTGGACAGAGATAAAATGGAGAGAGATAAAGTACTAGCCACTCAACTTCTAACTTGAACTCTATCTTTCACCACTTTATATTTCTTCAAGATTTGATAAATCTCCCCCATAATCTTCTGGTACAGCACAGGCTCATTTTACACAGGTATAGTATTCTACACACTTGTAACTGTAAAGCCACCTGTCATTAACAGCATACCAGTTCTCCGCTTAACCACTAGAGATGTATGGTCCTTATCTCCTAAGGAGACTCGAACCAAACCGAGTCTCAGATCTTCCCATTGTTCGGATTTCAGGTTTTAAATCTGAATTTCATGTTTTGGATTGCAAAAATTACATGATTTTAGAAATTTTTCTCGATTTTTATCAATGATTATCGATTTTTAACCAAAACAAAAACAGAATCCGCACCAAAACACTTAAGGATGGTTTTGCCAAAACCAAACCACAATGATGAAGTAAAACAAAAATACGGGGGTCTGCACAGATCTCTAATTTACACTCACCCTTTTTCATCTTCCATCCTTCCCACTCTTGCCCTTAGATCCCCTTACTCTTGCTCATGCCATATTTCAACCATCTGTCTGTCCCTTCCTTCTAGATTGTAAGCTCTATCAAACAGGAACATCTTACCTGAAGTTTCTCATTGCCTACAACTTTTGCTCCCCAACTACACCTGCACCTCCTCCCTGGGCTCTCTGCCCCATGACTCTGCTCACTCTTTGCACCTCTTTCAATGACCTATTGGTCACACCCACGCTAATAGGCGTTTTACAGCCTGTTCTGTATACTCCTCCTGCACCCTTTTAAAAATCCAATCTACTGTATATGTAAATGTGTTGAGAGAAGTAGTGTTACTTGTCATGTTTTGTTTACTGTATTGTACCATTTCACCAAGAACTGTCTTGTTGTTTGCCTTCTGTACGGCACTGTGAACCACATGCAGTACAATATAATTAAAGGTTAATAATAATAATAATAATAGTGATGAGCGGGTTCGGTTTCTCGGAAACCGAACCCCCCCGAACTTCACCTTTTTTACACGGGTCCGAGGCAGGTTAGAACCTTCCTGCCTTGCTCGGCTAACCCGAGCGCGCCCGAACGTCATCATCCCGCTGTCGGATTCTCGCGAGATTCGGATTCTATATAAGCAGCCGCGCGTCGCCGCCATTTTCACACGTGCATTGAGATTGATAGGGAGAGGACGTGGCTGGCGTCCTCTCCGTTTAGTTATAGAGCCTTAGAGTTAGTTGATCTGATTGATTGCTACTGCTAAGCTTATTGTGGGGAGGATTGGGGAGCAGCTGTTAGGACAGGAGGAGTACAGTGCAGAGTTTTGCTAGTTTTTTTTAATCCATTCTCTGCCTGAAAAAAACGCTCCATACCATATCTGTGCTCAGCCTTAGTGTGCTACATGATATATCTGACTGTGCTGAGTGCTCACACTGCTTAATTGTGGGGGAGACTGGGGAGCAGCTATAGCAGGAGTACAGTGCAGAGTTTTGCTGACAGTGACCACCAGTATACGTTTGTCTGCCTGAAAAACACTCCTGTGGTGTCTTTTTTTCTTTATACTATAAACGCAGTCTGCTGACAGTGTCCACCAGGTCCATTATACTGTATATAGCAGTACGGTAGGCCACTGCTGTACCTACCTCTGTGTCGTCACTCGTCGTCATACATAAAGTATACTAGTAGTATATCCATCCATCTACATTGTATAACTGTGGTGTCTTTTTTTCTTTATACTATAAACGCAGTCTGCTGACAGTGTCCACCAGGTCCATTATACTGTATATAGCAGTACGGTAGGCCACTGCTGTACCTACATCTGTGTCGTCACTCGTCGTCATACATAAAGTATACTAGTAGTATATCCATCCATCTACATTGTATACCTGTGGTGTCTTTTTTTCTTTATACTATAAACGCAGTCTGCTGACAGTGTCCACCAGGTCCATTATACTGTATATAGCAGTATGCTAGGCCACTGCTGTACCTACCTCTGTGTCGTCACTCATCGTCATACATAAAGTATACTAGTAGTATATCCATCCATCTACATTGTATACCTGTGGTGTCTTTTTTTCTTTATACTATAAATGCAGTCTGCTGACAGTGTCCACCAGGTACATTATACTGTATATAGAAGTACGGTAGGCTACTGCTGCACCTACCTCTGTGTCGTCACTCGTCGTCATACATAAAGTATACTAGTAGTATATCCATCCATCTACATTGTATACCTGTGGTGTTTTTTTTTCTTTATACTATAAACGCAGTCTGCTGACAGTGTCCACCAGGTCTATTATACTGTATATAGCAGTACGGTAGGCCACTGCTGTACCTACCTCTGTGTCGTCACTCGTCGTCATACATAAAGTATACTAGTAGTATATCCATCCATCTACATTGTATACCTGTGGTGTCTTTTTTTCTTTATACTATAAACGAAGTCTGCTGACAGTGTCCACCAGGTCCATTATACTGTATATAGCAGTATGGTAGGCCACTGCTGTACCTACCTCTGTGTCGTCACTCGTCGTCATACATAAAGTATACTAGTAGTATATCCATCCATCTACATTGTATACCTGTGGTGTCTTTTTTTCTTTATACTATAAACGCAGTCTGCTGACAGTGTCCACCAGGTCCATTATACTGTATATAGCAGTACGGTAGGCCACTGCTGCACCTACCTCTGTGTCGTCACTCGTCGTCATACATAAAGTACACTAGTAGTATATCCATCCATCTACATTGTATACCTGTGGTGTCTTTTTTTCTTTATACTATAAACGCAGTCTGCTGACAGTGTCCACCAGGTCCATTATACTGTATATAGCAGTACGGTAGGCCACTGCTGTACCTACCTCTGTGTCGTCACTCGTCGTCATACATAAAGTATACTAGTAGTATATCCATTCATCTACATTGTATACCTGTGGTGTCTTTTAGTTGTGCGCATTAAAATATGGAGAACAAAAATGTGGAGGTTAAAAAAATAGGGAAAGATCAAGATCCACTTCACCTCGTGCTGAAGCTGCTGCCACTAGTCATGGCCGAGACGATGAAATGCCATCAACGTCGTCTGCCAAGGCCGATGCCCAATGTCATAGTACAGAGCATGTAAAATCCAAAACACAAAAGATCAGTAAAAAAAATTACCCAAAAATCAAAATTAAAAGCGTCTGAGGAGAAGCGTAAACTTGCCAATATGCCATTTACGACACGGAGTGGCAAGGAATGGCTGAGGCCCTGGCCTATGTTCATGGCTAGTGGCTCAGCTTCACATGAGGATGGAAGCACTCAGCCTCTCGCTAGAAAAATGAAAAGACTTAAGCTGGCAAAAGCACAGCAAAGAACTGTGCGTTCTTCGAAATCACAAATCCCCAAGGAGAGTCCAATTGTGTCGGTTGCGATGCCTGACCTTCCCAACACTGGACGGGAAGAGCTTGCGCCTTCCACCATTTGCACGCCCCCTGCAAGTGCTGGAAGGAGCACCCGCAGTCCAGTTCCTGATTGTCAAATTGAAGATGTCATTGTTGAAGTACACCAGGATGAGGATATGGGTGTTGCTGGCGCTGGGGAGGAAATTGACAAGGAGGATTCTGATGGTGAGGTAGTTTGTTTAAGTCAGGCACCCGGGGAGACACCTGTTGTCCGTGGGAGGAATATGGTCATTGACATGCCTGGTCAAAATACAAAAAAAATCAGCTCTTCGGTGTGGAATTATTTCAACACAAATGCGGACAACAGGTGTGAAGCCGTGTGTTGCCTTTGTCAAGCTGTAATAAGTAGTGGTAAGGACGTTAACCACCTCGGAACATCCTCCCTTATACGTCACCTGCAGCGCATTCATCATAAGTCAGTGACAAGTTCAAAAACTTTGGGCGACAGCGGAAGCAGTCCACTGACCAGTAAATCCCTTCCTCTTGTAACCAAGCTCACGCAAACCACACCACCAACTCCCTCAGTGTCTATTTCCTCCTTACCCAGGAAAGACAATAGTCCTGCAGGCCATGTCACTGGCAAGTCTGACGAGTCCTCTCCTGCCTGGGATTCCTCTGATGCATCCTTGAGTATAACGCCTACTGCTGCTGGCGCTGCTGTTGTTGCTGCTGGGAGGCGATGGTCATCCCAGAGGGGAAGTCGGAAGACCACTTGTACTACTTCCAGTAAGCAATTGACTGTCCAACAGTCCTTTGCGAGGAAGATGAAATATCACAGCAGTCATCCTGCTGCAAAGCGGATAACTGAAGCCTTGGCAGCCTGGGCGGTGAGAAACGTGGTTCCGGTATCCATCGTTACTTCAGAGCCAACTATAGACTTGATTGAGGTACTGTGTCCCTGGTACCAAATACCATCTAGGTTCCATTTCTCTAGGCAGGCGATACCGAAAATGTACACAGATGTCAGAAAAAGAGTCACCAGTGTCCTAAAAAATGCAGTTGTACCCAATGTCCACTTAACCATGGACATGTGGACAAGTGGAGCAGGGCAGACTCAGGACTACATGACTGTGACAGCCCACTGGGTAGATGTATTGCCTCCCGTTGCAAGAACAGCAGCGGCGGCACCAGTAGCAGCATCTCGCAAACGCCAACTCGTTCCTAGGCAGGCTACGCTTTGTATCACCGCTTTCCAGAATACGCACACAGCTGAAAACCTCTTACGGCAACTGAGGAAGATCATCGCAGAATGGCTTACCCCAATTGGACTCTCCTGGGGATTTGTGGCATCGGACAACGCCAGCAATATTGTGCGTGCATTACATCTGGGCAAATTCCAGCACGTCCCATGTTTTGCACATACCTTGAATTTGGTGGTGCAGAATTATTTAAAAAACGACAGGGGCGTGCAAGAGATGCTGTCGGTGGCCAGAAGAATTGCGGGCCACTTTCTGCGTACAGGCACCGCGTACAGAAGACTGTAGCACCATCAAAAACACCTAAACCTGCCCTGCCATCATCTGAAGCAAGAGGTGGTAACGAGGTGGAATTCAACCCTCTATATGCTTCAGAGGATGGAGGAGCAGCAAAAGGCCATTCAAGCCTATACATCTGCCCACGATATAGGCAAAGGAGGTGGAATGCACCTGTCTCAAGCGCAGTGGAGAATGATTTCAACGTTGTGCAAGGTTCTGCAACCTTTTAAACTTGCCACACGTGAAGTCAGTTCAGACACTGCCAGCCTGAGTCAGGTCATTCCCCTCATCAGGCTTTTGCAGAAGAAGCTGGAGGCATTGAAGGATGAGCTAAAACAGAGCGATTCCGCTAGGCATGTGGGACTTGTGGATGGAGCCCTTCATTCGCTTAACCAGGATTCACGGGTGGTCAATCTGTTGAAATCAGAGCACTACATTTTGGCCACCGTGCTCGATCCTAGATTTAAAACCTACGTTGTATCTCTCTTTCCGGCAGACACAAGTCTGCAGAGGTTCAAAGACCTGCTGGTGAGAAAATTGTCAAGTCAAGCGGAACGTGACCCGTCACCATCTCCTCCTTCACATTCTCCCGCAACTGGGGGTGCGAGGAAAAGGCTAAGAATTCCGAGCCCACCCACTGGCGTTGATGCAGGGCAGTCTGGAGCGAGTGCTGACATCTGGTCCGGACTGAAGGACCTGCCAACGATTACTGACATGTCGTCTACTGTCACTGCATATGATTCTGTCACCATTGAAAGAATGGAGGAGGATTATATGAGTGACCGCATCCAAGTAGGCACGTCAGACAGTCCGTACGTATACTGGCAGGAAAAAGAAGCAATTTGGAGGCCCTTGCAGAAACTGCCTTTATTCTACCTAAGTTGCCCTCCCTCCAGTGTGTACTCCAAAAGAGTGTTTAGTGCTGCCGCTCACCTTGTCAGCAATCGGCGTACGAGGTTACTTCCAGAAAATGTGGAGAAGATGATGTTCATTAAAATGAATTATAATCAATTCCTCCGTGGAGACATTCACCAGCAGCAATTGCCTCCAGAAAGTACACGGGGACCTGAGATGGTGGATTCCAGTGGGGACGGATTAATAATCTGTGAGGAGGGGGATGTACACAGTGAAAGGGGTGATGAATCGGACGATGATGATGAGGTGGACATCTTGCCTCCGTAGAGCCAGTTTGTGCAAGGAGAGATTGATTGCTTCTATTTTGGTGGGGGCCCAAACCAACCAGTCATTTCAGTCACAGTCATGTGGCAGACCCTGTCGCTGAAATGATGGGTTCGTTAAAGTGTGCATGTCCTGTTTATACAACATAAGGGTGGGTGGGAGGGCCCAAGGACAATTCCATCTTGCACCTCTTTTTTCTTTCATTTTTCTTTGCGTCATGTGCTGTTTGGGGAGTATTTTTTAGAAGGGCCATCCTGCGTGACACTGCAGTGCCACTCCTAGATGGGCCAGGTGTTTGTGTCGGCCACTAGGGTCGCTTAGCTTAGTCACACAGCTACCTCATTGCGCCTCTATTTTTCTTTGCGTCATGTGCTGTTTGGGGAGTATTTTTTTGAAGGGCCATCCTGCGTGACACTGCAGTGCCACTCCTAGATGGGCCAGGTGTTTGTGTTGGCCAGTAGAGTCGCTTAGCTTAGTCACACAGCTACCTCATTGCGCCTCTTTTTTTCTTTGCGTCATGTGCTGTTTGGGGAGTATTTTTTTAAAGGGCCATCCTGCGTGACACTGCAGTGCCACTCCTAGATGGGCCAGGTGTTTGTGTCGGCCACTTGGGTCGCTTATCTTAGTCACACAGCTACCTCATTGCGCCTCTTTTTTTCTTTGCGTCATGTGCTGTTTGGGGAGTATTTTTTTGAAGGGCCATCCTGCGTGACACTGCAGTGCCACTCCTAGATGGGCCAGGTGTTTGTGTCGGCCACTTGGGTCGCTTATCTTAGTCACACAGCTACCTCATTGCGCCTCTTTTTTTCTTTGCGTCATGTGCTGTTTGGGGATTATTTTTTTGAAGGGCCATCCTGCGTGACACTGCAGTGCCACTCCTAGATGGGCCAGGTGTTTGTGTCGGCCACTAGGGTCGCTTAGCTTAGTCACACAGCTACCTCATTGCGCCTCTTTTTTTCTTTGTGTCATGTGCTGTTTGGGGAGTATTTTTTTGAAGGGCCATCCTGCGTGACACTGCAGTGCTACTCCTAGATGGGCCAGGTGTTTGTGTCGGCCACTTGGGTCGCTTATCTTAGTCACACAGCTACCTCATTGCGCCTCTTTTTTTCTTTGCGTCATGTGCTGTTTGGGGAGTATTTTTTTGAAGGGCCATCCTGTGTGACACTGCAGTGCCACTCCTAGATGGGCCAGGTGTTTGTGTCGGTCACTAGGGTTGCTTAGCTTAGTCACACAGCTACCTCATTGCGCCTCTTTTTTTCTTTGCGTCATGTGCTGTTTGGGGAGTATTTTTTTGAAGGGCCATCCTGCGTGACACTGCAGTGCCACTCCTAGATGGGCCAGGTGTTTGTGTCGGCCACTTGGGTCGCTTATCTTAGTCACACAGCTACCTCATTGCGCCTCTTTTTTTATTTGCGTCATGTGCTGTTTGGGGAGTATTTTTTTGAAGGGCCATCCTGCGTGACACTGCAGTGCCACTCCTAGATGGGCCAGGTGTTTGTGTCGGCCACTTGGGTCGCTTAGCTTAGTCATCCAGCGACCTCGGTGCAAATTTTAGGACTAAAAATAATATTGTGAAGTGTGAGGTGTTCAGAATAGACTGAAAATGAGTGGAAATTATGGTTATTGAGGTTAATAATACTATGGGATCAAAATGACCCCCAAATTCTATGATTTAAGCTGTTTTTTAGGGTTTTTTGAAAAAAACACCCGAATCCAAAACACACCCAAATCCGACAAAAAAAATTTCGGTGAGGTTTTGCCAAAACGCGTTCGAACCCAAAACACGGCCGCGGAACCGAACCCAAAACCAAAACACAAAACCCGAAAAATTGCCGGTGCACATCACTAAATAATAATAGGATTTTGGTTGCCTACCGGTAAATCCTTTTCTCGTAGTCCGCAGAGGATGCTGGGGTCCAGTGTCGGACTGGGGCATGAAGGGCCCACCAGGGAAATGCAATCACAGGGGCCCACTAAGGGGCATTGCTATATGCTGGAAGGGGTGTGGCCAAGTGACCAGAGAGGAGTGGCCAGCCATTATAGGCACCACCTAGCATAGTATATAAAGAAAAGAGCTCTACCTTGCTGCCCACTTCAAGCTGTTGTGTATGTGCCTGGGTTACACCGGGAGAGAACAGTACTATATGTGCTAGGGTTACACCAGGAGAGAGCAGTAGTATATACACCTGGGTTACACCAGGGGAGAACTGTAGTACAGTATATGTGCCTGGGTTACACTGGGAGAGAGCAGTAGTATATTTGCCAGGGTTACACCAGCAGAGAGCAGTAGTATATGCACCTGGGTTACACCGGGAGAGAGCAGTAGTATATGTGCCTGGGTTACATCAGAAGTGAGCAGTAGTATATGTGCCTGGGTTACATTGGAAGTGAGCAGTAGACACACATAAAGACCCCAGTATAGTGCCAGATACAAATAATGACCCCAGAAGTGCAATGCCAGATACACATACACCCCCAACAGTGCCAGATACACCGATGCCCCCAATAGTGCCAGATACACAGATGCCCCCAGTAATGCAGTGTCAGATACACATACGCCCCCATCAGTGTCAGATACACAGGTACTGCCCCCAGCAGTGCCAGATACACAGGTACTGCCCCCACAGTGCTGCTCACCTCCACCTGTGCTCTGCTGCTGCTCCTAGGGCTGGGGCCCGGGGAGGAGAGCGCAGCGCGTACCTCTCCTCCCCTCAGTCCGACTCTGGCTACAGGTTCCAGGGGCAAATCCTTACAACGGACACTATGCATTGAAATAATGGGCAGTAGGCACCTATGGTATCTGCATAAACGTACCTAATCACACCAATGTCTAATACCTTGTGCGTGTGACACACCTCCCTCTCTCTCTCATAATCATTTCTGTGTCAGCATGAAAGCTGCTGTGTCTCCCTACTCACCGGCTGTCTCCTTCTCATCAGACATGATTGTTGTCACCGATTACCGTGGCGACATGACCTAAACGTATGCGGATTAGGCTGCTGCCATCTTTAAAACAGTATAATGCCCTAACAAGCTGGCTCATCCGTGCTCATCCCAGATGTTACCACAGTAACAAAAGTTGCTTACTTTCACTATATGTGACATTTGCAGTGTATCCCGATAAACACCATACACTCTCCCTTGCTGTATCTTTCACTAGTTGATATTATATAGATCATGATGACAGAGATACTACATACAAGGAGTTAGAAAATAAGTTGACTGCTAGTTAGCCAGTGATAGATTTAAGCATAATAACCATTTCTAATTTATCGGAACGTGGCTGACATCACCACATTCAGTGTTTTTAGAGGCTCAAAATGATGATCCTTCCATAATATTGGTGATAATTAGTGGAAATAATACTAAAATGTATAAAAAAATGAAAGCGTTGCACAGTTACCGAGAGCCAGGGCCCCTCCCCCCCAGAGCCAGTGTCCCCGGGCCTCTCCCCATCCACCGATCACTGTATATTGGCCAGTGGCCACACTATACAGGGAGCTGGGAGCTGACATCTGGGAGCCAGGATACCCCCCCCTTCCCTGCTGTTCTATGCTGTATCGGGAGCCACGACCCACCCGCTGCACGCACTCACCAGTTCCAGAGCATGCCTTCTCTTCCGGACCGGCGGGATCATCCAGACGGTGTGGTGGGGATTAACGTCAGTCCGCTACATCCGCAGATGCTCCTCTGGAAACGGAGCCTGCTGACTGCTAAGCCCCGCGTCCCTGCATAAGTGGGAGTGGCTACAAACAATCGAGGCCCACTGCTGGATCCACCGGAACCCCGGCAGACCAGTCCGAGCCTGCTGGGGTCCACATTAGTACTATGGGGTATAGACGGGTCCACCAGGAGCCATTGGCACTTTAAGAGTTTGAGAGTGTAGGCTGGCTCCTCCCTCTATGCCCCTCCTACCAGACTCAGTCTAGAAACTGTCCCCGAGGAGACGGACATCTTCAAGAGAAGAATTTAACACAGATAGTGGCGAGATTCAAACCAGCTCACACATACAAGGCACATCAAGCTAACTAGCTTGAAAAACTCAGCAACTGCTGAAACATTACTTACCAAGTAACAATGCAGTACATAACTAAACAAAGCAGTACTGAACCAGATAACGGTTGCAGGAAAATGAAGCGCTGGGCAGGCACCCAGCATCTTCTACGGACTACGAGAAAAGGATTTACCGGTAGGTAACCAAAATCCTATTTTCTCTTATGTCCTTGAGGATGCTGGGGTCCACATTTAGTACCATGGGGATGTACCAAAGCTTCCAACATGGGAGGGAGAGTGCGGAGTCTCCTGTAGAACTGATTGACTGAACTTCAGATCATCAGAGGCCAAAGTATCGAACTTGTAAAATTTTGCAAACGTGTTCGACCCAGACCAAGTTGCAGCTCGGCAAAGTTGCACTGCCGAGACACCCCAGGCAGCCACCCAGGAAGACCTCACCTTACGAGTAGAGTGGGCCTTAACAGATTTTGGACACGGCAGTCCTGCCATAGAATAAGCGTGCTGAATAGTGAACCAAATCCAGCAAGAAATAGTCTGCTTAGAAGCAGGACACCCAATTTTCTTGGGATCATATAGGACAAACAGAGAGTCCGACTTTGTGTGACGAGAAGTTCTCTTCACATATATCTTTAGAGCCCTTACAACATCAAAGGACTTTGATGTAACTAAGGAGTCAGTAGCCACTGGCACCACAATAGTTTGGTTGATATGAAATACCGACACAATCTTCGGAAGAAACTGCTGATGTGTCTGGAGCTCAGCTCTATCTTCATGGAAGATCAAGAAAGGGCTTCTACAGGATAAAGCACCGAATTCGGACACGCGTCTTGCAGAAGCTGAGGCCAACAACGTGACCGCCTTCCAAGTAAGAAATTTGACCTCAACCTCCTGTAGAGGCTCAAACCAATCTGACTGGAGGAACTGCAACACCACGTTAAGGTCCCAAGGCGCCGTAGGCAGTACAAAGAGAGGTTGGATATGCAGAACTCCCTTTAAAAAAGTCTGAACCTCATGGAGGGCAGCCAATTGTTTCTGGAAGAAAATAGATAGGGCCGAAATCTGTACCTTCACAGATCCCAACCTCAGGCCCATATCCACACCTGCCTGCAGGAAGAGGAGAAAATGTCTGAGTTGAAACTCCACCGTAGGAAACTTCTTGGATTCACACCAAGAGACATATTTCTTCAAAATACGATGGTAATGTTTAGACGTTACCCCTTTCCCAGCCTGTATCAGGGTAGGAATGACCTTCTTCGGAATGCTCTTCCAAGCAAGTATCAGGTGCTCAACTTCCATGCCGTCAAATGTAGCTGCGGTAAGTCTTGATAGGCGAACGGCCCCTGCTGCAGCAGGTCCTCCAGAAGAGGGAGAGGCCTCGGTTCTTCTTGCAGAAGATTCAGTAGGTCCGCGTACCAAACCCTTCTTGGCCAGTCTGGAGCAATCAGGATCGCTTGAACCCTTGTTCTCCTTATGAGCTTTAGGATCCTTGGGATGAGTGGGAGTGGTGGAAAAACGTACACTGACTGGAATACCCACGGAGACACCAGGGCGTCCACTGCCACTGCTTGTGGGTCCCTCGACCTGGAACAATAATGCAGAAGCTTCTTGTTGAGATGAGAGACCATCATGTCTATTTGGGGTAATCCCCAAAGGTCTGTTATTTCCTTAAACACCTCCGGGTGGAGACCCCAGACTCCTGGATGGAGATCGTGTCTGCTGAGGAAGTCTGCTTCCCAGTTGTCTACTCCCGGAATGAAGATGGCTGACAGCGCCAACGCGTGTCCAGAGGAGTATTCTTGTCACCTCTGACATTGCTGCTCTGCTCTTCATTCCGCCCTGTCGGTTTATATAAACCACTGTTGTTACGTTGTCTAACAGCACTTGAATGGCCCGATTTCTTAGAAGAGGGGCAGCCTGAAGAAGACCGTTCTAGATGGCACTTAGTTCCAGGATGTTGATGGGCAGGCCGGCTTCCAGGCTTGACCACTGTCCTAGGAAATTTACTCCTTGAGTGACTGCTCCCCAGCCCTGAAGGCTCCCATCTGTGGTTAGAATGACCCATTCCTGAATCCCGAACCTGCGGCCCTCCAGAAGGTGGGGTAATTGTAACCACCAGAGGAGCAAAATCCTGGCCTTCGGCGACAGACAAATTCTCTGGTGCATGTGGAGATGAGATCCCGACCACTTGTCCAGAAGATCCAGTTGGAAGGTCCTAGCATGGAACCTCCCATACTGGAGAGCTTCGTAAGAGGCCACCATCTTTCCCAACAGGCGAATGCATTGATGAACCGACACCCGGGCTGGCGTCAGGACATACCGGACCATAGTCTGTATTACCAATGCCTTTTCCTGTGGAAGAAACACCTTCTGCACTTTCGTGTCCAGGATCATTCCCAGAAAGGACAACCTCTGGGTTGGTTCCAAATGTGACTTTGGAAGGTTCAGAATCCAACCATGACTCTTGCGGAGGCATGTTGTGAGAACAATGGAGTGCAGAAGCTTCTCCTTGGATGATGCCTTTATCAGCAGATCGTCCAGATATGGAATCATGTTCACCCCTTGTTTGCGCAGGAGAACCATCATCTCTGCCATTACCTTGGTAAACACTCTCGTTGCTGTGGAGAGGCTGAATGGCAGGGCCTGAAACTGGAAATGACAGTCCAGCAATGCGAAACAGAGATAAGCCTGATGTGGCAACCATATTGGAATGTTGAGGTACGCATCCTTGATATCCAGGGATACCAGGAATTCCCCTTCTTCCATACCTGATATCACTGCCCTGAGAGATTCCATCTTGAACTTGAACTCCTTTAGAAAAAGGATTCAATGATTTTAGGTTCAGAATGGGCCTGACCGAACCATCCAGTCTCGGTACCATGAAAAGGTTCGAATAGTAACCTGTAGCCTGTGCAGGATGAGGGACAGGCACAATGACCTGTGCCTCCACCAGCCTTTGGACAGCTTCTTGAAATATAGTGCTGTCTGCCAACAGAGCTGGCAAGCCTGATTTGAAAAAACGATGAGGAGGGAGACTTTGAAATTCCAACCTTTATCCCTAGGATACAATATCTATCACCCAGGGATCCAGGCCGGATGATACCCAGACGTGACTGATTTGTCTGAGTCTCGCTCCCAGTGGCCCCACCTCCAGGCCGTGCAGTCCACCGTCATGCGGAGGACTTTGGCGTACCTGAAGCAGGCTTTTATTCCTGGGAACCTGCAGCGGCAGGTTTTTTGGACTTAACTCGACCTCCCCTAAAGAAGGTATTGGACGGTCTGGCCTTTCTAGGTTTGTTAGGCCGAAAGGACTGTTTTGCAGATGAAGAGAAGGATTTCTTCGGAGCAGGTGCTGCTGATGGAAGAAACGAAGACTTACCCGCTGTAGCCGTGGATATCCACATGTCTAGAGCTTCCCCAAAGAGAGCCTGACCTGTATAGGGTAGGGACGCCACACTTTTTCTGGATTCCGCGTCGGACAACCACTGCTGCAGCCACAGTCCCCGACGAGCTGAAACAGAAATGGAAGATAATCCTGCAGCCATGGAACCCAGGTCTTTCATGGATTCTACCATAAAACCTGCTGAATCATGTATGTTGCGTAAAGATAATGCAACATCATCCTTATCCATCGTATCCAAATCCACAAATAAGGTAGCCGACCACTTTACTATAGCCTTTGCAATCCATGCACTAGCAATAGTGGGAGGTAATATGGCCCCTGAAGTAGTGTAAATTGATTTAAGTGTGTTATCAATTTTCCGATCAGTCGGCTCCTTTAAGGCGGTAGATACTGGAACAGGTAAAACCACTTTCTTTGAGAGTCTGGACACAGATGCATCAACAATCAGTGGGTTTTCCCATTTTTTCCTATCCTCCTTAGGGTAAGGAAAAGCCACCTGTACCCGTTTAGGGATCTGGAAATTTTTCTCAGGGTTTTCCCATGCTTTCTCAAATATAGCATTCAATTCTTTTGACGCAGGGAAGGTTAGCGAGGCTTTTTTATTGTCAGTGAAAAAGGCCTCCTCAACCTTGTTAGGTGTGGTGTCATTAATATTTAACACATCCCTGATAGCCTCTATCATCAATTGCACCCCTTTTGCAAGAGATGCGGACCCCCGCGACACATCCCCATCACCATCTGTGGTGTCAGAATCGGTATCCGTGTGTCTTGTGTGACATGCACAAGCTCACGCTTATGGGGGTATATAGCGGAGCATCCTGAGGTACCAGAAACCGGACATAATGCCACAGAGTTCTGTAATACCTGGGTTGCAGATTCATTACTTGCAACCCTATCAGAAATCTGAGAAATCCACGATTTGATGGAGGAAAACCACTCAGGCTCCCTTGCTTTTATCTGTGCTAAACCAGTGCTATCCTGATTACATGGAATGGGATCATCCTGGGAGGACAAATCCTCTGCAGCATATGACACCATGTCCCTGGACATAGCTACAGGAGACCACCAAACACTGTACACACACACACACACACACACACAGGTGAGGGCATACAGAGTTTCCCCCCCCAAGGATGGCAAGAGAGACACAGAGATTGGAGCCAACCCACGCACAGCGCTTTTACCAAAGGGAGACCCCTGTCAGCGCTGACCATGCACCTTAATAGGACACACAGTCATATTACAGCCTCCCCCCCAGGGCCGGTGCGAGGTTTCCCAGCACCCTAGGTAAGACATGTTCCTATGCCCCCCCCCCCCCCCTCAAACCGCCATGGCTCCAAAAAATATATATATAAAAAAAACACTATGCGTCACATATTGGGTGGACCCCCAGGCAGGCTGTAGTGTGTGTGTGTGTGTGTGTGTGTGTGTGTGTGTGTGTGTGTGTGTGTGTGTGTGTGTGTGTGTGTCTGGAGACAGCAGGATAGATAGGTAGATCGCTAGATAGATAGCTAGATATGTGTTTCTGGAGTTGGGGGTATAACTAGATATATAAAAAGCTGGGGTGTATATATATATATAGCTTTATACATGGAGCAGGGGGCTATATATATATATATATATATATATATATACACACATAGGTGTGCACAGATGTCGACACGGGGGTGCCATTCTGGGACTTCCCCCCTCCACCAGGTAATGGACTACCACCTCTTGCTCTGTGACATAGACTGCTCACTTAGTCCCGGAGCGACACCCCCATGTTGGCTTTTGTGCATGCCTATATATACACACGCCAAATCACAACCTTAAATACACATTCAGCTACAATAGAGGAATGGAGCCCGGAGCTTGTAGTATACGGGCATGGCACCTTTATGGCTGCAGAGGGAGAGCCAGTGAAGTAGCGATTTAGCCCATATAAATGTATAATAGGTGCCAGCCCAAGGAGACCAGATTGCAGGCTGCAGGAGTAGGGGACTGTGATCCGCTCAGGCATGGAAACAGCAGCAGGAGGGCTTCCCACAGTCTCCCCTGAAACCCTAGTACCTCACTAGCCAGAGCACACCAGCATCGGCCAGGCGATCAACAAAATCATCTCCGCCGGACTCCGATGATGTCATCAGCAAAACGGAGAGCCGGGAGGCAGCAGCTGGGCAGAGACTCCAAGACAGTGCCGGCATCCAAGAAATGGTGAGTGCAGCTCCGTTCCCGGGGAAGGATTGGGTGTAGCAGCTGACCGAGGCTCGTACCGAGAGGTGGCAGGCAGGCAGACGCAGCTGGAGGGACAATCGTTCGGGTGGTGCTGCAAATAGAGCAGGAGGTGGCGGAGCTGATAAGAATGGCATCTTTGGCAAGCAGGCTACTCTTCAGTCCCTAATTTTTTCACAGGCAGCCACAACAGGCCACCCTCTCAGGTCCCGGCGCCCATAGGCAGCTGCCTAAAGCTGCCTAATGGAAGCGCCTGCCTCCCCCCCCCCCCTTCTACAACCCCCTGGTACCGTTAACAGATAGCTGGAGTTGCTGTGGAGGGACCTGATTCTCCTTCTCAGTGCTGTGCAGACAGGAAAATGGCGCTGAAACGCTGCTGGATCCGCTCTGAGAAGCTCCGACCCCTTAATGGTGCTGTCTTCCCGCTTCATGGATTATACTGGCCTGAGGAATTAGTGCTGGCTGAGATCCGAGGACCCCGACAGGCTTCTGGACCAGTGTAGGGGGTAAGCGCTGGCACAGGGCGCCCCTCACAGCACCACACCATGTAAAGCTGAGCCTTCCCAGGAGCGCAGTTAATACTCCGTTAATACTGCGCTCCCTCCCTGCTGCCGCCATCTTCACACCAGCCCCCTAATTGCTAGGGGGGTCGGTGTCTCACTCACCACTTCTTTAGCTCTGTAAGGGGTGAGCGGCATGCTGCTGGGGCAAGCGATCCCCTGTGGCGGGGAGCGTTCCGACCCCTTGGTGCTCAGTGTCCAGTCAGCGGAGACAGTGGCTCAGACCCCGCAGGGTGGACACTGCTACCCCCCTTAGTCCCTCGCTGCAGGGAGGCTGTTGCCAGCAGCCTCACTGTAAAATAAAAAACTTTTTACTAGGAAAACTCTGGAGAGCTCCCCTAGCTATGACCGGCTCCTCCGGGCACATTTTCTAAACTGAGTCTGGTAGGCGAGGCATAGAGGGAGGAGCCAGCCCACACTCTCAAACTCTTAAAGTGCCAATGGCTCCTGGTGGACTCGTCTATACCCCATGGTACTAATGTGGACCCCAGCATCCTCTAGACATAAGAGAAAATAATAATAATAATAATAATAATAATGAAGCATGCTTTCTTCTCAATTGCTGTTCAAGGTAATTGTATATTATTAAGCATGAAAACATGTCAGCATAACTACCACCTGAAATATAAATACAATTGTTGCACCACTTGCCAAAATAGCCTGTTGCTCAAAGTGTTAGGCATTGCATGAACTTTTGATGTCTATTAAAGGCTCACATTTTGTAACAATAGGAAGAATGACAAAAGCAAAGGTAGTAGTAAGGTAGAAACCCAAGACTCATGAATCCATGAAACTTCAGAACTATAAGACACATACTGTACGAAAAAAGATGACAGGTCAAATCCATGAGTTGATCTTCTTTTATCTATTCTGGCAACAACCTTTTGGACATTGCTTTACATTTGGGATCATTCCGAGTTGTTCGCTCGTTATATTTTTTTCGCAACGGAGCGATTAGTCGCTAATGCGCATGCGCAATGTCCGCAGTGCGACTGCGCCAAGTAAATTTGCTATGCAGTTAGGTATTTTACTCACGGTTTTTTTTTTCGTTCTGGTGATCGTAATGTGATTGACAGGAAGTGGGTGTTTCTGGGCGGAAACAGGCCGTTTTATGGGCGTGTGGGAAAAAACGCTACCGTTTCTGGGAAAAACGCGGGAGTGGCTGGAGAAACGGAGGAGTGTCTGGGCGAACGCTGGGTGTGTTTATGACGTCAAACCAGGAACGACAAGCAATTAACTGATCGCAGATGCCGAGTAAGTTTGAAGCTACTCAGAAACTGCACAGAGATGTCTTTTCGCTATATTGCGAATCTTTCGTTCGCAATTTTAAGAAGCTAAGATTCACTCCCAGTAGGCGGCGGCTTAGCGTGTGTAAAGCTGCTAAAAGCAGCTTGCGAGTGAACAACTCGGAATGACCCCCATTATCCCCTATGACTACGGTATGTGTTACATATTGTAAGTGGGAAATTATGAGAACTTTTTATCTATAATATGCAAGGAATGAAATCCATGATAGTGATACCTGCATTTATGTTTAACATTAACATAACCAAATGAAACCACATGAAAGGGAGGCATGGTTTGTATTCCTTTTAGTGAGAAAAAAATTACAAATTAATTAAAAAATGTTGGGCCTGATTGAATTAACTTAACCTAGCTTTCAACCTGTAAAACATCCTCTTCTACTGTAATTTGGGTTTATTTATTCTTTGTGTATCACTAATTGCACTTCCCTGAATTAATTTAGCTTTCATATGAACTACATTTTCCTACATATTGATATTTTTATGCAAATTAATTCACTTTGCTTTTACATTGCATATGGAACTTACGCTAAAATTAGGAATGAGCTACTGAGTCATCTCACACTGAAACGAAACATTCTGAATGCTGCAAAATGAGCAAAGTTTTAGCATAACATTAAAAGATAATGCTATCCTATCTTTTAATGCTATGTACCTTTTAATGCTATGCTAAAAGATAATGCTATACTATGAATAGTATTTGTAGTAAAGCTAATATTGTCCATGATTTGTGCTTGTGTTGTTTTATTATTGTGATCCCCAGAAATAATTGTTATTGCACTGTATGTCTTATGCTGGTCATACACTAGGTCGATATCGTGTGCGAATACACAGTATCTACCCGTCATTTAACCAATCCCATGCAAATTGTGCATGTTTTGGGTGCGAAAACAATGCAATGTGTGGCCCCATGGGTCGTACATTGCATCAACTGCTCATATGTGCTGCACAAATGATCAGTCGATCCCAGCTGCCGGTAATTGCGGAGGTACAATAGATTGTACAATGCAAAAGCTGGCGGTGGAGGGGGGGTGATGTAGGGTGGCTCACATCTAATGTGAGTCATCCTAATGTATGGGCGGCATTACAGTATGTGTCTTCACAATGTTGTTCTAGTGATTTAAGAACAGCTTGAAGTTATATATCAGCTCTCTGTAAAAACAATGTGACATTGAACACTGTCACTTTCTCTGTGTCTGTTTGAGACCCAAACTGAATGATTGAATCTCCTATGGTCCAATGTTGTCTTTTGGTGCACTAGAGAACAATTTTCCCTAGGCTGCAATGCTGATTTACCTAGTAGACAGTTTCCATCACTCTGATTGGTGGATAACTCCAGTTATTTAACAATTACAGCATGAGAACCTCCCAACATTGAATGGTGAATGGTCACTACTATCCAATGATCATTGTTCTAGGAGCCCTATTCTCCCTATGACAGCATGCCAAGAAACTCTCAGTTCATGGTCTTGTGTTTTATTAAATATGCAATTGTAAAGGCCCTTGGGGCATCCTCTGTCTGCCTCTCAGCTTGAAGAAAATGTTGTATTCACATAAATGCATGTTTAGGCCGACAATTTTAAAATGTAAATTGTTTGAAATTATGCAGGAAACACAGACAGGCTAATAAAGCAATTCAACCTGGAGGATGTATTGAAAGTGTAAAGTTAATGGTACACATGATATGCTGTACAACAAGACAACTTTTCGTCCAGCTCTAAAACAGCACCAATTGCACTGGGTGTATGTCAGACATGCACGTGTATACTTATGCCTCATGATAACATGTCTAGTGAACGCATACGAATGTGGCTTGATAGTACTATTTTTAAATGCTAAAGTCACATTACTTTGTTTGTACACAATATAATAAAGTAATGAGTAGAGATGAGCAGTTTGGATTCCTTGGAATCCGTGACCACCCGAACATCCATTATCCAAATTAATCAATTGGGTTTTTCCATCAGACTCAGATTCCAAATCAAGGCTGAACATCATCCACCCGGCATCGGAATCTTGTGGGTTTGGGATTCCATATAAGGTAGCATGGCCGGGACTAGCTCCATTTCACTCCAGTCAAGCTGCTGTATGCTGTGCTCTGCTCTGTGGTGTCCATCCAAGTGGCTGTGCGAAATACAAATGCTGTCACTGTGTCCATAAGGGGCTGTGCTGTTGTCACTGTGTCCATTTAAGGGACTGTGCTGCTATCACTGTGTACATCTATGGGGCTGTGCTGTCACTGTGTTCATCTAAGGGGCTATGCTGTCACTGTGTCCATCTCAAGGGCTGTGCTGCTGTCACCTTGTCCATCTGAGTAGCTGTGCTTTCACTGTATCCATCTAAGGGACTGTGCTGCTATCACTATGTACATCTAAGGGGCTGTGTTGTCACTGTGTCCATCTAAGGGCCTATGCAGTCACTGTGTCCATCTAAAGGGCTGTGCTTCTGTCACTGTGTCCATCTGAGTAGCTGTGCTTTCACTGTATCCATCTAAGGGACTGTGCTACTGTCACTGTGTCCATCTAAGTGGCTGTTCTGACACTCTGTCCAGCTAAATGGCTGTGCTGTTCTCTGTCCATCCACAAGCTGTGTCCAGTCCCGTTAGTCTAATTCCATCACAGTGGTGCTGCATTGACTCCGCAGGCCCCATCTACTGCATTCACAGCGTAACTCCATATTTGTCTGCAAAAAAAGTAAAATGAACAAAAAGTTACAAAAATAAAAATAAAATTTGATCACCCCAGTATGCTGTAGTAACCCAGAACATGTGTGGAAAAGCGGTCTGACTCCACACAGCATAAGCTGAGCTGTCAATTAATATATATATATATATATAGCAATACACATAGTCCGGCACTCCCTTAGTGAATTTGGTGCCCGGTGCCTTCAGAAAAAATAATAATAATAATAATATATATATATATATATATATATATATACACACACACACACACACACAGGGGAATCCACTGCACTCGCCATTCCCAGGATAGGGGTGCACTCACATACATCCTACCCCTAGGTTGGCGTGCGGTGGGCTGTGACCACCTAACTTAAATATACATATACAGAGAACCCTGCACTCTCCTTAGCAGTTTCATTTACCATAATGCTTTAATATACAACTAGATAAACAATGGGGTTTTGTTTTATGAATTGTACAATGCATGTAAGCTTACAGCCCACTCTACGGGACCCCATTTCACCGCAAGTCCTACTCTATTACATAAACTTTCACATGGATTTTTTAGAGACCTGGCAACTGCTGCATCATAGTAAAAAATGTGCTTACCTAGTTTAAAGCTTACCTGCCACACTTATGGCTTTTAAAAGGTAAGACAGTCACTAACACAACTTCACAAGTGTTAAAAAAGGGGTGTGGATTTGCGGGGTGGGGCGTGGCTTCATTGGTTGGGTGTGGCTTTGCAGGATGGGGGCGCGACTAGCCATCCCGACCCCCGTTTTCATCACGCTGGGGGTCCGGGAGGAGCGGGCTGCCCCGGGGAGTGCTCTTTCTGCAGTGCCAGCTCCTGCTCAGTGACAGGAGCCGGGTTGCTGCACTGTAATGTTACAGTACATCACCTGGCTCCTGTCACTGAGCAGGAGCCATCGCTTTGGTGTCACCCCTCGTCGGGTGAAACCCAGGTGTGGGCCGCACCCCCCGCACCCCCTTTTGACGCCAGTGCTACTGTGTGACAATTTTTCTTAGCTGTGCTATAAACTGCCATGTGTTTGTCCCGCTGCTCTGTCACTAGCAACAAGTCAGTTCACTGCAGCTTTTGGCCTAAAGTAGATGAAAAGAATATTGTGAGCTGTGAGGTGGTCAAATTGACTGGAAATTAGGGGAAATTAATGTAATTTAGGTTAATAATACTCTATGAACAAATAAAGGCCTAATTTGCGTGATTTTAGCTTTTTTTGGTTAATTTTTGTGAAAAAAATCCCAAACCAAAACTAAACATGGTCGAAATACAAAACCCAATTCATAACCAAAATTGGACCTCAAATTAGAACCAAAACAAACAATAATAGTCCAGTGCACATCTCTAGTAATGAGATGTCATTAGCACAAAGGATAATATTGGGGGTCATTCCGAGTTGATCGCTAGCTGCATCTGTTTGCAGCGCAGCGATCAGGCTAAAAAACTGCAGTACTGTGCATGCGTATGTGGCGCAATGTGCACGCGTGACGTACAGGCACAATGAATGATATAGTTTTGCACAGGGTCTAGCGATGTATTTCAGTCGCACTGGTTGCCGCAGAGTGATTGACATGAAGTGGGCGTTTCTGGGTGGCAACTGACCGTTTTAAAAGAGTGTTTGGGAAAACGCATGCGAGCCAGAAAAAATGCAGGCGCGGCTGGGCGAACGCTGGTCGGGTGTGTGACGTTAAATCCGGAACTGAATAGGCTGAAGTGATCGCAATCGCTGAGTAGGTTTTAAGCTACTCTGAAACTACACAAAAAAATGTCCATGCGCTATGCGATACATTCATTTGCACTTCTGCTAAGCTAAAATACACTCCCAGTGGGCGGCGGCATAGCGTTTGCATGGCTGATAAAATAAAAACTGCTAGCGAGCGATCAACTCGGAATGACACCCATTGTGTAGATATATAGGGATATCAATCATGAAGTCTCATCCAATATCGGTAAAGAGTTGGGATGTTTAATGTGCAGCATCCGGTCCTCTGTCACAAAGGGTACTGTACCTAACTCAGGTTGGTCAACACCAGGAAGAAATCCATAGGAAATCCATGTGCTATTCCTTTTATGCACCTTTTCATTACTCAGGAATTGCATTGTCCCTAGTTCTTGATTCTTGTAAATCTCACATAATTTGATATGTTCTGATTTGTGTATTTAAAGCAGTTATTTTACAATTTAGGACAAAAATACATTAAAACCTGACTGTTCAAGTTATACTGTACACAGACAGCTGCCAACCCAAATTCTGCTGTGGGTGAACCAAAGGACATCATTTTTGATAAGCTTAGTGTAAGATTTTGTTTTTACAGAAATTAGTTATACTACCTAGTTAAGGGATGAGTGGTGAGGTAAATGTCTCAGGAGGCACTGGTTAGCCAGATTTATGCACAATAAATGTGCAAAAGGGTACATGTGGGCATTATACACAGGTGCAGCAGTATATACTACTGGAGATTTGCTGAGTTTTGATCAGAAATTTATGGAAAAGATAGGCAGGGGAGGCACTCTCACACTCCAGATATTTGAATAAAAAAGTTATTAGAATAATAAAAAGAAGATATTTCTGATATATTCTTTGTATTTTACATATACTTTATGTAGGCAAAAATCTGGCATATACGTTAGTATGAAAGGAAAGGCTCTGCCTCACCTCCGTGCACTTCACTGACCTGGATATTAGCTATCCAGCTTGCCTGGATATCTTGTAGTTTCTGATTGTGTTGTCAGAGACAGAACTAGTCTGCATGCATACTGTAGCTACTAAAAATGGCAGATATATTTTGACAGCCCTTGGTTCCTACACACTACACTGTTGGGTAGCTGTGGGGACTTGCCAATTAAGTGCTTTTTGATTGGTTGTCTTTCTAAATAAGGCAATTATATACTCTGTTGGCCAAAATCTAGTTTATCCATATCTCCTGCAATTGAGATTTTACACCCTAACTTATCTGTGAAGTTTTATACTCTATAGCTATTTTAACATAGGGAAAACACAGCATGCTTCAACCACAGCCAAATTGGAGAAATATAGTAACAGCTCAACTCTTCAACATTTT
The DNA here is from genome assembly GCF_028390025.1 of Pseudophryne corroboree. NCBI lineage: Eukaryota > Metazoa > Chordata > Amphibia > Anura > Myobatrachidae > Pseudophryne > Pseudophryne corroboree. The sequence continues at coordinate 380,113,854 of NC_086444.1, read as the reverse complement.
AGAAGCTAACATTACGATACAAGTTTTCAATGCAGTTACTATACATGAGAAAAGATTAGCTGGTTGTATAGGAAATGCGCAGTCTGAACTTTCTACTATTCACTAAGATCTCCAAAAAGGGCAAGAAAAGATTGGAGTAGCAGAGATGACAATCTCCATGTAAGAAGATGATTTCTCACCTTTGAAAGCAAGAGTGGCCTATCTGGACTCTCAAATGGCAGCTGGACAAAAGAAGTAGAGGGGCGTCTCTGCCGAAACAACATTCGCATTGTGGGGCTACCAGAGAGAGAAGAGGGTACTAATCCCGAGGAATTTCTTGAAAAGTGGCTTGATGTCACCTTTGACTGTGAGGCTTTTTCTTTACATGTTGCAGTGGAGAGGGCACATCAAATCACTACTAGGTCTCTGCCACCAAGAGCACCGCCCCCCACCCTGAACACTTATAGCTAAACTTCTTCATTATGGTGACTGGGCTTGGTTCTCTTGGCTTGCAGTAAAGGCCCATTGGAGCACAGAGGTAGTAGTGTTTCAGTATTTCCTGATTATGCTAGCAATGTTCAGAAAGAAAGAACACAATTTCTATATTACGAAGCGGCTGAGAGAGTTAAACATTGTTTATGCTATGTTGTTTCCCAGTGTTGTTTCCAGCTAAGTTGAGAGTTACTGCAGATGGTGCTACAGAATTTTTTTTTCCCCTTTGAAGCTGTTCAATGGCTCTATTACTACAGGCCGGGACATAAGCAGATGGCTGAGGCTTAGTTCTGTGATAGTGGACTAGGTTATATGTGCTCAAGATACAATCAAGGCGTTATTTGTGCAGTAGTGTGTCCTTGATTCTTCTTTTTTGCCATTAAAATAATTTGTGTTGTATTGTTGTTAATGCATTAAGAATTGAAATACTGTATGAATATAAACTTCCCATTTAATGGAAACTTTAATTGAAATTTAGTATTTAATATTATTTTTTTTTTTAAATGTCAGCACATTTGAAAATTGTACTATTCACAAAAAAGTTTAGCGCGATCATTAAGGAAAAGAAATAGAGAAGAAAATATTAATTGAATGCACGATGATAAGGTACTGTATATTGATATTTAAAGGCTAGGGCACATTTAATTATTTGTTTACATAAGAATGTAGTTAAAAAAATTATATAAAGTTAAAGTTTAATATTATAATTTTGTTAATATTGGCACACGAGAAATTTTATTATAATGCCTACAACAATTACTAATAGTTATTTATAGCTAGTAATAATTTTTTGGCCGGCATAAAATATATGTATCATAAGCACTTTAACACTGTACACTGATACTGTAAGACTATGCAAGTTTATTTGTTAATATAAATATAATTATTCAATTTTGTAGCAATTTTTTTTAATATGGTTATATACTTGGTAAGATGTAAAGCCGATGTGTGTACCCAGCAATATTGGCGGCGGCGGGTACACACCTGCCAATGTCGGCGTTAAGGGAGTGACGATGGGTGGAGCGACGGGGGGAGTGGGGGCCATGCTGTAGCTGCAGCATGGCCATCGATAACGAGGTCCTCCATAGGCTGGACTGTTCAAATGAGGGAGGTGGTCGTTAACGATGCACAGGAGTGCTCATCGTTAATGAAATTTAGTGTACACACTAAACAAGATAGTAAAAGATATTGCTCAGATTGGCCCTTCTGACCGATATCTTTTACTTTCTTGTCTAGTGTGTGTGGAGCTTAACTATGGTAAAGCAACAACTTGGGGAACTATTTGTTAAGAAAATATGTGCTGCGATTGTACTCTATGATAATAATAACTTGTTTGCAAATCTGCACCACTTAGAAGCAATTCTACTGAGAAAACCTTTTGGGAACAATGGCTGGAGAGCACCCTACGTCTAGGGGCCATTAAGAGTTTTTGCTCCTTATAAAAAAATGTTTTCTCAGCTTTTCATATTTTTGTAGTTTTAGGTTAGGGTAAGAGGGAGGTTTACGTATACTATTGTTTGGGCTAGATATACTGCGATGGAGGATAGGGGAGGAAAATGTGTTGGATTTTTTTTCTCACCTTTCTTTCTCCCCCTCTTGTTCCTTCCTCCTTCACCCCAGTGCCATGTAAGCTACTTACATTACCTGTTGTCCGTGGGATGATTAAGGCCATTGACATGCCTGGTCAAAATACAAAAAAAATTCACCTGTTCGGTGTGGAATTATTTCAACAGCAATGTGGACAACAGGTGTCAAGCCGTGTGTTGCCTTTGTCAAGCTCTAATAAGTAGGGGTAAGGATGTTAACCACCTAGGAACATCCTCCCTTATACGTCACCTGGAGCGCATTCATCAGAAGTCATTGACAAGTTCAAAAACTTTGGGTGACAGCGGAAGCAGTCCCCTGACAACTAAATCCCTTCTTCCTCTTGTACCCAAGCTCCTGCAAACCACACCACCAACTCCCTCAATGTCAATTTTTTCCTTAGACCGGAATGCCAATAGTCCTGCAGGCCATGTCACTGGCAAGTCTGACGAGTCCTCTCCTAACTGGGATTCCTCCTATGGATCCTTGAGTGTAATGCATACTGCTGCTGGCGCTGCTGTTGTTGCTGCTGGGAGTCGATCGTCATCCCAGAGGGGAAGTCGGAAGACCACTTGTACTACTTCCAGTAAGCAATTGACTGTCCAACAGTCCTTTGCAAGGAAGATAAAATATTAAAGCAGTCATCCTGTTGCAAAGCGGATAACTCAGGCCTTGACAACTATGTTGGTGTTAGACGTGCGTCCGGTATCCACAGTTAGTTCACAGGGACTTAGAGAATTGCTTGAGGTAGTGTGTCTTCGGTACCAAATACCATCTAGGTTCCACTTCTCTAGGCAGGCGATACCGAGAATGTACACAGACGTCAGAAAAAGAGTCACCAGTGTCCTAAAAAATGCAGTTGTACCCACTGTCTACTTAACCACGGACATGTGGACAAGTGGAGCAGGGCAGACTAAGGACTATATTACTGTGACAGCTCACTGGGTAGATGTATTGCCTCCCGCAGCAACAGCGGCGGCACCACTAGCAGCATCTCGCAAAAGCCAACTCGTTCCTAGGCAGGCTACGCTTTGTATCGCCGCTTTCCATAAGAGGCACACAGCTGACAACCTCTTACAGAAACTGAACATCATCACAGATTGGCTTACCCCAATTGGACTCTCCTGGGGATTTGTGATCGGACAACACCACCAATATTGTGCGTGCATTACATGTGGGCAAACTCCAGCACAATTAATTCGGTGCTGCAGAATTTTCTGAAAAACGACAGGGGCATGCAGGAGATGCTGTCGGTGACCCAAAAAATTTCGGGCCACTTTCGTCATTCAGCCACCGCGTGCCGAAGACTGGAGCGCCAGCAAACACTCATGAACATGCCCTGCCATCAGCTGAAGCAAGAGGTGGTAATGAGGTGGAATTCAACCCTCTATATGCTTCAGAGGATGGAGGAGCAGCAAAAGGCCATTCAAGCCTATACATCTGCCTACGATATAGGCAAAGGAGGGGGAATGCACCTGACTCAATCATAGTGGAGAATGATTTCCATGTTGTGCAAGGTTCTCCAACTCTTTGAACTTGCCACACGTGAAGTCAGTTGAAACACTGCCAGCCTAAGTCAGGTCATTCCCCTCATCAGGCTTTTGCAGAAGCAGTTGGAGAGATTGAAGGAGGAGCTAAAATGGAGCGATTCCGCTAGGCATGTGGGACTTGTGGATGGAGCCCTTCATTCGCTTAACCAGGATTAACGGGTGGTCAATCTGTTGAAATTAGAGCACTACATTTTGGCCACCGTGCTCGATCCTAGGTTTAAAGCCTACATTGTATCTCTCTTTCCGGCAGACACAAGTCTGCAGATGTTCAAAGACTTGCTGGTGAGACAAATGTCAAGTCAAGCAGAACGTGACCTGCCAACAGCTCCTCCTTCATTTTCTACCGCCACTGGAGCTTCCAGGAAAAGGATAAAATTTCCAAAACCACCCGCTGGTGGTGATGCAGGGCAGTCAGGAGCAAGTGCTGACATCTGGTCCGGACTGAAGGACCTGCCAACGATTACTTACATGTCGTCTACTGTCACTGCATATGATTCTGTCACCATTGAAAGGATGGTGGAGGATTATATGTGTGACAGCATCACTGTAGGCAAGTCAGACAGTCCGTACGTGTACTGGCAGGAAAAAGAGGCAATTTGGAGGCCCTTGCACAAACTGGCTTTATTTTGCCTAAGTTGCCCCCCTCCAGTGTGTACTCCGAAAGAGTGTTTAGTGCAGCCGGTCACCTTGTCAGCGATTGGCGTAGGAGGTTACTTCCAGAAAATGTGGAGAAGATGATGTTCATCAAAATTAATTATAATAAATTCCTCTGTGGAGACAATTACCAGCAATTGCCTCCAGAAAGTGCTGAGGGACCTGTGATGGTGGATTCCAGTGGGGATGAATTATTACTATGTGAGGAGGAGGATGTACACAGTGAAAGAGATGAGGAATCGGGGATGAGGATGAGGTGGACATCTTGCCTCTGTAGAGCCAGTTTGTGCAAGGAGAGATTGATTGTTTCTTTTTTGGTGGAGGCCCAAACCAACCAGTCATTTCATCCACAGTCATGTCGCAGACCCTGACGCTGAAATGATTGGTTTGTTAAAGTGTGCATGTCCTGTTTATACAACATAAGGGTGGGTGGGAGGGCCCAAGGACAATTCCATCTTGCACCTCCTTTTTTTTATTTATCTTTGCATCATGTGCTGTTTGTGGACTATTTTTTTAAGTGCCATCCTGTCTGACACTGCAGTGCCACTCCTAGATGGGCCAAGTGTTTGTGCCGCCCACTTGGCTCGCTTAGCTTAGTCATCCAGCGACCTTGGTGCAAATTTTAGGACTAAAAATAATATTGTGAGGTGTTCAGAATAGACCGGAAATGAGTGGATATTATGGTTATTGAGGTTAATAATACTATAGGATAAAAATTACCCCCAAATTCTATGATTTAAGCTGTTTTTGAGGGTTTTTTGAAAAAAAAAAACACCCGAATCCAAAACGCATCTGAATCCGACAAAAATTCGAAATGGAGGTTTTGCCAAAATGCGTCTGAATCCAAAATACGACCGCGGAACCGAATCCAAAACCAAAACCAAAAATCCAAAAAGTGTAAGGTGCACATCTCTAGTTAATACTGATTGTGATTTGTGTGTTTGCCTTTTTGTATTGTGAAATAAAATACATAATAAAAGAATGTTACATTTAAAAGGCAGTCAGTTTTTCACAGCTGGGTCAGTAATAGTTTCAAGCTTGCTCAGTGGTTTGCGAGAAACGCTGAGTGCATATCTTGTCAGATGTTTGCAAACTTGAAGTAAATGTTCTAGGGGAGAATACCTCTTTTTGAGATGTGAGCAAGCAATCTCCTTGGAAGCCCAGTTAAGTGATTTGAGGCAGACCATTTCAACACTGCGGGAGGTAGTCAATCTTGAAAATAGCTTGCAGCTCACCATGGATACATTAGGGAAGCAGGGTGGAGAAGAAATAGGGGAGGATGGACAGGCAGGCAGTTGGGTTACAGTTAGAAGAGGTATCAGATGGAGGAAAATGCAGGCCAGCTCTGCGCTGACCAGTCCCAGCAAATTCCCCTGATTGGATGAAGATACTCTGGATGGCAGTGAAGAATTGGTGGAGCTGGGTGTGGCTGTTTCCTCTAGCAACCAGAGAAATGGTCCCTCCAGCACATAGTGGAAAGTTGTTACTACTACAATCGTCAGTGTGTTGTTTTCTGGGTGCTTGGGTACGACATGTCACGGATCAGGTAGACAGATTGTTGGGAGGGGATTGATGCATATCAGCACAAATGACCCAGTCAAGGACTTCTAAGGTAATATTTTCTGAAATATTACCCATGTCATGCGCTAGCCCAGGGGGGCAGAGGGAGATTAGGGAGGTTAATGTGTGGCCAAGAGATTGGTGTAGGAAGGAGGAATTGGACTTCTTGTAACATTGGGCAGATTTCTCAGTCAGGCACCATCTTTTTTTGTCGTGATGGATGGCACCTGAATAAGAAGGGGTCTGCAGTTCTTGGAGGGAGGATGATTCGAAGATTGGAAAAGATTTTAAACTAGGCATCCAGGTGAGGGAATAGCAAAAAAAATTGGAATTTTCAATGAGAGCAGTAAAACGGGGTGTAGTAAGAACGATGGGGGAGGAGAGGGCGGTAGGGGAAGAAAAGCCCTAAAATGAAACAAAGAAAAAAACAAAGCTATCCCATCAATACAAAAATATACTGATACCGGTTGCAAATGCAAGAAGCCTATCAGACAAAATTGGGGAATTAATAGTGGTAGCAATAAATGAAAAATATGATATTACAGGTATTACTGAAACATGGTGGGATGATTCACATGACTGGGCAGTAAACTTCAAGGTCTATACCCTTTTCATGAAGACAGGGCAAATACAAAGGGAGAAGTGTAATACCCTGACCCGGTGTGTGAGGTGTAATGCACTCATCGGGATAGCTGGTATTAGTCGCTCCTTTGCGGGATCTTCTTTTTGCTCCGGAGGGGTAGAAGAAGTACATGCCCACACCGTGTGTTGTCGTTTTAAGGCCTCAACTGGAGGTCGTAATATTTGAATACGAGATAAAAAAAAATGAATAGAGGGACACTGTCTATGGGGTAATTCCACACTATATATATATATATATATATATCCTTATATTATTATGGCACTCCCAATCAACTGTCATCCACCTGGGTGCCCTCCTCCAACAAATATACAGCTACAGAGGGTACCTTCAATAGTTGTCCATAATGAAGGAATCCAGGCGGCACTCCAAGGATTTGTTACAAGCAGGAATTCTTTATATTAAAAGTGACAGTGCAAAACAGGAATTTAGAACAGCATAGTACTAGTCACCGACGTTTCAACGCCCCTACGGCGTTTTCCTCAAGGTGCTATGCTTACAAAGTGCAACGTGATACGTGGCAAAAACAAACATGTCTTAACAAACCTTACTTAGGGGTATAAATACCTGAATCCTTCTGAGGTCCTCCCTGTGTGCTCCCGCCCGCCGGCGTCCCGAGGCCGGAAGCCGCGGCTGCTCCGAGTTCCGGTCACGTGTGCCGCTGCTGTGACGTGAACTCGAGCTACTCTCATCGTTGCCTAGTGACCACGGAAGCTCCGTTGCCAAGGAGATCAAGCCTGCCGGACGGAGACAGCACAGGGATGGCCTCTGTGCAAAACCTACAGTGCAGAAAAAGTGCATATAGTGACAAGGGAATTGCTCCTAAAGTGCACAAACATTTATGTTTAAAAAACAGTGTTAAAATTTAAAAGTTGGAAAATTAAGAATTAAAATACTGAGACACTTCCTGGGCTATCAATACTTTGTGGCTTACAATCTTTTACACATACAATTGAGGATGGAGCACTATTACATGCTCCAAGTATCACCGGCTATATATTAGGAAATGGACTTACTGTAATAAGTGAATAGAAAGATAGCTACTACAAGCCATTTGCATAATGCAATATTATAAGGGGCTTGTCTTAAAAGTGAAGCAAGAACTGGGTGGTGGGAAAAAAATGAAAAAAATTAATGAAAAAAATTAATGAAAAAAACCTAATTAATAAATAGGGGAAACCCATTATTGATAAAAAAATTAATTAATGAGAAAAAATTAATTAATGAGAAAAAATTGGAAAAATTATTGAGAAAAAGTTATAAATGGGGAAAAGACCAAAGTAATGGAAAAAACCAAAGGTAATGAGAGAAAAGAACACACGATGGAACTCATGATCACAAAAAGGCATTCCACATTGCATGTTCATTTAGTCCACCAGGGGCCAGGGAGTCCAGCATATAGATCCACTTGGCTTCCTTCTGTGACAGCATTTTAGCTCTATTGCCTCCCCTAGCCGGTTTCGGCACATGATCCAGTATCATATATTTCAGTTGTGATAGCGTGTGATTGGCTGCTTTGAAGTGCCGTGCTACCGGTTGGTCGTTTCCTCTTCCCTCCAGTGCTGCTCTAATAGCTGACCTATGTAGCGCCATGCGCTCTCTGAATGTTCTTGTAGTTTGGCCCACGTAGATGTTTCCACAGGGGCATACAATAGCATAGATGACAAACTGGGATGTACAGGAGAGGTAGTGTCTAATATCATATTCCTTATTGGTTTTCGGATGTCTGAAATTACTCCCGGTCAGCATGTAATTACACGTCTCACATTTTGGGCACTTGAAGCAGCCTCTGCGACTTGGGCCAATGGCTCTCTTGGTGACATCTAGTTTCACCACTCTGTCCTTCAGGTTTCGGCCCCTCTTATAGCTAGGCATGATGGTGCTACCCTTGAAACAAGGTGCTGCTGGATCTGAAGACACCAAGGGCCACAGCGCCCTTGTTGCCCGGGGGAGAACTAGGCTGGCCGTCGTGAATTCCGTTATAAGTGGGATCCTCTTCTCCTCATTCTTTCTTGATGTCGGCATAAGTAACTTCTCTCTAGGCATATTCAATACCTCTTCTTTCAAGGACAGGAGCGGGCCCTTATGGTAGCCTCTGGCTTGGAACTTGTTGACTACGGCTTCTAACGCTGGTTCAAGATTATGCCTTTCACTCGTAATTCTAGCCGCCCTCATAAGTTGCGACTTTGGTAAACCATTCTTGAGGGCCGGTGGGTGGAAGCTACTGTGCAACAGCAAGGTGTTCCGGTCCGTCGGTTTGTTAAACACCTCTGTGGTTATTGTACCCCCCGATACACTGATATTAACGTCCAGAAAATTGATAGCCTGGCTATTGCTGGTCAGGGACAGTTTGACTGGTGAGTCACTCTCATTGTTACCCTCCACCAACTCTTCCAAGGTTGTTTGTTCCCCTCGCCAGAATAATAGAAGATCATCTATGTAGCGCTTGTACAGCAGGATATTACTGCTAATAGATGTATGGGACAAAAATAAGTCTCTCTCTATATCGAACATGTACACGTTAGCGTACATTGGCGCTACATTGGATCCTATGGCACAGCCGGTCAGCTGGAGATAGTACCCTCCATTATGAATGAAATAATTGTGCGTAAGGGTAAAGTACAGCAACTGTAGAAACAACTGTATGTCCAAGGCATCAAATTTATTCTGGACCAAGAATCTCTCCATGGCCTCCATTCCCCTGGCATGCGGGATGATGGTATAGAGGCTTTTGACGTCCAGAGTGGCAAGGATTGTATCAGGGGGAAGCTGTCCCAAATCTTTCAAGTTGTTTAGTAGATGTGTCGTGTCCTTGAGGTACGTAGGCTGGGTCGTTACCAACGGTTGTAGGAGAGCATCCAGGTATTGCGATATTGGTTGTGTTAGGGAGCCTCTTGCAGAGATTATTGGCCTACCTGGTGGGTTTTCTTTATCTTTATGAACCTTGGGGACCGTGTAGAATATCGGGGTAATCGGGAAAGGTTGTGAGAGGGCCTTTACCGCTTTCTGGTCCAGGAGGTTTTTCGTAGCTGCTTCCTTTAGGAGGGCATCTAATTTCTTTTTATAGACATTAGTCGGGTCTCCAGGCAATCTTTTATAGGTGCTTTGGTCCCTTAATTGACTGTCTATCTCCTCTATATACTGGATTTTGTCCAAGATCACTATAGCCCCGCCCTTGTCTGCGGGGCGGATGACTACGTCCGTATACGTTGACAAGTCTTTGATGGCTTTGTCCTCCTCCCTGGAGATGTTCCTGTGGACTACAGGTTGGGCTTCCGCATACTTCTTGATGGAGCTATCCAGGAGGCGTGAAAAGGTTTTTACAGAGTCGGTAGAAGTCGGAAGGTCAAATGAAGATGTATTGTTGGCCCCTGACGGGAGAAAAGGGTCTTTGATGGTAGGTGGCTGTTTAGAGAAATGTTCTTTTAATCGTAAGGATCTACTGAAGCGGTATTCCTCCACCTTCCATTTAAAGGGATCATGCAGATTAGTAGGTATGAACGATAGGCCTTTGCTTAAGATTCTCGTTTCAGCCTCCGTCAACTGTCGTTTTGAGAGGTTGAAGATCAATTCTTCCTTCTGGATGCCCTTGCTGGTGGCTTTGCGGATCCTTTCCCCTTGTCTCCCTCGCCTAGTTTGGTGGGTTTTTTTTCTCTTGACTGGTCCCGTGCTGCCCCTCCTAAAGGGCCACGACCTGGGGTAGTAGTAGTAGTAGCTTCATCCGATTCCACCATGTTGAAATCGCTATCACTGTTTGAAGAGTTGGGGTTTCTGAAAGAGATAAGCGTGGAAGAAATTTCAGAAACCCCAACTCTTCAAACAGTGATAGCGATTTCAACATGGTGGAATCGGATGAAGCTACTACTACTACTACCCCAGGTCGTGGCCCTTTAGGAGGGGCAGCACGGGACCAGTCAAGAGAAAAAAACCCCACCAAACTAGGCGAGGGAGACAAGGGGAAAGGATCCGCAAAGCCACCAGCAAGGGCATCCAGAAGGAAGAATTGATCTTCAACCTCTCAAAACGACAGTTGACGGAGGCTGAAACGAGAATCTTAAGCAAAGGCCTATCGTTCATACCTACTAATCTGCATGATCCCTTTAAATGGAAGGTGGAGGAATACCGCTTCAGTAGATCCTTACGATTAAAAGAACATTTCTCTAAACAGCCACCTACCATCAAAGACCCTTTTCTCCCGTCAGGGGCCAACAATACATCTTCATTTGACCCTCCGACTTCTACCGACTCTGTAAAAACCTTTTCACGCCTCCTGGATAGCTCCATCAAGAAGTATGCGGAAGCCCAACCTGTAGTCCACAGGAACATCTCCAGGGAGGAGGACAAAGCCATCAAAGACTTGTCAACGTATACGGACATAGTCATCCGCCCCGCAGACAAGGGCGGGGCTATAGTGATCTTGGACAAAATCCAGTATATAGAGGAGATAGACAGTCAATTAAGGGACCAAAGCACCTATAAAAGATTGCCTGGAGACCCGACTAATGTCTATAAAAAGAAATTAGATGCCCTCCTAAAGGAAGCAGCTACGAAAAACCTCCTGGACCAGAAAGCGGTAAAGGCCCTCTCACAACCTTTCCCGATTACCCCGATATTCTACACGGTCCCCAAGGTTCATAAAGATAAAGAAAACCCACCAGGTAGGCCAATAATCTCTGCAAGAGGCTCCCTAACACAACCAATATCGCAATACCTGGATGCTCTCCTACAACCGTTGGTAACGACCCAGCCTACGTACCTCAAGGACACGACACATCTACTAAACAACTTGAAAGATTTGGGACAGCTTCCCCCTGATACAATCCTTGCCACTCTGGACGTCAAAAGCCTCTATACCATCATCCCGCATGCCAGGGGAATGGAGGCCATGGAGAGATTCTTGGTCCAGAATAAATTTGATGCCTTGGACATACAGTTGTTTCTACAGTTGCTGTACTTTACCCTTACGCACAATTATTTCATTCATAATGGAGGGTACTATCTCCAGCTGACCGGCTGTGCCATAGGATCCAATGTAGCGCCAATGTACGCTAACGTGTACATGTTCGATATAGAGAGAGACTTATTTTTGTCCCATACATCTATTAGCAGTAATATCCTGCTGTACAAGCGCTACATAGATGATCTTCTATTATTCTGGCGAGGGGAACAAACAACCTTGGAAGAGTTGGTGGAGGGTAACAATGAGAGTGACTCACCAGTCAAACTGTCCCTGACCAGCAATAGCCAGGCTATCAATTTTCTGGACGTTAATATCAGTGTATCGGGGGGTACAATAACCACAGAGGTGTTTAACAAACCGACGGACCGGAACACCTTGCTGTTGCACAGTAGCTTCCACCCACCGGCCCTCAAGAATGGTTTACCAAAGTCGCAACTTATGAGGGCGGCTAGAATTACGAGTGAAAGGCATAATCTTGAACCAGCGTTAGAAGCCGTAGTCAACAAGTTCCAAGCCAGAGGCTACCATAAGGGCCCGCTCCTGTCCTTGAAAGAAGAGGTATTGAATATGCCTAGAGAGAAGTTACTTATGCCGACATCAAGAAAGAATGAGGAGAAGAGGATCCCACTTATAACGGAATTCACGACGGCCAGCCTAGTTCTCCCCCGGGCAACAAGGGCGCTGTGGCCCTTGGTGTCTTCAGATCCAGCAGCACCTTGTTTCAAGGGTAGCACCATCATGCCTAGCTATAAGAGGGGCCGAAACCTGAAGGACAGAGTGGTGAAACTAGATGTCACCAAGAGAGCCATTGGCCCAAGTCGCAGAGGCTGCTTCAAGTGCCCAAAATGTGAGACGTGTAATTACATGCTGACCGGGAGTAATTTCAGACATCCGAAAACCAATAAGGAATATGATATTAGACACTACCTCTCCTGTACATCCCAGTTTGTCATCTATGCTATTGTATGCCCCTGTGGAAACATCTACGTGGGCCAAACTACAAGAACATTCAGAGAGCGCATGGCGCTACATAGGTCAGCTATTAGAGCAGCACTGGAGGGAAGAGGAAACGACCAACCGGTAGCACGGCACTTCAAAGCAGCCAATCACACGCTATCACAACTGAAATATATGATACTGGATCATGTGCCGAAACCGGCTAGGGGAGGCAATAGAGCTAAAATGCTGTCACAGAAGGAAGCCAAGTGGATCTATATGCTGGACTCCCTGGCCCCTGGTGGACTAAATGAACATGCAATGTGGAATGCCTTTTTGTGATCATGAGTTCCATCGTGTGTTCTTTTCTCTCATTACCTTTGGTTTTTTCCATTACTTTGGTCTTTTCCCCATTTATAACTTTTTCTCAATAATTTTTCCAATTTTTTCTCATTAATTAATTTTTTCTCATTAATTAATTTTTTTATCAATAATGGGTTTCCCCTATTTATTAATTAGGTTTTTTTCATTAATTTTTTTCATTAATTTTTTTCATTTTTTTCCCACCACCCAGTTCTTGCTTCACTTTTAAGACAAGCCCCTTATAATATTGCATTATGCAAATGGCTTGTAGTAGCTATCTTTCTATTCACTTATTACAGTAAGTCCATTTCCTAATATATAGCCGGTGATACTTGGAGCATGTAATAGTGCTCCATCCTCAATTGTATGTGTAAAAGATTGTAAGCCACAAAGTATTGATAGCCCAGGAAGTGTCTCAGTATTTTAATTCTTAATTTTCCAACTTTTAAATTTTAACACTGTTTTTTAAACATAAATGTTTGTGCACTTTAGGAGCAATTCCCTTGTCACTATATGCACTTTTTCTGCACTGTAGGTTTTGCACAGAGGCCATCCCTGTGCTGTCTCCGTCCGGCAGGCTTGATCTCCTTGGCAACGGAGCTTCCGTGGTCACTAGGCAACGATGAGAGTAGCTCGAGTTCACGTCACAGCAGCGGCACACGTGACCGGAACTCGGAGCAGCCGCGGCTTCCGGCCTCGGGACGCCGGCGGGCGGGAGCACACAGGGAGGACCTCAGAAGGATTCAGGTATTTATACCCCTAAGTAAGGTTTGTTAAGACATGTTTGTTTTTGCCACGTATCACGTTGCACTTTGTAAGCATAGCACCTTGAGGAAAACGCCGTAGGGGCGTTGAAACGTCGGTGACTAGTACTATGCTGTTCTAAATTCCTGTTTTGCACTGTCACTTTTAATATAAAGAATTCCTGCTTGTAACAAATCCTTGGAGTGCCGCCTGGATTCCTTCATTATGGACAACTATTGAAGGTACCCTCTGTAGCTGTATATATATATATATATATATATAGTTAGTTCACACGGATCGGCACTCACCTAACCGGTGGTAGACTGCTCCGGTGCCCTCTGAAGATCTATTTCTATAAACGACAAAATTCCAAACAGCGGCACTCGGAGACTTGAGCAAAATCTTAAAAAAGTGCTTTTAATCTATCATAGTAACAATTTGCATTCCATTCCAACGTTTCGGGGCATAGACCACCCCTTTATCAAGGTGAGCAAACAAGAAGTGAATAAACAACAAAGAAACTAACCTTTATGTGTGAGGGGGACCCGTCGGCGGGAAGAACAGCTGAGTGCAGGGAAGGTCCGTCACTTCCGACCAGCTGATGTGACGTACGTGTGTGCAAGTACTGGAATCCCGTGATCGTGTTGTGCGGCGGAAGTGCCCGGCGTCGTCCTGGTTACCAACTGTAAACAGAAGCACCGGGTACTTCACATTGTAGCCATGGTAACTGGGAAAGACCGTGTGTTACCGTTCTAAGGGGGATCACTGTTCTGTGCTGTGCCAAGTGAAGGTGTTTAAGTGGTGAAACAAGTATATCAATTGTTGATATCATCTGTTGAGTGCTAGTGTAATTGAATCACTGTAGGAGTAGGACGTGTAGCATCCACATGTATAAGTTCAAAGAAGAACAAAAAAGAAGAAAAAAGAAAAAAGAAGAAGAAAAAAGAACTTCTTTGAACTTATACATGTGGATGCTACACGTCCTACTCCTACAGTGATTCAATTACACTAGCACTCAACAGATGATATCAACAATTGATATACTTGTTTCACCACTTAAACACCTTCACTTGGCACAGCACAGAACAGTGATCCCCCTTAGAACGGTAACACACGGTCTTTCCCAGTTACCATGGCTACAATGTGAAGTACCCGGCGCTTCTGTTTACAGTTGGTAACCAGGACGACGCCGGGCACTTCCGCCGCACAACACGATCACGGGATTCCAGTACTTGCACACACGTACGTCACATCAGCTGGTCGGAAGTGACGGACCTTCCCTGCACTCAGCTGTTCTTCCCGCCGACGGGTCCCCCTCACACATAAAGGTTAGTTTCTTTGTTGTTTATTCACTTCTTGTTTGCTCACCTTGATAAAGGGGTGGTCTATGCCCCGAAACGTTGGAATGGAATGCAAATTGTTACTATGATAGATTAAAAGCACTTTTTTAAGATTTTGCTCAAGTCTCCGAGTGCCGCTGTTTGGAATTTTGTCGTTTATATATATATATATATATATATATATGTTCAAATAAACAATTCTGTTCAATTCGTTGCAATAGGTTATTCTAATTAATGCAGTTCATTACTGTTTTAACTCTAACTATTCAATATCTACCTCAGCAGGCATATATACAATTCAGATTTAACTATTTCAGAGTGAATTAGTAGCATGGATCAGAGCATACATCACGAGCACATATCCCAAATTCAAGATGCAACATCGGTAATTATCAACGGTCCTGTTTTTTAACTGTACTGCTTAAGTTCAGGTGTAAAATTCAAATTCCATTTGAGTCATCCCGTGGTACAGACGTTGGGATATACATGCATTTATATAGAGCCCTCTGTACTGAAAACCCTTGTATAATGAAGGAGTCTATTACTCAGAGGCTTAGAATAATATTTTAGAACGTAGCGTAGTAATGTCAGTTACAGTCAACAAAATCGTTAAACGGGCGACCCATGAGTGTTCAAAGTGTACAAAAGTGTTATATGGCAAGAACTCACCACTGCTGCTGAACCCTCTCACGGCTGGGCACGACAGCGACTGTGAACACACTAATGAAGAACACAACTGGATGCTGGACAGACACTGTTGAAGCACGCGGCTCAGTGCTGTAGCAATACTTTCAATATAGGATGCTAATTAACACTGAATCACAGATAGATACAGGATACTTGTAGAGGCAGATGCTGACACTGCACATACTTCAAAGGCAAAAATACTTCAGATGCAGAATACTTCAAATGCAAAACACTTCAAGACTTTGGGGCTCTTTCCATACTACTCAGATACTCTATCTCTGCTAGGGAATTCCCTTGCTGCCCTGGTCACACTTGGTTGAATAGGGGAAACAGAGACTGGCTGCTCCTCTCCCACAAGGGATGCTCCTGATGCCTCAGCTCCAGAGACGCAGCCTGTACCCTCTGTACAGACTTCAGGCCTCCTTAGGCAGACTGCCTCCTCCAGACTCCAGGGCTGCACAGCCATGTTGCTGCTGCTGCCGCTGCTGCTGCATGACAACCTTTCATTCCCGGGGAGACATTCCATCTGGGTTTTCCAACCCTGAGCTGCAAATTGGTAAGTCCTGCCTTTGCTTTTTGCAGGCTGATATGTCTTGCTGTGAGCTGGGTTGTTAACTCCTTCTGTGCTGCAAGCTGCAAGCTGTAGGCTGCTGGCCCTTGCAGTGTTTTGATTACTTTGTGCTGCTGGCACTTGTAGTCAGAGCCGGCCCTAACCAATATGATGCCCTAGGCAAGACTTTGGCTGGTGCCCCCTAGCACCACCGCTGGTTCCACCTTTGACCTTGTACCGACTATATTTTAAATAGGAACAGTTCGGTCATTTGGCGCACAGCCCAAAAAGGGGTGTGTTCTTGCTGGCAAGGGGCATGGCCACACAATAACCCCAATTCCAATTACGCCACACAGTACTGCAACTTTATTCCCATATGATCATGTGATAGTGTCCATAATTCATATTACATCCCACAGTAGTATCACTTTACCTTATAAATGTTACTCCTCACAGTAGAGCCCCTTATTCACATTACATCACACTGAATTGCTCCTTATTTACATTACACCACACCTTATTGCTCTTTATTCACATTAGACGACACAGTAGTGCCCTTTCTATACGCAACGCCACATAGTAGTGCACCTTATACACATAATGCCACACATTAGTAATGCATTTACACACATTCCACACAGTAATGCCCCTTACACATATGAGACACCTTATTAATGTCCTTATAAACATAATGACACACATAGTGCCCCCTAGATATTTGCTGCACATTATTAGTGCCCCTATACACATAATGACACACATACAGTAGTACCCTGTTACACATATGTCGCACATTATTAATGCCCTTATACACATAATGACACACATAGTGCCCCTTACACATGTTGCACAATATTAATGCATTTTTACATGACACACATAATGTTCCTTACACATATTGCGAACACTACTGCACAACCAACCTACTCACATGCACACAGCACTCACACTGCAACTAACACTGTGACCTCTGCCTCTGCTTGGATACAGATGTGTCCTCATAAATATTGCCTCAATGCTAACGTCGGGCACACCTTTTTTATATAAAAATGCATCTTATTTGCATTGCTATGTGGCTATGATAAACAAGCAGCTTCTGCTGATTAAAATGATATGCAGCATGCCTATATACTGTGAGACTGTGACTGTATCTGCATATGAAATGCTACACACAGAATATAGGCATGTCGCATATCATTTTAATCAGCAGAAGCTGCTGATGCCCCTAGGCATATCAAATGCCCTAGGCAATTGCCTAGTTTGCCTATGCCTATGGCAGGCTCTGCTTGTAGTGGCACAGCTTGGGGGGTACCACAGGAGGAATTTGGGCCTAATTCATACCTGATTGCTCGCTAGGGTTTTTTTTGCAGTCCTGTGTTCGCATAGTCACCGCCCATAGGGAAGTTTATTTTTGCTTTGCAAGTGTGCGATTGCATGTGTAGCAGAGCTGTACAAACTAGAGATGAGCGGATTCGGTTTTACTCGGATAAAATGCTATTTTGAGAACCGAGTAAATCCGAGTAAAACCGAATCCGCTCATCTCTAGTACAAACAGATCTTGTGCAGTCTCTGAATAGCCCAGGACTTACTCAGCAACTGCAAACACTTCAGCCTGTCCGGGACCGGAGTTGATGTCAGGAACCCTCCCTGTAAACGCATGGGCACGCCTGCATTTTTCCAACCACTCCCAGAAAACAGTCAATTACCACCCACAAACAGCTTCTTCCTGTCAATCTCCTTGCGATCACCCGTGTGAATGGATACTTCGCACAAACCCATCGCTGAGAGGTGATCCGCTTTGTACCTGTGCAACACGCCTTCACATTGCGGAGCATACGCATGCGCAGTTCTAACCAGAGAGCAGCGCTGCAAAAAATGCTAGCTACCGATCAGGTCTGAATTACCCCCTTTGTCTCTATGTTAAGCCAATCTTAAAACCTTATATAAAGTAAATTATTTATGAGGGTATCGGGGATAACATAGAGTCATTATGGGTGGAAATATCAAGTTGAGGTAAATAATCAAAAAAGCTACTAATAGGGATATGATATAAACCACCAGATGTTAGAGTGACTGAGGAAGTGCAACTCCTACAGCAAATTGAAACGGCTGTAGGAATAGGGGAAGTGTTGATTATGGGGGATTTTAATTATCCAGACATAAACTGGATAAATGAATCATGGGATACAGCTAGAGGTACTGTAATAGGTTTTTAACCACCATAAAAGATCACTACTTGTTCCAAGGAATTGAGAAACCAACCAGAAATAGGAATATACTGGACCTAGTAATAACAATTAATGTGGAGGTAATATCAAATATCCAGATAAGGGAGGCATTGGGTAATAGTGATCATAATATGGTCTCATTCTAAATACGTTTCCAAAAGCAGCAATATAAGAGCTCACCTAAGACTTTTATTTTTAGAAAGGCAAATTTTACTATGCTCAAGCAGGACATAGATTGGGACACATTGTTTAAAGGTAAGAACACTGTTGAAATTGTTAGCGGCGGGAGTCGTGCGTCCCAGCCATTGCTTAGGAGCTGCGTTGCCGCACCTCCCACTGACCACCACCCAGTGCCTAGCAACATGCAGATACCGGGCGCAAAGCCTTTCGGTCCCCGTCCGGCACCTAGCAAGAGGCAGATGCCGGACGCTGAGAGCCCCCAGAGCCCTAGCAATGGGGACAGCAAAGGCAGATGGCATTCACAGTTACTGGGTAATTAAGTACTCAGCTGTCTCTGTAGGGACGTGCAGCAGGGCAGCTGCACGGTATTGTTATTTAGGGTTCAGCAGTGATTGGTGCAACACCATTTATATTCCCTTCCTGGCCTCTCCCAAATCGCTGGTGATAGTTCCTGCTCTGGCGAGAACCTTTCAGCTCAGGTGAGAACCTGTCAGCTTATGTGAGAACCTGTCAGCCTGTGATTCTGAGACCCTGCCTGACTGACTTCCTGATCTGATCTAGCTAGCCTTGTATTCAGGTTTTAGTGTGGTGTTAATACACAGGCACTGTCTTGCCTGCATTTCTTTATTGTATCCACCTTGTGCATTTTTGCATTTTTAAATAATTTCTATTTACAGTCTTGTTGTTCATAAACCCTGTGCATTGTTGCATGTGTAAAGTGATTGTGTTTTGATTATATTCCAACCTGTGCATTGTTGCACTTATGTGCATTCCTCATATATTTCTCAGTCTGTGCCTTAGCACAGTAGTAAGGTTGTCTCAGATGACATCTCACCGTACTGCATTTACCCCTGCCCAGCCTCCGATAGTCACCTTGTGTATACATAAAACCTGGGGGCATCTGAGTACGAGGTGGACCTAATTCACCCTGGAAAGGCAGCTGCTATAGGCAAAGTTTTTGGCTGCAGAAGACTGAAAGACTGCTAGGTAGTGGGTAATTGTGTGAGCATCATAAGGAACCACCTATAAACCTACAGAACTGAGTATAATCATAACAGAAATGTGGGAAGCTTTTAAAATGTTGCTAGACAAATATACACAAGTTCATTCCCATGGGCAGTAAAGGCAAGAGTACTACGTATAAACTGATGTGGATTAACAAGAAGGTAAGGGAAGAAACAGGAAAAAAGAGGTGTGCATTTAAAACATTCAAGTCAGATGGGAATATGGGCTAAATTCTCTACTATAAGAAATTTAGTAAAAAAATTAAAATAGAAACAAGATATGCTAAAATTGATAACAAAAAGCATATGCAGTGCCATTATTTAAAAAGGGAAGCAAAACACATCCTGGAAGCTATATACCGGTAAGTCTGACATCTTTAGTGTGGAAAATATTAAAAGGTATTTTAAGGGACAGCATTCAGGATTACTCGAGTTCCTGCAGGATTATCAGTAGGAACCAGCATGGATTTGTGAGGGATAGGTCATGTCAAACAAACTTAATTCACTTCTATGAGGAAGTGAGTATGAAATTAGACCTGGAAAATGCAGTGGATATGGTCTATTTAGACTTTGCTAAAGCCTTTGACACTAGCCACACATGAAGTTTATATACAAACTAAGACAGCTTGGTCTAGGAAGCAAAATTTGTACTTGGGTCAAAAATTGGTTGGAAAGTAGGGAACAGGCATTTGTGGTCAATAGAAAGTAATCTAACTGGGCTAAAGTATTAAGTGGTGTCCCTCAAGGGTCTGTACTAGGGCCATTTTTGTTTAACATATTTATAAATGACCTAGGTGATGGTCTTGGGAGGAAAGTGTCCATTTTCACAGATGACACTAAACTGTTGCTATTGTCCAATGTGCATATACATTACGGTAAATACGCATGCACAGTTATGACCTTATAACAGCTGTGCAAAAACACAGCAGCAATCAGGTCTGAATCACCCCCAATATAGGTAATTATCAGGTGATTTGTTTATTGAGAGATCTGTACACAGGACACATGGCCACCCCCTAAGGTTAGAGGAGGGGACTGGGATCCTATATATGTATGTATATATATATATATATATATATAGAGAGAGAGAGAGAGAGTGAGAGAGAGAGAGAGAGAGAAAGACGAAAGTCCAGCACTCACACTTACAGTAATAACAACGGATCTGGTGCCTAACCTTTCAGATGAGCATGTAGGGAAACAAATGGTGGCACTCAAGGAAAAAAAAAGACTGCAGAGGCAACGCTGATGAAGACGTTACTGAGGGATAATCCATTATATGAGGGTACGGATTTAAACTTTTTTCTTGAATTATTGGTACTAGTCCTCAAACTGAACTATTTCTATTTCAATGGTCAGTATTATAATCAATGCTATGGGTGTGCCATGGGATCTCCTGTGGCACCTGTGTATGCCAATGCTTATACTGTATGTCAGTATTGGAAAAATCTTTGTTTTTTAACCGAGAGGTGAGGGATTGGATAGTGTTTTATAAACGCTATATAGATGATGTGATTTTATTTTGGAACAGCACTTATGTAGAATTACAAAAATTAATTGAACAGATTAATGGTTTTGACTGTCCTATCAAATTCACCTATACCATCAGTCATGAAGAAATCACATATCTTGATGTTAGAATTAATTTAGACATTGATATTAATATCCACAAGAGTATTTATTTAAAAAAAACGGACAGGAATACGTTATTGAGAGCTGATAGCTTTCATCCTCAGGCCACCATTAATAGCCTTCCATACTCTCCATTCTTGAGAGCTAGAAGAATCACTAGTGACGAGACTGTGTTTAAACAGAATCTGGAGGTGATGACCAATAAATTTAGAGAGAGCGAGGGTATAGAGATGACATCATTAGATCTGCCAAATCTGAAGCCAAGTTACAACCCAGGGAGAGTACTCTGATGAAAAAAAATAAGGTTAATTCTAACAAAACTTTGAACTGGGTACATAGATACACTGTAGCGCACAACAAGATTAGAGAAAGCAGCACTAATTTGTGGCCGGTAGTTCAAAGTGACATCAAGAGTCTCAAACACTCCACTATTAGACATTGCTGTCAAAGAGGCAAGAATATCCGTGACTGGACGGTACATGCCGATATCACTAAACAGTTACAAGCTCTAGATGGTGTGAGTAGACATAGCAATGGTTGCCACAAGTGCACAGGGTGCACTACCTGACACCTAGGAAATATTTTTTTCACCGCATACGGGCAGCAGATATGAAATCAGACACGCTCTCACATGTACCAGTTCTTATATCATTTATTTGATTAAATGCCCCTGCAGGTTATGTTACGTAGGGAAGACCATACGGACATGTCGGGAGCGTATGGCCCTTCATAGGTCCGCTATCAGAGCAGCACTTGGTGGCAAAGGTTCTGATCAACCCATCGCTAGACATTTCAAAGAGGCCAAACAGTATGGCCAATTTACGTCATATGATCATTGATCATGTTCCAGATGATGGAAGACAGGGTGACAGACACAGAAAGTTACTACAATGTGAAGCTAAGTGGATTCACCTCCTAAAAACAGTGAAACCAAAAGGGCTTAATGACCAATTAAATTTAAGTGTGTTTCTTTGATGTGTTTTAATAGACAGAAATAATTAAGGATAAACATCTATATAGCTTGATCTGTAGAATCATAGTCTTGATAAATCAATAACCTGAATTGAATTAGTGATAGAGCTGAGCATGTTTTTATGTTTTGTATTGTTTTTAACATGTTTGTTTTTTGTTTCACTTTGATTATTGGTGTTGTATGTTCTTTCCAGATTCCATGGATTTCCTGATCCCGTTGATGTGTGGGACGTCTACAGACTCTGGGGTGCTGTACTGGGACACATACACGATCACTGCGGGCAGTACAGGAGGACCAGCGTTTCCGGCAACGATCGCGGGTTACCATGGCAACGCGCAGTGATTGGAGGCGGTGGGAACAGAGTGGTGCACCCGAAAGTCGTAGTGACGCGGCCGGATGTGGGAGGGAGTCCGTGGCGTCGTGGAGAGAGTTAACGGTATATAAGTTGTACTCTGATGATTGTTAAACTGTGATGGTTATTATGCTTGACAAAGGCTATGAAAGCCAAAACGTCGCTGCAAGCTTCCTTGGAGCTGTGTTTTATTGCTTGAAAGAGACCGCTGAGTGCCATGATTCGAATGGACTATATATACTGCATATATATATATATATATATTTATTTTTGTTCTATAATATACTGTATACCCATATAGATTATGCTCTATGCTACTTGTGGGGTGGTCTTCTGTATGCCGGCGGTCGGGCTCCCGGCGCTCAGTATACCGGCGCCGGGAGCCCGACAGCCGGCATATTGACACTTATTTTCCCTGGTGGGGGGCCACGACCCACATAGAGGGAGAATAAAATAGTGTGGCACGCGTAGCGTGCCACCGTGCCCGTAGCGTGGCGAGCGCAGCGAGCCCGCAAGGGGCTCATTTGCGCTCGCCACACTGTCGGTAAGCCGGCGGTCGGCCTCCCGGCGCCGGTATGCTGGTCGCCGGGAGCCCGACCGCCGGCCAGCCGTAGTGAACTCCTACTTGCGTAGTATTATTATATACATATATTTGAAGCACATGACATTTTTATAAACATCATACACTGCTTTTTATGTGAGAAATGGGCATATATAATTTTCACTCTTTATTTTAATTGTTATTAAATGTATATCTTTTACCCATCTAGATATTTAGTATAGTGAGAAAAATTTTAACTAATCATTAGCGCTGTCACATTTGCATGTTTTTTTTTTTTGTACACTGTATGGGATTGCTATCCTGTTATTTGGCAGCTGCTTGACTCAACAACTCATATTTAGAGATGTGTGACGGGCCATTTTTGCAGGATATGTTTCTAATTCATTACAAAATGACAAAAAATATTACAAAAAAGCTAAAATCACTTAATGTGGGCCTTTTTGGACTTTAGAGTATTATTAACCTCAATAACATAATTTTCCAGTCATTTGCAGACAATTTTGACCACTTTACAGATCACAATGTTGTTTTCATCCACTTTAGAACAAAGTCTGCAGCAAGCTGTCTGGTTTACGAAGTGACAGAGCAGTGGCACAAATATGTAGCAGTTTATAGCAACAGTGGGAGAAACGAACGATAGTACAAGATGGAATTGTCCTTGGGCCCTATCCATACACCAAGCCCTCCAGCGACAGCGACTGCAGCTTTTGTGGCCGAAGTGCTAGGTTTGTTTTGGCCCTTACAAAACAAGCCACCTGTTTAAGGCAACAGCTCTACAGTGGCTAGATGTCATCATCATTGCTATCCTCATCCTCATCCTCATCAGTGTGTACATCCTCCTCACACAATATTAATTCATTCCCGCTGGAATCCACCATTACCGAAGTCTCTGTACTTTGATGTAATTGCCGGGAAAGGTCTTCCTTGCTGAATTTTCAGTTCATATTTATGAATATAATCTTTTTCACATCTTGAGGAAGTACCCTTCTATGCCGATCGCTGACCTGGTTCCCAGCTCTCCTGTAAACTCTCTGAGTATACACTGGAGGGTGGGCAGCTTAAGTAATGCAAAGACAGTTTGTAAAAGAGCCTCCAAATTGCCATTTTTGCCTCCCAGTACTCAAAAGGACTTTGTGACATGCCTACTTTTATGTTGTCATGAAAATAATCCTCCACCATTCTTTGGATGGTGACCATATCAGATGGAGTTATAGTAGAGGTGTCACAAATGCTAGCCAATTTATTTAGACCAGACCAGATGTCAAAATGTTGTGTTGACTTATCTGTATCACCACTAGGTCTTTTGCGAAAGGTATGTTTTTTCATGGCTGCTGCTGATGAAACTGAAGGAAACTTTGTAGTGCCACGTGTCACTTGAGCTGCCAACTTGCTCACTAGGAGCTCTTTGCATCTATTAAGATCTGGGTCAGTTGAGAAGAAAACACAGCATACGACTTAAGCATACACTAGGATCAAGTACGGTTGCCAAAATGTAGTGATCCAATTTCAAGATGTTGGCAACCCTTGGATCCTGGCAAAGTCAATCAATGACTCCAGCATACTTTTTGGATTCACTTTGTTTTATCTGCTCCTTCAATTTCTCCAGTTGGTTTCCCAAAAACTTAATTAGGGGCATCACCTGGCTCAAGTTAGCAGTGTCAGCACTCACTTCAAAGGTGGCTACTTCAAAGGGTTTCAGCACTTTCCACAAAACAGAAAGTACTCTCCACTGTGCTGGGTTAAGGTACATTTCCCCTCCTCTCCCAAAGTCAGGGCTTGTTGCAAAGCTATGGATGGCTTTTTGCTGTTCCTCCATCTGCTGAAGCATATAAAGGGTGGAGTTCAACCTTGTTACCACATCTTGTTTCAGTTGATGACAGCAAACTAAACTGTTATTGCATGTGCTGCAATCTCCTGCACGCAGTTGCTGAATGCCAAAATTTTCCCGAAATCTTTCGGGCCACAGACAGCATCACCTGCACGCCCCTGTCATTTTTTTAAAAACCCTGTATCACCAAGTTAATCATGTGAGCACAACAAGGGATGTGCTAGAATTCACCCAGCTGTAATGCTTTCATGATATATGTGGCATTATCAGAAACCATATAACCTGATGAGAGTCCAAGTGGAGTAAGCCATGTAGTTATGACATCCCTCATTTTTTCTAAGAGGTTGTCAGCAGTATGTCTCTTGGGACAGCCGGTGATACTCAGAGTAGCCTGCCTCTTAATGAGCCGGTGTTTGTTAGATGCATCTGCTGTTGCTGACGAAGGCGATTAAGCCTAATGGGCTGTCACAGTCATATAATCTGTTCACATATCTGTGGTTAAGTGGATAGTAGGTACAATGGCATTTTGTAGGACAATAATTACATTTTTTTTAACATCCCGGTACACCCAAGGAATGGCTTTTCTGCTAAAATGGAACCGAGATGGAATTTGGTACCAGGGACACAGGACCTCAATTAACTGTGTAAAACCCACTGCATTAATGGCGGATTTTGGACACAGATCTAATATTAGCATAGCAGTCATGGCATCAATGATCTGCTGTGCAACTGGGTGAGAACTGTCATACCTGCTTCCCCTTGCAAAGGATATGTTTAACAGTCAATTGTTTCTTGGAACAACTACTAGCAGTCTTTTTGGTCCGCTTCTGGGATGAAGGTCCATCCCCAGTGGCAGTAGCAGGCCTAGCGCTCAAGGAATTTTCTGAGGAATCCTTGAAAGAAGAGGAGCCATCTACCATTGACAACTTGGTTGCAAGACTATCTCTGATTATTAATGAGGATATTGAGGATGAAGGTGGTGGTAGAGATTGCAGGTGCTATTGCAGGTGTAAGCTGGACTGCTTGCTGTTATTTTTTTAGCACCAGTTGTGTATGGTATAAAATGCTTGTCATGAACTTGCTGCAGATGATGTAATATGATGGAGGTTTCTAAATGCTCAACATCCATACCTCTACTTACTGTGGTTCCACAAAGGCTACAGATGGCTTGACAAAAGTTGTCAGGGTTGGGGTAAAAATAATTCCACACAAAAGAGGTGGATTTGTTGGTACTATGCCCAGGTATGACAATGGCCTTCTTCTTATCATGGCCAAGAGATGCTTCTACTGGTGCCTAACAACACAGTGTCAGCTACACAAATCTCCCCCTCATCCTCTTGCAATGTATATTCAACTGTATATTTGGTTTTTGGTTTTATATGCCCTGACTTAGATCCACTATGCCCTTCAGCATCAACTTTAGTAGATGCTGGACTATCATCATCATCATCATGACTAGCGGCAGCAGGTTGGTGTTCTCTAAACTGATTGTTATCCATTTTAAGTGTGTAAATCACAGGGTTAGATGCATGTGTGTAGAGCACACTAGGGTATAGCGCACCAAATAGTACAAACAATAGAAATTACAATATATATTTTTTACATATTTTAAAATAACTTGCAGCTCCTTTTAAACCGTCTGAGTCACAGGGTTAGATGCACGTAAGGAAAGTGCACTAGGGTACGGCACACCAAACAGTAGAAACAAAGAGAATAATTTAACGATATAATTTAATTAACTTGCAGCTTCTTTCAAACTACATGAATTATAGGTTTAGATGCACGTGGGGAAAGCGCACTAGGGTACAGCGCACCTCCTTGTTAGACACAATACAGTTAGAACTTATTTTACCAGCAGAGTCAACATAGTGTACCCCCTACAGTACAGCCCCTTTGAGACTTTGTGTGGACACAGCAGGCTGGCAGCAGCAGGGCATCCCCTACGTGTCATAATTTATGCAGAGTAGACTCGTTTTTTTCATGCACAGCATAGTGAAGCATGCTGCTATCTCTGTGAAATTGGTGCTATGGTGCCTACTTAATAATCCAAATCCAAAGAAGATGACGTTTGGACGGTGGGGAATCCAAGTGTGGTGGGAACACCCGAGCCACGGCTCGGGTGTGCTTGGATTCCCATCGTTCGTAGCGGTTTGAATTCCTCATGATCCAAACCACTCGTCTCTACTCATAATAAGCTTCTGGAATATACCTTAGTATTCACAGTGTTGCTGAAAGTGGTTGCATATAGAAACCCTAAATTACTCATATTGGAGGCCATACTCAGATCGATGATCTGCACCTAGCAGAGGGCTGGTGAAAGTTTCAAGGGTGTGACTGATGCTTATGTCTAAAGATGCACTAAGCATGATTGCAGCATCTGTATACACTGAAAGTGGGCATCTAAGTCATTGCATATTTGGATGCACAGATGTACATCAGGGAATGGCATTGTAGCCTCATTAACATAAAGTTGCAGCGATGGGTTTGTGCAAAGTATTCATTCACACAGGCGTTCGCAAGGAGATTGACAGGAAAAAGGCATTTGTTGGTGGCAACTGACCGTTTTCTGGGAGTGTTTGGAAAAATGCAGGCGTGTTCAAGCGTTTGCAGGGAGGGTTCCTGACATCAATTCCGGGACCAGACAGGCTGAAGTGTTCGAAGCGGCTGACTAAGTCCTGGGCTACTCAGAGACTGCACAAAATTTGTTTGTACAGCTCTGCTACACATGCGTTCACACACTTGCATAGCTAAAATACACTCCCCTGTTGGCGGCGCCTATCTGATCGCACAGTGCAAAAACCTCTTGCTAGCGAACAGGTATGAATTATCCCCCATGTGCACTGCAGGGGTGGCAGATATAACATGTGCAGAGAGAGTTAGATTTGGGTGGGGTGTGTTCAAACTGAAATCTATATTGCAGTGTAAAAATAAAGCAGCCAGTATTTACCCAGCACAGAAACAAAATAACCCACCCAAATCTAACTCTCTCTGTAAATGTTATATCTGCCACACCTGCAGTGCACATGGTTTTGCCCAACTGCTAACAAATTTGCTGCTATGATTAATTCTGAATTACCCCCTATATCAGAACATATCATAGACTATCAACAGCCTTTTTAAATATCTTCCTGTATAGATGTGTGTACACATGGTGAGATTCGGGATAATCCCCTATTCTCACTATGCGATAGGGACTAGGTCGGTATCGTGAGCATAGATGACTGTGCTTGCGATACTGACAATAGGTGTGTACACACGGTAAGATTTTTTCTTACGATTTTGACTATATAGTCAAAATCGTAAGGAAAGTTTGTGCAGATCACAAGGTGAAAGTCACCTTGCGATCCCGATGTGATACCGATGCGCGGTCCCGTGAGGTATGTATCGCATGCCTAGATATACTGTGCAGGCAAGTAAATGTTGACTATCTCATAGAAAATATAGTCAAAATTGACACTTAGCCAAAATCGTACATAGTCAGTATCGCAAGCACACTCATCTATGCTTGTGATACCGACCTAGTCCCTATAGCATAGTGAGAATCGGGGTTTAGCCCGAATCGCACCATGTGTACAGACCTTTAGTACGAATTTGGCTTAGTGTCAATTTTGACTATCTTTTCTACGAGATACTGTAGTCAAAACTGACTTGCCTGCACAGTCTATCTAGGATCCCATCGGGATCACAAGGTGACTTTCACCTTGCGATCTGCACTAACTTTCCTTACGATTTTGACTATATAGTCAAAATAGTAATAAAAAATCTGTGTGTACACACCTTTACAGAGATATTACCATGTATGCCTCCATTTAATTGATAAAAGCCGCCTTACATTATTACTTGTTCCTTTGGATAATCTATGTGACTATAATATATACTGCTTTGAATGACTCAATAGATGACAATCTTGAAACTACATACCGAAGCATAGATTTATATATATTGTGAAATCGAGATCTTGTGCACTTGGCTTAATCTAAAGATGTCATCTCACATTTTGTCATTGCGGAAGCCAATAAAAATGTAATTAACAGTTTGTTCCAGCTTTTGAACATTCTTTCCATCATTATCCATAGTTACAATTATTTCTTCTCCAGGTTTTAGTTTCATCTACATGATTCTATAAATTACAGTACATAATAGGGTGAACAAATCATGTATAATGTTAGCCCTCATCTATACAGAGCTACTTAAGTAAAATGACCAACTACATAAAATAAATCACAAATACGTCTATAGAGTTCTGTATGTTCCATCACCAAAACAAAATAATAAAATATACTTATTAATCAGGACTAGATTGCAATATACAACAAAACTATTCTTTTACTTTTGAACAAAAAGCTTCAAAAACATTTGCGTATGCAATTTTTTTTGTCTTTGTCTAGTATCTTAAAATGATTTTCTGTATCTTCTGTTCTTTGTTATTTTCAAAATAACATACCTTTATTTTGAAAGTGTTTTCTTTAGAGAAAAAATAGAGAAGTGAAGTTCAAAAAGAACGGCAACATCCCAGGCTCCCACGGGTACAAGCTGTCACTGCATTGCCTAATGAACAGGTTTTTTCATGTGCAGGGATGAATCAGTTTCATTTCTCAAATTATAAACATAACTTCCTACTATTTTTATGCAAAAGACAAGTTATGTTATTCTCTCCAGTAAATAGGGCTGCAGACAAATGATAGGCATAAATCAGTTCTCTAATCATTGTCCCATGGAGGGATGGCTCATATCTGAATGACTGCTGTGTCTTGTGCAATTTTTCATTGGCAAACTATTGTTTTCTCTCTATTGCTAGTAGACACTTCTACATAACAGTTTTCCCTTGCAAAGAGAGATGCCAGTCATTGCTGAGCATACCAATGAAGTGTTTGCATGTGTGACCAATCGGTCTGTCTTATTAGAGCATATGCTGCATTTGTCATTTTCTGTCATATAATGAGCCTCTATGAATCAGATCAGGTTTCATTGCTGTTTATTTTTCTAAAATGATAAAGAGACTCTATTTCTGTAAATGAATGATGTACAAAATGAGTAGGCCAGTTGTGACGTAGATTTTATTTATGGCAATAGTGATTACTATATTTAAACAAGTTGAATTTTAGACCTGTTTTGATGACTTTTAAAAGTGAAAGTCAAAGCACAAATTAAAATTTGCATTTAGATTAGCTGAAGGCTGCATAAGCCTGAGGCCATATAAGAGCCCAATTTTTTGTGATTGGTTGTCTATGACTAAGCAGTTGCTAGGTAGTTTTTGGTTCTGTGGTAATTTTTCCTATAGGATTGTTGGGCTGTCCATCAAGGTTTTAGGGGCGTGGGTTAGGATTATATATAATCCCAGTCATCTGCATCAGACTTCCTCTTGCCATTTTGGAATGGCCCAGGAAGGCTGAGTACTGTGACTGTGTTATAGACTGTTATTGTTATTTATTGGGTTTGTGTCCTCACTGTGCTATGCTGGCTCCCCCTTTCACTGGTTTTATCCTCCATCCATCATACTGCTGGGCTCCTGTTTCCCCGCTGCTGTGCCGGGTCCATGAGGGTCTGCTCTCCCCCCCTCCCTGTTGCTTAGCTCCATCCTCGATTTTCCGGCGTTCGTGCCCGGAGCGCGGCCTCCCCCTAACCCAGTACCGGCGCATGATATAGCGCGGCGGGGTCGGACCACTGCGGCCCGCGCTCCCCCACCTGCTATCGTCCGGCCGGGGCGCACGGTCCCTGGGAGTGTGCGGACGCGGTCGCGGGGGTCAACCACGGTGGCCGCGGGGCTGCGGGCGGCTTTATCTTCGGCCCGGCATTCTCCGGCCGCTTCCCCTGCCTCCTACCCGTTGGGTGGCCCGGGGTTGGCTGCGGGGGGGTGGGGGGGCTGGACCTGGGTGCCAAGTTTTGAGCTGGGGCTGCAGTGGTTCCAGCGTGCCCCCAGCTGCTGCTGCTCTGGGTGCTGTCAGCGTGTTCCCGCAGGTGGGGGGCTGGGTTTGTGGGGACCCTCACTGGGTGTGTGTGTGGGGGGGCTGATGGCCTGGGCAGGTGCGGTGGGCGGCTCCCGTTATGGGGGTCCCCGAAACGCGGTGCTCGGGGGGTCCCTGCTGTGGGTGACCCCTCCCACTTCTCACCCGGGCTGTTTCAGTCCTCCGCCCTCCCCGTTTCCCGGCTTGCAGGGGCCCCAGATGGGCTGGTTGGGACGGTGCGGGGGTGGCGGCACAGTAGTCCCCGGCGGCATCTTTCCACCTGCCTGGTCCTATGTTTCCCCGGGCTGCGAGTTGTTTCCCCACCCGTAGCGTCCGGCCTGCATCATTGGGGACGCCCCGTGGGGCATGGCTTCCCTACTGTCGCCATTTCCTCCCTACCATGCGGGGGTCCCTGTCGCTTCGGCCTGCTGCCCCCCCCCCTTCCTGCCTGTGCCTCCTGTTTCGTGGTTGTAGCGCGGGAGATTCCTGCGCTTGTTGTCCCCTCTGTTTCGTCTGCGCAGGTGTCTGCGGGTCCGGGGGAGTCAGGCATTCGGCCGGGAGAAACCGGAGGTCGAGGAGGGGTGCGGCTGCAGCGGCAGTGGAAGGCGCATCTCCGAGGTCGGTGGCGGTGGAGTCGGCTGATGGTGTTCCAGGTCCTCAGGCACCGGTGAGCATGCTGTTGTTTTCCGTATTGTTACAGTACTTCTTTTAACCTTCTGTAGTGTTCCTCTGGTTCTCCTGGGCGCCCGCGTTTAGTTGGCCAGGCTCCTTGCATGGCGCGTGGCGTTAGGCGTCTCGGAAGGGCAAGGTGCCGACGGCTACTGTTCCCTCCACCCCCTGTGGTTCGCGGAGAAGGCAGACGGGGGGGGGCATGGGGTAGACGGCTTTCCGTACTTTCATCTGTGGTTACGGTTTTTGGATTTTACGGCTTGTTGCAACGGGTCCCGACCTGCCGAATATCCCCACATGGTGCAGTATTTGTTTCACCGCACGCAATTTAAATATGAGGTTTATGCTTCGGTAGATTACGGCGGGACGTCCATCGTGTTCGGGGTGGTACCATCAGTTTTTCTTGTGGTTGTGGTTGGGGGTCACCCAGCAAGACAGACCGCACAATGGGGTCCCAGGCCGCAGGCCCCTCGCAGTTGGCTTTTCTGTTTTGCGCTCCTTGGTAGGGGTTTGCTCTTATGGCAGGGGCAAGTGCACTATAGGTGTCCACTCCCGTTTTCGTCACTCCTACAAATTTGCGAGGCCTGTCTCCCGTCCTGTGGCGGTGCTCCAGCCACGAGCGGGTAACCTTGCCCGTGGTGGCGCGCCGGTGTTTTAAGTATGCTCACGCTTTCCCGCATCAGGTCCGGCAGAAGGTGGTCGCAGAACCGGCTTGGGGCTCGTGTGGGCCCTATGCCGTTTTTTCCTCTCTTCCCTACTTGTGCATCTTCCCCGTGAGGTTGGTGCCCAAGGACGCCGGGCTAGTGCCGCCTTATACTACATTTGTCTTATCTTCATGAGGTTTTCTTTTCATGCTCCATTTCCGAGACCGTGCGCAGGGTGAGTATCGGTCTTTTATGGACTCTGCATTTTTGTTTCGTGAATATTGTCCGGGTTCCTCCTGTTTGGCTATCTTATACGTCGGGTCGTGTTTTCCCCCTTCCCCTGCGCCCCTATCCCCGGCAAGTTTTCGGGGTGCCAGTTTTATGCTGACAGGTGGGTGCCCCTGGGTTTCTATCTCAGGTGCCTCTTTTGAGAAATTGGGAGGCATTCGATTTGCTGCTATCCTTCTGTAGGTTGCCAGGTCTTTGTTTGGGGTCCTGGGTGTTCCCGTTGCCCCTGTACACTGCTTGGGCCCTACCGGTTGCCTGAGTTTTCAGGGGTCGGCGCTGGACACAAGTGCGGGTTGCTGTCGCTTCCCCGCTGTCAAGGTACCGTCACTTTTGGGTTTTAGTAACGACTGCTTGGGGTAAACGACGTTCGGCTTCGGTGGGTGCAGTCGTTGTTAGCTCCTCCCCTCTTACGAGCAGTTTTATCCCCATGGGCGGCATAGTTTGCAGGACACCTACGGGCTGCTGCGAGGTTGGCCAGGTAGCGTCCCGCAGTTTACCTTCCCGCGAGATCAGAGATGTTTTGGTGGATTTGGTCTTCATTCCTATAGTTTTTTTACGGGGAGGTTTTTTGGGCCTCCTCCTTCTTGTTCCCTCCGGTCCCCACAGATTTTGCGACTGTTGCGACATCTGCTTGTCTGCTGGCGGCGCAGTTTTTCCCATTCCGCTCCCGGAGTCGGAATGGGTTAGCGGATGCTTTGTCTCATTTTCAGTTTTATAAGTGCCGTGAGTGGGTCCAGGGGTGGAGACATAGGGTTTCTCATGCCTGTCTTGTCGGGCGGATTATCCAGGCGGTTTGGCTACTTGGACTAGGCATGCATTGGCTCCTTCCTCGTTTGGGACGTCTGCTGTGTCCTAGTGTTTTTTCCGTGGGTTGGATACGGCGGGTGTGTCCCTGGAAGATGGTTGATGGTTTTCGTGTTCGAGCGTTATCTGGGAGGCTGGTCCTAGGCGGCCATGTATCCTGCCCTTGCGGGCATTTTCCTTCCGTTCTAGGCTGTTCGGGCTGGTGGACCCCGCCTGGTCTTTCGTCCCTTTCGTGAGCGCTTTAGTGTTGGGCTAGGGTGCGCTCCGCGCCTGCGGATACCCGTGGGCCTGCTACGTGGCAACTTTTGGCGGGATTGCTGGGTGTGCTGCCTCCTGTCGCTGAGTCGGTGTTGGAGGTGGCCCGGTAGGGATTAGCCTTTGCTTTGGCTTTCTTCTGAGTTTTGCGGGTGAGCGAGGGGTGGCGAGCAGCAGGCATTTCGGGATTCCGGGGCCTTCTCTGTAACGCGGGTTGCAGGATGGTCGGTTGCTCTGCAGGATGGTGTGATCCACATCGGATCAAACAGCTGGGGGTCGCTGGGTGTCCTTGGAGGCCCAGGAGGAGGTGGGTGTCTGCCAGCTGCGCCTGGCGCATGAGTATTGATGGGCCTCCGGGGGGGCGACCAGTTGCTGAGTCAGGCGCTCACTGGTCCTCTCACTAATTTACAGTTTGCTGCTATGTTTGGGGTCGTTACCCATTCCTTACGGCTGCTGTTCAGGAGCTGGGCCGTTGGCGGTATACTTCTTAGGTCCTATTCCTTGCGGATTGGGGAGGCTGCCATGCGGCTGCCACAGGGTCCTCCACAGCAGATATTCAGGAGCTGGGCCATTGGAGATATACTTCTTAGGGCCTTTTCCTTGCGAATGGGGGTGGCTACCATGCGGCAGCCACAGGGTCCTCCACGGCAGCGGTTCAGGAGCGGGGCCGTTGGGGGTATGCTTCTTATAGGTCCTATTCCTTGCGGATTGGGGAGGCTACCATGCGGCAGCCACAGGGTCCTCCACGGCAGCTGTTCCGGTGCTGGGCCGTTGGATGTATACTTCTTAGGTCCTGTTCCTTGCGGATTGGGGAGGCTGCCATGCGGCAGCCGCAGGGTCCTCCATGGCAGCTGTTCAGGAGCTGGGGCGTGGGTGGTATACTTCTTAGGTCCTATTCCTTGCGGATTGGGGTGGCTGCCATGCGGCAGCCACTGGGTCCTCCACGGCAGCTAGTCAGGAGCTGGGCCATTGGAGGTATACTTCTTAGGTCCTATTCCTTGCGGATGGGGGTGGCTACCATGCGGCAGCCACAGGGTCCTCCACGCCTGCTGTTCAGGAGCTGGGCCGTTGGCGGTATACTTCTTAGGTCCTATTCCTTGCGGATTGGGGATGCTGCCATGCGGCAGCCACAGGGTCCTCCACAGCAGCTATTCAGAAGCTGGGCCATTGGAGATATACTTCTTAGGGCCTTTTCCTTGTGGATGGGGGTGGCTACCATGCGGCAGCCACAGGGTCCTCCACGGCAGCGGTTCAGGAGCGGGGCCGTTGGGGGTATGCTTCTTATAGGTCCTATTCCTTGCGGATTGGAGAGTCTACCATGCGGCTTCCACAGGGTCCTCCAGGGCAGCTGTTCCGGTGCTGGGCCATTGGAGGTATACTTCTTAGGTCCTGTTCCTTGCAGATTAGGGTGGCTACCATGCGGCAGCCACAGGGTCCTCCACGGCTGCTGTTCAGGAGCTGGGCCGTTGGCGGTATACTTCTTAGGTCCTATTCCTTGCGGATTGGGGAGGCTGCCATGCGGCTGCCACAGGGTCCTCCACAGCAGCTATTCAGGAGCTGGGCCATTGGAGATATACTTCTTAGGGCCTTTTCCTTGCGGATGGGGGTGGC
This sequence comes from Pseudophryne corroboree, assembly GCF_028390025.1. Lineage (NCBI taxonomy): Eukaryota > Metazoa > Chordata > Amphibia > Anura > Myobatrachidae > Pseudophryne > Pseudophryne corroboree. The sequence goes on along the minus strand of NC_086444.1, from coordinate 380,078,843 downwards.
TACCATGCGGCAGCCACAGGGTCCTCCACGGCAGCGGTTCAGGAGCGGGGCCGTTGGGGGTATGCTTCTTATAGGTCCTATTCCTTGCGGATTGGGGAGGCTACCATGTGGCAGCCACAGGGTCCTCCACTGCAGCTGTTCCGGTGCTGGGCCGTTGGAGGTATACTTCTTAGGTCCTGTTCCTTGCGGATTGGGGAGGCTGCCATGCGGCAGCCGCAGGGTCCTCCACGGCAGCTGTTCAGGAGCTGGGGCGTGGGTGGTATACTTCTTAGGTCCTATTCCTTGCGGATTGGGGTGGCTGCCATGCGGCAGCCACAGGGTCCTCCTTGGCAGCTAGTTAGGAGCTGGGCCATTGGAGGTATACTTCTTAGGTCCTATTCCTTGCGGATGGGGGTGGCTACCATGCGGCAGCCACAGGGTCCTCCACGGCTGCTGTTCAGGAGCTGGGCCATTGGCGGTATACTTCTTAGGTCCTATTCCTTGCGGATTGGGGAGGCTGCCATGCGGCAGCCACAGGATCCTCCACAGCAGCTATTCAGGAGCTGGGCCATTGGAGATATACTTCTTAGGGCCTTTTCCTTGCGGATGGGGGTGGTTACCATGCGGCAGCCACAGGGTCCTCCACGGCAGCGGTTCAGGAGCGGGGCCATTGAGGGTATGCTTCTTATAGGTCCTATTCCTTGCGTATTGGAGAGGCTACCATGCGGCAGCCACAGGGTCCTCCACGGCAGCTGTTCCGGTGCTGGGCCATTGGAGGTATACTTCTTAGGTCCTGTTCCTTGCGGATTGGGGAGTCTGCTATGCGGCAGCCGCAGCGTCCTCCACGGCAGCTGTTCAGGAGCTGGGGCGTGGGTGGTATACTTCTTAGGTCCTATTCCTTGCGGATTGGGGTGGCTGCCATGTGGCAGCCACAGGGTCCTCCACGGCAGCTAGTCAGGAGCTGGGCCATTGGAGGTATACTTCTTAGGTCCTATTTCTTGCGGATGGGGGTGGCTACCATGCGGCAGCCACAGGGTCCTCCACGGCAGCTATTCAGGAGGTGGTCCATGGGAGGTCTGCTTCTCTCAGTCCTACATGCATGGGGATAATGTTTAGTTGCGCCTGTTGTGCTAACCCAAAAACTTGGTTTACCCGTCGGTTTTTGAACGGGTAGCGTTCAGGAATCGAGGGTGTGAAATGAATTTTTTCAATTTTCCTCCGAGGGGGCCTAATTACAATTGGCTCATCAAAGGTCCACGGGAGGTTTTTGAGTTTTCTCCTTCACTTGGGTTATATCTGTTCTCTGTCACTTGGTTTTCCTATGTGATTTATGTCTGTGTGATGATGTTAGGGTGTTTTTCTTTTGCGGCCGTCGATGGTTTGAACAGGTGTGGCTGGTTGGCCACTCTTACAATTTTTGGGCGGCAGGGCATTCCTTGGCGCGTAGGACAGCTGATGTTGGTCCCGGGGTGGTTTTTTGGTGGGGTGTCCGTGGTTAAGGGATAGTAAGGGGTATTTGTACAGCTCCTTTGCCACCGTGGGCATAGTTGGGATCGTCATGGCGGTATTGTCCTGCAGTTGGGCGGCGCTGATAGTGGTCGCGCCAACTTCATCTACCTCTGGTTGTTCGTTAATGCTGATTTCGTGGGCCATGTTGTCATGGGCAGGAGATCCGTTTTGGGTGGTCACTTAGTCCAGCGTTTTTTCATTGCAAGGGGGCGGTGCGTTTCTCAACTATTGGGAAAGCCCACAGGATGGAATTCTGCTGTTTCGTTGTTTGTTACGGTTTTTAGGTGGAGTGGTTGTCAGGCATCCTCTGCTTGTACTGCGTCAGCGGCAGTTCTACGAGGAGGATGGGGTTCGTCTTTCTTCGGCTGGAGTTTTTGGGTTTTCTTAGATGGGGTTTTGGTCTTTTCCGTTAGCGATCTTGTTTTCCTGTTTTTTTATTGGTTTGGATGGGGGGTGCGGTTTGTTAAACCTTTGTGGCGGGAAGTCGCTACCAACCAGCGGTCAGATGGGCATAAGTCGTCATTGTGGGGCACCCTCTTTAGAAGGACGGCAGGTGTGTCCTTACCTTGCGGTTGGACATTTAGACGTTCCCCTGCGGGAACCGAACGTTTGCCAGAGAAAAGAGTGGTGAGTCCTGCACAATGCGGGTTATGCAGGGAGGAGGCGGTGTTGTGGTTTAGTCCCCTCCTCAGTTTTTGTGTTTCATTCTAAATGACTGGAGCTGGTGTTTGGTAGCGACTTTACCTTTGCCATCCTCCAATATAAAATCAATTCAATTACAATTATAGTTTAAAGAACAGGTCAGCGATCAATAAATATCGTGACCTTTAACTACAGCTAACCGTGTCCGTGTCGTTATTTTAGTGTGTCGTTATTTTAGTGGTAAACTAGCTTAAAGAAGTGTTTATGTCAATCGCAATAAAATTATGGGTGCCTTAGATTAGCTGAAGGCTGCATAAACCTGAGGCCATATAAGAGCCCAATTTTTTGTGATTAGTTGTCTATGACTAAGCAGTTGCTAGGTAGTTTTTGGTTCTGTGGTAATTTTTCCGATAGGATTGTTAGGCTGTCCATCAAGGTTTTAGGGGCGTGGGTTAGGATTATATATAATCCCAGTCATGTGCCTCAGACTTCCTCTTGCCATTTTGGAATGCCCTCCCGCCCGCCCTGATTATATTTTTTCCTACATCTTGTCTTTCTCGGTGGGCTCTTGACAGCCAGATTGGCGGGAAGTCGCTACCAACCAGCATTCAGATGGGCATAAGTGGTCATTGTGGGGCACCCTCTTTAGAAGGACGGCAGGTGTGTCCTTACATTGCGGTTGGACATTTAGACGTTCCCCTGCGGGAACCGAACGTTTGCCAGAGAAAAGAGTGGTGAGTCCTGCACAATGCGGGTTATGCAGGGAGGAGGCGGTGTTGTGGTTTAGTCCCCTCCTCAGTTTTTGTGTTTCATTCTAAATGACTGGAGCTGGTGTTTGGTAGCGAGTTTTCCTTTGCCATCCTCCAATATAAAATCAATTCAATTACAATTATAGTTTAAAGAACAGGTCAGCGATCAATAAATATCATCTGACCTTTAACTACAGCTAACCGTGTCCGTGTCGTTATTTTAGTGTGTCGTTATTTTAGTGATAAGCTAGCTTAAAGAAGTATTTATATCAATCGCAATAAAATTATGGGCGCCTTATAACATCAAAACCATTTTTTACATTCCATATGGGTATACTTTAGGTATACAGTCAGAAATTACTTAAGGTCCACCAAACTATGCTCTGCATTTAAAGTCACACATTTCAATGTGCTTACGTTGTTCAGGTACTTTTAACTAGAGATGAGCATTCCGGATTCACTGCTCTGGGATCCAAATCCACCCAAACCGTGGCTCAGGTTTTTCCACAAGATGCACAACAAGGCCGAACATCATCCTCCCGGTGTTGGATTCTCATGGGACTTGAATTCTATATAAGGTGACGCAGCCGGGAATAGCTGCTATTCCACTGTGATGCATGCTGCTGAATGCTGAGCAATACTTTACTGTATTGGCTGTGCTGTGTCTACAAGTGGCTGTGCTCTAAAGTGACTATTTATAATAGGCACACTGCACCCTGCTGTCTGCTGTGCTGTACTCTACTGTATTGGCTGTGCTGTGTCCACAAGTGGCTGTGCTCTCTAAAGTGACTAGGCAGTGGTGCAAGTAGAAAAAAATGTCTTAGTGGTACTGTGTATGCACCGAAATGGGTATGGCCACATGTCACACGGAGCGTGGCCAATGAAAATGGGGGCAGGATTCACATCTGGGGGGCCAGATACACATATAACCCCAAAAGTGCAGTGCCAGATACACATATGCACCTAATAGTGCCAGATACACATATGCCCACAATAGTGGAGCGCCAGATACACATATGCCCCCAAAGTGCCAGATATGACCCACAGTGCCAGACACCCCACAGTGCCAGTGCCAGATATGCTCCCATAGTGCCAGATACAAATATGTCCCCACAGTGCCAGATATGCCCCCACAGGGCCAGATATGCCCCCCACAGTGCCAGATACACATATGCCCCCACAGTGCCAGATTTGCTCCCCAGTGCCAGATACAAATATGTCCCCACAGTGCCAGATACACATATGCCTCCACAGTGCCAAGTATACACCCACAGTGCCAGATACACATATGCCCCCACAGAGCCAGATATGCCCCACAGTGCCAGATATGTCACCACATTGCAGATACACATATGCCCCTACAGTGCCAGATATGCCCCCACAGTGCCAGATACACTTATGCCCCCACAGTGCCAGATATGCTCCCACAGTGCCAGATGCAAATAAGTCCCCACAGTGTTTGATACAAATATGCCTCTACAGTGCCAGATATGCCCCCACAGTGCCAGATACACATATGCTCCCACAGGGCCAGATATGCCCCCACAGTGCCAGATATGACCCCACATTGCCAGATACATATATGCCCCCATAGTGCCAGCTATGCTCCCACAGTGCAAGTTACACATATGCCCCCACAGCGCCAGATATGTTCCCCAGTTCCAGATACAAATATGTCCCCACAGTGCCAGATACACATATGCCTCCACAGTGCCAAGTATACACATATGCCCCCACACCGCCAGATATGCCCCACAGTGCCAGATATGTCCCCACATTGCCAGATACACATATGCCCCCACAGTGCCAGATATGCACCCACAGTGCCAGATACACTTATGCCCCCACAGTGCCAGATATGCTCCCACAGAGCCAGATGTAAATAAGTCCCCTCAGTGTTTGATACAAATATGCCTCTACAGTGCCAGATATGCCCCCACAGTGCCAGATACACAAATGCTCCCACAGTGCCAGTTACACATATGCCCCCAAAATGCCAGATAAACATATGCTCCCCAGTGCCAGATATTCCCCCACAGCACTATAAATGCCCCCACAGTGCCAGGTACACACATGACCTCCCAGTGCTGCTCACCGCTGCTGCTGCTGCTGCTGCTGCGTGTCTGAGGGAAGGAAAGCACAGTGTTTGTCTGCTGGTCCGCAAGCTCTGATTGACAAATGAACCAGCACCTCATTTGAGATACACGCCACCACCGCCAATAGTGCCAGATATACATATGTCCCAGTAGTGCAGTGCCAGATACACATATGCTACCACGGTGCCAGATATACCCCCACAGTGCCAGATACACATATGCCCCCACAGTGCCAGATACACTTATGCCCCCACAGAGCCAGATACACATATGCTCCCACAGTGCCAGATACACACATGCCCCCACTGTGCCAGATATGCTCCCACAGTGCCAAATACAAATACTCCCACCAGGGCTAGATACACATATGTTCCCACAGTATCAGATATCCCCCTATGGTGCAAGAAACACATATGGCCCTACAGTGCCAGATATGCTCTCAGAGTGCCAGATACAAATATGGCCTCACAGTGCCAGATATGCTCCCACAGTGCCAGATACAAATATGTCCCCACAGTGCTTGATACAAATATGCCTCCACAGTGCCAGATATGCCCCCACAGTGCCAGATACAGATATGCCCCACAGTGCCAGATATGCTCCCACAGTGCCAGATACAAATATGTCCCAACAGTGCCAGAAACACATATGCCTCCACAGTGCCAGATATGCTCCCACAGTGATAGATATAAATATACCCCACAGTGCCAGATACACATATGCCCTCCACAGTGCCAGATATGCATCAACAGTGCCAGTTACACATATGCCCCCACAGTGCCAGACACACATATGACCCCACAGTGCCAGATATGACCCCACAGTGTCAGATACACATATGCCCCCACAGTGCCAAAAATGCTACCACAGTGCCAGATATGCCCCCACAGTGCCAGGTACACACATGCTGCCCCAGTGCTGCTCACTGCTGCTGCTTTTGTTGCTGTGTGTCTGAGGGGGGGGGGGCGCAGCACGTGTCTGCCGGTCTGCAAGCTCTGATTGGCTAATGAACCAGCGCCTTATTTGAGATACACTCCACTGCTGCTGGAGACCAGACTAAGCACTGAGGGGCAGGAGAGGCGTGTGCTGCGCTATACTCCCCTCACACACAGCAGTGGCTGCAAGCATGGCTTTCGGGCAGTGGTACTGAGTACCATCTGTCAGTTTCTTACTGTTATGAAGTACCGCCATACTGGCAGCACTGGTATAGGGTACACAATGCATGCTGCTGAATGCTGTGATATACTCTGCTGTATTGGCTGTGCTGAGGCTACGGACTCACAAGTGGATGTTCTATATATAAAGTGACTGTGTATAGGGGAACACTGCATGCTGCTGTATGCTATGCTGTATGCTAATATAAATTGTACTGTTTGGTGCACTTTAACCTAGTGTGCTTTGGTCTTGTGCATCTATAAGCCCTGTGATCCACACAGTTTAAACTGAGCTGCAAGTTAAAAAAAAACAGAAAAATAAAAAAATTATAAAGTTCTATTGTTTGTACTGTTTGGTGCGCTTTACCATAGTGTTCCTTGTTCAAGTACAAGTTAAAAAAAATTAAAAAAATAACTATTTACAGTTAAGTTCTATTGTTTGTACAGTTTGGGGAACTTTAAACTACTGCTCTTTGTTCATATACATCTTTAAGCATTGTGACTCCACGCAGTTTGTACCAAGCTGCAAGATGAAACCTGCAAAAAAATATATAGCTAAATTCTATTGTTTATACTGTTTGGTGCACTTTACCCAAGTGTGATTTGTTCACGTGCATCTATAAGCCCTGTGACCAACACAGTTTGCACTGTTTGAACACATGAGCATCAAAAAGGTTTTTTAGGGTAGAGTTAGCATGGATATTAATTTGATTGTTCCAGGCCTCTTTGTCTGCTGGATCTTCTCTAAGGAAACATAGTTGACAAACTACTGTATCAATTGCTGGTTTTGTTGCTGATTTTACATCACTTTGGACTTTTCTTGTTTACTTACTCTTCTCTGCTATTTTCCCTGCTGTTTTTTCTCGTCCTTGTATTAATTTTATCTTTATTTTTCTCTTATTTGCTTCTCTTTTATTACTTTTCTTTTGTTCTCACTGCCTCAAACCCTTCCACTGCAGTACTTTCCCTCACTTGCTTCTTAAAGGGATTCTCCACCTCTGGTACCAGTCCCACAGTGGCTCACTTCTGTCCCAGTGCCCAGTGCAGTCCCCTCAGGAGGCTGGGCACCTGGCTGCAGTGGCATGATCTTGTGCTGGTCCCAGCTATGGGTATTCAACCTCCCACCAAACATTTTTCAGTGCCCAGTAGTGCAAAGTGAGTGGGTTCCTGATAGTGGCCTTCAGCTCCTGGATAGAGGTGGACCACCATGCACATGGCACTAGTGGCTGTACTTGGTCAGGAAAGTCTAGGCTCAGTTGCCATCTTAGATGGGGTACTGTTTGGTGCTGAAGCTTCCTAATACCACCACTCAGCATCCTGTGTCCACTGCGGGTTTCAGGGGTGGCCATGCTGCTGTTGTAGCTGCAGCTCTACCCCTGAGGCAGCCTTCTCTGGATTCCCATACTGCGGGTTTAGATAACCTGTCAAGTGCCTTTTAGGTCAGGTTGGGGATGGCTAACATAAATACACTTCACGAGTGGGTGCTGAACAGATGGTGTCCCATAACTCTTGTGCCTTTATATTTGTGCTTCTAGGACAGGTTTGTTTGCACCTTTCCTTTCCTCCATCAGCTACTGTTCTACCTCCTCCTGTGTTAACAATGGCATAAAGGGCCCTGGTACTGGAGCTATTTGTGTAATCCCTTGCAGTTTCTGGGCTTTGTGCTCAAACCACTATTTCCCCTCCTCCTAGTCCTACTATGTGGTGATGATCTTGCTGGATAACGCCTTCCCCACTATTGAATACCTATCGGGCAAGGGTCACGAAGCGGACAGAAAGGATCATTAACGACAACTCCCACCCCCCTCACATCCTGTTCTGATGGCTGCCATGTGGCAGACGGTAAAGCTTATGGCTGTTGAGAACAGCTAGACACAGAAACAGTTTATTTTTTCCCCAAGCAACTATCTTGGTTAATTCGACAATTGCCTAGTCCATTTCATGTTCGTACATGTAACATGTACTCAAGTATCCATCATGCTTCTCTTCTCTATGTTACATCATGTGTCATATTTTGTCTGAGAGCTGTGATTATCGGAAACAAATTTCTCGTGTATTATGTACTGATATACTTGCCAATAAACTGATTCTGAATCTAATGGGTCCTCTTTACCTGAATTTCTGTATGTATGGGTTTTAAAGTGTGGCATCACTTGCATCTGCCTCTCTCAAGAAGATTTAGGACACATTCCTTTTGTATAGGTGTGGCTATGACAGTGGTGGCGGCTGGTTTCTCTGTGTCAGAAATTAAAATTTTGGGCTGATGAAAATGTTTGTTACAAGTGTTATATTCAGCCTGTAGACCATTGAGATTTGCTGATTTGTTAAATTTTTTGTTTTTTTCCCATTGCTAGTTTTTAATTTTCTCCCCCCTACCTTCTTTGCTTTTTTTCATTTAGTTTATTATTGTGTGTATGTTTTTTTTTTTATTATTTCTTTGTTTTTGTCTTTTCCTTCCTGTGTTGCCTATTCCTTTCCTTCTCTGTTCTACTTGGAACTCCCTATCTGTTCGACTTCAGCAACAGGGAGTTGAGAGGTTTTAATTTTCATCACTATATGTAAAAAATAGGCTGCAAAGTCCCTCAAGTAATGACCCTACAACAGCGGCTGCAAGCAACATTTACAAAAATGAGAAGTGTTACTGAATGTTTTATACAATTAAACACAGGTGGTGAAAGAGAGCGCTCTTAATGAGATTGCAGAGTTAATAATACAATAAGAATTCAGCAAAATATGTATACCAAAAAAATATACAATACAATATTGCAAGATACTAGCAACTTCAATGTCTAGTCACAATAGTCACAATAGTAACTACCTAGCAGAATACCAGCGTAGGCTAGAATAATGAATACTTTAGTTTAACCCCTTAGACGCAGTTACATTTAGCCTGTGAATCCAACTCACCTCACAACGTAGTAATTTTAATGATCTGTTACCACCACGTATATTAGGTAACACGTTATCGATCATGCGGTAACGAAGGCTAGTAAGAGGATGATGATGGTCAACAAAATGGCGAGCTACGGGTTGGTCATTAACCTCTGTATTAATAGCAGACCGAATAGCAGCCCGGTGATTGCCCATGTGCTCCTTAAATTTGGACTCAGTCTTTCCAATATAACTGAGCCCACAAGGGCACACAGGGGGTAATTCCAAGTTGATCGCAGCAGGAATTTTGTTAGCAGTTGGGCAAAACCATGTGCACTGCAGGGGCGGCAGATTTAACATGTGCAGAGAGAGTTAGATTTGGGTGTGGTGTGTTCAATCTGCAATCTAATTTGCAGTGTAAAAATAAAGCAGCCAGTATTTACCCTGCACAGAAATAAAATAACCCACCCAAATCTAACTCTCTCTGCACATGTTATATCTGCCTCCCCTGCAGTGCACATGGGGGGTAATTCCAAGTTGATCGCATCAGGAAATTTTTTAGCAGTCATGCAAAACCATGTGCACTGCAGGGGAGGCAGCTTTAACATGTGCAGAGAGAGTTATATTTGGGTGTGGTGTGTTCAATCTGCAATCTAATTTGCAGTGTAAAAATAAAGCAGCCAGTATTTACCCTGCACAGACACAAAATAACCCACACAAATCTGACTCTCTCTGCACGTTATATCTGTCTCCCCTGCAGTGCACATGGTTTTGCCCAACCGCTAAAAAAATTCCTGCTGCGATCAACTTGGAATTACCCCCATGGTTTTGCCCAACTGCAATCAAAATTCCTGCTGCGATCAACTTGCAACCCCACAATCTGGTATATCACGAAACTTGAATTACAAGTAAAGTGAAAGACACAGGACTGTAGTCTGTTTTTCTTACATCTATCAGCTTGAGTGCTGCACCTTTGGAACATTATATACTGTATGTCTATATATGTATATATATTATATATATATATATATATATATATATATATATATATATATATACTAATGACCATTCTGTTCCAGGCACTGCTGATAACATCACAAATCAGTTAATTGGTGTTTGGGTGCATTCTTTTTCAATTGCTGCTCTCAAATCAATGATTGTTGCAGGGTGCGTGCTCTAAACCTTATCATTGATGTTTCCACATAAAAACAGTCCAAGAGTGTGAAATATAATAATTTAAAGGCAGGTGTGGAAAAAATGCTGCAAAGTAAGAATGCTTTCAAAAATAGAAATGTTAATAGTTTATTTTTATCAATTAACAAAATGCAAAGTGAATGGACAGAAGATAAGTCTAAATCAAATCAATATTTGGTGTGGCCGCCTTTTGCCTTTAAAATAGCATCATTCCTTCTAGGTACACTTGCACACAGTATTAGAAGGAACTCGGCAGCGAGGTTGTTCCAAACATCTTGGAGAACTAACCACAGACATTCTGTGGATGTAGGCTGGCTCAAATCCTTTACCACTCTTTATGTAATCTCAGACAAAGCTGATGATGATAATAATAATAATAATAATAATAATAATAATAATATTTTTAAAATGCTCTTTCTCCAACAGGACTCAAGGAGCTTTACAGACATCAAAATTAATGCACATAATACAGAAGATTTAAGTAAAACAGCAATTGACAAGCCACACAGACATAAAAGAAAATCTTGAGCACACATAAGAAAAATGCAGGAATTGGAGTAGGCATTTTGGGTAACAACTTCCAAGGCTTGTGTATTCCACCCTCACAAAGTACCAAGTGAGGCATTCATCTTGGGCGCATTGTGTAGGATTACCTTGGGTGGAGTAGTCTACCCCAAGAAGAGATGACACAAAATGAGGTGATTGTAACATCTTAACGCTCAGAGTAGGGTCCCAAAAGAAAAACCCACCAGGTCCATGTATTTTTCATCCCATCCTGAAGTGTACCAGATGAGGCAGCCATGTTGGGTGCACTACAAAGGTTACACTGTAGGAGGTGAGACATACAAGGGCCCAAATTCATGTGAAAACAGACACTTGTAGTAGTAGTAGTAGTAGTAGTAGTAGTAGTATGATATACCCTGTATGGAAAGATCCACATGAAGAACATCCTGCTGTAGGAGGAACCATCCGAGACCATCGTCTAGGGTGCACTGCATAGGTCACACTAGTAGGGTGTGCAAACAGTGGAGGTACATATTGTCAGCATCCGGAGTCTTACCTCCGGTTCTGGTCCCTGCAGCCTTCCTGTTAGCTGTCTAGTGTGGCTGCGGCAGATAGAAGCAGCAGCAGCGAAGTCCTCTGGTGTGGCTGCCAGGTGGCTGGAGGTTGGGGTTTGGGTCCTGGGGAGCGGAGCATGGCAGCCAGAGGTGTCTATTTCCAAGTGTTCTGTTGCTGGTGTGCAGCATCTGGGAGGCTGAGGCCTGAGACAGTGGCTGTGTGCTGGTTCCACATGTGTCCTCTGTGCAGGGATCCACCATGTTGGTGACCAAGCCAAGCCAATAGGTATCCCAGTTCGCATCCAGTCAATCCGGTGCAGTCTTCCCTTATAAAAAGGGGTTGATGCTTAGTCATGGTGCCAGTGCTTCAAGTTACTTGCTGCTGTAAGCTGCTCAAGCTCTGTGCTCCCAGGTTAACCCCTGGTATCCTGGTTCTGTTGTGGCCGCCCGGTGGTCAGTTCTGTTATTGCAGTCCTTTGCTCCAAGTCCACCTGCTCTTGCAGTTTAACCACTGGGTCCTCTATCTGGTAGAGGGTCTCTATTTGCTGACGGTACTTACAGCAATCCTCTGTACAACATCGTTCTTCAAGTCATCTCTTCATTCAGTGTTCTTCAGCATCGTTTACAAATAACAAGTCAACTCTTCATTTAGTGTTCTTCAGCATCATTTACAAATAACAAGTCATCTCTTCATTCAGTATTCTTCAGCATTGTTTACAAGTCACGAAAATCTTGTCTTTCAGAAATTCACTCAGACTTATCTCCTAGTCGTTGTGTATGATTGAGGTCTCAGTAAAGCTGAAATAATCTTTCTTCAGTGTATCGTTCGCGTTCATTGTCCTCATTGCCTACCCCTTTACATCTTCGGGCCTAAGTGTTCAATTCATGAGTAAGAACTACATTCAGCCACCTCGATTCCTTCCTTTACTGATAGCTGCTCCCTCAGTCAATTATCAGTCGTCAGAGCCCTGAATCAAGCCAAGCGTGACACATATTACAGGAACAGCACACAATGGGGTGGAAGAGAAAAAAACAACACATGGAAACCAATGGAACGGGGAAAATTAGGAAAACATTATTTTGATAAATTATAAATGTCCTGGTCTCATGGGAGCAGAATGGGTGTGTATGAGAATGTGGGGAACACACTCAAGTCTGATAGAAATGTTGCTGCTGAGCCTGCTCCTGGTGCTCTCTCCCATAGCTTCCTGCTTATCTTGAGGTTTATGCCTTCGAGGCAGACCTGCTATTCTCAGCCAGAAGGGTGGTAAGCGTGGTCCTGGAGATCTCAATGCAGAGGTGGGGAGAGGCCACATAATGACTGAGCTTTGTTGTTGTAATGCAGCCCTTCTGTAGTAATGTTGGTATGCTGTTTGTTTGCCTTCTGTTTTCCTTCAGTTAAACATAGGTATAACACTGTTATTGATTTTAAGCTGCCACTTTATAGGTAGCCACTTCATATACTAGGCACTGTAGCATCCTAATGGACTGGCATCCTAACCTATACTGAATAAATAGGACTACTGAAACGTGTTCATCCTGATTACATCCCTCACACAACAACCCTCCACTTAAAGCAAAAGGTGTTAATCAAATCTAACAAATGTAATGTCAGTAAACCGCACTCAATCACTATAAATTCTTAACATAGTTCATATATAAATCCACTTATAACTAGGGATGAGCAGGCTCGGATCTCAGAGATCTGAACCCCCATGAACTTCATGATCCGGCTCAGGTCTTCCTGCTTTTCTTGAGGCAAAACTTCATCATCCCACTGTTGGATTCTCACGGGTTTAGGATTCCTTATGAGGAGCCATGTGTCACCGCCATTTTCACTCTGGACTTGCAGAGTGAGAAAGACAGACCTCTGTCTCTTTTTGGGTGGTGGCATTGGGTGGGGTCACTGTGTGTGTTGTTTAGTGGTACTGTCCTGTGTAGTCCTAGGGTGCTGTTCTGGGGTGCTGTCCTGTGGTGTCCTGTGCTGTTAGGGGTGCTGTACAAGGGTGCTGTTGTCCTGTGCTTTACAGAAGTGCTGTCCTGGGGTGCTGTCCTGTGGTGTCCTGTGCTGTTTGGGGTGCTGTTCTAGGGTGCTGCTGTCCTGTGCTGTACAGGGATGCTGTCCTGGGCTGCTGCAGTCCTGTGCTGTCCTGGGGTACTGTACAGGGGTGCTGTCCCTTTGCCCTATCAGTCCAGGGTTGGTGTTTAAGTCCAAGGGTGCTGCTGCCTGTCTGCTGTGCTGTGTAATTCTCCAGGGGTGCTATGTTGTATAAGTCCAGGGGTCTTGCCTATCTGCTGTATAAGTCCAGGTGTGCTACCTATCTGATGGGGTGCTGCTGTACTTGATCCTAGGTTCAAACTAAAGCCTAGAGCAGAATATGAAACAAGCTTCAACATCACAACCAGATCTGTAAAATCATATAGCCGCAAAGGTGGAAATTTTGACGAAGTATTTTCCAATAACCATACAACTCTTAGTACCACATTTGTGGCCAAAGTCAGTCAGAAGAGACAGAGGGGGCAATTCAGACCTGATTGCTAGGGTGCGTTTTTGCATCCCTGCGATCAGGTAGTCGCCGCCTACAGGGGGAGGATATTTGCTGTGTGCAAGTGTGCGATCGCATTTTTTGGAGAGATGCACAAACATGAGTTTGTGCAGTCTCTGCTCAGCCCAGGACTTACTCAGCTGCTGCGATGATAGGGAATGGAGCTGATGACTGAAACCCTCCCTCCAAATGCCTGGTTCCTCCTGCATTTTCCCAGACACTCCTAACAAATTGTCTGTTGCCACCCACAAATGGCCTCTTCCTGTCAATCATCTTGCAATTGCCCGTGTGATAGCTTTTTTCGCACCATTCCGTCGCTATAAACCGATGCCCAGTGCAGTCATCTGATGTGCAGGCACATTGTGGTGCATACACATGCACAGTATAGATCTGATCACTGCTGTGTGAAAATGCACAGCAGCGATCAGGTCTGAAGTACCCCCAGAATCATAATCCAGCGAAACAAGACATGGCAAAATCTCCTACTTAATTTTCTCTGGCAACTGCTGGAGAAAACTAGATTTTCCAAACACACCTACAGATGGAGCCATGCTAATCTGTGCCCAGGCGCGTCAATCACAGCATCTGGGGCGCGCGCACACCCATGACGTGCACGTGCCCCATTCACTAGAATGGGACTGTCTCATTGCACTCCTGTGGCGGGGCTAGGCGCCGGATCGCCTACTCCTGCCAGGAGTGCACATATGCGATAAAGCAGCATTACATGAGTGCGGCTCCATCTGTATGTCTATATGTTGGCCATATAATTCCAGGGGTGCCCTGTCTGAACCCGCTCATCTCTAGTAGATATATCTTCTAGTGTGCACTGTGTACCCAGCATTAGTGGTTCTTCTCAATTATATCATGTTAGGGACTCAAATGAATAGCTTCAATTAGTCAACCTTAATTTTGATTTATTAATATTCCAAATTTTGGTATTATTTACATGATGCGTATTTGTTGTACAGGGTTCTCTTCCTTTATTTTGTAAATGTTTTCTCCTTAATAATTGTACAATGTAAGAGCTGCGTAGGGTGATCGCAAGACCTTGTAGTGTTAGAGTTTCAGTGATCTTGCATTACAAAATTAAATCTCAGCTTTCCATTGCACTGCAGCACTAGATGGACCAGGAGCTCCTGTGAGGCGCAAACAGGTACTGAATAAGGGCCTAGTATGGAGTCTCATGGTAGCTTGTAGCCAGTAAGCTATCTGGCTTGCCAAGCTGAGGCATGCAGGTGGCACAGAGGTTAGCATTGCTTCCTCCCACAGTCCTACTTGTAATTATGAAATTAGTTTGGACTGTAGAGTGGTAAGTTCCACTAGGGCAGGGGCTGAATAACAAGAATTTCACTGCACAGTCCTGCTTAGTACTGTACGAACCCACCCAAACTCAACATACCCACTAGGGCAGGGGCTGAATAACAAAAAATTCACTGCACAGTCCTGCTTAGTACTGTACCGAACCCACCTGAACTCAATTTACCCAATCCGGGGCTGCTGTGGGGGATCACGAGGGGCTGCTAAAACATCTAAGGGGCTGCTTTATATAAAAATTAAATATGAATAAAATAAACAAGACACAGGTATGCTCACATGAGTGTAACTGGGACACACAGGCTTTGGCCCCTAGTTTTTCAGTTTGTCCAGTAATGTGTTAATTATATATTTGCTTGGTTAAAGTCCTTTCTGTTCCACACCAAGATAGGAGTGGAGGTGAAAGCCTGTGTGTTGTTCCTGATTGCGTGTGCCTCTCTAATTTTTAATCACCTTCTTGACACTGTCCTCTTCCTCTTGCCTCTTCTCATAATGTGAAAAGTCATGAAATATGTAGGTTGTATGTTTGTAGCTAGCTTTGATTTGGAGAACTTGGCAAGCTTTTTCCAGATGGACCATCTGTCACTGAAATGATGGGATTATTAAACTGTGCATGCCCTGTTTAAACAACATAAAGGTGGTGGGAGGGCCCAAGGACAATTCCATTTCCCACCTCTATTTTTTCTTTGCATTATGTGCTCTTTGGAGTCTAGTTTTTATAACTGCCATCCTGTCTGCCACTGCAGCGCCACTCCTAGATGGGCCACAGGTTTGTGCCGCCCACTTGTGTCACTTAGCTTAGTCATCCAGCTACCTCGGAGCAAACTTTTGGCCTAAAAACTATACTGTGAGGTGTGAGGTGCTCAGAATAGGCTGGACGTGGGTGGAAATGAATGTTATTGAGGTCAATAATACAATAGGAACAAAAAAAACACCCAAATTCTGTGATTTTAGCTATTTAATGGGGGAGGGGGGGTTCCAAAAAAATACAGATCCAAAACCAAAACCGAAAGGGTGATTTTGTAAAAAACAATCCAGATCCATAACACGAAAGGATATACAGATCCACAACCAAAACACAAAACCCGAAAGGTGTCCGGTGCACATCTCTACTTATGACAGGTTTCTAAAGTTTTAACTATGTAATAGAAACATAGAAACATAGAATTTGTCGGCAGATAAGAACCACTTGGCCCATCTAGTCTGCCCCTTATTTTTTTATTTTTTTTATATTATTTTTTTATCACTAACCTTATTTGATCCTTATTTCTTTGTAAGGATATCCTTATGTCTATCCCATGCATGTTTAAATTGCTCTACTGTCTTAGCCTCTACCACCTCTGATGGGAGGCTATTCCACTTGTCCACTACCCTTTCTGTGAGTAATGTAATCACTGCTATGAAATCACTTAATTCCAATGTAAGTACTAGTTGATCAAATTGCCTAGTAATACAGTACTTCATTAACAGCATTTGAAATCCAGATGGAGCCTTCCTTATCTATGCCTACCTAGTCGCAGACGTGCACTCCTGGCGTGACTAGGCGATCCGTCCACCTAGTCACGCCGGGAGTGAACAGAGCCGCTTCCCATTGTAAGCGTCTCTATCTGGACTCGCGCGCTCACCCAGACGGAGACTCTCACCATTCAAGTGAATGTGGCGCGTCTCTGTCCGGGAGTGCGCGCCCATCCAGACGGAGACTTCTCACAGCGTAGTCACAGATGGAGCCACGACTAGCATGGCTCCATCTGTACTCTGCAATAGGGATCTGAATAGGTTTACCTAGTAATACTTTATTAACAGTAGTTGAAATACTCTGCAATAGTGATCTGAATATGTTTACCTAGTTGAGATCAGGGCTCTATGGGTGCCATATCATTACTTCCAGGATTCATTGTTCTTCTTTAAACTGAAGATTTACTATATGGACAAAAGTATTTGGCCACACCTGTTAATTATTGATTTCAGGTTTTTCCATCAGACCTTTTGCCAGAGGTGTATAAAATCAACCACCTAGCCATGCAGTCTCCATTTGCAAACATTTGTGATACAAAATGGGTTGTTCTGAAGACCTCAGTTACTTCAAGCATTGTACTGAGCTAGGATGCCACCTTTGCAATAAGACGTGAAATTTCATTACAAAGTAGAAGCGTTTAGGAATAACAGACATGAAGCAGAAGACCATGCTAAATCATAGAGCGAGGTTAATGGCTACTAAGGTGCATGGTTCATAAAATCCTCCAACGATCTTCTGATTCCATAGCTTAAGAGATCCGAACTTAAACTGGAATTAATGCAAGCACAAAAACTGTGCAACACAAGCTTAATGGAATGAGTTTCCATGGCCGAGCAGCTGCATGCTAGCCAAGCCATCACATCACCAAGTCCAATGCCAAGCATCAGATGGAGTGGTGTAAAGCACACTGACACTGGACTGTGGAGCAGTGGAAAATAAATCATGGTGGAGGAGGTATAATGGTATGGGGCTTTTTCTCATGGTTTGGGCTAGGCCTCATCTCCAGTGAAGGGCAATCTTAATACTTCAGAATTCCAAGACATTTTGGACAATGCTATGCTTCCAACTTTATGGAAACAGTTTTGGGAAGACCTTTGTTCCCAAGTGCATAAAGCAAGGACTAAAAGACATAATTTGATGAGTTTGGTGTGGAAGAACTTGACTGGTCCAAACAGAGTCCTTACCTCAAGCCCATCAAGCCCCTTTGGGATGAACTGGAATGGAGATTGCGAACCAGACCTACTCATCCAACATCAGTGCCTGCCCTCATAAATGCTCTACAGAATGAATGGGCACAAATTCCCACAGAAACACTCCAAAACCTTGTGGAAAGCCTTCCAAAAAGAATGAAAGCTGTCATAGCTGCAAAATGGGGACCAACTCCAAATTGTTTAGAACAAAAAATCTTTTTCCCTAGTTAAAGTATATGTATTTGAAATTATTTTTATTACAGTCCCTGCTGGTGTAATGGTCAGGCATCCTGCTGGTGTAATGGTCAGGTGTCCATATAGTGTAGTTCTTAATGACACTGGCTGTATGTTTGGGGTCATTGTCCTGCTGCAGAATGAATTTGGAGCCAATCAGACTCCTGATTGGCTCCAATCAGGAATCTGGATAAGTACCTGCCTGTATTTCTCAGCTTTAATCCATTAATCCTGGCTAAATCCCCAACTCCATTTTCTGAAATGCAGACCCAAACTTGCAAGGCGTCTCTACCATGCTTAACTGTTATTGTACCACTCTCCAGCCTTTCCTGCTGCCACTTTTTGCACCCTAGTTCTTTTTGCACCCCAGTTCCTATGTTTTTTTGTGCATAGTTGAGTCATTTGTCCTTGTTTCTACGTCAAAGGTATGGCTTTTCTGCCACAATTTTTCCATGAAGACTACTTCTGGCCAGGCTTATCCAAACAGTAGGTGTACCAGGGTCCCACTGGTTTCTTCCAGTTCTGAGCTGATGGCACTGCTGGACTACTTTCAATTTCAAAGGGAAGTAAGCATGATGTGTCTTTCATCTGATACACTAAGTTTTCTTGGCCGACCACTGCGTCTATGGTCCTAAAAGTTGTCCATTTCTTTGTGATTCATGAAAAGAACTTAAACAGCACAACTTGAAACCCCAGTCTGCTTTGATATCTTTGTCTGGGAGAGACCTTGCTGGTGCAGCATAACTACCTTATGTCTTGTTGCTGTGCTCAGTCCTGCCAAGGTGTATGACCTGTCACATGAAGCTGTCTCCACAACCTCACCTCTCTAGCAGAATTGGCTGTTTCTTACCCAGTTTTAAGCCTCTACACAGGCATGATGATGCAAGGGACGGGAGTATTATACTCCCATTATATAAATCACTAGTGAGGCCACATCTTGAATATTGTGTGCAGTTTTGGGCACCATATTACAAAAAGGATATCCTGGAGCTAGAAAAGGTTCAGAGGCGGGAGACCAAACTAATCAAGGGCATGGAGATGCTGGAATACGAGGAAAGGCTTGTAAGGCTAGGCATGTTTACATTGGAAAAGAGGAGACTAAGAGGGGACATGATCAACATCTACAAATATTTAAGGGGTCAATACACAGAGCTTGGGAGGGACCTGTTTTCTATAAGATCAGACTGTGTGTTCCCTAATGCACACTGAGTGAAAAATATAACTACATAATAGTCAGATAATACGGAGATCTTAGTTGCGTATATCTGCAGATATAGGGTTAAGCCCCCAGGCCGATCGACAAGGCTTCTCCGTCACTGGGGGTCCCTAATACTAGGTATGGGTCCGGGGTGCAGGACCCCACGATGTCGGCACAGGTCGGCCACCCCAGGTCAGCACACAGGTGAGAATTAATAGGGGTTAATAAGAAGCACAGAAGTGCTATGTAAGTGGTCTGATTAAAATAATATATACAAAGTGATAGGGAAAATCATAAGTGTTAATAAAGTGTTAGGGTGTGCCGACCTGAAGCAGCCCAGCCATACCGACACAGGGGCCACCGCACCCCACACCCACACCATAAATAATTACAAATATGTCTGGGTTAAATTCCCAGTGTAAGGCCACATGGTAATGGCTCCTACAGCATCTGAGAGCCAGCTTACCTGGGGATACCCCTGGCTTCCCCTATGGCACTCTGGAGTCAGCAATCCCTCCTAATGCTGACCCATCTATGCCTCTCTAAATACAATACACAAAATGGAAAGCTGCTCAATCAGATTGTAATGTCACTCAGGTGCTAAAAGGGAGGGGTAATTCTGTGTAGGAAAAAACTGTGTGTTCCCTAATGCACACTGAGTGAAAAATATTACTACATAATAGTCAGATAATACGGAGATCTTAGTTGCGTATATCTGCAGATATAGGGTTAAGCCCCCAGGCCAATCGACAAGGCTTCTCCGTCACTGGGGGTCCCTAATACTAGGTATGGGTCCGGGGTGCAGGACCCACGATGTCGGCACAGGTCGGCCACCCCAGGTCAGCACACAGGTGAGAATTAATAGGGGTTAATAAGAAGCACAGAAGTGCTATGTAAGTGGTGTGATTAAAATAATATATACAAAGTGGTAGGGAAAATCATAAGTGTTAATAAAGTGTTAGGGTGTGCCGACCTGAAGCAGCCCAGCCATACCGACACAGGGGCCACCACACCCCACACCCACCCCATAAATAATTACAAATATGTCTGGGTTAAATTCCCAGTGTAAGGCCACATGGTAATGGCTCCTACAGCATCTGAGAGCCAGCTTACCTGGGGATAGCCCTGGCTTCCCCTATGGCACTCTGGAGTCAGCAATCCCTCCTAATGCTGACCCATCTATGCCTCTCTAAATACAATACACAAAATGGAAAGCTGCTCAATCAGATTGTAATGTCACTCAGGTGCTAAAAGGGAGGGGTAATTCTGTGTAGGAAAAAACTGTGTGTTCCCTAATGCACACTGAGTGAAAAATATTACTACATAATAGTCAGATAATACGGAGATCTTAGTTGCGTATATCTGCATATATAGGGTTAAGCCCCCAGGCCGATCGACAAGGCTTCTCCATCACTGGGGGTCCCTAATACTAGGTATGGGTCCGGGGTGCAGGACCCCACGATGTAGGTACAGGTCGGCCACCCCAGGTCAGCACACAGGTGAGAATTAATAGGGGTTAATAAGAAGCACAGAAGTGCTATGTAAGTGGTGTGATTAAAATAATATATACAAAGTGATAGGGAAAATCATAAGTGTTAATAAAGTGTTACGGTGTGCCGACCTGAAGCAGCCCAGCCATACCGACACAGGGGCCACCGCACCCCACACCCACCCCATAAATAATTACAAATATGTCTGGGTTAAATTCCCAGTGTAAGGCCACATGGTAATGGCTCCTTACCTAGTATTAGGGACCCCCAGTGACGGAGAAGCCTTGTCGATCGGCCTGGGGGCTTAACCCTATATCTGCAGATATACGCAACTAAGATCTCCGTATTATCTGACTATTATGTAGTAATATTTTTCACTCAGTGTGCATTAGGGAACACACAGTTTTTTCCTACACAGAATTAC
The DNA here is from genome assembly GCF_028390025.1 of Pseudophryne corroboree. Lineage (NCBI taxonomy): Eukaryota > Metazoa > Chordata > Amphibia > Anura > Myobatrachidae > Pseudophryne > Pseudophryne corroboree. The sequence goes on along the minus strand of NC_086444.1, from coordinate 380,057,679 downwards.
CCCTCCCTTTTAGCACCTGAGTGACATTACAATCTGATTGAGCAGCTTTCCATTTTGTGTATTCTATAAGATCAGCACAGAGAACACGTGGTCACTCGCTTAGGTTAGAGGAGAGGAGTTTCCGCACATTGAAGCGAAAAGGTTTTTTCACAGTAAGGACAATACGTGTTTGGAATTCCCTGCCTGAGAGAGTAGTAACTGTGGACTCAGTCAACACCTTTAAGAATGGGTTAGATAAATTCCTATTGGATAAAGATATTCAGGGTTATGGTGCGTAGGCACGCATTATAGTTAATTTAACTAGTCCTAACATAAAAATAAGACTGCATAGGAGACCACAAATAGGTTGAACTTGATGGACAATTGTCTTTTTTCAACCTTAGTTACTATGGCCCTCATTCCGAGTTGTTCGCTCTGTAATTTTCTTCGCATCGCAGCGATTTTCCGCTAATTGCGCATGCGCAATGTTCGCACTGCGACTGCGCCAAGTAAATTTACTAAGAAGTTTGGTATTTTACTCACGGCATTACGAGGTTTTTTCTTCGTTCTGGTGATCGGAGTGTGATTGACAGGAAGTGGGTGTTTCTGGGCGGAAACTGGCCGTTTTATGGGAGTGTGTGAAAAAACGCTGCCGTTTCTGGGAAAAACGCGGGAGTGGCTGGAGAAACGGGAGAGTGTCTGGGCGAACGCTGGGTGTGTATGTGACGTCAAACCAGGAACGACAAGCACTAAACTGATCGCACTGGAAGAGTAAGTCTCAAGCTACTCAGAAACTGCACAGATAAATCTTTTCGCAATATTGCGAATCTTTCGTTCGCAATTTTGCAAAGCTAAGATTCACTCCCAGTAGGCGGCGGCTTAGCGTGTGCAATGCTGCTAAAAGCAGCTTGCGAGCGAACAACTCGGAATGAGGGCCTATGTTACTATGTTACAGCTGTTTCTGTTTCAGTTACTGACTGTTTCAATCTACATTTCTCTAACGTCCTAAGTGGATGCTGGGGTCTCCGTAAGGACCATGGGGAATAGCGGCTCCGCAGGAGACTGGGCACAACTAAAGAAAGCTTTAGGACTACCTGGTGTGCACTGGCTCCTCCCACTATGACCCTCCTCCAGACCTCAGTTAGAATCTTGTGCCCGGCTGAGCTGGATGCACACTAGGGGCTCTCCTGAGCTCCTAGAAAGAAAGTATATTTAGGTTTTTTATTTTCAGTGAGATCTGCTGGCAACAGACTCACTGCAGCGAGGGACTAAGGGGAGAAGAAGCGAACCTACCTAACAGGTGGTAGTTTGGGCTTCTTAGGCTACTGGACACCATTAGCTCCAGAGGGATCGACCGCAGGACCCGACCTTGGTGTTCGTTCCCGGAGCCGCGCCGCCGTCCCCCTTACAGAGCCAGAAGAGTGAAGAGGTCCGGAAAATCGTCGGCAGAAGACTTCGGTCTTCACCAAGGTAGCGCACAGTACTGCAGCTGTGCGCCATTGCTCCTCATGTACACCTCACACTCCGGTCACTGATGGGTGCAGGGCGCTGGGGGGGGGGGGGCGCCCTGAGGGCAATATAAGACACCTTGGCTGGCAAATCTACATCATATATAGTCCTACAGGCTATATAGATGTAAAAATACCCCTGCCAGTATTCCAGAAAAAGCGGGAGAAGTCCGCCGAAAAAGGGGCCGGGCTATCTCCCTCAGCACACTGGCGCCATTTTATCTTCACAGTGCAGCTGGAAGATAGCTCCCCAGGCTCTCCCCTGTAGTTTTCAGGCTCAAAGGGTTAAAAAGAGAGGGGGGGCACTAAATTTAGGCGCAATATATGTATACAAGCAGCTATTGGGGGAAAAATCACTCAGTTATAGTGTTAATCCCTGCATTATATAGCGCTCTGGTGTGTGCTGGCATACTCTCTCTCTGTCTCCCCAAAGGACTTTGTGGGGTCCTGTCCTCAGTCAGAGCATTCCCTGTGTGTGTGCGGTGTGTCGGTACGGCTGTGTCGACATGTTGGATGAGGAAGGTTACGTGGAGGCGGAGCAGAGGCCGATAAATGGGATGTCGTCCCCTGTGGGGCCGACACCAGAGTGGATGGATAGGTGGAAGGTATTAACCGACAATCTCAACTCCTTACATAAAAGGCTGAATGACGTAACAGCTGTGGGACAGCTGGCTTCTCAGCCCGCGCCTGCCCAGGCGTCTCAAAGGCCATCAGGGGCTCAAAAAACGCCCGTTACCTCAGATGGCAGACACAGATGTCGACACGGAGTCTGACTCCAGTGTCGACGAGGTTGAAATATATATACACAATCCACTAGGAACATCCGTTGCATGATCTCGGCAATGGTAAATGTGTTACGCATTTCTGACATGAACCCAAGTACCACATAAAAGGGATTTTATTTTTGGGGAGAAAAAGCAGCCAGTGTTTTGTTCCCCCATCAGATGAGTGAATGAAGTGTGTAAAGAAGCGTGAGTTCCCCCGATAAGAAACTGGTGATTTCTAATAAGTTACTGATGGCGTACCCTTTCCCGCCAGAGGATAGGTCACGTTGGGAGATATCCCCTAGGGTGGATAAGGCGCTCACACGTTTGTCAAAAAAGGTGGCACTGCTGTCTTAGGATACGGCCACCTTGAAGGAGCCTGCTGATAAAAAGCAGGAGGCTATCCTGAAGTCTGTATATACACACTCAGGTACTATACTGAGACCTAAAATTGCCTCAGCATAAATAGTGCTGCTGCAGCGTGGTCTGATATCCTGTCAGATAATATTAATACCCTAGACAGGGATAATATTTTGCTAACATAGAGCATATTAAAGACGTCGTCTTATATGAAGGATGCACAGAGGGATATTTGCCGGCTGGCATCCAGAATTAATGCAATGTCCATTCTGCCAGGAGGGTATTAGAGACCCGGCAGTGGACAGGTGATGCTGCCTTAAAAGGCACATGGAGATTCTGCCTTATAAGGGTGAGGAATTGTTTGGGGATGGTCTCTGGGACCTCGTATCCACAGCAACAGCTGGGAAGAAAAAATTTTACCTCAGGTTTCCTCACAGCCTAAGAAAGCACCGTATTTTCAGGTACAGTCCTTTCGGCTTCAGAAAAGCAAGCGGGTCAAAGGCGCTTCCTTTCTGCACAGAGACAAGGGAAGAAGGAAAAAGCTGCACCAGACAGCCAATTCCCAAGATCAAAAATCTTCCCCCGCTTCCTCTGAGTCCACCGCATGACGCTGGGGCTCCACAGGTGGAGACAGGTGCGGTGGGGGCGCGTCTCGGGAACTTCAGGGACCAGTGGGCTTGCCCACAGGTGGATCCCTAGGTTCTGCAAGTAGTATCACAGGGATACAAGCTGGAGTTCGAGGCGACTCCCCCTCGCCGTTACCTCACATCAGCCTTGCCTGCTGCCCTCGGAGAAAGGGAGGTAGTACTGGCGGCAATTCACAAGCTGTACTTCCAGCAGGTGAAATCAAGGTAACCCTCCTTCAACAAGGCCGGGGTTACTATTCCAAAATGTTTGTGGTACCGAAACCAGACGGTTCGGTGAGACCCATTCTAAAATTGAAATCCTTGAACACTTATATACGAAGGTTCAAGTTCAAAATGGAATCGCTCAGGGCGATTATTGCAAGCCTGGAGAATTTCATGGTATCACTGGACATCAAGGATGCTTACCTGCATGTCCCTATTTACCCTCTTCACCAGGTGTACCTCAAATTTGTGGTACAGGATTGTCATTACCAATTCCAGACGTTGCCGTTGGTCTGTCCCCGGCACCGAGGGTATTTACCAAGGTAATGGCCGAAGTACTTATCCCGTACTTGGACGATCTCCTTATAAAGGCGAGGTCCAGGGAGCAGTTGTTCGTCGGAGTAGCACTATCTCGGGAAGTGCTACAACAGCACGGCTGGATTCTGAATATTCCAAAGTCACAGCTGGTTCCTACGACGCGTCTACTGTTCCTGGGTATGGTTCTGGACACAGAACAGGGTAAAAAGGGTTTCTCCCGGAGGAGAAGTCCAAAGAGTTGGCGTCTCTAGACAGAGACCTCCTAATACAAATACAGGTGTCGGTGCCTCAATGCACGCGAGCCTTGGGAAAGATGGTAGCTTCTTACGAAGAAATTCTATTCGCCAGGTCCCATGCAAGGATCTTCCAGTGGGATCTGTTGGACAAGTGGTCCGGGTCGCATCTTCAGATGCATCGGCGGATAACCCTGTCTCCAAGGGCCAGGGTGTCACTGTGGTGGTGACTGCAGAGTGCTCATCTTCTAGGGGGCCGCAGATTCGGCATACAGGACTGGGTCCTGGTGACCACGGATGCCAGCCTTCAAGGCTGGGGGGCAGTCACACAGGGAAGAAACTTCCAAAGCCTATGGAAAAGTCAGGAGACTTCCCTACACATAAATGTTCTGGAACTATGGGCCATTTACAATGCCCTAAGTCAGGCTAGACCCCTGCTTCAACACCGGCCGGTGCTGATCCAGTCAGACAACATCACGGCAGTCACTCATGTAAACCGACAGGGTGGCACAAGAAGCAGGATGGCGATGGCAGAAGCCACAAGGATTCTCCGATGGGCGGAAAATCATGTGTTAGCACTGTCAGCAGTATTCATTCCTGGAGTGGACAACTGAGAAGCAGACTTTCTCAGCAGACACGACCTCCACCCGGGAGAGTGGGGACTTCATCCAGAAGTCTTCCAAATGATTGTACACCGTTGGGAAAGGCCACAGGTGGACATGATGGCGTCCCGCCTCAACAAAAAGCTACAGAGATATTGCGCCAAGTCAAGGGACCCTCAGGCGATAGCTGTGGACGCTCTGGTAACACCGTGGGTGTACCAGTCGGTGTATGTGTTCCCTTCTCTGCCTCTCATACCCAGGGTAATGAGAATAATAAGAAGGAGAGGAGTAAGAACTATACTCATTGTTCAGGGTTGGCCAAGAAGAGCTTGGAACCCAGAACTCCAAGAAATGATCTCAGAGGACCCATGGCCTCTGCCGCTCAGACAGGACCTGCTGCAGCAGGGGGCCTGTCTGTTCCAAGACGTACCGCGGCTGCGTTTGATGGCATGGCGGTTGAACGCCGGATCCTGAAGGAAAAGGGCATTCCGGAGGAAGTTATCCCTACGCTATTTAAAGCTAGGAAAGAAGTGAACACAAACATTATCACCGCATATGGCGGAAATATGATGCGTGCTGTGAGGCCAGTAAGGCCCCAAAGGAGGAATTTCAGCTAGGTCGATTTCTGCACTTCCTACAAGTCAGAGGTGACTATGGGCCTAAAATTGGGTTCCATTAAGGTCCAGATTTCGGCTCTATCGATTTTCTTCCAAAATAGAACTGGCTTCACTGCCTGAAGTTCAGACTTTTGTTAAGGGAGTGCTGCATAGTCAACCCCCGTTTGTGCCTCCAGTGGCACCGTGGGATCTCAACGTGGTGTTGGATTTCCTGAAGTCGCATTTGGTTGAGCCACTTAAATCCGTGGAGCTACAATACCTCACGTGAAAAGTGGTCATGCTGTGGGCCTTGGCGTCGGCAAGGCGTGTATCAGAATTGGCGGCTTTGTCATGCAAAAGCCCTTATCTGATTTTTTATATGGATAAGGCGGAATTGAGGACTCGTTCCCAATTCCTTCCTAAGGTGGTATCAGTTTTTCATGTGAACCAACCTATTGTGGTGCCTGTGGCTACTTGGGACTTGGAGGATTCCAAGTTTCTGGACGTAGTCAGGGCCCTGAAAAGTATATGTTTCCAGGACGGCTGGAGTCAGGAAAACTGATTTGCTATTTATCCTGTATGCACCCAACAAGCTGGGTGCTCCTGCTTCTAAGCAGACTATTGCTCGCTGGATCTGTAGCACGATTCAACTTGCACATTCTGCGGCTGGACTGCCGCACCCTAAATCTGTAAAAGCCCATTCCACGAGGAAAGTGGGCTCTTCTTGGGCGGCTGCCCGAGGGGTCTCGGCTTTACAAAATTGCTGAGCTGTTACTTGGTCAGGTTCAAACACTTTTGCAAGAGTCTACAAGTTTGATACCCTGGCTGAGGAGGACCTAGAGTTTGCTCATTCGGTGCTGCAGAGTCATCCGCACTCTCCCGCCCATTTGGGAGCTTTGGTATAATCCCCATGGTCCTTACGGAGTCCCCAGCATCCACTTAGGACGTTAGAGAAAATAAGATTTTACTCACCGGTAAATCTATTTCTCGTAGTCCGTAGTGGATGCTGGGCGCCCATCCCAAGTGCGGATTGTCTGCAATACTTGTTTATAGTTATTGCCTAACTAAAGGGTTATTGTTGAGCCATCTGTTGAGAGGCTCAGTTGTTATCATACTGTTAACTGGGTATTGTATCACGAGTTATACGGTGTGATTGGTGTGGCTGGTATGAGTCTTACCCGGGATTCAAAATCCTTCCTTATTGTGTCAGCTCTTCCGGGCACAGTATCCTAACTGAGGTCTGGAGGAGGGTCATAGTGGGAGGAGGCAGTGCACACCAGGTAGTCCTAAAGCTTTCTTTAGTTGTGCCCAGTCTCCTGCGGAGCCGCTATTCACCATGGTCCTTACGGAGTCCCCAGCATCCACTACGAACTACGAGAAATAGATTTACCGGTGAGTAAAATCTTATTATAAAAATGATGATCATTATCATCTGTTTGGTATGATTGATTGATTGATTGATTGATTGATTGATTAATCATACACCTGACTATATAATCCTACAAAATCTCTAACTTTGTGCAAGTGTACATAGAAGAATTGATGCTGTTTTGAAGGCAAAATGTGGTCACACCAAATATTGATTTGGTTTAGATTTCTATTCTGTTCATTCACTTTGCATTTTGTTAATTGATAGAAATAAACTATTAACACTTCTATTTTTTAAAGCATTCTTACTTTGCAGCATTTTTCCACACCTAAAACTTTTGCCCAGTATTGTATATATCATAGCAGTTTGCTGTGTTATAACAATCCTTTCTTTGCCAACATACATTTTTTTATATATTACTCTTTTATTAAAAATTGTTTAAATAAATAAATGCTGACCTTTATTTTAATAGATTTCATTATGTCAAAATCATTTTTTTAAGCTGTTACTTGTTCTGTATATACTGTGTGATTGACATAAGGGAACCCTTCAGTCAATTGGGAGTTTATATCATACTTGCCAATATTTTGTAATTGAAACTTCCTGGAGGGTAGATGGAGACCCTTCAGCATGTGTTAAGGGAGGGTTACAGTGTTTACAATATGTACAGGTGGAGCCACACTAATCGTGGCTCTGTCTGCGACAACGTGCGCCCAGCGAGGCGCACCGCCGGGAACAAATGGTATGCGTGTGCATCGTAGGCATGCACAAGCCCGAGTCACTTTAAATGGGAGCATCTCTGTACACTCGGCATTGGGCCGAGGTGCAGGCTCGCCAATGCATACTGCTCGCCCTCCCCTGTGATGCAGCTACACTAAGTGAGCCTGCCTCCATCTGTAAGTGTGGAATGAAGGCATTGATGCCAGTAGAAAAAATGTCTTAGTACTACTGTGTGTGCATGTCAAAAAATGGGTGTGGCCACATGCCACAAGGCCAATTAAAATGGGGATGTGATACACATATGGAGGTCCAGATACACACATGACCCCAATAGTGCAGTGCCAGATACACATATGTCCCCAAAGCTGCAGTGCCAGATACACATATGCCCCCAATAGTGCCAGATATGTACCCACAGTGCCAGATACAAATATGCCCACACAGTGCCAGATACACATATGCCCCCACAGTGCCAGATTTAAAATATGCACCCACAGTGCCAGATACACTTATGCCCCCACAGTGCCAGATATGCTCACAGTGTCAGATAGAAATAAGCCCCCACAGTGCCAGATACAAATACCCTTACAGTGTCAGATATGTCCCCAGAGTGCCAGATATGCCCCCACAATGCCAGGTACACACAAGCTCCCAGAAGGCCAGGTACACACATGCCCTCCACAGAGCCAGGTACACACATGCACCCTACAGTGCCAGATATGCCCCCACAGTGCCATATACAAATATGCCCGCACAGTGCCAGATACACACATGCCCTCCACAGTGCCAGATATGACCCCACAGTGCCAGATACAAATACCCCCACAGTGTCAGATATGTCCCCACAGTGCCAGATATGCCCCCACAATGCCAGGTACACATATTCCACCACAAGGCCAGGTATGCACATTCCCCCCACAGTGCTGCTTATCGCTGCTTGCTGCTGCAGTGTGTTTGTCAGGGAGGAGAGCGAAGCGCGTGCCTCTCCTGCCGCCCAGTGTTCAGTCTGATGGCATCTTGTATTTTTAAACCAGGTGCCGGTTCGTGAGCCAATCAAAGCTTGGGGTCTGGCAGTCAATAAGGAGCCACCACTGCCTTTCCGCAAGGTCTTGATGGCTCAAGAACTGGCAGCTGGTTTGAGATTCTACACACCGCCGGACTGAGCAATGAGGGGCAGGAGAGGTGCGCGCTGTGCTCTCCTCCCCGACTCACACACATCAGCAGCTGCAAGTATGGCGGACGTCCATACATGCAGCACCAAATGAAGGCCAGATTGCTAGAGCTGCAATATTTGTAAAGCAAAAAACCTGTGCATATCATAATTTGTGCTGAGCTCATAAAAATGTCTAATCAGTCTTTGCAAATAATAAATCAGGAAAATCTGTGAATGTCTTTGGAAACTCCTATGGGATCTAAGCATAGAGCTTTCTGGAACCCACATTCTACTACCATAGAAAATAAAGTACTAAAGCAGCTATAAAATGCATAGTTATATTAATAAACTTATCATATATAGTAGTATCTTTATTGTTAATTTCCTCAGGAACTATATATATAGTACTTAGTGCAGGGGTGGGGAGCCTCCGGCCCGCAGGCCATATAAGGATCACAAAGCTACTTGATCCAGCCTGACCAGGCTCACCTAACTTAGGGAGATGCTGGGTGCCTGCTGAGATTTTATTACTGAGGCAGGAGCTCAGGAGTGAGCTTCGGCTTTCGGCTCAGGCAGTGTACTTGTGCGGCGCTATGGGAAAGATGTCATGACATCTCTCCCATAGTTACGAAGAGTGGGTGGCTAGGCGGAGGGCAGTGGTCCAGAAGCAGGAGCGGGTGTTCTTTTCTTTTAATGTGTGTGTGTAAGCGGTGCTACTTCGGGGCATATCTAATGGGCATAACTACAGGGGGCATATTTAATGGGGAATAACAACTGACTGGGGGCATATCTATTGGGGCATAACAACTGACTGGGGGCATATCTAATGGAGCATAACAACTGACTGGGAATATATCTAATGGGGCATAACAAGTGACTGGGGGCATATGTACTGTGGGCATATCTACTGGGTCATAACAACTAACTGGGGGAATAACTACTGGGGGCATAACTACTGAGTGGGGGCATAACTACTGAATGGGGCATAACTGCTGGGGGCATATTTACAGGGGCATATCTACTGGGGCATAACTACTGTGGGCAGGCTAATTTTTAAGTTGATAATTTTTGAATGACCCCCAAAGGATTTTATAAATATCCAAATGGCCATTGGTAGAAAAAAGGTTCCCCACCCCTGACTTAGTGTCTTCTAACTCTTCAAATTCAATAGAATAGGTATAAAATAACAGCACTTTACAAACATACGCACTTTGCTTATTTGCACTAGTTAGGTACAGAGGTTTCAGAATCATTTAAAAGGTACCTACTTTCATGTGCATTTACTGTATAATAAAAACATTTTTACGTAAAGGGCATAAGGAACAAAGAGAGATTAAAAGAAACAAGATGCAACAACTAAAGCAAAACAAATGTATTCAATTATAAACTGTAGAGCTGGATCAAACAACTCCTGGAGCAGCACACCAACAGTCCAGACATCTAAAAAAGCAGTGAAAACATCATAATCTGAATCAAATAAAGTTATTTAATACTATAGGTGTTAGTCAATTTTTGAGTGTTACAAATCATGGTTGTAATTTAACAAAGAAAAAGGAATATTTCACTTTCCATGCTGCTTTTATTTGAAACTGTATCATCCAGGTATTTCACTACCCATCAAAGGTTTTTAAACCTTTTAATATATCAACATGTCAATCATGCAAAGTACAGTATTTTCATGCATAGGTTTTTCTCTCCCAACCTGCTGAGCTTCCTATTAGATGTTGTCTTAGAAATATTCTTTCATTTAGTGTATATGGTTTCAACTCAGCAGGATATTTTTTTATTGTGCTGCAAGCATTTTACAGGATTAACACTATACTGTATATGCTGTATGTATGTGATGACTATATTTATAAGTAATATCAAATGGATTTAAGAAAACTGTACCAGGAATTATGATATTTGAATGGATATGTGATAGATTTACATATAGAAAGTTAGGTACTGTAGGGCACTAGAAGGGTGTACAAAGTAGAACAAGGGTCTCCTCAAAGCCATAATTAGACATTATATTGTGCTGGGCAAGAGTGAGCACTGGCGCCACCCTACCAACTACAGTATATATTTGTATTTATTTGTTTGCAATTTCCCTCTATATTTTATTTTACTGCTTTATGTCATTTTCTCACCACCCCCTCCATAAATATTTCCTTAATGACTTTCTGCCATTACAGTATCTCTCCTCCACTATCTACTGCCACCTCTTGTGTAGCTCTATCCTAAGGGAATGAGTCCCAAGATCCTAAGCCACTGGTGAGTTTGGAAGAAATTACATTTTATAAATGAGTCCCAAAGTGATTAATCAAGTCCAGCTCTGAAGAAGAATGATGTTGTGAAAGCGGGTTTGGATGTAGTAAGATACTCATGACTGTTGACTGACAACTTTTGAATCCAAGCCTGGAATAATCTCCCCAATGGGGATAGATTAGGTGGTAGTGCAATCTGCTGAGAAGAGAGAACTTCTTTGATGATCTTCTCAGATTTTATTGATTTCTTTAGAAATACGAAGTTCATATTTCAACGGTGTTTTATATACCATTGTTAGACCTGATTCAGAGTAATCATTAATCATGCATGCATCAATGTCCTAGGTTGTTATACACCTGCTAAATTAAATCAGGTTCAAGTTGTACCTCTAAAATAAACTTGTAAAAACTATAATGTAGCAATATACATTTGTACCCTTTATAAAGCAAATTGAAACAATGGTATGAAAAATATAGATTCACACTAAAATAGCAGTATCCAGAGGACAGCAAGGTGCACTAAAAAAACTCATATTCACCACTGTATTGGTTGAGCAACATACATAATTTTTGAAGAAGGCAAATTAATTAAGATCAGAAGATTTTTAATGGCTTGTTAATGATTTCAGGTGTAATTTTATACTGGAAATGACTGGAAATTAATGTTATTGATGTTAAAAAATACTGTAGGAATAAAAAAAGGTTCAAATTACATGACTTGTACTGTTTTTATCAATTTTTGTATGAATCCAGATCCAAAACCAAAAACTAAACACTTTTGGTTTGCCAAAACCAAAACATGACAATGATTTAGAACCAAAACCAATACACGAGGGAGTTAGAATCCAATTGGTGTTTCTGAGCAAAAAAAAGGACCAATGATCTTGAAAGTTCTTCATGTTGTGCATGGGCACCTGGGAATGGAAAAGACTATGGGACTTGTTGCTGTTTGCTTCTATTAGCCTTAGACTAATAGAGATTTGAAGCAATATACAGTAGCAAGTCATGTTGATAAATTCCTGCCCACAGCAAGCAGCCCCTTTAGAGAATACATAAAGTAATGGCTCACTAGAGCTGGTGTGCATTGATTTTCACTCTAGGAAGGAAAAGTATATATGCAGGGTGGCTCTACCCACTCAGCAAAAAGATGCAGAGCAGGGAGGCACCAGGCTGGAGAGGTGCTCACACTGCTCTACATACCTGCTGTCTGTTTCCGACATCTGCCACTGCACCTGTCACACTGTGTGACAAGCAGCAACAGGCAGCTTGTAGCACCCTCTCAATCAGGACAATCATGGCCTGGAAATGGAGCGTAGCCACATGGGACTCAGGGCTGGAGCTACACAGGGGGCTGAGGGAGCAAAGCTGCATGGATGGGACCTTCCAGGGCTGCTGTGGTGTGTACTATATATAAAAGAATGAGCTGCTGCTATGTACAGTGAGTGGAGAGAAAGAGTGAGTAAGTAAGAGGTGTATGCATGTGTGTGAGTAGGCTGGCACTGCGTGTGTGTGTGTGTGTGTGTGTGTGTGTGTGTGTGTGTGTGTGTGTGCGCGTCTGTGGCACCAGTACTGTGGGCATTTTGTGTGTAAGTGCTGCTACTGCTATGGGTATTATGTGTGTTAGTGGCACAATTACTGGGGGCATTATGTGTGTAAGCAGTTCTACTGCTGTGGGCATTATGTGCATAAGCGATGCTACTGATGTGGGCATTATGCGCATAAGCAATGCTACTGTGGGCATTATATGTATAAGTGGCTCTACTGTTGGCATTAAGTTCTTTAGTGGCACTACTGCTGTGGGCATTAAGTGCGTAAGCGGCAATACTCAGTGGGCATTATGTGTGTAAGTGGCACAACTACTGGGGAATTACAGTATGTGCATAAGCAGCGCTACTCCTGTGGGCATTATGTGTGTAAGTGGCACAACTACTCGGGCTCTATGTGCATTAGTGGCGCTATTGCTGTAGGCATTATGGGGGTAATTCAGAGTTGATCGCAGCAGCAAATTTGTTAGCAGTTGGGCAAAACCATTTGCACTGCAGATGTGGCAGATATAACATTTGCAGAGAGCAGGGCTGTTTCTAGCCAATTTGGCTCCCAGTGCGAGATTTAAAAATGCGCCCCCCCCCTTTGACATGAAAAAATGTGCCCCCCCATAGATATAAAAAAGGGTGTTGCCTCTGTAAAATGGGTGTGGCCTCTGTAAAATGGGCGTGGCCTCATCTGAAAAGACTACCTTACAACCCATTTTTTTACCTTGCACAGACAGATCACGGCGAGCACAGGAAAAAAATAAAAATATATATATTACGCCATACACCGCAATGCCCTTGACACATTAAATCCCCATTTTACATGTTACGGCAGGCAAGAGTCCCCATTTTTCACATTACGGCATGCAAGTGTCCCCATTTTCCACATTACGGCAGGCAACAGCCCCCATTTTACATAATACGGCAGGCAAGAGCCCCCATTTTACACAATAAGGCAGGCAAGTGTCCCCATTTTACACAATACGGCAGGCAAGTGTACCCATTTTACACAGTACGGCAGGCAAGTGTACCCATTTTACACAGTACGGCAGGCAAGTGCACCCATTTTACACAGTACGGCAGGCAGGTGTCCCCATTTTACACAGTACGGCAGGCAGGTGTCCCCATTTTACACAGTACGGCAGGCAGGTGTCCCGATTTTGCACAGTACGCAGTCAAGAGTCCCTATTTTACACAGTATGCAGGCAGGTGTCCCCATTTTACACAGTACGCAGACAGGTGTCCCCATTTTACACAGTATGCAGGCAGGTGTCCCCATTTTACACAGTATGCAGGCAGGTGTCCCCATTTTACACAGTATGCAGGCAGGTGTCCCCATTTTACACAGTATGCAGGCAGGTGTCCCCATTTTACACAGTACGCAGGCAGGTGTCCCCATTTTACACAGTATGCAGGCAGGTGTCCCCATTTTACACAGTATGCAGGCAGGTGTCCCCATTTTACACAGTACGCAGGCAGGTGTCCCCATTTAACACATTATGGCAGGCAAGTGTCCTCTTTGTATACATGATGGCAGGTGGCAAAGGGAGGGGGGGAGAGAGAGAGGGAGAGGCTGACTTACAGTTGAAGCGGCTCTTCCCGCTCTTTGCCGCCTCTCCCTCCTCTTCGCGGCGCCACCGGCTTGGCTCCCCGTCCTCCCGAGTACCCAGCTCGGGGGGCGGATTTTCGTGGAATGACGCGATTGCGTCGTGACGTCACAACGCACCGCGTCATTCCGCAAAACTCCGCCCCCCGAGCTGGGTACTCGGGAGGACGGAGGAGGTGAGATTTTAAAGTGTTCTAGAAGTGCCGCGGCGGGCGCCCCGTGCGGTTGCACGGCTCGCCCGCCGCAAGAAACGGCACTGGCAGAGAGAGTTAGATTTGGGTGGGGTGTGTTCAAACTGAAATCTAAATTGCAGTGTAAAAATAAAGCAGTCAGTATTTACCCTGCACAGAAACAAAATAACCCACCCAAATCTAACTCTCTCTGCAAATGTTATATCTGTCCCCCCCTGCAGTGCACATGGTTTTGCCCAACTGCTAACAAATTTGCTGCTGCGATCAACTCTGAATTACCCCCTATGTGCGAAAGTGGTGCTACTGCTGTGGGCATTGTGTGCGAAAGTGGCACAACTGGGGGCATTATGTGTATAAGCAACACTACTGCTGTGGGCATTATATGTCTAAGTGGCACAACTACTGGGGTCATTATGTGTGTAAGTGGCTCTACTTCTGCAGGCATTATGTGTTTAAGGGGTGCTACTGCTTTGGGCATTATGTGGATAAGCAACGCTACTGTGGGCATTATGTGCATAAACAATGGTTCTGTGGGCATTATGTGCTGAAGTGGTGCTACTGCTGTGGGTATTATGTATAAGCAGTGCTACTGCTGTTGGCATTATGTGTGTAAGCTGCACTACTGTTGTTGGCATTTTGTGTATAAGCTACTGTGGGCATTATATTAATAAGTAGCACTGTTGTGGGCATTATTTGTGTAAGCAGCACTGCTACTGTGGGCATTATGTATAAGGGATGCTACTGCTGTGGGCATTATGTGTATAAGTGGCACTACTGTGAATCACCTGCCTACCCTTTCCGCACATCTCTGATCAAAACTCACCAAATTTCCAGCAATACATGTAACACCCACACTAAGGTACTGAGTAAAACTAACTTACTTTGGTAAGTTATTTTCTTCTGGCAGTGAGAGGAAGGTATGATGTTTTCTTCCAGACACAGATTTATAGTTCACCAACAAATTTCTTTATTTAAGAAAACATTTTAATTTTAAAGACCCATGAAAAGACTTTCAGAAAGCCATCACAATGCTTTTGCAACCTGTTTACAACAATAAACACTAGTTGTTTTCTAGATTATCATAAAGTTTATGCAAAATTAATAACTCTCAATATAGTGTACCGCAAAAGTACATGTGGACTGGCCAGACCCTCTCCCTTTGTGCACAGTGAGTCCATTGCCCTAAAAGCTAGCAAAGGCAATTACCCGGGCTCCATAGTAAGAACTAAGGGGGTCATTCCGAGTTGATCGCTCGCTAGCTGTTTTTAACAGCCGTGCAAATGCTAAGCTGCCACCCTCTGGGAGTGTATCTTAGCTTAGCAGAAGTGTGAACGAAAGGATCGCAGAGCGACTACAAAAAAATTGTGCAGTTTCAGAGTAGCTCCAAACCTACTCATAACTTTTGATCACTTCAGACTGTTTAGTTCCGGATTTGACGTCACAAACACGCCCAGCCACGCCTGCATTTTTCCGGACACGCCTGCGTTTTTTCGATCACTCCCTGAAAACAGTCAGTTGACACCCAGAAACGCCCCCTCCCTGTCAATCACTCTGCGGCCAGCACTGCGACTGAAAAGCTTTGCTAGACCTTGTGTGAAACTACTTCGGCCGTTGTGAAAGTACATCGCGCGTGCGCATTGCGCCACATACGCATACGCAGAAGTGCCATTTTTTGGCATCATCACTGCACAGCAAACATTTTCAGCTAGCGATCAACTCGGAATGACCCCCTAAATGTGGATGAGATATCCTGACAGACATGTACTATAGTCAGGGCCGGTTCTTGCCCTTGTGGCGCCCCGGGCAAAAATAGGGGCGTGGCTTCATATGGGGGCGTGGCCAGTTACGCCTCCATTTGTGCCCCTGTAGCGCAGCTGGAAGAAAAATAAAAATAAAATAAAAGTATACTTACAATCCCCGCTCCTGATTCCAGACCTCCTCCTCCGCCGGCGCCGCTCTTCTCCTGTCCTCGGATCTATGGGAAAGACGTCATTACATCTCTCCCATAGCACAGCATAGACACTAGAGGTCAATTATGACCCCTAGTGTCTGTGCCACTATGCTGTGCGGTGCGCGATGACGTCATCGCGCACCGCACAGCACAGGTCCTCTCCATGAAGGGAAACTAGACGTGTAGCGTCTGGTTCCCTTCAAAGCGGGGGACCAGCGGCGGGCACAGCGGGAGGCACTGCGGGGGGCACAGTGGCGGATCTTGCCATGGTGCGGCGCCATCCAGATGGCGCCGGCGCCCTCCGGAAGGCGGCGCCCCGGGCAAAAGTACTGCTTGCCCATGGCAAGATCCGCTACTGACTATAGTGTCTACTGCACTTTAAACTTGAATGATGCAAACCATGCTTGTATGCAGTTTTTTCTTGAAGACTGAGTAAGAACAGCTGCTACACTTCGAATCCTCACTATCTCCAATACAGGCTGCTTCTGCGTGAGTTACGTCAATCCTGTTTAAACTTAGCAAGCACTGCATAATGTATTAATGTCAGAATTAATGTGAAGAGCAAGAAGAGTTTACGAATTACTGCTACTTCTATATTGTGTAGTCTGAAGTACTTTTTAGGGTTCATTTCTTTTCCTTAATGCAGCTAAATAAGTTTCAGCTGCTAGCCTACACAGCAAACTTAGCACTTTCCTGTCACAATTTCCGTCAAATAGTAGCATTGACGATTAGCATGGTTTGCCTGACACAGACACTTTTACTGTAGCTCCTGACTGAATATTATTACAGAAGACAGAACAGCTTTTCCGAATTTATCTTAGATGTCACTATGTGTAAATTAGACGAGTTATAGGCATTTATGGAGTTAATGAATCATGCCCTTACTGTCACGTGCCTGCTTAGTTTAATTTAGTGGTGTGCTGTAGTGCAAGCAGGGTTAACAGACCTGATCCTGATGTCTGAGTCTTAGCAGTTTCATAACCACCAGTGCTGTGAGAGAATCTCCCCCCTCTCTTTGGTAGCTCAGCAGTCAGTTATCCCAAGAAGACAGACTCCTGGGAAGCTCCCTCACACTTTCCTCAGATGACTCCTGGGGCAAAATTTACTAATATTCGTGTTTGAGTCGGTTTGTGCAGTGTTTAAACTCGTTTTGTATCGGGTGCATTTTCATGCAACTTTTTGAATCCATATACGCAAAGTTACGAAGCAGTCGACTTTATGGTTTTCGTGTTTTCCGATGTCGATGCCAGTCGGGTTTTTTTGCCACATTTGCGGCCGTCATTGTCGTTTGCATTCGTGATTTTGTTGATTTTTCTGTTTTTTTTTCTAAGTTAAACGCGGCAGGGTTTTTTTTTTTCCGCGGCCGCATTTTCACTTTTAGTTTCGTTTTTCATCCCCGTTCGTGATTGGTTGTGTTTCAGATGGTAGGAGTGTCTGTGCGCAACCATATAAATATTAGTGATGAGCACCGGAAATTTTTCGGGTTTTGTATTTTGGTTTTGGGTTCGGTTCCGCGGCCGTGTTTTGGGTTCGAACGCGTTTTGGCAAAACCTCACCGAATTTTTTTTGTCGGATTCGGGTGTGTTTTGGATTCGGGTGTTTTTTTCAAAAAACCCTAAAAAACAGCTTAAATCATAGAATTTGGGGGTAATTTTGATCCCAAAGTATTATTAACCTCAATAAGCATAATTTCCACTAATTTTCAGTCTATTCTGAACACCTCACACCTCACAATATTATTTTTAGTCCTAAAATTTGCACCGAGGTCGCTGGATGACTAAGCTCAGCGACCCAAGTGGCCGACACAAACACCTGGCCCATCTAGGAGTGGCACTGCAGTGTCACGCAGGATGGCCCTTCAAAAAACTACTCCCCAAACAGCACATGACGCAAAGAAAAAAAAGAGGCGCAATGAGGTAGCTGTGTGAGTAAGCTAAGCGAC
Organism: Pseudophryne corroboree; assembly: GCF_028390025.1. NCBI lineage: Eukaryota > Metazoa > Chordata > Amphibia > Anura > Myobatrachidae > Pseudophryne > Pseudophryne corroboree. Next base: position 380,039,758 of record NC_086444.1, on the reverse strand, counting down.
CCTAGTGGCCGACACAAACACCTGGCCCATCTAGGAGTGGCACTGCAGTGTCACGCAGGATGGCCCTTCCAAAAAACACCCCCCAAACAGCACATGACGCAAAGAAAAAAAGAGGCGCAATGAGGTAGCTGTGTGACTAAGATAAGCGACCCAAGTGGCCGACACAAACACCTGGCCCATCTAGGAGTGGCACTGCAGTGTCACGCAGGATGGCCCTTCCAAAAACTACTCCCCAAACAGCACATGACGCAAAGAAGAAAAATAAGAGGCGCAATGAGGTAGCTGTGTGACTAAGATAAGCGACCCTAGTGGCCGAGACAAACACCTGGCCCATCTAGGAGTGGCACTGCAGTGTCACGCAGGATGGTCCTTCCAAAAAACACCCCCCAAACAGCACATGACGCAAAGAAAAAAAGAGGCGCAATGAGGTAGCTGTGTGACTAAGATAAGCGACCCAAGTGGCCGACACAAACACCTGGCCCATCTAGGAGTGGCACTGCAGTGTCACGCAGGATGGCCCTTCCAAAAACTACTCCCCAAACAGCACATGACGCAAAGAAAAATGAAAGAAAAAAGAGGTGCAAGATGGAATTGTCCTTGGGCCCTCCCACCCACCCTTATGTTGTATAAACAGGACATGCACACTTTAACCAACCCATCATTTCAGTGACAGGGTCTGCCACACGACTGTGACTGAAATGACGGGTTGGTTTGGACCCCCACCAAAAAAGAAGCAATTAATCTCTCCTTGCACAAACTGGCTCTACAGAGGCAAGATGTCCACCTCATCATCATCCTCCGATATATCACCGTGTACATCCCCCTCCTCACAGATTATCAATTCGTCCCCACTGGAATCCACCATCTCAGCTCCCTGTGTACTTTGTGGAGGCAATTGCTGCTGGTCAATGTCTCCACGGAGGAATTGATTATAATTCATTTTAATGAACATCATCTTCTCCACATTTTCTGGATGTAACCTCGTACGCTGATTGCTGACAAGGTGAGCAGCGGCACTAAACACTCTTTCGGAGTACACACTTGTGGGAGGGCAACTTAGGTAGAATAAAGCCAGTTTGTGCAAGGGCCTCCAAATTGCCTCTTTTTCCTGCCAGTATAAGTACGGACTGTCTGACGTGCCTACTTGGATGCGGTCACTCATATAATCCTCCACCATTCTTTCAATGGGGAGAGAATCATATGCAGTGACAGTAGACGACATGTCCGTAATCGTTGTCAGGTCCTTCAGTCCGGACCAGATGTCAGCATCAGCAGTCGCTCCAGACTGCCCTGCATCACCGCCAGCGGGTGGGCTCGGAATTCTGAGCCTTTTCCTCGCACCCCCAGTTGCGGGAGAATGTGAAGGAGGAGATGTTGACAGGTCGCGTTCCGCTTGACTTGACAATTTTCTCACCAGCAGTTCTTTGAACCCCAGCAGACTTGTGTCTGCCGGAAAGAGAGATCCAAGGTAGGTTTTAAATCTAGGATCGAGCACGGTGGCCAAAATGTAGTGCTCTGATTTCAACAGATTGACCACCCGTGAATCCTTGTTAAGCGAATTAAGGGCTCCATCCACAAGTCCCACATGCCTAGCGGAATCGCTCTGTGTTAGCTCCTCCTTCAATGTCTCCAGCTTCTTCTGCAAAAGCCTGATGAGGGGAATGACCTGACTCAGGCTGGCAGTGTCTGAACTGACTTCACGTGTGGCAAGTTCAAAAGGTTGCAGAACCTTGCACAACGTTGAAATCATTCTCCACTGCGCTTGAGACAGGTGCATTCCACCTCCTATATCGTGCTCAGTTGTATAGGCTTGAATGGCCTTTTGCTGCTCCTCCAACCTCTGAAGCATATAGAGGGTTGAATTCCACCTCGTTACCACTTCTTGCTTCAGATGATGGCAGGGCAGGTTCAGGCGTTTTTGGTGGTGCTCCAGTCTTCTGTACGTGGTGCCTGTACGCCGAAAGTGTCCCGCAATTCTTCTGGCCACCGACAGTATCTCTTGCACGCCCCTCTCGTTTTTTAAATAATTATGCACCACCAAATTCAAGGTATGTGCAAAACATGGGACGTGCTGGAATTTGCCCAGATTTAATGCACACACAATATTGCTGGCGTTGTCCGATGCCACAAATCCACAGGAGAGTCCAATTGGGGTAAGCCATTCTGCGATGATCTTCCTCAGTTGCCGTAAGAGGTTTTTAGCTGTGTGCGTATTCTGGAAAACGGTGATACAAAGCGTAGCCTGCCTAGGAAAGAGTTGGCGTTTGCGAGATGCTGCTACTGGTGCCGCCGCTGCTGTTCTTGCGGCGGGAGTCCATACATCTACCCAGTGGGCTGTCACAGTCATATAGTCCTGAGCCTGCCCTGCTCCACTTGTCCACATGTCCGTGGTTAAGTGGACATTGGGTACAACTGCATTTTTTAGGACACTGGTGAGTCTTTTTCTGAGGTCTGTGTACATTTTCGGTATCGCCTGCCTAGAGAAATGGAACCTAGATGGTATTTGGTACCGGGGACACAGTACCTCCAACAAGTCTCTAGTTGGCTCTGCAGTAATGATGGATACCGGAACCACGTTTCTCACCGCCCAGGATGCCAAGGCCTCAGTTATCCGCTTTGCAGCAGGATGACTGCTGTGATATTTCATCTTCCTCGCAAAGGACTGTTGGACAGTCAATTGCTTGGTGGAAGTAGTAAAAGTGGTCTTACGAGTACGACTTCCCCTCTGGGGTGACCATCGACTCCCAGCAGCAACAAAAGCAGCGCCAGCAGCAGTAGGCGTTACACGCAAGGATGCATCGGAGGAATCCCAGGCAGGAGAGGACTCGTCAGAATTGCCAGTGACATGGCCTGCAGGACTATTGGCATTCCTGGGGAAGGAGGAAATTGACACTGAGGGAGTTGGTGGGGTGGTTTGCGTGAGCTTGGTTACAAGAGGAAGGGATTTACTGGTCAGTGGACTGCTTCCGCTGTCGCCCAAAGTTTTTGAACTTGTCACTGACTTATGATGAATGCACTGCAGGTGACGTATAAGGGAGGATGTTCCGAGGTGGTTAACGTCCTTACCCCTACTTATTACAGCTTGACAAAGGCAACACGCGGCTTGATAAATGTTGTCCGCATTTCTGTTGAAATACTTCCACACCGAAGAGCTGATTTTTTTGGTATTTTCACCAGGCATGTCAATGGCCCTATTCCTCCCACGGACAACAGGTGTCTCCCCGGGTGCCTGACTTAAACAAACCACCTCACCATCAGAATCCTCCTGGTCAATTTCCTCCCCAGCGCCAGCAACACCCATATCCTCCTCATCCTGGTGTACTTCAACACTGACATCTTCAATCTGACTATCAGGAACTGGACTGCGGGTGCTCCTTCCAGCACTTGCAGGGGGCGTGCAAATGGTGAAAGGCGCATGCTCTTCACGTCCAGTGTTGGGAAGGTCAGGCATCGCAAACGACACAATTGGACTCTCCTTGTGGATTTGTGATTTCGAAGAATGCACAGTTCTTTGCTGTGCTTTTGCCAGCTTGAGTCTTTTCATTTTTCTAGCGAGAGGCTGAGTGCTTCCATCCTCATGTGAAGCTGAACCACCAGCCATGAACATAGGCCAGGGCCTCAGCCGTTCCTTGCCACTCCGTGTGGTAAATGGCATATTGGCAAGTTTACGCTTCTCCTCCGACAATTTTATTTTAGATTTTTGAGACCCTTTTTTACTGATATTTGGTGTTTTGGATTTTACATGCTCTGTACTATGACATTGGGCATCGGCCTTGGCAGACGACGTTGCTGGCATTTCATCGTCTCGGCCATGACTAGTGGCAGCAGCTTCAGCACGAGGTGGAAGTCGATCTTGATCTTTCCCTATTTTTGGAACCTCAACATTTTTGTTCTCCATATTTTAATAGGCACAACTAAAAGGCACCTCAGGTAAACAATGGAGATGGATGGATACTAGTATACTTATGGATGGATGAGCGACTGCCGACACAGAGGTAGCTACAGCCGTGGACTACCGTACTGCGTCTGCTGCTAATATAGACTGGATGATAATGATATAAAAAATATATATATATCACTACTGCAGCCGGACAGGTATATATTATATAATGACGGACCTGCTGGACACTGTCAGCACTGCAGACTCCTAAAGTAAGCTACTAGTATCAAGAAGATAGAAAAAAAAAACACAACAGGTAGGTGGTATACAATTATGGATGGACGAGCGACTGCCGACACAGAGGTAACTACAGCCGTGGACTACCGTACTGCATCTGCTGCTAATATAGACTGGATGATAATGATATAAAAAATATATATATATCACTACTGCAGCCGGACAGGTATATATTATATAATGACGGACCTGCTGGACACTGTCAGCACTGCAGACTCCTAAAGTAAGCTACTAGTATCAAGAAGATAGAAGAAAAAAAAAAACACAACAGGTAGGTGGTATACAATTATGGATGGACGAGCGACTGCCGACACAGAGGTAGCTACAGCCGTGGACTACCGTACTGCGTCTGCTGCTAATATAGACTGGATGATAATGATATAAAAAATATATATATATCACTACTGCAGCCGGACAGGTATATATTATATAATGACGGACCTGCTGGACACTGTCAGCACTGCAGACTCCTAAAGTAAGCTACTAGTATCAAGAAGATAGAAAAAAAAAACACAACAGGTAGGTGGTATACAATTATGGATGGACGAGCGACTGCCGACACAGAGGTAGCTACAGCCGTGGACTACCGTACTGCGTATGCTGCTAATATAGACTGGATGATAATGATATAAAAAATATATATATATATCACTACTGCAGCCGGACAGGTATATATTATATAATGACGGACCTGCTGGACACTGTCAGCAGAATGCGTTTATATAATAAGAACACCACACGACGAGTGTTTAACTTTTTCAGGCAGACAATCACAATATACTGGTGGTCACTGGTCACTGGTCAGTCACACTGGCAGTGGCACTCTGGCAGCAAAAGTGTGCACTGTTAAATATATGTACTCCTGCTATAACTGCTCCCCAGTCTCCCCCACAAGCTGTGTGAGCAGTGAGCACTCAGCACAGTCAGATATACATAGATGATGCAGCACACTGAGGCTGAGCACAGATATGGTATACTGTGTCACTGTGTATCGTTTTTTTTTCAGGCAGAGAACGGATTATATTAAATAATAATAAAACTGCACTGGTGGTCACTGGTCAGACAGTCACTAGTAAACTCTGCACTCTCTGAGTACTCCTAAGCTCCAGTAAATCAAGTGTCTCACTCTCACTATCTATTTCTATTCTAAACGGAGAGGACGCCAGCCACGTCCTCTCCCTATCAATCTCAATGCACGTGTGAAAATCACGGCGACGCGCGGCTCCTTATATAGAATCCGAGTCTCGCGATAGAATCCGAGCCTCGCGAGAATCCGACAGCGGGATGATGACGTTCGGGCGCGCTCGGGTTAACCGAGCAAGGCGGGAAGATCCGAGTCTGCCTCGGACCCGTGTAAAAGCGTGAAGTTCGGGGGGGTTCGGTTTCCGAGAAACCGAACCCGCTCATCACTAATAAATATGCCCCAAACCGTCCGCACCTCGTGGGTTTAGTTAGTGGTGAGGAGGAGGGAGGTTGTGCTGTGGAGGTAGGTGAATTTGTGGTTTGGTGAGGAGTGTTGGTAGCGATTTCTGAGTGTGGTATTGTGTCTGAAAGTCGTCTTGTCATTCTTGTAGTCTTGTGTTTTGTGGTTTTGTCTCATTTTTAGTCCAAGTTATTTTTCTTTATAGTCCCTTGTCAGTGTTTGTGTGCATGTGTGTGTGTGTGTGTGTGTGTGTGTGTGTGTGTGTGTGTGTGTGGGGGGGGGGGGGTGAGTTGTGTAGTGGTAGTGGAGGAGTGTGTTGTTTGTCTATTTTTTTTCTGTGTTAACTGTTTAGACACACAATTTTGTGTGACCCAGAGGTGGGTGAGGTGGAGGGTGTGAGTGAGGGGGAGGAGGTCGGTCAGGTGGAGGAGGTGAGTGTTAGTGAGGTTAGTGAGGTGGAGGTGGTGGGTGAGGTTGCTGCAGCAGCTTCAAGTGATAGTGACAGTCAGAGTGCTCCGCAGCCACGTACCACTACTAAGACTGGGCGGAATGTAAAGTTTAGTTTTGCTGAAAATGTGGCATTGCTGCGTGAGCTGATGAAGTATCAGAGGCAGCTATTTGGTCCTGAGTCCGCCAACGTGCCAACACGGAGGAAGACGGTGTTGTGGGTGAAAGTTGTTGCTGCTGTCAATAGTGAAGGGGTGGTCAAGCGGACGAAGGACACGTTCCGCAAACGGTACTATGACATAAAGCGACGTGTCAAGTCCAAAATGGCCAAGGAGGCGAAGTCGGCTTGAAAAACCGGTGGTGGGCAGCCCTATATTGCAAGATATCTGGAGTATGAGGAGCCCATGCGGAGTGTCGTACCTCCTGAAGTAGTCTCTGCAACCCATGTCCGGGATTCAGATAGGCCCAGGAAGAATGGTGAGCATGTGTATTTGCATTAACATTCTATGACCTTATTTTTTTTTTTTTTTTTTTTTCTAAAAATGTGTGTCATGTCACGATGCATATTACTCCCATCTTCAAGTGTGTGTCAGCAAATACATTGTTTTGGTTAATGTTTAATACAAAAGCCAATGTAACATCTTACTTTATTGTATGTCATGTGTTTTTATCTAAGATATTTTGCATGTGTAGTTTGGACTTGGTGTGTCACTGAATTGTCCTGCAATAATGTTTTCCTTTTGGACCTTTTTTTTTATGATTGTGACTATGTTTTATATTTATGTGATCCATGTGCAATGTTTCAAAAACAGTGGTTGTCATGTTAGAGGCTGGAGTAGTGGAAAGTGGTTTGGAAACCACTTACATGTGTTATGTCATTATTACATAATGTAATATTTTTTTACAAAATACCACTATTTCTTTGATAATTTTTAGTTTGTATTTGTACCGTGACACCACACTGCAGTGTAATTTTTAAAATATTTTTACATTTTGGTTTGGCTCATATAGTGGTAATGTGTGTTTGGAGTGCCACATCACAGAGCAATTTATATATTGCATCTGAAATATTTTTCCTTTCAATACAAAATGAAGATGTGTGTGTTTTTGGTTGTTAATGTTTGTTTTTTTACTTGTGGCCTATGTCAGTGTCCTGTACATGTTTTCCTGTGTTGATTTTTCCATAGTGCATATGTCTATTGGACAATGTTTATTGTTTTATGTATTGTATTTTTTGTTTCCGGTCCTTATGTTTTTATTAAAAATAAAGCAAGCATTTCTTAAAGAATAAATGTTTATAAGCATAATGGGTGGATGTATCAACAATAGCATGAATACATTTTTTTTTTAATACAGTGTTTGAAAAAAGCAGTACTACTCGTCGTCCAGTAACTCCTATCACATCTGATGCTGATGACGCTGCGGAAGCAGGTAAAGTGTCCATTGTAGTATAGGGTATGTTTGTAAAGGAATGGCCATAACAAAATTGCACTTTCATTAATGGGTCCATCAAAAGAAGTATGGAGCAGCAGAAGTGGGACTTCTGTAAGATATCACAAAAAACCTGTGTCCGAAAAGAAAGCAAGGTCTGATGTCCAGGGCCAACCACAGCAGGCTACCCCGCCACGAAGATTATCGTCAGTATGTTCTGCCCCCCCACTCCAAATTTTGGACACACCTCCAAGACGTCATCCACACTCCCCTCATCTTGATTGTGAGTATAAAACTGAAATAAATGTAAACAATTTCAGAACGTAATCAAACTTTTTCTTAACCGCATTAAGTCAAAACACATCAAAAACTTAGATACTTACCGCAGTAAGTAAAACCTGAAATGGAATCCAAGCAAAATGGCCTTGTCCACATCCAGTAAAGATACGTATGTCCACTTGAGCCATACAGTATCACATTGTGTGTAAGATGCTGCAACAAAAAATTGTTTATTTTTAGAAAAATGTAAGGTTGTTTTTCCAAATTTCACATGTGTGTTTGAGCTAACATTGCCAAATACATATAAAAACATTACTATGTTTGTTTTATCAAAGCTATAAGGTAACACATTATGGATTCCAATGTGTTTTTATGGAGGAGTATGTCTGAGCTACAATAAAACTAAAGTGTTTGCTTTCACAATTAAGTAACCAGACACATTTGCCACAAACAGGCATATGTATGTATTTAAGTTATGAGTGATGATGTTGCTAGGCAGAATATTTGAAAGCAACAGTGAATGACATGTGTTCCATGTGTAGTGATTTGTTTACATTTCTCAAACATATGGATAGCTAATGGAGATTTGTTTAACATTTCAGCTTCTAGTCCTGGTAACAGCATCCCTCCGCAACAACAGCATCACAGTGACATGGAGGAGACAATCATCTTAGAAATACAGCCATTAAGCCAAGGAATGAGCCCCCCAGCACCTGTGAGTACACCACCACAGCAAAGCACACCACCAACACAACACAGCCCAACAACACCAGTAACACAAGGGCCTGATCAGGTGTTTTGGACCATTTTAGCTAGACAGCAGGCCACTAATGAAGATTGCCTGCATAGGCAGACACAAATGTTTGCAAGCCTACCATGTCACCTCAGAAGAATATCAAGGAATATGAGTAGACAAAATGAACAAACAACCAGAATTGGCAATACCATGGAACTCATGTGTACAGACATTACACAGGTCATGGGCAACTTACAGCGCATAATGGAAGAACAGCACAGACTAATGGAAGAACAGCAGAGACAACGGCAAAGTTATATGAACATTTTTCAAAACAATCAAAAGATTAATGAAAGTTTATTCCGAATTGTAGACAATCAAAATGCTGCTACACGTTTACTCAATGCCACCCTCACTGACCTGAATGAAACACTCAGATCCATGCACCAACAGCAAACAAGCAGCAGTTCTGGTACGACTACTCCAAATATCATGCCAGTCTCATCACCGCCAAGACGCTCCACCAGAGCATGACAACATGACAGTGCTAAAGGCAAAGGGCAGGACAAGCAGCCACCCAAAAAAACTTGAAAAAAATACAAATTAGACATTTCTGATAAGTAACTTTAAATAGTTAGTAAGTGTATGTTTGGCAAAATATATATAACACTTAGCTCCTTGACAATTTATACAACATCATTAATTATAAGTGGTACAAACAACAACATAAAATTTGTACGCACATTTATTCTTTACCATCTTTTTTTGTATTGGAGGAGGGAAATGTTGATGGAGCCGCACATACATGTTAGCAGGAAGTAACCAGACCACTTGATTTTTTTCTAATCATTACTCTTTCTAGATTCCAATAATTCTCCTCTCCTGCACACACAATCATTGCCAGGCAGCCACATACATGTTAGCAGGAAGTAACCAGACCACTTGATTTTTTTCTAATCATTACTCTTTCTAGATTCCAATCATTTACATATCCTGCAGACAATCCAAATTACAATGTTATTGGTAACTATTTTACCTTTCTTCTCTATACAACATTACAAGAATAAAACAATTGAGTTGCGTAAAAAGCTTTCAATATGTTGGCATTGAATTTTTTAAAAAACATTGACAAAATGAATGTCATTATTGTTGGGACATGTTTGTGTGTGTTAAAAATGAGTAAGAATGTTATTACACATGATGCAGAAACCAACAAATAAGAACTTTTTAACAAAAAAACAAAGAATGTGTATAATAATGTATATATGTGGCAAACTGTGTATTTACTTACAAATCAGCAAGTTTACTGCAGCAAACATTATGAAATAAAAAATTTTTGATGACAGAAAGTTTGTGTCCCTTAAATATGATGGAGCATCACACATAGGGACACATGTATTCCTCAAGGCTAACATATTATATGTTGAGGAGTGTTTTTTTGGAACACAGGTTCTCAAACTCGGCCCTCAGGACCCCACACAGTGCATGTTTTGCAGGTCTACTCACAGAATCACAAGTGACATAATTAGCTCCACCTGTGAACCTTTTAACATATGTCTGTGAGTAATTTATACACCTGTGCTTCTACTGGGTTACGTGAAAAACATGCACTGTGTGGGGTCCTGAGGGTCGAGTTTTTGAACCTGTGCATTAGGACGTTACACACAATGATAAAGTAAAATACTAAATGGATTATGTGTGCTTGTAATAAATTAGCACTGCAAGTTTACGATCACTTATCCAGACTTAATGCATGCCACTCATAATCTGTTGTTTTGAGTTTTAAAATACACACAATACACATGCGACATTTGTTTTGCATAAAGCGAGGGTATGTTTGTATGTGTCAAGGAGACAGACACATTCTGAGTAATGGTTTTGGCAATAAAAATGGCCAAACATCTATTTATGATTATACAACAAATGAAATAATCAAACCAAACTTACCTTAGAAATAGCGAGTGATGAGCTCTTGCCTACCCTGCCTCCCTACATCTGTACTCCAAGTATCACCAGATGTCTCTAATTCCTCTGCTTGCTGGCTGCTTTCTTCATTCTCCTCCTCCTCAACATGTGGCAGATGTTGTTGCAAACACATGTTATGAAGAAAGCAGCAGCAGAACACAATTTGAGTCACCTTCGAGGGACTATACAACAAAAGGCCACCAGACTTATCCAGACACCGAAACCTAGATTTCAGCACACCAAAACATCTTTCTATCACATTCCGCGTGGACTTATGTGCATAATTGTAATTGTGTTCAGCAGGGGTATCAGGTCGGGACAATGGAGTTAGAAGCCAAGAGAAACAGCCATATCCTCCATCACCTAAAAGACAGATATAGTAACGTGATTCATGTTAAGATACAGCAACACATAATTAACACACTGTGGGGCAGATGTATTATCCTGTAGAAGGCATAAGGAAGTGATAAACCTGTTATGATTCCTGTACTCCAGACCGGAGGAGATCTTATGGCAGGGATCTGAGTACAGGAAAATAAGCTGGTTGTGGGAGCTGGATAGCCTAGTAACCCCTGGCGCCCTAACTCCGTTGTCTCGCCCGTGTTATCAGAAATCCCCTGCGAGACTATGGTTGCTTGAGCCCATGGCAGCCGCGTTCGAAGGGCGGATTATGTCTGCCCAACCCCGATGCCCCCGCAGGTCTTAATGGGAGACAAGGGGAAGTCCGAGACAGGGTGATAACAAGGGGCCCTCTGACTAAGCAACCAGGCCAGGGGTTACAAGCTAACTAACTAAATCAAAAGGTATGTGCGGACTAGCCGCCAGGAAAAAGGACAACCGAGGATCCACTGATCCGACACTCCTATCCGGCACCGCCGGACACCAGAGTGGATCTGTGGAAGCGGAATCCTCCGCAAAGCTCCAGAACACAATTAAACAAAATAATAAACAGAAGCGGACAAGCCGCAACACACGGCTGCGCCGCGACTCACGAACACCACCAGATGTTAAAGGTGCTCGGTCAGACTCCAGGAACAGATGGTAACTTCCGAGTACAGGATCTCTGAGGACAGGAACAACCGAAAAGACCGGGACTGGGAACTCTCTGCAGCAGACACAGGCAAACAGGAAGCTATCACCGGCGTCTGTAAGAAGTCCTGAGGGTGCCTTTATTCAGGCACCCTCCAATCAGGATCCAGACAGGACAATCAAATAGAAATGCCGTGCAGCTTGCATGCTGCACGGCCAGCACATAATCAGGGTAATGAGAATAGACCCAGCAACGGGGAACGCGGCTGAACGTGGCGTCCCCGTTGCTAAGGTCAGAGCGGCTCCGTGCGCCCGGCGTCTTAGCGTTGCCAGGGAGCCGGCGGCTGAACGCGCACGGCGTCCCTGGTTGCTAGGCGCCGGGCCGCACGGCCGAGCGGACCCCGGCGCCTAACAGTACCCCCCCCTTGAGGAGGGGTCAAGGAACCCCTAAAGCCAGGTTTCTGAGGAAATTCACGAAAAAATGCCCTTTTGAGCTTTGGGGCATGAAGGTCTTCATCCAGGACCCACGACCTTTCCTCTGGCCCATAACCTCTCCAATGCACCAAAAAATAAAGCCGACCCCGGGACAACTTGGAATCGAGAACCTTCTCAACCAAGAACTCTTGCTGACCCTGTACATTAACTGGTGATCTCCCCTGAGATTTTTTACGAGGAAATCTGCTGGACGAAACATATGGTTTAAGCAATGAGCAATGGAAGGTATTTCCGATCCGTAAAGTTTTTGGTAAACGTAACCGGAAAGCAACTGGATTGACTTTTTTGATAATGAGAAATGGTCCAATATATCTAGGACCCAATCTGGCTGAGGTTTGTCGAAGTTTGATGTTGCGAGTCGACAACCACACCCTGTCTCCTACTTTAAAAGTGCACGGCCGCCGGAGCCTGTCAGAAAAAATTTTTTCCCGGAAAGCTGCTTTTCTGAGAGCCAGGTGCACTTTTTTCCAAATAAGTTTAAGATGAGAGGTCAGGGCCAGAGAGGAGACAGAGGAATGTTGAAAAAATGAATTAGCTCTGGGGTGGAAACCAAAAACTGCAAAAAATGGAGACACATTGGTGGAGGAATGACAGGCATTATTATAAGCAAACTCCGCCAATGGAAGAAACTCAGACCAGTCATTTTGGAGTTTGGCCGAGTATAAACGCAAATATTGTTTTAGAGATTGGTTAACTCGCTCAGTCTGTCCATTGGATTGTGGATGATAGCCGGAGGTTAATGATAATTTCATCTTTAATGAAGCACAAAAAGACTTCCAAAATTGCGCAATGAATTGTGGACCCCTGTCAGAAACAATATCAGTGGGTAACCCATGGAGTCTGAAAACATGACGGAGGAACAAGACTGCCAATCCCTGGGCAGATGGCAATCGGGGAAGAGCAATAAAATGGGCCACCTTGCTAAAACGGTCCACTACCACCCATATGACTCGGCATCCGGCTGACAGAGGGAGATCCACCACAAAATCCATGGAGATATGCGACCATGGCCTAAGAGGAACTTTCAAGGGCATAAGTTGACCAATAGGCAAAGAACGGGGAACTTTATGCTGTGCACAGACCTGACACGAAAAAACAAACTCTTTAATGTCTTTGGAAAGACCAGGCCACCATACTGAGCGGGATACTAATTCCAAAGTCTTAGCGATTCCCGGATGCCCTGCAACTTTGCTATCATGAAATTCCGCCAAAACAGTTGCTCTCAAAAACTCAGGAACAAAAAGACGACTAGCAGGAGTATTTCCCGGAGCTTGATGTTGAAGCAGCTTTAATTGGGAAAATACATCCTGTGTGAGACCTGCCTGAATGACTGAAGGCGGAAGGATGGGAGTAACAGGACTGTTGTCTTGAACCGGAAGGAAACTGCGTGACAGGGCATCTGCCTTGGTATTCTTGGAACCTGGTCTGAAGGTGATAATGAATTTGAAACGAGTAAAAAATAAAGCCCAACGAGCCTGTCGGGCATTCAGTCGTTTAGCCGATTCAATGTATTGAAGATTTTTGTGATCAGTCAAAACTGAAATGGTGTGGGTAGCTCCTTCAAGCCAATGTCTCCACTCCTCGAAAGCCCATTTAATAGCCAGCAATTCCCGGTTACCAACATCGTAGTTGGATTCTGCAGATGAGAATTTCCTGGACATAAAGGCACAAGGATGTAACTCAAGGGAATCTGGATCCTTCTGAGAAAGGATAGCCCCTACTCCAACCTCCGAGGCATCCACCTCAATAATGAAAGGTAATTCTGGGTTGGGATGTCTAAGGACAGGGGCTGAGACAAAGGCTTGTTTTAAGGCCTGAAAAGATAACTCCGCTTCACATGACCAATTGGTAGGATCTGCTCCCTTCTTAGTAAGTGCCACAATGGGAGCAACTAGGTCAGAGAAAGAGTGAATAAATCTTCTATAGTAGTTTGCAAACCCTAAAAAGCGCTGAATTGCTTTTAAATTGGTGGGTTGCGCCCAACTAAGGATGGCTTGGAGCTTTTTTGGTTCCATTCGGAATCCCCGAGGGGAAATAATGTACCCTAAAAAGGATACTTCCGTGACATGAAATTCACACTTCTCCAGCTTGGCATATAAGTGATTTTCACGTAATCTCTTTAGCACCTGACGCACCTGGGTAACATGTTGTTCCACGGAGTCAGAATATATCAAAATATCGTCTAAATAGACCACGACGAATCTTCCCAGAAACTCACGGAGCACATCATTAATGAGATCCTGGAAAACTGCCGGAGCGTTAGATAGGCCGAATGGCATGACCAGATACTCATAGTGGCCCGACTGAGTACTAAATGCCGTTTTCCACTCATCCCCTGACCTGATTCTGATGAGGTTATATGCTCCTCTAAGATCAATCTTAGAAAAAATAACAGCCGAACGTAGCTGATCAAAGAGGACAGAGATCAGCGGCAGAGGGTAAGTATTCTTTACTGAGATTTTATTCAAAGCTCTAAAGTCAATGCAGGGTCTGAGTGAACCATCCTTCTTCTCTACGAAGAAGAAACCTGCACTTAAAGGGGATTTAGATGGCCTGATAAACCCTTTCCCAAGGCTTTCTTTAACATACTCATTCATGGCCACAGTTTCAGGACCAGACAATGCATATAACCTTCCTTTAGGCAACGTGGCACCAGGAATTAACTCAATGGCACAATCATAAGGCCTATGGGGAGGCAAAATATCCGCATTGCCCTTGGAAAACACATCAACAAAATCCTGGTATTCCCCAGGAATATGTGCGGAACTGGCGGCAGCTACTCGGATAGGAAGCGTAATACATTCTTTATCACAGATGGTACCCCATTGTAGGATCTCCCCAGACTGCCAATCAATGACGGGATTATGAAAGGCCAGCCAAGGATGACCCAGAACCACAGGAACTGCTGGACAATGGGTAAGGAAAAACTCAATTTTTTCAGAATGCAGAGCTCCCACCGAGAGCAAAACAGGAGGTGTACATAGAGAAATAACCCCATTGGATAAAGGACTCCCATCTAAACCATGCATGGTGATACACCTACCTAAGGTTAGCTGAGGAATACCTTAGGCCTTGGCCCATGTTAAATCCATAAAGTTTCCTGCAGCTCCACTGTCCACAAAAGCAGAGACCGAGGAACAGAGGCTGCCATAGGAAACTTTAGCAGGAACCAACAGTGAATTATTTGAGGAGATGAGCTGCAGACCAAAGTGAACCCCTCACAATTCACATGGTCAGGAAGTTTCCCAACTTGTTTGGACAACTACGGGCAAAATGTCCCTTACCTCCGCAGTATAAACACAGACCATAATTTTGCCTCCTGGTTCTTTCTTCCGGAGACAATTTGGAGAGACCAATCTGCATAGGCTCCTCTATGTCTACAGGAATGGAAGGAACCCAGGGAGAGGACCCGACAGATGCCCCTTTTTCAGCCCTCCGCTCTCTGAGCCGACGATCTATTTTAATAGATAGCTCCATGAGGTTATCGAGGGTCTCAGGAGCGGGATACTGGAGGAGACTGTCTTTAAACCAAAAGCCCAGGTCTGAAGATCCCCCTGAAGTAGAGAAATAATAATCCCAACCCGCTGAGCCTCTGTACCTGAGGTAACTGGTCTTAAACGAAAATACAGTTTGCAAGATTCTTTAAAATTAAAAAACTGTTTTCTATCCCCAGAAAAACGGTCAGGCAGATGCATTTTTGGTTCAGGGATGACCCTCGGGGAAGTCCGTAACAGATCTTCCTGTGACTTCACCCGGAGGGACAGATCCTGAACCATCTGAGTAAGTTCCTGAATCTGACTAACAAGAAGCTGGCCAGGGTTTGGCCCAACACCGGTGGGATTCATAAGGCCGACAAAAATCTCCCAACTAAAAAGTGAAAAAATTTACTGTAAGTTAAATCTTTTCTTTTGTAGGCCGGTGATAATGTTATGATTCCTGTACTCCAGACCGGAGGAGATCTTATGGCAGGGATCTGAGTACAGGAAAATAAGCTGGTTGTGGGAGCTGGATAGCCTAGTAACCCCTGGCGCCCTAACTCCGTTGTCTCGCCCGTGTTATCAGAAATCCCCTGCGAGACTATGGTTGCTTGAGCCCATGGCAGCCGCGTTCGAAGGGCGGATTATGTCTGCCCAACCCCGATGCCCCCGCAGGTCTTAATGGGAGACAAGGGGAAGTCCGAGACAGGGTGATAACAAGGGGCCCTCTGACTAAGCAACCAGGCCAGGGGTTACAAGCTAGCTAACTAAATCAAAAGGTATGTGCGGACTAGCCGCCAGGAAAAAGGACAACCAAGGATCCACTGATCCGACACTCCTATCCGGCACCGCCGGACACCAGAGTGGATCTGTGGAAGCGGAATCCTCCGCAAAGCTCCAGAACACAATTAAACAAAATAATAAACAGAAGCGGACAAGCCGCAACACACGGCTGCGCCGCGACTCACGAACACCACCAGATGTTAAAGGTGCTCGGTCAGACTCCAGGAACAGATGGTAACTTCCGAGTACAGGATCTCTGAGGACAGGAACAACCGAAAAGACCGGGACTGGGAACTCTCTGCAGCAGACACAGGCAAACAGGAAGCTATCACCGGCGTCTGTAAGAAGTCCTGAGGGTGCCTTTATTCAGGCACCCTCCAATCAGGATCCAGACAGGACAATCAAATAGAAATGCCGTGCAGCTTGCATGCTGCACGGCCAGCACATAATCAGGGTAATGAGAATAGACCCAGCAACGGGGAACGCGGCTGAACGTGGCGTCCCCGTTGCTAAGGTCAGAGCGGCTCCGTGCGCCCGGCGTCTTAGCGTTGCCAGGGAGCCGGCGGCTGAACGCGCACGGCGTCCCTGGTTGCTAGGCGCCGGGCCGCACGGCCGAGCGGACCCCGGCGCCTAACAAAACCAGTGATATGTGCAAGGTAATAAAGGCAGCGGACAATATGTACCTAAATAATCATTTACATATTGGAGCTGATTGGCTGGTGCCTTTATCACCTTGCACATATCACCGGTTTGTCACTTGCTTATGCCTTCTACAGAGCAATACATCTGCCCCTGTATTTGGACAAACTATACACAGGCCTACACATATCAAATTACATACCCAGTAGCAATTCATCTGGCATTTGTCCATCCTCAAACTTATCAAAGAGGGATGACTGACTGAGGATGAAGGATTCATGGCAGCCCCCAGGGTAACCAGCAACAGCACTCATTATTTTGAGATTTGCATCACAAACCACCTGCACATTTGTGGAGTGCTCTAGACGTCTATTTGTATATATGTGCTGCCTGCCCCTAGGTGGTCTCAGCTCAATGTGTGTGCAATCTATGGCTCCAAGCACATTGGGCATGCCAGCCAGCTCATAGAAATCTACCCTGACGGCATGCCACTGAGACTCCTGGGTAGGGAAGCAGATTGAGGCATCTATGAGGGGCTGCAAAACAGCCAACACCTGTGTGCATATTTGATAGAAAATTATACATGAGATTTTAGCACAGAACTGGCCACCGAGTAATTAAAACCAAGCAAAAACAGAGTGGGTAGTTAGGTATACATCACCTGTGTTAAGATTCTGGAAAGTGAGGGCTGTGAGATTCCTATGACATCCCCAGACACAGCCTGAAAGCTGCCAGTAGCCAGAAAGTGCAACACAGCCAGGAGTTTGTGCAGGCCTGAGACAGAGCGAGAGCGTGCTGTCTCAGGGTCTAGGCCCAGTTTGACAAGGTCATACAGACAGAAAATGTTGTTATGATTTAGACGGAACATCTGTATGACCTTATCATCGGACAATGCGTTCAAGTTTAAACGCCCCCTAAAAAAACGAGGCCTGCGCAGCCTCTGCGGAACCTGTACAACCTGCTGACCATGTTCAGTTCCTTGGCCCTGGGTGCTTACAGGCTGATGTCTGAGTCTGAGGAATCCCACAGCACACAAAAGATCACTGGCCCACGGTCCTGCTGCCATTTCTGAGTGTAGGTGTATTGAAATGGGCCTAACATCCTTTTATAGGCATCCTAATTCAGGTGTGAGAGATTTTTTGTTTGCAACACATGTAAACACGCCTGAAAACAGCAGGTCTATTTTTTTGCCGCTTTTTTTAACGAATCGCAAAAAAATACGACCGCATTTGAGCACTCAGAGACTAACACCAAAATACGAATGAATAGTGAATTCCCGTATTGTATGAAATAACAGCCGCGTTTGACCGATGGTCTATTCATTCGTATTTCGGAACATTGTCATTCAAACCATTACGAATAGTCCAAACACTGCCGAGATTGGTGCTTAGTGAATTCCCGGATTGGGACTTAGAAAAAAAAACACAAATCGGCCAAACTCGGATTTTTTGTAAATACTGGCCCTGGTGTCAGCTCTCCATCCAGCACCGGCAAATATACACAATGGGGGTAATTCCAAGTTGATCGCAGCAGGAAATTTTTTAGCAGTTGGGCAAAACCATGTGCACTGCAGGGGGGGCAGATATAACATGTGCAGAGAGAGTTAGATTTGGGTGTGGTGAGTTCAATCTGCAATCTAAATTGCAGTTTAAAAATAAAGCAGCCAGTATTTACCCTGCACAGAAACAAAATAACCCACCCAAATCTAACTCTCTCTGCAAATGTTATATCTGCCCCCCTGCAGTGCACATGGTTTTGCCCAACTGCTAAAAAATTTCCTGCTGCGATCAACTTGGAATTACCCCCAATGTTCCTGATGTGGTGCTGTGTCAGCGCAGTTACCCTTCACTTGCCTGCTCCCTCAGGAGTTCTCCTCACAGGGTGAATCAACCTCAGGCTAAATCACTCCACCCCTCTCTTCAGAGACAGATCACAGACACTGCTCTGTATTACTTCGCCCTCTATCTTCCCTCTGTGAGGGCTACCTGTGCATCCCTATGAACTTCAGTGACTCAACAGTTTTTTATAAATACATTTATATGTGTACAGTGATGACCTACATATAACATTACAGGTGGTTACACTAATGGGATAATACATATATATTTCTGCATCTTTGCATATAAAGTGACCATATTATCTCTTTTACCTGGGACGCTCATGGATTACACAGGTTCTGTGGCTGGCTGACTTCAAGCCTACATTTTAGTTGGTTTTAATTAGCCACATAACCTGTGTAATCCATGAGCATCCCAGGTAAAACGGATAATATGGTCACTCTATTGTTTAATGCCCACATGAACCCTTGGGCTCGTATATTGTGTTTAAATCTGGCTCTGATACTATCCAGTGCCTCCTCAGCCATTTACCTCACTGCACGTCCCTGGTACTATTATTGTGGGCATTATGTGTATAAGTGGCACTACTGTGGGCTTTATGTGTATAAGTGGCATTACTGTGAGCATTATGTATAATGGGTTCTACTATTGTGGGCATTATGTATAAGGGGTGCTACACCTGTGGGCACTATGGGCCTAATTTAAGGTTGATTGTAAAACAACATTTTCCTCTAATGGGCAAAACCACGTGCACTGCAGGTAGGGCAGATATAACATGTGAATAGAGAGTTAGATTTGGGTGGGTTATTTTGTTTCTGTGCAGGGTAAATACTGGCTGCTTTATTTTTACACTGCAATTTAGATTTCAGTTTGAACACACCCCACCCAAATCTAACTCTCTCTGCACATGTTATATCTGCCCCACCTACACTTCACATGCTTTTGCCCATTAGAGGAAAATGTTGATTTGGAATAAACCTTGAATTAGGCCCTATGTGTAGAAGCAGTACTACTACTGTGGGCATTTTGTGTATAAGTGGCACTACTGTGAGCATTATATATAAGAGGTGCTATTTCTGTGTGTAGTATGTGTATGGGGCAATGCTGTGTGGTGTAACATATATAAAGGGTACTACTGTGTAGTGTAACATGAATAAGAAGCACTACTCTGTGGTGTAGTATGAATCAAGGATACTATGTGTGGTGTAATATGAATAAGATTGTGCTACTGGGTGGCATACTTTGAAATGGGGTACTATTGTGTGTCCACACCCCTTAATTGTGAAACTCCACCCCTTTTTGCACATACAGTACCTTAGAAATACACTGTGCCTTAGTAAAATGTGGCAGGATGAAATTTATAGTTTGCAGGAGGCCACCGAACACGTTAGCACTGGCCCTGGCTATATATATGTACTATCCTACATCATCCAAGATCAAAGAACTTCCTCTGCTTCCAGGACACTTTTTAGCAGAAAATATTTGTGCATTATAAATTCCATGTTACAATCCATTCTGCTCAAAGCAGAGACTTTAGGGGCATCTTATTAGAGAAGTGTGTGATATCTATGCAAAATGTGCAAAAGCATCCCATTCCATCCTAAGAGATATTCACCAACTAGTGTAGTTCAACCATACCTTTCTTTAAATGCTTGGGTCCATAGACCAGAGATCACGGACTTGGTGGAGTTGGCACATCAGCTAGTTGGTTCCCACATTCAACTGCACTAAGAATGACTCCAAATGATACTCACCTTACATCCTGATGTTTGGAAGAGAGGCACACTGGGGGTAATTCAGAGATGAACACAGGTCACTGCAAATACAGCCAGATCTGTGTTCATCACTGCACATGCTAATGGCCGCCCAGCACAGGGCAAGGCCAACCAGCATGTATGGGGCCGCCTCCCGATGTGTCCACAATCCAATTTTGAATGCATCAGATCTAAGGTTGACCACTGTCAATATTACTGTGGTTGCATTCATCTGGGATGTGACCACAATGTGTGCGGCCACGCAGCTGCTGTGCGCCTGCTGCGCAAGCTCAGTTTGCCGCCACCAGCAAACTGCACTGCGGGCCAATGCGGCTGGGTCTGAATGACCCCCATAGTCCACTAGACATATATTTTGGGATCTCAATTGAAGAGAAAACTGAGAGATAGTGTTGAGAAGGTTGGGACTAAAGAATAAGCATAGGTAGAGTATCAGAGCATGTTTACCCATCATGTATGGATCACTTGGAAGCTAATCAATCAAAAGATTATATGATAAGTAAATAGGGTCAGGCCAAAAAATATATCACTGTCAACACTTTATGCATTTAGATATAAATCATGAGGATATTTTGAGAGAAATTAATGCTTTTCTATTGTTTCTGAACAATGGGACTTGAGTCTGAAGATGAGTGTCACAGAACATTACACTGCAAGAGAGAACTTGCATGTTTAGAGGGAAAGTTTAATGCCCTATTTAGTGGCCTTCAGTGCCAAGTTAAGAAGTTTTGGAAATAAGACATTGTGTGTACATGCTTGGGGATATAGCAGAGATTCTGTTTACACCAGCAGATGCCTTGCAAGTACAAACAGCCAAGTTACTAAACCAGTGGAGTGGTTTAATTTAAGTGTCATTCACTGTGGCACTCTCACACAGTCCAAAGATTGATCTGCACATACTCAGTACTAGTAGTAGCCTCAGTGGCCATCTTGGAAAATGGAATGCAGTGTCCTGGGAGGAGTAGCAACATGGAATCCACACAGTTGAACACTCTGCTGTCAACAACAAGATGAAACTGTGAAGTATCAGAGCATGTTCCACACAAAGGAGATCTGGTGTGTATCCATCATTTTTTGATCCCTATGAAGAATAAATTATGACTTTAAGCATGACTTTAAGCAAACTGTAGTGCCCTCCTATAAGGTCAGACCATCAAAAAATCCTACTGGCAACACCTTCTACAGTTACAAACTGTATGCTGTAATGTTCTTTCCAAGAGAGAATGAGCAGGCAAAGAGGTGAGAAAAGCATGAAGAGATCTGGGATGAAGATACATCCAAGAGTGCCTGAGATTGATGACTGTGCTAAACCATGGGTCTGAAGTATGAAGATGAATGGGAGTGTGACATAGGACACTTTTCTAGAGGAAAGAGCATGCCTGGTGAGATTGAAAGTAAAGTGTCCCATTCAGTGGCCATCAGTGAAAATTGAAAAAGATGTGTGTATGGAGAGTACGGATTCTGAGCAACTGTTCAATGGTTAGATGGAACTCTAAATATGACAACTGTCCAATGTAAGATATTCAGATCCCCCCCTCCCCACTGTACAGATGTGTCCTCATACATCTTGCCTCAATATGCCATGTAGTGGGAGGTGCCTGGCATGAGTGCGTCGACAGGTTCCGTGTAACTCCCTTAGCATCGGAATTTGTTTTTGCCGAAAATGCATCTTATTCACCTCGCTATGAAAATAGGATGCATAAGCAGGCTCTGCTGATTAAAATTATAAGCAGCATGCCTATATTCTCTGTGAGTTTCTAGGAAAACGCTGTAACATATCATTCCATATAGTATGCAGCTAAAGCCACGGTCGCACACAGATTATAGGGAGTGATTCAGACCTGATCATAGCTGTGCTAAATTTAGCACAGCTACGATCATCCACACTGACATGCGGGAAGACGTCCAGCACAGGGCTAGTCCGCCCCGCATGTCAGACTCGGCCCCACCACACAAGTACAAAAGCATTGCACAGAGGCAATGCTTTTGTACTTGAAGAGTAACTCTCAGCCAGCGCAGCTCCTGCGTGCTGGCCGGGAGTTACTCATCATTGTGATGGTCGCAGCGGCTGCATGTGATGTCACGCTGCCGCTGCAGCCCACCCCCCGCACGGTCCGGCCACACCTGCATTGGCCGGACTGCACCCACAAAATGGCGACCAAACCGCGGCCAAGCATCAAAGTGCCGCCCCCTCCCACCCAGCGACCGCCTCTGCCTGTCAGTCAGGCAGAGGCAATCGCTGGGCTACGACAGCTATCGGCTGTCCGGCATGCGCCGGCACACAGTGGCGTCGGTGCATGCGCACTTCTGA
Organism: Pseudophryne corroboree; assembly: GCF_028390025.1. NCBI lineage: Eukaryota > Metazoa > Chordata > Amphibia > Anura > Myobatrachidae > Pseudophryne > Pseudophryne corroboree. The sequence goes on along the minus strand of NC_086444.1, from coordinate 380,016,957 downwards.
CCTGATTGCTGCGCTGCGATGAACGGCAGCGTGCAATCTGGTCAGAATGACCCCCATAGCCATAATACATATTATTTTAATCAGCATAAGCTGTGTGGGCATCCTACAGTATTTGCATCATTTTGTGAATAAGATGCATTTTAATTGAAAATGTTGCACATAAAGATGCTTGCTGCTACCTAATCATGCCATGGCAATGTGTGACTAGAAGGGCCATGTAACTAATGTGCGGGGAGGCTAGGTGTAAGTGGACACATCTTGTATAAGGTTCCTTGGTGCACACCAGTATTGGGAATGCATAGACTTCATTTTATTCCCTGGTACCCTATTGACATTAAAGCATGAGTATGAGTATGACTGCTAGCAGTCCTGTACTAACTGCATATTATTTTCTGGGTGCTACACAGGAACAAAAACTGGACATTAATATGCCAGTCCACCAAGGGGAGATTAAAGCCCCTGATGCTTTTATGTCCATGATGACCGGGCAGCCATCTGAGAGCATCAGGCATGACTGTGCTGGAAAGATGATGTAGCCTGGAATTCACAGCATCTGTGGTGACTGTAGAGCAAGGAATGGGCCCAGAGAAGTACATCAAGTCATAACAGAGACAAGTGAGAAGGAGAAAGATCTCTTAGAAAGGAGAAAAAGTGCATAGGCCTCTGCTGAGTGTGGCTCTTTGGGAGTAAAAAGGCCTGTGCAGGTTGTAAGATGTGCTAAAAGTGTGAGGGTGGCTTGTCTGCAATACCCCTATCAAACATCCAGAACCCTTAACAGACATCCAACCCTGCAGCAATGAAATAGAAGGACTACATGGAGTCCATATGTGCTGCTGAGATAACAAGAAGCCTGTCACTGACCAGACCAAGTAATACTGCAGTGGATCCCTGCAAGAACTTGAAACACTGGGCATTTTAAGCAAGTCCCTCACCTGAGGGGGAAACTCCAGGTCTCAGTCGACAGCATGGGAGTAATGTTCCATGTGAGGATGTTTTGTATATGTAACTTTTCCTTTATTTCTTGATATCCCATAATTTCCATATATCTTAATTTAGTTCCATTATGGATAATATTACTGTCATCACATGAATCCAAGTAGGCCAAGAACAGCAACATTGAAAGAGCCTCCCTGTCAGACTCCTTTGTTTATTACAGTCGTTTTTATAGCTAACATTTACTAGCTTTGTGGAAATCCCTGGAACTGCAGGGAAATGAGGAAGCAACAGCTCTGCCTTGGTTCTACAGTCAAACACTGCTTTGAAGAGCTAGGGGTGGGGCCACACCATGGGCAAAAAAGCTGCACAGAAAGAGAGCTAATAGAGGCATGCTTATGAGTGTAGGGGTGTGTCTTGTGCACTGATGGATTTGGATGATGCACTCAGATGTGTCATTTGACCAGGAAGTGCACTGTAGCCAGAGCTCAGTCAGCAGCAAGAGAAGACACAGGGATGTAGGTAGGAAACTCAATGGACACTGTAGCTCAGTGTAATGAGGGGAGAGTTGCAGTGAGTGGGGGGTGAGATAGGCTTCAAGCATTTAAAGCCATCCCCATGTGTGCCTCCCCAGCCATTCACCTCAGTGCACATTACCGGTTAGTGGAGAGTGTATCCAGCATTGCTGCAAGCACTGCATGCTTTTACTGCTTCTGAAAAAAATAGTCCAAACAACCTTTCTTTTTACTCCTCTTTAATTCTGGATTGCTTATACCTTTCAATTAATGGATATGCGTATGCTAGTTAACTACTACGATGTTTTTTCCACAAAATGAATTTTCTTTAAATAATTTTATGCATTTATTGCTACAGATATATTGTGTACTCTGATTTTTCTTGTAGTGTGTTTCATCTGCTTTTGGGGCATGGGATGATCTTCCCAGGTTACCAATACTTTACAGAAATTATCTCACGGCGCTAATAGTAGTACTTTAAATAAGGTCTAAGATAAACACATTTATACTCTTTCAGCTGCTGAGTGTTAATATGCTTGTGTAGGCATAAATTAACCGGGTCTCCAACCACATAGGAGAGCCAATTGGACAAATTCTTACAAGACACTCTGCGCTAATCTAATCTAACAGGTTTAAGAAATTAGAGTGAATTTACACGTGTTTAATAAAAACATTTATTCAATGAATTAATCATATATACCTTTAAATAAATATGTGTACACAAATACAAATAATTAATTAAAAACTGTATACATGCACAATTAACCATATAAGTGAACCTAATTGGATCCTTTTTCTAATAGCCGGCTATATAATGAAGATCTGTATGCAGGAGGATCAGATATTGAATATTAGATATAGACCATGTCCACAGTCTCTCATGTGAAAAATATCCTCATCACTGATGTATTTTGTGAATGACCACAGGTCAATTGAGCAGAGACCATATATTGAGATAAAAAGTTCATCAATTGATGTTTAAAAAGTCTCAACAAATTTCTTGTGAATGACAACAGGCTTCAAGTAGCCTAGGCAGGCTTAGCTACAATGCGCTCACCCTCCGTCTCAGTTTAGAAGACGGATCCAGCTGGACACTCACTGTGTGCACCGTGCGGGTGCGGCTAGGAGGCTCCGGACGTCTCCGACCTCCCACTTGAAATGAGCCGCTGCAGTCCCCAAGAATCTCACTGGTAAATTACCGCTGGTGTCCGGCGCTTACACAGTGAAAACCGGGGATATCCAAGATGAATGATACTGTCATCAATTGTTCCTCTAACGCGTTTTGCTCGTTCCTGGAGCTTCCTCAAAGAGTGCTTTGAGGAAGCTCCAGGAACGAGCGAAACACGTTAGAGGAACAATTGATGACAGTACCATTCATCTTGGATATCCCCGGTTTTCACTGTGTGCTTACACCAGCGGTAATTTACCAGCGAGATTTTTGGGGACTGCAGCGGCTCATTTCATGTGGGAGGTCGGAGACGTCCAGAGCCTCCTAGCCGCACCCGCACGGCGCACACAGTGAGTGTCCAGCTGGATCCGTCTTCTAAACTGAGACGGAGGGTGAGCGCATTGTAGCTAAGCCTGCCTAGGCTATTTGAAGCCTGTTGTCATTCACAAGAAATTTGTTGAGACTTTTTAAACATCAATTGATGAACTTTTTATCTCAATATATGGTCTCTGCTCAATTGACAAGTGAACTACCTGTGGTCATTCACAAAATACATCAGTGATGAGGATATTTTTCACATGAGAGACTGTGGACATAGTCTATATCTAACATTCAATATCTGATCCTCCTGCATACAGATCTTCATTATATAGCCGGCTATTAGAAAAAGGATCCAATTAGGTTCACTTATATGGTTAATTGTGCATGTATACAGTTTTTAATTAATTATTTGTATTTGTGTACACATATTTATTTAAAGGTATATATGATTAATTCATTGAATAAATGTTTTTATTATACACATGTGAATTCACTCTAATTTCTTAAACCTGTTAGATTAGATTAGTGCAGAGTGTCTTGTAAGAATTTGATCTTCCCAGGTTGTCTGCCCTGACTAGTCCATTATGGTGTTCACTCATCTTGTTGCAGCCAGTTTGTCTGGTCACACCATGCCTCTGAGTAGATTGGTGGGGAGACCGACTTCTCATGCTCAAATATAAAATCAGCTTTTTTAGATCCTGATTCTGAGTCGCACGCTATGTTGATGTTGGACTAACTGTGAGATTTATTGTTTATTGACGATATTATAACTTAGAAAGCATAATTCTTATATTACTTGTTTCACTAAAATGCCTCTAACATGGCTTTGTGGGAATAGTCCCTGTTAGTTGGCATGCCGACTGTCGGGTTTTCCCCCGATCGGGATTCCGGCATCGGTTTTGTGACCAGCAGTCTCCCAACCGTCAGTCACAGAACCACATCCCTTCTCAACATGGCTGTCTCTTCTAATGCATTTCCCTGCCACTCCATTTCTATGCTTGGATAATTTTAATAATGTTCTGTGCACATTCATGGACAGGTGGAAGGAAGTCATTACTTCATCCCATTCTACTGAGACCCCCTTTGCAAGACTTGTTGACAAAATGGGATTTTGGAAGTTTGGAGAATTATGCTTCCCCAGATTAGGCAACACTCCTGTCATTCTTTGTCTTTTATTACTCTGTCACTCATAGACCTCATACTTGTATCAAATTCTTTGCTGCCACTGGCCACTCCAATAGATTACTTGCCTTGGGGTAACTCTGGCCCCTCCCCTGTCCTGGTGTCTTTGAGTTTATTAATGAATATAGGGCTGATTTTTTGGGAAATTAATTCAATTTTGGATCACCCTGATGACTGCGTGTTTTGATTTAATAGATACGTGAGGGAGTTATATGAGGTATAAGGATTAAATAACAGATTATGCAGGTGTGTGGTACACTTTTAAATCCATCATTATGTTTGCAAACAGAATTGCAAAGATTAAGACTTTTAATAGAGATGTAATTAGAACAGAGGGGGCAGCATTTGGAATTAGTTTATTTAAATACCTTTATTAAAGAATTTAGGGAGAGCTCTATTTGTCAGATTTTTTTATTTTATAAATCATGAAATCATTTGCTTTTCTCTAAATATTCCATGTAATCTCTGGAGGAGATGGGTGACAGCTATCTGGAATACTTGGCTAGGTAAGAGATACATAGGCAGAACAGTTTTGGCTAGTGTTAGTGTTAAGCAGGTCTCATGTGCCGAATTCACTCATTCTTTTAGTCAACAGTATAAAACCTTGTATGCAATGTGGGCTACTAATATGGATGCCCAGTTGGCTGCTTTTTGGTTGCCATTAATTTACCTAGGCTTCTTACCTAGGCCTCTTTAATTGTTCTGTTAGAGGCCTCTTCTACAGTTATAGAAATGGATTTCGCTACCTCTGGGTTTACAAATAACAAGGTGCCAGTGTTAGGACATTACTGGTAGAGTGGGCATCGACTTTAGCAAGCCACCTTTCCCTTAAAGCTAGATGTGCCTATGATACATCTTCCACTCAAACTAGAAGAAGGTTATTACCACAAGGCATTGCCTGGTTTAGTATGAATATGATGCTATATTGGATGTCAAAATACTGCATCCTAGCGTTTGTACATAGAGGTGACATGGTAGCAGATACTTCTGACTATTAGGAAGCAAGATGTAACAACCCTCATTAAAATCATATAATTTGGTGACTTACCTCTGCCATCAGTCCTGTAGCCTGCATGTTTTCTGCTGGCTGGGACAAACAGCTCACCAGCACCATGAGTACCCTGTGTGCTGAGTTCACTCTCTGCTAATGAGCTGCATCTGTATTGATTACCTTCTGTCTGAATTCTGAACTCAGCCACACTCTGCATGGTGTGTCTGCACAACAATCATTGAGGATTCTTCATGCTGTCTTATACTTCCATGCCAGCATCCACAAGTCCAGTGGTCACCAGATACACCTCCCTGTGCTCTCAGGACCTGCGGCCATTACTGTCTCTCTATGCAAACACCACGCTGGAGTTCTCTCCAAAACCAGCTATGGACATCGCCATGGCAGTCTCCAGTCAGCTGATCTTCCAGGAGCCAATCCAGATTCACTTCCACATCATGTGAGCCAGTCATCCACTCTGCTGTAAGCAGTGGGTATAAGTTCCAGGTCTCAAGCACTAGCAAGCTGTCAGTGCTTTGGTGTTTCTCAGCCTGGAGTGAGCTCCAGAATCTCCTGCTGGTAGTAGGATCAGTGCAAGTTACCATCCCCCGCACTGCCTGACTCCCTGGATGATTTAAAGGGCCATCACTGCCACTACATCCTGGCCTCTCCAGACTCACTGGAAGTCCTCCAGTGAACCAGAGGGACTGTCCTATATTCTTAGCGGCATTAAAGACTCTGCTGGTTCCAACCAGCTTCCAGTTAATCAGCTGCGCAAGGTAGCACACCATAGTATCCAGAAAACCTACCACTGCAGCCATCTTCTAGCAGTGTCCATTGTGCAGAACTATCATGCTACAGCTACTGGGAAACCAGCAGTGCTGACCCTGCACTGCATAGCATATGGAATCCCCAATGTGCTACCGTTGCTGCCCAGCGCCTGGAAACCTGTATTTCTGATGTCCTCAGCTTCCTCCACAGTCATTTCTGATATCCTCATTTTCATCTACAAGTATTGCTGACATCCTCAGTTTCGTCTACAAGTATTGCTGATGTTCTCAGCTCCGTCTGCAAGTATTGCTGACATCCTCAGCTTTGTCTTCAAGCATTGCTGACGTCCTCGGCTTTGTTTGCAAGTATTGCTGACATCCTCAGCTTAAGTTACAAGCATTGCCGACAGCCTCAACTTTGTTTACAAGTATTGCTGACATCCTCAGCTTCATCTACAAGTATTGCTGACATCCACAGCTTCGTTTACAAGCATTGCCGACATCCTCAGCTTCGTCTACAAGTATTGCTGACGTCCACAGCTTCGTCTACAAGCATTGCCGATGTCCTCAGCTTTGTTTACATGTATTGCTGATGTCCTCAGCTTTGTTTACAAGCATTGCCGACATCCTTGGCTTCGTTTACAAGTATTGCTGACATCCTCAGCTTCGTCTACAAGTATTGACAACCTCCTCAGCCTCATTTATGAGTATTGCTGATGCCCTCTACTTCCTCTACAGTCATTGCTGATGTCCTCAGCTACGTGTAAAGTTACTGATGATACTCTCAGCTTTGTCTACAGTCATTGCTGTTGTCCTCAGCTTCATCAAGAGCTATCACGCTGGTTCTAGCCAGTGATCTGTGACTTTCCTGCATTGCTGATCATCCCAGCATTCCAATAACTCACCAGTTCTCACGTGACTCTCCATTAGGTGACAACCCAGCTACCCATTGCACTGGTGGCTTCCACCACCAGTGTTCCAGTACCCATAGTTGGTCACCTTTCCTCATAGAGTATACTGCCTGACTGCCACATCTGGATGAGCGGATCATTCATTAAGCCAATCTGATTCTGTCCACTGCACTCAAGACCGAACCAGTGTCCAGTACTAGTCCGAGTTCACAAACAAACTCAGCCGTGACACAAGATAGCTAAACAAAGAGAAATTAATAGAGGCACTCATATATCCATGTGTACTGTACCTCACATGATAACAGCCAAGGAGTCCAAATATAATGAATTAAATGACTTTATTAAAAACGAGCATATACTCATTTATAACTGTATGTTTTGCTATTATATAAAAAACATTCTTATATAATTATATAGCAATTGCATAATGAGTGTTCAATGTTTAATATAAATGCTTATGATAATGCAAATTATATTAAAATGCAGCTGAAAACCAAGTCCATATACCAATACAAATGTTCAGTGACAATGGGACCAATGAACAATACCCCCCGGGATGGATTGATTCGTGCTTGTTTTATAAACTGCTGAAATGTAGTAAAATCAAATGTTAATAGCCGCTATCATTGGTTGGCTTATAGTTACCGAGCTCAGGTGGATGCTGGCATAAAGTTGATGTAAATGAGGTCGTTAATTCCAATAGTGGAGAAACCGCGGTATGCTGAATATAAATCACCACACAGGTGTGCACCGACTCTGCTGCTGTAGCCGTATCATGCAGGTTGTTAGCCCAAAAAGATGTCAACGCTGTTGATATATAGCAGTGTGTGAACCACGTTTGTAGCCGGGATAGTGCAGCCGCTAGATATGACAATGTGTGTCGAGTCCCGTAGTGGATGGGCGGGTCGCAGTCGGATGTTCAAGCTGGAGGGGGATTAGCCTCCCGTCTCCCGTGCAGTGCTTGAACCGGCTTATGCGATGGTGATTCCACAGCATGGCAAGTGTTTGCAGTGTCCACCTGAACTTGATTAGCGGCATTTTGGGTAGGTAGAAGTCAGCTATGCAAATTGTATAGTGCTGACTCAAGATTGGCAGCAGACATGTAGAATTAGGTAGATGGGTAAGGACTTGTATTAGTCATGCAGTTTGGTAAGGACATGCTGAAGACAAGCAGATATAATTAGGCCAAGTGAGGGCTGGAAGCAGACAAATACATAGTGACAGGCCATGGTCAGGGGCAGTAGTAGTTTAGCTTCCCGCCTTCCCGTCCGATTTATAGTTCTTGAAAATACACATATTTTTGGACATTAATTCCTTAATCTTTTTAGTAAGCCACATTGGTTTGGAATTATTACTCCTTTTGCTGCACATGGGAATGAATTTACGGGTATAATTAGCAAGTAATGTTTTTAATACATCACATTTCTCTGTAGTATTCTTGCCTTGAAACAAAATTTCCCAGTCAGTCACTTAAAGCTTCTCTCATCATGTCAAAGATGGCTTTGCTAAAGTTTGGAGTCTTAGTTGGGCCTATATAGGGCTGCTTTTGAAAACTGATATTGAATGTGAACATAATGTCGTCGCTGTTTTCCATTGGCTACCCTACTATAATATTTGATATCAAAATCACCATTGTTTGTTAATACTAGATTTAAGATTGCATTGTACTTAGTTGGTTCCTTGATTAGTTGAAGTAAGTAGTGATCATTTAGTGTGTTTGAAAAACTAATACCCCTAGCAGTATCACAAGAATCATTTGTCCAATGAATCTATGGATAGTTAAAATCTCCCAACACTATTACGTCTCCTAATTCTGCCGCTTTTTCGATTTGCTTCAGTAACTATTCCTCATCAGACACATCAATATCTGGCGACTTGTAGCACATCCCTAGAAGTATCTTTCTTGGTCCCTTTCCCCCGCATTCAATTTGTACCCATACAGTCTCCACAGTACTTACGGTTAAAGACATACCCTTCCACCCCTTTTATTTAATCTGTCTCTCCTGAACAGTGTATAACCCTCTAGATCAGGACTGGCCAAACCAGTTCTCGAGATCTACCAACAGTTCACATTTTCCAGACCACCTAGCTAGTGCACAGGTGTAGTCATTTCTAATTAAGATGTGCTGCATTCACTCCTAACTGACAATTCTACAGATCTTCAGGAGGCCTGGAAAACATGAACTGTTGGTAGATCTCGAGGACCGGTTTGGCCAGCCCTGCTCTAGATTAACTGTCCAATCATAAAATTCATCCCGCCAAGTTTCAGTAATACCGATAATATCATACTGTTTGTTTGCTGCAAGGACTTCTAGTTCCCCCTTTAAGGCTTCTAGCATTTAATATGTACAATTAAGATAAGTGTTACCTCTACTGCTAGGAACTTTATTTCCTATGTGCATTATCGGTGATCCATGTTTATTGTTAAATTGTGTTTTAGTAGTACCCTTGGTAATACCCTTTCCGGCTGCTCTTTCCCTCCCCCTTCTCCACCACTATTCAGTTCACTACCTCCATCCTTACTATTCTCACTGCTTGACCCATAATCTCTAGCTAAACTCTCCCCCCAGGCACCTAGTTTAAAATCTCCTCCAACCTTCTAACTATTCTTCCCCCCAGTACTGCTGCCCTCTCCTCATTCAGGTGCAATCCATCGTAACAAAAAAAGATGGTGCCTGACTGAGAAGTCTGCCCAGTGTTCAAGGAACACAAACCCCTCTTTCCTACATCAGTCTCTAAGCCACACATTTACCTCCCTAATCTGCCTCTGTCTCCCTGGGTTAGCGCATGGCACAGGTAATATTTCTGAGAATATTACCCTAGATGTCCTTGCCTTTAGTTTCTGGCCTAAGTCCCAATAGTCATTCTTAAGGACATCCCACCTACCCCTAACTTTGTCGTTGGTGCCAACATGCACCAAGAGCCAGGTCATTCCCCGCTCCTCACAACAATCTTTCTACCCAGTCTACAATGTGTTGTATCCGAGCACCCGGGAGACAACAGACTGTATGGTGATCCCGGTAGCAGATTGCCCTATCTGTCTTCCTTATAATAGAATCCCCTACCACCACAATCTGACTAGGTACCTCACTTCCTTTTTTCCCATCTGTGCCAGAGGGACCGTTCCACCAGTTGCTAGAGGGTACAGTCTCTTCCATCTCCCTCATTTCTTCACTGCCATCCATCTGTTGATGAACTGCATTATCTGTATTGTTGATTACTCGCTGCTGTCTGGGTATTTGCTTGAGAAGCTAAACTACTACTGCCCCTGACCATGGCCTGTCACTATGTATTTGTCTGCTTCCAGCCCTCACTCGGCCTAATTATATTTGCTTGTCTTCAGCCTGTCATTCCAGCACTATAAGGTTTGTAAAAAAAATCTGTATGCAAAAAAGAAATCAGAGTGTCTAAAATAGAAATGGAAAAGCTTATAGCACAGGAAAGTAAATCAAACCCGAATTTTTTTTTAAATACATAAACTGCAAAAGATTAAAGAAAGAGAGTATAGACCCTTTAAAAGGCAATTTGGGCATACTAATCAAAGACGATAATGACATACAATAGCGGAAAAATTAAACAAGTTTTTCTCATCAGTATTCACGAGAGGACCAGATGGCGGGATTGACGCATAACCTCAGCAATGATAATGTCCTACTGCTAAATGCTTATTTACAGTAAGTGTGGAAGTCGTCAGCGACCGTTTAAAAAAATGAAGATTAATAAGTCACCTGGTCCAGACGGAATTCACCCAAGGGTCCTCATGGAGCTGCACTCTGAATTAGCAAGACCCCTATACTTGATTTTCAATTACTCACTTACATCAGGCATGGTCCCCAAAGACTGGTGTATAGTGGATGTAGTGCTGATATTTAAAAAGTGAAATAAATCTGAACTGGGTAATTATAGACCAGTAAGTCTTACATCTATAGTGGGGAAAGTACTAGAAGGAATTTTAAGGGATAGTATACAGGAATTCCTCAAAACCAATAAGGTGATTAATAGAAACCAACATGGATTTGTGAAGGATAGATCATGTCAAACTAACTTAATAGGCTATGAAACGGTTAGTGCAAACCTAGATCAGGGTAAAGAGGTGGATGTAATCTTTTTAGACTTTCCCAAAGCTTTTGATACAGTACCTCACATGAGACTTATATACAAATTAAGAGAACTTGGGCTACGGAGCACAATATGCACTTGGGTTAGAAATTGGTTGGATAAAAGGGAGCAATGAGTGGTGGTAAATGTAACATTTTTGAATTGGACTGAAGTACTAAGTAGTGTACTACAAGGGTCTTTGCTTGGACTACTATTGTTTAACATTTTCATAAACGATCTAGAAGTAGGTCTAGAGAGTACAGTGTCAATTTTTGCAGATGTCACCAAACTGTAAGGTTATAAATTCAGAGGATGATGCTAAGTCTCTACAGAACAATTTATTAAGATTGGAAACATGTGCAGCTAAATAGAGAATGCAGTTCAACATAAACAAATGTAAGGTACAGTAATGTACTTTGGTAGCAAGAACAGAAATACTACCTACATACTAAATGGGGAGAAACTAGGGGATTCTGTACTGGAAAAAGGTTTAGGTGTTCATATAGATAACAAACTTAGCAGTAGCACCCAAAGTAGGAATGCAGCAAAAAAGGCAAATAAAGTATTAGCATGCAAAAAGCAGGGTATTGATGCAATGGATGAGAGTGTTATACTCCCATTGTATAAATCACTGGTGAGGCCACATCTCGAATACTATGCATAACTATAGGCACCATACTACAAAAGGGATATCCTGGAACTAGAAAAGGTTCAAAGACGGGTGACCAAATTGATTAAGGGGATGGAGACACTAGAATACAAGGAAAGGCTTGATAGACTAGGCATGTTTACACTGGAAAAAAGAAGATTAGGGGACATGCTTAACATTTACAAATATATAAAGGGTCAATATACAGAGCTAGTGGGGGATTTGTTTTTGGTAAGATCACCACAAAAGACACATGGACACCCGCTTAGGTTAGACTAAGGTTAGACAAGTGGACACCTGCTTAGGTTAGAGGAGAAGAGATTTCACACACAGAGACAGAAAGTTTCTTCACAGGAAGGACAATACGTACTTGGAATTCCCTGCCTGAGACAGCAGTAATGGCGGACTCAGTCATTACTTTTAAGAATGGGCTAGATAAATTCCTAATGGATAAGGATATACAGGGTTATGGTGGGTAAATCAAGCACTACACTAATAAAATTAAATAATAAAATTAAAATAAATAAGAAGAATCAACATACTGTAGTTGTTAAACTTTCACCAATGTTAAAATTAGTGGTCTCCTCCTGTAATATTTTAAGGACTAACAGGTTGAACTTGATGGACAATTTGTCTTTCAACCTCAAAAACTATGGGACTAATTCAGACCTGATCGTAGATGTGCTAAATTTAGCACATCTACGATCAGTCATACAGACATGCGGAGGTATGCCCAGCATAGGACTAGTCTGCCCCTCATGTCAGGCCTGACCCCCCCTACCCTGCACAAGTACAAAAACATTGCACAGCAGCAATGCTTTTGTACTTGAAGAGTAGCTCCCCACCAGCGCAGCTCCTGCGCACTGGCAGGGAGCTACCCATCGCTGTGATGGTCACAGTGGCTGCGTGTGACATCACACAGCCGCCGCGGCCCGTCCCCCGCATGGTCCAGGCATGCCTGTGGTGCCCGGACCACACCCCTAAAATGCAGCTGGCACGTCTCCTCCGGCCAAGAAAACGCCTCTGCCTGTCAATCAGGCAGAGGCGATCACAGGGCTGAGATGGCCATTGACTGTCTGGCATGCGCCAGTGCACTACGGAGCTGGCACATGCGCAATTCAGACCTGATGGGCTGCTGTTCGAAAACTCACAGCACCGATCAGGTCTGAATTAGGCCCTATGTTACTATGTTAACAGCAACTGGGATTATTGCTGTAAGGAGGGCAGAGTTAGCAGCAGGGATCCAGAGTCCAATTGTAAGTGTCAGCCAAAGTTCCTGAAGCTCCTAAAAAATATTATTTTATCTGCTGGTACAATACTTGCAGAAAGCTAATACCTTCCCTTATGCCCATAGCCTTTTCACCCTATATAAAATAATGGATTCCAGACTTTTTTTTTTACAAAAAATTAGGGTACTGCGTTTATGTAGTAATTCTTAGTTTGGTTTGGCTAAAAACACACATACTGTATGTATATACAAGAATATACAACTTCTTTTTAGTTCTTATGATTCACTAGAAATGTTATTTAATCTAAAACACACAAGCAATAGATCATTATATATATATACACACATATATATATATATATATATATATATATATGAGATCCAGAAATAAATCAGCAAAACATTGGCAATTACCTGGGTGCCGACACCGGAGACATCCACAGAGGGCACTGGGACTGTGTTACTTTTGATAAAGCTAAATATTTATCGTATATAAAACACTTTAAGAGGTCTAAGAACACTGTACGCTATCTACGTAAGAAGTACCGTAAGGGTACGCAAGTTGCGTAACGATCGCTCAACCGTAGTCGAGACGCTCAAGCGTCACGTTCGCTTACGGCCCAGAGATCACAGGCAGGCACGCTATTGGCTGCCGACTAACGTAATGATTCGCTATAGCGTAGCGGACGCTCGGGACCACGAGGAGATCACCAGCGGTGCAGACGCTTATAACGTTAAACCTTTATATCTATACCTTTAACAACGAAATATATAGTAAACCTTAGTGTGGTGATAGAGTGTAAATGCAACCTGGTGTAACCTGATTAACTACAAAGCTGCTTGGGCGTCACCGACGCTCAGGGAATACTTAACACTATAAGAAATACACAGATACCTGGGCTTAGGGTCCAAAACCTATTATATGTATTATGACTATTATACTTGCAAAAGAATCACATTACAAAGCATACACTACAATATAACATAGACTAACTAACCAAATAACTACACAGGAAATACCATACAATACAATACAATACAATCAAGGGAAAATAAGGGAAAAAGAGAGGAGAGAGAGATGGCTCATAATAACATCAAGACAATATGATTGCGGAGAAAACTTACGCACAAGGGGAAACGATCGCATGCGCCTCGATATCCAGCTCCCGATTATCAGCAATGAGAACCGTTGAAGAGAGTTTACTGGATACGGTCGGCCTGCCTATTTATGCCCCACACACAATACAATTCAATGGTCCCTACAATCTCATTGTTCATTGGACACAGGAATTCGGCTTCGCATTATAACAAAAGGTCATAGGTTGATTCATACAGGTGGGCTGTGACTGTTTCCAACTGTTCAGGTGGGTGGGATACTGGGTTTCCCGCCGCATGACTAAGTAAGAACAAATAATAGTAAATGGACATAAACTTCTTATGTCCATAACTATTCGCACGAGCGACTAATCCGCTCCAAACCAACACCGGAATATTGCTATTTAAATATTCTTCCGATGGGTACCAAACACTACTGTATGACCCCTGTTAGACCCTTCGTACAATACAAAGAGGGATCTCTCTGTTCAGGAACATGCTATGTTAACCAAACTTTCAGAATCTATCAAAGGGACCATGATCTACAAAATACATTATTAGTGAAAATATGTAACGAATGAGTCGCACACTACGATTACATAAACTCTACCGTAAATACGCATACCGTGCGCCTGCGGGTGCCCGCGACTGTGAGTATGTGCACGTACGGGAGAGCGTACGCATGCGCAGCGCGGACCAGTATGAGGTGCAAATATGGCAGTGTGTGTAGAGATATTTTTCTGACTTTGACAGTCCACCCTTTGGCAGTCAATAATAACTGCCACCTTCTAAAACATTTCAAAAGGAGAAAAATATATGTCAGGGGTTAATTCATTTCCATGGTTGGGTAAGGGAGGAGAGAGGAGTAGGTGGGAAGAGGGTATGACCTAGTGAGATAGCAGAAGCATGTGTGTATGAGTCCATGTTTGGGGGGTCATGTATCATCGTGCCATACGTGTTGTAAATCAAGCTTCGAGGTATTGCGAAGTATACATTTGAATTCCTTCTTATCCCGTATTAAGGGTCTGTGGATGGGCTGTCAAACTCTACCGAGCTCATTTCGGCTTTCAGTTGTAACAAAATGGGGAAGCACATTTTAGTTGATGATACATGAATAGGGGAGGTATGTGGTTGCTGATATCTGTGCCTGTATTCCCTATCGACTATGTGTGTTATTACCTGAGGGTTGTAGAGATGAAGATAAAGAACACTTATGGAAAATGCAGTGGTATTCTATGTCAGGTTAATGTACATCTGTCGGTTGAAGTTTTGTTCGGTATCAGTTGAAAGTCGTCTTCTTTGCGCTGTTTTGCCCATTAGGTGCGAGCAAAAAGCTTTGTCAATGCCATTAGATTTACAAAAAAAATGTTGGGCTAGCGTAAGTTTAAGAATTCTAGGGAAACTGGGGATCCATGGCAAAGTTCATCAAATGTCCGTATCTACAGTGGTCAAAACTTCTTCTTTGGTCAATCCGTTGTCTGTATAGCGTCTCGTCAACTTCCTTGTCCAAGTGGGTCTTTTTATCTTGGAGAAAAAAAAAACCAGAAAAAAGGTGAAAGAAACGGACCGTATAATCGCATTTTCATTACATCATTGTTTCTATTGTTGGGTCATAAATCAAATCCAGGTTAATTACAGTTTCCTCACTCCTCAAACTCATTACTCTTGTACTTTGTTTGCACTTCATTAAAGCCTGACCGCATCTAAATATCAAGCCAATTGATATGACAACACCTAAGATACATAGGAGAAACTTCCCAACATCCATTATGACTCCTTGAGCCCAGTCTCCTAAACCGGAGAACCAATTTCGCGGGTTCAACCATGACACCCAACCAGTCAGCTCATTACCTACAGTAGCAAGAGTGAGATTGTGTTTTCGGCGAAATTCCCACTTCAATTGGAGAATATCGTCCATCTTTTGGTCTATGACCTCGACCGGATCCTCTGTGTTATTCGTGATATACGTGCAACACTTCACGCCGTACTGTGTTGCCAATGTAACACAATATCCACCTGTCACTGCTGTGAGGTAATTAAGAACCATTCTATGCTGCACCAGTTCTGTTTTATAAGCTTGAAGTTCCCTTCCAGTATATCTAAACGTGTCATCATACATTTCAGTGATATTATCTAACAAATTTGCGAGCGCCGATATGTATTTATAATTCAGCACTCCTCTAGCGGTGCGGGTGAAATCTAACGCGATTAAGAATTGAATCCCGGTGGATTCACTTATCAGATCAGAGGCCGGTTGCTCTGTCTTCTCTATCAGGTGCCTTTTAACAACGTGCTCGTAATGGGTGTGAGTATAAGGAGCTTGGGCACCACGGTGTATGTCTTTCATTTTGTCATGTGATACAGTCATTACTTCAGGCAGTACTTTTCCAATATAACACAATCTTTCAGAGTTTGGGGCAAGCCACTTGTACGCCTTTCTCCCGCATATGAAATATGCATCATCGGGGAGAACATATGGGACGGAGTAGGACATAACCATATTACACACCTTCCATGTGAAATCTCCTGACCCTAATTCTTCCATCTGCTTAGTACACGTATCAGGTTGTACGATATGTGCACAGTATCCTGGTGATACTTCTCCAACTCTCGTAATTCTATTTCCTAAGGTGTACCTATACCGGAAAGATTTTCCTCTACTGGCTATGTGGCGTACAAGCTCTGTATCTGTAGGCATTCTATCTGCTCTATGCGAAAAGGTCATGGTTTGGTTGCTCCATGACACTTCCCAATTTCCCGGTTTTCTGGGATTGGAGATGTTGAAACATAATAGGGACCTATCCACGTGGTATTGGTGGAGCTTCAAACTAGGAGGGCTGGAGATGTTAAACCTCCGGTCCACCGGTCTCCCACCATTTAACTCAAGTACCTCCCCTATCGTTAAAGGAAATGGTACTAGCCCTGATTTGCTATGACCCTGAGGTACTTGAGAGCATACCCAACAATCTGTTTTGTTTAACACACTACCCACTAAGGAGTGATAGTCACTCAATGGATGCCGGTCCATATGGATATTAAAACTGGATTGGCATTTCTTAATGCACCCGTCCTCAATGACAATGTTAGAGAGCCTACAGATACAGTTTTCTTCAGCCAACAATCCTTAAAAGAAAAATGTTTACAGATAACATGGCTGCTGGATCGTTTCCGGTACTCGCCTTTGCTTGGTGATTGGGTTGCTATTGGAAATTTACACCTCCGTCTCAGTCATCAGAACCTTTCTGGATCCTTTCTCGACCTCACTGGTACTCTCACCGAAACAGACTGCTCTGGTCAACATCAGGGTCAACATGAAAATCCATATCACAGTCTCTTGGGGCAAGTCCATCTTACAGGAGGAGAAAAGAAGAAATTTGTAAAGGGGGTATAAGAAAACAGTTTGTGGGGGAGAGAACTTGTTACGATAATAAGTTCTCTAGTCTTCTAGTTCTTCTTGTTCTGCTGTCATCTCAAAGGTGCTATCTCTCAGTCTTCCAAACGAACATTCTGGTGATGCAATATTCCTTCCTAACCAGCGATCTTTCTGTAAGGAGCAAAAATCTGGCATTACCATTGGTCCAACTGAGGGGTGACATAGCATCTTTAAACCATGAAAACATGAGTGAGAAGAGAGAGAAAACGAAAAAAAAAAAAAAAAAAAAAAGAGATAGAGAACAATTCATATGCATATATATTTTACATAACTCGACAATAACCATCAATAGGAAAAGAGAAACAAAGCATTTTTAAAACATTGTCAGCATTAAGAAAACATTGTCAGATTATCAGGATGTCATTTCTACGTGTCAAATGGTTTCCTTGAGCAGTCCCTCCCCACCAGCACCTGCATTACTCCACTGTCTGTATCTGGCCAGAATACATTGTGGCGGATAGGTCATGCTGGGGTTTGGTAGACTTCTGCAAGGACCAAGTGGATATGCAATGTGTGAATTCTTACCAATAATCGTCAGAGATGGGGATAGAGAGAGAGAGAAAAACATTTTTCTTCACAAATACATTTACAACGTTTCACCTGGTCATTCCTGTGTCTTCAGTGAATGACCTCCCAATTTATTAACCGTTACCTCAGGCTTTCCATCAGTCCTAATGATCACCTTTCCTGACTACATATCATGGGTGTGGCCTATATGATCCCTGATTGTGATTTGGTGTGTCATATTCATGCTCATTTTCATGTCTAGGGGGTCTGACCTTACGTGGGAGGTTACAGTTCCTGTCATAATGCCCTTCTCTTTTACAACGATAACAAACCCTGGGCTTCCTCCAAGTGTCAGTGAAATGGAGTCTTGGCTGGTTTGATGCCTCCTCAAACGCTTGGACGCTCATCACCCTCAACCGCTTTCCCTGTACCTCCCTGCTTCCTTGGATATTCTGGTTATGTTGTTGTCTAGGGGGTGCATATACCTTGTGTGTGCTTCTAGACCTGCAATCTCTTGCATAATGACCTTCCTTCTGGCAATTATAACAGACTTCCATATTTGAATTTTTCGCAGTGGTGTGGGGCTTTTGTTGGAGTGGTCTTGTAGTTAGGGCCTGTATACTTGTTGCCATTAATTTGTTACTTAGTGACTCTCTGTATCTGGTGATATTCTGATCATGATTAATAACGGCCTCTCTTTATGCGGCCACCGAGATATCTCTCCAGTCTGGGTTGGTGGTCTGTACCCTTGTACTTAATTCATCCTTTAACCCATTCATTAATACCTTAACCGCTATTCCTTTATGTTGTGCATTTGTCTTGATGTCTGTGATCCCAGTGTTTCTAGCCATTATTTGCAGTGCTCGATTGAAATAATTAGAAATACTTTCCCCTTCGTTTTGTCTTATGGAGAAGATTTTGTTCCACTCGACAATGGCTGGGAAATATACTTCTAACTGTTGGTTGATCTGCTTAATACATTCCTGATTGTGTTCCTCCGTACAAGGTGCCTTCGTGTCTAATTTACAATCAGCAATGAATTTTTCAGGGTCAACACTGGAGGGCAAACATGTCCTCAGCACTGCTCGCCACTCTTTGTTGGTGGGTTCTGTGGAGTTTCCTAGTTCTTTAACAAATCTTTGACAGGCTACTAGATTTTTCCTAGGATCAGGAAATTCAGACATAATTGATCTTAATTCGGTCCGGGACCAGAGACAGCGCTTTGCACTGTCCTTGACGGGAATGATTCCCTGATCGTCAGTCTTCCCATTGGGGACTGCAATCACCCTGACCGGATCAAACTCAGCTACATCATCTTGTGTTGGTCTTACAATATGTGGTACATCTGTTTGTGCGTGATATGAAACATGGGCCCTCATTCCGAGTTGTTCGCTCGGTATTTTTCATCGCATCGCAGTGAAAATCCGCTTAGTACGCATGCGCAAAGTTCGCACTGCGACTGCGCCAAGTAACTTTACTATGAAGAAAGTATTTTTACTCACGGCTTTTTCTTCGCTCCGGCGATCGTAATGTGATTGACAGGAAATGGGTGTTACTGGGCGGAAACACGGCGTTTCAGGGGCGTGTGGCTGAAAACGCTACCGTTTCCGGAAAAAACGCAGGAGTGGCCGGAGAAACGGTGGGAGTGCCTGGGCGAACGTTGGGTGTGTTTGTGATGTCAACCAGGAACGACAAGCACTGAACTGATCGCACAGGCAGAGTAAGTCTGAAGCTACTCTGAAACTGCTAAGTAGTTAGTAATCGCAATATTGCGCATACATCGGTCGCAATTTTAAGAAGCTAAGATTCACTCCCAGTAGGCGGCGGCTTAGCGTGTGTAACTCTGCTAAATTCGCCTTGCGACCGATCAACTCGGAATGAGGGCCATTGTACGTACCTGTGGACACGACCTCACCTGACCCTCCGTTAGGGGGTTTGATTATTGCCTTTACCAATTTGGTCGCGTCCACCTGGATGTCTTGTGTGATGGTTGTTGGAAGGGGTGCCGACATCGTTCTGGGCTCACTTTCTTGTTGGTATTCCTGAGGGAAGTTTGACATGGGGTGCAACTTGCATAGGTTAATAGTTGTACATTCAACAGTATTACAATAATCATTGTTACATTTATTACACTTATTCTTATTATCTATACTACAGTTGCTAAGAGCGTTTTTATTGTTCACCCTTGTGCTTTTCTCCGCAACCACAATCCCCTCCATCGCCATGTCTCTCCTCTCAAGATAAGAGTCAGATAAGTCAATTAAATCTCTTTGTAATTCACTTTCCTGTTGCCATAACTGCAAATAATCATAATGTTTGCTTCGTCTCTTTGCTGGTTTAATGAGACATATCCTCCTCCTTAAATTTTGTAACACTTTTGGGCTAAAGCTGCCTATATTTGGGAACTTCTCCCCATCATGTACAGTCATTCTCTCCCATTCGTCACATAAGGCTTCTGTGTGTCTTCCGTATTTTTCACACATTACGTACCTTGCCGACTTGATTGGTCGGTTTATAGAGTCAACCCGAACCGAGGTTGATCGCCCCCTTCCTGAACAACTGGCCCCCATAATCTGCAGGTGTTACGGAACCTTTACAGAAAACCAAGGTATTCACGATAGGCAGACGGTGAAGTTTACCGAGCACCCCACTCGCTCGCCCACGCCGACCAATGCGACCTGATCACACCGATATGGTGCTGGCGCACTCGACCCAGGGCACCTATAAACCTTTGTTTACTGGAAAATGCGAGTGTGATCCGAAGAGCACTACCCTTTCCAGTAAAGGTGGGGTTGCTAGATAGTTCCTGAGTGACCAGCGAACTTCCCTTTTTGGAAAAATAAAAAATTACACAAATCACGTTAGAATGTACAAATAGCGTTTGTGACCCCTTTACTCTAATGGTACTAGGTCAGATTACTAACTACTGTACACAATTACGTGCGGTCCAATCGTTCAGCACACAAGCAACTAAGCTTATGTACGGAAAGACCAATGGAATCGAAAATTGCGGCTGCGAATTCCTTCAGCGAGAGCTTGTATGGCCTATATGGGTGTTGCACCAACCCTTTTCGGTGTTGTGCCTGTGGACTGTATAGCGGACTTCCTTGTTTACTGTACCTGGACCTGCTGGTCTACTATGACCTCCTGGTCTTGTTCTATACGACCTCCTGGTCTGACCTCCTGGTCTTGTTCTATACGACCTCCTGGTCCGCTATACTCTAATGCTCAAATTGTATGTTTAACTAAGGATGCCTCCCTAGCCACTGTGCATGTCACTTACACGTATGTTCCTCACGAGTACTCGGTGATTTCTTTTGGTTCAACCTCCAAGTTATATAAACTTATGTAATACAAAAACACTCACTCATCACATGTACACTTTTGTTTCTATTTCTATTTCTGCGCAGAAATTTTTCTTTAGACCAGATGTGTTACCAATTAGGAGCAGGATCTGTTAATTTAAATTTCAGACACCCAAAAATAGACTTGCGTTATTTCTCGCCTCGCGTTATTTACCGCTTTGCGTTATTTATCGCTTTGCGTTAAAAATCAACTTATCGTGACTTGAGCTACGTGGGCGTAACCGGACGCTCCGTTGCGTAATATACGCTGCATGCGTCGGCCTTTGGATTGCGTACGCAAGTCTTTGTTAGGGACACGTGCACGCAAAGCAAAGATCCACCGTAACACAATTTATACTTTTATCAATGTAGATGATCCTTGATCATCTACCACACACCACACTGACTTCGCCTTATCTCCCAGGCAAAACTGTGTGTTTGTCTATATTTTAACTTTATTACCTCTATTCTTAAATTATGAAATAACAGCAAATCTCTTTCAGCACTTTTATCAACTATAAAACTGGCAGACAGGAGAGTGATATACGAAAATACACAAATGAAAAAGGAATGCAGATATATATGTGGGCGTGTGTACGCAAGATAGAAAAATAAACAGTTTTAAAAGACACTAGCGTTTTGCTCTTACCTCCGGTTCCCGGATTCCTTCAGCACCCTTTACCTAAGCGAAGCAGACGCTTATCCCGTCAGCACTACGAGGGATACAACCTCCCGCCCTTTGCTGAGGGATAATGTCTGCTGATCTACCTAGTGCAGATATGTGAAGGACTGGACGAGCCCGCAATTGATAAAGCTAAATATTTATCGTATATAAAACACTTTAAGAGGTCTAAGAACACTGTACGCTATCTACGTAAGAAGTACCGTAAGGGTACGCAAGTTGCGTAACGATCGCTCAACCGTAGTCAAGACGCTCAAGCGTCACGTTCGCTTACGGCCCAGAGATCACAGGCAGGCACGCTATTGGCTGCCGACTAACGTAATGATTCGCTATAGCGTAGCGGACGCTCGGGACCACGAGGAGATCACCAGCGGTGCAGACGCTTATAACGTTAAACCTTTATATCTATACCTTTAACAACGAAATATACAGTAAACCTTAGTGTGGTGATAGAGTGTAAATGCAACCTGGTGTAACCTGATTAACTACAAAGCTGCTTGGGCGTCACCGACGCTCAGGGAATACTTAACACTATAAGAAATACACAGATACCTGGGCTTAGGGTCCAAAACCTATTATATGTATTATGACTATTATACTTGCAAAAGAATCACATTACAAAGCATACACTACAATATAACATAGACTAACTAACCAAATAACTACACAGGAAATACCATACAATACAATACAATACAATCAAGGGAAAATAAGGGAAAAAGAGAGGAGAGAGAGATGGCTCATAATAACATCAAGACAATATGATTGCGGAGAAAACTTACGCACAAGGGGAAACGATCGCATGCGCCTCGATATCCAGCTCCCGATTATCAGCAATGAGAACTGTTGAAGAGAGTGTACTGGATACGGTCGGCCTGCCTATTTATGCCCCACACACAATACAATTCAATGGTCCCTACAATCTCATTGTTCATTGGACACAGGAATTCGGCTTCGCATTATAACAAAAGGTCATAGGTTGATTCATACAGGTGGGCTGTGACTGTTTCCAACTGTTCAGGTGGGTGGGATACTGGGTTTCCCGCCGCATGACTAAGTAAGAACAAATAATAGTAAATGGACATAAACTTCTTATGTCCATAACTATTCGCACGAGCGACTAATCCGCTCCAAACCAACACCGGAATATTGCTATTTAAATATTCTTCCGATGGGTACCAAACACTACTGTATGACCCCTGTTAGACCCTTCGTACAATACAAAGAGGGATCTCTCTGTTCAGGAACATGCTATGTTAACCAAACTTTCAGAATCTATCAAAGGGACCATGATCTACAAAATACATTATTAGTGAAAATATGTAACGAATGAGTCGCACGCTACGATTACATAAACTCTACCGTAAATACGCATACCATGCGCCTGCGGGTGCCCGCGACTGTGAGTATGTGCACGTACGGGAGAGCGTACGCATGCGCAGCGCGGACCAGTATGAGGTGCAAATATGGCAGTGTGTGTAGAGATATTTTTCTGACTTTGACACTTTGTTTACTTGCGTGCTGCCATTTTCATTGCCAGATTCTACACACACACACACACACACACACACACACATACACAGACATATATATATATATATATATATAGCAGTATAGTGTCTGAGGGCGCTAGTGAGTGTGGTGGATAAACAGAGTCCTTTAGGGTGGACAAAACTGTTCCACTAAAATATTCACACTGGAGTAGAAGATATTTTGAAAAAATATTTCTTACAGGGATAGACCCTTTCACCGACAATTTCACCCAACACCAAATATATCAATGATTCAATTTATCTGTGGAAAAAAATATTTTATTTTCTATAAAAACTGTACAATAGATAAAATCTTTCAATACAATAGGCAGCAATAATTCCACAACTGTCAGAGAAATGGTTGTTATAAACACACCTAAAGGGGTATGAGATCACTAGGTGAATGACATTCGGATGGCTTTATGGGTACTGCATGACATTAACCCTACGCATTTCATCCAGTCAGACTTCTTCAGGGGTAGATAATACTGGCAATAGGTAAAATATGATTTTGCATTAAATATGGAGATTAGGTGAATAAAGTAAGCAAGTCCAGCTGCATATAAAGATAACATTTTTCAGAATCAAAATAGTTGTTTCTTTCTAGATCTGTGCAGCAATTACTAAAAAACTAAGGTAAAATTATCTTCCAGAGTTGAAAGTGGATCTCCTCCAGCTTTAGCATCCATCCATCTAGAAAGAGTATTACTCTCTGCTATTTTAGCTACCAAATTACAGTAAATATGATACATACAGTACTTCATATCTTGGAAACGATGCCTCTTAGAATTATGCAATCCGTAATCCACCTGCATATAGACCAGATATGCACCTATGAGAAACTAAATGTTCTTTGTGATTGTAGAAATATTAATTTCACTTTGTAAACCATATCCAGTGTGATGTGGCTGGGTTGGGTATGGATGACCGGCAGTTGGGATACCGCCGGTCACCATACCAATGCTGGGATCCCGGATTTTATATAGCTGGCGGGGAAGGGGGGGCGAGCGCAACGAAGCCCCTTGTAGCTTGGTGGCTCACTGTGCTCGCCACATGCTCTATTCCAACTCTCTATGGCTGTCATGGAAACCCATGAGTGGGAATAGTCCCTGTCAGTCGGCATGTCGACTGTCGGGCTTCACAAAGGGTAGGATTCTGGCACCAGTATAGTGACCAGCAGCCTCCTTACCACCAGTCACATAACCGCATCCCGATGTGCCCTTAATATAATGTACTGTAGTGTAGTCACCTTTTGTGGGTGTCTCAATACACATGTGACCTGATCACCCCTTACTGTATGCTTCCTTTGTTAGTGGTAGAGGAGATCACTGAATAGTTAAGCTAATTACCTTGGAAATGGTCCCTCCCGGCAGACTGGACTTTGGTTAGTACTGTGACAGTTAGATGATAATCTGATTATCAGGTCCTGGCTCATCCTATGTCCCGATTAACAATTCTTGAAATTAAGATATGTCTCCTAAGTGGGAAAAGAGTATTTTCAAGAACATACAGAGATAGGTAACATCTACAGTATATGTCAAATGGTCATCCTGCTCGGGATACACAGCGTATGCATTCTAATGACCACACAGGCTCATTACAGCACTTCCTAAGTGCATTAACATGCTAATAACAACCTTCAATGGCTGAGGAAGTGTCACAACTGAGGGCCTGAGCTGACGGGAGGCAGCCTCAGTTGTAGGGGCTGAGATGTACCGGAACCTGGGAGGTTGTATCAGACCCCTGGACATGTAAGTAACATGAAGAAGAACCGCCCGAAGGCGTGACCACGACAACTTGAATAAAAGTCAATGATGTTTATTTATGACAAAACTCCATGCATCACAATAGCAGTAAAAGAAACATAAAAGTCAGCAAAGAATAAATACAGTTCCTGGGAACTACAGGGTGGCAGGAGCCACAGGGCACTGGTAGTGTGAGATAGTTCTTATAATCTTCTAGATGGAAAGTCCTTACCAGGCCCGACTGTAGCAATGGAGATAACCCAGGATTGTACCAGCTGGTGTTCCAGGAAAAGCTGGGCTGCTGTAGATAAAACGGCTGCTGTGGATACTGGCTGGAACCAGACTGTTGTTGGCACGGAGTGGATACTGGCTGGAACCAGTTAAATAATAAATGAACTTGGGAGCGATGAAATATGAGCTGAAGTTAGGAGTTTGAGAGCGGTGAAATTATAATACCGGTGGAGAGTGGTAAACTGTAGAAAGGACACCAGCCCTTTAAGAGAAGCTGTACTCTGCTGGAAGCTGGGCTGGAAGCAGGTAATGTTGTAGCTGGAAACAGATGAATCCAAAATGGATCGGAGAGTCAGGCTACACCGCAGGTGGAATGCTGGTGCGGGTCTCTATGGTGGAAGTCTTGAGACAGGAGCTGGAACCTGGAAGACAATCACAGGAGAGAGACAAACAGGAACTAGGTTTGACAACCAAAGCACTGACGCCTTCCTTGCTCAGGCACAGTGTATTTATACCTGCAGCAAGGAAGGGATTGGCTAGGCAATTATGCAGATTATCAATACTGAGAACAGATTGGTGGAAATGATCAGCTGACAGAATCCAAGATGGCTGCGCCCATGCAGACACTTGGAGGGAAGTTTGGTTTGTAATCCATGTGGTAATGAAAACAGTAATGGCGGCGCCGGCCACCGGAGACAGGAGGCGCCAGGCTGACAGATGCACATCCAACCACGCGGACACAGCGGAGGCCGCGGCTGACGTAATCGCCACTCAGACACTCTGCATGCAGAAGTTCAGGGACGGCGGCGGAGGCCGCGGGAGACGCCATGCCAGGTGTAATATGGCGTTTACTGTGACAGCGTCCCAGAGTGACAGGAGAGGATACAGGAATGTACACATCAGGATAACAGATGGGATCCAGTCCTGGAGCGCTGAGCCAGCCTTAGGAGGCATCTGATGGGTAAGAAATGGCGTCCAGATACCCGGATCGTGACAGCACCCGCCCCTTTAGGAGTGGCCCCAGGACACTTCTTTGGCTTTTGAGGAAACTTGGAATGGAATCTCCGGACCAAGGCAGGAGCATGGACATCAGAAGCATTGGTCCATGAACGTTCCTCAGGACCATAACCCTTCCAGTCAATAAGATATTTTTGTAGTTGACCGTAATGGTGACGTGAGTCCAGGATCTTGGCCACTTCATACTCAACGCCTCGTTGAGTTTGGACTTTCGGAGTTGGAGGAAGTGAGGAATGAAACCGATTCAAGATCAGCGGTTTCAACAGGGAAACATGGAATGTCCTGGGTATTTTTAAGAAGGGAGGCAACTGGAGTCTGTAAGCAACAGGATTGATGACTTGTTCAATCTTGAAAGGACCGATATAGCGAGGTGCAAACTTCATACTGGGAACTCTTAACCTCAAATTCTTCGTGGATAACCATACCCGATCACCCACCTTGAGAGCAGGAACTGCTCGACGCTTCTTATCCGCAAACTTCTTGTACCTGAACGATGCCTTGAGCAGAGCTGATCGTACGCTCTTCCAGATATTGGCAAACTGATGCAAGGTGATATCCACTGCGGGAACAGAAGTTGCTGGAAGCGGTTGGAACTCAGGGACTTTAGGGTGGAATCCAAAGTTAGTGAAGAATGGTGTTGAAGCAGATGAAGAATGATACTGGTTGTTATGACAGAACTCGGCCCAGGGAAGTAATTGAACCCAGTCATCTTGAGAGGAGGACACATAGATGCGGAGGAAGGCCTCCAAGTCCTGATTCACCCTCTCAGTTTGACCATTGGTCTGAGGATGGTAAGCCGTGGAAAACTTTAGCTTGACTTGGAGGACTTGACATAAACTTCGCCAGAATTTGGCTGTGAATTGAACTCCTCGATCTGAGATAATTTCTTCAGGAAGACCGTGGAGTCGGAAGATCTCTTGTATGAATACTTGAGCCAACTTGGAAGCTGACGGAAGACCGGTGAGAGGAATGAAGTGTGCCATCTTGGTGAACCGGTCAACTACCACCCAGATGGTATTGAACTTGTTGCACATGGGTAAATCTGTAATAAAATCCATCGACAAATGGGTCCAAGGTCGACGGGGAACAGATAGTGGAACCAGTTGCCCCGCAGGTGACTGGCGGGATACCTTATGTTGAGCACACTTTGGGCAAGATGCAATAAACTCCAAGACGTCCTTTTTCAGAGTTGGCCACCAATAGGACCTAGAGATAAACTCCAGGGTTTTTTGGATACCTGTATGTCCGGCAAAACGGGAAGCATGGGCCCAATGCATGAGCTTCTTCCTTAGCATCGGTTTCACAAAACTTTTCCCTGATGGGGGCGTAGAGTCCATCCCTACCGTGGAGAATGCCAACGGATTTATAATAGGATGCTTGTCTGAAGACTCTGACTCATTTTCTTGCTCCCATGAGCGGGAAAGGGCATCGGCCTTGCGATTCTGAGAGCCCGGACAGAACTGGAGTTTAAAGTCGAACCTGGAAAAGAAAAGTGCCCATCTGGCCTGACGAGGGTTGAGACATTGTGCGCCTTTCAGATATAAAAGGTTCTTGTGGTCTGTAAGTATGGTGATTGAATGAGAAGCTCCCTCCAACAGATACCTCCACTCTTCTAGAGCGAGCTTGATGGCTAGCAACTCCTGGTCGCCAATGGCATAGTTGCGCTCAGCTGGGGAGGACTTCCGGGAGAAGAAACTGCAAGGGTGTAAATGGCCATCTTTAGCCCTCTGAGATAACACCGCTCCTACTCCAACGGAGGAGGCATCCACCTCTAAGATGAAAGGAGAGTCGATGTCAGGCTGTTTCAGAACAGGCGCAGAGATGAACCTTTGTTTTAAAAGATGAAATGCTTGCATGGCTTCTTCAGACCACTTGGACGGGTTAGCACCCTTCTTAGTGAAAGCAGTAATAGGTGCCACAATGGTGGAAAAGTCTCGTATAAACTTTCGGTAATAGTTGGCGAACCCTAAGAACCTCTGGACCCCTTTGAGGGTTAAGGGTACCGGCCAATTTTGGATTGCTTGTAGTTTCTCAGGATCCATCTCTAGTCCGGAACCGGACACAATGTACCCTAGAAACGGAATGGACTTGACTTCAAAGACGCATTTCTCTAATTTGCAATAGAGATGATTGACACGGAGACGGGACAGAACCTCTTTAACCCAAAAACGATGTTCCTCTAAATCGTTGGCAAAAATTAGGATATCGTCTAGATAGACCACGACATGACGGTATAGAATGTCTCTGAAGATCTCATTGACAAAATGCTGGAAGACAGCTGGAGCATTGCTCAATCCGAAGGGCATGACGAGGTACTCATAATGTCCGTCATGGGTGTTAACGGCGGTCTTCCACTCGCCACCCTCACAGATCCGGATGAGATTGTATGCATCTCTCAAGTCCAGCTTTGTAAAGATGGTAGCTCCGCTAACTCTGTCAAAGAGCTCAGTAATCAGGGGTAAAGGATAACGGTTCTTGATGGTAATGTCGTTCAAACCTCTGTAGTCGATGCACGGCCGCAGACCACCATCTTTCTTTTTTACAAAAAAGAAGCCTGCGCCGGCTGGAGAAGAAGAAGGTCGAATGAACCCCTTTGCTAGGTTCTCTTTAATGTATTCCTCCATAGAATGCGTCTCAGGCAGAGACAACGGATAAGTTCGGCCTCGAGGTGGAACCTTCCCTGGAACGAGATCAATCGGGCAGTCCCATTCTCTATGAGGAGGAAGGATATCAGCAGAAGCTTTACTGAACACATCCGTGAAATCTTGATATGGAGGAGGTGGAACATCAGACGACCTGGGGGAGGAAGAACAGACAGGCAATACTTTAAACAAACATGTCTCAGCACAGGAGGAACCCCATGCCAGGATTTGCGTAGTCGTCCAATCAATTGTAGGATTGTGAAGACGGAGCCATGGAAGGCCCAGGACCACAGGATGTGTGGCTCTTGGAATCACTAAAAAAGAAATAAGTTCGGAATGAAGAACTCCCACTCTCAGACGAACTGGTAGAGTCCTTAAAGAAATAACTGCATCAAAAATTTTGCTGCCATCCACGGCAGTTAAAGAAATGGACGAAGGAAGTCTCTCGGTGGGTAGGGACCACCGTTTAACATAGGCTTCGGTAATAAAGTTCCCAGCTGCTCCGGAATCAAGGAGGGCAATGACGTTCCGATAACGTTGAGCAACTTGAAGCGAGACTGGGAGATTACAATCTTGAGGAGATGGAGAGGAGATCATTACTCCTAGCCGGCCCTCTCCTTGGCGAGCTAGGATTTGGAGTTTCCCGGACGTTTGGGACAGGCATTAATGGTGTGAGACGGAGCTGCACAATAAAGACAGAGAGACTCGGAGAGACGTCTTCGGCGCTCAGCAGGAGTTAAACGGGAACGGCCAATTTGCATGGGCTCATCTTTAGTTGGTGACAGTTGGCGAGGAGGAGGAGCAGAAGATTTTGGAGCAGATGATCTTCCACGCTCAGTTGCTCTCTCTCTGAAACGTAAATCAACTTTCGTGCAGAGTGAGATTAGCTCATCTAACTTAGAGGGTAAGTCTCTGGTAGCTAACTCATCTTTAATACGCTCAGATAAGCCATGCCAGAATGCAGCATACAGGGCCTCGTCGTTCCATGCCAGTTCGGATGCCAGGATCTGGAACTGTATCAGATATTGTCCTACAGTACATGACCCCTGGCGTAAACGGAGAATCTCGGATGAAGCTGAGGTTACCCGGCCTGGCTCGTCGAAGATGCGCCTGAATGTTGAGACGAATGCAGTGTAAGAAGATAGCAGGGTGTCGGACCTCTCCCATAACGGTGATGCCCAATCAAGGGCTGAGCCACTGAGAAGAGAAATAATGTAGGCAATTTTTGTACGGTCACTGGGAAAATTGCCAGGTTGTAGCTCAAACTGAATCTCACACTGGTTGAGAAATCCCCTGCAGAATCTTGGAGATCCGTCAAATTTTGCTGGCGTTGGAAGATGAAGACGTGGAGCAGAAATGGGTAAGGTGGGTGGGGTTATAGCTGGAGTCACTGTGGTTGACGCACCAGACGCGCCTGATCCACGGAGAGTTGTCTGAATCCCATCCAGCCGAGTAGAGAGATCCTGGAGACAGCGGATGATGTGGCCCTGTGCAGCCTCCTGATGTTCTAGTCGGGCTGCCAGTTCTTGCATCGGCCTGGCCGCTTGATCCTGGTCTCCGGCTGGATTCATTAGGTCAGTGCTTACTGTCACAACTGAGGGCCTGAGCTGACGGGAGGCAGCCTCAGTTGTAGGGGCTGAGATGTACCGGAACCTGGGAGGTTGTATCAGACCCCTGGACATGTAAGTAACATGAAGAAGAACCGCCCGAAGGCGTGACCACGACAACTTGAATAAAAGTCAATGATGTTTATTTATGACAAAACTCCATGCATCACAGTAGCAGTAAAAGAAACATAAAAGTCAGCAAAGAATAAATACAGTTCCTGGGAACTACAGGGTGGCAGGAGCCACAGGGCACTGGTAGTGTGAGATAGTTCTTATAATCTTCTAGATGGAAAGTCCTTACCAGGCCCGACTGTAGCAATGGAGATAACCCAGGATTGTACCAGCTGGTGTTCCAGGAAAAGCTGGGCTGCTGTAGATAAAACGGCTGCTGTGGATACTGGCTGGAACCAGACTGTTGTTGGCACGGAGTGCATACTGGCTGGAACCAGTTAAATAATAAATGAACTTGGGAGCGATGAAATATGAGCTGAAGTTAGGAGTTTGAGAGCGGTGAAATTATAATACCGGTGGAGAGTGGTAAACTGTAGAAAGGACACCGGCCCTTTAAGAGAAGCTGTACTCTGCTGGAAGCTGGGCTGGAAGCAGGTAATGTTGTAGCTGGAAACAGATGAATCCAAAATGGATCGGAGAGTCAGGCTACACCGCAGGTGGAATGCTGGTGCGGGTCTCTATGGTGGAAGTCTTGAGACAGGAGCTGGAACCTGGAAGACAATCACAGGAGAGAGACAAACAGGAACTAGGTTTGACAACCAAAGCACTGACGCCTTCCTTGCTCAGGCACAGTGTATTTATACCTGCAGCAAGGAAGGGATTGGCTAGGCAATTATGCAGATTATCAATACTGAGAACAGATTGGTGGAAATGATCAGCTGACAGAATCCAAGATGGCTGCGCCCATGCAGACACTTGGAGGGAAGTTTGGTTTGTAATCCATGTGGTAATGAAAACAGTAATGGCGGCGCCGGCCACCGGAGACAGGAGGCGCCAGGCTGACAGATGCACATCCAACCACGCGGACACAGCGGAGGCCACGGCTGACGTAATCGCCACTCAGACACTCTGCATGCAGAAGTTCAGGGACGGCGGCGGAGGCCGCGGGAGACGCCATGCCAGGTGTAATATGGCGTTTACTGTGACAGCGTCCCAGAGTGACAGGAGAGGATACAGGAATGTACACATCAGGATAACAGATGGGATCCGGTCGTGGAGCGCTGAGCCAGCCTTAGGAGGCATCTCATGGGTAAGAAATGGCGTCCAGATACCCGGATCGTGACAGGAAGCTTTCCTGTGGTTGTCTATGCTGCTAGTTAAATAAGCCAGCAGCCTACATAATATCAGTCAGGGGTGTAGCTAGAACTGTGGGCCCCACAGCAACATTTTGAAGGGGCCCCTTTTCCAATGCTTCTAAAGATACACCGCTCTGCAGCAGTTGTTCATTTTATGCCCCATAATAGTGCCATAGCAAATTTTATGCACCATAGTAGAGCCCTAGTTTATTTTATGAACCATCGTAGTGCCCTAGTCACATTATGTCACATTACAGTGCCGTCAGTTCATATTATGACATATTATGACATACAGTGTCCCCGGTTCATATTATGCCACACTATAGTGCTCCCAGTTCATATTATGCCACACTTTAGTGCCCCCAGTTCATATTATGCCACACTTTAGTGCCCCCAGTTCATATTATGCCACAATATAGTGCTTCCACTTCATGCTCTGCCATATTACAGTGCCCACTTCATATCATGTAACATTATAATGCCCTCTAGCTCATTTTATACTACATTACAATGAGCAGGTCCAAGGGCATACCTAGATATATTGCAGGCCCCAAGGCAAAAGTTTATAAGGGCTCTCAAATATATCTACCAATGGTGAAAAATGTATATAACACAAGTAACTGACAGGGAAGGTGGGCCCCTCTCATCTCTGGGCCCCATAGCAGCTGCACTCCCTGCACCTAGGGTAGCTACGCCCTTGATATCAGTCTATTGACCAGTGTGCATCAGATTCATAACTCAGTATTAAGAATAAACAATTTATAAGGCCCTAATATTTATAGTCTCTCCTTAATATCTATGATTCTTCTCAATACCTAAAACAATACTTATGGACTAATATTGTAAGTTAATGCATATGAAATATTCACTCACTACAGTGTAGCTGGCTAACAATATTGCACAGAAAAATACAGTCTCACTTTCTGCGCTCCAAATGTCCCCTTGTTTAAAACGTTCCTCACAGCGATGCCATAGTGTACATACATCCTTACGTGTATGCTTACTTGGAAATATGAGGTAGAAAGCACATAAAGGTTTCTTTTCCGTGGATGTCCTAACCAGTTCATCCATTGAGGGGAGCATATGACATTTGTTGATATCCGGATCACTTTGTGTCAGCTGAGTTCCATCCCTGTTCCCCAATTTGGTATGGCTGGTTGTCTATTTGTGTTTTATTTCCATTTTTAATAAAAAGGTTTTTTTTGCCCTAATTGGCTTCCCCTTTTTTTAATTCTATACCCACCACATGAGTGATATCTATCCTCACCATATGGGCTAAAGAGGAACTTACATCCACGGAAAAGAAACCTTTATTTGCTTTCTACCTCATATTTCCAAGTAAGCATACACGTAAGGATTTATTACCACATCTTCACGGCATCACTTTGGGTGACCCCATAAGAAGGTGGATGTTATATCTCCTGTCTGGGACCATCTTCATCACCTAGTTTCCCCTCTACACAGTGGAAAGAACTTTAGTGCTCATACAGGATTACACTATTGTATTTTGTTTCTCTTTGTTTTCCGTGTACACTATGGCATCGCTGTGAGGAACGTTTTAAACAAGGGGACATTTGGAGCGCAGAAAGTGAGACTGTATTTTTCTGTGACATATTGTTTTTGTAGGTTGGTGACCTATTTGTACTGTCTACTGCTGCTCCATTTTGCAGCGCCTTAGGAAGATTTTTTACAATTTTATGGCTAACAATATTGGTTTATATTATTCTTGTAGTGAAAACTTTTCAAAACAATTTGTTAAATTTGTATCAGAACTGCAAAAAAAAGCTTTTCATTTACCTCCATCTAATTATTCTTCGCCAAGGTCACTAGACTTTATTAGATTCTGTAAAACACTTCCTTTTTTTCATTTAATACTCACTAATATTCATTTAACACTAATAACAGTCACTTCGAGGACATAAACTTATGTAAGATTAGTAAACAAAACATACAGTAATTCTAAAATGAATATGCATTGATAAAAAAAATATTAATGTTATATTTACTCATTTATTAATAGAAAAATAACTGCATTATATATTGCAGCATCTTTAGCTTTTGTACTAAATTATTATCCACATTATTTATGAATAGATGTGTTATGCTAAATGAGGTTGTGATAGAAGCAGTAGCACATAATAATGATACTTTACCATTGTAATAAGCAGAAAAAATAGGATTAGGGTGGGCACACAGACAGCAAATTAAACATAACTTTAAAAAAAAAATCATCTCATTTACAAGTGCTTTAACCTCCAAATGGGCTTTTAATGTGGATATTAAAAGCCCTACAATGCTGATCAGAAACTGTTTTATGATTGTTGGACTGATGCACAGAATAAAGAAATAGCCTGAAACACCCAAAGCGACTCTTCCTGCCTCATAGATCAAGTTAAGGTTTGGCATTTATGAGTGTTCTAAGGTTGTAAATTCTGTGGGGATATGCTAAGGATAGAACTTCTGTCTTTAAAGAAGTCCAATCTCAGCCAAACTTTACAGGTCTATTGGCAAATATAAACATTTTTGTGTGTAGCTCTTTTTTGTAATTCATTAATTATAAATCCCTTTTAAGGATGCTTTATCTATCTTCTATGCTGTGTGTATAGTTTTAGTGAAACAATATATATTCGGGGCTGATTCTGAGCTACACTCTGCTGCGACCACTGTAGCATCTTTTGACACCAGCGTGTCGGTGACTTTATCCTAATGCTACTAAAAAGCCCTACCCCTGGTGTACAAGTGTGCGTTTGAAAGTGCAAGGGCTGAGACATTCTTTTTGTATGTCTGCAGTTGCAAAGGTCAGAAACAACATAGGAAATTGCACTGGCCCCATGCTAGATGCAAAATCTCCATCAGAGTATAGCCTCCAATGTACACAATTAAATGTCTGAGTTTGCAACCACTGATGCAAAACGCCCATGACACTCCCACAACACACTCATCAGACAGAATATAGTATTTTTGTTAGTGATGAGCGGGTTCGGTTCCTCGGAAACCGAACCCCCCCGAACTTCACCCATTTTACACGGGTCCGAGGCATACTCGGATTCTCACGTATGGCTCGGTTAACCCGAGCGCGCCCGAACGTCATCTTCCCGCTGTCGGATTCTCGCGAGATTCGGATTCTATATAAGCAGCCGCGCGTCGCCGCCATTTTCACTCGTGCATTGGAAATGTTAGGGAGAGGACGTGACTGGCGTCCTCTCCGTTTATTAATCTTGATGCAAATATTTGTGCTTATTGCTTAATTGTGGGGACTGGGGAGCAGCTGTATTATATAGGAGGAGTACAGTGCAGAGTTTTGCTGACAGTGACCACCAGTATACGTTGTCTGCCTGAAAAACACTCCATATCTGTGCTCAGTGTGCTGCATATATCTGTGCTCACACTGCTTAATTGTGGGGACTGGGGAGCAACTGTATTATATAGGAGGAGTACAGTGCAGAGTTTTGCTGACAGTAACTACCAGTATACGTTGTCTGCCTGAAAAACACTCCATATCTGTGCTCAGTGTGCTGCATATATCTGTGCTCACACTGCTTTATTGTGGGGACTGGGGACCACCAGTATATTATATAGGAGGAGTACAGTGCAGAGTTTTGCTGACCAGTGACCACCAGTATACGTTGTCTGCCTGAAAAACACTCCATATCTGTGCTCAGTGTGCTGCATATATCTGTGCTCACACTGCTTTATTATGGGGACTGGGGACCAGCAGTATTATATAGGAGGAGTACAGTGCAGAGTTTTGCTGACAGTGACCACCAGTATATATAGCAGTACGGTACGGAAGGCCACTGCTCTACCTACCTCTGTGTCGTCAAGTATACTATCCATCTAGATTCTATACCTGTGGTGCATTTTAGTTTTGCAGTTTGCTGACAGTGACCACCAGTATATATAGCAGTACGGTACGGAAGGCCACTGCTCTACCTACCTCTGTGCCGTCAAGTACACTATCCATCTAGATTGTATACCTGTGGTGCATTTTAGTTTTGCAGTTTGCTGACAGTGACCACCAGTATATATAGCAGTACAGTACGGAAGGCCACTGCTCTACCTACCTCTGTGTCGTCAAGTATACTATCCATCTAGATTCTATACCTGTGGTGCATTTTAGTTTTGCAGTTTGCTGACCGTGACCACCAGTATATATAGCAGTACGGTACTGAAGGCCACTGCTCTACCTACCTCTGTGTCATCAAGTATACTATCCATCCATACCTGTGGTGCATTTCAGTTGTGCGCAGTATATATAGTAGTAGGCCATTGCTATTGATACTGGCACATAATTCCACACATTAAAAAATGGAGAACAAAAATGTGGAGGTTAAAATAGGGAAAGATCAAGATCCACTTCCACCTCGTGCTGAAGCTGCTGCCACTAGTCATGGCCGAGACAATGAAATGCCATCAACGTCGTCTGCCAAGGCCGATGTCCAATGTCATAGTAGAGAGCATGTAAAATCCAAAACACAAAAGTTCAGTAAAATGACCCAAAAATCAAAATTGAAAGCGTCTGATGAGAAGCGTAAACTTGCCAATATGCCATTTACGACAAGTAGTGGCAAGGAACGGCTGAGGCCCTGGCCTATGTTCATGGCTAGTGGTTCAGATTCACATGAGGATGGAAGCACTCATCCTCTCGCTAGAAAAATGAAAAGACTTAAGCTGGCAAAAGCACAGCAAAGAACTGTGCGTTCTTCTAAATCACAAATCCCCAAGGAGAGTCAAATTGTGTTGGTTGCGATACCTGACCTTCCCAACACTGGACGGGAAGAGCTTGCGCCTTCCACCATTTGCATGCCCCCTGCAAGTGCTGGAAGGAGCACCCGCAGTCCAGTTCCTGATAGTCAAATTAAAGATGTCACTGTTGAAGTACACCAGGATGAGGATATGGGTGTTGCTGGCGCTGGGGAGAAAATTGACAAGGAGGATTCTGATGGTGAGGTGGTTTGTTTAAGTCAGGCACCCGGGGAGACACCTGTTGTCCATAGGACGAATATGGCCATTGACATGCCTGGTCAAAATACAAAAAAAAAAATCACCTCTTCGGTGTGGAATTATTTCAACACAAATGCGGACAACAGGTGTCAAGCCGTGTGTTGCCTTTGTCAAGCTGTAATAAGTAGGGGTAAGGACGTTAACCACCTAGGAACATCCTCCCTTATATGTCATCTGGTCCGCATTCATCAGAAGTCAGTGACAAGTTCAAAAACTTTGGATGACAGCGGAAGCAGTCCACTGACCACTAAATCCCTTCCTCTTGTAACCAAGCTCCTGCAAACCACACCACCAACTCCCTCAGTGTCAATTTCCACCTTACACAGGAAAGCCAATAGTCCTGCAGGCCATGTCATTGGCAAGTCTGACGAGTCCTCTCCTGCCTGGGATTCCTCCAATGTATCCTTGAGTGTAACGCCTACTGCTGCTGGCGCTGCTGTTGTTGCTGTTGGGAGTCGATCGTCATCCCAGAGGGGAAGTCAGAAGACCACTTGTACTACTTCCAGTAAGCAATTGACTGTCCAACAGTCCTTTGCGAGGAAGATGAAATATCACAGCAGTCATCCTGCTGCAAAGCGGATAACTCAGGTTTTGTCAGCCTGGGTGGTGAGAAACGTGGTTCCGGTATCCTCCGTTAATTCACAGGCAACTAGAGACTTGTTTGAGGTACTGTGTCCCCGGTACCAAATACCATCTAGGTTCCATTTCTCTAGGCAGGCGATACCGAAAATGTACACAGACATCAGAAAAAGAGTCACCAGTGTCCTAAAAAATGCAGTTGTACCCAATGTCCACTTAACCACGGACATGTGGACAAGTGGAGCAGGGCAGACTCAGGACTATATGACTGTGACAGCCCACTGGGTAGATGTATTGCCTCCCGCAGCAAGAACAGCAGTGGCGGCACCAGTAGCAGCATCTCACAAATGCCAACTCGTTCCTAGGCAGGCTACGCTTTGTATTACCGCTTTTCATAAGAGGCACACAGCTGACAACCTCTTACGGAAACTGAGGAACATCATCGCAGAATGGCTTACCCCAATTGGACTCTCCTGGGGATTTGTGAAATCGGACAATGCCACCAATATTGTGCGTGCATTACATCTGGGCAAATTCCAGCACGTCCCATGTTTTGCACATACATTGAATTTGGTGGTGCAGAATTATTTAAAAACCGACAGGGGCATGCAAGAGATGCTGTCGGTGGCCCGAAGAATTGCGGGCCACTTTCGGCATTCAGCCACCGCGTGCCGAAGACTGGAGCACCAGCAAACAGTCCTGAACCTGCCCTGCCATCATCTGAAGCAAGAGGTGGTAACGAGGTGGAATTTAACCCTCTATATGCTTCAGAGGATGGAGGAGCAGCAAAAGGCCATTCAAGCCTATACATCTGCCCACGATATAGGTAAAGGAGGGGTAATGCACCTGACTCAAGCGCAGTGGAGATTGATTTCCGTCTTGTGCAAGGTTCTCCAACCCTTCGAACTTGCCACACGTGATGTCAGTTCACACACTACCAGCCTGAGTCAGGTCATTCCCCTCATCAGGCTTTTGCAGAAGAAGCTGGAGACATTGAAGGAGGAGCTAAAACAGAGCGATTCCGCTAGGCATGTGGGACTTGTGGATGGAGCCCTTAATTCGCTTAACCAGGATTCACGGGTGGTCAATCTGTTGAAATCAGAGCACTACATTTTGGCCACCGTGCTCGATCCTAGATTTAAAACCTACGTTGTATCTCTCTTTCCGGCAGACACAAGTCTGCAGAGGTTCAAATACCTGCTGGTGAGAAAATTGTCAAGTCAAGTGGAACGTGACCCGTCAACAGCTCCTCCTTCACATTCTCCCGCAACTGGGGGTGCGAGGAAAAGGCTAAGAATTCCGAGCCCACCCGCTGGCGGTGATGCAGGGCAGTCTGGAGCGAATGCTGACATCTGGTCCGGACTGAAGGACCTGCCAACGATTACTGACATGTCGTCTACTGTCACTGCATATGATTCTGTCACCATTGAAGAATGGTGGAGGATTATATGAGTGACCGCATCCAAGTAGGCACGTCAGACAGTCCGTACGTATACTGGCAGGAAAAAGAGGCAATTTGGAGGCCCTTGCACAAACTGGCTTTATTCTACCTAAGTTGCCCTCCCTCCAGTGTGTACTCCGAAAGAGTGTTTAGTGCCGCCGCTCACTGTTAGGTTCCTGGTGCTCAGAACAAGGGAGATGTTATGAAGCAAGTCCAGAGCACCAGGACGGAATGCTGGGAAAGGGGAATGGAAAGGGAATAGCCCCTGGCGCCCTATCTCCGTTGTCTCACCCGTGCTGTCAGTACACTCTTGCGAGACTATGGTTGCTTGAGCCCATGGCAGCCGCGTTTGAAGGGCGGATTACGTCTGCCCAACTTCGATGCCCCCTCAGGTCTTAATGAGAGACAAAGAGTGAACCGAGACAGGGTGATAACAAGGGGCCCTCTGACTAAACAACAAGGCCAGGGGCTACTAACAAACCTAAAGCCAAAGTATGTGCGGCTTGCCGCCAAAGGAAAAGAACAACAAAGGAAATGCTGACCACACGCCGACAATACTTTTGTGTACCGGCGGTGACAGCATAAGCAGAACCCTCTGCAAAACACCAGTGACAGAAATAATAAGGGAATACAGCGGCCTAAGCCAACGGACGCGGCCGTGCCGCTACTCCCGGAACCGGTACGAATACTGGCAAACGGACAGGAACTCCCAATGCTGCTGACACAGACTCTCAGAACTGGAGGACAGGCAGAATCCCAAACGACAGACCGGTGGACACCAAGAAGCCAGAAACTTGCACAGGCAAAGGTACTGGACCTCAGGACAGGAACGCCTCACGGCAGGACACGGGATCAGACATAGGAATCGACACAGGGACTGACACAGGAATCGACACAGGAAGCTCAGGAACTAGCAGGAACCAAGCTCAGAACTCAAGCAGACTGAAAACCCAGGAATATCACCAGCATCTGTGAATTGCAAACAGCCAGCATATAACAGAGAGGCCTAATTAATAATCCCATGCAGCTGCCTTGTTGCAAGATTCCAAACTGACCAGATGCAATTAGCAGCCAGGTGAGGCTGAACACAAGGGAACAAGCTGCAATTACACAGACTCACCAGCGGTAGCAGACAAGAGTATTCTAAAACAGAGCAACAGGAAATCCTGGCATGCAAGACAACTTTATAAACATAAAATAGGAATGAACCACTACCTGTGGTTCATAACAGTATCCCCTCCTTAAGGGTGAGCTCCGAGCACCCCATGACACCCAAGGGGAACATAAACAGAAGTATAACATGAAATACAGAACAAAACTGCAAAACAGGAATGAGCCACAGCCGTGGCTCATAACATTACCCCCCCCTTGAGGAGGGGTCAAAAAGACCCCAAAATTCAGACTATCCAGAACAAGGGATACAAAAAAAAAAAAAAAACCTGACACACTGGTCTAACAGACAAGAAAACAAAAAACAAGCTGTAGCAACAACTTGTAACAGTGCCCTCCCCTTGATGGTGGCCACTGGACACAAGACAAGGGGGGAAAAAAATCCTTTTTTTTTTTTATCAAGGCAAGAGTCAAAAATTATTTCTTTTTCTTCTTCTTTTTACAAAGCTCTTTAGGTCTGACCAAGGTAATTCCCCAAACATTGTCTGAACTGATGGTACCACCCAGCAAGGCTGCGTTCAAATCAGAGACAGGTCTCTTACCCTTGGGAGCTGAACTTTCTGGTAAAGTACTATTATTAGAAGAAGAAGTCAAAAAAGCACATCCTGCAGTCAAAACAACGGGCTGAGACTCTTGTGCCGAGTTTACAGTATTTGGTGGACTCTCAGCAGACAAGACGGGTGACTTAGAGGAACCTGAACCAATTTCTTTGGAACCATATCTTTTAATAATTGCATCACTGAATGCTGGGGGATCCTGAAGAATGGGATCTTCAGCTTTCATTAGGCTGGTCGCCCACTCAAAAGGCTCTCCTCTAAAAGAATAAATCAGATAAAGCACAATGTTCTCTGAAGTGATGCCCAGAAATGGTCTAGACAACATAATAATGTAATAGTGTTTGTAAAGTGCCAAAAATTGGGCTAAGTCCCCATCAAAGATTATGGATGTTGAGATATCAGAGTCAGGATCTGTTTCCTTCTCATCTGACTGACTTGAGTGCTTTGCTAGGACCTGGTCACTATTGACCTTACTCGAGGCTGAGACTCTCTGAACCCCACCCGGGACTGAGACTTTCTGAACCCCACCCGGGGCAGTGACTTTCTGAACCCCACCCGGGGCAGTGACTTTCTGAACCCCACCCGGGGCAGTGACTTTCTGAATCCCACCCGGGGCAGTGACTTTCTGAATCCCACCCGGGGCAGTGACTTCCGGGAACCCCGCTGGGGCAGTGGCCTCCGGGAGCCCCGCTGGGGCAGTGGCCTCCGGGAAACCCGCTGGGGCAGTGGCCTCCGGGAGCCCCGCTGGGGCAGTGGCCTCCGGGAACCCCGCTGGGGCAGTGGCCTCCGAGAACCCCGCTGGGGCAGTGGCCTCCGAGAACCCCGCTGGGGCAGTGGCCTCCGAGAACCCCGCTGGGGCCAGCACCTCGGATTCTTTTACTGGGACCGGGCCGTTGGCGTCCCTGACTGGGATCGGGCCATCGGCCTCCCTCTCTGAGTCGATAATTATCGAAAGTTCTCCCGGGACTATGACTTCCGGGACTTTTGCTGAAGCAATAACTTTCAGATCCTCCACTAATGCTATGCTTCTTAAGTTCTTTCCTGGGGAAGTGACTTCTAGACCCTTCTTTGGGGCTGCGTCTCTCGAGACCCCACTTGGGGATATTACTTCAAAGATCCCTTCTGGGGTTTTGCTTCTCGAGTTCCCTTCAAGAACTATGGTTTTAGAGACCCTTTCTTGGGTTGCGCTTTTCAAGTCCCTACCTGGGGTGACAGCTTCTGAGACCCCTTCCGGTATGGACACCTGAACTATAATATTTGATGTCCCTCTATAAGCTAGGGCATCGGGTACCGCTCCAGCACTCTGGGCATCGGGTACCGCTCCAGCACTCTGGGCATCGGGTACCGCTCCAGCACTCTGGGCATCGGGTACCGCTCCAGCACTCTGGGCATCGGGCACCGCTCCAGCACTTTGGGCATCAGGCACCGCTCCAGCACTCTGGGCATCGGGCACCGCTCCAGGACCCTGGGCTACGGGCACCACTCCAGGACCCTGGGCTACGGGCACCACTCCAGGACCCTGGGCTACGGGCACCACTCCAGGACCCTGGGCTACGGGCACCACTCCAGGACCCTGGGCATCGGGCACCACTCCAGGACCCTGGGCATCGGGCACCACTCCAGGGGCTTGCAACTCCGCTTCCACAGGAACCTCAAGAGAGGAGAAAAACATTCTTTTTTGATTCCTGAATCTATAATGGGGCTCCCTTGCCCAAGGACCCCAATTATAGGACAGAGAGCTTTTTAGTGTGGGTTGTGTGACAAGTACCTCTGCCACAGTAGAGACAGGAGTAGGTCTTGTATCCTGACTCAACTTGGCCAGAGGGCAAGACTCGTCACCACACTTTGGCTTGCGCAACTCACAGGTCTGCAGATAGTGGCCTAAACCCCCACAATATAGGCATAAGTTTAAGTTTCTGCGACGCAGACGCTCCTCTTCTGAGAGCCTGGGCCGCAGAAAACTTTTAGACCTTTTCTCTTCAATTAAACCAGAGGATTCTCTTGTCACCATACTGTGAACAAGAGTCTCTTTAGAGATAGATGTACTCTCAACGACTTCTGGCAAAATGAGCAAGATTTTAGTCAGAAGGTTTTGCAGTTGCTTTAGGGATTGCTGCAAAACTTCTAGTCGCTCTGGTCTCAAAGCACTGAATACAGAGTTCAGGGCTGCGAGAGATGCCTGCAGGGCTTGCATAGTAGACATAGGAGGATTTAAAACTAGACAGGACAAGACAAGGCAAGGCAAGGCAAGGCAAGACTAAATTTTGCTAAACAAATCAAGATTTTTTATTTATTTTTTTAAACACCGGACTGGATTCTAAACACCGGACTGGATTCTAAACACCGGACTGGATTCTAAACACCGGACTGGATTCTAAACACCGGATTCTAGACAAGACTGGATTCTAACACCGGACTGGATTCTAACACCGGACTGGGCCAAAAAAGAAAAAAAAAAGTTTTATTTCTTTTTTGTGGTATGGCTGGTGATAATGTTAGGTTCCTGGTGCTCAGAACAAGGGAGATGTTATGAAGCAAGTCCAGAGCACCAGGACGGAATGCTGGGAAAGGGGAATGGAAAGGGAATAGCCCCTGGCGCCCTATCTCCGTTGTCTCACCCGTGCTGTC
Source organism: Pseudophryne corroboree (assembly GCF_028390025.1). NCBI lineage: Eukaryota > Metazoa > Chordata > Amphibia > Anura > Myobatrachidae > Pseudophryne > Pseudophryne corroboree. Next base: position 379,973,673 of record NC_086444.1, on the reverse strand, counting down.
AGTACACTCTTGCGAGACTATGGTTGCTTGAGCCCATGGCAGCCGCGTTTGAAGGGCGGATTACGTCTGCCCAACTTCGATGCCCCCTCAGGTCTTAATGAGAGACAAAGAGTGAACCGAGACAGGGTGATAACAAGGGGCCCTCTGACTAAACAACAAGGCCAGGGGCTACTAACAAACCTAAAGCCAAAGTATGTGCGGCTTGCCGCCAAAGGAAAAGAACAACAAAGGAAATGCTGACCACACGCCGACAATACTTTTGTGTACCGGCGGTGACAGCATAAGCAGAACCCTCTGCAAAACACCAGTGACAGAAATAATAAGGGAATACAGCGGCCTAAGCCAACGGACGCGGCCGTGCCGCTACTCCCGGAACCGGTACGAATACTGGCAAACGGACAGGAACTCCCAATGCTGCTGACACAGACTCTCAGAACTGGAGGACAGGCAGAATCCCAAACGACAGACCGGTGGACACCAAGAAGCCAGAAACTTGCACAGGCAAAGGTACTGGACCTCAGGACAGGAACGCCTCACGGCAGGACACGGGATCAGACATAGGAATCGACACAGGGACTGACACAGGAATCGACACAGGAAGCTCAGGAACTAGCAGGAACCAAGCTCAGAACTCAAGCAGACTGAAAACCCAGGAATATCACCAGCATCTGTGAATTGCAAACAGCCAGCATATAACAGAGAGGCCTAATTAATAATCCCATGCAGCTGCCTTGTTGCAAGATTCCAAACTGACCAGATGCAATTAGCAGCCAGGTGAGGCTGAACACAAGGGAACAAGCTGCAATTACACAGACTCACCAGCGGCAGCAGACAAGAGTATTCTAAAACAGAGCAACAGGAAATCCTGGCATGCAAGACAACTTTATAAACATAAAATAGGAATGAACCACTACCTGTGGTTCATAACAGTATCCCCTCCTTAAGGGTGAGCTCCGAGCACCCCATGACACCCAAGGGGAACATAAACAGAAGTATAACATGAAATACAGAACAAAACTGCAAAACAGGAATGAGCCACAGCCGTGGCTCATAACACTCACTTTGTCAGCAATCGGCGTACGAGGTTACTTCCAGAAAATGTGGAGAAGATGATGTTCATCAAAATGAATTATAATCAATTCCTCCGTGGAGACATTCACCAGCAATTGCCTCCAGAAAGTACACAGGTTCCTGAGATGGTGGATTCCAGTGGGGACGAATTAATACTCAGTGAGGAGGGGGATGTACACAGTGAAAGGGGTGAGGAATCGGAGGATGATGATGAGGTGGACATCTTGCCTCTGTAGAGCCAGTTTGTGCAAGGAGAGATTGATTGCTTCTTTTTTGGTGGGGGCCCAAACCAACCAGTCATTTCAGTCACAGTCATGTGGCAGACCCTGTCGCTGAAATGATGGGTTCGTTAAAGTGTGCATGTCCTGTTTATACAACATATGGGTGGGTGGGAGGGCCCAAGGACAATTCCATCTTGCACCTCTTTTTTCTTTCATTTTTCTTTGCATCATGTGCTGTTTGGGGACAATTTTTTTGAAGTGCCATCCTGCCGGACACTGCAGTGCCACTCCTAGATGGGCCAGGTGTTTGTGTCGGCCACTTGTGTCGCTTAGCTTAGTCACACAGCAACCTTGGTGCGCCTCATTTTTTCTTTGCATCATGTGCTGTTTGGGGACAATTTTTTTGAAGTGCCATCCTGCCTGACACTGCAGTGCCACTCCTAGATGGGCCAGGTGTTTGTGTCGGCCACTTGTGTCGCTTAGCTTAGCCATCCAGCGACCTTGGTGCAAATTTTAGGACTAATAATAATATTGTGAGGTGTGAAAATTATGGTTATTGAGGTTAATAATACTATGGGATCAAAATGACCCCCAAATTCTATGATTTAAGCTGTTTTTGAGGATTTTTTAAAAAAAAACACCCGAATCCAAAACACATCCGAATCCGACAAATAAATTTCAGGGAGGTTGTGCCAAAATGCATCCGAATCCAAAACACGGCCGCGGAACCAAATTCAAAACCAAAACACAAAACCCAAAAAATTTCCGGTGCACATCACTAAATTTTGTACCTCTGTTTAGTCACCACCCAGTAACTGCCCAAGAATACCCAATACATTCCAGAGTCAGTGCGGCTCAGCCAGTTCTGCGACTTTGGGTCATACGAATTTTTAGTGATTTAAACATGTGCATCATACTCTGACAGATATTAATCACCTAGCATGGGGGTGGTGCAATTCCGATGTTGCTTCTAATGGTTGTGACTACTAATTTTAAAAATGGGAATCCTAATCCTTCCATGTTCAGATTCACACTAGTACATTACAGGAATGGCTGATCCATGCCTTCACATAAAGTTGCAGACGCAGCTATGGAAAAAGATGCTGACGTTATGAAAGCAGCATGTGACTTAGGGATAGATGTATGACTGTGCATTAGTGGGTTTATTGGTAACTGTGCAAGTTATGTACTGCAGTTACCATTTCTCCCCCATGTATTTTTGTGGGTTTGTGTGGTAAATGATAGGACGCTATGTGCCCCTGCCATTATCAGTGCCCCCAGCTGCTAGATAGAGCACGGATGTGCCAGCTAATGTATGAATGGTCATTGGCACTGACCATTCTAACAACTGCAGCTCTTGATTTTGACAGCTGCAACTGTCATTGCACCAATACAGCAAATGTGGCCAGGACCACCATCAAGGGAGTACTGCTGTGACTTTTGGTCCTTGACAGAGAGAGCGCCTGCCACTGGAGCAAAGGCTGGGGGCATGCTGATCTCCCACCCCAATACAGCCTGCCCATGGTGCCACGCTGTACCATGGGCAGGCTGTTCCATGGTGCCCTGCTAATTTATTTCCCCTGAAATATTTCCATAAGTGGCCCACCTCCAGGACCAACCACCAATGAGCTTCCAAACCCATGCCTCATCTACCCTCTGCCTCCTCCTTTTGTATCACCACACAGCTTCCCTTCCCCAGCAAGTCCTGCTTCCTCTATGTGTGACAAAAGTGAGTCCAGACTGACACTTAAGGCAAGGGATGCGGAGGGGAAGCTGTGAGGCACCTGTAACAGTACCACCATTGGCTGATCAGCTGGAGTCCAGTGGGAACACTACACTCTACACATTGCATGACCACCACAGGAGCAGGTAAGAACAAAGTGAACTGGGAACATGTCTCCCTCTCTCTGTCTCTGGTCTCTCTCTGTCTCCCATGTCCCCCTCTATCTCTGCCCCTAGTCTCACTCTCTCCCTATATATCCCTCTCTCTCTGCCCCTAGTCTCTCTCTTTCTTTATCTCTCTCTCTCTCTCTCTCTCTCTCTATCTGCCAATGGTCTCTCTCTCCCCCATGTCTCTTTCTCACTCTGCCCCTGGTCTTTCTCTCTTTCCCCCCAACGTCTCCCTCTCTCTCTGCCCCTAGATTCTCTCTATCTCTACTTCCATGTCTCCCTCTGTCTCTCTCTCTCTCTCTCTCTCTCTCTGCCCCTGGTATCTCTCTCCCATGTCTCCCTCTCTCTTCCACTGGTACCTCTCTTTAACCATGTCTCCCTCTCTCCCTCTGCCCTTGCACTCTCCATCTCCCCCATGTCTCCCTCTTTCTCTGCCCCTGGTGTCTCTCTCCCTTTGTCCCATGACTCCCTCTCTCTCTGCCCCAGCTCTCCCTCTTTCTTCCATGTATAACTCTCGCTGCTCCTGGTCTCCCTCTCTCCCATCTCTCACTATCTCTCTGTCCCAGGTCTCTCTCTCTCTCTTTCTCAAGTCTCCCTCTCTCTCTGCCATTGGTCTCTTTCTCTCCTCCAATGTCTGGTCTCTCTCTCTCTCACTATCTCTCACTCACCCACCCATGTCTACCTCTCACTCTGAATCTGGTCTCTTTCTCCCCCATGTCTCCCTCTCTCTCTGCCCAATTTTTCTCTCTCTCCCACATCTCCCTCTCTCTCTGCCCCTGGTATCTCTCTCTCCCCATGTCTCTGTCTCTCTCTGCCCCTGGTCTTTCTCAATTACCCCTAGTCTACCCTCTCTTTACCCCTGGTGTCTCTCACTCTATCTCGATCTCTATCCTCATGTCACCCTCTCTCTCTGACCCTGGTCTCTCTCCTCCATGTCTCCTTCTCTTTCTTTGTCCCATATCTTTCTCCCTCGTGCCTCATTCTCTCTCTAAATCAGGTATCTTGCTTTCTTTTTCATCCCAATTCTCCCTCTCTCTGCTCCTTGTCTCTCTCTCTTTCTTCCCCCATATCTCCCTCTCTCTCTGTACCCCAGGACTCTCTCCCTTTCCCCATGTCTCCCTCTCTCTGTCTCTCTCTCTCTCTGACTCATGTCTCTCTCCCCATTCCTCCCACTCTCAATGCCCTAGTTGCTCTCTCTTGCTCTCTATTTCTCCCATGTCTCCCGTTATCTGACCCAGGAATTTCTCTCTCTCCCATGTCTCCCTCTCTCTGCTCTAGTCTCTCTCTTTTCCCTATGTCTATCTATCTCTCTCTCTCTCTACCCATATCTCCCTCCCTCTTTGCCCCTGGTGTCTCTTTTTCTCTCTCTTCTCCATGCCTCACTCTATCTTTCTGCTCTCCTCTCTCTTTTTCTTTCCCCTCATGTCTCCTCTGCCTCCATGTCTACCTCTATCTCTGCTCCTGCTTTCTCTCTTCCACATGCACCCCTCTCTCTCTTCCCCAGTTCTCGCTCTCTCCCATGTCTCACTCTTTCTGCCCACGGCCTCTCTCTCTATCCCATGTCTACTTCAGTTGTAGTGCCCTGTGTCATCAGTAATTCCAGTGACAATATACGCTGCTGCTTTATATCCACTGCTGCAGTATAACAATTCTAACAACCTGTTGGGATGCATCAGACCAGTGGTAGTGTCCTGTGTCATCAGTAATTCCAGTGACGATATACGCTGCTGCTATATACATATCCACTGCTGCAGTAGAACAATTATAACAACCTGTTGGGCTGCATCAGACCAGTGGTAGTGTCCTCTGTCATCAGTAATTCCAGTGATGATATACGCTGCAGCTATATATCCACTGCTGCAGTATAACAATTATAACAACCTGTTGGACTGCATCAGACCAGTTTTAGTGTCCTATGTCATCAGTAATTCCAGTGATGATATACGCTGCTGCTATATATTCACTGCTGCAGTATAACAATTATAACAACCTGTTGGGCTGCATCAGATTAGTGGTAGTGTCCTGTGTCATCAGTAATTCCAGTGACGATATACGCTGCTGCTATATATCCAATGCTGCAGTATAACAATTATAACAACCTGTTGGACTGCATTAGACCAGTGGTAGTGTCCTGTATCATCAGTAATTCCCGTGACTATATACGCTGCTGCTATATATATATATATATATATCCACAGCTGCAATTTAACAATTATAACAACCTGTTGGGCTGCATCAGACCAGTAGTAGTGTCCTGTGTCATCAGTAATTCCAGTGATGATATACGCTGCTGCTATATATCCACTGCTGCAGTATAACAATTACAACAAACTGTTGAGCTGCATCAGACCAGTGATAGTATCCTGTGTCATCAGTAATTCCAGTGACAATATACGCTGCTGCTATATATATCCACTGCTGCAGTATAACAATTATAACAACCTGTTGGAATGCATCAAACCAGTGGTAGTGCCATGTGTCATCAGTAATTCCAGTGACGATATACACTGCTGCTATAAATCCACTGCTGCAGTAGGACAATTATAACAAACTGTTGGGCTGCATCAGACCAGTGGTAGTGTCCTGTGTCATCAATAATTCCAGTGATGATATATGCTGCTGCTATATATCCACTGCTGCAGTATAACAATTACAACAACCTGTTGGGCTGCATCAGACCAGTGGTAGTGTCCTGTGTCATCAGTAATTCCAGTGATGATATATGCTGCTGCTATGTATATCCACTGCTGCAGTATAACAATTATAACAACCTGTTGGGCTGCATCAAACCAGTGGTAGTGTCATGTGTCATCAGTAATTCCAGTGACGATATACACTGCTGCTATACTGTATATCCACTGCTGCAGTAGAACAATTATTACAACCTGTTGGGCTGCATCAGACCAGTGGTAGTGTCCCGTGTCATCAGTAATTCCAGTGATGATATACGCTGCTGCTATATATATCCCCTGCTGCAGTATAACAATTATAACATTCTGTTGGGCTGCATCAGACCAATGGTAGTGTCCTGTGTCATCAGTAATTCCAGTGACGATATACGCTGCTGCTATATATCCACTGCAGCAGTATAACAATTATAACAACATGTTGGGCTGCATCAGACCAGTGGTAGTGTCCTGTGTCATCAGTAATTCCAGTGACGATATACGCTGCTGCTATATATATCCACTGCTGCATTATAACAATTATAACAACCTGTTGGGCTGCATCAGACCAGTGGTAGTGTCCTGTGTCATCAGTAATTCCAGTGACGATATACGCTGCTGCTATATATATCCTCTGCTGCAATATAACAATTATAACAACCTGTTGGAATGCATCAAACCAGTGGTAGTGTCATGTGTCATCAGTAATTCCAGTGGCGATATCCACTGCTGCTATATATCCACTGCTGCAGTAGAACAATTATAACAACCTGTTGGGCTGCATGAGACCAGTGGTAGTGTCCTCTGTCATCAGTAATTCCAGTGACTGATAAAGTCAGTTATTACCTATAAACATTAAGCTATATTCTATTATGGACTAAATACGCTATTGGCGCACTGAGTACCGTAAGGGTACGCACCTAGCGTAGCAGACTCTAGGCCGTGGGCGCGACTCACGAGCGACACGCACGCTCACGGAATGTTACACAGTAACCCTTAGTAACAACACACAGTAAGGGTATGCTTTACACTTTAAACCTTGGCAATGAAATATTATAACGATGTAATGCTTATAAACCTTGATAATATGAAAAGATGTTTGAGCGATTGAGACGCTCAGAAAACCCTTTACAGTAACTAGTGAAAACACAAGACCTGGTTAGGATTTAAAAAACACTTAGGCTCTAACACCCTCGTGGATAATTCTTTTAGTATAAAAAGGGGAAAAGCAGTACAGCTTATACACTACAAAACTAACATCAAATCTAAACAGAATAACGAGGAATAATATGAACAATAGCGAACGATCGCAAACACAAGAAAAAAAGAATGAGTACACAATGAGAACAAATGGCAAACACAGAGGATAACATAGAATTTGTCGGCAGATAAGAACCACTTGGCCCATCTAGTCTGCCCCTTTTTTTTTTTTTATATATTTTTTTTTTTTATCACTAACCTTATTTGATCCTTATTTCTTTGTAAGGATATCCTTATGTCTATCCCATGCATGTTTAAATTGCTCTACTGTCTTAGCCTCTACCACCTCTGATGGGAGGCTATTCCACTTGTCCACTACCCTTTCTGTGAAATAATTTTTCCGCAAATTTCCCCTGAACCTCCCCCCCTCCAGTCTCAGTGCATGTCCTCGTGTCCTATTGCTTCTCTTCATTTGGAGAATGTTTCCCTCCTGGACTTTCTTAAAACCCTTCATATATTTGAAAGTTTCTATCATGTCCCCCCTTTCTCTTCTCTGCTCCAAACTATACATATTGAGATTTCTTAGTCTTTCTGGGTATGTTTTGTGATGTAGGCCATGCACCATTTTAGTTGCCCTCCTTTGTACAGTTTCTAATGTATTAATATCCTTTTGAAGATATGGCCTCCAGAACTGAATACAGTATTCTAGATGAGGCCGTACCAATGACCTATACAGTGGCATTATTACTTCTTTCTTTCTGCTGCTGATTCCTCTCCCAATGCAGCCAAGCATCTGACTAGCCTTCCTCATTGCCTTGTTACATTGCTTACCTGCCTTTAAGTCATCTGAAATAGTGACTCCTAGATCCCTTTCCTCCTCAGTAGTTTCCAGTATAGTGCCATTAATACTGTATTTAGCTTTAGGATTTTTGAGACCCAAGTGCATGATTTTGCATTTTTTGGCATTAAACTGTAATTGCCATAACAAAATGGCTACAGAGAACTTACACACGTGGGAATGATTCGCAGGCGCGTCCTGAATCCAACCGTCAGCCTTCAATGTGAAAACCTTGCAGAGAGAGTGAGTGACTGGCCCAGCAATGGTGGTCCTTACATACACAGCATACAGTAACAATACAATGGTCTCTATAATCTCATGGTTCATTGGACACAGGAATGTGTCTCTGCATTATAACAAAAGGTCATAGGTGGGTTCGAACAGGTGGGCTGTGTCTCTCCCCAACTGCTGTAGTGGGTGGTATCCTCTGGATTCCCCCCGCATGGATAATGAACAGCAAATACAGAAAATGTCTATAAACTACTTTTGTACATAACTATGCGCAGGAGCGAGCAATCTCTTCCTAACCAACACCGAAATGTTACTATTAAAATACTCTACAGCTGGATACTAGACACCACCGTTCAACCTTTATCTGACCCTTCCCATCATGCAAAGAGGAATTTCTCTGTCCAAGAACCGTTTAAACTAAACATACTTGCTGACATTGTTAAGGGGAATATTCACTACACTATACGCTATATGGGTTAAATATGTTATGATCGAGTCGCACGCTAGACGCTTACAAACTCTACCGTAAAAGCGCATACACCGCGCGTGATCGCCAGAGCGATCTTACGCAAATTGCGGATATGTGCACTCACGGCAGAGCGTGTGCACGTGCAGTGGGCATGTGCATGAGGGGTTAGTACAAGGCAAGTAATTCATGATATTTTTCGACTTTGACAGTCCACCCTTTGGCAGTCAACAATAACTGCCACTATCTAAACAATTAAGCAGAAAAATATATATTACCATGAAATACCTTATTATGATTGGGAGTAGGGAGGAGAGGAGAAGGTGGGAAATGTATGACCTAGTGAGATAGTAAAAAGCATGTATGTATGAAATCCATGTCTGAGGGCTCATGTATCATTGTGCCGTATATGTTCTAAAAATAAGTTTCGAGGTATTGCGAAGTATACATTGAATCCTTCTTATCCCGTATTAAGGGTCTGTAAGTGGGCTAACAAACTCTACCGAGCTCTTTTCGGCTTTTAGTTCCAACAAATGGGGTGCACATTAGTTGATGATACATGAAGGGGGAAAGTATGTGAGTGCTAATATATGTGTCTATATCACCTGTCGACTAGTTGTGCCACTACCTGAAGATAGAAGAGATGAAGATAAGAAACATGCGTTATAAATGTATTCGTATGATTATATATATATGGTCGTCCTTGGGCGTCTGTTGGAGTCTTGTTGATGTCTTGTTGAAGTCTTGTCCGGATTGCTGTATCTTTGCTGTGTGGCAAGCACAGCTCTTCAAGTGTCCATAAAAATTAAAGTCTCTAAGGGTTCATCAATTGTCGGTGAAACAGTTCATCAATGGTCTGTATAATGGGTCATCAAATTCTTCTTCCGAGTGGATGTCTTTTTACCTTGGAGAAAAATAAAAGGAGAAACGGGTAAAAGAAACGGACCGTGGAATCACATCTTATCACAGCATTGTCTCGATTGATGGGTCATAAATTAAACTAGTTGTTGTTACAATGCCCTCGCTCCTCAAACTCATCGATTTGGTCCTTCGCTGCAATTTTTGAACACATCTGAATATCAAACCAATCATTATGACAACTCCTAGGATACATAAGAGGAATTTCCCTACAGCAACGATAACATTTTGAGCCCATTCTCCTAAACCTGAGAACCAATTGCGTGGGTTCAACCATGATACCCAGCCAGTCTGTTCATTACCCACAGAAGCAAGGGTAAGGTTGTGTCTCCTTCGGAACTCCCACTTCAATTGCAAGATATCGTCCATCTTTTGATCTATGACCTCGGTTGGGTCCTCAGTGCTGTTTGTGATATACGTACAACACTTCACACCATACTGAGTTGCTAGGGTGACACAATACCCTCCTGTCACTGCTGTGATGTAATTGAGAACCATCCTGTGCTGGATCAGTTCCATTTTGTAAGCTTGCAATTCTCTCCCAGTATACCTAAAGGTGTCATCATACATCTTGGTGATATTGTCTATCAGGTTCGCTAGCGCGGTAATATACCTAAAATTTATAACTCCTCTGGCGGTACGGGTGATATCTAGCGCGAGCAGGAGTTGAATCCCGGTGGATTCATGGATCAAATCAGAGGCTGCATGCTCTGTCCTATCTATAAGGTGTCTCTTTACAATGTGTTCGTAATGGGTGTGAGTGTAAGGAGCTTGAGCATTGCGGTGAACGTCTTTCATTCTATCATGGGTAATGGTCATTACTTCCGGTAACACTCTTCCAATGTAACACAATCCCTCTGAGTTTGGGGCAAGCCACTTATACGCCTTCCTCCCACATATGAAATATGCATCGTCGGGGAGGACATATGGGACAGAAAATGACATCACCATCTTACAAACTTTCCAGGTGAAAAATCCTATCCCTAACTCTCTCATTTGACTAGTACACGTATCAGGTTGTATGATATGCGCACAGTATCCTGGTGATACTTCTCCAACTCGCATGGGCCTACTTCCTAGAGTGTACCTATATTGGAAATATCTCCCACTGTTGGCTATTTGGCGTATAAGCTCTGAGTCAATGGGCATTCTATCGGCTCTGTGTGAGAATGTCATGGTTCGGTTGTTCCATGTCACTTCCCAATTTCCCGGCTTTCGGGGATTGGAAATGTTAAAACATATTAAGGACCTATCCACATGATATTGGTGGAGCTTTAAACTAGGAGGCCTAGAAATATTAAATTTCTTGTCCACCGGTCTCCCATCCCTTAATTCAAGTACCTCATCTATCGTTAAAGAGTATGGCACTAGTCCTGGCTTTCTATGACCTTGAGGTACTTGGGAGCACACCCAGCATTCCGTTTGGTTTAAAACCTTACCCACTAATGAGTGATAGTCACTCAATGGATGACGGTCCATATTGATATTAATGCTGGACTGACATCTCTGGATGCACCCGTCCTCAACTATGTTGTCACAATTCCTACCTATACAATTCTCTTCAGCTAACAATCCTTCACAATGTCTGTTAGTGTCATGGCTACCAGATCGTTTTCTGATACTCGCCTTTGCTCGGTGATTGTGTTGCTCTCGGAATTCTACGAATCCATCCTGATCATCAGAACCCATTCCAGATCCTTTCTCGACCTCACTGGTACTCTCACCAAAACAGACTGCTCTGGTCAACAACAGGGTCAACAGGAAAACACGGACTGCAGTCTCTTGGGGCGAGTCCATCTTACAGGAGGAAAAAAGAGAAAGTTGTAATGGGGGTACCGAAACTAATTGAAGGGAAAGAAAAATGTTACGATAATTGTCCTATAGTCTTGTTGTTCTTCTTGCTCAGATGTCGTCTCAACAGTGCTGTCTCTCAGTCTTCCCAAAACGAACACTCCAGTGATATGATATTCTTTCCGACTCAGCGATCTTTCTGTAAGGAGCATAAATCTTGCATTACCATTTGTCTAACTGTTGTGTGACATACCATCCGTAAAACATGAAAGAACAAAGAGAGAGAACAATAGAAAAGAAACATTGTCAGATTTCCGTTCACCATCAGGCTGTCACACCAACATGTCCATCGGTATCTCCGCACAGTCTCCCCCACCAGCATTTCCACCCTCTGTGCGTGGCCAGGCACAATGATGCTGGTAGGACATACTGGGGTTGGGTAGACTTCTGCAAAGACCAAGTAGACATGTGACGTTTGAGCTGTCTGGTGAACGTCAGAGATGAAAAGGAAATATTTAAAGATAAATCACAGAGTTTACCTGGCCGCCCTTGTGTCTGCAAGGAATGACCTACCAATTACATCGACTGTAACCTCAGGCTTACTATCAAGGCTAATAATCAACTTTACTGGCTGCAAATTACAGGTGCGGCCCAAAATTTTTCCTATACGATCCCTGATTACAATTACGTGCATTATGTCGTTGTCTAGGGGGTTTATATACCTTATATGGGTCGTTAAACATACAATTCCGTGCATAATGCCCTTCCCTCCGGCAGTTATAACATTTTATCACATTTGACTTACCCACAGGGGTCTGGGGCTTAAGCTGATGTGGCTTCGTTGTCAGGGCCTGTCTACTTATTGTCATTTGCTTACCGCCCTGTGACTCCCTGTGTCTTACGATGTTCCGATCATGCTCAATAGCGGTCTCTCTCAAAGCAGCCATCGACATACCTTTCCAATTAGGTTGAGTGGTCTGTACCCTTGTTCTCAACACTTCCTTTAAACCATTCATTAATACAGAAACCGTTACCTCTCTATACTCTACAATGTGAGGTGCAATTGTCTGTGCATAACATACAATACCATACTTACCTGTGGACACGACCTCACCTGACCCTCCGTAAGGGGGCTTGACTACTCCCTTTACCGATTGGGCCGTGCCCACCTGGGTGACTCGTATGATGGCTGCTGGAAAGAATGCCGACATCGTGCTGGGCTCACTTTCTTGCTTGTAATCCTGAGGGTGTTATGATTCCTGTACTCCAGACCGGAGGCGATCTTATGGCAGGGATCTGAGTACAGGAAAATAAGCTGGTTGTGGGAGCTGGAGAGCCTAGTAACCCCTGGCGCCCTAACTCCGTTGTCTCGCCCGTGTTATCAGAAATCCCCTGCGAGACTATGGTTGCTTGAGCCCATGGCAGCCGCGTTCGAAGGGCGGATTATGTCTGCCCAACCCCGATGCCCCCGCAGGTCTTAATGGGAGACAAGGGGAAGTCCGAGACAGGGTGATAACAAGGGGCCCTCTGACTAAGCAACCAGGCCAGGGGTTACAAGCTAACTAACTAAATCAAAAGGTATGTGCGGACTAGCCGCCAGGGAAAAGGACAACCAAAGATCCACTGATCCGACACTCCTATCCGGCACCGCTGGACACCAGAGTGGATCTGTGGAAGCGGAATCCTCCGCAAAGCTCCAGAACACAATTAAACAAAATAATAAACAGAAGCGGACAAGCCGCAACACACGGCTGCGCCGCGACTCACGAACACCACCAGATGTTAAAGGTGCTCGGTCAGACTCCAGGAACAGATGGTAACTTCCGAGTACAGGATCTCTGAGGACAGGAACAACCGAATAGACCGGGACTGGGAACTCTCTGCAGCAGACACAGGCAAACAGGAAGCTATCACCGGCGTCTGTAAGAAGTCCTGAGGGTGCCTTTATTCAGGCACCCTCCAATCAAGATCCAGACAGGACAATCAAATAGAAATGCCGTGCAGCTTGCATGCTGCACGGCCAGCACATAATCAGGGTAATGAGAATAGACCCAGCAACGGGGAACGCGGCTGAACGTGGCGTCCCCGTTGCTAAGGTCAGAGCGGCTCCGTGCGCCCGGCGTCTTAGCGTTGCCAGGGAGCCGGTGGCTGAACGCGCACGGCGTCCCTGGTTGCTAGGCGCCGGGCCGCACGGCCGAGCGGACCCCGGCGCCTAACAGTACCCCCCCCTTGAGGAGGGGTCAAGAAACCCCTAAAGCCAGGTTTCTGAGGAAATTCACGAAAAAATGCCCTTTTGAGCTTTGGGGCATGAAGGTCCTCATCCAGGACCCACGACCTTTCCTCTGGCCCATAACCTCTCCAATGCACCAAAAAATAAAGCCGACCCCGGGACAACTTGGAATCGAGAACCTTCTCAACCAAGAACTCTTGCTGACCCTGTACATTAACTGGTGATCTCCCCTGAGACTCTTTACGAGGAAATCTGCTGGACGAAACATATGGTTTAAGCAATGAGCAATGGAAGGTATTTCCGATCCGTAAAGTTTTTGGTAAACGTAACCGGAAAGCAACTGGATTGACTTTTTTGATAATGAGAAATGGTCCAATAAATCTAGGACCCAATCTGGCTGAGGTTTGTCGAAGTTTGATGTTGCGAGTCGACAACCACACCCTGTCTCCTACTTTAAAAGTGCACGGCCGCCGGAGCCTGTCAGAAATTTTTTTTTCCCGGAAAGCTGCTTTTCTGAGAGCCAGGTGCACTTTTTTCCAAATAAGTTTAAGATGAGAGGTCAGGGCCAGAGAGGAGACAGAGGAATGTTGAAAAAATGAATTAGCTCTGGGGTGGAAACCAAAAACTGCAAAAAATGGAGACACATTGGTGGAAGAATGACAGGCATTATTATAAGCAAACTCCGCCAATGGAAGAAACTCAGACCAGTCATTTTGGAGTTTGGCCGAGTACAAACGCAAATATTGTTTTAGAGATTGGTTAACTCGCTCAGTCTGTCCATTGGATTGTGGATGATAGCCGGAGGTTAATGATAATTTCATCTTTAACGAAGCACAAAAAGACTTCCAAAATTGTGCAATGAATTGTGGACCCCTGTCAGAAACAATATCAGTGGGTAACCCATGGAGTCTGAAAACATGACGGAGGAACAAGACTGCCAATCCCTGGGCAGATGGCAATCGGGGAAGAGCAATAAAATGGGCCATCTTGCTAAAACGGTCCACTACCACCCATATGACTCGGCATCCGGCTGACAGAGGGAGATCCACCACAAAATCCATGGAGATATGCGACCATGGCCTAAGAGGAACCTTTAAGGGCATAAGTTGACCAATAGGCAAAGAACGGGGAACTTTATGCTGTGCACAGACTTGACACGAAAAAACAAACTCTTTAATGTCTTTGGAAAGACCAGGCCACCATACTGAGCGGGATACTAATTCCAAAGTCTTAGCGATTCCCGGATGCCCTGCAACTTTGCTATCATGAAATTCCGCCAAAACAGTTGCTCTCAAAAACTCAGGAACAAAAAGACGACCAGCAGGAGTATTTTCAGGAGCTTGATGTTGAAGCAGCTTTAATTGGGAAAATACATCCTGTGTGAGACCTGCCTGAATGACTGAAGGCGGAAGTATGGGAGTAACAGGACTGTTGTCTTGAACCGGAAGGAAACTGCGTGACAGGGCATCTGCCTTGGTATTCTTGGAACCTGGTCTGAAGGTGATAATGAATTTGAAACGAGTAAAAAATAAAGCCCAACGAGCCTGTCGGGCATTCAGTCGTTTAGCCGATTCAATGTATTGAAGATTTTTGTGATCAGTCAAAACTGAAATGGTATGGGTCGCTCCTTCAAGCCAATGTCTCCACTCCTCGAAAGCCCATTTAATAGCCAGCAATTCCCGGTTACCAACATCGTAGTTGGATTCTGCAGATGAGAATTTTCTGGACATAAAGGCACAAGGATGTAACTCAAGGGAATCTGGATCCTTCTGAGAAAGGATAGCCCCTACTCCAACCTCCGAGGCATCCACCTCAACAATGAAAGGTAATTCTGGGTTGGGATGTCTAAGGACAGGGGCTGAGACAAAGGCTTGTTTTAAGGCCTGAAAAGATAACTCAGCTTCACATGACCAATTGGTAGGATCTGCTCCCTTCTTAGTAAGTGCCACAATGGGAGCAACTAGGTCAGAGAAAGAGTGAATAAATCTTCTATAGTAGTTTGCAAACCCTAAAAAGCGCTGAATTGCTTTTAAATTGGTGGGTTGCGCCCAACTAAGGATGGCTTGGAGCTTTTTTGGTTCCATTCGGAATCCCCGAGGGGAAATAATGTACCCTAAAAAGGATACCTCCGTGACATGAAATTCACACTTCTCCAGTTTGGCATATAGGTGATTTTCACGTAATTTCTTTAGCACCTGACGCAGCTGGGTAACATGTTGTTCTACGGAGTCAGAATATATCAAAATATCGTCTAAATAGACCACGACGAATCTTCCCAGAAACTCACGGAGCACATCATTAATGAGATCCTGGAAAACTGCCGGAGCGTTAGATAGGCCGAATGGCATGACCAGATACTCATAGTGGCCTGACTGAGTACTAAATGCCGTTTTCCACTCATCCCCTGACCTGATTCTGATGAGGTTATATGCTCCTCTCAGATCAATCTTAGAAAAAATAACAGCCGAACGTAGCTGATCAAAGAGGACAGAGATCAGCGGCAGAGGGTAAGTATTCTTTACTGAGATTTTATTCAAAGCTCTAAAGTCAATGCAGGGTCTGAGTGAACCATCCTTCTTCTCTACGAAGAAAAAACCTGCACTTAAAGGGGATTTAGATGGCCTGATAAACCCTTTTCCAAGGCTTTCTTTCACATACTCATTCATGGCCACAGTTTCAGGACCAGACAATGCATATAACCTTCCTTTAGGCAACGTGGCACCAGGAATTAACTCAATGGCACAATCATAAGGCCTATGGGGAGGCAAAATATCCGCATTGCCCTTGGAAAACACATCAACAAAATCCTGGTATTCCCCAGGAATATGTGCGGAACTGGCGGCAGCTACTCGGATAGGAAGCGTAATACATTCTTTATCACAGATGGTACCCCATTGTAGGATCTCCCCAGACTGCCAATCTATGATGGGATTATGAAAGGCCAGCCAAGGGTGACCCAGAACCACAGGAACTGCTGGACAATGGGTAAGGAAAAACTCAATCTTTTCAGAATGCAGAGCTCCCACCGAGAGCAAAACAGGAGGTGTACAAAGAGAAATAACCCCATTGGATAAAGGACTCCCATCTAAACCATGCATGGTGATACACCTACCCAAGGTTAGCTGAGGAATACCTAAGGCCTTGGCCCATGTTAAATCCATAAAGTTTCCTGCAGCTCCACTGTCCACAAAAGCAGAGACCGAGGAACAGAGGCTGCCATAGGAAACTTTAGCAGGAACCAACAGTGAATTATTTGAGGAGATGAGCTGCAGACCAAAGTGAACCCCCTCACAACTCACTTGGTCAGGAAGTTTCCCGACTTGTTTGGACAACTACGGGCAAAATGTCCCTTACCTCCGCAGTATAAACATAGACCAGAATTTTGCCTCCTGGTTCTTTCTTCCGGAGACAATTTGGAGAGACCAATCTGCATAGGCTCCTCTATGTCTACCGGAATGGAAGGAACCCAGGGAGAAGACCCGACAGATGCCCCTTTTTCAGCCCTCCGCTCTCTGAGCCGACGATCTATTTTAATAGAGAGTTCCATGAGGTTATCGAGGGTCTCAGGAGCGGGATACTGGAGGAGACTGTCTTTTATAGATTCAGATAAGCCGAGGCGAAACTGACTGCGCAGGGCTGGGTCATTCCAGCCACAGTCGTTCGACCAACGGCGAAACTCCGTACAATAATTCTCTGCGGGATTCCTACCCTGTCTAAGAGCACGCAACTGACTTTCTGCGGACGCCTCTCTATCAGGGTCGTCATACAATAGCCCTAAAGATTTTAAAAAGGCGTCTACAGACGATAAGGCCGGATCGTCTGTCTTTAAACCAAAAGCCAAGGTCTGAGGATCCCCCTGAAGCAGAGAAATAATAATCCCAACCCGCTGAGCCTCTGTACCTGAGGTAACTGGTCTTAAACGAAAATACAGTTTGCAAGATTCTTTAAAATTAAAAAACTGTTTTCTATCCCCAGAAAAACGGTCAGGCAGATGCATTTTTGGTTCAGGGATGACCCTCGGGGAAGTCCGTAACAGATCTTCCTGTGACCTCACCCGGAGGGACAGATCCTGAACCATCTGAGTAAGTTCCTGAATCTGACTAACAAGAAGCTGGCCATGATTTGGCCCAACACCGACGGGATTCATAAGGCCGACAAATTCTCCCAACTAAAAAGTGAAAAAATTTACTGTAAGTTAAATCTTTTCTTTTGCGGCCGGTGATAATGTTATGATTCCTGTACTCCAGACCGGAGGCGATCTTATGGCAGGGATCTGAGTACAGGAAAATAAGCTGGTTGTGGGAGCTGGAGAGCCTAGTAACCCCTGGCGCCCTAACTCCGTTGTCTCGCCCGTGTTATCAGAAATCCCCTGCGAGACTATGGTTGCTTGAGCCCATGGCAGCCGCGTTCGAAGGGCGGATTATATCTGCCCAACCCCGATGCCCCCGCAGGTCTTAATGGGAGACAAGGGGAAGTCCGAGACAGGGTGATAACAAGGGGCCCTCTGACTAAGCAACCAGGCCAGGGGTTACAAGCTAACTAACTAAATCAAAAGGTATGTGCGGACTAGCCGCAGGGAAAAGGACAACCAAAGATCCACTGATCCGACACTCCTATCCGGCACCGCTGGACACCAGAGTGGATCTGTGGAAGCGGAATCCTCCGCAAAGCTCCAGAACACAATTAAACAAAATAATAAACAGAAGCGGACAAGCCGCAACACACGGCTGCGCCGCGACTCACGAACACCACCAGATGTTAAAGGTGCTCGGTCAGACTCCAGGAACAGATGGTAACTTCCGAGTACAGGATCTCTGAGGACAGGAACAACCGAATAGACCGGGACTGGGAACTCTCTGCAGCAGACACAGGCAAACAGGAAGCTATCACCGGCGTCTGTAAGAAGTCCTGAGGGTGCCTTTATTCAGGCACCCTCCAATCAAGATCCAGACAGGACAATCAAATAGAAATGCCGTGCAGCTTGCATGCTGCACGGCCAGCACATAATCAGGGTAATGAGAATAGACCCAGCAACGGGGAACGCGGCTGAACGTGGCGTCCCCGTTGCTAAGGTCAGAGCGGCTCCGTGCGCCCGGCGTCTTAGCGTTGCCAGGGAGCCGGCGGCTGAACGCGCACGGCGTCCCTGGTTGCTAGGCGCCGGGCCGCACGGCCGAGCGGACCCCGGCGCCTAACAGAGGGAAGTTTAACATGGGGTGCAACTTGCACGGGTTAGAATTTGTACATTTATCAGTTTTACTTCTATCATTATTACATTTATTACGCTTACTATTAACATCATTAATACATTTATTAAGTGCACTATTATCATCATATCCCAGTATGCCATTCTCTGTAGCCATTGTTTCTCCAGTTGCCATCAGTTTCCTGCTAAGATGGGAACCAGCTGCTTGAGCTAATTCCCTTTGTATCTCCCCTTCCTGTTGCCATAAATGTAAACAGTTTGTGTGTAGGATCTTCTGTTTTTGAGATTTTATCAGACATATCCTTCTCCTTAAATTTTGCAAAACCTCAGGATTAAAACTGCCTACCCTGGGAAACTTCTCCCCATCGTTCACAGTCATACGTTCCCACTCATTGCAAAAAACCTCTGCGTGTGATCCATATTTTTCACACATTATGTACCTCGCCGACCCGGCTGGCCGCGGAATAATATCAACCTGAACCTTGGTTGATCGTCCCTTACTTGAGCAACTGGCCCCCATTCTTTGCAGGTATTGCCTTCTCAGCGAACTCCTACAAAAACCACGTTCCCAGAGGTAAGGCAACGGTGAAAGTCCAACGAGTGCCTTCACCCACTCTCGCCCATGTCGACCAATATGCCCACACACTGCTTCAGCGCTGGCGTACTCAACCCAGGGCCCCTATGTGACCTCTATTTACTGGGGCGTGTGGGAGTATGCTACCCTCCCCAGTAAGTATCAGTTGCTGGAGAATTCCTGAGTGATCAGCGAACCTCCCTTAAAATAAAAAACCTACACAAATCACGTTAGAATGTACAAATAGTGTTTATGATCCCGCAAAGCGTACGCAAATTGCGTAATGGGTATCAAGGTAACCAACTAATGCACACAATTACATGCGGTACAGTCGCAATGCGTATAAGTAACTATTACTTATCCGCAGAACGACCAGTGGAATCGGTTGTTTAGGCTGCGAAACCTTCAGCCGGAGCGTATTCTCAAAACGGGTCTATATGGGTACTGCGCCAACCCCCAGGGTTGCGCTCACTACCTCTGACATTTCTTAAGTCAGGGTTTTCACAGCTTCGTATAGGTACTTTTAACGGATATCTGACTTTCGCGGACCTCCTGGTCTGCTGTAACACTAATTGCTCCTCTTACCTTATTCACTTTTAAACGTGAGATGGCCTTCTCCCACGCCACCACGTGTTCACTTCACGGGTATCCTTCTACGAGATCTCGAATTCCAGGGTTCATACCAAAAAAAACTTTACTTGCATACACACGCTCTTTCACTTCATATATACTTTGATTTTTCTGTACAGAAAATTTCTTTCATTCAGGTAACACAGGCTAATCCCAGAGGTAATGCAACGAGAGGAGGATCTTTTTAAACTAAATTTTGGAAACTGAACAAATTTGTGCTATTATCTCGTGGCTTCCGTATCTACTAGACTAAAACAATGCTATCGTGTGATTTGTATTTAGTGGGCGTATCTGTACGCACGTTGCGTAATTTACGGCACGTGTGTAGGCCTTTGCGTTGCGCACGCTGTCTCGCACTCGGTCAGAGACACGTGTACACAGGCCGGATACGTCCGCAGTAACACAAATAACACGCTTCTATAAATGCAAACGATATTTAACTATAATTGTTTACCAAGCACCACACAGTATCTCCTGTATAACCTTTATAACTGGGTCAGGCTGCGTGCGTGTTTTACAATTACTCCCTTAAGTATTACTTTTACTTTTAACTAAATAGCAACAAATTTTCTCAGCACGTGATCAATGCTAATGGCAAACAGAAAGGTAGATATGTGAAAATACACAAAATGCAGGTCTAAATTAATCTACTAATCAATGCTTCCAATAGTATGATTCATATTGGATAGCTATCTTGCAGAACATACATTGATATAAACACACACACATAATTATAATATTATATCTATGTACTATTCACTGGTCTCCCGAGACCCATTCACTCCTCTAATTTGCATATGAATGTGCCTTTGACTGCCAGGAAAAAAAAGCTGTTGCACAGGTTAATTTGCTTTTCAATGGCTTATCTTAAAACAAGCAGAGTTTAACAGAATCGTGGAGGTAAAGAAGAAGGGGGGGAAAAAACAAAACTTTGTTTTATATCTGTGTGTCATTCTTACATCAAATATTCATCTTACTATTAACTTTTTATTAAACCCCATCTGAATCTATTCGTAATTGTCTATGGCATGGGTTAAATAAATGCATTGGTAACTCATAAATGGTGATTTCTTTTTGACCAAGGACGGCTGATTATTCCTGAGCAGACTGAAAATCAGCTATTTAGAAAAGAATTGACCTTCCCAAAATGGCCACTGCTCCTCCCCCTTCCACATCCCTGAGGGTTACACAAAATGGAGGACAGACCATGCGGCTTCCTTTGTCACAAAAAAAAGTCACTATGCAAGCCCCTGAAGTTATTTTAGGCCTGAGTTAAAAAAACAACAACACTATATCAAGGCTTTTGGAGCAACTTTTAAATATACTTTTAAACCTACTTAAACAGATAAGCAATCCAATCTGAATCAAACACAATATGACTCATTTGAACCTTGTTTTGCAACAATATGGTCAGATATGCAGAGTACAGGTGTGTGCGTGTGTTACATGTGTTGCGTGCGCAGTTGGCACCAAACAGAAATTAAAACAGATTTAAAAGACAATAGCTTAACGTTCTTACCTTTCGGTTCCGGATCCCACCAGCATCCCTACAAACCAAGCGGAGCAGACGCTTATCTGATCAGCACTACTGTATCCCCAACCACCAAACGGCTAACAGGGGATACTACCTTCCCACCCTTTGCTGATGGATAAAGTCTGCCTGGTTCCGCTAGGTTGTGGATATGAGGAGGCCCGGATGAGTCCCCCAATTGATAAAGTCAGTTATTACCTATAAACATTAAGCTATATTCTATTATGGACTAAGAACGCTATTGGCGCACTGAGTACCGTAAGGGTACGCACCTAGCGTAGCAGACGCTAGGCCGTGGGCGCGACTCACGAGCGACACGCACGCTCACGGAATGTTACACAGTAACCCTTAGTAACAACACACCGTAAGGGTATGCTTTACACTTTAAACCTTGGCAATAAAATATTATAACGATGTAATGCTTATAAACCTTGATAATATGAAAAGATGTTTGAGCGATTGAGACGCTCAGAAAACCCTTTACAGTAACTAGTGAAAACACAAGACCTGGTTAGGATTTAAAAACCACTTAGGCTCTAACACCCTCGTGGATAATTCTTTTAGTATAAAAAGGGGAAAAACAGTACAGCTTATACACTACAAAACTAACATCAAATCTAAACAGAATATCGAGGAATAATATGAACAATAGCGAACGATCGCAAACACAAGAAAAACAGAATGAGTACACAATGAGAACAAATGGCAAACACAGAGGATAACAAAATGGCAACAGAGAACTTACACACGTGGGAATGATTCGCAGGCGCGTCCTGAATCCAGCCCTCAGCCTTCAATGTGAAAACCTTGCAGAGAGAGTGAGTGACTGGCCCAGCAATGGTGGTCCTTATATACACAGCATACAGTAACAATACAATGGTCCCTATAATCTCATGGTTCATTGGACACAGGAATGTGTCTCTGCATTATAACAAAAGGTCATAGGTGGGTTCGAACAGGTGGGCTGTGTCTCTCCCCAACTGCTGTTGTGGGTGGTATCCTCTGGATTCCCCCCGCATGGATAATGAACAGCAAATACAGAAAATGTCTATAAACTACTTTTGTACATAACTATGCGCAGGAGCGAGCAATCTCTTCCTAACCAACACCGAAATGTTACTATTAAAATACTCTACAGCTGGATACTAGACACCACCGTTCAACCTTTATCTGACCCTTCCCATCATGCAAAGAGGAATTTCTCTGTCCAAGAACCGTTTAAGCTAAACATACTTGCTGACATTGTTAAGGGGAATATTCACTACAATATACGCTATATGGGTTAAATATGTTATGATCGAGTCGCACGCTAGACGCTTACAAACTCTACCGTAAATGCGCATACACCGCGCGTGATCGCCGGAGCGATCTTACGCAAATTGCGGATATGTGCACTCACGGCAGAGCGTGTGCACGTGCAGCGGGCATGTGCATGAGGGGTTAGTACAAAGCAAGTGATTCATTATATTTTTCGACTTTGACATGACGATATACGCTTCTGCTATATATATATATATATATATATATATATATATCCACTGCTGCAGTATAACAATTATAACAACCTGTTGGGCTTCATCAGACCAGTAGTAGTGTCCTGTGTCATCAGTAATTCCAGTGATGATATACGCTGCTGCTATATATCCACTGCTGCAGTATAACAATTACAACAACCTGTTGGGCTGCATCAGACCAGTGGTAGTGTCCTGTGTCATCAGTAATTCCAGTGACGATATACGCTGCTGCTATATATATATCCACTGCTGCAGTATAACAATTATAACAAACTGTTGGGCTGCATCAGACCAGGTGTAGTGTCCTGTGTCATCAGTAATTCCAGTGACAATATACGCTGCTGCTATATATCCACTGCTGCAGTATAACAATTCTAACAACCTTTTGGGCTGCATCAGACCAGTGGTAGTGTCCTGTGTCATCAGTAATTCCAGTGACGATATACACTGCTGCTATATATCCACTGCTGCAGTAGGACAATTATAACAACCTGTTGGGCTGCATCAGACCAGTGGTAGTGTCCTGTGTCATCAGTAATTCCAGTGATGATATATGCTGCTGCTATATGTACACTGCTGCAGTATAACAATTACAACAACCTGTTGGGCTGCATCAGACCAGTGGTAGTGTCCTGTGTCATCAGTAATTACAGTGATGATATACGCTGCTGCTATGTATATCCACTGCTGCTGTATAACAATTATAACAACCTGTTGGAATACATCAAACCAGTGGTAGTGTCATGTGTCATCAGTAATTCCAGTGACGATATACACTGCTGCTATATATCCACTGCTGCAGTAGAACAATTATTACAACCTGTTGGGCTGCATCAGACCAGTGGTAGTGTCCTGTGTCATCAGTAATTCCAGTGACGATATACGCTTCTGCTATATATATCCCCTGCTGCAGTATAACAATTATAACATTCTGTTGGGCTGCATCAGACCAATGGTAGTGTCCTGTGTCATCAGTAATTCCAGTGACGATATACGCTGCTGCTATATATCCACTGCAGCAGTGTAACAATTATAACAACCTGTTGGGCTGCATCAGACCAGTGGTAGTGTCCTGTGTCATCAGTAATTCCAGTGACGATATACGCTTCTGCTATATATATCCCCTGCTGCAGTATAACAATTATAACATTCTGTTGGGCTGCATCAGACCAATGGTAGTGTCCTGTGTCATCAGTAATTCCAGTGACGATATACGCTGCTGCTATATATCCACTGCAGCAGTGTAACAATTATAACAACCTGTTGGGCTGCATCAGACCAGTGGTAGTGTCCTGTGTCATCAGTAATTCCAGTGATGATATATGCTGCTGCTATATGTACACTGCTGCAGTATAACAATTACAACAACCTGTTGGGCTGCATCAGACCAGTGGTAGTGTCCTGTGTCATCAGTAATTACAGTGATGATATACGCTGCTGCTATGTATATCCACTGCTGCTGTATAACAATTATAACAACCTGTTGGAATACATCAAACCAGTGGTAGTGTCATGTGTCATCAGTAATTCCAGTGACGATATACACTGCTGCTATATATCCACTGCTGCAGTAGAACAATTATTACAACCTGTTGGGGCATCAGACCAGTGGTAGTGTCCTGTGTCATCAGTAATTCCAGAGACGATATACGCTTCTGCTATATATATCCCCTGCTGCAGTATAACAATTATAACATTCTGTTGGGCTGCATCAGACCAATGGTAGTGTCCTGTGTCATCAGTAATTCCAGTGACGATATACGCTGCTGCTATTTATCCACTGCAGCAGTATAACAATTATAACAACCTGTTGGGCTGCATCAGACCAGTGGTAGTGTCCTGTGTCATCAGTAATTCCAGTGACGATATACGCTGCTGCTATATATATATCCACTGCTGCATTATAACAATTATAACAAACTGTTGGGCTGCATCAGACCAGTGGTAGTGTCCTGTGTCATCAGTAATTTCCATGACGATATACTGTACGCTGCTGCTATATAGCCACTGCTGCAGTATAACAATTATATCAACCTGTTGGAATGCATCAAACCAGCGGTAGTGTCATGTGTCATCAGTAATTCCAGTGACGATATACACTACTGCTATATATCCACTGCTGCAGTAGAACAATTATTACAACCTGTTGGGCTCCATCAGACCAGTGGTAGTGTCCTGTGTCATCAGTAATTCCAGTGACGATATACGCTTCTGCTATATATCCACTGCTGCAGTATAACAATTAGAACAACCTGTTGGGCTGCATCAGACCAGTGGTAGTGTCCTGTATCATCAGTAATTCCAGTGACGATATACGCTGCTGCTATATATCCACTGCTGCAGTATAACAATTAGAACAACCTGTTGGGCTGCATCAGACCAGTGGTAGTGTCCTGTGTCATCAGTAATTCCACTGACGATATACGCTGCTGCTATATATCCACTGCTGCAGTATAACAATTAGAACAACCTGTTGGGCTGCATCAGACCAGTGGTAGTGTCCTGTGTCATCAGTAATTACATAGTAACATAGTAACATAGTATCTGAGGTTGAAAAAAGACAATTGTCCATCGAGTTCAACCTATTTGTGGTTTCCTATGCATGATGATATGACAAAAATTTCTGACTAATGCTGCTGTCAGCCGTTGCATTTTATCCCTATTTATAGTAACTATAATGCATGACTATGCACCATACCCCTGGATATGCTTAGCCATTAGGAATTTATCTAACCCATTCTTAAAGGTGTTGACAGATTCCGCCATTACAACTCCCTCGGGCAGGGAATTCCAAACACGTATTGTCCTTACCGTGAAAAAGCCTTTACGCCGTATTGTGCGGAATCTCCTCTCCTCTAACCTGAGCGAGTGTCCACGAGTCCTCTGTGTTGATCTAACCAAAAACAGGTCCAGCGCAAGCTCTGTGTATTGTCCCCTTATATATTTGTAGATGTTGATCATATCCCCTCTTAGTCTCCGCTTTTCCAATGTAAACATGCCTAGTCTTTCAAGCCTTTCCTTGTATTCCATCGTCTCCATGCCCTTAATTAGTTTGGTCGCCCTCCTCTGTACCTTTTAAAGCTCCAGGATATCCTTTTTGTAGTACGGTGCCCAGAATTGTACACAGTATTCAAGGTATGGCCTCACTAGTGATTTATATAATGGGAGTATAATACTCTCGTCCCTAGCATCAATACCCCGTTTTATGCATGCTAATATCTTATTAGCCTTCTTTGCTGCAGTCCTACTTTGGGTACTACTGCTTAGCTTGCTATCTATGAGGACACCTAAGGCCTTTTCCAGTACAGAATCCCCTAATTTTACCCCATTTAGTAGGTAGGTGTAATTTTTGTTCTTGTTACCACAGTGCATTACCTTACACTTGTCTGTGTTGAAGCCCATTCTCCATTTGGCTGCCCATGCTTCTAATTTAACTAAGTCATTCTGAAGAGACTCGGCATCCTCCTTTGTATTTATAGCCTTACACAATTTGGTATCATCTGCAAAAATTGACACCATGCTCTCTAGACCTTCTGTTAGGTTGTTAATGAAAATATTGAACAATAGCGGTCCTAATACTGAGCCTTGCGGCACACCACTTAGCACTTCAGTCCAAGTTGAAAAAGATCCATTAACCACAACGCGCTGCTCCCTGTTATCTAACCAGTTTTTGACCCAAGTGCATATTGTGCTTCCTAGCCCTAATTCTTGTAGCTTGTAGATAAGTCTCATGTGTGGTACAATATCGAACGCTTTGGCAAAGTCTAAAAAGATTACATCCACGTCTTTACCCTGATCTAGGTTTGCGCTTACTGTTTCATAAAAGCCAAGTAAGTTGGTTTGACAGGATCTGTCCTTCATAAACCCATGTTGATTCCTTTTAATGACCTTATTGACTTCAAGGAACTTCTGAATACTATATCTTAGAATACCTTCCAATACTTTCCCCACTATAGATGTAAGACTAACTGGTCTATAATTACCTGGTTCAGCTTTACTTCCCTTTTTGAATATAGGCACTACTTCTGCTATACGCCAGTCTTTGGGAACCATACCTGATATAACTGAATCCTTAAAGATCAAAGATAGCGGTTTTGCCAGTTCAGAGTGAAGCTCCATTAGAACCCTTGGGTGAATACCATCGGGCCCTGGTGATTTATTAATCTTTAAATGTTTTAATCGATCACAGACTACTTCCTCGCTTAAATAAGTACCTATCAGTGGGATATTCTCATTATTGAAATTGTGTGTCAGTCCCTGAAATGGGTCCTCTCTAGTGAATACTGTTGAAAAAAACTCATTTAGTGTGTCCGCTATGTCATTATCATTTTTGCTTAAGACTCCCAACTTGTCTTTTAAAGGGCCTATACTCTCCTTCTTTAATCTCTTGCTATTAATGTATTTAAAGATTTTTTTGGGATTCGCTTTGCTTTCCTTTGCTACTAGTTTTTCAGTTTCTACTTTAGCCGCTCTTATTTCCTTTTTGCAAATTTTGTTACATTCCTTATAGTGCTGAAATGACTCTGCTTCCCCGTAATAACTCTGCTTCCCCGTGATGATATACGCTGCTGCTATATATATCCACTGTTGCAGTATAACAATTACAACAAACTGTTGGGCTGCATCAGACCAGTGGTAGTGTCCTGTGTCATCAGTGATTCCAGTCATTCCTGTGACGCATATTGTCCCTCATTCCGAGTTGTTCGCTCGCTAGCTGTTTTTCGCAGCAGTGCAAACGCTAAGCTGCCACCCTCTGGGAGTGTATCTTAGCTTAGCAGAAGTGGGAACGAAAAGGATCGCAGTGCTGCTACAAAAAAAGATTGTGCAGTTTCAGAGTAGCTGCAGACCTACTCCTACCTTGCGATCACTTCAGACTATTTAGTTCCTGTTTTGACATCACAAACACGCCCTGCATTCGGCCAGTCACTCCCCCGTTTCCCCAGCCACTCCTGCGTTTTTATCTGGCACGCCTGCGTTTTTCAGCACACTCCCCAAAAACGGTCAGTTACCACCCAGAAACACCCACTTCCTGTCAATCACTCAACGATCAGCAGTGCGACTGAAAAGCGTTGCTCGAGCTTGTGTAAAACTGCATTGGCTTTTGTGAAAGTACGTCGCGCGTGCGCAGTGCACACCATATGCATGCGCAGAAGTGACGATTTTTAGCCTGATCACTGCGCTGCGAACAACGGCAGCTAGTAATCAACTCGAAATGACCCCCATTGTCTCATATAACTCCCAAAAAATAATGGAGAACAAAAATTTTGAGAAAATAATAGGAAAGATCAAGAAAAAACACTTTCTCCTAGTGCTGAAGCTGCTGCCACTAGCCATGACATAGACGAAGAAAGGCCATCATTGTCGTCTGCCAAGGCCGATGCCCAATGTGATTGTAGAGGGCGTGTAAAATCCAAAAAGCCAAAGTTCAGTAAAAAGACCCAAAAAAAGAAATTTAAATCATTTGAGGAGAAACATAAACTTGCCAATATGCCATTTACGACACGGAGTGGCAAGGAACGGCTAAAGGCCCTTGCCTATGTTCATGGTTAGTGGTTCAGCTTCACATGACGATGGAAGCCCTCATCCTCCCGCTAGAAAAATTAAAAGAGTTAAGCTGGAAAAAGCACATAAAAGAACTGTGCGCTCTGAGATGGTATCACAAATCCCCAAGGAGAGTCCAAGTGTGTCGGCGGTTGCGTTGCCTGACCTTCCCAACACTGAACGGGAAGAGGTGGCTCCTTCCACCATTTGCACGCCCCCTGCAAGTGCTGGAAGGAGCACCCCCAGTCCTGTTCCTGATATTCAAATTGAAAATGTCACTGTTGAAGTACACCAGGATGAGGATATGAGTGTTGCTGGCACTGAGGAGGAAGTTGACGATGAGGATTCTGATGGTGATGGGGTTTGTTTAAGTCAGGCACCAGGGGAGACACCTGTTGTCCTTGGGACGAAGAAGCCCATTGTGATGCCTGGGCAAACTACCAAAAAAGCCACCTCTTCGGTGTGGAATTATTTCTCGTCAAATCCGGACAACAGCTGTCAAGCCATCTGTTGCCTCTGTCAATCTGTAATAAGTAGGGGTAAGGATGTTAACCACCTTGGAACATCCTACCTTATACGTCACCTGCTGCGCATTCATCATGTCACTGTCAAGTTCAGAAACTTTAGGTAAGAGCGTAAGCAGTCCACTGACACCTAAATCCCTTCTTCCTCCTGTACCCAAGCTCCTGCAAGCCACACCACCAACTCCCTCTACGTCAACTTCCTCCTCAGTCAGTAACGTCCGTAGTCCTGCAGGCCATGTCACTGTGAAGACTGAGGAGTCCTCTCCTAACCGGGATTCCTCCATAGGATCCTTGAGTGGTACGCCTGCTGTTGCTGCCACTGCTGTTGTTGCTGCTGGGAGTCGATCGTCATCCCAGTGGGGAAGTCAGAAGACCACTTGTACTACTTCCAGTAAGCAATTGACTGTCCAACGGTCCTTTGTGAGGAAGATGAAATATGACAGCAGTCATCCTTTTGCAAAGCAGATAACTGAGGCCTTGACAGCTATGTTGGTGTTAGAGGTGCATCTGGTATCCACCATTAGTTCAGAGTTACTTAAAGATTTGATGGAGATAGTGTGTCCACAATATCAAATCCCATCTAGGTTCCACTTCTCTAGGCAGGTGATACCGAGAATGTACACAGACATCAGAAAAAGAGTCACCAGTATCCTAAAAAATGCAGTTGTATCCAGTGGCCACTTAACCACGGACATGTGGACAAGTGGAACAGGGCAGACTAAGGACTATATGACTGTAACAGCCCACTGGGTAGATGTATGGCCTCCAGCAGCGGCACCAGTAGCAGCATCTTGCATACGCCAACTCGTTCCTAGGCAGGCTACGCTATGTGTCACTGCTTTCCATAAGAGACACACAGCTGACAACCTCTTACGGAAACTGAGGAACATCATCGCAGAATGGCTTACCCCAATTGGACTCTCCTGGGGATTTGTAATATAGGACAACGCCACCAATATTGTGCGTGCATTACATCTGCACAAATTCCAGCATGTCCCATGTTTTGCACATACAATTAATTTGGTGGTGCAGAATTTTTTTAAAAATGAGAGGGGTGTGCAGGAGATGCTGTTGGTGGGCCGAAAATTTTCATGACACTTTCGGCATTCTGCCACAGCGAGCCGAAGACTGGATCGCCAGCAAACACTCCTAAACCTGTCCCAACATCAACTGAAGCAAGAGTTGGTAACGAGGTGGAATTCAACACTCTTTATGATTCAGAGGATGGAGGAGCAGCAAAAGGCCATTCAAGCCTATACATCCACCTACAATATAGGCAAAGGAGGGGTAATGCACTTGACTCAAGTGAGGTGGAGAATGATTTTTGTCTTGTGCAAGGTTCTCCAACCCTTTGAACTTGCCACACGTGAAGTCAGTTCAGTCACTGCCAGCTTGAGTCAGGTCATTCCCCTCATCAGGCTTTTGCAGAAGCATCTGGAGAAATTGAAGGAGGAGCTAAGATGGAGTGATTCCGCAAAGTATGTGGGACTTGTGGATGGAGCCCTTCATACACTTTGCCAGGATTCAAGGGTGGTCAATCTGTTGAAATCAGAGCACTACATTTTGGCCACCGTGCTCGATCCTAGGTTTAAAGCCTATGTTGTATCTCTCATTCCAGCAGACACAAGTGTGCAGAGGTGCAAAGAACTGCTGGTTAGTAAATTGTCATCTCAAGCGGAACGTGACCCGTCAACAGCTCCTCCTTCAATTTCTCCCACCACTGGGGCTGCAAGGAAAAGGATAAGATTTCATAGCCCACCCACTGGCGGTGATGGAGGGAAAGTTGACATCTGGTCCGGACTGAAGGACCTGCCAATGATTACTGATATGTCTACTGTCACTGCATATTATTCTGTCACCATTGAAAGAATGGTGGAGGATTATATGAGTGACAGCATCCAAGTAGGCATGTCAGACAGTCCTTACGTATACTGGCAGTAAAAAGAGGCAATTTGGAGGCCCTTGCACAAACTGGCTTTATTTGACCTAAGTTGCCCCCCCCCCTCCAGTGTGTACTCCGAAAGAGTGTTTAGTGCAGCTAGTAACCTTGTCAGCGATAGGCATAGGAGGTTACTTCCAGAAAATGTGGAGAAGATGATGTTCATCAAAATTAATTATAAAGTCTTCCGGGAAGACCTTTACCAGCAATTGCCTCCAGAAAGTACACAGGGACCTGTGATGGTGGATTCCAGTGGGGACGAATTAATACTCAGTGAGGAGGATGTACATGGTGAAAGGGGTGAGAAATCGGAGGATGATGAGGAGGTGGACATCCTGCCTCTGTAGAGCCAGTTTGTGCAAGGAGAGACTGATTGCTTCTTTTTTGGTGGGGCCCAAACAAACCAGTAATTTCAGACCCTGTCGCTGAAATGATTGGTTTGTTAAAGTGTGCATGTCCTGTTTGTTATGATTCCAGCACTCTGGTCTGAGGAGATCTTATTGCAAGGACCGGAGCACTGGAACGTAATGCTGGGAAAGGGGAATGGAAAGGGAATAGCCCCTGGCGCCCTATCTCCGTTGTCTCGCCCGTGCTGTCAGTACACTCTTGCGAGACTATGGTTGCTTGAGCCCATGGCAGCCGCGTTTGAAGGGCGGATTACGTCTGCCCAACTTCGATGCCCCCTCAGGTCTTAATGAGAGACAAAGAGTGTACCGAGACAGGGTGATAACAAGGGGCCCTCTTACTGAAACAACCAAAAGCCAGGGGCTACTAACTAGCCTAAAACTAAATGTATGTGCGGTTTGCCGCCAAAGGAAAAGAACAACAAAGGAAATGCTGACCACACGCCCACACAATACTCTTGTGTACCGGCGGTGACAGCATAAGCAGTACCCTCTGCAAAACACCAGTGACAGAAATAATAATGGAATACAGCGGCCTAGGCCGACGGACGCGGCAGAGCCGCTACTCACGGAACCGGTACGAATACTGGCAAACGGACAGGAACTCCCAATGCTACTGACACAGACTCTTAGAACTGGAGGACAGGCAGAATCCCAAACGAAAGACCGGTGGACACCAAGAAGCCAGAAACTTGACCAGGCACAGGCAAAGGCACTGGACCTCAGGACAGGAACGCCTCACGGCAGGATACGGGATCAGACATAGGAATCGACACAGGGACTGACACAGGAATCGACACAGGAAGCTCAGGAACTAGCAGGAACCAAGCTCAGAACTCAAGCAGACTGGATACCCAGAAATATCACCAGCGTCTGTGAATTGCAGTCAGCCAGCATATAACAGAGAGGCCTAATTAATAATCTCATGCAGCTGCCCTGTTGCATGACTCCAAACTGACAAGATGCAATTAGCAGCCAGGTGAGGCTGAACACATGGGAACAAGCTGCAATTACACAGACTCACCAGCGGCAGCAGACAAGAGTATTCTAAAACAGAGCAACAGGAAATCCTGGCATGCAAGACAACTTTATAAACATAAAATAGGAATGAACCACTACCTGTGGTTCATAACAGTATCCCTTCCTTAAGGGTGAGCTCCGAGCACCCCATGACACCCACGGGGAACATGAACAGAAGTATAACATAAAATACATAACCAAAATGCAAAAATGGAAATGAGCCACAGCCGTGGCTCATAACACTGTTTATACAACATAAGGGTGGGAGGGCCCAAGGAAAATTCCATCTTGCACCTCTTTTTTTTCTTTGCATCATGTGCTGTTTGGGGACTAGTTTTTTTAAGTGCCATCCTGTCTGTAACTGCAGTTCCACTCCTAAATGGGCCAAGTGTTTGTGCCGCACACTTGTGTCGCTTAGCTTAGTCATACAGCCACCTCGTTGCAACTTTTAGGCCTAAAAACAATATTGTGAGGTGTGAGGTGTTCAGAATAGACTGGAAATGAGTGGAAATTAATGTTATTGAGGTTAATAATACAGTAGGAGCAAAATTACCCCCAAATTCTGTGATTTTTGCTGTTTTTATGTTTTTTTTCCAAAAATCATCCAGATCCAAAACCAAAACCAAAACACGAAGGGGTGGTTTTGGCAAAACCAAGCCAAAACCAAAACACGAAAATGGAATTAGAACCAAAACCAAAACACAAAACATGAATATTGCCAGCCGCACATGTCTAATTCTAAGTAGTTTGAGCTGCAACAAAACCTGTCAATTGAAAATAAATAGGTAGGGTGCGGGGGGGAGTGGCGGCACTTGTTGTAGTTATTGTCTAAATGTATAAAAGTGAGGATTTTACTACTTGACAATATTTGTTTTATTTACTAAAATCGTAGAGTCACAGTGCTCCCTAGTAAAAAAATATTAATTATCAAGGTGCACAAACTTACCTACTGTAAGTCCAAATCTTCATTCCTCCTCTTCTGGTAGGCTGCAGGTGAGATATATAGTCTGTCACTGCTCTGTTAATTATGTTCCATGGTCACCGGTAAACCACAAGCCTCTTGTGTTATGGTTGTTGGGACACTGGGTACTGTGTGGTTGGACGGGTTTTATGCCATGTGACCGTACTGCCTAAAGACCTCTCAGCACTCCAGCTGCTTTAATTACTGATGTAAGGAGACTTTGATGTTAACTTCTCCATTTGGTATCATTTGATATCTGGC
Organism: Pseudophryne corroboree; assembly: GCF_028390025.1. Taxonomy (NCBI): domain Eukaryota; kingdom Metazoa; phylum Chordata; class Amphibia; order Anura; family Myobatrachidae; genus Pseudophryne; species Pseudophryne corroboree. Next base: position 379,940,049 of record NC_086444.1, on the reverse strand, counting down.
ATGCGGTAACCTGATGGATGCTGGGGGATCATGGGACTTGCAGATTGACATGGACTCGCTAGAGCCTGCAGCCTCCCCAGTCTTGACAGTTACATACCCCAACCCCCTCGACTTGCCAGCCAGCAAGGAGACTTGGAGTCTATTGGTGTAATGTAGAGCTTAGTTTGAATAAGGTGCTGCTTCAATGTGTATCGGCCACTTGGCCTTCCTCATGAAGTTGTGTATGTTACAAACTAAGGGCCTAATTCAGACCTGATTGTAGCAGCAAATTTCTTAGCAAATGGGCAAAACCATGTCCACTGCAGGGTGGGCAGATATAACATGTGCAGAGAGAGTTAGATTTGGGTGGGGTGTGTTCAAACTGAAATCTAAATTGCAGTATAAAAATAAAGCAGCCAGTATTTACCCTGCACAGAAACAAAATAACCCAACCAAATTTAACTCTCTCTGCACATGATGTTATATCTGCCCCCCCCCTTGCAGTGCACATGGTTTTGCCCATCTGCTAACAAATTTGCTGCAATGATCAGGTCTGAAATAGGCCCTGAGCTCTATATTACACCAATAGACAATCAGCATCCTGGCCAGGCAGCATGATATCATTGCTAAAACTATTTTTTCCAATGAGTTATATTTACAAGCTTTTAAATATTATCTATAACTTGCTCAAGTACTTAATAACCTTGCAATGTATAGTGTCTATCTCTGTATACAGATTGAGTATCCCATATCCAAAATGCTTGCAACAGAAATATTTTGGATATCAGATTTTTCCGTATTTTGGAATAATTGCATACCATAATGAGATATCATGGTGATGTGACCCAAGTCTAAGAACAGAATACATTTATGTTTCATATACAGCTTATACCGACAGCCTGAAGGTCAATTAATACAATATTTTTAATAACTTTGTGTATTAGAAAACAAAGATTTCACTATCTCACTCAAAAAGCTCTGTATTTCGGAATATTCCATATTTCGGAATATTTGGATATGGGATACTCAACCTGTATCATCCTTAAAAAGACTACAGTATTTGCCTTATATAGTCTTTGTGTTCCTCATTTTTAACTATAGAAAATGTCCAGCTATCTCCAGTGACACTTGTATTGAGTTTACTCACATTTATATTTAGAAGCATAAAACTAACATTAATGGCGGAAAGGCTGCTATCACACTTGAGGAAATGCCTAGCATTTGTGTGTCTATTAGTGCCACACAATGATCATGGAATGCTGCCATGGAGGAGAGAAAGACAGAGGAAGCATCAGCTGGTGTATTTGTTTGCAGCTCTTGTAAGTCTGGGCTGTAAAGGCCTGTAACAGTATGTAATGCTTCCCAAGTTCGGTGGCCGTGCAGGATGCCAGCCTAACTCAGACTTTTCTTAAAGGTGCAATTACTTACAATGCATGGTTTTACATTGTAAGTGATTTCCCCTTTAAAAAACGTCCAAGTTCAGCCAGCATTCCGCAATATAAAGGAATTAATGGACAAAAAAAGACGAGCATTTAAAAAATACAAATCTGAGGGGGATGCGGAGTCATTTCAACACTATAAGAACTGTAACAAAATATGCAAAAAAGGAATAAGAGCGGCTAAAGTAGAAACTGAAAGACTAGTAGCAAAGGAAAGCAAAGCGAATCCCAAAAAATGTTTCAAGTACATCAACAGTAACAGACTAAAGAGGGAGAGTATAGACCCTTTAAAGGACAAGAGGGGAGTCTTAATCAAAAATTATAATGACATAGCAAACAAGCTGAACAAGTTTTTGTCAACGGTATTTACCAGGGAGGACCAAATGCTGGGTCTAACACAAAATCTCAACAAAGATAATGTCCCACTGCTAAATGCTTATTTGTGTGAGGAGGTAGTCTGTTACCGATTAAAAAAGTTAAAGATTAATAAGTCACCTGGTCCCGATGGAATTCACCCGAGGGTTCTTATGGAGCTGCACGCTGAACTAGCAAGACCTCTATTTTTGATCTTCATGGAGTCGGTTAAATCAGGTATGGTTCTTTAAGGATCATCTCCAGCATGCCAATCTGACAGACAGCCTTCTGTGGTAGTGGGGACACACAGACACCTCCATTCATGTGCACAGCCATTTGGTGAGTATCTGCAAAAAAGAATGAAAAGCCTTAGCATGTTTTTGTGAAGGAAAATGTCTTTTTAAGTATTTTCGGAATGTGTAACCTACGGTTCCATGTCTGAAGTAAATAAAAAAATGGCGAAGTAGCAGAGTGGAGAAGTTTAACATAGGCAAGATTCTGCATCTAAAGAACATTTTTTACAGTCTTCTTGAGAAATGCTTCTGCTAAGCTACATGTATGCTATGGTCAACTCCACAAATGCCTATAACAGGAACATCTGTACACTTGTATTACATTTATAATGACTTTATGTTTTCTTTTAGTTCCACAGAGTCAAGATCCTTTGTCCTCATCATTAGAGCCACTTGGTAATCCTGAGGAAACAAGATGTCATGGCAACAGTAAAGATTTTTTGAGCCATTCCTCAATTGCCACAAACATAGTAACATAGTAACTAAGGTTGAAAAAAGACAATTGTCCATCGAGTTCAACCTATTTGTGGTCTCCTATGCAGTCTTATTATAGGACTAGTTATTTTTTATGTTAGGACTAGTTAAATTGGACTGGCGTATAGCGGAGGTAGTGCCAATATTTAAAAAGGGGAGCAAGGCTTAACCAGGTAATTATAGACCAGTTAGTCTTACATCTATAGTGGGGAAAGTATTGGAAGGTATTCTAAGGGACAGTATTCAAAAGTTCCTTGAAGCAAATAAGTTCATTAAAAGGAACCAACATGGATTTGTGAAGGACAGATCATGTCAGACCAACTTACTTGGCTTTTATGAAACAGTAAGTGCGAACCTGGATCAGGATAAGGAAGTGGATATAATCTTTTTAGACTTTGCCAAAGCTTCTGACACTGTACCACACATGCGTCTTATCTATAAGCTACAAGAAATAGGGCTAGGGAGCACAATATTCACTTGGGTCAGTAATTGGTTAGATAATAGGGAGCAGCGTGTTGTGGTCAATGGATCATTTTCAAATTGGACCAAAGTACTAAGTGGTGTGCCACAAGGGTCTGTACTTGGACCACTTTTGTTCAACATTTTCATCAACGACCTAACAGTAGGTCTAGAGAGCATGGTGTAAATTTTCGCAGACAATACCAAATTGTGTAAGGTTATAAATACGGAGGGGGATGCTGAGTCTCTTCAGAACGACTTAACTAAACTGGAAGCATGGGCAGCAAAATGGAGAATGGAGGCAAGACCAAAAATTACACCTACCGTGTTTCCCCGATAATAGGACCTACCCCGATAATAAGCCATACCCTCACTTTTCATAAATTGTCCAAAATAAGCCCTACCCCGAAAGTAAGCCCTATCTAAATCCCCATTTTGCCTGGTCCCTGCGCTACAGTAAACTACCCAGCTCCACCCCCCACATGAAATGGCTGCCGCCAGTATCACAGGGCCCGGGCTTCAGTACATAAACCTTTCACTGTTTTTTTTTCTTATCTTGAAAGTGGGTGATGTAGCTTCCATCACCCCCGTTGCCAGAGAAGAGAGACAGCGCCTGGCTGGCTCGGCGCATTAACAGCCAGTCAGGCACTGTCGGAGCTACCCCTCCGCAGGTCTCTCCCACATGAGTGACACTGGCGTGACCAAAAGGTCGCACCAGCGTTATTCAGTGAGCTGAGCGACACAGAGGGGAAAAGGGATCCAGGAGCCGCTGAGAGAAGGTGAGTGAAAGCAGGGGGCTGCAGGAATGGCTGCGGACAGTAATGATGTCTAATGTAAAGTAATGAGGCCAGAGAAGTGGGCACAAATTATGGCTGGGCAGACAAGTGGGCACAAATTATGTTTAATGAAATTGCTGTCAATGTTAATAAAAGTAAGCGCTACCCCGAAAATAAACCCTATGGTGTTTTTTTTACCAAAAAAATAATAAGACAGTGTCTTATTATCGGGGAAACATGGTACATACTAAATGGGGTAATATTACGGGATTCTGTAATGGAAAAAGACTTAGGGGTTCACATAGATAGACTTAGGGGTTCACATAGATAACAAATTAAGCAGCAGTACCCAAAGTAGGAGTGCAGCAAAGAAGACTAATAAGATATTAGCATGCATAAAACGGGGAATTGATGCAAGGGACGAGAGTATTATACTCCCATTATATAAATCACTAGTGAGGCCACATCTTTAATTCTGTGTGCAATTTTGGGCATCATATTACAAAAAGGATATCCTGTTGCTAGAAAAGGTTCAGATGCGGGCGACCAAGCTAATCAAGGGCATGGAGATGCTGGAATACGAGGAAAGGCTTGCAAGGCTAGGCATGTTTACATTGGAAAAGAGGAGACTAAGAGGGGACATGATCAACATCTACACATATAAGGGGTCATTACACAGAGCTTGGGAGGGACCTGTTTTCTAAAAGATCAGCACAGAGAACACGTGGTCACTCGCTTAGGTTAGAGGAGAGGAGTTTCCGCACATTGAGGCGAAAAGGTTTTTTCACAGTAAGGACAATACGTGTTTGGAATTCCCAGCCTGAGAGAGTAGTAACTGTGGACTCAGTCAACACTTTTAAGAATGGGTTAGATAAATTCCTATTGGATGAAGATATTCAGGGTTATGGTGCGTAGGCACGCATTATAGTTAATTTAACTAGTCCTAACATAAAAAATAACTAGTCCTATAATAAGACTGCATAGGAGACCACAAATAGGTTGAACTCGATGGACAATTGTCTTTTTTCAACCTTAGTTACTATGTTACTATGTTTGTGGCAATTGAGGAATGGCTCAAAAAATCTTTACTGTTGCCATGACATCTTGTTTCCTCAGGATTACCAAGTGGCTCTAATGATGAGGACAAAGGATCTTGACTCTGTGGAACTAAAAGAAAACATAAAGTCATTATAAATGTAATACAAGTGTACAGATGTTCCTGTTATAGGCATTTGTGGAGTTGACCATAGCATACATGTAGCTTAGCAGAAGCATTTCTCAAGAAGACTGTAAAAAATGTTCTTTAGATGCAGAATCTTGCCTATGTTAAACTTCTCCACTCTGCTACTTCGCCATTTTTTTATTTACTTCAGACATGGAACCGTAGGTTACACATTTCCAAAATACTTAAAAAGACATTTTCCTTCACAAAAACATGCTAAGGCTTTTCATTCTTTTTTGCAGATACTCACCAAATGGCTGTGCACATGAATGGAGGTGTCTGTGTGTCCCCACTACCACAGAAGGCTGTCTGTCAGATTGGCATGCTGGAGATGATCCTTAAAGAAATGAAGCATGTGTAAATTAAGGGTGTGGTATGCGTGACAGGCAGTCAGGAGACCGCCGGTCAACATACTTCTGCCAGGATCCAGGTAGCAGAATCCTGGATGGGGAGTGAGCGCAACAAGCCCTTGCGGGCTTTCCACTCCGTGCTCACCATGCTGCGGGATCCGTGGTGACCTATGGTCGCCACAGGTTCTATTCCCACTCTATGGGTGTCGTGGACTCCCATGGCGACCATTGGGATTATTAGCGGGCAGGATGTAGGGGGAGGGATTGTGGCTGGCGGTCTCCTGACCGCCCATCACATAACTACATCCCATAAATTACAAACCAACAATGTGTTTTGTCAGTTACCAAAGCACAATTCTGCAAATGAATTTACAGTCATGGCTGCTCCTCATACTGCTATAAGTGTGACTGAGCTTTTTTTTCCCGTTATTCCACATACAGTTTTGCTAATGATGTCATATTTGGACAGAAATAAATATGTATTCTTACAACCAAAAAAAAACCAAAGGCTGGCAATACATGCATGGACATTTGTACAAATCAATTAAAGTGATCCAATGTGCACTGGTGTAACCACTAGCAAAGCAGGCAAATAACTGTACTGTTAGGTTCTCCTGCTCTGTGCTGCCACGTCGTCATGGCAACCGGGAGACAAGTGCTAGCGGAGTAACCTGAGCGTAGCTGATACTCCGGTTCGGGTCTTTTGCTGTGCAGTGGTTACAGGCTCTGTGCACGGCAGGGGATCCGGTGCTGGTTTTTGTGCTCACAGTCTGTGAGGTCTGAGTGGGGCGTGGACAGCACCTGCTATATAAACCCTCTTCTCAGATTAGGCAGATGCTGCTGAATCTTTGTTGGTTAGTCAGTTCCTGAAAGCTAAGCTAGTACTGTGTAAACTTTGTATTTGTTTGTTGCTTACTGCAAATAGGCCTTGGGATTTGGTATTACACTCTGCCAATCCAGACCTAGCAGTAAGACTGGAGTCAGTCGTTTAATCTGCTGGGGTTTCTATTGCTACTCTGTGAACCTAGCAAGTTTGCGGCTGTATTCTCAGACTTGCCTGCCAAAATCCTTTCTCACTGTGCAAGGTGTTCAGGTGTCAGTTTAGTGGCAGTAAGCTGAACCAGTGCACTGCAAGTGAGGACTAGGATTGTGGAGACTCTCCTTGTGTCTATTATTCCATCTCTGACCAAGGAGTTTACTGCCACACCCGTTGGTAACCCTTTAGGGTATTACTGTTGCCCTTAGCAACAGCATTTCGGGTTCTATACGTATTAAATCACTACATCTTGCTTCTTTCCATCTGAGCATTCCTAATACTAGGGAGACACCCAGTTTCTTAGCCTTTGGGCTTCTCTGTTCACTTTGTGTTTATTTTGTTACCCTATCACCTTCTGTGTATGTAATGTCATATTCCCCAGTCTGTCTGTGAGTTCATTTGTTTTGCATCCCTCACCGTTCAGACACCAGTACTTTCCTGCTGGCACTGTTGTGCATAACATATTCAGCAGCCCAATACTCCTGTTGAAATTTTGTGGGAATATGGAGCATACCCCTCAAAATACTTTGCAACAGGTGGTCGATCAGGTGCAGGTCCTGACTCGACAATTTAATGATTTGTCCATTAAAATGCACACCTCGCAGGCCGCTGGCGAAGCTCCCGCAGCAGCAGTACCTTCAGGGGTTAAGGAGCCGAAAGTAAATCTCCCGGATCGTTTTTCTGGAGATCGCTCGCAGTTCTTTTGTTTCAAGGAGAGCTGCAAGCTATATTTCCAGCTTAGGCCTCAGTCTTCTGGGTCGGAGATTCAGCGGGTGGGCATAGTGATTTCCTTGCTACAAGGAGACCCACAGGTCTGGGCATATGGGTTGCAGCCTGACTGTCCGTCGCTTAAAAGTGTTGATGTTTTTTTTACGGCACTGGGCATGTTGTATGATGACCCTGACAAGACGGCCTCAGCCGAGGCTCAGATTTCGATCCTTAAGCAAGGGCGAAGGCCAGTTGAGGTTTATTGTACGGAGTTTCGGAGGTTGGCCCATGATACCCAGTGGAATGACCCAGCCCTGAGACACCAGTACCGAAGAGGTCTTTCTAACCAGTTAAAAGACCAACTGGTACAATATCCCTTGCCTGATAGCTTGGATCAGCTCATGCAGTTATCCATTCGGGTGGATAGATGGCTAAGAGAGCGCAGGCTTGAAAGGGAGACCGAGGTTTCCTTCTTTCCCAAGGGAACCTCAGACTCTGAGGAATTTTCCGAGGAGCCTATGCAGATTGGGGCTACCCACCTCTCCTCGCGTGAGAAGACGCGGAGGAGACAGCAGGGGTTATGTTTGTACTGTGGGAATAAAGGTCATGTGGTAGTATCATGCCCAGAAAAGCCAGAAAACTTCTGGGCCTGAGGGTGATGGGAAATATCCTGTCAGGCCAGAAGTCAGAATTTCCCAAGAAGACTTTTATCATTCCGGTGGCCTTGAAGATCCTCGGTCAAACTGTCAAGACTGAGGCCTTTGTGGACAGTGGGGCCGACGGAGTTTTTATGGACCGCCAATTCGCCCTGAAACACTCTGTTCCCTTAGTACCCTTGGCATCGGAAATTGAGATTTGTGGGTTAAACGGGGAACCATTATCCCAGGGTAAAATTACCTCTTGCACTAGCCAGATTTCTTTGTCTATTGGAGCCACACACTCTGAAAAATTGTCCTTTTATGTGACTGTCTGTACTTTTGCCCCATTGGTGTTGGGGTTACCCTGGTTAAGGGCCCACAATCCTCAATTTGACTGGGTCTCTGGGGAGATTCTTAGTTGGGGTACTGATTGTTTCAGGAGTTGCTTGAGCCTTCCAGTCAGGCTTTCACAGCTAAGTTTGCCAGGATTGCCAGGATGTTATGCAGATTTTGCGGACGTGTTCTCCAAAAGAGTTGCAGAGGTACTACCTCCCCATCGCCCCTATGACTGTGCCATTGATTTGTTGCCGAATGCTAAGCTTCCCAAGAGCAGGTTGTACTCCCTGTCACGTCCTGAGACTCAGGCTATGGCAGAGTACATTCAGGAGAACTTGGCTAAGGGATTTATCAGACCTTCACAGTCTCCAGTTGGGTCGGGGTTCTTCTTCGTGGGTAAAAAGGACGGTTCATTGCGACCCTGCATCGACTTCAGGGAATAGAACCGTATCACGATTAAAAACTCATACCCACTGCATCTCATTTCGGTCTTGTTTGACCAGCTTCGTACTGCCACCATTTTTTCTAAGATTGACCTACGCGGTGCGTACAATCTAATCCGAATAAGAGAGGGGGATGAATGGAAGACTGCCTTTAATACTCACTCAGGGCATTATGAATATTTGGTGATGCCTTTTGGGCTCTGTAATGCCCCGGCAGTCTTCCAGGACTTCATGAACGATGTGCTCAGGGAATATTTGGATAGATTCTTAGTTGTATACTTAGATGACATCCTAATCTTCTCCCATTCCTTGGAGGAACATCGGAAGCATGTACGCTTAGTCCTCCAGAAACTCAGAGACCACCGGCTTGGGGCGAAGCTGGAGAGGTGCGAATTTGAAGTTCAGCAAATCGCATTTCTAGGATATATTATCTCCCCAGAAGGTTTCCAAATGGAGGGTTCCAAGGTACAGGCAGTCCTGGATTGGGTGCAGCCCACTAGTTTGAAGGCGCTTCAGCGTTTTCTGGGCTTTGCAAATTTTTATAGACGATTTATTGCTGGATTTTCGTCTATAGTGGCGCCCTTGGTGGCACTCACTAAGAAAGGGGCGGATGTTACTCACTGGTCTTGTGAGGCCAAAGCGGCTTTTGCCCGTCTCAAAAGGGCATTTGTCTCGGCTAAGGTGCTGCGACACCCAGATCCTGAGCGTCCTTTTGTGGTGGAGGTGGATGCCTCTGAGATGGGTATTGGGGCAGTGCTCTCTCAGATGGCGGTGTCTGATAATCGCCTTCATCCCTGTGCTTACTTTTCCCGTAAATTTTCGCCTACCGAGATGAATTATGACGTGGGTAACCGGGAATTGTTGGCTATTAAGGATGCACTCGAGGAGTGGAGACACTGGCTTGAGGGGGCTAAGTTTGTGGTCTCAATTCTCACCGACCATAAGAATTTGGCATATTTAGAGTCAGCGAAGCGCCTCAATGCCAGGCAGGCACGATGGGCTTTGTTTTTTGCTCGCTTTAATTTTTTGATAACATATCGCCCTGGGTCAAAAAACATCAAGGCTCATGCGCTCTCGCTGAGTTTTGCTCCAATCCAGGAGACCATCGAGGAGCCATTGCCCATTGTGTCCCCATCATGTATTAAAGTGGGCATTACCCAGGACCTCTTGTCATTAGTCCTTAGAGCACAGGAGCAGGCTCCTCCAGACCTTCCGGTAGGTCTTTTGTTTGTGCCTCCTAGGTTAAGACAGTGAGTGTTCCTGGAATTCCATGCCAAGAAGTCGGCAGGTCACCCGGGTATTGCCAGAACTCGGGAGTTGCTATCTAGGGCGGTGTGGTGGCCCTCGGTGGCTAGGGATGTGGATCAGTGGGTTCGGGCATGTGACATCTGTGCCCGAAATAAGACTCCTAGAGGGGTTCCTGTTGGCCCATTACATCCCCTCTCTATTCCATCTAAGCCATGGACCCACATTTCAATGGATTTTGTGGTGGTCTTGCCCAAATCCTCGGGGATGACAGCCATCTGGGTTGTCGTTGACAGGTTTTCGAAGATGGCGCACTTCGTTCCATTGGTTGGGCTTCCATCGGCCAGACGCCTGTCTGAATTATTTATGCTGCATGTTGTGCGCCTCCACGGGTTGCCACTTGATGTGGTCTCTGACCGCGGATCCCAGTTTGTGGCCAAATTCTGGAGGGCATTTTGTTCCGATCTCCAGATTTCTGTCAGCTTGTCGTCAGGCTACCATCCGCAGTCTAATGGGCAGACTGAAAGGGTGAACCAGTCCTTGGAGCAGTTCCTCAGGTGTTATGTCTCCAAATGTCAGACTGACTGGGTTGCTCATTTGTCCATGGCGGAGTTTGCCTATAACAACGCGGCTCACTCTGCTACAGGGATCTCTCCCTTCCTTTGTGTGTATGGGCATCATCCTAAGGCCAATTCTTTTGACCCCCTGACTCCACGCCTGGTGGTTCCTCTGTGGTTTCGGTCCTTAGAGGTATTTGGAGGAAAGTGAAGAAAGACCTTGTGTCTGTGTCATTAGTGACCAAAAGGGTTTTTGATAAGCGGAAAAGACCCTGCAGCTTCAAATTAGGGGACTTTGTCTGGTTGTCTACCAAGAATTTGAAGTTGAGACAGCCATCTCATAAGTTAGGCCCCCGATTCATCGGTCCTTATAAGATCACTAGGGTTATCAATCCGGTAGCATTTCAGTTAGATCTACCCCGTTCTTTGGGTATCAATAAAACATTTCATTGTTCCCTTTTAAAACGGGCAATTAGTAATCCTTCTTCCAGTGGAAGACCTTCCCCTCTTCTGATACGTGGCCAGAGGGAGTTTGTTGTTGAAAGGATTCTTGACTCCAAGATGGTTCGGGGTCGGCTGTCATTTTTGGTGCACTGGAAGGGGTATGGCCCGGAGGAGCGGTTGTGGGTGCGCAGTTGTGATCTTCATGCCCCCAAACTGTTACGCTCTTTCTTCTCGCAGTTCCCCGATAAACCTGGTGGTAGGGGTTCTTTGACCCCTCGTCAGAGGGGGGGTACTGTTAGGGTCTCCTGCTCTGTGCTGCCACGTCGTCATGGCAACCGGGAGACAAGTGCTAGCGGAGTAACCTGAGCATAGCTGATACTCCGGTTCGGGTCTTTTGCTGTGCAGTGGTTACAGGCTCTGTGCACGGCAGGGGATCCGGTGCTGGTTTTTGTGCTCACAGTCTGTGAGGTCTGAGTGGGGCGTGGACAGCACCTGCTATATAAACCCTCTTCTCAGGTTAGGCAGATGCTGCTGAATCTTTGTTGGTTAGTCAGTTCCTGAAAGCTAGCTAGTACTGTGTAAACTTTGTATTTGTTTGTTGCTTACTGCAAATAGGCCTTGGGATTTGGTATTACACTCTGCCAATCCAGACCTAGCAGTAAGACTGGAGTCAGTCGTTTAATCTGCTGGGGTTTCTATTGCTACTCTGTGAACCTAGCAAGTTTGCGGCTGTATTCTCAGACTTGCCTGCCAAAATCCTTTCTCACTGTGCAAGGTGTTCAGGTGTCAGTTTAGTGGCAGTAAGCTGAACCAGTGCACTGCAAGTGAGGACTAGGATTGTGGAGACTCTCCTTGTGTCTATTATTCCATCTCTGACCAAGGAGTTTACTGCCACACCCGTTGGTAACCCTTTAGGGTTTTGCTGTTGCCCTTAGCAACAGCATTTCGGGTTCTCTACGTATTAAATCACTACATCTTGCTTCTTTCCATCTGAGCATTCCTAATACTAGGGAGACACCCAGTTTCTTAGCCTTTGGGCTTCTCTGTTCACTTTGTGTTTATTTTGTTACCCTATCACCTTCTGTGTATGTAATGTCATATTCCCCAGTCTGTCTGTGAGTTCATTTGTTTTGCATCCCTCACCGTTCAGACACCAGTACTTTCCTGCTGGCACTGGTGTGCATAACATGTACTTAGTATACTGTAGGCATAATGTTTAGCCTTTTGCACATGGGCCCTCATTCCGAGTTGTTCGCTCGCAAGGCGATTTTAGCAGAGTTACACACGCTAAGCCGCCGCCTACTGGGAGTGAATCTTAGCTTCTTAAAATTGCGAACGATGTATTCGCAATATTGCGATTACAAACTACTTAGCAGTTTCTGAGTAGCTTCAACCTTACTCGGCATCTGCGATCAGTTCAGTGCTTGTCGTTCCTGGTTTGACGTCACAAACACACCCAGCGTTCGGCCAGACACTCCTCCGTTTCTCCAGCCACTCCCGCGTTTTTTCCGGAAACGGTAGCATTTTTATCCACACGCCCATAAAACGCTGTGTTTCCGCCCAGTAACACCCATTTCCTGTCAATCACACTACGATCGCCGGAGCGAAGAAAAAGCCGTAAGTAAAAATACTATCTTCATAGCAAAATTACTTGGCGCAGTCGCAGTGCGAACATTGCGCATGCGTACTAAGCAGAAAAACGCTGCGATGCGAAGAAAAATACAGAGCGAACGACTCGGAATGAGGGCCCTGGAAACACAGTTGTAATGCATTTACAAATGGCACAAATAAATAAACATGCTTTTTTTGTCACTAATAACTAAGTTCATCTTTTGTATTTTTCCTAACCAGATAAAACATTGGCAAGAAAAAAAGAAAATGATTGTGTGGACATATATATTTGCTAATTTTACTAACTTTAACATTTTCAGGTCTGCACAGAACACATGACACTGGGGGTCATTCCGAGTTGATCATAGCTGTACTAAATTTAGCACAGCTCCGATCATCTTCCCTGACATTCTGGGGGATGCCCAGCACAGGGCTAGCCCACCCCCGTATGTCAGTCCGCCCCCCCCTGCACAAATACAAAGGCATCGCACAGAGGGGATGCTTTTGTATTTGTGGAGTACTCCTAGCCAGCGCAGCTCCAGCGGCTGGCCGGGAGTTGATCGTCACTGCCACTGGCCACAGCGGCTGCGTGAGACGTCACGCAGCAGCCGCGGCCTGCCCCCCCCCTGGCCGCGTGCATTGGGCGGTCTGCGTCCCCTAAATGGCGGCTTAATGCCGACGTCCAGCCCCCTCCCGCCCTGCGACTGCCTCTGCCTGTCAATCAGGTAGTGGTGATCGCTACTGAATGACGGACTTTGGCCCTCCGGCAGGCACCGGTGCACTGCGGCGCCGGCGCATGTGCAATTCCGACCCGATCACTGTGCTGCGATAAACTGCAGCGAGCAATTGGGTCGGAATGACCCCCCTTGTTTGTAAAATACTATGCATATTTGGATAAAAATACAGTTTTATAAAAAAACATGTTGCACTGAACACATTAAACAAGCATGACAAAGGTTATTATTAGGATATTACTCATTCTGTTTGGGTAGGGCATCCGAGCTGTGGATATGCAGAGCCTGAACCACCTCTGGATGGATTATGGAGCACAATGGCTCCTCGAATTTCAGCCACTGCTGCTAGAATGGGGAGCAAGCACCAGTCTGCCTCTGGTGCCATGCCTCTTTGGCCATTTGGTGCTTCATCTGACGCTTGATATAACTGAAGTGCTTCTTGCAGACATCCACAGATTGCTTCAGAGTCCCAGAGCTGATCACACCCTCCAAAATGTTTTGCCACAAAGCCTTTCTTGTGACCACCTGTTCTTGAGGAGTAGCGACTAAACAAGTGGCCATAATGCTGAATAATGATAATCCTGAAACACAAACCACACATTGCAGCCACTCTTGGTCTAGCCCCTGACCACAGATCCATCATCATTATCCTCCTCCTCCAACTCTTATTCCACCAAAGGCTGCTGCAATGATACCTCCTCCACATCAGACTTAATATTCCCAGCCCTCCTTCTACCACTTTCCTCTGCCATCAGAACATTGACACTTGTCACACACACACCACAGCTAGCGGAGAAAGGATTGGACAGGTGAATTTGCGCAATTAACTGGAAGTACTGCAGCAAGGAACTCTCATCTAAACAAGCAAACACCTAAGCTTGTAAATATTCTGTAGCCAAAGGGTTTAAGGTGATAGGGCTTTGCGCTGTTACCAGAAGGATGTGCTGTACCCCAAATAAATACCACCACTCTCACTTTTTACTTTTTCAGTATGGGTGGGATATTCACAATTTATTGGGAACAGATATACATAAAGTGCAAAGATCTTAAAGCAGTTTTAAAGTGTCACAGTGCAAATGCTGCTAAAATTTCATAGCACTAAAGTTTGACAATACAAGACTTTAAAAAAACATATAAATATAATTAAAAAGACATAGAAAAAACTCCTTATTTTCGTACCCTCTTGGGCTAGTGGTGTGTGCCTTAGTGTGGTGAAATCAGGTCCTGTTTAGGCCGTCCAGCAACACAACACTAAGCTTTGCCCAGATAGTTGGAGAGTCAAATGCATGTGTTACTGAACATCCTTAGAGTATTTATACCCTGAATCCGGATGGGACCGCCCTGCACTTCCTGTTTGTTCTTCCCGCCTTTTTCGCTGCAGGCAGCGCAGCGGAAATACGTCATCTGCGTTCCAGCTTTTGCCGGAAGTCCGTTTTTTTGCGTTCCACTGGCCGGCGGAAGTTGGTACTTTGTTTGCGTTCCACCACGGTCCGGAAGAAACTAGGATCTTACTAGTCCAATAGAGATAGTTTTTGCAGAGAAAATACTATTGATCCAAGTGTTGCTGATGAAGATTTGTCAGTAGTAATGAATAAATTAGAGAAATGTATGCTTAAGGAGAACCGAATATGGTGGGAGGTTGTCTTCCTTGAAAAATATCAGGTAGACAACATTGTACCAAAAGGTTTGCAAATTCAGAAATTCCCTTCCTTTGTATCAGCAAGAGAGGATTTCAGGCAAGAATGGGATCATATTTTGAATAAATGTTCCCGGTCCCTGATTGATCTGATACTAAAGGAACGGAAAATCGATTTAAAAGAATTAAATCAAGAAATTGATAGATTGAAATTGTTAATAAAACCTTTTATAGATTTAGAGGATGTTAAAACCAAAGAGAAACTTATCATCTCTAAACTAGAAAAAAACACAAAAGATTTAAAAATTAAAAAACAGAAAAAGTATCAAAGAGATATAGAAGATAAGAAAGAAAATAAAACATCTCTACAATCAGATCCCATGAATCAAACCCCTTTATCTAAATGGAAAACTCAAAATAAGAGAAAGAAAAATAATTATCAACCCCTAAGAAATGGGCCAACTAATCAGAGTGATAGGGAGTATCCCCCTCGAGAATATGCATAAAAAAGGGATAATTGGAAAGATAAACATTACCCCAATAGACAGACAAATTGGCGGCAACGAGATGAATACCCCAAACATCCAAGGGAGAATTTCAACTACAATGCGCCTGTAAGAATTCGTTATGAACAACTCAGAAATGAGGAGTCTTTTTTAGGATGGGAGGGCAGAACCCCAAGAAGACTATAACTAATAATAAAAAAGAGGAAAGAGGGGAGGAGGGAAGAAGAAACGTAAAAGTAAAAAGATAAAAAATATCCCTCAAAATGAGACTAAAAACACACCCTTAGAACAAGGAAAAGTGTTTAATTTAAGCTCATATGTTCTAACTCAATACGAACAGAAAGTGTTGCAGAAAGGGTTAAAATTTGCCCCCACCTCTTCGGGGAATCCCTTTGAAGCATATATTGACTTACAAAAGTTTATTCGTAAGCTCTGTATTAAGAAATTTTTCTTATCAAAGGATAGTAAAGAAATTCCACAACTTAATGAACCTGGGGGATCAAAAACACCTTTTAAACCCCAATCTACCTTTTACCCCAAATATCTTAGGGGAAATTGTATAGAAAGCTTCCGCACTTTAGTTGAAAAAGATATTAGAAACTTTAAAGGCTCCAGAAAAAGGAACTTAACAAAAAAAGAAAGAGAAGCAGTGAAATCGTTAAAAGAGAACAATCAAATAATAATAAAACCCGCGGATAAGGGCGGTTCAGTAGTAGTTTTAAATAGGGCAGACTACATTAGTGAAGAGAATAGACAGTTGGGTGATTTAACGACATATAGAAAACTGAGAAGTGATCCTACATGTCAAATTATTAGTAAATTGGAGTCTCTCATAAATGTAGCACTATCTAAAGAAGTAATCACACAAGACGAGAAGGAATTTGTCCTAATAAAAAACCCTACAACTCCCACAATGTATATACTTCCGAAGATACATAAGGATAAAAATAAACCCCCAGGAAGACCAATTATTTCGGGGGTAAATAGCATAACATCTAATCTCTCGGCAATGGTTGATTATTATTTGCAACCATTGGTGAATAAAACCTCAGCCTTTATTAGAGATACTTCGGATGTTTTAAGAAAGTTAACCCAAATACGTTGGGATAATGAATGTATATTAGTCACTGCAGACGTATCCAGTCTATATACTATAATCGACTGGAACAGAGGAAAAGATGCTATAACTTTCTTCTTGGATAAGAGTGACTACTCACAAAATTTAAAATCATTTATTGTGGACTCTATAGAATTTATTTTAGAAAACAATTATTTCTATTTTAATGGGAGTTATTATTTACAAATTCTCGGAACTGCTATGGGCACCAGATTTGCCCCTAGCTATGCCAATCTGTTTATGTCATACTGGGAACACCATATAATAGATTTGGCAAGAGAAAAGGGGGCAAACCTGGTGTGCTGGTATCGCTTTATAGACAATATATTTTTTGTGTGGCATGGAAACCCTGAAACATTAGATCCTTTCTGTGAATCTTTAAACCATAATGATTACAATATTAATTTAACCTTTACAAAAAGCTGTAATCAGTTTAATTTCTTAGATTTGGAAATTTATATAAAGGATGATCACCTCCACACTAAACTATATAAGAAAGAGACGGATTCCAATTCATATATAAACATTTCTAGCGAACATCCCCAAAACTGGCTAGAGGGAATCCCACTAGGCCAGTTTAAATGGGCTAAAAGAAACTGTACAGAAAATGATATGTGTGTAGAGGAGATAGAAAAAATTAGCGAAAGATTTATAGAAAAAGGATACCCTAAGGAAAAATTAATAGAAGCAAAAAACAAAGTTCTAACATTAGATAGACATGAACTTTTGAAATATAAAGAAAAGGATGGAAACACCCAAAAAAAATAAAACTATGAATGGTCCTATATAAGTCAGTATGGCTCTCATTTTAGGGAATTAGAAAGGAGTGTATCCAAAAACTGGAGGATTCTGAAAGAAGACCCAGTATTAAAGGAGTATCTTCCAACAAAACCTTCCTTTATATACAAAAAAGCAAGATCCTTGAAAGATAACCTGGTAAAGAGCACACTACCAGACTTAAAACTCAAAAGTGAAAGAATGAAAGGATTTCATAGATGTGGCTCTTGCTTAATGTGTCGTTCAACATATAAGCATAATAATTTAAGAATAACTACCTCTTTTTATGCTAATGAAAAAGAATATACCATTAATAGTTTTATAACATGTCACTCAAGGAACATTATTTATTTAATAGAGTGTACGTGTGGATTTATTTATATAGGCAAAACCACAAGGAATTTGAAAACACGAATGGCAGAACATGTTTATAATATAAAAAAGGGTAATCTTAGCCACCCACTTTCGGAACATTTTAAAAAGGTCCATAATAATGCGGAAACCTGTATAAAGAGGTTCTTGGGGTTAGAACAAGTTAATAATTCATGGAAATATAAAGATGTGGAAGTGTGTCTCGCTAAAAAGGAAATGAAATGGATATATATGTTAAATAGTCTCACTCCGAGAGGTTTAAATGCAGACTTCGAGCTCAAATGGTTTTTAACGTGATGTATGATTTTAATCTAATATTTCTTATCTTTTATCTTTTACATGATTACCATATTGGAATTGGGATACTACTAAAAGATCAAATAAACCTCCAATTCTCATAATAGGGATGGAGTCAGCGGGAATACGAAGTACCGTGATAGTTTTTTTAACAGAGAATTTGGTGTGTTGTTTGTTTTCTGAAAATATCCCTCTGCAAAAACTATCTCTATTGGACTAGTAAGATCCTAGTTTCTTCCGGACCGTGGTGGAACGCAAACAAAGTACCAACTTCCGCCGGCCAGTGGAACGCAAAAAAAACGGACTTCCGGCAAAAGCTGGAACGCAGATGACGTATTTCCGCTGCGCTGCCTGCAGCGAAAAAGGCGGGAAGAACAAACAGGAAGTGCAGGGCGGTCCCATCCGGATTCAGTGTATAAATACCCTAAGGATGTTCAGTAACACATGCATTTGAAAAAGGATTTATAAGGATCCGAAACGCGTCATGCTGGTGATGCTGAACACTTTGGTGGACTCCTAAAGACTCTCCAACTATCTGGGCAAAGCTTAGTGGTGTGTTGCTGGACGGCCTAAACAGGACCCGATTTCACCACACTAAGGCACACACCACTAGCCCAAGAGGGTACGAAAATAAGGAGTTTTTTTCTATGTCTTTTTAATTATATTTATATGTTTTTTTAAAGTCTTGTATTGTCAAACTTTAGTGCTATGAAATTTTAGCAGCATGTGCACTGTGACACTTTAAAACTGCTTTAAGATCTTTGCACTTTATGTATATCTGTTCCCAATAAATTGTAAATATCCCACCCATACTGAAAAAGTAAAAAGTGAGAGTGGTGGTATTTATTTGGGGTACAGCACATCCTTCTGGTAACAGCGCAAAGCCCTATCACCTTAAACCCTTTGGCTACACACACACCACAGACACTCACAAATAATGACAAGAATAAATAAAAATGACAAAGGATAAAAAACCTAACAAGACATCAGAAAAAGTCAAGACAACTTATAGAACAAATCAACAATAATAAAATCTACAAGCAAAACTTGCCTTTCCAACTTCTGTGCACACATCTGCCAACACAAATGCCACCAATGCACATGTTCTTGGTGGTTTAGGGGCATTTATATAACAACATGGTGACACCTCTGTAGCATGTGCGAATTCTGACCAATTGGAATATATTTGTGATTATCATCAATAAACTCTGATGTTCTTTGCTAACAGAAGTGCGAGATCAGGCATATTTGGGTTTTGCAAATTAGCATGTAAGTTCTGTCATATCCACGATTTGCAAATTCAGTTGCGAAAAGCACCTGATGTGACTGATCACACACACACCATAACACGACCAGTAAAACCACAAATGACAGTACATTATTTTTATAAGATCACTATTTATCAAATCAGTTTCAAAATTATTATATCACCAAATATGAATATTGTTCACAAAGAATTGTGTGTTGAAACTAGTGATGTGCACAGGACATTTTTCGGGTTTTGTGTTTTGGTTTTGGATTCGGTTCCGCGGCCGTGTTTTGGATTCGGACGCGTTTTGGCAAAACCTCACCGAAAATTTTTTGTCGGATTCGGGTGTGTTTGGATTCGGGTGTTTTTTTCAAAAAACCCTAAAAAACAGCTTAAATCATAGAATTTGGGGGTCATTTTGATCCCATAGTATTATTAACCTCAATAACCATAATTTCCACTAATTTCCAGTCTATTCTGAACACCTCACACCTCACAATATTATTTTTAGTCCTAAAATTTGCACCGAGGTCGCTGGATGGCTAAGCTAAGTGACACAAGTGGCCGACACAAACACCTGGCCCATCTAGGAGTGGCACTGCAGTGTCAGACAGGATGGCACTTCAAAAAAATAGTCCCCAAACAGCACATGGTGCAAAGAAAAAAAGAGGCGCACCAAGGTCGCTGGGTGACTAAGCTAAGCGACACAAGTGGCCGACACAAACACCTGGCCCATCTAGGAGTGGCACTGCAGTGTCAGACAGGATGGCACTTCAAAAAAATAGTCCCCAAACAGCACATGATGCAAAGAAAAAAAGAGGCGCACCAAGGTCGCTGTGTGACTGAGCTAAGCGACACAAGTGGCCGACACAAACACCTGGCCCATCTAGGAGTGGCACTGCAGTGTCAGACAGGATGGCACTTCCAAAAAATAGTCCCCAAACAGCACATGATGCAAAGAAAAAAAGAGGCGCACCAAGGTCGCTGTGTGACTAAGATAAGCGACACAAGTGGCCGACACAAACACCTGGCCCATCTAGGAGTGGCACTGCAGTGTCAGACAGGATGGCACTTCAAAAAAATAGTCCCCAAACAGCACATGATGCAAAGAAAAAAAGAGGCGCACCAAGGTCGCTGTGTGACTAAGCTAAGCGACACAAGTGGCCGACACAAACACCTGGCCCATCTAGGAGTGGCACTGCAGTGTCAGACAGGATGGCACTTCAAAAAAAATAGTCCCCAAACAGCACATGATGCAAAGAAAAAAAGAGGCGCACCAAGGTCGCTGTGTGACTAATCTTAGCGACACAAGTGGCCGACACAAACACCTGGCCCATCTAGGAGTGGCACTGCAGTGTCATACAGGATGGCACTTCAAAAAAATAGTCCCCAAACAGCACATGATGCAAAGAAAAAAAGAGGCGCACCAAGGTCGCTATGTGACTAAGCTTAGCGACACAAGTGGCCGACACAAACACCTGGCCCATCTAGGAGTGGCACTGCAGTGTCAGACAGGATGGCACTTCAAAAAAATTGTCCCCAAACAGCACATGATGCAAAGAAAAATGAAAGAAAAAAGATGTGCAAGATGGAATTGTCCTT
Organism: Pseudophryne corroboree; assembly: GCF_028390025.1. Lineage (NCBI taxonomy): Eukaryota > Metazoa > Chordata > Amphibia > Anura > Myobatrachidae > Pseudophryne > Pseudophryne corroboree. The sequence goes on along the minus strand of NC_086444.1, from coordinate 379,919,395 downwards.
GGCCCTCCCACCCACCCTTATGTAGTATAAACAGGACATGCACACTTTAATGAACCCATCATTTCAGCGACAGGGTCTGCCACATGACTGTGACTGAAATGACTTGTTGGTTTGGGCCCCCACCAAAAAAGAAGCAATCAATCTCTCCTTGCACAAACTGGCTCTACAGAGGCAAGATGTCCTCCTCATCATCATCCACCGATTCCTCACCCCTTTCACTGTGTACATCCCCCTCCTCACAGATTATTAATTCGTCCTCACTGGAATCCACCATCTTAGATCCCTGTGTACTTTCTGGAGGCAATTGCTGGTGAATGTCTCCACGGATGAATTGATTATAATTCATTTTGATGAACATCATCTTCTCCAAATTTTCTGGAAGTAACCTCGTACGCCGATTGCTGACAAGGTGAGCTGCTGCACTAAACACTCTTTCGAAGTACACACTGGAGGGAGGGCAACTTAGCTAGAATAAAGCCAGTTTGTGCAAGGGCCTCCAAATCACCTCTTTTTCCTGCCAGTATACGTACGGACTGTCTGACGTGCCTACTTGGATGCGGTCACTCATATAATCCTCCACCATTCTTTCAATGGTGAGAGAATCATATGCAGTGACAGTAGACGACATGTCAGTAATCGTTGGCAGGTCCTACAGTCCGGACAAGATGTCAGCACTCGCTCCAGACTGCCCTGCATCACCGCCAGCGGGTGGGCTCGGAATTCTTAGCCTTTTCCTCGCACCCCCAGTTGCGGGAGAATGTGAAGGAGGAGATGTTGACGGGCCACGTTCCGCTTGACTTGACAATTTTCTCACCAGCAGGTCTTTGAACCTCTGCAGACTTGTGTCTGCCGGAAAGAGAGATACAACGTAGGTTTTAAATCTAGGATCGAGCATGGTGGCCAAAATGTAGTGCTCTGATTTCAACAGATTGACCACCCGTGAATCCTGGTTAAGCGAATTAAGGGCTCCATCTACAAGTCCCACATGCCTAGCGGAATCGCTCTGTTTTAGCTCCTCCTTCAATGTCTCCAGCTTCTTCTGCAAAAGCCTGATGAGGGGAATGACATGACTCAGGCTGGCAGTGTCTGAACTGACTTCACGTGTGGCAAGTTCAAAGAGTTGCAGAACCTTGCACAACGTTAAAATCATTCTCCACTGCGCTTGAATCAGGTGCATTCCCCCTCCTTTGCCTATATCGTGGGCAGATGTATAGGCTTGAATGGCCTTTTGCTGCTCCTCCATCCTCTGAAGCATATAGAGTGTTGAATTCCACCTCGTTACCACCTCTTGCTTCAGATGATGGCAGGGCAGGTTCAGGACTGTTTGGTGGTGCTCCAGTCTTCTGTACGCGGTGGCTGAATGCCGAAAGTGGCCAGCAATTCTTCGGGCCACCGACAGCATCTCTTGCACGCCCCTGTCGTTTTTTAAATAATTCTGCACCACCAAATTCAATGTATGTGCAAAACATGGGACGTGCTGGAATTTGCCCAGATGTAATGCACGCACAATATTGCTGGCGTTGTCCGATGTCACAAATCCCCAGGAGAGTCCAATTGGGGTAAGCCATTCTGCGATGATCTTCCTCAGTTTCCGTAAGAGGTTGTCAGCTGTGTGCCTCTTCTGGAAAGCGGTGATACAAAGCGTAGCCTGCCTAGGAACGAGTTGGCTTTTGCGAGATGCTGCTACTGGTGCCGCCGCTGCTCTTCTTGCTGCGGGAGGCAATACATCTACCCAGTGGGCTGTCACAGTCATATAGTCCTGAGTATGCCCTGCTCCACTTGTCCACATGTCCGTGGTTAAGTGGACATTGGGTCAACTGCATTTTTTAGGACACTTGTGACTCTTTTTCTGAGGTCTGTGTACATTTTCGGTATCGCCTGCCTAGAGAAATGGAACCTAGATGGTATTTGGTACCGGGGACACAGTACCTGAATCAAGTCTCTAGTTGCCTCTGAATTAACGGTGGATACCGGAACCACGTTTCTCACCGCCCAGGCTGCCAAGGCCTGAGTTATCTGCTTTGCAGCAGGATGACTGCTGTGATATTTCATCTTCCTCGCAAAGGACTGTTGGACAGTCAATTACTTACTGGAAGTAGTACAAGTGGTCTTCCGACTTCCCCTCTGGGATGACGATCGACTCCCAGCAGCTACAACAGCAGCGCCAGCAGCAGTAGGCGTTACACTCAAGGATGCATCGGAGGAATCCCAGGCAGGAGAGGACTCGTCAGACTTGCCAGTGACATGGCCTGCAGGACTATTGGCTTTCCTGGGTAAGGAGGAAATTGACACTGAGGGAGTTGGTGGTGTGGTTTGCAGGAGCTTGGTTACAAGAGAAAGGGATTTAGTGGTCAGTGGACTGCTTCCGCTGTCACCCAAAGTTTTTGGACTTGTCACTGACTTATGAGGAATGCGCTGCAGGTGATGTATAAGGGAGGATGTTCCGAGGTGGTTAACGTCCTTACCCCTACTTATTACAGCTTGACAAAGGCAACACACGGCTTGACACCTGTTGTCCGCATTTGTGTTGAAATAATTCCACACCGAAGAGCTGATTTTTTTTGTATTTTGACCAGGCATGTCAATGGCCATATTCCTCCCATGGACAACAGGTGTCTCCCCGGGTGCCTGACTTAAACAAACCACCTCACCATCAGAATCCTCCTTGTCAATTTCCTCCCCAGCGCCTGCAACACCCATATCCTCATCCTGGTGTACTTCAAAAGTGACATCTTCAATTTGACTATCAGGAACTGGACTGCGGGTGCTCCTTCCAGCACTTGCAGGGGGCGTGCAAATGGTGGAAGGTGCAAGCTCTTCCCGTCCAGTGTTGGGAAGGTCAGGCATCGCAACCGACACAGTTGGACTCTCCTTGGGGATTTGTGATTTCGAAGAACGCACAGTTCTTATCTGTGCTTTTGCCAGCTTAAGTCTTCCATCCTCATGTGAATCTGAGCCACTAGCCATGAACATAGGCCAGGGCCTCAGCCGTTCCTTGCCACGCCATGTCGTAAATGGCATATTGGCAAGTTTACGCTTCTCATCAGATGCTTTCAATTTTGATTTTTGGGTCATTTTACTGAACTTTTGTTTTTTGGATTTTACATGCTCTCTACTATGACATTGGGCATCGGCCTTGGCAGACGACGTTGATGGCATTTCATCGTCTCGGCCATGACTAGTGGCAGCAGCTTCAGCACGAGGTGGAAGTGGATCTTGATCTTTCCCTATTTTAACCTACACATTTTTGTTCTCCATTTTTTAATGTGTGGAATTATATGCCAGTATCAATAGCAATGGCCTACTACTATATATACTGCGCACAACTGAAATGCACCACAGGTATGGATGGATAGTATACTTGACGACACAGAGGTAGGTAGAGCAGTGGCCTTCCGAACCGTACTGCTATATATACTGGTGGTCACTCTCAGCAAACTGCAAAACTAAAATGCACCACAGGTATAGAATCTAGATGGATAGTATACTTGATGACACAGAGGTAGGTAGAGCAGTGGCCTTCCATACCGTACTGCTATATATAGTATACTGGTGGTCACTGTGTCAGCAAACTGCAAAACTAAAATGCACCACAGGTATAGAATGTAGATGGATAGTATACTTAATGACGACACAGAGGTAGGTACAGCAGTGGCCTTCCGTACCGTACTGCTATATATAGTAAACTGGTGGTCACTGTGTCAGCAAACTGCAAAACTAAAATGCACCACAGGTATAGAATCTAGATGGATAGTATACTTGACGACACAGAGGTAGGTAGAGCAGTGGCCTTCCGTACCGTACTGCTATATATAGTATACTGGTGGTCACTGTGTCAGCAAACTGCAAAACTAAAATGCACCACAGGTATAGAATGTAGATGGATAGTATACTTAATGACGACACAGAGGTAGGTACAGCAGTGGCCTTCCGTACCGTACTGCTATATATAGTATACTGGTGGTCACTGTGTCAGCAAACTGCAAAACTAAAATGCACCACAGGTATAGAATGTAGATGGATAGTTTACTTAATGACGACACAGAGGTAGGTACAGCAGTGGCCTTCCGTACCGTACTACTATATATACTGGTGGTCACTGTGTCAGCAAACTGCAAAACTAAAATGCACCACAGGTATAGAATGTAGATGGATAGTATACTTAATGACAACACAGAGGTAGGTACAGCAGTGGCCTTCCGTACCGTACTGCTATATATAGTATACTGGTGGTCACTGTGTCAGCAAACTGCAAAACTAAAATGCACCACAGGTATAGAATGTAGATTGATAGTATACTTAATGACAACACAGAGGTAGGTACAGCAGTGGCCTTCCGTACCGTACTGCTATATATAGTATACTGGTGGTCACTGTGTCAGCAAACTGCAAAACTAAAATGCACCACAGGTATAGAATGTAGATGGATAGTATACTTAATGACGACACAGAGGTAGGTACAGCAGTGGCCTTCCGTACCGTACTGCTATATATACTGGTGGTCACTGTGTCAGCAAACTGCACAACTGAAATGCACCACAGGTATAGAATCTAGATGGATAGTATACTTAATGACGACACAGAGGTAGGTACAGCAGTGGCCTACTGTACCGTAATGCTATATATTATATACTGGTGGTCACTGGTCAGCAAAACTCTGCACTGTACTCCTCCTATATAATATTATACTGGTGGTCCCCAGTCCCCACAATAAAGCAGCACACTGAGCACAGATATGGAGTGTTTTTCAGGCAGACAACATATACTGGTGGTCACTGTCAGCAAAACTCTGCACTGTACTCCTGCTATATAATACAGCTGCTCCCCAGCCCCATAATTAAGCAGTGTGAGCACAGATATATGCAGCACACTGAGCACAGATATGGAGTGTTTTTCAGGCAGACAACGTATTACTGGTGGTCACTGTCAGCAAAACTCTGCACTGTACTCCTCCTATATACAGCTGCTCCCCAGTCCCCACAATTAAGTAATAAGCAAGCACAAAATATTTGCAATGCATCAACATAAACACAGAGGACGCCAGCCATGTCCTCTCCCTAACATTTCCAATGCACAAGTGAAAATGGCGGCGACGCGCGGCTGCTTATAAAGAAACCGAATCTCGCGAGAATCCGACAGCGGGATGATGACGTTCGGGCGTGCTCGGGTTAACCGAGCCATACGGGAGAATCCGAGTATGGCTCGGACCCGTGTAAAAAGGGTGAAGTTCGGGGGGGTTCGGTTTCCGAGAAACCGAACCCGCTCATCACTAGTTGAAACCCAGTTCAACATCACCTGGTCACAGCATAAATTTATTTAATTGACATATCAGCACAAAGTGATAGAAAAAAAACATATAGTGCAATGGATATCTCCACAGCTACCTCAGTTGCTAACAATAAAAGTACAGTAACACAGAAGTACTTGAAAGCAATACTGTTAAAAATGTAATTTAATTTATTAATTTAAAATGAAAAAAAAACATGGCTGTAAATATTTCTAGCTAAGGTCCTTCACATTTTCGATGACATGTTTACTCCCATTGAATAATAACATTTATTAAGGTTTCATGTTGACAGCATGGCTTACTAGTTCTTGGAAGTGGACTGGGGGGGCATTCAAGTTTTGATGCAAGTTGTATCTGAGGAGCAGAAGCGTAACAAAGGGGGTCGAGCAGGGCATGTGCCCTGGGCGCTTTGTAAGGCTCAGCAGAGGGGAGCACCACCAGCAGCCAGGGCATCATGCCCACTCACCCCCGCTACTCATAGGCATGCGCATGGAGGGTCCCCATAATGTCCAGTACCCCCACTCACATGCATTCTGCTGGAGCTGTAACCTCCGATTTCCATCTCTGACGCTAAAGGGAGGAGAGCGCAGTGTGTGTCTCTCCTGCCCCTCACTGTGTCCCTGTCTCCGCCAGTCATTTAAAATGTCTCTCAGCTGTCAGCCAATCAGAACTCGCAGACCGGCTCTTGAGTGGCCAGGGACACAGTGAGTGAGGCACAGGAGAGAAGCGTGTTGAGCTTTCCTCCCCGCAGCGTCAGAGACAGAAGTTGGTGGTAGATTACAGTGAGTACCGCTGGGGCATTTTTGTATCTGGCAGCATGGGGGCATATATGTACCAGGCACTGCTGGGGGTAAATGTATCTAGCACCACTGGGGTCATATATGTATCTGGCACCGCTGGTGGCATTTGGATCTGGCATCACTGGGGGCATATCTATCTGGCACTCCTGGAGGCATATGTATCTGGTGCCGCTGGGGGGCCTAGGTATCTGGCACCACTGGGGGCATATGCATCTGGCACCGCTGGGGGCATATATGTATCTTGCACTGCTGTGGGCATTTTTATATCTGGCACCATGGGGACATATGTGTATCTGGCACTGTTGGGGGCATATATGTATCTTGTACCACTGGGGGCATATGTGTATCTGGCACCACTGGGGGCATTTGTGCATCTGGCACCGCTGGGGGCATATATGTATCTGGCACTGCTGGGGGCATATATGTATCTGGCACTGCTGGGGGCATATATGTATCTGGCACCACTGGGGGCATATATGTATCTTGCACTGCTGTGGGCATTTTTATATCTGGCACCATGGGGACATATGTGTATCTGGCACCGTTGGGGGCATATATATCTAGCACCACTGGGGTCATATATGTATCTGGCACCGCTGGTGGCATTTGTATCTGGCACCATTGGGTGCATATGTATCTGGCACCGCTTGGGGCATATGTGTCTGGCACCGCTGGGGGCATATCTATCTGGCACTGCTGGAGGCATATGTATCTGGTGCCATGGGGGGTATATGTATCTGGCACCACTGGGGGAATATGCATCTGGCACTGCTGGGGGCATATATGTATCTGGCACCACTGGGGGCATATGTATCTGACACCACTGGGGGCATATGCATCTGACACCACTGGGGGCATATATGTATCTGGCACCACTGGGGGCACTTGTGTATCTGGCACCACTGGGCGCATTTGTGCATCTGGCACCGCTGGGGGCATATATGTATCTGGCACTGCTGGGGGTATATATGTATCTAGCACTGCTGGGGGCATATATGTATCTGGTACCATTGGGGGCATATATGTATCTTGCACTGCTGGGGTCATATTTGTCTCTGACACATCTGGGGGCATTTTTATATCTGGCACCATGGGGACATATGTGTATTTGGCACTATGACGGCATATGTTTATCTGGCACCGCTGGGGGCATATGTGTATCTAGCACTGCTGGGGGCATATGTGTATCTGGCACCATTTGGGGAATATGTGTATCTGTCAGTGTGGGGTAATATATATCTGGCACTGTGGGGCATTTGTGTATCTGGTACTGTGGAGCAATGTGTATCTGGCACTGTGGGGCATTTGTGTATCTGGCACTGTGGGACATTTGTGTATCTGTCACTGTGGGGCAATGTGTATCTAGAACTGTGAGGTAATATGTATCTGGCACTGTTGGGAAATGTGTATCTGGCACTGTGGGGTAATATGTATCTGGCACTGTGTATCTGGCAATGTGTATCTGGCACTGTGGGGTAATATGTATTTTGGGGGATGCCACTCTTCATCTTGCTCTGGGCTCCGAAAACCCTAGTTACGCCTCTGCTGAGGAGTATCTCACTAGAGAACAACTGTAATACAAGCCCTTCCTATGTAATAGTGGTAGAAGTGCATAACCCTGATACATATAGCTGGTAGAATAGATTGTGAGCCTAGAATATGGTTCAGTTCTTTTGAAAAATAAATCTAAAATATCATGGCAGTGTCAAAAAATGCATTGATGCTGTAGGAGCAAGAGCACAAGAAGCCATAAGCCAAAGTGTGCAAAAAGGCAGCACTTAAGAGTCAAATCTAAAACAAAACTTCTATTTAATGTGTATGTGCTGGGAAACTGCATGATTTTACACACTGAACAGTGATCTATAGAAGGTGTGATTGTGCATGCTGCGCAGTGAAATAGTATGAGATTAATGTGACTGTACCTGTTGTTTAATATGCAGGTTACACTGTGACTGTACTACTTATATATGGTTCACACAATGGGGTATATTTACTAAAAATCGTATTTTCCCGTTTGAGGTCAAAGTTCAATCACGAATGACATCGAAAGTGTAAATATGCAACTTTTTGAATTTAGTACGACTAATTTACTAAGCTGACGTATTCTGCATTTTCGGTTTTACCGATGTCGATGTCATTCGTTTTTTTAGGCAGTGTTTTACGTGAGTGACTTGTAAAACACTGACGACTTTAATACAATGAATCTCGGCCGGATCTGAGAGATCCATGCTGGGCTTCATTGTGCACCTTGTTAAAAAAAAAAAACAGTGTTAAAATAAAAATAAAAATTGCGTGGGGTCCCCCCTCCTAAGCCAAACCAGCCTCGGGCTCTTTGAGCCGATCCTGGTTGCAAAAATATGGGGAAAAAATGATAGAGGTTCCCCCATATTTAAACAACCAGCACCGGGCTCTGCGCCTGGTCCTGGTTTCAAAAATACGGGGGACAAAAAGCGTAGGGGTCCCCCGTATTTCTGAAACCAGCACCGGGCTCCAGTAGCCAGATACATAATGCCACAGACGGGGGACACTTTTATATAGGTCCCGGAGGCCCTGGCATTACATAACCAACTAGTCACCCCTGGCCGGGGTACCCTAGAGGAGTGGGGACCCCTTCAATCAAGGGGTCCCCCCCTCCAGCCACCCAAGGACCAGGGGTGAAGCCCGAGGCTGTCCCCCCCATCCAAGGGCTGTGGATGGGAGGCTGATAGCCGTTGTGTAAAAAAATGAATATTGTTTTTAGTAGCAGTACTACAAGTCCCAGCAAGCCTCCCCCGCAAGCTGGTACTTGGAGAACCACAAGTACCAGCATGCGGAGGAAAACCGGGCCCGCTGGTACCTGTAGTACTACTATTAAAAAAATACCCCAATAAAAACATAAGACACACACCTTGAAAGTATAACTTTAATGCATACATCCACACCTCCATATACACATACTTACCTTATGTTCACACGAGGGTCGGTCCTCTTCTCCATGTAGAATCCATGGGGTACCTGTGGAAATAATTATACTCACAAAATCCAGTGTCGATGGCTCTTCTTCTTGTAATCCATTTGTAATCCAGGTACTTGTCAAAATAAAAAAACGGACACCCGACCTCGCACTGAAAGGGGCCCCATGTTTTCACATGGGACCCCTTTCCCTGAATGCCAGAAACCCCCTCTGACATGTCTAAGAGGGTTCCATCAGCCAATCAGGGAACGCCACGTTGTGGCATCCTCCTGATCGGCTTTGTGCTCCTGTACTGTATGATAGGCGGCACACAGCAGTGTTACAATGTAGCGCCTATGCGCTCCATTGTAACCAATGGTGGGAACTTTGTGGTCAGCGGGTGACCGAAAGTAACCTCACCGCTGACCACAAAGTTCCCACCATTGGTTACAATGGAGCGCATAGGCGCTACATTGTAACACTGCCATGTGCTGCCTGTCATACACTACAGGAGCACACAGCCGATCAGGAGGATGCCACAACGTGGCGTTCCCTGATTGGCTGATGGAACCCTCTTAGACATAAGTCAGAGGGGGTTTCTGGCATTCGGGGAAAGGGGTCCTATGTGAAAACATGGGGCCCCTTTCAGTGCGAGGTCGGGTGTCCGTTTTTTTATTTTGACAAGTACCTGGATTACAAATGGATTACAAGAAGAGCCTTCTACACTGGATTATGTGAGTATAATTTTTTCCACAGGTACACCATGGATTCTACATGGAGAAGAGGACTGACCCTCGTGTGAACATAAGGTAAGTATGTGTATATGGAGGTGTGGATGTATGCATTAAAGTTATACTTTCAAGGTGTGTGTCTTATGTTTTTATTGGGGTATTTTTTTAGTAGTAGTACTACAGGTACCAGCGGGCCCGGTTTTCCTCCGCATGCTGGTACTTGTGGTTCTCCAAGTACCAGCTTGCGGGGGAGGCTTGCTGGGACTTGTAGTACTGCTACTAAAAACAATATTCATTTTTTAACACAACGGCTATCAGCCTACCATCCGCAGCCCTTGGATGGGGGGGACAGCCTCGGGCTTCACCCCTGGTCCTTGGGTGGCTGGAGGGGGGGACCCCTTGATTGAAGGGGTCCCCACTCCTCCAGGGTACCCCGGCCAGGGGTGACTAGCTGGTTATGTAATGCCAGGGCCGCTGGGACCTATATAAAAGTGTCCCCCGGCTGTGGCATTATGTATCTGGCTAGTGGAGCCCGGTGCTGGTTTCAGAAATACGGGGGACCCCTACGCTTTTTGTCCCCCGTATTTTTGGAACCAGGACCAGGCGCAGAGCCCGGTGCTGGTTGTTTAAATATGGGGGAACCTCTATCATTTTTTTCCCCATATTTTTTCAACCAGGACCGGCTCAAAGAGCCCGAGGCTGGTTTTGCTTAGGAGGGGGGACCCGACGCATTTTTTTTTCAAAAAAATAACACTTTCCCATCCCCTTCCCACTGATAAACATGCACGGATCTCATGGATCCGTGCATGCCTATCCAAACACGGGATAAAAAAGCAGGTCTATTTTTTTTTAAGCACTTTTTCACGATTTGTATTTCTGCATGGCAGTGTTTGGCTATTGTCGGCAGTGTTTGTGATTTGCACTTTTTAGTAAATTACCGATTTCTACCAAATTGCAGGCGTATTTGACCGATGGTGTATTGATTCGTGATTTTTTCCTAGGACTTCCAAAATATTACGAATGCCCTCATCACTGCCGAGATTTTTGCTTAGTAAATTCCCGACATGACACTTTGAAGAAAAAACGGCATCTCGGTCAAAATCGGGAGCTTAGTAAATATACCCCAATGAGTAATATGTTTTGTGCCATTTACATGGGAATGTGACATGCTTAACAATGCCCAATACAGTTATGATCTTATTGTTCAATGGTGATTTATTCTTGCTTGTTTTGGTCAGTGTGACAATCATTGTGGCAGTTCTATAAACATAGACAGAGTAGATAAGGAGAACATTGTCTCCCCCTGAAATAATACTGTCACTTTATGATTGGGGCAAATTAATTTAATATTTATTGCCAAACTTAAGGAATTAGTGAAGAGATAAGCCCATGGTTCTGCCATATGATAAATATATTGTTTGATCAAATTAAATTTTGGACCACATTATACTTCGACACATTTCTGATATTTCTTATTTTGAGCTGCTGAATTGTAGACAGCAAATGAATGTACTGTATAAAATTCATTTTTATATTGTATTTATTGCCTTACTAGCACTTTTTACAGGTAATTATACCTACAGATAAGGTAAGGTGTGCTCTCACCCTGGGGGTCATTCCGAGTTGATCGCACTTAGCAACTTTTTGCTGCTCGTGCGATCAACTAGACGCCGCCTATGGGGGAGTGTATTTTAGCATAGCAAGGCTGCGATCGCTTGTGCAGCCCCGCTATGCTAAAAAAGTTTTGTGTAAAACAAGACTAGCCCTGTAGTTACTAGTTACTTACCCTGTGCGATGGATCCAGCGATGAAAGTCCCAGAAATAACGTCAGACATCCGCCCTCCAAACGCCTGGACACGCCTGCGTTCGCTGCTCCACTTCCAGAAAACGGTCAGTTGATGCCCTGGAATGCCTTCTGCCTTTCACTCTTTTTGTGATCGCAGCAGCGATCGCTTTCGGCATTATTCCTGTCGTTGCCCAGCGACGGCCGTCGCTGGGCAATGACGCGCGTGCGCATTGCGGCTGGCACACATGTGCAGAACCATCCCGTTCATACCGCTGTGACAAACAGCAGCGTGTGAACGGGTCGGAATGACCCCCCTAATGTGTAAAGCTGTGTTAGCAGCATAGATGAAAGAGAATTTATAATACAGTATACAGTACATGTATTGCAGAATATATAATAAAATCTCTAAATGTGATCATAAGTTGTGGTTGCCTTATATAAAAGCCACTAATCAGGATTCATTGAATAAAAAATTATAAAATAATATATGATGACATCTGCTGTAGATTCAGTCAGAAATTTTATTATAGATTCTGGATTACAATCTATGTATAAATATTAATCTGTATAATACACTCACAATTCTATTAGTAAAAGCAAAGTTTCTACTATTTATGTCTACATGTTGCTCATCATTATGTTACCAACTCAGCTGTAGCAGACCGCAGATATGTATACTATATTATAAATTATACATTAATGTCTACTATCCCAATGTCTTGCCGCAGTTGAGAAGTTTGTTGTGCTTGGTTCAGGAAGTTTCTTCTTTTTAATTTTCTCCAGTTTGTGTCCTCTGCTATCACATCAATACACCAATGTAATTACCCTCTTATTGTTATATTCTTGTGTATATACTGTCTTTTATCTGATGTTTTGCCTTTTCTATGATACTTCCAGATTTCAACGCATTTAAAAAAAAATATTTTTTTATATAGGTTCTGGGCCCAATATTTTGTCATTCATGCTAGCCTACCTTTTCTGACATTCACACTAGAAATGCGTTTTCCTCTATTATCACTCACACACCCAGGATATGCTTTTGTCCCTAATATCTCTACTGCTATTTAGACCCCTCTCCTTCTATACCTGGAGGTGTTTTAGATAATTTTGTTTATACCTCAGTGGACATTTTTGTCCCAGTCTCTGACTGCGTTCTTCTCTATACCTTTGTGGGGGCTATGTATCCAGATCTCCTCCCACCCCCTTCTAACCTTTTCCACCATCTGTTTCCTCTCTCTGCACCCCCCTTTTCTTTTTCAGTGAATTGGTAGATTTAGTACTGTTACTCTATCCTCTGCTAACCCTTACTGTTGCCTATCACAATGCCGTTGACCATAGATACCAAGAATATTCAGGACCTAAATACCCCCCACAAAGGGTTGCATTTATTTTTTTCCTTTTTTAAAATCCTATTCAGTGGCGTAACTATCGAGGGTGCAGGGGGTGTAGTCATGGGCTACCTGCACCCAGGCATAGGCTGACTCAAGGCTCGCTGCTCCCCCTTCACCCCCACCCACAGTGAAAACGGCTACTACTGCTGATAGAAATCATGCAGAGGATGTAGAGGGGGCTGCAGGGGCCCTACCTGGCCGGCTCTGAATCCCGGCTACAGAGCAGTCATCAGTGCTGCGATTTGCGGGTATTTAGGGGGTGGGGCTAATTCTGAGATATGCCCATCCCCCATTAGAGACCTCTGCTGTATTCAGGGCAGGTAATGTATCACCTGATCCCCCACCCTCTCTTTTGCTTTCTACCCCCTCTCTATCTCTGACACTTTCTCTCTTGATCCTCTTGCTCTCTTTCTCTCTCCCTGACACTCTCTCTATGATACTATCTCTCTCTCCCTAATACTGTCTCTCTCTCTCTGTTACAGTCTCTCTCCCTCCCTCCCTGACAGTCTCTCTCTAACACTGTTTCTCATTCTCTCTCCCTGATACTTGCCCCCCTCTCGCTCCCCCTGACACTCTCTCTCTGCTGCTATCTCTCCATCTCTCTCTCCATGATACTGCCCTCTCTCACTCTCCCTGACACTGTTTTTCTCTCTCTCTCTATGACACGGCCTTTCCTTCTCTCTCTCTCTAATACTGTCTTTTTCTCTCTTTCGATCCATGACACCATCTCTCTCACCCTTGTCCTCCCTGACACTCTCTCTCTCCCTCCCTGACACTGCCTCTCTCTCTGAAACTGTATGTCTCCCTCTCTCTGACACTGTCTCCCTCTCTCTGTGACACCCTCTCTCTATCCCTCCCTGATACCCTATCTTTTGTTCTCTCTTGGTCTCTCTCTGTCTCTCCCTCCCTCTCTGACACTCTTTCACTCTCTCTCACTCCCCTCCCTCTCTCTGTTCCTACTCCCCATTCTCTCTCTGACACCTTCTCTCTCTCCATGATGCCCTATTTCTCTCCCCCTGTCATCCCTTTCTCTCTATTTCTCCCTGACACCCACTCTATTGCTTCTGTCTCTCTCTAATTCCCTCTTTTTTCATGAAACCCTCTTGCTCTCCCTCTCTTTTGTGCTCCTATCTTTCAATCTCTCCCTCTCTCTCTCTCCCTCACTCCCCAGTCTCTCTCTTTCCTGCTCCTATAAGGGGCATTGTAGTGACAATGGTGGGGTGGGTTCTCAAGATTTTTCTATGGGGCCCACAAAGTTCTAGTTCTGTCCTGGTCTTATTTATACTGACTCTTGTGGCTGCTTCTTTATTCTGACTGGCCAAATGTGACACCTGGATGTCACCATTGCTAATGTTTACACCCCAAATGCAGGCCAGCAGTGCTTCCTCAACTGTATTTTTGATATTTTACATAGATGGTAGGAGGGTTACCTACTTTTGGGCAGGGACTTCGGTGGTGTTCTTGATTAAGAATTAGACAAAACTACCCCCTGACTTGCCTCCATACTTCCCCAGTGTCTTGATTTCTTAATAACCACATTAAGTAATCCAGATGTGAAACTTGGCGTATTATTGACCCCTCCCTAGAGACTACACTTTTTATTTGCCCCCACACTGTACATACTCTAGGATCGACATGCATCTATTAGATTGTTCTAATGTTTCTAAGCCCTGACCTGTTCACTATATTATCACCTCTACATTTTTTTCCATGTAGCCTAGCCCTCCTTCATCTTCTATTATTACCATTTATCAATGGGATTTGATTGCCTCTAAAGTGCCTGATTTTTGTTACTGTATGTTACTGATCATAAAATCCCAATTTGCAGATGTGTGCACTCCGGAATAAAACGGGATTTGATTTGACCTTCATAAAGGCTCTGGGAGCAGAAACGAGTTGGTGATATCTGGGAGTGACTGTAGCAGACCAATCTGAAAGTGGGGAGATAACAAAAGTTACCAAGCCAGTGATGAGAAGGTGCTGACATCCCAGGACGTACCTGAGTAACATCACACTAGCGTTATAGGGTGGGCACTTCTTGGCACCCCACAAATTTTGGTATGCACACTTTCACTATTAAGTGGTGGATTTGGATTTTATTGAAGCTAATGTTTGTGTATATTTTGGAATAAATTATACTTCACTATATATCCTCTCATTTCTACTTTGTTGGAGGAATACGAATATTGAGAATTAGTATCAGCTTAAAGAGAGAAGTGCTACAAATTGTGTTGGAGTGATAAAAACCCTCATTAATAACTAAGGGGCCATTGTGAAATTACATCCTGTTTATGCACACATCCGTAATTGGGATTTTATATTGTGGACTTTTTGGAAGTGGGGTGACCACTTCAGCAGTTGCTGCAGCATCATTGAGTTGTAGTGTTGGTTTGAAATTCTTGTTTCTGTTCATTCATGTTATTGATCATGACATTTTCCTACATATATTATAGTATTTTTTCTTTGTTGGCTAGTATTGTACTGTTCAGGGTCGGACTGGCTCACAGGGTTACCAGGGAAACCACCGGTAGGCCCCACTGTTTGAGGGCAAATCATTACTCTAGGGATCAGGTTCCAGACTGTGCACTTGTATTATACATGGGAGATATGTTGCATTACACTGCACTAAACTATTGTGTATTTCAAGCCTCTGTGGAGGCTGGACACCCCCCTTTTTAGGGTGGCCACACCTCTAAGTATGGGCCCCTATAACTGCATTCCCCGGTGGTCCCTTCATGCCCCAGTCCGACACTGGTACTGTTGACTTTTTATTACTGTATCTTTAACACTTTAATAAAGTTTTACTATTTAAAAATGTTTTAAGTAGATGTTTTAACCTAATTTAATAATTAAAAAAAAACCTGACAATTTCTGAGTGGTTTGAGGAAAAAATATTAGCCAGCTAAGTGGTTAAAACTAAATGGTCATGATCAGACTGCTTTCTATAAGTACCACTAATAGCATTCACAGATATGTATTTGTAAAAATATAATTATAAAACATTTTTTTTAAAACAAGACTAAAAATGTCTGGCTCAAATTAAATGGTGATATACAGTTTTTTTTGGACGTTTCCCCACAGGAAAAATATTGTAGGTCAATGTGGTGTAGCTAACTACAGTAGCCATGATTATTAATGTTTACTTATAATAAACATATTGCTATGTTGGTGGTGTTCCCAAAAATTGAATACCATGGCCTCAGAAGCTAATGCAAAGACAGGGGCACACTTAAAAACTGATCAACACTAATTTTATTACCAATCATACTGTAAATTTATTACAGTGATTTTGGAGTAATGTTGGTACTGATTCTGAATATATCAGTTTTCCTATATTGCTATATTGACTATAAAATTGGAGACACATGGACAAGAAACAAGAAAAAACACACTAGACAACATGAACCACTCAACTGCCAACTGTCAACTGACAGCAGCCAAACACTTACATATAGAGGGGGGATATTTTATAATGACCACAGAGTGAGCACCTACAGTAGAATATTCATGCATCGCACCTTCTAGAATGTTCCGGTAAATCCTGTATGCATGCATTACGAGTAAGTTCCTATTAATTGTGAACTAGAACTAGAGCCATTTAAAAAAAAAAAAAAACTACTTTCATTTGTAGATTTGGAAATGCCAAAATACCCTAAATTTGTTCAAATATCCTGGGCATCTAAACATTTTTTTTTGTCGGGCTCTGTAATATGTGAAATATTAAATTTGTATTTTTAATATAATTTTTTTTATTGAGCGCTATTAAAATTATTATGTGAACACATGTAAAGAACAAAATTGTACTGCATACGAATAAAGATAATAAGATTTGTAACTTACGAGTGTTAATGTAATTATTTTAATGGTGTATAATTCCTCATTTTATTAAATACCCCTTTTTCACTGCCTTTAAAAACATTGGTTTTGCACTTACACATGCATCGCCCAAGGTTTTAGCTCAGTGGTAAAGGCTCCACCTGGGCCCAGCATCCAGCAATCCAACCCTGGTAGTTAGCAGGGTTTTATCTGGCAAGGACAGAGTGAGCTGCAGTGCAAACGGGTAACCCGGGTTGTCTAACCAGGATGCGGTTATGTCCCTAGCCTGCCGGTCGGCATGACTTAGGTGTAAAAGGGTTATGAGTGTGCCGCTACCAGAGTTTTTCCTATTTGAGTCTCTACATCCCTTACCTTCTAAATAAAATGGTTTATAGGAAGGAGGAAAAAAAATGCTCCCTTACAAATGACATCTAAAACTTGCTCAATTCAATCTAAACTCCTGAAATGGTACCATTTACATATGTGAATGTTATTTATAGGTTCTTCATATAAACTTCTTATTTTGCATTAAGTGGTTATTTATTTATTGGACATTTCGACTGTGATCATCAGGTGTTAGTACTCTGAGGGTTGAAATCCAAAATGCCTTTATTTTTGCTCTTAATTATCTGTATTTCTGTAGTAAACTACTAATCTAATAATTTCAGAACATTTTATTGAATTAATACTGTGAGCATTTACACCAATTATCATGTACAAGGATTGGCCCTGACAACCCTCCCCCCAAAGAAAATAATTAATATGAATTAGTTATCTTGGTATTTGCTGGAACTGTTTACCCTTTGAAAAGAAAGTAGGAAGAAAAATGTCTCAAATTAATTTTGAGTGACCTTGTAATATTGAGGTTACTGCGAGGTCTCTGTCACACATACACAGATATTAGAAAAGATCTAGGAACATAAATTACTATAGAAAACATGAAAGTAACATTATTTTTCATACCCTGCTGTTATTGATTTTTCACAAAAATCTTATTTTCAGCAGCTCCCTTTCCAAAATGCATTTAAAACCATCTGTAATAAGCATCAGTTTTATAAGTACTCTGAATGGCAACAGAATAAAAACAAAATCTGCAGAATTTCAGAATTATTCCCCATTTACACATAGATCAAAATGATCACTGGCATTTATGTGTACATGATCCTATAAATTCTGTCAAGAGAGAAGCTAGCCTGGTATTCAAAACCAAACTATGCACTTTCTGATGTCTTAATCCACTGCAAATTGTATTTGTTTTAAAAATAAAATATTAAGTATAGTAAATAGTAGCCTAGTAATATAATAAGGTTCAATAATTCTGGTAAAATTTATAAGATGTTTTTATTTTAGATCCCTAATTATTTGAAGGGGTGGCATCCACAAGACAAAAAAAAAACAACACGAGTAAAGTGCATTGGAAAATAGGACTCATTTTAATACTGCACATGCCAAAGTATTTTCCAATTCAAGTTACCTCCCCCACTTCAAGGTCCTGTTTTCTTCATGTACTGCACCTTACCGCATGTCCACTCCACTGCACAAAGTTATGCAGTAAAATAACAAATACATAAGTATTTAAAATACTGAACTAGAATATGTGGGATAATGTTTGATGAGAATGTACTGAAAACATGTATCATTGAAATACTGTAGAATGGGATGAAGTAGAAGGGCATGTTACCATCTCTGCCTTAGAGGCAAAAACATTATCTTGGCATAGATCACAATAACACCTTCAATAATAAGTATATTACATTAAAAAAAGTCTAGAATCCATACAGGTAATAAAATATCAACTGGAGAATTAAGAAGAAAAACAGTTACTATGGTGCTAAGGATTTTAGCAATGATGGACTAATTTACTCACCCTACAGTATGTGAAGGATAGTCTGATTTTTATTTCTACCTGATTCATCTTTGATGGTTACTTTTTTATTTTATCTTCTAAGGAAATTATGGGATGATTTATGGGATGCTCCTCGGTAGATTGAAGACTACAAAAGAAAAATTTAATCTGGGTAGTGATGTCCAGAAATGTAATTCATGCTTCTCTCCCAGATTATTTGGATGACTCATGAATTTTGGGGAGTCTCAATGGGAAGGAAGGTCACCCTTCCATATCCCACACTTCCTAGTGGAATGGGCAGGACAGAGGGGCAATAATGTGATCATCTTTGAGAATAACTTCATTTTAGTCCCATTCTCTCTTTATGATTCTGCAATTTAGTGGAATTATGCAGTTGGGGGGAGTGGTTTCTGTTGACACAAATATTCCAGCCCTGCCCCCCAAAGTGATCATATGGCAAGTATGGAGTTACTGATTTGAATAGATTTGATCAATTTGTTGCATTAAAAAATAAACAATAGTAGTAAATTCTATCTTCACTGTTGTTAAATACATAAGTTTAATATGTTTTACTTTTTAATTTATTAATGTACATTACAAGATAGAATATTACTTTTGTTTTTGAACTGGAAGAAACAGAAGGTATTTAGCACTGTGTATTCATTTTTAATTTATTTTTGTTTGGAGTCTGGTACTTATAGCATTTGTCAAAAAGACTGGTCAATATATTCCTAATAATTCTTCAATGTTATTTAGGGTATTTTGAATAAGTTCATTTTTTTTATTTACAGCAAAAGGAAATGCTCAATTATTTGTTATGGTCCAAAGCAAAGTCTGTTTGTAAAAGTAAATTTTGTGAATGAGCCCTATAATTTATACTGAAATTCCACTGTTTTGCAATAATTAGGAGATATTTTAAATATAATGAGATGTAGTTATTATTTGGTAAATGGGTAGCAAATTTATTTCTAATATATAGTATGTGTATGTAGTAACACTTTCAGGTATTAACAAGTCTGTCAGTTGCTTATCTTAAAACCTGCCATTTACAATAATAAACATTCTGTCGGAAATATGTATTTTCTATTGTTTAGTTAATACTAGCAAGAGAGGAGTTTATCTCTGTACTGGAATATAGTCATACTTAATTTGACATCATATTTATTATATCATATTTATCAAGGGAGTTGCAAAACCGGAAACGTGAGATATTTTGTTTTCAAATGCACTCATCTTAAAATAAAAGTTAAAGTAAAGTAAAATTAAAATGAAGCTCATCTGTATCTTTACAAAAGCAAATGCATGGTTGTTTCAAAGTACTGATTAAATCTCTGTATATTTAGAAAGGTTTGAACAGGGAGTTTCAGTGTTTTCGAGCTTGTGAAATGCATTGCCTCTAGTACTATGGTGTTGAGCTGTTCCAGATTTTCCTAAAGCCCGTTTATCACTTGCGTGTGAAAGCGTATAAACTATGAGCAGAAGTTTTAACAAATGGATCTAGGCTTGCAAAGAACAGATGTGTTCATGGGATCAAGAATCAAATAAATCTGAGAACAGAAAAGTTGTCCTATTTTGTCAGAGCTTAAAACTCAAAGTAGATTTTCAAGAGCTTTTCCTACATATTAAGACTTCTATTAATCAGCATCTGTTCTATGAGTTTACTAAAAGAGCAAAAGAGGGATAGATAAAATGTTATCAAAATAAGAAAGGAAGCCCATTGTTTTATTGTTTTGTTGCGTTCTAAACAGTTGTACAGTTGTATGTGGTTTCCCACTGTAATCTTGAAACAGAAGTTCTTAACTCATAGGATATTTACAACTTTACCTTTGTGATGTCACTGTCTTTAGCTGGATAAGCACTTTGATCTAAATATACATGTACTACATATGTTTTTATATTTATAGGATCTTAGCAAGATGTATTATTCATAGTTATTTTTAACAGTAATATATTAACAACTTGTTCATGTAATCTAAAATGGCTAGAGAAGTGAAAACTAAAATGAGCAGATTGCTTTGCTAAACTATTCACTAAATTAGGCCACAAAACTACTGAAAAGTTATTAGTTTTTGCAGTATGCAGTCACTACCATATGTCGACATTCAGAATGATTTAGGGTACAATAGGACTCGACATTCTGATTGTCAGTATTCATAATGTTGACATTTGATTTTGTGCCAGTGTTGACATTTGTGAACTTGTCGACATTTTCAGTGTTGACATTAAGGCCATGCTGACGTTGGTGTCCACATTTATAGCATATACGTTTTTGCTTGACACTGTGAACCAATACATACAAAGAGAATATGGTGTGGAACAGTGGTACCAGTCAATACAAAAACACAGTACCCCACTTCCCCACACTTAGTAGAAGATTTGTACCAAGATCCATGTGGAGTGTTGTGTTGGGATAAAATCTATTCTGTCATGATAGAAGTGTGAAATTACTGTAGTGCCAAATTCCAGTATAGTGATACAGTCCTACTTGACCCACCATGGAATAGGATAGGAGGTGTAAATGCTGATTTACATACAGGACTAAAAGCAACACTTTAAAAAGACATTTCATACACTTTTAATGGAGCCGTTGCGGCCGCTATACTTAATCCTCAATCTACGTACTTATTACACCATTAGCGTACAGAGCCCTGTACCGTGTACGTACTTTGCGTACAAACGCTGCGCTGGCTGTACAAAGGACACTCAGTGCGTACACACCCAAATATACTCAGTGAACCCTTAACAGCTATACATGTGATAGTAATACACTTATAACCTTAGCAGGGAAAGGAAAACACGACACCAGTTTACATTTAAAATGCCGGATTCCGACACCATAACATATTATTACTGAAAGGGGGTTACAATAACAAAGCAATACAATACAATAGAATAATGGCTACAGTCAATGGTACATACTTGTTTGGTTTTGTCGCCTGTGCTTCCCAGTCTGGTCCTCAGTCATCTGGGTAGATGACCTTTTGAGTCTGTGTGTGACCAGGCCTGCAGCTGGCTCTTTTTTTACAATCTTCCAAAACTTAACACAATGGATACTGTAATCTCTTTGTCCATTGGACACAAGGATGGTCATTTACAGTACAGGAGACGTCATAGGTTGGTTTGAATAGGTGGGCGATGTCTGTTCCAGATGCACTTGTGGGTGGTCTCCCCTGGGTTCCCGCCGCATACCAAATGTACAGTAAATACAGTTTATATCTATATTCTGCTCCTGCGCATAACTATTCGCAGGAACGTGCAATCTTCTGCAAACCAACACCGGAATATTGCCCTTAAAATACCCTACAGCTGGATACCAAACACCACCTTATAACCTTGTTCTGTCCCCTCCTATCCTGTAAAGGTGAATCCCTTTGTTCTGATACCATTTAAACTGTTGTAACTTGCTGGTGTGGTGCAGGGAGACTATGTGTACATTGTGCACTATTTGGATTAAATATGTAATGTGTTTTGATGGCTACTCCATGCATTCACAAACTCTACCGTAAATACTCATACTACGCGCTAATGCGCAGGACCGCAGGAGCGATCATACGCAAATTGCGAATATGCACACGCATGGCAGAACAAGTACACGCACGGAGGCCATCTGTGTGTAGTTTGTACGTGATGTGTGTACTGCAATATTTTTCGACTTCGACAGAGGGTTGCAAATAAAGACTACCAGTCTACAGTACTAGTGGATTTGTTTACTGCTGTTTACTGGGAGAGAGGGGCAGGTAAAAAATCACCCAGGCCAATTCTTCCCAGGGGAAGTGCAAGAGAAGTGTGACCATGCCCAGTGGTGGGCTGGTCAGGGGTGCAAGGGGCATTTTGAACCCAGGCCAGTACAATGCAGCTGTTTGGGGCTGGCCACCAAAGACACGATGTACAAGGCAAATGCACAGATTGCGGCCAGGAGATATGCAGAGTTTTTTTTAATAGTCTTTTAATATGACCAGAATGTCCTCAGGGGGCAGAGTTTCAGGAGGGTAGAACTAACTAGGTCACAGCTAGATCCTGTATAGCACTGTTGCAGCTGGCATAAGTGCTGTGATGAGGCACCAGTTGTGGCTGGTAAGATATTAGCTGCAGCTTCCTCTGTAGCCTCTCACTGAACAGCAGCACTGCTCAGTGCTCCCGCAGGTGCTCTGTCCTCCAGGATTATTATGAAGTCTGGATAGCCCCTTTAACCATACTGTACAGTGGCTGACCCCTAACTTGGGACCAGTGGCGTCACATGCCGGGTGCAGGCGGTGTGGCCCACACCCGGGTGTCTTCCTCTGTGTCTCTTTTGCAGTGACAGGAGCCGAGTGCTGCAGTGTGATATTCACCTGCAGCACTCGGCTCCTGTCACACATGAATAGCCGGCACTGCACTCAGCCCAGTCTCCAGGGATGATGGACACACCCCTAGAGTGAAGATATGGAGACCCCCTGCAAGGCCTTTCCAGACAGGGGGAGCACTGCAGAGCATAGCCAGATTAAGGGGGGGGGGGGGGGGTCACAGGGCATACAGTACCCCAGGTCCCCCTTTGTTAGGGGGCCCCCAAGACAGAGCACACAGACATCACTAGCTTTCCTCTCACGCAGTAGCAGAACCAGACAGCCAGAATGCAAGCAGGGCAGTATGCATTGCAGGCAGTGTCAGGTTTTATGAGCTACCAATTTAGCTTTCCAACCAGAGGAGAGATAGGAGGGTTGAGAGAGCTGTAAGTGACCCAGGGATCCCATCTTCTCCTCCTCCCTGCCTGGGTGTCTGGGTCCTATGTAACATGGCATTATTCAACTATTACTTTAAATCTAATATACCCCATTTGATTAAATTTAATATACACAATCCATACATCCTAACATGACTCAGTCCTGGAGGTATAACATGCTATATTAAGTTTTGATTGCAATCACCTATGTTGAAACACCTTTCATATCTATGAAATAGTTCAACACAGGTGACAACAATCATATATTAAGAAGGAAGTCCAGGTAAACAGCATTGTATCCCTCCTGGAATGGGTCATGTTGGGGGGTATGCACTATCTAAAATGCACTCCCTTGCCTTCCACCGGGGTCCCCTTGTCTTAAGTGCCCCGGGCACCCCCAAGGCTTTATCTGGCCCTGCTGCAGAGTGCACATCAGGTATCACCACACCTGGTGACGCCTCTGCTTGGGACCAACCACCAAGGAGCTGAGCTCCTCTCTAGTCTGGCCCCTCCTATCCTGCTTCACCTTTCCTCCCAGTATTCATACTGTGCCTGCCTCCAGCCGTCCTCTCTGCTTTATTAGCACCAAGTATGTGGCTTGTGGGAGAGGGAGATGAAGGTTACAAAATCTTCAAAGCAGTTAGTGTGTACTTATGTGTGTGTGTGTGTGTGTGTGTGTGTGTGTGTGTGTGTGTGTGTGTGTGTGTTATTTACCCTAACCCTACACAGACAATCTCTCTGTGTCTCTCTCACACACTCACTTACTCACTCACTGGCGGTCCTGAGGGTGGGAGCTTGATAAAAATTTCCATGTCAGGCAGCACTCAAATTAGTGACACACAGAGCCATAATAGGGCACAGTTGTGCCCTGTGCCAGCTCTTCTCCATTAGCATACAGTGTCATTATGTTATGCGCATGACTTCATCGGGCCTCGGCTGGCATCGCTGACTGGGGCATCCAATGGATACTCCAATCAACAGCACAGATTGCAGGGTACCCATCTGGAGTTCCCACAGGACACTCCAGCAGCACTGCAGCAGCACTACTGACTGCAGGGTGCGTTCCAAGCACCCTGCTAGCCAGAAGAAACGGTGCTACCAACAGCGATGATAGTGGTTTCATACTGAGACACAGATTAGTTCACATAGGTGGCCATTTTCAGATGGATATTCTGCACCTGCCATAGGGCTGGTGCAAGTTTCAATAGTGCGACATATGATGCATCTTCTGAAGCACCAATTAGTATTTCAGCATCTAAAGATGCTGAAAGTGAGAGACTCCTTGCACATTCAGATTTACAGATGTGCACATCAGGAAGTGCTTTGTAGCAGCATTAGCATAAAGTGGCATCACTGAACTGGTTGCAAACTCAGGCACTTAGTCACTTAATCACATTTGAGGCCATACTCACATGGAGATTCTATACCTATCAAAGGCATCTACAAGTTTCAGTGGTCCGATCAATCGTTCCGCCTAATGACACCCCATGCAGTATTCCAGCATCTAAAGATGCTCAAGGTGAGCGTATTAGTCCTTCCACATGCAGATGTATGGATGTAAACCAGGCAAGGGCCTGTAGTGGTATTAGCATATAGTGGCACACACTACACCTGCAAAACGCACACTGCACCATCTGTATATGTGTGTGTGTGTGTGTATATATATATATATATATATATATATATATATACTACTGTGTGTAGATAAAAGTGATTGGACACTGACAGCAAATAGAGCAACTAGAATTTATTGATGTCAGCACTTTGTACAGTAGGTCCCCCATGTGCATTGATTACTGCAGACACCTTCCTTGGCAAACTGTCCACAAGTTCCTGGACAACAGCAGGTGGTATGTTTTGCCATTCCGCCTTAAGTACAGTGACCAACTGCTACACTGAAGGTCGCCTCAGTTTAGAACACACCAGAGGTTCTCAATGGAGTTCAGATCTGGACTCTGAGCTGGCCAGTCCATCCGTGTTACCGAATTTTCTCTATACTAGTTCAGCATCGCCCTGGAAACATGACATTGCACAGCCTAGGATGCTCCCCTTTTCAAACTCTGTTAGCTCCTTCTAACAAGCCATTTCATTAGCAAATGATCTAATCAATACCCCTCTACCTATTTACTACCTTTATGAAAATGTGTCTGCTGCAGAGGCACACCATTTTGCTTGCACGGGAGGGGGGTGTCCAATCACTTTTCTCTACATATATATATTGATCCACTCTTTAAGCATTTTCACCCTCTGGGATATGAGTACTATGGCCCATAGAACCAACTGCAGCGTTAAGTATTTGTAACATATATTAGAATTTAAATATATATATGGTTGTAGGTATAGTTATAATATAATTAGTATTCATTTTGTAGTGGAAGGAGGCACCAGTTTGTCTGGAAAAATGATTTTTTTGTTTTCCATTCTAGATTTATCATTGTTTATTTTTCTTTAATTTTGCATATCTGTGAAATTATTTTTTACTGAAGTAGGAGAGTATCAGATCTAGGGTCTAAATCTTCCACTGAGGGATGTCAGTTCTGGGATCTAATTTTTAATGTGAAAGGGGAAGAGGGCAGATTTGGGCTCTGAATTTAAATGAATATCAGAGAATCAGTGGTGATGATGTTTTAGTACTACATCAATATAAAGGTGTGTACATACAGTGAGATAAATCTGTAAGATTTTGACTATATAGTAGTGCACATCTCAAGGTGTTAGGCAGTTTGCGATATTGATTCAATCCTGATGCGCATTCCCATTGGGTCGGTATCACAAGGCTAGATAGACTGTGCAGGAAAGTCAATCTTGACTATCTAGTGTACTATCTAGTACAAAGTATAGTCAAAATTGGCACTTAGTCAAAATTGTACATAGGCAAAATCAAAAGTACTGTACAGATAGTCAAAATCTATGCTATCTGTGCTATTTGGGCCCTGGGGGAGTTCAATGGAAATTGTATAGTCAAAATCGGGCATAGCAAGGATCTCACCATGTGTACACACCTTTAGGTTTTAACTATTTTCCAATAACATTTTTGCTGTATATTTAGTAAATATTTTTTTTTCAAATAGTATTTATAGATTTTTCAGAAATAAGTAACACTCAAGTGCAATAACAGTATACAGACCTACATGGTCAAATATGTTAGCAGCCATGGCAACATAGGCAGCAGAGCTAACAGTAAATACATCAAGTAGGAAATTAGCAAACGTGCCATATGGTATCCAAATTTATATACGGGGTGCTGCAAGTCTATAAACCGCGATTATAGATAACAACTTTTAACAGTGTATAACAGAGTTGAAAGGAGAGAAGAAATGGGGGATAGAGGGGGGTAAGGGAAGATGGGGGAAGGGTGATCTATGCCATACTATGCAAGCACCTGACGTATATTGAACCGAAAGTTTTCAGAACCAACATTCGATGGTGAATATTACCAAATATGGAGATCACATATTGATATGCCCACAGGAGAAGATGGCGGGAAGTTTTGTATGATGGAAAGCTGTAAAACGGTGTATAATTCCTAGAAAGTTATTGGTGGTTTATTATGTAAGCAGTAATTTCCTATGTAAGTACCAATCTGTGGTATCAAATCGAGCAAAAATTTGGGCTCGAGATACATGTGGGAGGGTGCTAATATAAGGGTTCCATTTTTTGTAAAATTTTGCTACACCACATTCCGAGTCAGCTATGGTAGAGAAGCGATCTATAAACATGGTTATAAGGAGTGAAGCATGAACTGCTGATAGAGTTGGGGCCTGTTTAGATATCCATTTCTGGAGAATAGTTTTTTTTAGCTATAGAAACTATCAACGTCAGGAGTGGGTAGAGGTGTGAGTGTGTGTTGCCCAAGTTCCAAACCAAAAAAATCTGCTAATAGTAATGCCTGTGGGTGTAATGATACTTTAATCCCAAGACTATTAGTAATGAATTGTACTAATTTGTTCCAGAATCGTTTGATGGTACCACATTCCCAAAAGTTATGAAAAAACGTTGCCGAAGAGTGGAAGCACTTCAAGCAATGCCCAGTCTCCTCAACCACAAAATGTTTCCTCTGTGCCTGTGATATATAGGCCCTATGCACAGTCTTTACATATACCTCCTGCAATGATTATGCTTTCAATATTTGCAGTGTTTTACCACAGTGTTGAAATATGGATTCTGAATTTGTAAGACTCGGAATAAATTTGTTCCATGATTGATCAACTCGATTTTGAAGTCTATCACAGGAGACACTAAGCAAATCGTTGTACAAATACCTAGTTTTATATGGACGGGAGGAGGAAAGGTTCATTAATAAGAAAAGAGGGTCAGTTAAATTGGAATCTGCCCTCACCGGCGGCAATGAGTCTATGTAATGTCTAATTTGGAAATAGGCATAGAGGTGGGAAGCGTGTAAACCAAATTTTTCTTGTAATGTGATGAATGGTAGCAGGACACCCCCGGGGTCAAAGACATCTGTAATTTTCTTAATGCCTTTTAACTGCAGACGCCGAAAAATTGCAAATCAATGCCTGGGGTAAAAGTGGGTTACCCCATAGAGGTAGGTACTGGGAGTATAATGGATTCCTAGACAATTTCTTCTTGATCGCCCACCAGGACTGATAAATATCACTAAACAATGGGTGGGAGCGTATAGAGTCAGGGATCATGGAGCTAGGTGTATGCAGGAGAGCACTGGGAGAGAAAGGAGTAAACAGAGCACAGTCCAGTTCATACCAGGTAAACCTGCTGCGTTCATAGAACCAATCCAGAACATATCTGAATAGGACTGACTGGGAGAAATGTAATATATCAGGGAATCCGATACCCCCCTTATCTCTAGGCAATTTTAAAGATCTACTAGAGATCCGTGGTTTACCACCTTTCCAGAGGAATCTACTGAACATATTCTCAATCTTTTGTATGTCTGACTTCGACAGTCGTAAAGGGAGCATTTGTATCATGTAGGATAGTTGAGGAAAAAGCACTGACTTGATTAATGCATTCCTAGCCAATACAGACAAAGGCAAAGTCATCAAGGTGTCGAGTTTTTTAGTGATAGATTTAATAATCGGGGTAAAATTTAGATTATAAACGTCTCTAAGATTCACCAGTATCTGAACCCCTAAATATTTTATAGCTGAAGTGGCGATTTTAATATGTCGATACGGACCTTGTGTGTCCAAATAAACGGGTGGACCATTCACTGGTAACAGTTCAGATTTGTGTACATTTATAGAATATCCAGAGAATGAGCCAAAAGTATTAATTAGGTCAAAGGCAGCTGGTAATGTTAAATCAGGACGTGACATAAGTAGCAACATATCGTTGGCAAATAGTGAGAGACGGAGGTCAAGTTCACCTACTCTAATGCCATGATACAAGGGGGATTCTCTAATTGATATGGCTAGTGGCTCTAGAGCCACTGCAAACAGAAGTGGGGAGAGGGGACATCCCTGACGGGTGCCCCGTTGGATAAGGATAGGCTGTGACAGAAAACCATTGCAGAGGATTCTCGAACTAGGGTTGCTATACAATATTCGTATGTAATCCACAAAACAGGGGGGGAAGCCAAATCTAGACATTGTGTCAAATAAGTGATCCCAGAACACCATATCAAATGCTTTCTCCGCATCCAAGGATAGTATAGCAGCAGGAATGTCAGATCTGGCACCCTGGGATGTAAGGATTGCTGACAAGACCTTCCGAACATTCACCGTTGAGGATCGGCCCATAATGAAGCCCGTCTGATCACAATGGATAATAGAAGGCAAGACCAATTTGAGCCTCTCTGCAAGGATCTTCATCAAAATCTTGCAATCTAAATTGAGCAAGGATATAGGACGGTAAGATTCAGGGTCAGATAGGTCTCTACCGGGTTTGGGTAAGATGGTAATTGTGGCAGTGTTGAAGTATAGGGGTAATTCTCCAGTGGAGAGAATGTCATTAAAGACTCTAGTCAATACAGGCGTCAATTTGGGAGCTAATTATTTGTAAAATTCTGAGGAAAGGCCATCCGGTCCCGGGGCCTTTCCATTTTTTAGGTGAGCTATGGTCCTAGAGACTTCTGTCTCAGTAATAGCCGCCGTCAACGTGGCACCAAGGGTAGTTGCCATTTGAGGGATAGGCAAATCCTTCCAAAAATCATGGGTTTGGGAAGGGGACAAAGAGGTGGTTGGCTTAGAGTACAGGGAGGTATAATAAGTGTGCATGATCTGAGCAATCTGGGCGTTGGTAGATGTAAGTGAACCTTCTGGGGTCCGGAGAGGATGTATTAACATCGGGGAGCGTTGACCTTGCAGTAAGTGTGAAAGCAATTTACCCGATTTATTACCAAATCGGTGAAATCTGGCATCTTTCTTAAAGGAGTATCTAGATTCCATTTTAAGAAGTAAACTATCAAAGGCCTGTTTGACTGTGCTGTATAAAATTTTATGAGCAGGAGTCGGAGCAGATTTATAGGTCTGGAAAGATTCCGTTAGCGTGGATTGCACCTGTAAATATTCAGAGTTTAAAGCTTTATACGTTTGGGATGTATGAGAGATAATCTCCCCTCTAAGAACTGCTTTCGAGGCTTGCCAAAACATTTGAGGCAAGCTCGAAAGGGTCTCCGAGTTGGTATTGCAATAGGAATCCCAGGTGGATTCTATTTTTTCCCTAAAGGCGAGGGAATGGGACAGAGATGAAGGGAATCTCCAAGACCGAAATGTACTCCTCTCAGTGCGTAATTTCAATTCTATCCATATCACCGCATGGTCAGAGAGCACAATAGGTTCAATCATGACTCTAAGCACATGGGGCAATAATGTATCAGAAATAAACACATAATCTATTCTGGATAGGGTTCCGTGTGCTGCAGAAAGACATGTATAATCTTTATCTATGGGGTTCAGAGATCTCCAGACGTCTAACAGTTGTAAAGATTGTATAAACCAAGATATACCATGTTTAGGTAAAGACGCGCCTCTAGTGCATGGCAGTTGTTTATCCAGGTGAAGGGAGGTGACCATATTGAAATCACCACCTAACAGAAGCGGGGCATCATGAAACGGTGCAAGGATGCGCGTTAATTTGCGCAAAAAGAGTGGTATTTTAGTATTGGGGGCATACACATTACATAATACATACGGACAACGGTCCAGCATCACCTTGCAAATTATAAATCTACCTTCAGGGTCGTCAATCACAGACGTGAGTGTAATCGGGACAGTAGTTTTGACCAATATCGCCACCCCTCTGGCTTTGGAGGTAAAAGGGGAAGATGCAGATACCTTCCACTTCAAGGCATTAAGCTTTAGCATTTCAGCGGCCACTAAGTGTGTTTCCTGCAAATAAACAATATCAAGTTTCATTCTATTCAAATATAAGTATTTTCTTCCTTTTCTGTGGTGAGTTAATCCCACCAATGTTCCAGGAACCTAATTTAACAGCTGACATTGGGCACAAGAGGCATGGTAAGTATGTAGTCGGTACATTCTAAACATATGATAATTCAGTGGCATTTCTCTATTAGGATAGGGGTAAACTGGGAAAGGTAAAGAAGGAAAGAAGAAAAGAGAAAGAGATGAAAGGGGGAACAGTGGGGTACAGTTAGAATTATCTGTACCATACAGACAGTATTGTAGGTAGGATAAAAGTAACCCTCCGACTAGCAGCAGGGTACTTATGAGCAGAGGCGTATCTAGCACGGGGCGAGCAGGGCACGTGCCCTGGGCGCCGTGGAAGCCCCAACAGAGGGGGCGCCACCGGCACGGCCCGCTCACCCCATGCGACAGGGATTCCGCCGGCGCTACCTGTTGCGCTCTCCCTGTCTCGTCCCCGGCTGCTGTGCCTGTCACACTGGACAGGCAGCGGCAGCCAGGAGCCTCCCCTCACCCCCCCCCTCCTTCCTCCCTGCACACTGTACTGTATAAGTGTACGCGATCGCGCCTGCGCGCGACAGCGACCTCGGAGGTGCAGGTGAGCGGGCTTTTCAATTCTGTTTATATTTTATTTCTGTCAGGAGAGGGGGGTGCGGGACAGTGTGTGTTTGTTAATTGTGTGAGTGTGTGACAGTGTGAGTGTGTTAATTGTGTGTGACAGTGTGAATGTGTGTTACAGTGTGAATGTGTGTTAATTGTGTGTGTGTGTTAATTGTGTGTGTGGTACAGTGTGAGTGTGTGTGTGTGTGTGTGTGTGTGTGTGTGTGTGGGGGGGGGGGGGCAGTGTGAATGTGTTAATTGTGTGGGTGTGTTAATTGTGTGTGTGTGTATGTGTGTGTGTGTGTGTGTGTGTGTGTGTGTGGGACAGTGAGTGTGTGTTATTTGTGTGTGTGGGACAGCGTGCGTGTGTGTTAATTGTGTGTGTGTGTGGGACAGTGTGAATGTGTTAATTGTGTGGGTGTGTTAATTGTGTGTGTGTGTGTGTGTGTGTGTGTGTGGGACAGTGATTGTGTGTTATTTGTGTGTGTGGGACAGCATGCGTGTGTGTTAATTGTGTGTGTGTGTGGGACAGAGTGCGTGTGTTAATTGTGTGTGTGTGGGACAGTGTGCGTGTGTGTTATTTGTGTGTGTGGGACAGCGTGCGTGTGTGTTAATTGTGTGTGTGTGTATGTGTGTGTGTGTGGGACAGTGTGCGTGTGTTAATTGTGTGTGTGTGTGTGTGTGGGACAGTGTGAATGTGTGTTAATTGTGTGTGTGGGACAGTGTGAGTGTGTTAATTTGTGTGTGTTGGACAGTGTGAATGTGTGTTAATTGTGTGTGTGTGTGTGTGTGTGTGTGTGTGTGAGACAGTGTGAGTGTGTGTTAATTGTGTGTGTGTGGGACAGTGTGCGTGTGTGTTATTTGTGTGTGTGGGACAGCGTGCGTGTGTGTTAATTGTGTGTGTGTGGGACAGTGTGCGTGTGTGTTATTTGTGTGTGTGGGACAGCGTGCGTGTGTGTTAATTGTGTGTGTGTGGGACAGTGTGCGTGTGTGTTAATTGTGTGTGTGTGTGTTAATTGTCCCGGCGGTTATTGGCGTCTATAGTGTGCGCCCCGTCCTCTGCCGCTGACAGGAGCGGCGGTGTGCGGCTCTCCCCCTCCTCCGCCGGCTCCGTCCTCCCGTCGTGGCCCGGCAGTGTGTGCCGGTCTCCTCAGCAGCAGCAGCAGCAGGTTAGTCTCTCTCCCCCCCCCCCCCCCTCTCTCTCTCTCTCTCCTGTGGATTGAAGTTTGTAAGTATCATTTTCATTTTTAGATGTACCCCTATTGGATTCTACTGAACAAGTGGACGTGATCGGCGTGGGATGTAGGTAAGTAATCTGTCTCTCATTTTTACAGGTACCCCTATTGGATTCTACTGGACAAGTGGACGTGACCGGCATGGGATGTAGGTAAGTAATCTGTCTCTCATTTTTACAGGTACCCCTATTGGATTCTACTGGACAAGTGGACGTGACCGGCGGGGGATGTAGGTAAGTAATCTGTCTCTCATTTTTACAGGTGCCCTTATTGGATTCTACTGGACAAGTGGACGTGACCGGCGTGGGATGTAGGTAAGTAATCTGTCTCTCATTTTTACAGGTGCCCCTATTGGATTCTACTGGACAAGTGGACGTGACCGACGTGGGATGTAGGTAAGTAATCTGTCTCTCATTTTTACAGGTACCCCTATTGGATTCTACTGGACAAGTGGACGTGACCGGCGTGGGATGTAGGTATGTAATCTGTCTCTCATTTTTTACAGATTCCCCTACTGGATTCTACTGGACAAGTGGACGTGACCAGCGTGGGATGTAGGTAAGTAATCTGTGTCTCATTTTTACAGGTACCCCTATTGGATTCTACTGGACAAGTGGACGTGACCGGCGTGGGATGTAGGTAAGTAATCTGTCT
This sequence comes from Pseudophryne corroboree, assembly GCF_028390025.1. Classification (NCBI taxonomy): domain Eukaryota; kingdom Metazoa; phylum Chordata; class Amphibia; order Anura; family Myobatrachidae; genus Pseudophryne; species Pseudophryne corroboree. Next base: position 379,886,272 of record NC_086444.1, on the reverse strand, counting down.
CTCATTTTTACAGATTCCCCTACTGGATTCTACTGGACAAGTGGACGTGACCGGCGTGGGATGTAGGTAAGTATTCTGTCTCTCATTTTTACAGGTACCCCTATTGGATTCTACTGGACAAGTGGACGTGACCGGCGTGGGATGTAGGTAAGTAATCTGTCTCTCATTTTTACAGGTACCCCTGTTGGATTCTACTGGACAAGTGGACGTGACCGGCGTGGGATGTAGGTATGTAATCTGTCTCTCATTTTTACAGATTCCCCTACTGGATTCTACTGGACAAGTGGACGTGACCGGCGTGGGATATAGGTAAGTATGTGTGAGTGTGTCAGTGTGTTTTAATAAATTTTTACTGTCACGGTGTGTGAGTTGTGTTTTTATTTGGGTATTTTTTCTGTTGTAGAACTACAGGTACCGGCGGGCCCGTTATGTCCCTGCATGTTGGTACTTGAGGTTCTCCAAGTACCAGCAAGCGGGGGAGGCTTTCTGGGCCTTGTAGTTCCACAACAAAAAACAATATTCTTTTTTTACTTACATGGCTATCAGCCTCCCATCCACAGCCCACGGATGGGGTGGACAGCCTCGGGCTTCACCCCTGGCCCTTGGGTGCCTGGAGGGGGGGGTGACCCCTTGATTTAAGGGGTCCCCACTCCAGGGAACCCCGGTCAGTGGTGACTAGTTGGGGGGGTAATGCCACGGCCGCAGGGACCTACATAAATGTGTCCCCCGGCTGTGGCATTATGTCCCTGGCTAGTGGAGCCCGGTGCTGGTTTTAAAAATACGGGGGGACCCCTACATCTTTTGTCCCCCATATTTTCGGAACCAGGACCGAACTAAGAGCCCGATGCTGGTTGTCTAAATACGGGGAACCCCTGTCCAATTTTTTCCCAGTATTTAAACAACCAGGACCGGCTCAAAGAGCCCGAGGCTGGTTATACTTAGGAGGGGGGACCTCACGCAGTTTTTTTTTACATTTTTAACCCATTCAGACCCTTCTCCATTAAGTTAATGGAAGCCCTGGACAACAAAATTGCATTCATGTCCTCCTCCCACTCCCTTCCCAGTCCCAAACACAAATTATTTTTTTTTTCTTTAAAAATGTACAATATATCACAAGTATGATGAGCAGGCAGGCAGCGGGCATTGGCAGCTTTGGACTGAGTTGCAAATTAGTGGCGGAGGGCTGGGTCAGTTGATGGTGGGCGAGTTTGTAAGCCATTGGTGGTGGCAGTGGGCATCGGCTCAGAGGCAGTGGCGGGCATTGGCTCGGTGGCGGTAGGGGTCATCGGCAGGATTCGGCAGACATTATGGCTGTAGTGCCTCACCGCACGCCACTGACCTCACCGCACGCCACTGGTGTGTGGGACAGTGTGCGAGTGTGTTAATTGTGTGTGTGGGACAGTGTGAGTGTGAGTTAATTGTGTGTGTGTGGAACAGAGTCAGTGTGTGTAAATTTTTGCAGTCCAGTGTGTGTGTGGGGGAGAGGAAAGTATGAGAATGTGTGTGTGTAGTCTGAGTGGGTGTGTGTAGGATTTGGGGGTGGCCAGTCTGTGTGTGTGTAATCAGTGTGTGTGGGATGTACTAATGGCCATTTACCGAAGAGAGATATGTATTAAACCACGGGCACTGAGATGCCCTTCTCACTCACCATCCAGCTGGGTGGGCGAGCCGGGTGGGTGGAAAGCCAGCAGCAGGGGCAGCATGCCGGATATCAGCAGCCGAGGGTGGGGGCTGTAAGGCACATGCGGAGCCCAAAGCCGGAGATCAGCAGCATGTTGACCGGCAATAAGCAGCTTCTGCTTCCGCGTTCAACATGCTGCTGATCTCCGGCTTTGGGCTACGCAGGGTTCGGGGGATGGGTGTCCTCTGCCGGTGTACTGCAGCTCCGGGGGTGCGGGCTCCGGAGGCTTTCAGCACTGTTGAATATCCAGCTGCCTCAAGTATGTACAGCCCGCACCCTCTGCTGCTGATATCCGGCATGCTGCTGGCTGTCCCCCCGCCCGGCTCGGCCACACAGCTGTATGGTGAGAAGGGCATCTCAGTTCCTGAGGTTTAACACATATGCCTCAGAAAATGGCCTCTGCGGTAAACAATACTAATGCTTACCGTGACAGTAACAGCGGGGAGGAAGGCGCACATCGGGATCCTGCAGCATGAAACAAGAACCCCTTCGGAGCGCAGCAGACCACAGTGAAAAGGGTGCATACCTGGTGCGGTGCTCTGCATCCCGGGTGGTGCCGAAGATGTGGAGTGTCGGAGGTGGCAGAAGCGCCGCAGCTTGGGGTGAGAAACTGCTGCAGCCCTTCCGCTGCTAAACTCTGCAATTAGTCTATTAAGGGGGTGGGCTCCCCTCATCATAGTGCCCCACAGGCCATGTTAATTCTGGGGGTAGGATCCCCTAACTCTATAATGGGAATTTTGGCTCATATCATGTACTGTAACGTGAATTTTGGCTCATACCGTGTGCTATAATGTGAATTTCGGCTCATACTATGTGGGGTAATGTGAATTTTGGCTCATTCCGTGTGCTGTAATGTGAATTTCGGCTCATACCATGTGGGGTAATGTGAATTTTGGCTCATACCATGTGGAGTAATGTGAATTTTGGCTCATACCGTGTGCTATAATGTGAATTTCGGCTCATACCGTGTGCTATAATGTGAATTTCGGCTCATACCTTGTGCTATAATGTGAATTTTGGCTCATACCATGTGGGGTAATGTGAATTTCGGCTCATACTGTGTGCTATAATGTGAATTTCGGCTCATGCCGTGTGGGGTAATGTGAATTTCAGCTCATACTGTGTGCTATAATGTGAATTTTGGCTCATACCGTGTGCTATAATGTGAAAGGGGCACCAGTACTAGATAGTATAAGGGGTCCTACTACACTGAAGGACACGCCCCTTTTGAGTGACCGCGCCCCTTTTCCGGAGCGCGCGCGCCTTCGGCGCTCGCATAATTGCTATCTGCACTCTTTCATTCCGCCTTCAAAAATTCAACTTCGACCACTGCACCTACATCTGTACATACACACCCTGACATCTTTGTATGCAGTGACACCGGTGACGTCTGCACATACTTTCCTTTTGTATTTTTTTTATTATTATTATCATTTTATTTATTTATTATTTTTATAAAAAAAAAAAAAAATTGTGTGTGTGTGTGTGTGTGTGGGGGGGGGGGGGGCGCCATTATTGATCTTGCCCTGGGCTCCAAAAACCCTAGTTACGCCTCTGCTTATGAGAGATAGGACAAACAACATGAAACGAAAACAAAACAAAGAGACATCAACAAGACATCCGGGGTACATTAGTTCACAATCAGAGTCCATATTGAGGACAGAGTGGGTCCTCGCCGATCCCGCCAACAGCTAGAGACGGGAAAGTAGACGCCCCTGCGATAGAAGGGCAGCTCTAGCATATAAACAGCGAGGCATCTGAGGTGTGCAACTGAATAAAGCACAATAAAAGGAGTCGGGGAGCAAACAGTGTCAATCTTCGTCATTGTCATCAGACGCAGCAGCAGCATCATCTTCTTCTTTCAAAAAGGCCTCGACATCCGCCACAGAGAGAAAGTCAGTAAAGGACGTGCCAGAATAAATGCGCAACCGTGCCGGATACAGTAGGGAAAACTTTCTATTACGCTGTATGAGATGAGAACAGAGGGGAGAAAAGGCTTTCCTCGCTTTAGAAAGTTCAGCAGAATAATCCTGAAATATCAGAATCTTATGAGAGTTCCAGGCAATATTGAGTATTTTGCGAGAGGCACTCCAGATCACCTCCTTGTGTAGAAAATTGAGACATTTAAAAAGCACCATCCGGGGTATGGCACCATCATGTGTTTTCTGATATCCTATGTGCACGCTCAATTACCATATCATGACATGCAGCAGAGATGCCGAGGAGTTCCGGCAAGGTGACACGTAGAAAGGTGTACAACTCGGTGCCTTTGAGGGCTTCTGGGAGACTGATTACACGGAGATTCAATCTGCGCAATCGATTTTCAAGGTCATCGAGTTTATTGCACATCTGATGATGTGATTTAGTAACAAGCTGCACTTCCTGCTTGAGCACAGATACATCATGAAATAGCTCTCCTGCATGTTGTTCAGTTTGAAGAACTCTATGTGTTAAGTGTGCTATCTGCTTGCTTATATCAGCTGTCTGAGCCCGCAGAAGGGGGCCTATAGCAATGCGGATCGCTCTCACCATGTCATTATATGTGACAGGTGCTGCTGGAGTGAAAAGGACCTGGTCTCCTGGGAGTACAGCTGGGGAGACACTGACCTGCGGGGTAGGAGGTATAGAAGCCTCTGGCAAGCCCTGTAGATACGCAACAGGTGAGGAAGGGGGAGCAGGCAGTGGAGCTCCGGCGTCCGGCGCCATCTTGGGTTCCGCGCGGCGCTTCTCCTGCTCTTTCTTTTTGCTGGGCATGGCGGGCGTTAAATACCGCTCCATACAGCGGTCCCGGCACTCGGCTCTGACAGGGAGGTTGTTGCAGGGGCAGTTGGAGGCTATAAGCCTTGTAAAAGATGCTGTGTTCGCAGGCAGCAAGGAGCTCTCCCCTCACGCTGCTGTTCTCATAGCAGTCTGAACCGGAAGTCAAAATATTTGTTTTTAAGATAAAAATATTAGTGTTTATGTCAAGTTGGTAATATAATTTTTTTTTAAATATGGACTGGTAGGCGATGTATTCATTATACAGATATTTCAACATAGATTGTTGCTGCGCATCGCGGCATGTTGCGCTCATTTGCAGCTGCTTATCCCCCGTGTAGTGTTAATGGATAGTGGGTGCGTGCGTATGTGTGCTCCTATTATCCCGCCCCACACATGCATAGTGGCAACATTCTATGTGGACACGTCTGTAGCTCTCCGCCATAACAATTTTTCATATATTTCAATAACTATTTAAACCACATGAATATAAGGCAAACTACATCTAAAACAATGATTAAAATGACCATTTTATGTTGCCTGCGTTGGTAGATTAGCTGGGCTACTTCTTGCGTCTGTGTCCCCCCCCCCCTCCCCCCACTAGGCAGAGAGATGCCAGATAGCCCCTACCTTCATCCCAAATACAAATGGATCAAACTAAAATTGACTTCAATATGGTATGGTATATAATGCTCATTTATATGTTATTCCTTAAAAAGTATCCTCCATAGTGGGAATTCTATTTCTGATGATACAGATTTGTAAATGTTTGATATATATAGTGTAGTAAATGAATAAAGTTTCTTACACAAAATATTTCACTTATTTCACTTACTGATGTCTTGGTTTGATATATCTAACCCAATTTACTATTTTTCTTCTAACACAATTCTCTAAGTGTCTCTGTGATCTGCAGTGCTCAAAGTATAAAACACAATACATATGTAGACTGTCAACTTTGTAAAAACTGCTAACACTTGGACTCAAAAATATGAGATATCTGTAAAGATCAGAATTTCAAACATCTTGTTGATATGATCAATGTCTTCAGTAAATACAGTATAAGCATATGAAATCTCACTGATATTATTCTACACAGACCAGTATTCCTCAGTGAAAACTAAAGAAAACACAAGGAAACAACTGCCTAGTGCATTACCCTTTAATGATCCAAAATGTCAAATAACTGAACACTTACATTACACAATGAAATAAGATAAAAATTAACATATTCCTGCCTGTGCTATTAAAAATCTCCTACCAGTATTAGGAGTCAATCTGTGCCTTAATCAAGTCTTTCTAGATGAAGGTGTTTGATGTCAGGGTGTTATCCATCCACTCCTCTGCCAGGTTTCATGTAGTGCTGCAGGTCACTCCACTGAGGCATTTCAGCAGTGTCTTTTTGAAGATGGTATAGAATTAACTTTGCTTCTGACATTTAAATGTCACCTGACCTATCATTGGTCAGACTCATTTAAGTATTATACAACATTAGAAGCTTCCAAATGTGGATAAAACCATTATTTTATTTGTCTACATCAACGTGGGCTTTATCACAGTATATAATTACTTTATATAATTACTTTAAAAAAAGTATTTGTCTACAAGTAAACAATTTTTTTTACCATCACATGCAATTCAGTGCTGCTTACACAAATTCTTTTTTACTTCACTGTTTTTAAAAACATTTTAAAAACTTTCAGATTAACTACAAAATGTCTAACTGTTAAGTCTCAGAAAACATAATTTGCAAAGTGTTCAGGGAGCTTTACTAAACAAAACTGCATCATACAGTTCTCATTAAGTGGTAATGGGTATATTTATGAACATTGATTGCATTAAGGGCCCTGTAATCAATATAGAGATCTAAGTAACTGTCCTTCTTACCCACAAATAATATTAAGTGCTGCTTAAATATTGAAGGTCAAATGTCCAAGTGGTAAATTTACTATGCATTGCTTTTGCTGTTAAATTCAACATCGATGGTAGTTCAGTGTCTAAAGAAACAGTTAGGGCCATTTCTAGGGCCGGGCGAGCTGTGCGATCGCATGGTTCACCATGACCAGTGTCTGCAGCGGTATTCCATGCAACCGCAAAAAGAAAATGGAGAAACCACCCAGAAATGCAGAGAACTGACAAGGAGATGCTGAGAGGCGCCAGGAAGCAAGGGAGATGCTGCAGTGACCGCAGATGCAGAATGGGAGGTGGCCTGTGGCATGAAACCGCCTGACAATGAGCAAGATGTTTAAAAGGTAATAATACTGTGGGCCATAATAAGGTGTCCTGGGCAGTACTGCGTGAGGCATAACACAGTGTGAGGGGCATTAATGTGTATGGCTTATTATGAGACAGGGGGTATTTCTGTGTGAGGCATAATATGGTGCCAGGGGCATTATGGTGTGGGCATAATATGATGTAAAGAGCATTACAGTGTGGTGCCTAATATGGTGCAGGGGCATTTCATTGTGGTGCATAATATGGTGCCAGGGGCATTACATTGTGGTGCATAATATGGTGCCAGGGGCATTACATTGTGGTGCATAGTATGGTGCAAGGGGCATTATGGTGTCATGTATAATATGTTGCAAGGGGCATTATGGTGTCATGCATAATATGGTGCAAGGGACATTATGGTGTGGTGCATAATATGGTGCAAGGGGCATTTTCAGTGTTGTGCATATTATGGTGCAAGGATATTACTGTGTTGCATATTGTGTAAGGGGCATTATGGTGCATGGCATATTATGTAAGGGACATTATGGTGTGTTGCATAATGTGCAAGGGGCATTACTAGAAGGGGCAAAATGACAAATAATGTAAGAGGCATGAATCAGGATTTTTTTTCCTGTGGTGGCCAATGTCTTGGGGTGCAGGGTGCAAAACTGTGGTGTAAGGTAGTCTTTTCCTGCAAGACCATGCCCCTTGTAGTGAGGCAACACCCCTTGCAGCAAGACCACACCCTTATTTTTTGCACAGGCATTCTAAGCATGCAAATATTTACATTTAATTCACATGGGGGGACGACAATTTTTACTGTTAGTACTGGGAGCCAAATTGTCTAGGAACGGCCCTGAAAACAGTATCTACTAATCGGCAATTTTGCATCTCAATATGCCCTTGATGTCCATTGGTTTTGTATTCTAAAAGTCTTATTAGTTTACTGTTTTTTTATTGCAAACATCTGCAAAAACACCTGCAAAACTGGTGGAAACTGTCCAAAGACCAATTGAAACCAACCAAAATCCAACAAACACTTCATAGTGCTTTTCTATTAGTTTTAACATACCACATGCTTTTTCTGACATCACAAACCCCTTATAAAATATCCAAAATGCCAAAATTCATTCATAGGGTGTAGTGAGGTATATGGTGGAGATTGGAGAGTGGAGTAGACATTTAAAGGAGTTTGGACTGTGCATTCTGCAGTTGTTTATTGGGATTGTAAGTTGTCTGTTGATTAATTGTTGCATACCTCCCAACATGACCCTCTCCAGGAGGGACACAATGCTCTGCTTCTGGACTTTTCTCTTAATGTATGATTGTCTGCACCTGTGTTGAACAGGTTAATGGAAAGGAAAGGTGTTCCAGCACAGGTGATGGCATCATAAATTAAGAGGGAAGTCCAGGAGAAGAGCATTGTGTCCCTCCTGGATTGGGTCATGTAGGGAGGTATGTTGTTGTCACGATCCATGCAGTTTATCTTCCATGCCTGGTGTGGCGCCCTCTACTCTGGTGCTCAGCACTCTACTCTGTGTATCTGTAGCTTGGTAATTAGGTATTACCGCAGCTGTGAGCAGCACCTGAACTCCCTATATAGATCAGCCACACAAGCTCCCTGTTGCCAGTTCATTTTTTCAAGTCTGCCTCAGTATCTGCATCCTGGTTCATGCTTCTAGCAAGTACACTCTGCTCTCCTGCTGCTTCTAGGTTCTGGCCCACTGCAACGTGCTATCTTCCTGCTCCTCAAGTGAGTTATCTAGAACAATATTCTGCACCTCCAGTGTGTATTACAATTGCTCATTTGGACTTTTATTCATTACCTCCTCACAAGACTATGGGGTGGGGTCATTCTGACCTGTATAGATAAATTAGCAACTTCAAAGTATATTTTCCCTTGAAGAAAGCTAATCAGGCGCAACTGATAAAATTAATCTGGATAAGAGAAACAGTTTTGTCTAAAAAATACAGAAGCAGCTCCCAGATAAATATTCTGTGACTATTTACAATAGACAACTATATAACAAAGAGTCACACAGCCACTGTGGCCTGCCCCCCGCATGGTCTGGCCACGCCTGCGTTGGCCGGACCGCGCTCACGAAACGGCAGCCAAATGCCACCGTTCCGCCCCGCCCAGCGACTGCCTCTGCCTGTCAATCAGGCAGAGGTGATCGTAGCGCAGTGAAGGCCTTCGGCCGTCGGGTATGCACCGCCAGCGCGTGCACAGTTCTTAACCGATCACGCCGCTGCGATAAACTGCAGCGTGCGATCAGGTCAGAATGACTATTATATAACAAAGAGAGCGCTAATTGATCGTATATAAACAAAGTTTAATTATAACAGAAATTACAATATAAAAATATATACTCATATAATGGATGCATACATAAGCTAAAATATGAAAGATTAATAGTAAAATTCACCAATTTACGGATCTGTCACTGATGCTTAGATCAAGAGTTAGTGGAAACCAATTATTGAAAGTTCCGTCCTAATATTAGATAATTGCTTTTATCCTGCCACCTTATTTTATTATCCAAAGGATATTGCACAGCAAATTGGAGTCTCTGTATTGAATGAATGTTCAGCTGAAAAAGAGAATCCTAATGGTGGAAATGTGCAAGGGCGCAGCTGTACATAAAAAGGACTAGTGGCTTCCAAAAACGATACAAGTTAACAGTTCCTTTTTGTATATCACAATTGTTGTTGAAATAAATATTTATACGTTTTAACTTGATGGAGAATTCATAATAGCACTTATTGCAATGTATTAGTTGATACGGCTGTGACACAGAGATACAGCTGAAGACGGCGCTTCACAGTTACTGCTACTATGCGGCTCTAATTACCGGCTCCCGAAGGAGATGGATTTGTTGAGCCTCGTGCAGTGCTAGAGTGTAGTTTAACCATACAGATGATAAAGTTGAAATAAGTCACTGAGATTTAGCTGGAAGGAGCACTTCGCAGCTGATGTTTCTACACTGCTCCAATTACCGGCTCCAAGAGGAGATGGATTTATTGAGCCTCGTTACAGTGTTGGAGTGTAAGTTACTCACATAGATGGTTGGGGGAACTCAGTCCCTGTGCGATCCGTTTGTCACTGAATATAGCCGATGATTAGGCACTCAGAGTTAGTCCGTATGGGTGAATAAAGGGGCAACCTTGACGCGTTTTTCCGCTGGCATAGATGTGCGGTTTCCTCAGAAGGTGTTCTCAGCAATGTGCAGATAAGTATTTAAGCAAGAGGCATCCAATCACAAAACTTCTACTGATTGCAGCATGTTTCAGATGTGGGAGGTTGAAATGCATTACATGCAACTCTATCCTTCCAGGAGATCAGTTTAATTCCAACACATCAGGACAATCCTTTAACATTACTTCCTATATTAATTGTTTATCTGAATATATTGTTTACCTTATTTTGTGTAGTTGTGGGCTACAGTATGTAGGCCGCACTACACGCAGTTTGAATGTCCGTTTTTTGGAACATAGAAGAAATGTATTAAGGAGATATTGTTTCCATAACTTATCTAGACATGTCAATAGTAAACATCAGGGTGACATGGGAGTTCTTAAGATTCAAGGTATTGAACACATCCCCAAAACGTGGCGAGGGGGTGATAGATTCAATATCCTTTGCAAACGAGAGGCATTTTGGATTTTCTCATTGGGAACCCTTTTTCCACAAGGTCTTAATGAGAACATCGAAATCAATCATATTTGATGTTCAACACTTGTTTATAATTATTGTGATATTATGATTATGCACAATTTCCTTTTTGCTTTCTGCTATCATCTCATACTATTTATATTTGTGAGTATTTGATAATGCTCTCAATTGTTTAGAATCAATCAACAATATGTTAGTCATTTCTGCTGTTTATTCCTTTCTCCAATTGTCTCGTTTCTATTCAGGCTGGATTGGTCTACATCTAGCTACACACATATATATTAGTATATATGTGTGGCTATTCCTTGGGTCGATGTCCTCCATTACTTAGTGCAGCTGGTCTAAATATATCCAGTTGTATCTTTGTTCTGGGGGAAGCATCAACTCAGGGAAACAAGTTGAATCCATACTATGTGTCCATGGGTGTTGGTATGGGAGCGTGGGGTTTATCCACTGAGCCACAGAGACCAGTCTATTTGACAGCTTCATCTCTCTGTGTATTTGTGTTCGATGTTCCTGATTGACGCCATAATAATTAATCTTTTTAAAACTTTGAAATTTTATCTTTATATGACTATGTGTCTGTATATATTCTTTTCCACATTGTTTATTATAATATGGTTTCATTTATATATAAGTATATATGGGACTATGTTTCCTTTTAAAAAAAAACAACTTGGATAAGAATCTCTGGACAGAGCTGATTTCAGGTGGTCCAAGCAATTAATGGACCACACATGCTGCAATCAGTAGAAGTTTTGTGATTGGATGCCTCTTGCTTAAATACTTATCTGCACATTGCTGAGAACACCTTCTGATGAAACCGCACATCTATGCCAGCGGAGAAACGCGTCAAGGTTGCCCCTTTATTCACCCATACGGACTAACTCTGAGTGCCTAATCATCGGCTATATTCAGTGACAAACGGATCGCACAGGGACAGAGTTCCCCCAACCATCTATGTGAGTAACTTACACTCCAACACTGTAACGAGGCTCAACAAATCCATCTCCTCTGGGAGCCGGTAATTGGAGCAGTGTAGAAACATCAGCTGCGAAGTGCTCCTTCCAGCTTAATCTCAGTGACTTATTTCAACTTTATCATCTGTATAGTTAAACTACACTCTAGCACTGCTCGAGGCTCAACAAATCCATCTCCTTCGGGAGCCGGTAATTAGAGCCGCATAGTAGCAGTAACTGTGAAGCGTCGTCTTCAGCTGTATCTCCGTGTCACAGCCGTATCAATTAATACACTGCAATAAGTGCTTTTATGAATTCTCCATCAAGTTAAAACGTATAAATATTTATTTCCTTTTTATGTACAGCTGCGCCCTTGCACATTTCCACCATTAGGATTCTCTTTTTCAGCTGAACATTCATTCAATACAGAGACTCCAATTTGCTGTGCAATATCCTTTGGATAATAAAATAAGGTGGCAGGATAAAAGCAATTATCTCATATTAGGACGGAACTTTCAATAATTGGTTTCCACTAACTCTTGATCTAAGCATCAGTGACAGATCCGTAAATTGGTGAATTTTACTATTAATCTTTCATATTTTAGCTTATGTATGCATCCATTATATGAGTATATATTTTTATATTGTAATTTCTGTTATAATTAAACTTTGTTTATATACGATCAATTAGCGCTCTCTTTGTTATATAATAGTCATTCTGACCTGATCGCACGCTGCAGTTTATCGTAGCGGCGTGATCGGTTAAGAACTGTGCACGCGCTGGCGGTGCATACCCGACGGCCGAAGGCCTTCACTGCGCTACGATCACCTCTGCCTGATTGACAGGCAGAGGCAGTCGCTGGGCGGGGTGGAACGGTGGCGTTTGGCTGCCGTTTCGTGAGCGCGGTCCGGCCAACGCAGGCGTGGCCGGACCGTGCGGGGGGCAGGCCACAGTGGCTGTGTGACATAACACACAGCCGCTGCGGGAGCGACGAGCAGCACCCAGCCAGCACGCTAAAGCTGCGCTGGTCGGGAGCTACTCCTAAAGTGCAAAAGCACCACTTCTGCGGGGGGGGGGGGGGAGGGGGGGCGGCACTGACATGCAGGGCGGGATAGCCCTGTGCTGGGAGTCCCCCCACATGTCTATGGACATGATCATAGCCCTGCAAAATTTTGCAGATCTACGATCAACTCGGAATGACCCCCTATATCTGTTTACCTGGACTTTATCTTACCATTTGCAATAACGTTCAGCATACTGCTAACAACTGCAAACAGTGTATTTATGTGGGACTTTGTGCTTTTGTTTTCATACAAGTTTATATTGGGTTATCTGGACTTCACCTTGCTACCGTCAATCACTTACAGCATCCAGCAATTAACTTTCCATTCAAATTTATATTATTACCATTGTTGTATATAATTTCCTGGATTTGCCACCTGTTTAATTTGCTGCCTAGAACCTTCAATTGACAGTTTATTTGGACATTAATACTTATACCCAGAGCCGGATTAAGATTCCGGGTGGCCCATGTCACTTATGACATGGGGGCCCATATGTACTAAAATAAATTGTGTGTGTATGTATATATATATATATATATATATATACTGTATATATGTGTTAGAGATGTGCACCGGACATTTTTCGGGTTTTGTGTTTTGGATCCGGTTCCGTGGCCGTGTTTTGGATTCGGACGCATTTTAGCAAAACCTCCCTTAAGAATTTTTGTCGGATTCGGGTGTGTTTTGGATTCGGGTGTTTTTTTTTTTTTCAAAAAACCCTCAAAAACAGCTTAAATCATAGAGTTTGGGGGTAATTTTGATCCTATAGTATTATTAACCTCAATAACCATCATTTCTAGAGATGTGCACCGGAAATTTTTCGGGTTTTCTGTTTTGGTTTTGATTCGGTTCCGCGGCCGTGTTTTGGATTCGGACGCGTTTAGGCAAAACCTCCCTTAAAAATTGTTGTCGGATTCGGGTGTGTTTTGGATTTGGGTGTTTTTTTTCAAAACCCCCTCAAAAACAGCTTAAATCATAGAATTTGGGGGTAATTTTGATCCTATAGTATTATTTACCTCAATAACCATAATTTCCACTAATTTCCAGTCTATTCTGAACACCTCACACCTCACAATATTATTTTTAGTCCTAAAATTTGCACCGAGGTCGCTGGACTAAGCTAAGCGACCCAAGTGGGCGGCACAAACACCTGGCCCATCTAGGAGTGGCACTGCAGTGTCAGCATGGCACTTAAAAAAATTGGCCCCAAACATCACATGATGCAAAGATAAAAAAAAGAGGTGCAAGATGGAATTGTCCTTGGGCCCTCCCACCCACCCTTATGTTGTATAGACAGGACATGCACACTTTAACAAACCCATCATTTCAGCGACAGGGTCTGCCACACAACTGTGGCTGAAATGACTGGTTGGTTTGGGCCCCCACCAAAAAAAGAAGCAATCAATCTCTCCTTGCTCAAACTGGCTCTACAGAGGCAAGATGTTGACCTCATCATCATCCTCCGATTCCTCACCCCTTTCACTGTGTACATCCCCCTCCTCATAGAGTATTAATTCGTCCCCACAGGAATCCACCATCACAGGTCCCTGTGTACTTTCTGGAGGCAATTGCTGGTAAATGTGTCCTTGGAGGAATTGATTATAATTCATTTTGATGAACATCAACTTCTCCACATTTTGTGGAAGTAACCTCGTACACCGATCGCTGACAAGGTGACTGGCTGCACTAAATGCTCTTTCAGAGTACACACTGGAGGGGGGGCAACTTAGGTAAAATAAAGCCAGTTTGTGCAAGGTCCTCCAAATTGCATCTTTTTCCTGCCAGTATATGTACGGACTGTCTGACGTGCCTACTTGGATGCTGTCACTCATATAATCCTCCACCATTCTTTCAATGGTGACAGAATCATATGCAGTGACAGTAGACGACATATCAGTAATTGTTGGCAGGTCCTTCAGTCCGGACCAGATGTCAGTTTTCGCTCCTGACTGCCCTGCATCACCGCCAGCAGGTGGTTTTGGAAATCTGATCCTTTTCCTGGCAGCTCCAGTGGCGGTATAAAATGAAGGAGGAGCTGTTGGCGGGTCACGTTCCGCTTGACTTGACAAGTGTCTCACCAGCAGGTCTTTGAACATCTGCAGACTTGTGTCTGCCGGAAAGAGAGATACAACGTAGGCTTTAAACCTATGATCGAGCACGGTGGCCAAAATGTAGTGCTCTCATTTCAACAGATTGACCACCCGTGAATCCTGGTTAAGCGAATGAAGGGCTCCATCCACAAGTCCCACATGCCTAGCAGAATCGCTCTGTTTTAGCTCCTCCTTCAATCTCTCCAGCTGCTTCTGCAAAAGCCTGATGAGAGGAATGACCTGACTCAGGCTGGCAGTGTCTGAACTGACTTCACGTGTGGCAAGTTCAAAGGGTTGCAGAACCTTGCACAACGTTGAAATCATTCTCCACTGCACTTGAGTCATGTGCATTCCTCCTCCTTTGCCTATATAGTAGGCAGATGTATAGGCTTGAATGGCCTTTTGCTGCTCCTCCATCCTCTGAAGCATATAGAGGGTTGAATTCCACCTCGTTACCACCTCTTGCTTCAGCTGATGGCGGGGCAGGTTCAGGAGTGTTTGCTGGTGCTCCAGTCTTCGACACGCGGTGGTTGAATGCCGAAAGTGGCCTGCAATTCTTCGGGCCACCGACAGCATCTCTTACATGCCCCTGTCGTTTTTTAAAAAATTCTGCAGCACCAAATTCATTGTATGTGCAAAACATGGGACGTGCTGGAATTTGCCCACGTGTAATGCACGCACAATATTGGTGGCATTGTCCGATGTCACAAATCCCCAGGAGAGTCCAAATGGGGTAAGCCAATCTGCGATGATGTTCCTCAGTTTCCGTAAGAGGTTGTCAGCTGTATGCCTCTTATGGAAAGTGGTGATACAAAGCGTAGCCTGCCTAGGAACGAGTTGGCTAGTGGCAGCAGCTTCAGCACTAGGTGAAAGTGGCTCTTGATCTTTCCCTATTTTACCCTCCACATTTTTGTTCTCCATTTTTTAATGTGTGGAATTATATGCCAATAATATATCTGGAATTAGATGGCAGTAATGTCTGGAATTAGATACCACTAGATAGATACCAGATACCACTGTGACCGGAATGATGATGACCTATGCACAGTGACAGGACACTAGCACAGCACCCTACAGCAGCAAGATGCAGCACAAGACACTGGACTTTTAGTCACCACAATGCAGCACTGATACTGAGCACAGATATTGAGCACTGTTCAGGATAATAGAACTGACACAGGGCAGCAAAAAACAGCAATGGACTACTGTACTGTACTACTATATACTGGTCAGTGGTCACCACAATGCAGCAATGATAATAATGAGCACATATACTGAGCACTGTTCAGGATAATAGAACTGACACAGGGCAGCAAAATACAGCAATGGACTACTGTACTGTACTATAATATATACTGGTCAGTGGTCACCACAATGCAGCAATGATAATAATGAGCACAGATACTGAGCAGTGTTCAGGATAATAGAACTGATACTGGGCAGCAAAATACAGCACTGGACTACTGTACTGTACTACTATATACTGGTCAGTGGTAACCACAATGCAGCAATGATAATAATGAACACAGATACTGAGCAGTGTTCTGGATAATAGAACTGACACAGGGCAGCACAACACAGCAATGGACTACTGTACTGTACTGTACTACTATATATACTGGTCAGTGGTCACCACAATGCAGCAATGATAATAATGAGCTCAGATACTGAGCACTGTTCAGGATAATAGAACTGACACGGGGCAGCAAAATACAGCAATTGACTACTGTACTGTACTACTATATACTGGTCAGTGGTCACCACAATGCAGCAATGATAATAATAATGAGCACAGATACTGAGCAATGCTCAGGATAATAGAACTGACACGGGGCAGCAAAATACAGCAATTGACTACTGTACTGTACTACTATATACTGGTCAGCGGTCACCACAATGCAGCAATGATAATAATAATGAGCACAGATACTGAGCACTGTTCATGATAATAGAACTGACATGGGTCAGCAAAATACAGCAATGGACTACTGTACTGTACTACTGTATACTGGTCAGTGGTCACCACAATGCAGCAATGATAATAATGAGCACAGATACTGAGCACTGTTCAGGATAATAGAACTGACACTGGGCAGCAAAGTACAGCACTGTACTGTACTGTACTACTATATACTGGTCCGTGGTCCCCACAATGCAGCAATGATAATGAGCACAGATACTGAGCACTGTTCTGGATAATAGAACTGACACAAAGCAGCAAAATACAGCAATGGACTTCTGTACTGTAATACTATATATATAGTGGTCACCACAATGCAGCACTGATACTGAGCACAGATATTGAGCTGAGATTTAGCTGATATTGGGCTATTCAGGCAGAGAACATAGCCACGTCCTCTCGCTATCTCAACAATGCACGAGTGAAAATTGCGGCGACGCATGGCTCTTTATATGGAATCCGAATCTCATGAGAATCCCAGAGTGGGATGATGATGTTTTCCCCCATTCGGGTTTTGCGTGTAAGGCGGGAAGAGCCGAGACTGCCTTGGACCCGTGTTAACCACGTAAAGTTTGGGGGGTTTGGATCCCGACGAACTGAACCTGCTCATGTCTAATATATATATATATATATATATATATATATATAAAAGAAAAGTGAAGAACAAGCGCCTAATGGTGCAGTAATTTTGCACTTTGATCTCTGTCACGACAACATTCATGTAGGTATTAAGCGTACCAGATGAGTAAATATGGCAAGCACATCAAAAGCTGTTGTCTTCCGTCTATTGTTCACAGCCAGGGGGTCGGAACACTTAAAAGGTGACGACACGTCACGGGGGGTATTTGATCCTCCAAAGCTCAGATAGAATCAGCTCACAGCACAGGGATTCTACAGATAAACATAAAATACGCCTCTCATAGTGCAATATTGTTGTTGCAATGCAGGATCGTAAATCACTTTTATAAGTAATGAGTGTACCAGAAGGTGGAAGTATAACAGCACGTCACGGATGGTCTTTATCCACCAGTACTCAGCATGCAATTGGATCTATAGTTTAATGATACAAAATACACTCCTCATAGTGCAGTATGACCTGATGTATTGCTGTTTACAGTATTAATCAATTGATAATACGCGTACCACATCAAAAGAATATTCAGGCATAGTACAAGGTATTACATGTCACTGCTAGTGAGCACTCTCATTCCATGGTCCAAACCAGTAGTAGTATAAACAGTGATTTTAATTCTCGTATCAGAGGTAAAAAACAATAATAAAAATACACAAAAAATAAAAAATGGCTTATCTGAACAGAAAAAGGAGAGGGAAATTTTTGAACGGCAGTCCAGGAATCTGTCCACAATGAGTGCCTTAGTCTAGAGGTAGTCAGAAAAGTCCTCAACGCGTTTCACCTTCAAAAGGCTTCCTCAGGAGTGTCTATAGGGATTAGAACTGGCTTCCTTCTTAAAACTCTCCAGAATTATGGGTGGGGATCAATTATGCAAATTACTTACGGTGATATTTTCCCGCCAAAAGTGATTACACCAAAAAAACACATGTATTATCTAAATTATCTATACAGCCACAATAGATAAATAAATTCATAAAACCATTAAAGAGAAATTCCTACACTCCAGGCATTTATGATATATATAATTCACAACCTGGTTAACCGGAAGTGACGTCCCAGAAGTCTAGGAGCGAAATATTATATTTTAAAACGTATCTATTAACCCCGTATTTTGAATCAAGGGTGCATGATAGAGCCAGGCACAATAAGACCGGAGGTATGTGTTTAACTTGAAATTAGTTGCGGCTGAGAGCCGCAGACAGCTATCCGTGTACGGCCTTTAGCGGAAGACATCGTCGATCAACTTCCGGAAGTAACTACCGGAAGTTGTCATGCGTTCCACCATGTGGGCCGCGGTGGAACGCATAGCGCCAGGGACGTATATGATAGCCATTGATATTACCGGATGTACCATTCCGGAAGGGGCATGCGTTCCACAGTACAGCATAATAAAACACAAGCAAGAAACACACATATTAATTGATCTATTAAAAGGGGTGGTATTATTAATGCATATATATATTCTAACATGCTGAGGTATTCAGGCTTTGATAGATTATAACGTTAGAACCAAAATGCAATATCTCTAATCAATATACAATGTATTAAAAACATAATACAACCAGATAAATAATTAAAAGATTACAAGCGTGTAGTTAGTATCAAAAGGGATATGAAAGGTAATATCTAGATCAGAGAAAAGGAGCAATTTCGTATCCCTCATTATGACCTGATGGACTCAGAGTGTTCAGGGTAAAAATCCAAAACATTTCCCTTTGAGATAATAATTTCAACAAGTCACCTCCTCTTGTTCCTAACTTCACGTTTTCTATGCCCTTGAACGTAAATGTATCAGTGCTTGAGGCGTGGTGGGTAGAGAAATGTTTTGAAAGAGGATGGCTCTCGACTTTGTTCTTAATATTTCTTAAATGTTCTTGTATCTTCAATTTGAGGGGCCTTTTTGTTTTGCCCACATATTTGAGTCCACACCCACACTCTGCTAGGTAAATAACGGATGTGGTGTTACAATTAATAAATTGCTTTGTTTTGTATTCCTTCATATTGGTTGAATTGTGAAATGTTTTCCTGTTTGGGTGTACATGTTTACAGACAATGCAATGTCCGCATTTATATGTGCCGGTGCATTTTGACATAGATTGAGTGATTTTCCGTGTCTTCAGTTGGCTTGGAGCGAGGATTTCTTTTAGATTCCTAGATTTCCTGAATATAATTTCTGGACGGTCCGGTAAAATTGTACTCAAAACGGGATCCATTTTGAGGATGTGCCAATGTTTAGTTAGGGTTTTTCTGATTTTCTTATCTTCACTGCTGAATTGTGTAATGAAGGGGACTACTAGATTTTTTTCTTTACGTGTAGTCTTCGTTTCCAGTAGATTATCACGTGTCAATCCTTCACCTTTCTGAAGTGCCGTGTTAATGATACTATCCGGATAACCTCGTTCTCTGAACCTGTTCATATATATTCCTGATTGCTCTTCATAAGCCTCTTGATCTGTACAGTTGCGTTTAATCCGGTAAAGTTGGGAAAATGGAATGTTATTTTTCCAGGAAGTGGTATGGGCACTTTTATAATGTATAATGTAAACTACTTTACAGGCTTCATGAGAAAGTACTAGGTCTAGAAACTCCACCTTGGTCCTACTGCTTGAATAGGTAAACTTCAAATTGAAGATCAGCATATTTACAATAACCCCTTATTTTCATCCAACATCCGTCTATACAAAAGATATATAGACAACATTATCCTGATCTGGGAAGGGACGGAGGAATCTTTCACAGAATTCATCGAATCACTGCAAGCCAATAACTTCAATTTGAAGTTTACCTATTCAAGCAGTAGGACCAAGGTGGAGTTTCTAGACCTAGTACTTTCTCATGAAGCCTGTAAAGTAGTTACAAAGAACTATATTAAAGCAGTAGATACTAATAGTTATCTATATTATAAAAGTGCCCATACCACTTCCTGGAAAAATAACATTCCATTTTCCCAACTTTACCGGATTAAACGCAACTGTACAGATCAAGAGGCTTATGAAGAGCAATCAGGAATATATATGAACAGGTTCAGAGAACGAGGTTATCCGGATAGTATCATTAACACGGCACTTCAGAAAGGTGAAGGATTGACACGTGATAATCTACTGGAAATGAAGACTACACGTAAAGAAAAAAAATCTAGTAGTCCCCTTCATTACACAATTCAGCAGTGAAGATAAGAAAATCAGAAAAACCCTAACTAAACATTGGCACATCCTCAAAATGGATCCCGTTTTGAGTACAATTTTACCGGACCGTCCAGAAATTATATTCAGGAAATCTAGGAATCTAAAAGAAATCCTCGCTCCAAGCCAACTGAAGACACGGAAAATCACTCAATCTATGCCAAAATGCACCGGCACATATAAATGCGGACATTGCATTGTCTGTAAACATGTACACCCAAACAGGAAAACATTTCACAATTCAACCAATATGAAGGAATACAAAACAAAGCAATTTATTAATTGTAACACCACATCCGTTATTTACCTAGCAGAGTGTGGGTGTGGACTCAAATATGTGGGCAAAACAAAAAGGCCCCTCAAATTGAGGATACAAGAACATTTAAGAAATATTAAGAACAAAGTCGAGAGCCATCCTCTTTCAAAACATTTCTCTACCCACCACGCCTCAAGCACTGATACATTTACGTTCAAGGGCATAGAAAACGTGAAGTTAGGAACAAGAGGAGGTGACTTGTTGAAATTATTATCTCAAAGGGAAATGTTTTGGATTTTTACTCTGAACACTCTGAGTCCATCAGGTCATAATGAGGGATACGAAATTGCTCCTTTTCTCTGATCTAGAAATATTACCTTTCATATCCCTTTTGATACTAACTACACGCTTGTAATCTTTTAATTATTTATCTGGTTGTATTATGTTTTTAATACATTGTATATTGATTAGAGATATTGCACTTTGGTTCTAACATTATAATCTATCAAAGCCTGAATACCTCAGCATGTTAGAATATATATATATGTATTAATAATACCACCCCTTTTAATAGTTCAATTAATATGTGCGTTTCTTGCTTGTGTTTTATTATGCTGTACTGTGGAACGCATGTCCCTTCCGGAATGGTACATCCGGTAATATCAATGGCTATCATATACGTCCCTGGCGCTATGCGTTCCACCGCGGCCCACATGGTGGAACGCATGACAACTTCCGGTAGTTACTTCCGAAGTTGATCGACGATGTCTTCCGCTAAAGGCCGTCCACGGATAGCTGTCTGCGGCTCTCAGCTGCAACTAATTTCAAGTTAAACACATACCTCCGGTCTTATTGTGCCTGGCTCTATCATGCACCCTTGATTCAAAATACGGGGTTAATAAATACGTTTTAAAATATAATATTTTAGCTCCTAGACTTCCGGGACGTCACTTCCGGTTAACCAGGTTGTGAATTATATATATCATAAATGCCTGGAGTGTAGGAATTTCTCTTTAATGGTTTTATGAATTTATTTATCTATTGTGGCTGTATAGATAATTTAGATAATACATGTGTTTTTTTGGTGTAATCACTTTTGGCAGGAAAATACCACCGGAAGTAATTTGCATAATTGATCCCCACCCATAATTCTGGAGAGTTTTAAGAAGGAAGCCAGTTCTAATCCCTATAGACACTCCTGCGGAAGCCTTTTGAAGGTGAAACGCGTTGAGGACTTTCCTGACTACCTCCAGACTAAGGCACTCATTGTGGACAGATTCCTGGACTGCCGTTCAAAAACTTCCCTCTCCTTTTTCTGTTCAGATAAGCCATTTTTTATTTTTTGTGTATTTTTATTATTGTTTTTTACCTCTGATACGAGAATTAAAATCACTGTTTATACTACTACTGGTTTGGACCATGAAATGAGAGTGCTCACTAGCAGTGACGTGTAATACCTGTCCTGAAAAAGACCTTGTACTATGCCTGAATATTCTTTTGATGTGGTACGCGTATTATCAATTGATTAATACTGTAAACAGCAATACATCAGGTCATACTGCACTATGAGGAGTGTATTTTGTATCTTTAAACTATAGATCCAATCGCATGCTGAGTACTGGTGGATAAAGACCATCCGTGACGTGCTGTTATACTTCCACCTTCTGGTACACTCATTACTTATAAAAGTGATTTACGATCCTGCATTGCAACAACAATATTGCACTATGAGAGGCGTATTTTATGTTTATCTGTAGAATCCCTGTGCTGTGAGCTGATTCTATCTGAGCTTTGGAGGATCAAATACCCCCCATGACGTGTCGTCACCTTTTAAGTGTTCCGACCCCCTGGCTGTGAACAAAAGACGGAAGACAACAGCTTTTGATGTGCTTGCCATATTTACTCATCTGGTACTCTTAATACCTACATGAATGTTGTTGTGACAGAGATCAAAGTCCAAAATTACTGCACCATTAGGCGCTTGTTCTTCACTTTTCTTTTCTAGATTTTTTCCACTATCACCTAGTGGCCTTTTGAAGGACGGAGCTGCCATCCATAGGTTCTCCTGTGGAATCCGGGTGCGAAAACAAACAGACTACAGGAAAGACTCATTTAATATTTACCTGTTTGTGGATAAAGTGGAAGCAGCGCATTGACTATTTTTTGATCCTCATATATATATATATATATATATAAAATTCAATTTGCAATGACCAGCACTCCATATACTGTATGACAGCAGCTGCCTAGATGCCCTCCCAAAGGCACAGTATATGCTGTAACACATAACCCACAAACATCTCTGGCATATGGCGGCATGCCTAGATCTCACAATAGAACATACGTGGAACAGGCAGTTTGAAACTTTCTGTCGGGGAGGGGGCCAGCAGCCCAGCCCTGATCTGGGGTAATTGCAGGATTTACTGGGAGGTGTTTCCATGTACAGCATGTATGTATATGTAGAATATTTAACTTATCAAAGCATCAGCTGACAGCGGTGGAGGCATCACTACTTAGAAAAGAATTCAGATTTGCCCCTTCTAACAACACGAATAGGTTTGAGCTTTTCATCGACCTAAATTTATTCATAAGATCTTTGACGCTAAAGAGACACTTCAATAAGAAAGAAAAGACAACTGAAGTTCACCAAGATCTACCATCAAAATCTGGCCTAAAAAAGAAATCCAACCATTATCCATTAGAGTCAAAAGGCAACCACATTAATGTGTTTTATGACCTCGTAATAAAAGACCTTTGCGACCATGAGTTGAACCATACTGGAAAAGCCAACCTAAAAAATGCTGAAAAGGAAGCCCTTAAAAATCTCCAACAGAATGTTGATATAGTATTCAAACAAGCTGACAAGGGAGGAGGAGTAGTGATTTTGGATCGAGAAGCGTATGAAGAAGAAGCCCATAGACTCCTGAGTGATGACACCTCCTACAAGAGAATGGCAAAGGACCCCACAAATCCATTCACTGATGAACTAAGGACGTTATTATTACATTATCTTCACAATAAGGTACTCAGTAAAGACGAATTCCAATTCCTGATAGTGTCTACTCCAACTATCCCTGTGTTTTACTTTTTGCCTAAGATACATAAGTCCTTAACAAAACCTCCAGGACGACCCATTATAGCAGGGATTTGGTCGCTAACATCCAACTTGTCGGAGTACATCGACATTTTTTTGAGCAAGTATGTGAGAAACTTACCCTCATACCTAAAGGACACAGCAGTATCTTAGCACTTGTGACACAGATTGAATGGAAGGACACTTACTTATGGGTGACGATCGACGTCCAATACCTATACACCTGCATTGAACATGATAAAGGCATTGAAGCTTCTCGGAAATTTCTAGATAGAGATAATGAGATGTCGCTTTTACATAAAAATGGAATCTGTGATTTTATAAGATTTATTTTAAGTCACAACTAGTTTAAATTTTTAGTCTTTTTTCTTACAAATATGTGGGACTGCTATGGGGATGATATTCGCCCCAAGTTTCGCAAACTTGCTGATGGGTAGTTGGGAAGAGGTTTGTATTTATGCCAACAATCCATTCTGGAAAAACCTGAAGTTGTACAAGAGATATATAGACATCATAATCATTTGGGAAGGTGATGAAGCATCTTTTCTGGAGTTTTTTAAATTGATTTCAAGCAACAGTTTTAATTTAAAATTTACGTACAACATTGACCACGAGAAGGTGGAATATCTCGACTTGGTGTTGAGAGGAGAAGGAAACAAGATAACTACCTCAAATTTTATCAAGACAGTAGACACTATTAGTTACTTGCACTTTAACAGATGCCATGCCAAGCACTGGAAAAACAATATACAATTTTCACAATTCTCAAGGATCAAAAGGAATTGCAGTATGAAAGAAGATGGAGACCAGCAAGTACTAAGATATGCCGAGAGATTCAGGGAAAGGAATTACCCGGATAAGACTATTAGTGATGCCATCGCTAAAGTGGACATGTGGGAAAAAGACAAAGAAGTATATGCTACAAAGAAACACAATCCAGGAAATACATTTGTTCCTTTTGTCACCACCTTCAGTTGTCAGGAGGACATTATTAGAAATTCATTAAAGAGAAACTGGAATATTCTTTTAATGGATCCCATACTCAAGGACCTTCTTCCACCCCAACCAAAGATCGTATATAGGAAGACAAAAAGTCTGAAGGATATTTTAGCACCCAGCCTATTCAGAGAAAAAACTAAACCCACAAACACAATTAAGTGTCAAGGATGCTATAAATGTGGTGGATGTAATATCTGCAAGTTCATACATGCAAAAAGGAAACTATTCGATAACCACGACTATTCTAAAGAATATAAGATAAAAGACTTTATAAACTGCAACTCAAATATGGTCATATATATACTGGAATGCACATGTAGGATGAAATATGTGGGGAAGAACAAAAGGACCCTCAAATTGCGCATCCAGGAGCATGTGCAAAACATAAAAAATAAAATTACCACACATGCCATATATAGACACTTCATTGAAAGCCATAACTGCAACCTGGACGATTTTTCATTTAAAGCTATAGAGTTAGTAAAATTAGGAGAGAGGGGAGGAGACATCCTTAAGAAACTTTCAAAAAGAGAGATGTTTTGGATTTTTGAGTTGGGTACCCTCTCCCCCTTGGGCTTTAATGAATCTTTTGAGATTACACCTTTCTTATTCATTTCCTACGAAAATTTTATGAATTAGAATGGCTGTCTACATGCATTTTATTTAGCCATTTTTACTTATATTTTACTTTTTGCACTAATGTCAGTTTACTCACACAGTCACTTTATATATTCCTATATATTTCTTATATATTTTATCTTTTTTATGATTGTCACATATGTATGAAATAATACTCATTGACATTTCCATATTAGCACAGATCACGGAATCAATTGGAATCATCCCTTCAGCTGCTTATATATCACTTATACAGGACTACCTCAATTAATGGACCACCAAAGGATTTATAATATCAATGAATCTTATTTAAGATTGGACCAGCACTTTACTGACATCCTACCAGATGAACTTTGCATAAAAAATAATATTGTATTAACTTGCTACACATCCTGAGTCCGCAACAACGACTAACTCTCCGTGACCGGAAGTCTTCTCGCGCTCCACGGCCCCACTTCAGCGTTCCACTACCTACACGAAGTGCATTCCATTCAGCTGACAGGAAGCACGGTGTGCGGGTCAGCAGTGTATAGCGCACAGGAGCGCTCGGAAATATGATCCTTGGCTGACTTCCTTTTAGCTAAAGCCTGTTTATATGTTAAGACACTAGTAGCCATATATTTATATTTTACTCCATTGTTGCACTTATATTGGTTTTAATACATTCGCCGCTTTCGGGGCCGGAAGTGACGTCAATTACATATCACAAATGCATTTTAAGAAAGTTGCTCTAGTTTTTAACATTAGATTGACATTTTGCAATTAAGCTATAACCCCCCTGTTTTCTATCTTTCTCTACTCTCCATTACAAATTAAAGAGTTTTTGTATGCATTGCTAATCACTTCCTGTCAGCTGATGACAGGAAGTGAGGTCATGTTGTTTGTTCCACATTGCTAATCACTTCCTGTCAGCTGATGACCGGAAGTGAGGTCATGTTGTTTGTTCCACATGTCTCCACCATCTTCAGTGCCAGAGGTATAAATACATCTAAATGTCTTTGGGACATTATCCCCTTGATGAAGTCCTTTGCATTGGGACGAAAAGCGTCAGAAGTTACCCTGGACCCTCTTTTGTTGGACAGATAAGTTTTATATCAATTGTTTCTTGTATGTGTGATACCTGCTCATTTTAAACCGTGGTTTAATTTATGTACTAAAGTAAATGTGAAGGGAGATATCCTGGACCCTATTTTTATGGACAGATAAGCTTCTATATCATTTGTTTCTTGTACGTGTGATCTCCTGCTCATTTTAAACCGTGGATATCTTTTATGTACTTAATTAAATGTGAAAAAATTATCTTTCTACTATGCTATTGTGGAGTGTGATATTCTGGGAGCATTTCCAATTAACACTCACTAAGTAGAAAAATGCTATAAGTACATATAGGTTTAAACAGTACACACTATTGGTTGTTTATTTTTCTCTTTTGCATATTACTGTGATGATATTGGTCTGAGTACCGAATATTCCTTTCTGAGATAAGTGCTTGTCCCATTTTTTTCACTAAATTTCATTCTATGTCCCCACCGTCATTTTCTGGGCATTATTAGGCACTGATTAATTCTATTTTTTACACACACATATATATATATATATATATATATATAGGAAAATGGTGGCACTCGCAGGGCTTGTTACCAGTAATAAATGACACAGCGGTCAGGAATCAGTTATCAACGTTTCGTTAATTTAATAACGTCATCAGGATACAGACAAAGTAAATGACAAACAATTTATACCCACTTACCCCACCTCCTGTGTCCTCGTCATCGCCGTCGGCGCCGGGTCCTGTGACAACACCCTCCAGCGCTGTGCACTTCCTGTGCGCCCGGCCGCGTCTGGGGGTTGCTAGACAACCTGGTGCAACAAAAAATAAATAATCAAAGTGACATGTAGCATGAATGAAAGCAGGCAAACAGCGCTCGTTCCTGTACCTCTCCTCATAGATCGTCTACACTGATATAGCATACTGCACTACACATTATGGACTCAAGAAACTCTGGGAACAAAATCCCAAAAATAAGGGACGCACCATGTCAAAATATAGACCAGTGTCGCAAAGAATAATAATGTAGCAGACTGAGGGGTAACGGGTAAACTGTGCTGAATCTAGACAGATGCTCTTAAAAAATAAGTACTAACTCTAAACAAAAATGTAAGTATACACCTCAAGTATATAACTAATAGAATGAACAAAGAAAAATAGCACTTAGAGAAAACAATTTAAGGGAAGGTGCTCGTTAAGACCTTTAGGAGTTATGGTACTAAGACGGTGAATCCACTGTGCCTCTTTCTGTAAAAAGGCCTTACCCCTATCACCCCCACGTAGATTTTTAGGGACAGTGTCAATGATTTTATATCTCAATGTTGCAAGGCCATGATTTAATGCTCTAAAATGCCTCGCAACAGACTGATTGGTACCACTCTTGCCACCTTCAAATGCCTGGCAAATGGAGGATTTATGTAATGCCATGCGTTCTTTAAATTGTCTAGTGGTCTTCCCCACATAGAGGAGACCACAAGGACAAGGGTGTTGTCACAGGACCCGGCGCCGACGGCGATGGCGAGGACACAGGAGGTGAGGTAAGTGGGTATAAATTGTTTGTCATTTACTTTGTCTGCATCCTGATGACGTTATTAAATTAACGAAATGTTGATTCCTGATTCCTGACCACTGTGTCATTTATTACTGGTAACAAGTCCTGCGAGTGCCACCATTTTCCTATCTGTATTCGGTTGTGAGACCAGTTTGGGAGGCACCGAGGCATTGCTAAGTGTGAGGAGAGAGTGCCGGCCATTTCTGCTTATATATATATATATATATATATATACATATACCACAGCACTCGCCACCCCAGAAGCG
Source organism: Pseudophryne corroboree (assembly GCF_028390025.1). NCBI lineage: Eukaryota > Metazoa > Chordata > Amphibia > Anura > Myobatrachidae > Pseudophryne > Pseudophryne corroboree. The sequence continues at coordinate 379,858,224 of NC_086444.1, read as the reverse complement.
GGGTACATGACTGCAGTTACCACTCATAGGGTGGGGTGCATGTAGCCCGTGACCACATACTCAAATAAATATAAACAGAAAATTAATAAATAAATGACGGGGGTTTAGTTAGTGAATTGGCCAATGCACAGAAGCCTGCAAATCGATCGCCAAGGTACCCCACCTACTTGCAGGTCCAACACTATCACAGAGTCTTAAAACCTGGCAACTGTTTCACACATAATAATAATTATGCCACATAATTGGCTTTGGCCAATTCACTAAATAAACCCCCATCATTTATTTGTTGATGTGGTGAGGATAAGTGAGCTTGCTATGGTGAGTGCTGAATTTTGTTAAAGTGTGTGTATGTATGTATCTATGTATATATATATGTATATATATATATATATTAGGATTTTTGTGTGACTGTGTATAAAAAAAATATATACTGCATCCCTATGTCTCTCACACGCACACACACACACACACACACACACACACACACACATACGTTGCACACCAGACACATGCTATACATACATACATACATACATACATACGCAGACAGATACACACATACCAGGGGCCCAGCTGAGAGGAGGGTTCAGGTAGCCAGGTCAATGCAGAGATGAATTTGAGGAGTGGGACCCTTCGTACCAGCAGTGGCTAAGCATGTGTACAGAGCTCTCCAACTTGAGCAGCAGCTGTGATCACGGTTGTGGTTTCTATTGAGACGCAGACGTCCTGCATCCCACAGAAGTACGGGGTTCAGGATGGCAGGCATGGAGGGCCCCTAAGAGAGGGGTGCCCAGGGTAAAGTACCCCCTATGCCCCCCCCTTAATCCGACTCTGCTTATACAACAATTGTGACCGGACTTTGATCCCCGTTGTTGTTGTTGTTGTTTGTCTCCTGAGTACTGTTTTACCCTGTATACATAAGCCGCTCATAACTTTATTGTGATTACATAAACCTTTTACTTAAGCTAGCTTATCACTAAATAAAACCACACCACACACTGAAATAAAGACACGGACACAGTAGCTGGAGTTAAAGGTCAGACGATGTTTATTAATCGCTGACCAACTCTTTAAACTAATAATTGAGGCCGAATTAGAATTGAATTGAATATATATTAACTTTAGTTTGGAGGATGGCAAACAGAAAACCGCTGCCAAACACCAGCACCCGTCACCTAGATGACAAACCACCAAACCAAGGAGGGGAGTACACATACCCCGCCTCCTTCCCGCATAACCCGCATTGTGCTGGCCTTACCCCTCTTTCTCTGGCAAACGTTCGGTTCCCGCAGGGGAACGTCTAAATGTCCAACCGCAAGAAAAGGACACACCTGCCGTCCATTTAAAGAGGGAGCCCCACAATGACCACTTATGCCTGTGTGACAGCTGGTTGGCAGCGATTTCCCGCCAATCTGGCTTTCAATAGCCCACAGCAAGAACAAAAAACGTAGACGCATTCTGGGAGGGCGGGCGGGCATAAACTGAAAGGCAAGAGGGAGTCTAGCAAGATGGCCACCCCCTATATACTAACCTAAGACCCTCCTCTTCATCCTGATGCACAACCCCTTAAACCAATAGGAAAAAACCAACCGGGAAAACTGATCTGCCTAGCAACTGCTTAGTCATTTAACAACCAATCACAAAAAGTTGATCGCTTATATGGCCTCAGGCTTATGCAGCCTTCAGCTTATCTAAGCCGCTCATAACTTTATTGTGATTACATAAACCTTTTACTTAAGCTAGCTTATCACTAAATAAAACCACACCACACACTGAAATAAAGACACGGACACAGTAGCTGGAGTTAAAGGTCAGACGATGTTTATTAATCGCTGACCAACTCTTTAAACTAATAATTGAGGCCGAATTAGAATTGAATTGAATATATATTAACTTTAGTTTGGAGGATGGCAAACAGAAAACCGCTGCCAAACACCAGCACCCGTCACCTAGATGACAAACCACCAAACCAAGGAGGGGAGTACACATACCCCGCCTCCTTCCCGCATAACCCGCATTGTGCTGGCCTTACCCCTCTTTCTCTGGCAAACGTTCGGTTCCCGCAGGGGAACGTCTAAATATCCAACCGCAAGAAAAGGACACACCTGCCGTCCATTTAAAGAGGGAGCCCCACAATGACCACTTATGCCTGTGTGACAGCTGGTTGGCAGCGATTTCCCGCCACCAAGGTTTTCCAAACCGCCACCGCCATCCGCAAACAGAACCTTAACCAACCAGAAACTAACTAGCTCTAACGAAAAAGACCGAAAATATCTTCCAGAAAAAACTGCACTCCTTCCGGAGAAAGGTGAACCCCATCCTCTCTATAGAACTGCCTGTTCCGCAGCACCAGCAGAGGATGCTTAATTGCCACTCCGCCTATGGCCTTGACAAACAGAGACACCGTCGAGTTCACCTTTTTGCGTGCTTTCTCCAGCGCTGAGAAACGCACCGCACCACGCCAATGGAAACGGGGCACCATTTCCGACCAGACAATGCATACCCCAGGCCAGTGACAACGTATCGCCACCACATCCGCCTTTATAGACAAAATCAAGTCTATGCCTTTAACTCGGCCCAGATCATTACCACCCAGATGAATGATAATACAACTGGGGCGACCCCAGCGGCGCTCCCTAGAAAAAAAGGACGCGCAACAAATCACCCCATAACATGCCCCTAACACCTAACCATCTAAATTGCCGGGACCCAAAAATCTCAGTCGCCCTAGATGCCATGGGATGTTTCTCCGCCCAAAAAACATATGAATGACCAACCATCCATATGTGGTCTCCAAAATTGCTGACAGCTGTAAAAGAAAATATCCTAATGTCAGATTATGCACATAATCTGTAACTTAAACACAACGTAACCAATAAAACCCAAGTGAAGGAGAAAACTCAAAAAACCTCCCGTGGACCTTGGTAGAACAGCCAATTGAAATTAGGCCCCCTCGGAGGAAAAATTTTAAAAATTCGCTTCACACCCTCGATTCCTGAACGGTAAGCGTTCAAAAACCGACGAGTAAACACGTTTTTGGGTTAGCGCAACAGGCGCACTTATAACTTATCTATACGGATATAGGACTTATAGGAGGCCGACTTCCAGCGACCCAACTCCCGAATAGCCGCTGGTGATGAACCAGCGGCCGCCGCATGGGTAGCCGCCCCAATCCGAAAGGAATGAGTACCGAAGTCCGCCTCCTGCAAGCCCAACGCCGTCAAACATTTCTTGAACACCGATGAGAACTGAAACTTTGTCAGAGGGTCCGACTGCGCGTGCACCAGCAACTGGTTGCCCCCCGGAGGTCTTAACCGCACATACTCTTGCGTCAACCGCAGCGGGCAAACGCCCATACCTCCCTGAGCCTCCAAGGACAACCAGCGACCCCGACCAGTTTGATCTGTCTTGGACCGCACAATCCTACAGAGCAACAGGCCCTCCTGCAAGCGCACATTCTCGTAGAGCAGACCCGATTCCCGGGACGCCTTGCTGCTCGCCACTAGCTCGCTCACCCGAAAAGCCCCGAAAAAGGCCAGGGCATACGCGCTACTAAACAATGCCACCTCAAATTCCGAGGACGCAATCCGAGGTAGCACACGCAGCAATTCCGCTAGCAGCTGCAACGTTATAGGCCTACGTGAATCCGCAGGCGCCGGGTGCAACCTAGCCCAACCTTTCAGCGCTCTGGAAAGGACAAACGACCCCGTGGGGTCCGTTGTCCCGTGGAGTCGCGAGTGAAAGGCGATGCCCGCAAGGGCAGTAGCCATGGCCGCTTTTGACCTACCGTTTTGGTAATGCTCCCAAACAAAGGTCAACAGGGCGTCGGCCGAGGACTCACCTGCTACCCCGTACCTACTCTGAAAGGCTGACCAATCCCGCCATGCAGCATCATACGCTCGTAGCGTAGAGGGAGCCAGTGCACACCTGGCCAACGCCGTTAAACCGCTTCGACCATCTGCCAGACAGAAGGTGGGCATTGTAACCCCTCTGCCTCCGCTCCCGGAACCAACGTCCTGAATTTGTCAAACTGGAACCGGGACAATGCATCCGCAATTCCATTGTCAACTCCAGGTACGTGGCGAGCCCTAAAATTAATATTGCGCTGCAAACAAACCAACACTAAATGCCTTAGCAATCGCAGCGCCTGCGGAGATGAGGAACGCTGGTTATTAATCGCATGCACTACCCCTAAGTTGTCGCAAAGAAACAAAATGTCCCTATTTGCGAACCGTCCGGCCCATAACTCAAGCGCCACTAAGATCGGGAACAATTCCAGCAGAAGCAGGTTCTTGGTAAACCCACGCGTTACCCAAGATGCCGGCCAGGCCGCAGCGCACCATGAGCCAGCGAAGAACGCGCCGAAACCTCGACTGCCTGAAGCATCCGTGAACAACTGCAGCTGCTTACTGGAACAACAAGGAGCGGGCCACAACACTTCCCTGTTGAAGGACACCAGGAACGAGACCCAAATCCGCAAATCATCCTTGATCTCGCGGGAAAGGTACACGGAGTGATTCTGTCGAACCGTCCCGTGGTGGCCCGCTCAAGTTTGCGACAGAAAATCCTACCCATGGGGATAATCCGACACGCAAAATTGAGAGAACCAAGCAAGGACTGCACCTGTTTAAGCCGAACCCTGCGTTTTCCTAAACAGTCTGTAATCAAACCCAATAGTTTCCGCACCTTATCCTCGGGCAAGCGACAGCACCCCCCTACCGTTTCAATCTCGATACCTAAATAGCTAAGACAAGTGCAAGGACCCTCGCACTTATCCTGCGCAACCGGTACCCCTAAAGCGCAGAATAATGACCTGGCCACCGAGAGAATGTCCCCACAGACCGAACTGTCTCCGGGGCCTACAAAAAGAAAGTCATCCAGGTAGTGAGCCACCCCCATCTGCCCGGAGGCGGTCTGGACGCACCAGTGCAAAAACGTGCTAAAGCACTCAAAGTAGGCGCAGGAGACAGAGCAACCCATGGGGAGACACCGATCGACGTAGAATTCGCCCCCTATTTTGAAACCCAGAAACCGCAGGGAATCTGGGTGTAGCGGGAGTAGCCGAAAGGCCGACTCCACGTCCAATTTTGCCAACAGACTCCCCGGACCACAATCCCGCACTAATCGCAGCGCGTCGTCAAACGACTGATATCGAACTCTGCATTGGGCTTCCGGGATAGCGTCGTTGACCGACAGCCCCGGCGGGTGCGACAAGTGCTGTATCAAACGAAACTTACCTATGGCCTTCTTGGGCACTACCCCTACTGGGGAAATGCACAAGGAGGGCAACGGGGAAAGGGCGTAGGGCCCAGCCATGCGCCCCAGCCCAATCTCCCCGTCAACCTTCCGCCGGACTTCCTGCGGGAATTCCCGAGCCGATCTCAAATTCTGGCGTGCAACCACATACACCGAATCCGGGATTGGCAAACGAAAACCGTGCTGAAAGCCCTGCAAGAGAAACGATGCCGCCGACTCATCGGGGTACAAGGTAAGCCAGCGCTGCAACTTGGGAACTATAATCGGGGAGAAGGCCTTACTTGCCAATTCCACCGGCCTCGGTGGAAGCGGCAGGCTTACCGCCTGTCGCCGCGGTGCATTCCTTGGCCGGGTGACTGGCTCCGCACAACCTGCATGAGTGGCGAAAACGACAGCCCGTTCCTTTGCCGCATTTGCCGTCGTTGTAGGCAAAGCACTTGCCTTTTCCCGTCAATCGAGAAGCCACCGCCCCGGCCGCCCCGGGCTTCTTGGCCGTGACGTCCGGGGTGGGTTTGACCTGCTGCGTGACCTCCAACCACACCTCAACATCCTTAAAACCCGCGGGCAGGATGGGGTTGCCATCCTGATTGCGACGAAACTTCTCGTCGTAATCCCGCCACGCGGAACCCTTGGATTTTAAGTACATATCGTGTACTAAAAACAAATATTTCACCAAGTTGGCATACTCCGCGGGACGCGATTCCGTGTAGCAAGCCATGAACACCAAAAACCCACGCAGCCACTGGTGAAAATTGCGAAACGCATTTTCCCCAATACCACCCGGTTTCTTGGCCGCGTCAAAACCCTGCCGCATTTCCTCTGTAAGGGTGAATATGTCTACATACTTCCCCTTACGTATTTTTTCCCGCATGCGCTTACGAACCCCTCTTGTCACTGCCGTGTTGGCGCAATGTACCATCTCGCCGTAACGGGGAGGGTCGGAGGGGACCACCTGCGCAGGAGCGGCCACCTTGTGCGCCTCCTTGGCCATTCGCCGCGCGATGAGCCTAGCTAATTTACGCGGGCGCCGCGGAGAGCCGGATGATACGCTGCTAGAAGACGAGGAACTACAAGTTGAAACGTGTAAAGGAATATTTAGCTCACCGGAGTTTGAAGGACCCGGAACCGCGTCGTCCGCTGCACCCGCCTCCGCTGATGGCCGTACCTCCACGTTCGCAGTCGCGCTTGTCCGTGACCTTCGCCTCGTGACGGGCGTAGCCCTTGAATTAGACGGAACCTGCAAGGGAGAAAAAGAGGGGACAACCGGCACCGGGGGAACCAGAACATCATTAACACTTGTCCGCAAATGCGGAGGCGGAGAGCCCGTCCCCCCGTTCCGTGGCGGATGGCCGCCCGGCAGCTGCAGGGAGGGGGCCCCCGCCGAGGTGTACCCGATCGACTGCGTAAAGGCTGACCCGCTCACTGCACCGAAACTCGCGGGGTAAGACGGCCGCCACGCCGTATGCGGCGGGCAGCCGCCCGCCCCCGCCCATCCGTATGACGCCGGAAGGAACTGAGGGGGCGCCGCGAGAGGGGGCCAACTCTGTGCCACCTGATACCCACCGCCCGGTGCCTGCCCTGACTGCAGGCCCGCAAAGGCCGGCAAGGGCACCGCGACTCGGGGGCCACCGACCGACCACGTGGACTGCACGCCGGCGCCCGCGCTGGCCCCGTGCGGGGAAAACTGTGTGCCGGACACCGTCATGAAGCCCATGGAAGGCATGCTGGCGGCTAAGGGGAATGCTGGAGCCGGAGGCCACGCAAAACCCCCGGGGAAGGACTGGCTCCCCGCGAAGCCTTGCTGCGCTGCTACCGAAAGCGCCCCGCCGGGCGTCATATAAGCCGCCGAGACGGATGTCTGTGTGGACGCAAACTGAAAAGGACCGGGAAGGGCGTTGAGAGGGGTTTGAAAACCGACGAGCGGGGGCGCCGTTAATGGCGTCGGGGCGTCTGACACCCAGGAGGAGCCCGAGCAGGCCACCGAGGCCGGGGGAAAACCCTGCCATGTGACTGCCGCCGGGGCGGGTGTGGCGGCCGCCGCTGCCACGTCCCCCACCCTGGCGACACTAGGCCCAAACGGCCCAATATTATTTAAATTGAGGTGCGGTGTGCTAAACCCCCCGCTGGAGGGGGGTAGTATGGGGCCCTGTATTGTCCCGGGGACAGCGGGAGCCGCTACCCGCTGCCCCGGGCTCATATCCCCCAGCTGCATATTGACCCCCCCCCTCGCCCCCCGCAGCTCTGCCGCGGCCGTCCGGCACAGCTTGTGCCCCCAGGACGCCGCCGAGAGCCGACCGCGGGGATGGAGGAGGAGGGCCGGAGGCACTTATGGAAGGAGGGAGGGAAGTCGTTTCGCCCGCGGGAGGCGCCGGGGAGCGCGGCCCAGCCGGACCGCGCGCACCCGCGCCACGTGCAGAACGGCCGCCGGCCGCCGGAGGGGAAGTGCTGCAGACGCCCGAGGCAGGAGGGAGAGGAGAGGCCCGTCCCGCTGCGAGCGCCGGGACGTGCGGCCCGGCCGAGCCGCGCGCATCGGCACCACGTGACGAGCGGCCGCTGGCCGCCCGTCTCCGTGCGGCAGGGGAGCGGGCTGTAACTGCCCGTCCCCGCCGCCTGTCTGAAACAGGGGGAAGTCCTCTCTGTGGCGCAACGCTCGGGGAGCGGGAGCGGAAGGCGCTCCCCGCATCCACGAGGCGCCGGGGGGGGGGGAGCTGCACGTTTTGGACGAGGCATGGCAGAGGGGGGAGAATCTGCAAAAGTAGACAATGACACGCAGAGAGGGGGCACAGCACTGTATAATGCCGTAGAGAAGGCAAATGAAATTCAAAAAAAACAAAAACAATTTACAGGCAGTGAAAATAAGCAATAGTACTTATCCTTCCAGGGGCATAAACTGAAAGGCAAGAGGGAGTCTAGCAAGATGGCCACCCCCTATATACTAACCTAAGACCCTCCTCTTCATCCTGATGCACAACCCCTTAAACCAATAGGAAAAAACCAACCGGGAAAACTGATCTGCCTAGCAACTGCTTAGTCATTTAACAACCAATCACAAAAAGTTGATCGCTTATATGGCCTCAGGCTTATGCAGCCTTCAGCTTATCTAAACCTGCTATTGCACTTTGAACATAGGTTCCTGTGAGTACTGTATGTCCATACAGGAGAAATTCCACATGATCTGACAATTGTCTTATATTGTATAATTTTAATGTTTTTTTTTTTTCTCTGCCTCTTGTGTTTTATTTTCATTTCTTGGCAGTTTTCATCTTTCAGTGTGTGTGGTGGGTTTGTGTTGCGTGTACTGTCAGGGAGAGTTGATGCTTCTATGTTTGTATTGTATTTTTTGTTATTATAAAGGGCAAAAGGAGAATAAGTAAAGAGGAGGATAGGCAGCCTGCGGTACAGTAGGTAAGTATGCAAAGGGAGTACAGCAGGAGGAATAGGAGGAAAGCCAGCCATCTAAACCAAGTAGGGTAGAAATGTGAAGATCTCATATGATGAGAATGTGATGCTGGTGGCAGCAATAGTGTTAAACTGTGCTGTGATCCTTGGAAGCTAGGTCACAAATACATTGGTGTGATGCAAGATGCAGATATTGTCTCAGTAGTGCAGGCTGTTAATGCAGTGGGCTAGTTCAAGCACTCTAAGGCAGTGTTTTTATAGCATGAAATTGAAAGTAAAAAAGACAAGATGGCAACAGTGTTGAAAGGTGGTGTGCCATGGAGTAACTCAAGGAGACTGTGCAATGTATACTGCCACAGGAGTTGGTCCACATGATAAATGTCCATGATTCAGATGCCCCCCTCTGACACAATTAGCTTGGGGAATGTACCTTCTTAATATTTTCATGTTTTCATGTCTGCTTACATTTTTCTTAACATTAAAGCTGGGAAATGGTGAATGGATTATCAAATATTTGCAAATGTATTTAACACTTTTGCTATTTATTTATTTATTTATTTATTTATGTATTTATTTGCTAGCATTTTAACTAGTTTATAGTTATGTGCTGGGGGAATATTTTCTTTTTTTTTTATTTGCAGCAGGTGGCAACCTTTTTTGCCAGAGACACTGATGATGAGCCCCACAGCCCTTTGGAACTGTCATCTCTCCAGCAGATCACGTTGACCTGTATTGATTGTAAGGATGTTGAGCATGTCAGCAGGCTGGACAGTTACATACTGTATGTCCTCTTGAATATTCTCAGCTGTTAGACTCAAGCAATTATCAGCAAACCCCAAAAAACCACATACTTGTAAAAAAAAAAACATGGACTGTGTAATTAGCTAATTGAATTCTCTTTAGTTTGCAATATGTGTTTCGAAAGACTATAATGATGACGAGGCAAGCAAAAAGTTATCAAAGAGTAATAAAAGTTTATATGGATATGACACATTTACTTTGCTTCTCTTGGATGTGGATGAAGTAGAGACTATGCATGACCAGCCTAATGACATTAAATCCACACTACTGGCACTGGAATCTGAGTAGCAATAAGATGAGCTCTGAATCAATTTATTCCAGGTGAAAATGGAATTAGTAGTAGTAAGAAAGGCTACTGTATCATAATCACATGGTGATAATCATTGCATCTTTATTTTCATTGTTATTATATATATTTTTAAATCAATTTAATATTACCAAATTTCACCATATATATTAAACAGATAAGTAGGGGTAAATTTATTAAGATGGGAAATGTATTTCAAATGGAATGTTGCTCATAGCAGCCAATCAGATTCGAGATAGTATCTTCTAGAAGGTGCTAGATAAATGAGAAGCAGAAACTGATTGGTTGCTGTGGGCAACATCCCATCTTAAATAGAACTCCCATATTAGTACATTTACCCGTTAGAGCACATCAATCATTATGCGAATTAGGAGAATGTACTTGAAACCTATTGTCTACATGTAATGACTTCTTTGGGTATTGGCAATGACCTTAAATAAGGTTAGGGGAACTAGACTCTTCAAAAATTGCGCAATAGCTGAATTAGTGGCAAAATGGGTATAACCAGTTACATATTTTCAGTTTGGTTTGGAAGGGTAATGATAAAAGAGTGTGATCTCCAGTGAGAGAGTGAAGTTTATCCCTGTAACAAATGAACCAAATCAAAGATTTGCTTCCACAGAACTTGAATTTCAGTTCAGAACCAAACAAAATGTAGAACACATTGGAGCTCACTACAGTTCATCCAAAAAACTGAGCAGTTATAAGTCAAATCTTATTAAGCCTGAGATAATACTGTATATACCCCGTGCACAAGTTTGATAATCTCAGAATGTTTAATAATTTAGATATTTTAAATACATTCTGAAAGATACCTTCACATTCTTTATCCAACTAAGAAATATTCAAATCAGCTACCCATTAAAATTGAACCACAAATGTTCTTAAGAGGAGACACTAGATTTTTATACCACATAGAAATACTGTCCTTTTGAGATGAGGATGAGAGTTTAGAGGTTATATGACGGACTGTAAAACAAGGCATCTAGTGTTTGATTGAAGCTAGTGTCTGAAACAGATACTGAAAAAAGTAATGCAATTGCATGTTATATTGAGAAGTAGAGATGAGCAGGTTCGGTTCTCCGAGATCCGAACCCCCCCGAAGTTCACCTATTTTACACGGTTCCGAGGCAGCCTCAGATCTTCCCACCTTGCTCAGTTAACCCGAATGCGCCCGAACGTCATCATCCCGCTGTCGGATTCTTGCGAGATTCGTATTCTATATATAGAGAGCCGCACATCGCCACCATTTTCACTCATGCATTTGCGATTGAAAGGAGAGGACGTGGCTACATTCTCTGCCTGAAAAGCTCTATATCTGTGCTCAGTGTGCTGCAAATATCTGTGCTCAGTGTGCTGAAAATATCTACGTTCTCTGCCTGAAACGCTCCATATCTGTGCTCAGTGTGCTGCAAATATCTGTGCTCAGTGTGCTGCAAATATCTACGTTCTCTGCCTGAAAAGCTCCATATCTGTGCTCAGTGTGCTGCAAATATCTGCTCAGTGTGCTTCATTTTGGTGACCAACAGTATATAGTTGTACAGTACAGTAGGACATTGCTGTATCTTGCAGCTCTATGTCACTGCAAGTATCCATTCCATATATGTGCTGCATAATTGTGAGCAGTATATTGTAGGACAGTGCAGCATTTTGGTGACCATCAGTATACATATATAGTACAGTACAGTAGGCCATTGCTGTATCTTGCATCTCTGTGTCACTGCAAGTATCCATTCCATATCTGTGCTGCATTTTTGTGAGCAGTATATATAGTAGTACAGTGCAGCATTTTGGTGACCAGCAGTATACATATATAGTACAGTAAAGTAGGCCATTGCTGTATCTTGCAGCTCTGTGTCACTTCTAGTATCCTGATCAGTGCTCAATATCTGCTGCATTGTTGTGACCAGTATGTATACTGTACTGTGCGACGTGTGTTATACACCTGGTGATAACTGATTATACATCCTGTAATTTGTACTGAGCGATGTGTGAGATACACCTGGGGATTATACACCCTATATACTGTACTGTGTGACGTGTGTTATACACCTGGTGATTATACATCCTGTAATCTGTACTGAGCGATGTGTGAGATACACCTGGGGATTATACACCCTGTATACTGTACTGAGCGATGTGTGAGATACACCTGGTGATTATACACCCTATATTATTATTATTATCCTTTATTTAAATGGCGCCACAAGGGCTCCGCAGCGCCCAATTACAGAGTACATAAATAATCAAACAGGAAAACAGCAACTTACAGTTGATGACAGTATAGGACAAGTACAGGGTAAATAAACATAGTTACATCAGCAGATGACACTGGAATAAGTATCAGGTGGCAGAAGACTACTGGATGTGGTACAGTTGAAGATTATTAAAGTAAGACAAAGGATAAGCACATGAGGGAAGAGAGCCCTGCTCGTGAGAGCTTACAATCTAAAGGGGAGGGGTAGACAGACATGGGTGACACAGATGGGGTACATAGAGAACGTGGAACAGAGGGTTAGGATGAGATTTGGCTGGGTTTGGTGAAGAAGTGGACCCCCAGAAGGCACAAGTCAAAGAGAAAATTAAAAATAGGGGAAAATAAAAATAAAAAAAAAGAATCGATAACTTCTACCGCTTTCAAAAAGCTCAATGGAAGCTGAAATAATGGACAACTACCTCATGGAAGCCAGATACAGTATACCAAACAGCACTTAGCAGAGTTAGGAATGAGTGCTTATACAGTAACATTTTGTCATAATATTTCAGAAACTGCATGGCTGGTCTCTTGCTCTCTTTTGCTCTAATACACCACCTGCTTTAGGATTTATATTCAAAAACATTATGTCTCCATAATCCCAAAAACGTCAGTCTTCTTGGAAAGTGTCCCAAAGATCATAGGTTAGCAAAGCAGTATTGTTAGAGCAATATTGACAAATGTATTGTGTCCTCACACTGAGGAAGCCGCCGAGGACATACTAAGGTGGAGAAACGCGTATGTGGACAAGTGAGTTTACAGCCGGCCGGCTTAATCAATCCTTCAAGCAATTGCATGCTGTCTCATTTTCTCACTAACGTACTCAGTACCCGGACATCCGGACCCCAGTGCTAAGGGGGAATAGGGAGTACGCTCCCCTATCTGAGTTATACTACATCTCATTCAGAGGCAGCTGTTATACCCTAGTGCTAAAGGGAAGGACATATTATAAGCTTGACATAATTGCACTAACAATACTGCTTTGCTGACCGACGATCTTTGGGACACTCTTATACCTGAGTTTTAAAACATCTCACTCAGAGGCAGCTGTGACATCTTAGTGCCAAAAGAAAAGACGTATTATACATTTGTCAATATTGCTCTAACAATACTGCTTTGCTAACCTATGATCTTTGGGACAGTTTGGAATAAATGACTGAAGCAATAACCTACTAATCTCTTTATGTCATAGAAACAAACGGACATTATACGAATTACCTTACATTGCAGGGACGCCTGCAATGTTATAGGAGTCACCTAAAGGCAGTTATTTTAATTAGTGGAGTTCCCTTATGTGCACTAATGTTTTAATGTATGTTTTAAGGAGAAAATTTCTCTGTGTAGAATAGTTATGTGCTATAGAGGCACTAAATGCTATATATATATTTTTTTTTTATTTGTGCAATATATGAAAACCGGCCGATAATTGTATTAGTATATACATTTTATATATATATCTTTTTTATTGTGGGAATGAATAAAATCTTTAATTGAATGTTAAGCGCAGTTCCAGTCTTTTTGTCTTTTTTTGTTGTATCTAAATGGTGGCAGAGGAACCAAGCCCCAGGAACGTGCGGCTAACATTCGATTTAAACATTAGCGCCCAATTCTGTGCTTTTTTCTTGGAAAGTGGTTTGTGTCGACGCCTGGCATACAGGGATAAACCCAACTTGACATGGGTGGACCAAGTTAGGCAACAAGGGGCCAGACGATTAGCTAAAATTTTTACCTCTATCTTCAAGTCAACGTTCAATAACGAAATTGGTCTATAATTAGTCGGATCTCTATCAGGTTTCGTGATTACCACAATATCAGCCCGGATTGTCTCTGGCAGAAAGGAAGCTCCTTCCAGGATATCATTGAATAAAGAGGAAAGATGCGGGGCCAGTTCTTTTACAAATAATTTATAATATTGGGCAGTAAAACCATCAGGGACCGGGGCAGCAGATGTAAGCATGGAGTGTATAGCAGCAATCGTCTCCTCATCCGAGATCCGGCTATTAAGTGCATCTAACTGGACATCTGAGAGAGTTGGCAGGGAGGTATCGGACAGGTATGAGTGTATTCCCTGGACTAGAGCAGAAGACAAAAAGAGCAAATCCGACAAGTTATAAAGGGAGCTATAAAAGGACCTGAAGTCTTCAGTCATTACTTTTGGGCCATATGTATAGGAACTACGTTGCGGTGAGTATAATTTGTCTATGGCACCTAGCACCTGTTTATGATGCAGTTTATTGGCCAGAAAGGAATCAATTTTATCATAAAAGTATTGCCGAAGTTTCTGCAGAAATAGCGCTGTGCGGTTAGTAAGGAGGATCGTAAGTTGACCACGTAAAGAATCAATTTGAGAGAGCAGAGAAGCACTGGGGTACACTTTATGTTGAGTTAATAAGGGGAAAATATCCTGCTTCTTGGCTCCTATGGTTTTATTCCCACTGACTGTCGACGTTCAGTCTTAAACTTCGAAAATTAATTATATTGGCTGCATGTAGTGCAGCTGACCTCCGGTCCGGACTGACCGGAACCGGAAGTGATGTCATTTCCTCTTTGCATTCCAGCTGTATTTGCATTCCAGGTCCATGACATCACTTTCGGGTTCCGGTCAGTCCAGACTGGAAGTCAGCAGCACTACACACGGCCGCACTTGAATGGTCACAGCAGACAATATAAGCACAGGACTACAGCACAAAAGGCATCTTATTTTGAAATAGGGACCTAAGTTTCCCGAAACGCGTTGGTGTTGCCCTGCTCTGCTTTCACCATCTTTTGGATGTTTAAGACTGAACGTCAGTTCAGTGGTAATAAAACCATAGGAGCCAAGAAGCAGGGTATTTAGCTGGGGTACTCTGTTTCACTCATCACCTGCGGCTCCTATTACCCTTACAGGTATGATTGTATTTCAGTTACCTATATGCTTTCTTATTAATTTTATTCTGGAAAATTCATATGTTTTATGTGTTCCACGTTTTTGTTTTTTATGCACCTCCTTTTATGAAATAAATGTGATTGATATTTGCATATCAGCACTATCATATTTTGTATACACCTTGCAATAGGTTGTTAAGGATCAGTGCCAAAAAAAGGGGACAGTAACAAATCACCAATTATCTTGCATATCTGGGGGAGTTCATTAGGGTAACTCCAATACCCCCCCCCCCCGGGCGTGCTTTAATCCTAATAGAGCGCATACACCTACCCCCAATCCTTTTTTTGACACTATGGGAGATGTTTGGAGATGCATTTTCTGAGAAATAGCGAGTGATTGCCAATCTAATTTCAGCCATCATAGAAGGATGTTGCAAAAGTAAGTTGTCAAGGTGCCATTTGTACCTTCTCAGGGGTGAACGGTATACATCTATAAGAAGAAAGACCCCTGCATGATCTGTTTATGTCAGTGGAGTGATGCCCACATCAGTGGTCAGTGAAATAAGGGCATAGGAAATATGAATCATATCAATCCTAGAATACTGATGCTGTAGGGCCGAAAAGTGGGTAAAGTCTTTAGTATGGGGATGTTGTGTCCGCCAGGTATCACTAAAACCATGATGTTTTAAGAATGCAATAAGGGTACGAGAGGCCTTAGAGAGTGTTGTCATAAAAGCGTGAGGAGGAGGACTGGTTCTTTCTAACAATGAGTAAATGATTGTATTAAAATCGCCGCCCATAATAATGTGACCTTGCGCCTCCTTGTCCAGGTGCTTAGACAGGGAATCAAAGAACAGGGATTGGTCTTGGTTTGGAGCGTACATGGAGACTAAAGTGAGAATCATGGAGTGGAGTGTACCGATTACCATAAGAAAACACACTTTAGGGTCAATCACCGTTTTAGAGTGGACAAATGGAATGTTACAGTGAATTAAGACAGCCAAGCCACATTTCTTACAAGTCTCGGAGGCGAAGAAGGACTGAGAAAACCACCTACCTCTAAGCTGGGCATGTAAACCAGTGAGGTGCGCTTTTTGGAGAAAGGCACGACCAACTTTTTCTCTCCTACAGGCTCCCAGAAACACAGTAAGTTTCCTAGGGAAGTTCAAGCCATTGACATTGACAGAGAATATTTTAAGAGGCATGGTTATGTACAAAAAGGGGTGCTATATATTGCTTATAAAACCTGAAAATTTACAGTATGAGCCCGGCAGGGGCCACCCCAAGAAAAGAAAGCAGAGAGAGCAAAAGGAACGGAAGACAGCCACAAGAAAAAAGCAAAAGAGAGCAAGAAAAGAGAACCTATACGGGGAAAATCCTTGAAATTGTGGGTCCCACTTAAGGACCACAACAAGAGAGAGCAGCTTAAAAAAACATTTTTAATATCTAAAAGGGAATACAGGGGGGTAACTGAGAGATTATGCAGTTTAGTTAAGACTGCCTGGACCGTAACAATAAAATTCAGGAGCGGCCTCAATACTTAATGAGAGAGCATGATACAAAAAGTAGAGAATTGTGTCAAAACAAATGGGTAAGGGAAAAAAAGAAGGGGGGGTGAGGAGTAAAAGGTAGATGGGGAATGATAGGATGGAGAAAGGAGGGGTAGTGAGGAAAGGGAAGAGGGAGACTGACGTAATAATATAACACCGAACACACAATATCTATGAAAGTTCAGGACATAGATAAACATTGCAACAGCCAAGAGTGTACACATCAAAAAAATAAAATGGAGGGCTAAGCCTCTGTCAACCATCAGATATTACAGAACATAGAAGCATGGCCCTGAAACCATAAGAACAAACAGCTAAAGGGTACCCTCTTAGTTCAGGGAGGTTCACTGTCCGCAGTACGCTGGCGGGTCACTCTTGTCCTGTCTGGCAAAGGAGGTTGAGATGTTGCGATTTAGGGGATGAGGCCGTAGCTTCGAGTGCAGATGATGGACGGAGATCAAGCTTGGCCAATAGTTCTTGTCCTTGAGCCAACTTCTTAACTGAGTGGATAGAGTTTTTTTACTGAAACTTGAAGTTGAAAGGGGAATCCCCATCTGTACTGAATCTAGTGCTGTCGCAAGATCCTAGTCACAGGTTGGAGATCCCATCATTTTTGGATGGTAGGGGAAGCCAAATCCTGGAGAACTTGTATGTGCATGCCTTTGAACAGGAGCTCTGGAGAGTCGCGGATGGACGACAGGAATTTTTCTTTTGAGCGGAAATAATGAAAACGGACAATGACGTCTCTGGGAAGTTGAGTGGGGGAAGGTTTTGCACGAAGCGCTATATGAGCCCTATCACAAAGACAATCCTCATCTGTAAGATCTGATATGAGATGTTGGAAGAAGTCTTTCAAGAATGACAACAGTGCAGGGCCGAGGACCGATTCTGCAATGTTGCATATGCGCAAATTTTTATGACGAGAGTGGTTCTCCTGGTCCTCCTGCCGTTCTTTAAGCGCATCCAATTCCTCATGCAGCCGCGTGAGCTCCTTGTCGAGACGGTTCTGGGAGCTTCAGAGATCATCAGTCTTTGATTCCAAAGCATCTGTTTTGTTACCAAGAGCTGTGAGGTCCGACTTGTATACCGTAATAGAGAGTTCCTGTTTAAATGCAGATTGAACTCCCTCCAGTAGACTCGTCATTACTGCTTGAATCTGAATGTCTATACCAGCATCCAACGAGCATGGAGAAGAGGGAGAGTCCTTGGGCATAGTGGGGTTCTGGGGGCCATTCAACTTTGATCCAAGAAAATTGGTTGGGACTTGCAAAGATTTTTTTTTTTTTTTTTTTTTTACATCATGAAAAATAAAAAACCCAGCTGTAGAGGAGGGAAAATGTAGGGAAAGGGAACAAAAAAGGGACACAGTCTGCAGATAAAACATCAGGTTAGGACGGTGGTCCAGGCAGGCCAGAGAACAACTTTAGGTTCACATATCAGGCTCCAGTGTGAGCGAAAAGTCAAGCCTTGTAAGGCCGAAGGTGCTCACCAAGGATGGGAAGGAGCTTGCAATAACTTCGTAGAACAAGGCACAGGATTCTGAGTTGATATTGTAAAATAAATCAATAACTGATAGCGGGGTAACTTCAGTGGCCACCCGAGGGGGTCAGTGTCTCAGCTTCAATTACAATAGTGGAGATGCTGCCCTCCATGGGCTCTGGAATATGCTAGTGAGGAATTCAGGTGGAGGGCAACGGCCGCGGACCAGCCTGCGGTCAGGGCGTCACCGCATACCACCCAACACGTCAACCAGCACATCAGAGGAGTCCAGAGGGGAGAAATAAATCTGGTTGCTACCAGCTGGGGTTGAGATAGGAATATAACTTAAGGGGGCTGTAATGGTAGTCAGAGAATCCCTGAGTGAGTATAAAAGAGGTGGAGTAGGTGGGCAAACCTGATTTGGGACTGGTCAGAGTGCCACAATCCCTGTTTGTGCACCAGCCTGCAAATCAGGGAGAGACAACTGTAGATAGAGAGGCAGGCTGGACTATGTACCTGAGTGTGATATGAAGAAAGGGGCCAAAGGACCCCTCCACAGCAATGGTGGAAGCTCACCTCAGGTGCAGTTGTAGGGGTCTTCCAGGAGTCCCAAGGGACTCCCCAAAGGACACAGTGCAGCAGCCAGCAGTCAATAGCAGACCCCAAGACCCCCTCTCCCTTCAGGGTGTCTACTAGAAGGGGATATTGCAGGATACATCCATCTAAGATGGCTGCTGGGAGCTGTGGGGTGTTGTGAGCACAGCCCCTGTGTCCGCACTGTCACTGATGTAGGCATCAGGAGGGCAGCGGCAGTCAGCAGGTAGGGTGTGCGGGTAGTCAGCCATGGAGGGAGGGAGGTAGCGGCGAGCATTGCTGGCGTGAGTGCTCCTGGACTTCCGGAAGTCCGCAGCCGCCGGTGACTCAAATTGTGTCCCCAGCTTGGGAGTGGGAGAGGGCCGCAACCTGTAGGAGCTCCAGAACTTGCTCCCTGGCTCCGCAACTCTCTCTCCCTGGCACAGTACAGGGGTGGAAGTTGCTACCAGGAGCACCACAGTTCCAGGCTCAGTGTGGAGGGGATTTAACCCCGGTCATAATGGAAACTCCACAGGAACACAACCTTCTCACAGGCCGGCAAGCCATTCCCCAATTGTTGTTTCCTTTCTAGATCAAATCAATATTATTTTTATCTGTTGTCATGGGCCCCTAAAAAGCAAATTGCGCATAGGCGGGTGTCTAATCTGCCTATTTGGTAATCCAGCACTGGTGAAAACCAAAGCTTGTTTTCTTTTCTACATACAATACTGTAAACACTGTACAGTGTTTTCTTGGCTCTACAGTACAAGCTTCTTACATTTTCTACTCCTATTCCACATCGTTACCTACCGCTAGCTTTATAATAGGGCCATAACTAGGGTGGTGCAGAGTGTGCCACCACACATAGCACTGCAGGGTAGGGTGTGCTGTTGTCTGCACTTATCAATTATTTTTTAATTACTTTCACTTGTAGCTTCCCCATTTTTTAAACTTAGCATCTCCTGACCCCCTTGTCTCCTTTCCCCACCCCTTCCATTGCTAATACCTATACAACAATGATGAACTTAACTTGAGAGCTTTTTGTTATTCAGTCACACTTCCCTTTATTACATTTCAAGATGCTGACATACCTGGGATTCAAACCCATTGCCTTTGACATTTCATTCAGATACTTCATTGAGAGATCTGTTCTTGCATAGAAAGCTAGAAAATTCTAAGATAGAGAATTCTATTTACTCTGTGAAAAATATCAGCATTGCCTCTGAGCAGATTTATGCAGTGTGCGGCTGCAAGTGATTAGATGTGTGACTGCACACTACATATATCTGCTCTATAACAATGCTGATTATTGTTTTTACATCTACTGACACTAAGGCCTGAATTCAATTAGCTGTGTTAACCAATAACGTGGGTTACAATGAGTCGATCTTTCCCTTTCACTGGCTAATCTTGTTTGTGTTGTCTGTTATGTTGCTTTGGTGTTAATGTTTGTTGATCCCCCCTCAATTCATTTATTGGTCATTCCAGGTTTCAACCCTCAATGTGTTTGGGTAGTGGGTCATTTTTAGATGTTTTAGGTGGCTTGATGCCCATTGGCGACAGATCCCTCTTTTTTCCCCACATTGCTCTGTTCGGTGTTATAGGCTTTTATTGCACTGGACTCTGTAATATGATGTCCAAAGTTTCACCTATTCCCTATACCAATGGTAGCCAACCCTGGTCCTCAAGAGCTACCAACAGATCACGTTTTCCAGCTCACCAAGCAGGTGCACAGGTGCAGTCATCACTGACACATTTTAAAAGATCCACAGATGGAGATAATTACTTAACTTGTGATTCTGTGAGGAGACCTGGAAAACTTTAACTGTTGGTAGCTCTCAAGGACCAGGGTTGGCTACCCCTGCCCTATACACTAGTTCAGTGGCTCCCAAACTGTGTGTCTAAGCACTTTGGTGTGCCGCGAGGCTCTTGTGGTGACTCGGGTGTCAGAACCAAATCAAACTATTTATGGTCAAAGTGATAGGCAAAACCAGTTCTAATGGCTGCCAATCATAAAACATGTGGTCTTGTACAGAAGCACTACCTAAGGATGACCGGCATGATTTACTTAATTAATATTTTCTTCCAAATTTATCAATAAAATGAATTTTATCCTTGGGGTGATGTGAAAAAATACTGATACTCTAGGGCGCCGTGATTCAAGAAAGTTTGCGAACCACTGGTCTAGTTATTTGCCTTGTAGGGAACTACTTAGGTAAATCCATTAATCTAATTTAAGCAGTAAAGGTGAACATAAAATGGCTTGTGGATTCATTTGTTGGAACAAAATTTGCATGGTCTGAAACAATACCCACTGTTTGTGGTGTCCTGCTAGTGGTCCTTAGATGGGCAAGGCATGTAGAAAGGTAAATTCGGCTGTTGGGCATTTTGCTGTAAGTTATGGAAGTGTGGTGCTGAGACATCACATGCTGCATTGCAATTACGCCCACCTGTATGTACAGAATTGTATCCATCTCTCTGAAAAGGGATTTGGTGTCTATTTGGAGAAACATTTTCAGGGCACATAGATGAAGTCATTGCAAGTTCTGTTTCAGGTGTGTTTTTGAGAGATTTGTCTGCTGTTAGATAGAAGTTACTGTAGGTTACTAGTGCTATTTGGAGCATTTTACCTTTGATGATATCACCCACATAGAGCTTGTTGATACCACTCCCATGGGGGATCCATATTCCTCATGTTATTTGTGAAGGAGGAGACACCGTGCTGGGGACTATGTTACTCTGGAGTGTGTGTTTTAATCCCCTTGGTTGAAAGGAAGTTGGTTATGGAATCATATCATGGGCCTTTACCTGTTTGCTAATACTTTAGTCTCTCCCTTTATATGTTGTATCAATTCTCATAATTTAATATTTTGTTTTATAGCTTGGTGGTAAATGTTCAGCTTCATTCTCTCTGCAAGGATAACTATCACATCATAGTATTACTGTGTCATGATCCTCATACTCCTACCACTGTGAATAGTGATTTGAACTTAATTGTTGTTCCAGATGTGCTTCATAATCATCTCAACTGCCCACATGGACTAACCAGTCCATAAAAGAAATGTTACTTTTACTAAAAAAAAAAACACTTTGACCTAAGTCTATTTTTGCTGACACTTTGTTTCTTCTTCACTTCTACAATTCGCTACAAATTAAATGACATTCAATACATGTAACATTTATTAGATATTGTGTCTTCACTAGTAAAAATTATATTAGACATTGTTGTAACTAGAGACTTGGAGGCCCCTGGCAATCTCTCAAGGTGGGACATCTATTTAATTTCTTTAAAACCCTTAGGTGTACATTTTTATGATATAAGAATAATTTCTATATCATGCATATTAGAAATATGTAAGGTGGTACGGTAAGGTAGTGCCAAATGCTGTAGCATGGGGGGGCGGTTAAAACATTTAAACATACCTTTAATGTTACATGTAATATGTGCGAAGGCTGTATGACCCTTGGGACTGGCAGTGCTGTGTCACAGCTGCGGCTGCACTCATGACGCAGCACTCAGCTTCAGTTCTTTTTCTTGTATAAGTCCGGTTCTAGACTGTCATTGGTTGATTACACAGGAGTCTAGGGCATACTTGCCTACTCTCCCGGAATGGCCGGGAGGCTCTCGAAAATCGGGTGACCCTCCTGGCCCCCCGGAAAAGCAGGCAAGCCTCCCGATTTATGTGCTCCCTCCTTGCCTGGCCGCCCACTTAGTGAGTAAAGTTGGCGGTCCAGGCAGCCGATGATGCATTTCTTGTTGAATCGCGTCATCATAGCCACGCCCCCTGCAGTAAAATGCCTGTAATAGCAGCATTATACAGAGGGGGCGTGGCTTAAATGACACGATATGTCAGCAATGCCCCTCCTCATTCCGCCTCTGCTCCGCCCCCTCTTCTTCTCACTACCCTTCCCCGCACCCTGCTGATCCGACCTGGCTGCTCTTTCCCGGAGAGAGCAGCCGAAAAGTCGGTAAGTATGGTCTATGGGCGGGCTTTTATAAGAAGGAGAAGCTGAGCACTGTTGTGCCCTGAGTACAGCGACTGCTGTGAAACACACAGCGCTGCCGATACCCAGGTTTATCATACCATTTTACTTAGAAGTTACAACTCTAAGTAAACTGAAATGTAACTTAATAGTACTACGTACACAGAAATTAATTGCCAAATCACATATTTAGTCTACATTGTTTAGTGACTGATTTCGAGGTGGGCCCCCACTACCTTGTGTACACCTGAACATTTGCCAATCTAGCCACCCTGCAGTTAGGCCTCTGTCATTAGAGGAGTATAGCCAGACTGACTTTGTTGTTTAGTACAGCAATTAAATTTCCTAAATTACAGGCAAACAAAATGCTGATTCATGACCCAACTTTTGCCTCTCTTTTACCATTTTTGTTGTATTACAGTATATTAAAACTAACAAGGGATTCAATGGCAAAGATAAAGTATGCACTGTATTGTAAAGATGTGTGAAGACTCCCGTGTTTTTATTCTTTTTTTTTTTTTTTGTTCCTACAGCATTCGTAATATCAATAACCCTCATTTCCAGTCAAGTGTGAAACTTCTGAAATCATGAGGGATGTTTACAAACAATCAAAAAAACACAAGAATTCAGTTTTTAGATCTGAGCTTCCAAACTTGTCAGAATGACCCTTGCCAGGACTTGGTTCAACTTGGGATCCCAAAATGATCTGAGCCGGGACTTGGTTTATATCAGGATCCCAAGGTTTGGGTGTGTTCAATTTCAGCAAAACTGAATTGCTCATCTCTACTTTATTGTAACCTACAATATTGCCACTATTATGAGTTATTTCCTATTTTATTTCTGCTTATGAGCTGTACAAGCAGAAGTAAAACTGTATGTGTGACTACTAGACTGATTTCTAACTTAAAATCATTGTGTTTTTTTGTGTGTTTTTTTTAGAAAAGAGAACAGTTGTCACGTTATATATAAAATTCTGTAACAATGAAGCAGTGCTATCTTATTATTAAACCAGAACCTAGAAAGGAAGTGTATAGAAGATGCAGGTACATAGAGGTTGGTTTGGTGTACTGTACGTCATTGCGCTGTTGCTTCATTAATTGGTTGTCAGAGCACCAAGCAGTAAAAATGAAAAGTGGTTTGTTGGTACATTAATAATATGCGTGGTCCAGAAACTTAGAATGCAGTAGTACATCCAGATAATGTGATCGTTCAAGGATATGCAGCATCACAATCTTAAGTCAAACAAAATTACTTAGTTGTGATTTTTCTTTCCAGTAAATTTAGAAAAATAAGTATGTCAAGAAGATAATAATTGTTGCAGACATCAGTGCTTACAGTAGATTCCCCTCCCTGAGGGAAAGAAATTAATTTCAAAGGTGTTACAATGTTTTGTCCGGAGAACTAGAAAATATTTTTCAGATATGACTCGGTACCAGGTTTTAAATAGAAACATGTTTGGCATTTATGAAAATGGCACAAAATGATTTGCTTAATAATATTAAAAATTAAATATAAAATAAAATAACTTCAATACTGAGCTTGTTATGAAAAAAATAAATTGATAGAAGTTCAAAATGGGGATTGACTAAAAATAGTAAATTGTAGTTATATTTGTGTCAGACAACTGGTAAAGGTATACCTGATGGGTGGGGAAGGGGGTGGAAACAGTTGAGAGAAAAGAGAAAATTAGTGTACATAGGGGTAATTCCAAGTTGATCGCAGCAGGAAAATTGTTAGCAGTTGGGCAAAACCATGTGCACTGCAGGGGGGGGGGGCAGATATAACATTTGCAGAGAGAGTTAGATTTGGGTGGGTTATTTTGTTTCTGTGCAGGGTAAATACTGGATGCTTTATTTTTAAACTGCAAATTAGATTGCAGATTGAACACACCACACCCAAATCTAACTCTCTCTGCACATGTTATATCTGCCTCCCCTGCAGTGCACATGGTTTTGCCCAACTGTTATCAAAATTCCTGCTGCAATCAACTTGGTATTACCCCCATAAATGGGTAATCTCATATACCTTATAGAAAAGATCAGGGGCGGATTGGGATGGAAAACTAGCCCGGGAAGTTTATTGAAGCAGCCCTAATGGGGATGCAGTCTGATGAGGGGGTGGGGTCGTAGGGCCTGATTGTACACAGTTGTGGCCTTCCTTTCATCTTTTGCTGCAGTTGTCTGAGGCTGGGGTGGATTGGGAATGAAACCTGTAAAATCTTGTAGCCATAGCAGCATCACTGCATGGCAGAGTTGCTGTACTGCAGATATGGAATAAGAGACTGAATGGGAGCAATGCAGTGTACTGAGTGCGGTGGGCGGCATTTCATGTGGGGGCACATGGCAACACACAAAACAGGACCCACAGACATGTCTGCCTACCAGGAATCTTCCTGGTGTGCCCTATGGCCAATCCACCCATGGAAAAGACAGAGAAGGCAGAGAATGACAGTGAAACATCAAACAGCATAGAGGCTGAGGGGTCAGCATACAGACTAATTCTATTGCTAGGATACAACCTTGCAATAAAGCATACAGTACAATTGGAGAACATATAAGACCTCATGTGAAACATGCCCCATGGCATGCATATGCAACCTAATGAGACTTGCACACATCCTCAGCTATGCTTCTACTTCGGAGTATATTTTTCAGGAACTAAAGTCATGATATAAAAATGTGTTGATGATGATGATGATGACATCAATACTGGTATATCTACTTCTGATTAACAGGAAAGTAGAGTATTATTTAATTTTTAAAGCTACGGCAGGTGTTGGTTTTTCATTACATATTATAGGGAGGTTCAGTTTGATTTGTTGACATTCAAAATGTTGACAATCATACTGTCAAATCTATGTTGACAGGCACACCATGTTGACACAGTACATGCTGACATGTTTATTTTGTCAACGTGTACCATGTCTACTTGCAAGTTGCAACATGTCACCTTTGACATAAAGTCGATATGTTCACAATGTCCACACTTATATTCAACATTAACCCTTAACATAATTTTAACCCCAAAGCTAATTAATCATGTTTGTTCCTTATCTCTCACCATCTTTTTATAAGAAGAAAACTTTTGTTTTATTACAGTGGTAGAGGATTTTGAGGTGGTAACATGAGGAACTGATTGTAAACCTTCCCCATTTCAAGAATGTGGTTCCGCTTTAAAGGAATGGTACAAATGTGTCCTCATACATCTGGGAGTATGTTTACTAAGGTGCCGGTTTTTAGAAGTGGAGATGTTGACCATAGCAACCAATCAAATTCTCCTTTTCATTCATCTAGCACCTTTTAGAAGTCAATAGCTAGAATCTGATCGGTTGCTATGGGCAACATCTCCACTTAAAAAAACTAGAGATGTGTGCCAACGCCCGTGTTTTGGTTTAAGTTTTGAATCTGTATTTTTTTAAGGGGGATTTGGTTTTGGTTCTAATTTTGCAAAACCACCCTCACGTGTTTTGGTTTTGGATCTGTATTTTGTTTTCTAATGTTAAATACAGCTAAAATCACGTTTGGGCCTTTTTTTTTTGTTCCTACAGTATTACTAACCTCAATAACATTAATTTCCAGCCATTTCCAGTAAATTTTGACCACCTAACAGCTCACAATATTGTTTTCACCAACACTGGCCAAAGGCTGCAGTGAGCATTCTTGTTACTAAGCAAAAGGGCAGCGTCACAAACACATAGCAGTTTATAGCACATCTGTTAAACATTGCCACACAGCAGTGACTGAAAAGAATAGTGGTGCAAGATGGAATTGTTCTTGGGCCCTTCCACCCACCCTTATGTTGGATATTGAATAGGACAGGCACAGTTTAACAAACCAAATACTTCAGCAACAGTGACTGTCATTTTTATGGCTGAAGTGCTTGCTTTGTTTAGGCCCCCACAAAACAATATAACAATGGGCTAAGAATAACACTGCTTTTTTGTTTATGATCTCTTCTTCACAGTGGGAAGATGTCATTATCATCCTCACCCTCATCAGTGTTAACATTATCATCACATAATATTATCTCATTCTCGCTGGAATCCACCATTACATGTTTCTGTACTTTGACATAATTGGTGGGAAAGGTCTTCCTCATGGAATTTGTAGTTAATTTTTTTGAACATCATTTTTCCACATTTTGAAAAAGTGGCTGCCTACACTGATTGTTCACAGGTTTCCCGGCTTTGCTGAAAACTCTTTCCGAGTACACACTGGTGGGTGGGCAGCTTTAGTAAAGCGTTGTGAGTTTGTACAATGGGTTCCAAATAGCCTTTTTTACTCCCAGTAATTAAAGGGACTGTCTGACATGTTCATTTGTACTGTATACAGTCACTAAAATAACCCTCCACCATTCCATGAATGGATACCATATCAGATTGAGTCATGGTAGAGGTGACACTAATGTAGGGCAATTAATGTGGTGGCACAGCACCTACTGAGCATTATTGTAAGACCGTGCCACTGCCTGGAACTGAACACACACACATTTTGCAAAAAAAATATTTTTCTCGTTTTTAACAAATGACATAAACTTCACACTGTGTCTGTCACATGGCTTATAAGAGTGTGGTGACATGGCTTGGACCTGAACAAAGACAAGTTTTACCCAAAAAAACTTTTTAGCCTTTTTTTTAACAAATGACAACTTTACTTTGTGACTCTCACAGTGTTTATAATATTAATGGGTAGCACAGCATGGCCCTGAACACACAAGCTATGCACCCACTACCCTGTGTAAAGAGTGTAGCACTTGGGAAGCATTCGCATGCACACGCAAGCTCCCGCTCCCATAGGCATTAGTGCAGTGTTTACACAATGCATCAGGGTATGCAACACATCACGGCACCACTACACCACGCTACTATATGCAGCAACATCTTATAAGGACACATCTGTACATTATTAACAGTTATATGGCACCTACTGAGCATTATTGTAACACTGTGCCAATGTATTGCCCTAAACACACTCAACATTTTTCATATTTATTTTTTCACACACTGCTGCGAATTACTGCACTTATATTATAGTCTTGGTGGCACACACCAAAAACTTGCGGGCACCAGTGTGCACCAATAAAGGATTAGTACTGCCCTGTATTCTGTTAGGAGCTCTGGGATGCACTGTAGGCAGTGACAAAAAAACAACACCAGTGTGTGCCAAGGGGTAATGCTGCCCCTGTATTAGGAGCTCTGGGCTGCACTGCAACCTTCACAGCCGGAGTAAAATGGCACCATCACCGGGGGGCCTTATATAGAATCCAAAACCTGTGGGAATCTGACAGCGACAGGATAACATTTTGCCTCGATTTGGGATCCGAGTCAGGCAGGAAAACCTTAGGTGGGCTCGGATCCAGGCTCAGATTGCAATGTTTGGGTGGGTCTGGCTATTGGAGAACCAGACCCGATAATCTCTAATAATTACAGGGGGATCCCACACTGTGAATTTCTCTGTTATAGTGTAACCTTCTGGCTTTGCAAAGCCTAGTATTCGTTACTACTTATTGCTAATGCTTTTGCAGGGGGAGGCTCACACTGCTTGTCCTCCTGCTTTAGCTTTCAAAAGCCCTGAAAATAACATTGATGCTACCAGCACCACAACAAAGCAGCAGTACTTCCTGTGCCTCTGGGTATGGGAAGTAGATCATTGCCCGGAACATCCTAATGGTGTTCTATGCAGCTCCACAGGCTGCAGGGTGCCCTCCTGGGCATCCCTTGAACACTCCTATCGGCTCTGCTGTAGCGCTACAGGTGGCAGGGTTTCGTCCAGGTACCCTGCGAGCTACATGCAGGTACTGCCACCAGGGACCCGTGGTGTGTGTGACGGCACCACTTGTACACACCACTAGTTATGGCCCTGGGTGCTACTGTAGATGATCATTTAAGTATGGGCTGCGGTATTTTCTATATGTATTTATTTATTTATTTCAATGTAATAATAATAATAGTAATAATAATAATAATAATAATAATAATAATAATAATAATAGTAATAATAGTAATAGTAATAGTAATAATAATAGTATTAATAATAAAACTATTTTATGCGGCACAATTAATAAATCAAATTATGAACTGTTGTATTCTGTGGGATGCTGGTTCACCATACTCAAAGAAAAAAAAATGACAATGGCGCTCTGTCCTCTGATACATGAATAATATGCAAATATAATGGAATGAATTAAGCTGGTGGTTAATGGGAGTTTCAACCTTTACAGAATGGATGCATAATTAAAAATCTTGCGACTCTTTATAATCTCCAAAATATACACTTTAATGTTGACAAAATTACACAGATAAAAAATCAGATTTACAGATCCATAACATTAAAACAAAATTAATAAATGAATATCTCCCTTATATCTATTCTTCATAGCTATTGCTGGTTTTATCCTTATTTAAGAAATTTTTTAGCAATGTTGTTAATAAATATACTGCAATAGGTAGCTGTTCAACTCCTAGGGTTTTTTGGATCTAATAGTGGGAGTATTATTAATAAATAATACTGGGTTTAGATTAGAGATGAGCGGGTTCGGTTTCTCTGAATCCGAACCCGCACGAACTTCATGTTTTTTTTCACGTGTCCGAGCGACTCGGATCTTCCCGCCTTGCTCGGTTAACCCGAGCGCGCCCGAACGTCATCATGACGCTGTCGGATTCTCGCGAGGCTCGGATTCTATCGCGAGACTCGGATTCTATATAAGGAGCCGCGCGTCGCCGCCATTTTCACACGTGCATTGAGATTGATAGGGAGAGGACGTGGCTGGCGTCCTCTCCATTTAGATTAGGAGAGAGAGAGAGAGATTGACCTGAGGCTGATACTGTAGAAGAGAGTGCAGAGTTTAGTGACTGACCACAGTGACCACCAGCAGTGCAGTTGTTTTATTTAATATATCCATTCTCTGCCTGAAAAAAACGGTACACACAGTGACTCAGTCACATACCATATCTGTGTGCACTGCTCAGCCCAGTGTGCTGCATGCCTGCATCATCTATGTATATATTATATATCTGACTGTGCTCAGCTCACACAGCTTATAATTGTGGGGGAGACTGGGGAGCACTGCAGTGCCAGTTATAGGTTATAGCAGGAGCCAGGAGTACAAGACAGTCACATACCATATCTGTGTGCACTGCTCAGCCCAGTGTGCTGCATCATCTATGTATATATTATATATCTGACTGTGCTCAGCTCACACAGCTTATAATTGTGGGGGAGACTGGGGAGCACTGCAGTGCCAGTTATAGGTTATAGCAGGAGCCAGGAGTACATATTATATTAAAATTAAACAGTGCACACTTTTGCTGCAGGAGTGCCACTGCCAGTGTGACTGACCAGTGACCTGACCACACTGACCACCAGTATAGTTAGTAGTATACTATATTGTGACTGCCTGAAAAAGTTAAACACTCGTCGTGTGACTTCACTTGTGTGGTGTTTTTTTTTTTATTCTATAAAAAACTCATTCTGCTGACAGACAGTGTCCAGCAGGTCCGTCATTATATAATATATATACCTGTCCGGCTGCAGTAGTGATATATATATATTTTTTATATCATTATTTATCATCCAGTCGCAGCAGACACAGTACGGTAGTTCACGGCTGTAGCTACCTCTGTGTCGGCACTCGGCAGTCCATCCATAATTGTATACCACCTACCCGTGTTTTTTTTTTCTTTCTTCTTTATACATACATACTACTACATCTCTTTATCAACCAGTCTATATTAGCAGCAGACACAGTACAGTACGGTAGTTCACGGCTGTGGCTACCTCTGTGTCGGCACTCGGCAGTCCGTCCATAATTGTATACCACCTAACCGTGGTTTTTTTTTCTTTCTTCTTTATACATACATACTACGACATCTCTTTATCAACCAGTCTATATTAGCAGCAGACACAGTACAGTACGGTAGTTCACGACTGTGGCTACCTCTGTGTCGGCACTCGGCAGTCCGTCCATAATTGTATACCACCTAACCGTGGTTTTTTTTTCTTTCTTCTTCATACATACATACTACGACATCTCTTTATCAACCAGTCTATATTAGCAGCAGACACAGTACAGTACGGTAGTTCACGGCTGTGGCTACCTCTGTGTCGGCACTCGGCAGTCCGTCCATAATTGTATACCACCTAACCGTGGTTTTTTTGTCTTTCTTCTTTATACATACATACTACGACATCTCTTTATCAACCAGTCTATATTAGCAGCAGACACAGTACAGTACGGTAGTTCACGGCTGTGGCTACCTCTGTGTCGGCACTCGGCAGTCCGTCCATAATTGTATACCACCTAACCGTGGTTTTTTTTTCTTTCTTCTTCATACATACATACTACGACATCTCTTTATCAACCAGTCTATATTAGCAGCAGACACAGTACAGTACGGTAGTTCACGGCTGTGGCTACCTCTGTGTCGGCACTCGGCAGTCCGTCCATAATTGTATACCACCTACCCGTGGTTTTTTTTTCTTTCTTCTTTATACATACATACTACTACATCTCTTTATCAACCAGTCTATATTAGCAGCAGACACAGTACAGTACGGTAGTTCACGGCTGTGGCTACCTCTGTGTCGGCACTCGGCAGTCCGTCCATAATTGTATACCACCTACCCGTGGTTTTTTTTTCTTTCTTCTTCATACATACATACTACGAAATCTCTTTATCAACCAGTCTATATTAGCAGCAGACACAGTACAGTACGGTAGTTCACGGCTGTGGCTACCTCTGTGTCGGCACTCGGCAGTCCGTCCATAATTGTATACCACCTAACCGTGGTTTTTTTTTCTTTCTTCTTCATACATACATACTACGACATCTCTTTATCAACCAGTCTATATTAGCAGCAGACACAGTACGGTAGTTCACGGCTGTAGCTACCTCTGTGTCGGCACTCGGCAGTCCGTCCATAATTGTATACTAGTATCCATCCATCTCCATTGTTTACCTGAGGTGCCTTTTAGTTGTGCCTATTAAAATATGGAGAACAAAATGTTGAGGTTCCAAAATTAGGGAAAGATCAAGATCCACTTCCACCTCGTGCTGAAGCTGCTGCCACTAGTCATGGCCGAGACGATGAAATGCCAGCAACGTCGTCTGCCAAGGCCGATGCCCAATGTCATAGTACAGAGCATGTCAAATCCAAAACACAAAATATCAGTAAAAAAAGGACTCCAAAACCTAAAATTAAATTGTCGGAGGAGAAGCGTAAACTTGCCAATATGCCATTTACCACACGGAGTGGCAAGGAACGGCTGAGGCCCTGGCCTATGTTCATGGCTAGTGGTTCAGCTTCACATGAGGATGGAGGCACTCAGCCTCTCGCTAGAAAAATGAAAAGACTCAAGCTGGCAAAAGCAGTAGCACCGCAAAGAACTGTGCGTTCTTCGAAATCCCAAATCCACAAGGAGAGTCCAATTGTGTCGGTTGCGATGCCTGACCTTCCCAACACTGGACGTGAAGAGCATGCGCCTTCCACCATTTGCACGCCCCCTGCAAGTGCTGGAAGGAGCACCCGCAGTCCAGTTCCTGATAGTCAGATTGAAGATGTCAGTGTTGAAGTACACCAGGATGAGGAGGATATGGGTGTTGCTGGCGCTGGGGAGGAAATTGACCAGGAGGATTCTGATGGTGAGGTGGTTTGTTTAAGTCAGGCACCCGGGGAGACACCTGTTGTCCGTGGGAGGAATATGGCCGTTGACATGCCTGGTGAAAATACCAAAAAAATCAGCTCTTCGGTGTGGAACTATTTCAACAGAAATGCGGACAACAGGTGTCAAGCCGTGTGTTCCCTTTGTCAAGCTGTAATAAGTAGGGGTAAGGACGTTAACCACCTCGGAACATCCTCCCTTATACGTCACCTGCAGCGCATTCATAATAAGTCAGTGACAAGTTCAAAAACTTTGGGTGACAGCGGAAGCAGTCCACTGACCAGTAAATCCCTTCCTCTTGTAACCAAGCTCACGCAAACCACCCCACCAACTCCCTCAGTGTCAATTTCCTCCTTCCCCGGGAATGCCAATAGTCCTGCAGGCAATGTCACTGGCAATTCTGACGAGTCCTCTCCTGCCTGGGATTCCTCCGATGCATCCTTGCGTGTAACGCCTACTGCTG
Source organism: Pseudophryne corroboree (assembly GCF_028390025.1). NCBI lineage: Eukaryota > Metazoa > Chordata > Amphibia > Anura > Myobatrachidae > Pseudophryne > Pseudophryne corroboree. The sequence continues at coordinate 379,825,633 of NC_086444.1, read as the reverse complement.
CTGGCGCTGCTGTTGTTGCTGCTGGGAGTCGATGGTCATCCCAGAGGGGAAGTCGTAAGCCCACTTGTACTACTTCCAGTAAGCAATTGACTGCTCAACAGTCCTTTGCGAGGAAGATGAAATATCACAGCAGTCATCCTGCTGCAAAGCGGATAACTGAGGCCTTGACAACTATGTTGGTGTTAGACGTGCGTCCGGTATCCGCCGTTAGTTCACAGGGAACTAGACAATTTATTGAGGCAGTGTGCCCCCGTTACCAAATACCATCTAGGTTCCACTTCTCTAGGCAGGCGATACCGAGAATGTACACGGACGTCAGAAAAAGACTCACCAGTGTCCTAAAAAATGCAGTTGTACCCAATGTCCACTTAACCACGGACATGTGGACAAGTGGAGCAGGGCAGACTGAGGACTATATGACTGTGACAGCCCACTGGGTAGATGTATGGACTCCCGCCGCAAGAACAGCAGCGGCGGCACCAGTAGCAGCATCTCGCAAACGCCAACTCTTTCCTAGGCAGGCTACGCTTTGTATCACCGGTTTCCAGAATACGCACACAGCTGAAAACCTCTTACGGCAACTGAGGAAGATCATCGCGGAATGGCTTACCCCAATTGGACTCTCCTGTGGATTTGTGGCATCGGACAACGCCAGCAATATTGTGTGTGCATTAAATATGGGCAAATTCCAGCACGTCCCATGTTTTGCACATACCTTGAATTTGGTGGTGCAGAATTATTTAAAAAACGACAGGGGCGTGCAAGAGATGCTGTCGGTGGCCAGAAAAATTGCGGGACACTTTCGGCGTACAGGCACCACGTACAGAAGACTGGAGCACCACCAAAAACTACTGAACCTGCCCTGCCATCATCTGAAGCAAGAAGTGGTAACGAGGTGGAATTCAACCCTCTATATGCTTCAGAGGTTGGAGGAGCAGCAAAAGGCCATTCAAGCCTATACAATTGAGCACGATATAGGAGGTGGAATGCACCTGTCTCAAGCGCAGTGGAGAATGATTTCAACGTTGTGCAAGGTTCTGATGCCCTTTGAACTTGCCACACGTGAAGTCAGTTCAGACACTGCCAGCCTGAGTCAGGTCATTCCCCTCATCAGGCTTTTGCAGAAGAAGCTGGAGACATTGAAGGAGGAGCTAACACGGAGCGATTCCGCTAGGCATGTGGGACTTGTGGATGGAGCCCTTAATTCGCTTAACAAGGATTCACGGGTGGTCAATCTGTTGAAATCAGAGCACTACATTTTGGCCACCGTGCTCGATCCTAGATTTAAAGCCTACCTTGGATCTCTCTTTCCGGCAGACACAAGTCTGCTGGGGTTGAAAGACCTGCTGGTGAGAAAATTGTCAAGTCAAGCGGAACGCGACCTGTCAACATCTCCTCCTTCACATTCTCCCGCAACTGGGGGTGCGAGGAAAAGGCTCAGAATTCCGAGTCCACCCGCTGGCGGTGATGCAGGGCAGTCTGGAGCGACTGCTGATGCTGACATCTGGTCCGGACTGAAGGACCTGACAACGATTACGGACATGTCGTCTACTGTCACTGCATATGATTCTCTCACCATTGAAAGAATGGTGGAGGATTATATGAGTGACCGCATCCAAGTAGGCACGTCACACAGTCCATACTTATACTGGCAGGAAAAAGAGGCAATTTGGAGGCCATTGCACAAACTGGCTTTATTCTACCTAAGTTGCCCTCCCACAAGTGTGTACTCCGAAAGAGTGTTTAGTGCCGCCGCTCACCTTGTCAGCAATCGGCGTACGAGGTTACATCCAGAAAATGTGGAGAAGATGATGTTCATTAAAATGAATTATAATCAATTCCTCCGCGGAGACATTGACCAGCAGCAATTGCCTCCACAAAGTACACAGGGAGCTGAGATGGTGGATTCCAGTGGGGACGAATTGATAATCTGTGAGGAGGGGGATGTACACGGTGATATATCGGAGGGTGATGATGAGGTGGACATCTTGCCTCTGTAGAGCCAGTTTGTGCAAGGAGAGATTAATTGCTTCTTTTTTGGGGGGGGTCCAAACCAACCCGTCATATCAGTCACAGTCGTGTGGCAGACCCTGTCACTGAAATGATGGGTTGGTTAAAGTGTGCATGTCCTGTTTTGTTTATACAACATAAGGGTGGGTGGGAGGGCCCAAGGACAATTCCATCTTGCACCTCATTTTTCTTTTATTTTTCTTTGCGTCATGTGCTGTTTGGGGAGGGTTTTTTGGAAGGGACATCCTGCGTGACACTGCAGTGCCACTCCTAAATGGGCCCGGTGTTTGTGTCGGCCACTAGGGTCGCTAATCTTACTCACACAGTCAGCTACCTCATTGCGCCTCTTTTTTTCTTTGCGTCATGTGCTGATTGGGGAGGGTTTTTTGGAAGGGACATCCTGCGTGACACTGCAGTGCCACTCCTAAATGGGCCCGGTGTTTGTGTCGGCCACTAGGGTCGCTAATCTTACTCACACAGTCAGCTACCTCATTGCGCCTCTTTTTTTCTTTGCGTCATGTGCTGATTGGGGAGGGTTTTTTGGAAGGGACATCCTGCGTGACACTGCAGTGCCACTCCTAAATGGGCCCGGTGTTTGTGTCGGCCACTAGGGTCGCTAATCTTACTCACACAGTCAGCTACCTCATTGCGCCTCTTTTTTTCTTTGCGTCATGTGCTGATTGGGGAGGGTTTTTTGGAAGGGACATCCTGCGTGACACTGCAGTGCCACTCCTAAATGGGCCCGGTGTTTGTGTCGGCCACTAGGGTCGCTAATCTTACTCACACAGTCAGCTACCTCATTGCGCCTCTTTTTTTCTTTGCGTCATGTGCTGATTGGGGAGGGTTTTTTGGAAGGGACATCCTGCGTGACACTGCAGTGCCACTCCTAAATGGGCCCGGTGTTTGTGTCGGCCACTAGGGTCGCTAATCTTACTCACACAGTCAGCTACCTCATTGCGCCTCTTTTTTTCTTTGCGTCATGTGCTGATTGGGGAGGGTTTTTTGGAAGGGACATCCTGCGTGACACTGCAGTGCCACTCCTAAATGGGCCCGGTGTTTGTGTCGGCCACTAGGGTCGCTAATCTTACTCACACAGTCAGCTACCTCATTGCGCCTCTTTTTTTCTTTGCATCATGTGCTGATTGGGGAGGGTTTTTTGGAAGGGACATCCTGCGTGACACTGCAGTGCCACTCCTAAATGGGCCCGGTGTTTGTGTCGGCCACTAGGGTCGCTAATCTTACTCACACAGTCAGCTACCTCATTGCGCCTCTTTTTTTCTTTGCGTCATGTGCTGATTGGGGAGGGTTTTTTGGAAGGGACATCCTGCGTGACACTGCAGTGCCACTCCTAAATGGGCCCGGTGTTTGTGTCGGCCACTAGGGTCGCTAATCTTACTCACACAGTCAGCTACCTCATTGCGCCTCTTTTTTTCTTTGCGTCATGTGCTGATTGGGGAGGGTTTTTTGGAAGGGACATCCTGCGTGACACTGCAGTGCCACTCCTAAATGGGCCCGGTGTTTGTGTCGGCCACTAGGGTCGCTTATCTTACTCACACAGTCAGCTACCTCATTGCGCCTCTTTTTTTCTTTGCGTCATGTGCTGATTGGGGAGGGTTTTTTGGAAGGGACATCCTGCGTGACACTGCAGTGCCACTCCTAGATGGGCCAGGTGTTTGTGTCGGCCACTAGTGTCGCTTAGCTTAGTCATCCAGCGACCTTGGTGCAAATTTTAGGACTAAAAATAATATTGTGAGGTGTGAGGTATTCAGAATAGACTGAAAATGAGTGGAAATTATGGTTTTTGAGGTTAATAATAATATGGGATCAAAATGACCCCCAAATTCTATGATTTAAGCTGTTTTTTAGTGTTTTTTTAAAAAAACACCCGAATCCAAAACACACCCGAATCCGACAAAAAAAATTCGGTGAGGTTTTGCCAAAACGCGGTCGAACCCAAAACACGGCCGCGGAACCGAACCCAAAACCAAAACACAAAACCCGAAAAATTTCAGGCGCTCATCTCTAGTTTAGATATGATCACTGCAGCTTAGAAATAAATGTTCTATGTAAAAATAAAAGTAATGTGTGTGTATATATACTGTAGATAAAAAAAATGTAGGTTTCTGCTGTTGTGGGATTCACTCACGCCCTTTGTTTCTTTATTTAGCTTAATCAGAAATGTTGTACACAACATGGTGGTTATGGGGAGCCCATTATGGATGCATGAGGGAGGAGTATTTTCAGCGGGTGGTGCTACAGGAGCTTTTTAGCTTTTTAACGCATGTGCAGTGCAGTTTAAGAAAAGCGACATCTGGTGCACAGAAAGTTTTATTACATTCTCCAGCGCCGCAGTATGTTATTTTGCAATTTACTGTAGCTCAATGCTATTTAGAAAACCAAGCAGCGGTATGGCAGGGTACAAATAAGGCGCGCTGCATGGGGTATGGAGCAAATATGTACCAGGGCACATATATAGCATTCAGATGTTCTTGGGGGCAGAGAGGTTTTGTCTTGCTCACTACTGCTGACTGCATACTTGTGTGATTATTGCAAGTAACCATGACTCTGTCCAAATTTTCATTATTCAGACATTTGCTTGCCCCCTGTTTGACATTCCAAAAGATTTAGTGTCCTATCAGCTTACCACTTATGAGGATGTCCTTAGAAGTAGTCTCCATGAAAGACAAAGTCTGGGTATTGAGAGTGGTGGATACAAGGAACCACAATTTTTAAGTGATTGCCGACAGGTTATCAAAGAAAGTGATTAGTATTAGAATTTATGAAAAAACATCTATTTCTTATATGCATGCAAATTTTTTACATTGCAGCCTGCAAGTGCAAAGATTTTCAGTCTTGCTTTTGTCTGATGGATCGGAACATTCCTTCAAAGGAGCAGGCTTTCCTCCTGGACCAGAGGGGCAACTGCATCAGTCGCATAGGAGGTGTTGATATTTCTGAAATGGAAAAACTTCTTAAAGGATCAGTTCATCACGAGGATATTCTCCAAAGAGAGGTCAAGGTGATAGGATGAAGCTTTATACTCCAAATCTTTATTAATGGATTTTACAGGGAAAAATATTCGGAAAGTGAATCCACCGATGGTGACCAGTCATAATTACCATCATTAAGTCTTAAGGAGAAGTCTTCCACAGCTCAAATGCAAGTTAAGTTGAAGGAGATGGAACATACCTGACAAAGATTTGGTATGAGTGACAGAGCAACAGCAATGATAGCTACTTCTGTTTTTTAAGATGTTGGTCTAATATGCACAGATTCTCCCTACCTCATAACATATAAAAATAAATTTAGACAAGAGATACAAAAGGTACGAGAAGAGTTGAAACTGCAGGCACAACAAAATTCTGTTCCACTAAAAGTCTTATACTTTTATAGTCAAAAGGACGACATCCTTGCTCAAGTGAAACAAGAAGTGAAATTCTACTTACGTTCTATCAAAGAGGAGCATATTTTTTCATTTTATCTAAGCCTGCATCCAAAAACTTAAGTCATGTAGTACCTACTGTATATCAGGGAATGCATCTGACATTTGAAACAGCATCCATGAAGTTTTGATTGGAGAAGGAGGTACAGAGGAGCTTTTAGTCATAGGTTGTGATGGTACAGTTTGTTAGGTTCCTGGTGCTCAGAACAAGGGAGATGTTCATGAAGTGAGTCCAGAGCACCAGGACGTAACGCTGGGAAAGGGGAATGGAAAGGGAATAGCCCCTGGCGCCCTAACTCTGTTGTCTCACCCGTGCTGTCAGAAATCCCTTGCGAGACTATGGTTTCTTGAGCCCTTGGCAGCCGCGTTTGAAGGGCGGATTATGTCTGCCCAACTCCGAGGCCCCCCGGTCTTAGTGAGAGACAAAGGGAAATCCGAGACAGGATGATAACAAGAGGCCCTCTAACTAAGCAAACAGGCCAGGGGCTACAAGCTAACTAAAAACCTAAAGTATGTGCGGAGAAACCGCCAAAGGAAAATAACAACAAAGGAAATGCTGATCACACGCCGACACAATACCTTTGTGTACCGGCGGTGACAGCATAAGCAGAACCCTCTGCAAAACACCAGGGACAGAAACAATAATGAAATACAGCGGCCTAGGCCAACGGACGTGGCAGAGCCGCTACTCACGGAACCGGTACGAATACTGGCAAACGGACAGGAACCCTCAATGATGCCGACACACACTCTCAGAACTGGAGGACAGGCAGAATCCCAAACGACAGACCGGTGGACACCAGGAAACCAGGAACTTGACCAGGGATAGGCAAAGCCACTGGACCTCAGGGCAGGAACGCCTCACAGCAGGACACGGGATCAGACACAGGAATCGACACAGGGACTGACACAGGAATCAACACAGGAAGCAGCTAGTCAGACACTGCTATACAGGAGCTCAGGGACTGGCAGGAACCAGGTCAGACTTCACGCAGACTGAAAACCAAGAAATATCACCAGCATCTGTGAATTGCAGTCAGCCAGCATATAACAGAGAGGCCTAATTAATAATCTCGTGCAGCTGCCCTCTAGCATGACTCCAAACTGACAAGATACAATTAGCAGCCAGGTGAGGCTGAACACATGGGAACAAGCTGCAATTACACAGACCCACCAGCGGCAGCAGACAAGAGTATTCTAAAACAGAGCAACGGGAAATCCTGGCATGCAAGACAACTTTATAAACATAAAATAGGAATGAACCACTACCTGTGGTTCATAACAGTATCCCCTCCTTAAGGGTGAGCTCCGAGCACCCCATGACACCCACGGGGAACATAAACAGAAGTATAACATAAAATACAGAACAAAAATGCAAAACAGGAATGAGCCACAGCCGTGGCTCATAACACAGTTGTCAACAGAGGAGGGAAGAGTGGCATCAGTCTATGCCTGGAAGACAAGCTTGGTCGACCACTTCATTCGTTAATGTCTCCTCCACTTCAACAAACTTTCATTTAAAAATTTATTTGAAGTCATAAATATGGGTCACATTTGGACCAAAGTTATTCACTGCTCTTGAAGGTTCAAAATTGAAGGGTTGTGAATCTCTCCCAGTAGTCCATTACGACGCACTCTATTGTAACTTACCTGATATTTCATCTGCAGGTCTGAACAGGCTCTCAGTCAAAATGTGAGATACTGTATCAGAAAGTTCTTATGTTTATGTTCCAAAGGCACTTTGAGTTTATCTAGTGGACTCAGCACCTACGTCAACCTTTCATCTGTCTACTTTTTGTACCTGTAAACCTTTTGTACCTGTTGACCTAATGCATGTTGACCATATGTGCTCAACCTATTGACTTTCTACCTAGACAATGTAGATCTATTATACCACACCCCCTTGATATACATGTTGAATATGACAGTAACCTTAACCCAGTGAAAACACAAAAACAGTATCTTCCAATTGCTTCAGCAGAAGTACATGTTAGAGTCCAAATACTTGTTAAACTTCAAGACAAGTCTGACTCCAACCCAAATACATTTCATTAGGAAATTATAAATTTTCAAGTTCAATGATGAGCTTAGTCCCATTCAGAAATCCTGAATCTGCAATAATTGAGACAGAAAAAGATGCCATTGTATTTTCAGGAAGAGGCATGCCAGAGTTGATAAGTAATCTTTTTTTGTTGGTAAACACTATTCAGGAGTAGGTAACACGGGATCTACTGTAAATCACACATTTACATTATCTTTTACATTGTTTTTAAAAAACAATGCAAAAATAAATTCTGTTAGTAAATGTATGATTTAGACACTGAAACACAACATCAATGTAGACCAAGTTAAAATTTATAAAAATCAATCTTTAGTAAATTTGCTCCTAAGAGTGAGAAGTGAGTGCTTGGACACTTACAGAAGATGTAAGACTATGTTGGTCACTCACTTTTTTCTTGGGCTTGTTTCTAATAGAACCATGTTTAGCAAAAAAATGTCTATGGTCTGAGGCTTTCTTTGCCACTTTGGGTGGTGTATTGTAGAAAAGCCATTTTTTCCTTTTTTTACCAAATCACTACACATTTCCACTGCCAATAACCTCACGATGAACTGATGGTTTATTTGACATTGAGCATGCTTTATGTGATTTGAAACAGCCTTGCTTAAACTTTCTTCTTCCCACATCAAGTTTGTTTCCACTAGTAAATGATGTTAAATTATTAGTAGTGGTAGTGCCTATGTTGCTAGTACTAATATGATCATCCAAATCCATAAACTGATCCATCACTTATTATAACATATCTGAATTTACAATTAAATTGCAACTGGTAAACAGTATGTTATTAGTATGCAATAAGATAGGGTAAGGGGAAACTTGCAGCTTCCTAGGCAAACTGTAACTCCGCACACAAATACAAGATACATTTTTGGTGTATAAATACCAGCGTAGTAGCACAAACTTTTGCAGCTTGTTAGGTAAGGTGTGATATAACTCTGCACATAGTATAAGTACAATATTTTTTTCAACAGTGTTGGAAATTTTTATTTTTTTTGTAGTGGGGGGGGGGGGGGGGGATTGATAAGTGCAGTGACAAATACCAGCATAGTAGCCCAAACTTTTGCAGTTTCCTAGGTAAACTTCGATACATTTCTGCACACCATACATTATACAGTATGCACAATATAATTTTTTGTGGGTGCTTTTAATAATGTTGGCAACATATATTTTTGAGGTGGCAGATCATTTTCCTGATAAATACCGTGCCAGCATAGTAGCCCAAACCTTTGCAGATTCCTAGGAAAACTGTGTTACAATTCTGCAGACAATATATTATAAGTACAGGGTATATTTTTATGGGTGATTTTAAAAGTGATGAAAACTTAATTATTTTGAGGAGAAGAGGTAAATTTACTGACAAATACAATTGAGCAGTAAAAGAAGTAACTTTTATTTTTGATAGAATGCTTTGCACTGCAAACAATAAGTAGTGTAAACAATATATAGGTACTGTAAGATAATTTTTTATTAGGATGGAAATTTTTGGAAACTAGCAGGCTCTCAACCTGCCTCTCACTTTGTCTGTCACTCTCAGCCACTTGTATCAACTTTAAGTGTATTATAATAATTATAATTCATAGACAGGTCTTGTTAGCAAGGTAACAGGATATACTCGACTTAAGCTGCTGGCAATTCAGCAGAGAATGTTGGTGCAACCCAAAGGCAATGCAGACGCCTGCTCCAAGCCCTGAGGGGCACCTGCATGTACAGCAGCACCTGTGTGGTTCACAGCAGGATCCAAGTGTGACTGCTGATCTTCCAATAGAGCTCTGCGGCACACCCGCTGCTGTTGAGTTAATCAGCTCTGTCCCAGGAGCCAAGCTAACACCTGCGATATGGGACAAGACAGCTCCTGACTAGTATCGCTCAGCCTGCGCTGCAGCAAATGATGGTGCACCCGCCACTGCTGCTGGACTGAAGATAGTGAATGCTGATACTGCATGCCACAGATGGCTGTTTCTCAGTGTAGCAGAAGCCATGCAGTTTCACTGTGGACTCTGGTCCCTGTAGACTGTCATAAAGTGTTATCTATATAATTGTGTAAGTCGTGTATTTTTATACACATCATGTTTGTTTTCCCTTTTTTTTTTTTAAGAGGGGGGGAGTTACCAAACTCTAACTTGCCTCTGGGTGACTGGAATGAACTTACGCCCTTGGACAGAGTTGCTGTTGTTTTTGGACCTGCTTTATGTACGGTCTCTGAAAAGGAAACAAAGATCACTGCAGACTGTGGTGTTCTAAAGTTTAAAATAATGTGATTTGTAATACAAGTGTTACAAGCACAGCAGCCAGCCTGTGGACATCTGTAATTATTGATGCTGACAGTGATCCTTTCTCCCTTGCCTACATGTTCTAGTGTCTAAATGGCAAATGAGCATCTTTACAATGGCCTTATATGTGAGTGTAGCAACCATTGGAGTGCTTCAAAATAAGCTTTGATTCCAGCAAACAGTCAGTGCAATAGTTTCTTACCAAGGTTTACTAATCCCCATTCAAGAACAAAATGTAAGGGTGTGGTTCAATAGATCTACAGTAAAAAGATAGACAGTCAATAGGTTGACCCCAAATGGTTGACATGCAAAGGGTTGTCAGAGTGAAAAGGTCGACAGTGTGAACAGGCAATAGGTAGACAGTAGAAAAGGTTAAAAGGTACAAAAAGTCAACAGGCCAGGGTCTGCAGTATTCAGCACAAAAAGAGATGCCAAAACTGCACACTCTCCCATCTCTCACGCTGGCTGACTCACATAATCAGGGTTTTACACCTTGGCTATTCTTAACTGAGGAAAAAGTGTGGTTCTTTTCTGGGGCAGAGAAGGTTAGCTGTTTGCTCAAATGTGGGAGAGATCCAATCTGCCACCATGATAAAAAAAAATGCATGCACAGAGAATTATGGGAAATTTAGATTTAGCATTCCTCCCCTTGGGATTGATTTTTTTTATTAGAAACACACAAGCTATAAGATTTCTGGGATAACGGCATTTTGACTGTTGACAAAGTCTGAGTTTGAGCCCTGTAACCCTAAATTCGGCTGTCTGATTTCGGAGTCTGAACTGCTCTTCTGTATGTGTACACTTGGTTTGGTATTAGTCATCATCATACAGTAGGTGCACACTTAACTTGGTACAAAAGATACACCTACAGAAAAGGCAGATTTTTGTTTACATTGCCCTCACAACTCTATCTACATGAGTACAGATGGAGCCCTGCTCATCTATCCCTTTAATAGGATTAGAGATGTGCGGAGGGCACTTTTCGTGTTTTGAATCTGGATCATCGCTCATGTTTTGGATCTGGATTGGTTTTGCCAAAACCACCCTTTTTGTATTTTGGCTTTGGATTTGGATCTGAATGATTTTTTTTAAAAAACATAAAAATAGCTAAAATCACAGAATTTGGGGGTAATTTTGATCCTATGGTATTATTAACCTCAATAACATTAATTTCGACTCATTTCCAGTCTATTCTGAACACTTCACACCTCACAATATTGTTTTTAGGCCTAAAAGTTGCACCGAGGTACAGATGGGTTCATGTTTATCTTGACCTTTAATAGGATTAATTGAACCAGGGCAGTTGGACTTAATCCCCTGCTGTAATGACTTAATCCCCTGCTGTATTGTTCTCTGTATTGTATTGCAGCTGAGAACAATAGATGAAGGGTTTATGTTAATAAACCATGTTGTGCCTAGGCGCAGCAAACTAGCCAAGATAACCATGGACCCATCTGTAGCTGTATGACTAAGCCAGAGGTTCCCAAACTGTGTGCCGTGGCTCCCTGGGTTGCCTCGGTACACTTGCAGGGATGCCCTGGGTTGGTGGTTCAGGACCAATTCAAATTATTCATAGTCAATATAATAGGCAACACCAGTGCTGGTGGCTGCCAATCATAAAATATGTGGCCAAACAGAAGCGAATCCTGTCCCTCACCACACAAGTGACCCGAAGGATGACATATAAACTAGAGATGAGCGCCTGAAATTTTTCGGGTTTTGTGTTTTCGTTTTGGGTTCGGTTCCGCGGCCGTGTTTTGGGTTCGACCGCGTTTTGGCAAAACCTCACCGAATTTTTTTTGTCGGATTCGGGTGTGTTTTTGTTTTGGATTCGGGTGTTTTTTTCAAAAAACCCTAAAAAACAGCTTAAATCATAGAATTTGGGGGTCATTTTGATCCCATATTATTATTAACCTCAAAAACCATAATTTCCACTCATTTTCAGTCTATTCTGAATACCTCACACCTCACAATATTATTTTAATCCTAAAATTTACACCGAGGTCGCTGGATGACTAAGCTAAGCGACCCTAGTGGCCGACACAAACACCTGGCCCATCTAGGAGTGGCACTGCAGTGTCACGCAGGATGGCCCTTCCAAAAAACACTCCCCAAACAGCACATGACGCAAAGAAAAAAAGAGGTGCAATGAGGTAGCTGTGTGACTAAGCTCAGCGACCCAAGTGCCCGACACAAACACCTGGCCCATCTAGGAGTGGCACTGCAGTGTCACGCAGGATGTCCCTTCCAAAAAACCCTCCCCAAACAGCACATGACGCAAAGAAAAAAAGAGGCGCAATGAGGTAGCTGTGTGAGTAAGATTAGCGACCCTAGTGGCCGACACAAACACCGGGCCCATCTAGGAGTGGCACTGCAGTGTCACGCAGGATGTCCCTTCCAAAAAACCCTCCCCAAACAGCACATGACGCAAAGACAAATAAAAGAAAAAAGAGGTGCAAGATGGAATTGTCCTTGGGCCCTCCCACCCACCCTTATGTTGTATAAACAGGACATGCACACTTTAACCAACCCATCATTTCAGTGACAGGGTCTGCCACACGACTGTGACTGATATGACGGGTTGGTTTGGACCCCCACCAAAAAAGAAGCAATTAATCTCTCCTTGCACAAACTGGCTCTACAGAGGCAAGATGTCCACCTCATCATCATCCTCCGATATATCACCGTGTACATCCCCCTCCTCACAGATTATCAATTCGTCCCCACTGGAATCCACCATCTCAGCTCCCTGTGTACTTTCTGGAGGCAATTGCTGCTGGTCAATGTCTCCGCGGAGGAATTGATTATAATTCATTTTAATGAACATCATCTTCTCCACATTTTCTGGATGTAACCTCGTACGCCGATTGCTGACAAGGTGAGCGGCGGCACTAAACACTCTTTCGGAGTACACACTTGTGGGAGGGCAACTTAGGTAGAATAAAGCCAGTTTGTGCAAGGGCCTCCAAATTGCCTCTTTTTCCTGCCAGTATAAGTACGGACTGTCTGACGTGCCTACTTGGATGCGGTCACTCATATAATCCTCCACCATTCTTTCAATGGTGACAGAATCATATGCAGTGACAGTAGACGACATGTCCGTAATCGTTGTCAGGTCCTTCAGTCCGGACCAGATGTCAGCATCAGCAGTCGCTCCAGACTGCCCTGCATCACCGCCAGCGGGTGGGCTCGGAATTCTGAGCCTTTTCCTCGCACCCCCAGTTGCGGGAGAATGTGAAGGAGGAGATGTTGACAGGTCGCGTTCCGCTTGACTTGACAATTTTGTCACCAGCAGGTCTTTGCACCCCAGCAGACTTGTGTCTGCCGGAAAGAGAGATCCAAGGTAGGTTTTAAATCTAGGATCGAGCACGGTGGCCAAAATGTAGTGCTCTGATTTCAACAGATTGACCACCCGTGAATCCTTGTTAAGCGAATTAAGGGCTGCATCCACAAGTCCCACATGCCTAGCGGAATCGCTCCCTTTTAGCTCCTTCTTCAATGCCTCCAGCTTCTTCTGCAAAAGCCTGATGAGGGGAATGACCTGACTCAGGCTGGCAGTGTCTGAACTGACTTCACGTGTGGCAAGTTCAAAGGGCATCAGAACCTTGCACAACGTTGAAATCATTCTCCACTGCACTTGAGACAGGTGCATTCCACCTCCTATATCGTGCTCAATTGTATAGGCTTGAATGGCCTTTTGCTGCTCCTCCAACCTCTGAAGCATATAGAGGGTTGAATTCCACCTCGTTACCACTTCTTGCTTCAGATGATGGCAGGGCAGGTTCAGTAGTTTTTGGTGGTGCTCCAGTCTTCTGTACGTGGTGCCTGTACGCCAAAAGTGTCCCGCAATTCTTCTGGCCACCGACAGCATCTCTTGCACGCCCCTGTCGTTTTTTAAAAAATTCTGCACCACCAAATTCAAGGTATGTGCAAAACATGGGACGTGCTGGAATTTGCCCATATTTAATGCACACACAATATTGCTGGCGTTGTCCGATGCCACAAATCCACAGGAGAGTCCAATTGGGGTAAGCCATTCTGCGATGATCTTCCTCAGTTGCCGTAAGAGGTTTTTAGCTGTGTGCGTATTCTGGAAAGCGGTGATACAAAGCGTAGCCTGCCTAGGAAAGAGTTGGCGTTTGCGAGATGCTGCTACTGGTGCCGCCGCTGCTGTTCTTGCGGCGGGAGTCCATACATCTACCCAGTGGGCTGTCACAGTCATATAGTCCTCAGTCTGCCCTGCTCCACTTGTCCACATGTCCGTGGTTAAGTGGACATTGGGTACAACTGCATTTTTTAGGACACTGGTGAGTCTTTTTCTGACGTCCGTGTACATTCTCGGTATCGCCTGCCTACAGAAGTGGAACCTAGATGGTATTTGGTAACGGGGGCACACTGCCTCAATAAATTGTCTAGTTCCCTGTGAACTAACGGCGGATACCGGACGCACGTCTAACACCAACATAGTTGTCAAGGACTCAGTTATCCGCTTTGCAACAGGATGACTGCTGTGATATTTCATCTTCCTCGCAAAGGACTGTTGGACAGTCAATTGCTTACTGGAAGTAGTACAAGTGGGCTTACGACTTCCCCTCTGGGATGACCATCGACTCCCAGCAGCAACAACAGCAGCGCCAGCAGCAGTAGGCGTTACACGCAAGGATGCATCGGAGGAATCCCAGGCAGGAGAGGACTCGTCAGAATTGCCAGTGACATGGCCTGCAGGACTATTGGCATTCCTGGGGAAGGAGGAAATTGACACTGAGGGAGTTGGTGGGGTGGTTTGCATGAGCTTGGTTACAAGAGGAAGGGATTTACTGGTCAGTGGACTGCTTCCGCTGTCGGCCCAAGTTTTTGAACTTGTCACTGACTTATTATGAATGCGCTGCAGGTGACGTATAAGGGAGGATGTTCCGAGGTGGTTAACGTCCTTACCCCTACTTATTACAGCTTGACAAAGGGAACACACGGCTTGACACCTGTTGTCCGCATTTCTGGTGAAATACTTCCACACCGAAGAGCTGATTTTTTTGGTATTTTCACCAGGCATGTCAACGGCCCTATTCCTCCCACGGACAACAGGTGTCTCCCCGGGTGCCTGACTTAAACAAACCACCTCACCATCAGAATCCTCCTGGTCAATTTCCTCCCCAGCGCCAGCAACACCCATATCCTCCTCATCCTGGTGTACTTCAACACTGACATCTTCAATCTGACTATCAGGAACTGGACTGCGGGTGCTCCTTCCAGCACTTGCAGGGGGCGTGCAAATGGTGGAAGGCGCATGCTCTTCACGTCCAGTGTTGGGAAGGTCAGGCATCGCAACCGACACAATTGGACTCTCCTTGTGGATTTGGGATTTCGAAGAACGCACAGTTCTTTGCGGTGCTACTGCTTTTGCCAGCTTGAGTCTTTTCATTTTTCTAGCGAGAGGCTGAGTGCCTCCATCCTCATGTGAAGCTGAACCACTAGCCATGAACATAGGCCAGGGCCTCAGCCGTTCCTTGCCACTCCGTGTGGTAAATGGCATATTGGCAAGTTTACGCTTCTCCTCCGACAATTTTATTTTAGGTTTTGGAGTCCTTTTTTTACTGATATTTGGTGTTTTGGATTTGACATGCTCTGTACTATGACATTGGGCATCGGCCTTGGCAGACGACGTTGCTGGCATTTCATCGTCTCGGCCATGACTAGTGGCAGCAGCTTCAGCACGAGGTGGAAGTGGATCTTGATCTTTCCCTAATTTTGGAACCTCAACATTTTTGTTCTCCATATTTTAATAGGCACAACTAAAAGGCACCTCAGGTAAACAATGGAGATGGATGGATACTAGTATACAATTATGGATGGACTGCCGAGTGCCGACACAGAGGTAGCTACAGCCGTGGACTACCGTACTGTACTGTGTCTGCTGCTAATATAGACTGGTTGATAAAGAGATGTAGTAGTAGTATGTATGTATAAAGAAGAAAGAAAAAAAAACCACGGGTAGGTGGTATACAATTATGGACGGACTGCCGAGTGCCGACACAGAGGTAGCTACAGCCGTGGACTACCGTACTGTACTGTGTCTGCTGCTAATATAGACTGGTTGATAAAGAGATGTAGTAGTAGTATGTATGTATAAAGAAGAAAGAAAAAAAAACCACGGGTAGGTGGTATACAATTATGGACGGACTGCCCAGTGCCGACACAGAGGTAGCTACAGCCGTGGACTACCGTACTGTACTGTGTCTGCTGCTAATATAGACTGGTTGATAAAGAGATGTAGTAGTAGTAGTATGTATGTATAAAGAAGAAAGAAAAAAAACCACGGGTAGGTGGTATACAATTATGGACGGACTGCCCAGTGCCGACACAGAGGTAGCTACAGCCATGGACTACCGTACTGTACTGTGTCTGCTGCTAATATAGACTGGTTGATAAAGAGATGTAGTAGTAGTATGTATGTATGTATAAAGAAGAAAGAAAAAAAACCCACGGGTAGGTGGTATACAATTATGGACGGACTGCCCAGTGCCGACACAGAGGTAGCTACAGCCGTGGACTACCGTACTGTACTGTGTCTGCTGCTAATATAGACTGGTTGATAAAGAGATGTAGTAGTAGTATGTATGTATAAAGAAGAAAGAAAAAAAAACCACGGGTAGGTGGTATACAATTATGGACGGACTGCCCAGTGCCGACACAGAGGTAGCTACAGCCGTGGACTACCGTACTGTACTGTGTCTGCTGCTAATATAGACTGGTTGATAAAGAGATGTAGTAGTAGTATGTATGTATAAAGAAGAAAGAAAAAAAAAACCACGGGTAGGTGGTATACAATTATGGACGGACTGCCCAGTGCCGACACAGAGGTAGCTACAGCCGTGGACTACCGTACTGTACTGTGTCTGCTGCTAATATAGACTGGTTGATAAAGAGATGTAGTAGTAGTAGTATGTATGTATAAAGAAGAAAGAAAAAAAAACCACGGGTAGGTGGTATACAATTATGGACGGACTGCCGAGTGCCGACACAGAGGTAGCTACAGCCGTGGACTACCGTACTGTACTGTGTCTGCTGCTAATATAGACTGGTTGATAAAGAGATGTAGTAGTAGTATGTATGTATAAAGAAGAAAGAAAAAAAAAAACACGGGTAGGTGGTATACAATTATGGACGGACTGCCGAGTGCCGACACAGAGGTAGCTACAGCCGTGAACTACCGTACTGTGTCTGCTGCGACTGGATGATAAATAATGATATAAAAAATATATATATATCACTACTGCAGCCGGACAGGTATATATTATATAATGACGGACCTGCTGGACACTGTCTGTCAGCAGAATGAGTTTTTTATAGAATAAAAAAAAAAACACCACACAAGTGAAGTCACACGACGAGTGTTTAACTTTTTCAGGCAATCACAATATAGTATACTATACTACTAACTATACTGGTGGTCAGTGTGGTCAGGTCACTGGTCAGTCACACTGGCAGTGGCACTCCTGCAGCAAAAGTGTGCACTGTTTAATTTTAATAATAATATGTACTCCTGGCTCCTGCTATAACCTATAACTGGCACTGCAGTGCTCCCCAGTCTCCCCCACAATTATAAGATGTGTGAGCTGAGCACAGTCAGATATATACATAGATGATGCAGCACACTGGGCTGAGCAGTGCACACAGATATGGTATGTGACTGAGTCACTGTGTATCGTTTTTTTCAGGCAGAGAACGGATATATTAAATAAAACTGCACTGTCTGGTGGTCACTGTGGTCAGTCACTAGTAAACTCTGCACTCTCTACAGTTCTACAGTACTCCTAAGCTCCAGTAAATCAGGTCAATCTCTCTCTCTTCTAATCTAAATGGAGAGGACGCCAGCCACGTCCTCTCCCTATCAATCTCAATGCACGTGTGAAAATGGCGGCGACGCGCGGCTCCTTATATAGAATCCGAGTCTCGCGAGAATCCGACAGCGTCATGATGACGTTCGGGCGCGCTCGGGTTAACCGAGCAAGGCGGGAAGATCCGAGTCGCTCGGATCCGTGTAAAAAAAGCTGAAGTTCGGGCGGGTTCGGATTCCGAGGAACCGAACCCGCTCATCTCTAATATAAACGCGATCTACTTAATGTAATATTTCTTTCTAAATTTCTCAATAAGAAATTTTTGGCCTAGGGGTGTTGTGAAAAAAATTCTGATATTCTAGGGCGTTGTGATTCAAAAAAGTTTGGAAACCACTGGACTAAGCTAAGCGACACAAGTGTGTGGCACAAACACCTGGCCCATATAGGAGTGGCACTGCAGTGGCAGCCAGGATGGCACTTAATGAAAAACTAGTACCCAAACAGCACATCATGCAAAGAAGTAAGAGGTGCAATGAGGTAGCTGTATGACTAAGCTAAGCGACACAAGTGTGCGGCAATAACACCTGGCCCATCTAGGCTTGGCATTGCAGTCCTACTGCACTAATGGCGGATACCGGATGCACATCTAACACCAACATAGCTGTCAAGGCCTCAGTTATCCGCTTTGCAACAGGATGACTGCTGTCATATTTCATCTTCCTCACAAAGGACTGTTGGACAGTCATTTGCTTAGTTGAAGTAGTACAAGTGGTCTTCTGACTTCCCCTCTGGGATAACGATCAACTCTCAGCAGCAGCAACAGCAGCGGCAGCAGTAGGACGAAGTGGTTCTTGATCTTTCACTATTTTATCCTCCAAATTTTTGTTCTCCATTATTTTTCTGGAGTTATATAACAAAATGCAGCACAGGAGAGCATACCTCTACACCACACAGGGCAAACCCTGTAAAAATTAGTTGGATTAAATATTAAAATCCCCTTTATTTGGAATAAATAATATACATGACGGCAACACTGAACTTATATGGTAGTACCACGAGACATATACGACAGTACCACTGGACATATACGGCAGTATCACAGGACTGGATTTATATGGCAGTACCACAGGACATATACGACAGTATAATTGGAATTATATGACAGAAACACTGGATTTATACAGCAGTACTATTGGACACATATGGCAGTATCACTGGAATTATATGGCAGTACCACTGGACATATATGGCAGTATCACTGGATTTATACGGCAGTGTCACTGGACAGGATTTAAACGGCAGTACCACTGGAATTATATGGAAGTACCACTGGACATATATGGCATTATCACTGGATTTATACGGCAGTACCATTGGACATATACGGCAGTATCACTGAAATTATATGGCAGTACCACTGGACTGGAATTATACGGAAGTACCACTGGACTAGAATTATATGGCTGTACCACCTGGACATATGTGGCATTATCATTGGACATATACGGCAGTACCACTGGACATATATGGCTGCATCACTGGACTGGATTAATACGGCAGTACCACTGGATTTATATGGCAGTACCACTGGACATATATGGCAGAATCACTGGAGATATAAGGCAGTATCAGTGGATTTATACGGCAGCATCACTGGAATTATATGTTAGTACCACTGGACATATACGGCAGTATCACTAGATTTATACGGCAGTATCACTGGACTTATATGGCAGTATCACTGGATTTATATGGCAGTACCACTGGACATATACGGCCATATCACTGGAATTATATGGCAGTACCACTGGACATATGCGGCAGGAAACACAGCACCACTGCAATGTTCTGGACATATACAGCAGCACTGGACATATGGCAGCAGAGGACACTACCACTGTGACTGGACTGATGCAGCACAAGACACCACCAGTGGACTGATGCAGCACAACACGGCACCACTGGACTGGACTTATACAGCAGCACTGGACATATGGCAGCAGAGGACACCACCACTGTGACTGGACTGATGCAGCACAAGACACTACCACTGTACTGATGCAGGACAACACAGCACCACTGCAGTGGACTTATACAGTGGATATATGGCAGCAGAAGACACCACCACTGTGACTGGACTGATGCAGCATAAGACACTATACTGGACTGAGCAGCACAAGACAGCACTGGAATCGTCACCCCACTTTCCTGCACAAACACTGAGTGAGGGCGGAGACACGTCCTCTCGCTACACTCTCCAATGCCGGAGTGAAAATTGGGGCAACACACGGCTCCTTATATAGAGTCCAAAACCCGCGAGAATCCAACAGCGGGATGATGACGTTTTACCTCGTTTTGGTTTCCAAGTCTGGCGGGAAGTCCCGAGCCAGACTTGTATACGGGCTTGGTACGTGAAGTTCGGGGGTGTTCGGTTCTCGGAGAGCCAAACCCGCTCATCTCTAAATAGGATTAATTGAGCCAGAGCTGTTGGACTTAATCCCCTGCTGTAATGACTTAATCCCCTGCTGTATTGTTCTCTCTGTATTGTATTGCAGCTGAGAACAATAGATGAAAGGCTTATGCTAATAAACCTTGGTGCACCGTGGCACACCAGAGAAGGCTAGGTGAGCTAGGCTCCATCTGTACGTCCTAATTTCTTTTCAGTAATAAGTGTAGACAGGATTTCACCTGCTCATAGCTCCATATTTCGTATTTGCAGTCACACAGTTTTGGCACATACTGTACACCGTGTGACAACATATAAGATACTGTATGCACTGCAAACAGTGTTCTTTCAATTCATTACCATCCCCATTATGAATATAATTTATCTTCCATACATTTCAGATTGACCCATTTGAGATGTCCACATATTAGAGTGGCTGTTAATTGAATGTCAATGATTCATGCATTTATGAAGTATCTCTGCTTATCACCTCTTAGCATCATATGATCATCTTGGGACTAGAAGCAATCATCAAGGAGTCTGTATCCTGTATTAAATTACACATAGCTAAAGATACAAGAATCTCATAATACATTATTTAAACCACAATTTTGTACTAATATATTTACGTCTACCTTGTAGCTGAATTTTTGTGGTCCTTTCTACCTGAGGACCTACAGTAAGTCAGTGGCATTGAATGTGATTATACTAGAGATGAGCGGGTCAGATTCTCAGAAAAACAGACCCACTGGAACTTTGGGATACAAGTCCCAAAATGAGGAAAAATGTTATCATGCTGTCGGATTCTCATGAGGTTTTGGATATCTATAATGGTCCCAGTGATCGGTGCCATTTTCACTTTGGCTGTGGAGAATGCACTGAACGGTCATGTCCGTCTTAGTGCTGGGGTGTGCGGCGTGGGGTGTGGGGCTGCTGGCTACATACAGTGACAACAAGGGATGATCTTTAATCATTATCAGTCCAGGAGTGCTGGTGTATCTGACAAGGGGTGATCTCATGTGTGCATACATCTAGGGGCTCTGCCTACCCCAGTGTTAAAAAAAGCCCAGTACACAGAGTACACATCCAGGGGCTGGTGTGTCTCCAGGGTTGCTGTCATCTGCTGTATCTGACAATAAGGGGTGATCTGTCCATATCCATCCAGGGACTCTTCCTGCCCCAGTGTTACATAGTTACATAGTTACTTAGTTGTTGAGGTTGAAAAAAAGACAAATGTCCATCAAGTTCAACCTGTATTATAATTTTTATATTAATGAAATGCTGTATCCCTGGATATTTTTTTCTGCTAGGAATTTATCTAATCCATTTTTACATTTATTGAGTCCACCATTACTACCTTCTCTGGCAGAGAATTCCAAATCCTTACTGCTCTTACTGTGAAGAACCCTTTTCTCCATTGTGTATGGAATTTTTTTTCTTCTAGCCTCAGGGGGTGACCTCGTGTCCTATGTAGTGTTTTTTTTTATAAACAATTTGTTTTGATAAATCCTTGTATTGTGCCTTAATGTATTTATAGATATTAATAATGTCCCATCTCAGTCGCCTCTTTTCCAGTGTGAACATATCTAACCTTTTAAGTCTTTTATCATAATCCAGTGCCTCTAACCCCTTAACCAGTTTAGTGGCTCGCTTCTGAACCCTTTCGTGTTCCAAGATATCTTTTTTTATAGTGAGGTGTCCAGAACTGTACACAATATTCCAGGTGTGGCCGCACCAATGATTTATACAGTGGCAGGATAACCCTCTCATCCAGAGCCGGCCCTAACCAATATGATGCCCTAGGCGAGATTTTGTCTGGTGCCCCCTAGCGCCACCGCTGGTTCCACCTCTGACCTTGCACCTCTTTCCTAGCACCATCACTCCTCACTCATTGCAGTCCTTATTTTGGTGTTTGTACCCCCTATATTTTAAATAGGAACAGTTTGCACATTTGGCACACAGCCCATAAAGGGGTGTGTTTTTGCTGGCAAGGGGCATGGCCACACAATAGTAACCCCAATTCCAATTACGCCACACAGTACTGCAACTTTATTCACATTTGATCATATGATAGTGTCCATAATTCATATTACATCCCACAGTAGTATCACTTTACCTTATAAATGTTACTCCTCACAGTACAGCCCCTTATTCACATTACATCACACTGAATTGCTCCTTATTCACATTACACCACACCCTATTGCTCTTTATTCACATTAGACAACACAGTAGTGCCCTTTCTATACGCAACGACACATAGTAGAGCACCTTATACACATAATGCCACAGAGTAATGCCCCTTACACATATGAGACACATTATTACGCATTATGACAACATTTATTAATGTCTTTTTACACATAATGTCCCTTACACATTTGCTGCACGTTATTAGTGCCCCTATACGCATAATGACACACATACAGTAGTACCCTGTTACACATATGCCGCACATTATTAATGCCCTCATACACATGACACACATAGTGCCCCTTGCACATACGTTGCACTTTATTAATGCATTTTTACATGACACACATAATGCTCCTTACACATATTCTGAACACTACTTCACAACCAACCCACTCACATGCATACAACACTCACACTGCCACTAACACTGTGACCTCTGCTTGGATACAGATGTGTCCTCATAAATCTTGCCTCAATGCTAACGTCGGGTACCTTTTTTATTATGAAAATGCATCTTATTTGCATTGCTATGTGGCTAGGATGCACAAGCAGCTTCTACTGATTAAAATAATATGCAGCATGCCTATATACTGTGTGGGACTGTGGCTGTATCTGCATATGAAATGTTACAAACAGAATATAGGCATGCCGCATATCATTTTAATCAGCAGAAGCTGCTGATGCCCCTAGACATATCAAATGCCCTAGGCAATTGCCTAGTTTGCCTATGCCTATGGTCGGCTCTGCTCTCATCCCTTGTCTCCATACCCCGTTTTATGCATGCTAACACCTTATTAGCTTTTGTTGCTGCATTTTGACATTGCATACTGCTACCAAGTTTATTATCGATGAGCACTCCCAAATCTTTTTCAACTACCGTTATCCCTACATTTTCCCCATTTAGTTTATAGGCTGCCTGATTGTTCTTAGTCCCAAAGTGCATAACTTTACATTTGTCTATATTGAACTTCATTCTCCATTTATCCGTCCAGCCCTCAAGTCTAGATAAGTAATTCTGTAGAGACTCAACATCCTTGTCTGAATTAATTACTCTTTAGTATCATCTGTGAAAATTGACACTGTGCTTTCCAGTCCCTCTCCTAGGTCATTATTGAATATGTTAAACAGCAATGGCCCGAGTACTGAACAATGCGGTATTCCACTGAGTACTGAAGCTCATTCAGAGTACATCCCATTAATCCCCACTCGCTGTTCCCTATTGAACAGCCAATTACTCAACCAAGTACTAATAGTGTTTTCTACCCCAAGCTCTCTTAGTTTGAGAATTAGTCTCCTATGTGGAACTTTGTCAAAGGCCTTAGCGAAGTCCAAAAAGATCACATCCACTGCATTACCCTGATCAATATTATCGCTCACTTTCTCATAGAAGCTTATTAAGTTAGTTTGACATGACCTGTCCTTCACAAAGTCATGTTGATTCCTAGTAATAACCTTGGAGGTATCCAAGTACTCTAGTATGCTATCCCTTAATATACCTTCTAGTATTTTCCCCACTATAGATGTCAAACTTACCGGTTCTATACTTCCTGGGGTGCTTTTTAATACCCTTTTTAAATATTGGGACTACCTCTGCTATACGCCAGTCCTTTAGTATCATTCCTGATCTAATTGACTTGCTGAAAATCAAATATAGAGATCTCGATATCTCTATGTTAAGTTCCATAAAAACGCTGGGGTGGAGTCCATCCCACCCAGGAGATTTATTTATCTTAATTTTACTTAGTCTCTCTCGGACTACTCCCTAGTTTAACCAAGTACCAAGCAATGGGTCATTATTATAGTTTATGTTATGCTCTACTCTCGTCAAACTGTCCTCTTTCGTGAATACTGATGAAAAGAGAAAGCCCAGTATAGTGTGTGTGTACATCCAGGGGCTGGTGTGTTGTATATATCAGTATCAGTCCAGGGGTGCTGGCATCTGGTGTATCTGACAACAAGGGGTGATCTCATTTGTTTCTATAAATTCCAGGGGCTCTGCCTGCCCCAGTGTTAAAAAAGTCCAGTATATTGTGTGTACATCCAGGGGCTGGTGTGACATATATCAGTTTCAGGCCAGGGGTTCTGTCATCTGGTGCATCTGACAACAAGGAGTGATCAATCCATATACTGTACATCCAGGGGCTCTTCCTGCCCCATTGTTAAAAAGCCCAGTATACTGTGTGTGTACATCCAGGGGCTGGTGTGTCGTATATATCAGTATCAATCCAGGGGTGCTGTCATATGGTGTATATGACAACAAGGGGTGATCTCATCTGTCCATATACATCCAGGGGCTCTGCCCCAGTGTTAAAAAAAACAGTATACATTGTGTACATCCATGCACTGTATCAGTATCATCCTGGGATGCTGTCATCTGATGTATCTGACATGGGGTGCTCTGTCCACCTATGGGTGATCTGTCCATCCATCCAGGGGCTCTGCCCCAGTGTAACATTAAAATAATAAAATCTAAAAAGCCTCAAATATAATTAGAAAATATTTTTACATATATATTGTAACAAGTGACCTTCCACCAGACAAGACACTGACACAGTTGTATGAAAGAAATGCAGTCCGTTTACTTCCACAGCATAATAAACAGACTTTTCACAGCAAGTTCACAAACAGCATGTACACAATCTCAGGCTCTCTGTCTCTAACCCACTGGCCCACCCTCTATCACCTGGCCACTTGTTGGTATTAGGAGCCCTGAGCTCTTGCCCTAATGAGCTTTATAAAAGTATGGCACAGGTGTGCTTGATTGCTAGGAGCGCTTGCTCCAATATCAGGACCGGACCTGCATGGATGGGACCTCATGTATGAAATTGCATTGTATTTCTGTGTATCAACAGCAATACAATACTATAATTTCCAACTGCCAGATAATCTTTGACACAACATTAAAGAGACAACCTGCTGTGTCCCAACACCTCCCTGGGCTTCCCCTTGGTCCAGCCCTAAACCCAGGTCACCTTAGCCCGGGGCACCTGAACTGTTGCCCTGTATTGCAAACACCTGGGGTGGCATTCGGACTGGACTGCCACAATATATATATATATATATATATATATATATACATACGAAGCAGAGCCGGTACTCCACTGCTGTACACAGGATAATTACGCCCAGTGCCCTCCAGGTGTATTAGGCCAAACTGGTCAGTCACCAAATATATCTTGCAGGTAGGTGGGACTCACGTCGGCTATGAATAAATACACTGATCCCAGCAGTCTGTTCAGTGTTTCAATCTTATTTCAGATTTTCTTCAGGATAAAGATAAGTACTACAGGCTGTTGCCAGGCATTTTTTAAAGGCTAATCATAATTTAGCCTCTCTTCATTATAAAATCAATGACCACATTCCAGCTTAATCTAGGGGGAGGGCGGGGGTGATTGCTTCTCTTTGAAGCAAGAGCTGAGATCTGAGTCATTGGCATTTCTATCATGGGTGCAATGTGTGCGGGGGCGACACCGCTCACATTGCACCCATATTTTAGTACTTACCTCTCTGGAGGCCAGTGTCAGGTGCTGCAGACACTGCTGTTGCGCAAAAAATCCCTTCCAAAATGGCCACAGTGCATGTGTAGTTTTAATTTTGTCTCTGGAACATGGCGGGCACCATGTTTCCAGAGACCTGAGCATGCGCAGTAGGCTCCGGCACAGTGTCTGAGCCTATGGCGCCATGGAGAGGAGGAGGCCCACCCAGAGTCTGCACATGGGCCCACTCCTTGCTTAAGACGTCCCTGAGCAGAGTGGATATTCAAATTTAATACCCTTTCTCCAAAAGGGCTAAATGAAAACCGAGGACTACAGGTATTCTTATGAATCGATCTGTCTTGGAAATAATAAAGTATGGACCAATGCTAGGTTGTTGCATTGCGTGATGGTGTATTTTTTGTAATTAGTATAGCCACAGATATGTAGCGTGTTTAACCAATGTGAATTATTGATGAAGTGTTGAATATTTTATTAACACTTCCCTTTTTATGAGATTGTGTGAGACTTTTTAACGTCAGTTATACATCCCAGTTTAACCATAGTAATATTGCTTTAAATCTATGCTGAAGCCGCAGACATAATATTTGATATTTGTATTTACATTATATGCTAATGACCTGATGTAGTTGTATGTCAAATCATCCCGTTGATTACATAAAGTGGACAGTTGTTAATGTGATATGAGAAGTCTATGGTTAATATGTTATGTAACATTCTACTGATCAGTTTTACCTTTTTCAAGGGCTTGATGAATGGATGTACGGTGCATGGTCATTCTTTCTTTAAACATTCTGTCTGTTTTGCCTACGTACTGTACACCGTACTACTGTACATGGACATATAATTTAGTGGTATAGGTTACAAAGTGGTATAGGTTACAAAGTTAGTGGTATAGGTTACAAAGTGTTTTATCTGAATAACATTTCCTGTATGCAGGTTTCTAAAAGAGCTACCACTCAGCATATACTGTAGCTGCACATGGTGCAGTTTGGACATCTGAAACACCCTAATTTCTAGAATCTAAGGAAATGTCCACTCTCTCTCTATTTGGATAAGTGATGCTGTTTTCACCAAAAGGTCCCGGAGGCTACGGTCTTTCGTATAGCAGGGCATGATGTTACAATCTGCCATTGATTTTAATTCAGGATCATTTTTAACAATTGGCCACAAGGTTTTAGTATGTTGTTTTTTTATCAACTGACTTGATGTGTTATAATGGTTAACCCAAATAATCTTAGACTCATCATCAGTTTTTACCTTCGGGATTAATAATTCATTTATGTTTTTTTATAGCTTTCTCTTTTTACTTAAGTAGACTCTTAAGGCTATAACCTCTAACCAAAAACTTTTGAACCATATCCTCTAATTGACTAAGGGCCAGAGTCATATCACTGGTAATGTGTAATACTCATAAAATTGAGAGTATGGTAGTCTTCAATTTCAAAGGGTGACAGCTTTTATAGTTTAACAAGTTGTTTCGATCCGTATGCTTGGTATAAATTACAGTCTCCAACCTACCCCCTATTTTTTGAATTGTAACATCCAGGAAGTGTACACTGTCAAAATTAATTTCATAACTAAATTTGATTGGATGACACAAATCATTATGATCATCAAAGACTTTTTTTTTAGCATCGCCACAGGTCCAGACCATAAAATTAATAGATCATCTATATATCTCAAAAATACCGTCAATTCATTTGCAATAGATCTGTCAGAAAAAATATATATCTTTCAGCAAAAAACATGTAGCAATTGGCAAAAGATGGTGCCACAGAAGAACCCATGGCACACCCTGCCAATTGTAGGTAAAACTTACTATCAAAATGAAAATAATTTCTTATCAATGTTAACTCCAAAAGCTGCAAAAAAATCAACATCTGGACCCTGGTATGCAATATTGTCAGTGATGATCTTTCTAACTGCCTACAAGCCCTGGTCATGAAGAATGCTTGTGTATAAACTAGTAACATCAGCTGTACATAGAAAAAGTTCTTATGCAGCGACGGTAATGCATCCAATATAGTCAACAAAGAGTATCCTTAAGAAATGTTTTTCTCCCGCTGCACACAATCCTGTAAAAATGCGTCCAAATAGATAGAGATGGGCTGGTACAACGACCCTCTGGCAGATATGATAGGTCTGCCAGGAAGGTTAATTAAGGACTTGTGTTCTTTGGGCAATGTATATAGGGCCGGTGCAACGGGAAAACGCACTGCAAGTGCTTTTTGAATTTCAAATAAAATAATTCCACCCTTAACACCGTTGTCCAAAAACTTGATCAAGCTCTAATTTAAATTTCAAGCCAGGATCACCTGGCAACAGTCGATAAGTATGGCTGTCTGATAACTGTCTATAAACATCAGCACGGTAGTCACATTTATTTAAAACAGTGATCGATCCCCCCTTGTCTGACGGGCATTTAACTATATCATCATAACTTTGTAAATCTTTAATAGCTTTTTCTCTTCCCGTGACATATTAGAAAATCTTTTTTGACATAACTGAACATCATTTAGTACCGTATCATTCAATAATCTAGAAAAAGTGTTAAAAGAACTATTAGAGAATATTGGGTCAAAATGAGATCCAGATAAAAATTGATCTCAGTTTGACCAGAATCTCAGATGACACTATGCATGAACCTGAATCATTATTAGAAAAGAACTCCTTCAAGTGTAATGCTCTATTAAGTTTGAAGCCTTCAATCTTCCACTTAAACCCACAGGTAGGTACAAATGATAACCCATAATTAAGGACACTCAATTCAGTAGATGTAAGTGTTCTGTCCGATAGGTTAAAAATGAAGTCCTCTGTGGAAGCAGTGGTCTCCAGGCCCATCTTATGCCTCTTGTTCTGCTCTGACCAGCACATATAGATTCTCTTCAGCCGGACATTAAGTTGTACTGACTCCTAAAGGGGTCTGATTATCCTTACTTTGAGAGCCTGCCTGATCGGAGTCACTGTTCCCAGTCCCCGATTCTGCTGATGAGCCTGTATAATGGGCAGCATTAAACATACATCTCTGACTAAAGGATCTAGGTGGCATTTGTTTAGAAATAGTGGTGGCGTGGACTAGATGGCGCTAACGTTCAAGCAGTGATGGTGAATATGAGAGTGCTAGGGAAAATACTTAGCTGGGTTGTCTCCAGACGAAAGATCAGGTGCAATTTAGGTCCAGTTGCTGATGGAGAGCTCAGCCATATTAAGAAAAGAACAGAAAAAAAAATATATATATATGTGGCGGTATCGTTTGCAATAGGCAAAATGTAAAAATGTTTTAACAAGGATTATTTCGTCAGTGAGGACTGGGGATTTTCACTAGGTGATATGAATAGTCAGAAAATAGATAGTCTTTTAAATCCCAGCATTCAGAGACAGTATCCTCATATGAACACACCTGACTTACTCAAAGACAGGTGGTGACAGGTCCATAAAGGTATCTTTTTAAAGATGTAATGTGCTCTTTATCAATAGGTGGTTTAAGTGAGCGTACCTAACACTCACGTGAAGGACAGTAGATATCCTCATATAGCGGTTTCTTTCTATGACATCATTCCGCAGAGATTGCCGTGATAGTTCAATGTTCAATGATGGAGTGCTCGATCATATATGGAATGTGAAACATAGACACACAATATGTAGTATGTTCAAGATACGTAAGATATCCAAGAAGCTATATATAGGCGTACCTAGGTATCTTTCTAGGTTACAAATGCAAACATGAGATTCTTATAAACACACCTGACTTACATAAAGACAAGTGTCTGGATGCCCATAACGGTATCTTTCAAAAAATATGCGGTTCTCTATCAGTCGCTAGTCAGTAACCAATTTTATAATGGTAGGAGAGGCGTACCTCACACTCACATGTGGAACGGTCGATGTCCTCATATAGCGGTATCTTTAAAGAACCTCACTCCAAAGGTATTAAGAAGGTGAAAATTTTTTTTTTTTTATTCCAGGTATACAGCATAAAATAACATAAAACCGGCTAAACTCAGCGCACGAGTCCGGCTCTGATGGAAGTAAGAACCGTCTTGGAACCATAAGGGGCCAACTTTGGGGTTCCAAAAAAAGAAGATAATTGTATAATTATGACAAGGTCCTACCTTCCTTCAGAGTCCAGAAAAAAAGGGACAAGTCCGCCGCAGAGAAGCCTCCTCAGAGCCAACGCGTTTCGAGTCAGGAGACTCTTTTTCAAGGCATGAGGGACCAAACAAACAGGTTCCCCTATTTATGGTAAAACATGGTGACATAATTTCCTGTCACATGACAGGAAAAGGGTATTATAAAGTTAGAAAAAAATAAAATTTCTCATTGCTATTTAAAATATATGTCAGTATACCAATAACTGCATTATAAGCATAAAATAGTGCTCTTATGAGATGAAGATTCACACATAGAATTATGGGACATGTAGTTTTTTCATAATCTAAAGAACCTCCGTGACCGGAAGTAGTTAGACTGCTGGGAAATGTAGTCAAAGTCTATACAGGAAGTTGCACTGTTGTCGGCCTGATAACTTTGTTATTAACCTAAAGCAGGCTTATTTGGATAATCTCCTTCAAAGATTTACATATGTAATGTTAGACAAGTTAAACACAAAGAGAAGTTTTTCTAAATGAAGAAAAACGTCCGCGACCGGAAGTTGCACGGCCTCATGGGTAATGTAGTTTTCTTTGCCGGAAGCCACTCTGTCTGTGGCTGTATGGTGCATGTTTTGATCCCGGAAGTGATGTACGCGGAAGGGATGCCGCGGGGATTCTGGGAGGTGTAGTTTGTAGTTCTTAGATGTGTATAGCGGCTAAAATGAAAGTAAAAGAGCCGCTATAATGCTGGGTCTTGTAGTTCTACGTGCTACCAGCATAATTACAGCAAAATTAAAAAGTTATTTCTTTTCCATCGCTTTCTTTTGCAAACAACATGATGATCAATGGTCTCTGTTTTATTTGCTGGAGGATTTGAAAGAAACAATTATGAACATACTAATTAGTCGAATATAGATTAATAAGGCTTAATAAGGCATTACTAGGTTGGTGGGTAATAGGGTGCGAATGTGACCCGTATGAAACATGCATTATGAAATCGGTGTATGATGAACCATATAGTGCTTAAGAATTAAACCATGCTGTGTTGTAGAAACGACATGCTGTTTTTGAGGGTGAAATTAAAATTAATTTTCCCTGATCTTAAAAGTGACGGGACTGCCAATAGTTTAGATAGTGTATATCGGTGTCCTTTTTTCTCTGTACTCATGGTTTGTTCCCTCAAAGGAACCACTTTAATTCGAAGTCATGATTCAGCCCGCCTGGAGTAAGAGTATTTAATTGAAAGATGGTTTTCATTTCTGATATCGCAAGATTTTTCTCTGTATTTTTATCCTTCCACGTGGCTTTGATATGTTTAATTCCAATAAATCTCTTGATGTGTTGAGAGGAGCATCCATGTTTGATTTTGAAATGGTTGGAAAGGTGATGGGTCTCTACTCCTTTCTTAACATTCCGTAAATGTTCTCCTATTCTGATTTTTAAGGGTCTGGTGGTTCGACCGATATAACAAAGTCCACAGGAGCATTCAATTAAATAAACAACATTGGCTGTGTGACACGTTATGAAGTCTTTTATCTTGAACTTGACATTGTTGACCGTTATTTCACAATATTTGTTAGTGGTGTCTTTGATGTTCTTACACCCAATGCATAAACCACAACGATGAAAACCTTTGGTTCTGATTAGGTTACGAGTTGGCATTGGTAGCGTGCTTTTTACCAGTTGGTTTTTTAGATTTCTGGATTTTCTATAAATGAAATTAGGTTTTTTGGAATAATACCCGAGAGAATAGGATCTTTCGTTAAAAGGTACCAGTTTTTATTGATAATTTTTTCTATTTGTTTATGTTGGCCATCATATTGGGAAATGAATGACCACTGTAGTCTATCTGACTTCTTTTCTTTATCGTTTTTTTCCGTTTTCTTTGAAAGTAAGGATGTGCGATCTATCTTTTCTACCTCGCTTAAGACTTGGTCGAGTGTTTCTTCTTTGTATCCTTTCTTGAGGAAATCTTCTTTCATCTGTAGGGATTGTTGTTTGCAAACCTGTCGGTCGCTACAGTTTCTATAAACTCTTAGAAATTGGCTTTTAGGTACCCCTTTTAGCCACAGAGAATGATGTTGGCTGTCTGTCGGGATGTACGTAGTGACATCCGTCGGTTTATGGTAGACCATAGTATTCAAAATATTGTTTTCCTGATAAATGGTCAAATCTAAAAAGTTAATTTGTTCATTACTGGTGACCACGGTGAATTTTAGATTTACGTCATTCACATTCAATGATTCAAAGAATTTTTGCAGGTCTTCTAATGGAGATTTCCAAAAGAGGAGGACATCATCTATATAGCGGTACCAATGTGTGAGGGGTCCTCCCCAAGCTATGTCGCCATAGATGGCTTTATTTTCCCAAAAGCTCATAAATAAATTGGCATAGCTTGGGGCGAATTTAGTTCCCATAGCTGTACCGTTCTTCTGAAGGAAAAAATCACCGTTAAAGAAGAAAAAATTATTCTTTAATATGAAATTAATGGATTCCAGAGTGAAAGCCTTTCTTTCTTCGGTCAGGTCCGTATTGTCGAGGAACCAGGTGATGGCTTCCAATCCCTGTTCATGCTTAATACAGGTGTATAGGGATGCCACATCAGCCGAGGCCATATACATGCCTTCTTCCCACTTGATGTTTTGAAGTTTTGTAATGACATCTCCTGTGTCCTTCAAATAGGAGGGAGTAGAAGTTACGAGAGGTTGTAAAATGGAATCTACCAGGGAGGAGAGATTGGATGTTAGACTCCTAGTACCAGCTATAATAGGTCTCCCTGGGGGATCTACTAGACTTTTATGGACTTTTGGGAGTATGTAAATGGTGGGAGTTATTGGGTCTTCTATGTTCACAAAATCATACTCCGTTTTAGATATACCATTACTTTGTCTGTGTTTGTCCAAAAGTTGGAGGAATTTTTCTCTGATCGTATTAGATGGATCGCTTTTAAGCTTGGTGTATGTCTCAATATCTGTCAGCTGTCTATTTACTTCTTTGATGTAATCCTCGCGGTTTAGTATAGCAATACCACCGCCTTTGTCGCAGGGTTTGAAAATGATCTCTTCGTCTTTACTCAATTCCTCAATGATTCGCCTTTCCCGTTTATTGAGATTGAATCTCATCTTTGGTTTTTTGAGGTTCTTTACTTCTTCCAAGACCAGTTTAGAGAAGGTCTCAATGAAGTTGCCTTTGACGTGGGTTGGATAGAATTTGGACTTTTTCCTTCTTTTGCCGGAGTCTTCTTCTACCGGAACCGCAGGGGTATCTGGTTCTTCTTCTAGACCTCCTATCTCAGTTCTCTTGTCCAATTCCTTTTGGGCGAAAAATTTCCTTAGAGTAATTTTTCTAATGAACTTTTGGATATCAATATATTTTTCGAAGTCATTCATATATGACGTAGGGGCATATTTCAGACCTTTATTTAGAATTCTCATTTCCTGTTCCGTTAGCTTCCTTTTACTGAGATTGAAGACCAGATTGGTCTTGGAGAGTACCTGATTGGTGTTGGTAATAATCTTCTTCTTCCTAGTTTTCTTCTTATTCCCCCCTCTGCAGCCTCTTGATTTCTTATGATTCTTCTTCCTTTTCTTTTTTATTACACTCCGATCCGTAGATGTATTAATTTCCGGTTGATCTGGATAATTGGATTCAGGGTGATTAGGGACAGGTAGAGATATGTTTATAGTTGGATTGATTAGACATGGTCCCTCTTGGAGGACCTTTCTCCTAAAAAAGGTTGCTTCCTTGGTTGTGTCTCCCTGTTCCTGCGGTGAGTAGATCTCTCTCTGTCGCTTCTGTTTGGTCGACCATCATCCCTGAAGGTAGATCTTTTTCGGTCCTTCTCATCTGATCGCCCATTGTCTCTACGGGTGTTGGTTCTTTGATTATCATTTGTTTGGCCGTTCTCCCTCCTTGATGTTTCATAATTCTCACATCTATGTTGTTGCTGTCTTTCTCTTGGGATTGGTGTTCTTGCTCGTCTATGACGGTTTCCCCAATCAAAATTCTTAAAGTCTTCGCGTCTATAGTGTCTTGATGTGTCTTCTCTCCGATGATATCTGTTATAGTCTTTGTCTCTATCCCAGTTTCTGTGATTTCTGTCCCATCTTCTCCATTGTTCACGTGGGTAATGTTCTCTTTTGTTTCTCCAGTTCTCTATGTTGTGTTGTTTCCTATCATCGAAGTGAGGATGAGGATGGTGGTCATGTCGTCTATCTGTGGACCGCATGAAGTGTCTTGTTCGAAAAGGGCTATGCATTCTTGGTTCGTATCTTTGTTCTCTTGCATTTGTTTCTCCTTTTTTCCGTTGTGTTGGATTTTTTCTGATAATTCCAAATTTATAAAAATCATAGTCTCTCTGCAGTTTTCCTTGTTTTTTCTTTACCAAGAATTCTGTGTTTTTGTTGATTTTTTCGGTGATGTCCTTTTCTAGCTCCGCGGAGAACAAAGATACAAACCAAGAATGCATAGCCCTTTTTGAACAAGACACTTCATGCGGTCCACAGATAGACGACATGACCACCATCCTCATCCTCACTGCGATGATAGGAAACAACACAACATAGAGAACTGGAGAAACAAAAGAGAACATTACCCACGTGAACAATGGAGAAGATGGGACAGAAATCACAGAAACTGGGATAGAGACAAAGACTATAACAGATATCATCGGAGAGAAGACACATCAAGACACTATAGACGCGAAGACTTTAAGAATTTTGATTGGGGAAACCGTCATAGACGAGCAAGAACACCAATCCCAAGAGAAAGACAGCAACAACATAGATGTGAGAATTATGAAACATCAAGGAGGGAGAACGGCCAAACAAATGATAATCAAAGAACCAACACCCGTAGAGACAATGGGCGATCAGATGAGAAGGACCGAAAAAGATCTACCTTCAGGGATGATGGTCGACCAAACAGAAGCGACAGAGAGAGATCTACTCGCCGCAGGAACAGGGAGACACAACCAAGGAAGCAACCTTTTTTAGGAGAAAGGTCCCCCAAGAGGGACCGTGTCTAATCAATCCAACTATAAACATATCTCTACCTGTCCCTAATCACCCTGAATCCAATTATCCAGATCAACCGGAAATTAATACATCTACGGATCGGAGTGTAATAAAAAAGAAAAGGAAGAAGAATCATAAGAAATCAAGAGGCTGCAGAGGTGGGAATAAGAAGAAAACTTGGAAGAAGAAGATTATTACCAACACCAATCAGGTACTCTCCAAGACCAATCTGGTCTTCAATCTCAGTAAAAGGAAGCTAACGGAACAGGAAATGAGAATTCTAAATAAAGGTCTTAAATATGCCCCTACGTCATATATGAATGACTTCGAAAAATATATTGATATCCAAAAGTTCATTAGAAAAATTACTCTAAGGAAATTTTTCACCCAAAAGGAATTGGACAAGAGAACTGAGATAGGAGGTCTAGAAGAAGAACCAGATACCCCTGCGGTTCTGGTAGAAGAAGACTCCGGCAAAAGAAGGAAAAAGTCCAAATTCTATCCAACCCACGTCAAAGGCAACTTCATTGAGACCTTCTCTAAACTGGTCTTGGAAGAAGTAAAGAACCTCAAAAAACCAAAGATGAGATTCAATCTCAATAAACGGGAAAGGCGAATCATTGAGGAATTGAGTAAAGACGAAGAGATCATTTTCAAACCCTGCGACAAAGGCGGTGGTATTGCTATACTAAACCGCGAGGATTACATCAAAGAAGTAAATAGACAGCTGACAGATATTGAGACATACACCAAGCTTAAAAGCGATCCATCTAATACGATCAGAGAAAAATTCCTCCAACTTTTGGACAAACACAGACAAAGTAATGGTATATCTAAAACGGAGTATGATTTTGTGAACATAGAAGACCCAATAACTCCCACCATTTACATACTCCCAAAAGTCCATAAAAGTCTAGTAGATCCCCCAGGGAGACCTATTATAGCTGGTACTAGGAGTCTAACATCCAATCTCTCCTCCCTGGTAGATTCCATTTTACAACCTCTCGTAACTTCTACTCCCTCCTATTTGAAGGACACAGGAGATGTCATTACAAAACTTCAAAACATCAAGTGGGAAGAAGGCATGTATATGGCCTCGGCTGATGTGGCATCCCTATACACCTGTATTAAGCATGAACAGGGATTGGAAGCCATCACCTGGTTCCTCGACAATACGGACCTGACCGAAGAAAGAAAGGCTTTCACTCTGGAATCCATTAATTTCATATTAAAGAATAATTTTTTCTTCTTTAACGGTGATTTTTTCCTTCAGAAGAACGGTACAGCTATGGGAACTAAATTCGCCCCAAGCTATGCCAATTTATTTATGAGCTTTTGGGAAAATAAAGCCATCTATGGCGACATAGCTTGGGGAGGACCCCTCACACATTGGTACCGCTATATAGATGATGTCCTCCTCTTTTGGAAATCTCCATTAGAAGACCTGCAAAAATTCTTTGAATCATTGAACGTGAATGACGTAAATCTAAAATTCACCGTGGTCACCAGTAATGAACAAATTAACTTTTTAGATTTGACCATTTATCAGGAAAACAATATTTTGAATACTATGGTCTACCATAAACCGACGGATGTCACTACGTACATCCCGACAGACAGCCAACATCATTCTCTGTGGCTAAAAGGGGTACCTAAAAGCCAATTTCTAAGAGTTTATAGAAACTGTAGCGACCGACAGGTTTGCAAACAACAATCCCTACAGATGAAAGAAGATTTCCTCAAGAAAGGATACAAAGAAGAAACACTCGACCAAGTCTTAAGCGAGGTAGAAAAGATAGATCGCACATCCTTACTTTCAAAGAAAACGGAAAAAAACGATAAAGAAAAGAAGTCAGATAGACTACAGTGGTCATTCATTTCCCAATATGATGGCCAACATAAACAAATAGAAAAAATTATCAATAAAAACTGGTACCTTTTAACGAAAGATCCTATTCTCTCGGGTATTATTCCAAAAAAACCTAATTTCATTTATAGAAAATCCAGAAATCTAAAAAACCAACTGGTAAAAAGCACGCTACCAATGCCAACTCGTAACCTAATCAGAACCAAAGGTTTTCATCGTTGTGGTTTATGCATTGGGTGTAAGAACGTCAAAGACACCACTAACAAATATTGTGAAATAACGGTCAACAATGTCAAGTTCAAGATAAAAGACTTCATAACGTGTCACACAGCCAATGTTGTTTATTTAATTGAATGCTCCTGTGGACTTTGTTATATCGGTCGAACCACCAGACCCTTAAAAATCAGAATAGGAGAACATTTACGGAATGTTAAGAAAGGAGTAGAGACCCATCACCTTTCCAACCATTTCAAAATCAAACATGGATGCTCCTCTCAACACATCAAGAGATTTATTGGAATTAAACATATCAAAGCCACGTGGAAGGATAAAAATACAGAGAAAAATCTTGCGATATCAGAAATGAAAACCATCTTTCAATTAAATACTCTTACTCCAGGCGGGCTGAATCATGACTTCGAATTAAAGTGGTTCCTTTGAGGGAACAAACCATGAGTACAGAGAAAAAAGGACACCGATATACACTATCTAAACTATTGGCAGTCCCGTCACTTTTAAGATCAGGGAAAATTAATTTTAATTTCACCCTCAAAAACAGCATGTCGTTTCTACAACACAGCATGGTTTAATTCTTAAGCACTATATGGTTCATCATACACCGATTTCATAATGCATGTTTCATACGGGTCACATTCGCACCCTATTACCCACCAACCTAGTAATGCCTTATTAAGCCTTATTAATCTATATTCGACTAATTAGTATGTTCATAATTGTTTCTTTCAAATCCTCCAGCAAATAAAACAGAGACCATTGATCATCATGTTGTTTGCAAAAGAAAGCGATGGAAAAGAAATAACTTTTTAATTTTGCTGTAATTATGCTGGTAGCACGTAGAACTACAAGACCCAGCATTATAGCGGCTCTTTTACTTTCATTTTAGCCGCTATACACATCTAAGAACTACAAACTACACCTCCCAGAATCCCCGCGGCATCCCTTCCGCGTACATCACTTCCGGGATCAAAACATGCACCATACAGCCACAGACAGAGTGGCTTCCGGCAAAGAAAACTACATTACCCATGAGGCCGTGCAACTTCCGGTCGCGGACATTTTTCTTCATTTAGAAAAACTTCTCTTTGTGTTTAACTTGTCTAACATTACATATGTAAATCTTTGAAGGAGATTATCCAAAAAAGCCTGCTTTAGGTTAATAACAAAGTTATCAGGCCGACAACAGTGCAACTTCCTGTATAGACTTTGACTACATTTCCCAGCAGTCTAACTACTTCCGGTCACGGAGGTTCTTTAGATTATGAAAAAACTACATGTCCCATAATTCTATGTGTGAATCTTCATCTCATAAGAGCACTATTTTATGCTTATAATGCAGTTATTGGTATACTGACATATATTTTAAATAGCAATGAGAAATTTTATTTTTTTCTAACTTTATAATACCCTTTTCCTGTCATGTGACAGGAAATGATGTCACCATGTTTTACCATAAATAGGGGAACCTGTTTGTCCCTCATGCCTTGAAAAAGAGTCTCCTGACTCGAAACGCGTTGGCTCTGAGGAGGCTTCTCTGCGGCGGACTTGTCCCTTTTTTTCTGGACTCTGAAGGAAGGTAGGACCTTGTCATAATTATACAATTATCTTCTTTTTTTGGAACCCCAAAGTTGGCCCCTTATGGTTCCAAGACGGTTCTTACTTCCATCAGAGCCGGACTCGTGCGCTGAGTTTAGCCGGTTTTATGTTATTTTATGCTGTATACCTGGAATAAAAAAAAAAAAAATTCACCTTCTTAATACCTTTGGAGCGAGGTTCTTTAAAGATACCGCTATATGAGGACATCGACCGTTCCACATGTGAGTGTGAGGTACGCCTCTCCTACCATTATAAAATTGGTTACTGACTAGCGACTGATAGAGAACCGCATATTTTTTGAAAGATACCGTTATGGGCATCCAGACACTTGTCTTTATGTAAGTCAGGTGTGTTTATAAGAATCTCATGTTTGCATTTGTAACCTAGAAAGATACCTAGGTACGCCTATATATAGCTTCTAGGATATCTTACGTATCTTGAACATACTACATATTGTGTGTCTATGTTTCACATTCCATATATGATCGAGCACTCCATCATTGAACATTGAACTATCACGGCAATCTCTGCGGAATGATGTCATAGAAAGAAACCGCTATATGAGGATATCTACTGTCCTTCACGTGAGTGTTAGGTACGCTCACTTAAACCACCTATTGATAAAGAGCACATTACATCTTTAAAAAGATACCTTTATGGACCTGTCACCACCTGTCTTTGAGTAAGTCAGGTGTGTTCATATGAGGATACTGTCTCTGAATGTTGGGATTTAAAAGACTATCTATTTTCTGACTATTCATATCACCTAGTGAAAATCCCCAGTCCTCACTGACGAAATAATCCTTGTTAAAACATTTTTACATTTTGCCTATTGCAAACGATACCGCCACATATATATATATTTTTTTTCTGTTCTTTTCTTAATATGGCTGAGCTCTCCATCAGCAACTGGACCTAAATTGCACCTGATCTTTCGTCTGGAGACAACCCAGCTAAGTATTTTTTCTAGCACTCTCATATTCACCATCACTGCTTGAACGTTAGCGCCATCTAGTCCACGCCACCACTATTTCCATTGTTTTACTTTTTGGACTATCCGGGATAAGTCCATTGTTGGATTCAGAAGGCAGCAATCGGTTCGTGTGAAGCGCCATTAAGGATTTCACCACTCTCTTTTAAGGCATTTGTTTAGAGCCCATCAACCATGTGTATACATTTTGCTTTTCATAATCATCATTGACCTTGCAAAATTTGGATTTCTTATATTTCACAAGGTCAGCTGTGTATTTATCCATCTGTTTCTTAGCTCATCAAGCTATTTAGTGTAGTTATCTGCTTTCAAAGTTGGTTTATTAATGGCTTCAAAAGATTCCAATTTAGTTTTAGTCACATTTAGCTCCCGGGTAGCTTCTTCAATCACTAAAAGGATTGAGTCCAGAGAACCTTTATTAAGGATAGATATCAATTTCTTGCAAAAGGCCACATTATGTTGGCTGATCGTAGGGACATTCTTTATCCTAAAACGGCGCAAATTTTTTATTTGCACTTAAAGTAATCCGATAAAGTAATGCAGTGATAAATATCTGTTTTATGTCTCTTGAGTTTATACCATTCCTTATAGATCTCATCACAAGACAAATCCTCTCCATCATATAAGCACTCTTTGAATCGGAAAAGCTGAAGGTCGCACCTGTCTCCAATTGTATCACAGACTCGATACCTTCCGTATCATCCATATCGGAGCTACACAGGTTAATTCAGTGCAGGAGATGAACTTGTCAAGCTAAGCCCACTGCATTAAACACCATAGACAACATGTAGAATGAGTAATCACCTGATGAAAAGTAGACAGGTGCCTTGCTATAGATGACCGATGTGGGGACCATCCGTCAGATCGTAAACATATGAAGCAGAGCCAGCACTCCACTGCTGTACCCAGTATAATTGAGCCCGGGCACCCTCCAGGTGTATTAGGCCAAACTGGTCAGTCACCAAATATATCTCACATGTAGACGGCACTCGCAGCAGCTATGAATAAATACACGGACCTCAGCAGTCTGTTCAACATTTCAATCTGATTTCAGATTTTCATCAGGACAAAGATAAGTAATACAATCTTACCTTTTAAATACAAACACCATGTGAAGACACGCCCTGGCCCATCGCAGATGCTGCCTCAGTGACGTCATAATTGAACAGTTGTTAATGTGATATGAGAAGTCTATGGTTAATATGTTATGTAACAGTATATATTCTAAAAGTTTACAAATGTATCATTTATTCCCCTAAGTGGATTCAGCAATGTACCTTTTTTGATCTCTCTAGAATCTAGACCACTGTAAATGTAGTTTTGTGGTGATGGGTTCACTTGTCAATTATGACATCACTGAGACCACATCTGTGATGGGCCAGGATGTGTCTTCACATGGTGTTTGTATTTAAGGTAAGATTGTATTACTTATCTTTGTCCTGACGAAAATCTGAAATAAGATTGAAACATTGAACAGACTGCTGGGGTCTGTGTATTTATTCATAGCTGCCGCGAGTGCCACCTACCTGCAAGATATATACATACTGTGTTTGTGTGTGTGTGTGTGTGTGTGTGTGTGTGTGTGTGTGTGTATATGTATATATGTATATATGTATATATATATATATATATATATATATATATATATATATATATAAATATATTATATATTATTGTGCTGTACTCCAGTGTACTGTATTATTTTATTTTTATAAGTACTGTGATACTGCCAGTCAGTCCGCAGTATATTATTATTTTGTACTCATAAACATATTGTGTGACACTGTTGGTGAAATTAAACCACAGTGTTTGATTACTATTCTGACTGATGCACATATTGTGTAACACTGTTGGTGAAATTAAACCACATTGTTTGATTACTATTTCTGACTTCACTTCAATTGTGTTTGTGGATAGATATGGAGGACAAATAATTGAGAGGAAAGCAGGAACCACATACTAGTAGTGCTGGTGCTGCCACCAGTCCTGACAACAAGAGTCTGTCAATGTCATCTACTAAGGATGATGCCCAGGGGCATAGAGGCCTTAAGTTAGGGCATGTAAAATCATTTAATTTTAAATTGGTAAAGAAAAAAAACATCAAAAGGAAAGTTAGCTGCTGAGGCAGTAAGACAAACTGTGCATTCAGAATCAGAACCATCAGACATTCTTGAGAAACGTTTAGGGGTGTCCATGTCAGCTATGTGTAAGTCTGATATTTCTCACACTGTCCTCATAGAGAAGCCTCTTTCACCTCCTTCCACCATTTCTGCACATGTAGGCAGCAGTACAAGTAAAGATGGTGATGATGAGGAGGATATAACAGAAATTAAGAATTTGTGTGTAGAAGTGGAACAGGATGACGGAGATTTGTGTGTACTACTATCTGACACTGAGGATGTTGATTATGTTGTTTGTGTAAGTCGGTCACCAGTGGCTGCAATTGTTGACTATGATAAAAGAAAGCCCTTGTGATACCTGGGCAGAAGACTAAAAAAGCCACCTCTTTGGTGTGGTATTATTTTTACTCCAATGGCTTTTAATTATTTTTACCACAATGTTTGTTTGTAAAAGCATCTGCTCCATTTGTGAGGCCAAAGTTAGTAGAAGTAGGAACGTTAGCCATCTAGGCACCTCCTCTCTGTTACGTCATTTAAATTTATTGTACAAGATTTTAATGTGATTTACACCCTCATCATCAACATCCTCTGTGTCATTACTGATTGGAGGTAGCCCTTCTAAAAAAATTTTTGTGGGGGCCCAAACAAACCAATCATTTCAGCACATGTGACAGTCCCTGTTGTTGATATGATTGGTTTGTTAAACTGTGCATGTCCTGTTTAATATATACACATAAAGGTGGGTGGGAGGCCCCAAGGACAATTCCATCTTGCACTTCTTTTCTTTGCATTATGTGTTCTTTGGAGCATTGCTGACTGTGACAACAAACAATTGTATAGTTTATTAAACTGCCACCCTGTCTGCCACTGCAGTGCCATTCTGTTTCCTAGATGTGCCATGTTGGAAGTTTAAATGCCACAATTTGTGCTGCCCACTGCTGTCACTTAGCTTAGTCATCCAGCGACCTCGATGCAACCTTTTGACCTAAACTGGATGAAAACAATATTGTGAGCAGTGAGGTGGTCAAAATTGACCAGAAATTAGTGGACATTAATGTTATTGAGGTTAATAATACTATAAGAACAAAAAGAGTCCCAAATTCTGTGATTTTAGCTGTTTTTATGAAAAAATACAGATACAAAACAAATACAGATCCAAAATTCGCAAGGGAGTTAGAGGCAAAACACATACAGAGCCAAAACACAAAGGAGATACAGATCTAAAACAAGAACCCAAAACCCGAGATTTGGGCTGGCGAACATCTCCAGTTTATACCTGGTAGAGAGCTCAGCAGGAGGCAATGTCTTTCTTCTCTTTGCATTTTGGAAAG
Organism: Pseudophryne corroboree; assembly: GCF_028390025.1. Classification (NCBI taxonomy): domain Eukaryota; kingdom Metazoa; phylum Chordata; class Amphibia; order Anura; family Myobatrachidae; genus Pseudophryne; species Pseudophryne corroboree. The sequence continues at coordinate 379,782,630 of NC_086444.1, read as the reverse complement.
GTACACTATATACAGCTTCTAATGTTAGTGGTATGCTTAGCTTACTCAAGATAGTTTCCTTACCTATTCTTTATTACCTCCACTATCACTGGCTTCAATTTATATTGAATACCATTAGTTATTATCTGTGAAAGTTTATGGAGTTTTTTAATTGATTAAGAGCCTAAATATAATATGTAACAAACAGAGAACAGCAATCTACAAGTATAGTACAAACATGATATTTCAATCTTATTTTCTTAACTTATTTTTTCATATCTAGTTAATAGTTGCCTGCTAGTTAATTTTCAAAATGAATTTGTTGTTAAGCAAATGATGGAGTTAAGAATTTAAATAGCATGCATGTTTTAAATATGGTCTAGGGCAGCACAAAATGTAGTTAAAGCCCTACACAGTATATTGGGAAGGTTTTGTATACTTAGCATGCAGTGCTACTAAATTGTTCTATAACAATGATTGATGCTTTACATCTAAACATGGAACATTTTAAGAAAACTACTGATTTCTTTACAGCAAGCATATACCATTGAAAAGTAAATGTTAAAAAAATAGCAACAAGCAGTTTTAACAATATTTAATCATTTCCTTTTAAACTTTGACCACTTCAGAATGAAATATAAATCATTTAACAGTGATTAAAATATGAGTATAGCTTTAAGTGAAGTACTTTACATTAAAGAAATAGATTGCAAAAAGACTTGAAAGGAGAACAAAAGACATTTACAGTAGAGATAGAAAGCCTTTGACCCAACAAGAAAGCTTAGCTTTAAAGAATAGTACAATAGTCTAACCACAAATCACTTAGCATTAGCTACATTATTGTAATAAATGTATGAGAATAGAATAGAATACATAAAAAATCCAGTTATTCAGACTCTATATATGGAATGTGTTTCTATTACATTCAAAGCAACTGTACTTATCAACTATTCTAATAAATGCAATATAATAAAAATAAAATGTAAAATATAAATATTGTCATAAAGCATATCTGTTGTACCATATGCTGTCTGCTAATGAAACATGTCTATCTAAAAGGCACTTACTGTAATTAAATAGGGCATTATGCCACCATAGCATCGCTCGACTTATTTTACTTAATGTCAGAAGTTAAAATAAATAAAAAAATTAAATAAAAGTCTTGAAGCTAAAATAAATCGTTTTATAAATCAACATCAGATATAAACCAATTTAATTTTATGGTTCCTATGTTTTTTTATATTTTTAATATAATAAATATGTATTATATTCGTACACTCTACTTTGTATTAATCATTTACATTTATGCTGAAAATGATAAAATGTATACTTACCTTATCTTTTTATCCTACATATGGGGGTTATTCAGAATTGTTAGCAAACCAAAAAGGTAAGCAACTGGACAAACCATGTTGCAGTTCAGCTGCACCCCACCCAAATCTAAATCTCTCTGCACATGTTACATCTGCCCCACCTGCAGTGCAACATGGTTCTGCCCAATTGCTAACTTTTTTGGTTTGCCAACAACTCTGAATAACCCCCTATGTCTCTTCTCTGCTTGACTACTCAGCAACAATTAACTGTGGTGGGTTTTCTGAAATATTTAAATATAACAAATAAAATTCTACCTCATCATATGAATCTGAATTTTAGTGTATGGAATATTCTATTGAATAGACTTTGCTGCAAGTAAGTATTAATTCTAGTTCCTTATTTTTAATATTACTTGAAGCTACACATTTCCTCTCACTGGTAGGAAAATGTTTTCATTTTAAAGACGAAAGCAGGTTACTGAGGTTATGTGCAAAGGAATGCATGGTTCATATTCTGAAAGATACTTCAAATAGGTAGAGCCTCTGCATTTTTTTTGTACATGAATCATATTTTATTATGTAATTTTCTAATTAGAATTGAAGTACTGTATCACCCAGAGACATTTTCAAGATAACACTTTACTTATAATGGTGAGGCGTGTTACTAACATAGCAAAGATTAGTGTCTGCATTGAACTTGCAAAAAATTAAAGGGTACTTGCAGAATAATCAGAATCAGTTTTATTGGCAGGTGTACTCATGTAAACTAGGAAGTTTTTGCGGTACAATGCATTAACCAGGGACAATTGCAAACATTTACATTGCAAACAAATGCTATATAATGTACATGTAAATTAAAAAATTTGCATTCAAGTCAATATTAAAGTGCTTTTATTAAATTACATTATTATAAATTGTAACATAAAAAAACTGCTAACAATTGAAACTGAAAAATGTATATCTAATGAAATAATTGCTTATTGAATAAATGATTGTACTTACACTGTTCATGTTTACCCTCAATAACAGTAATTTCCAGGCATTTCAAGTCAATTTTGACCACCTCACAACTCACAGTATTGTTTTCACCAATATTAGTCAAAGGCTGCAGCGAGCTGGCTGGTTACCAAGTGACAAGGTAGTGGCATAAACACACGGTAGTTTATAGCATATCTATGAACACATTGCCACACACTGTGTTGCTCACAGGGCTTATAGATGCATGTGGACAAAGCGCACTAGGGTAAAGCACACCAACCGGTACAAACAAAATATATACTGTGTGTGTGTATGTATATATATATATATATATATATATATATATGAGATAAAAGGTATCTCTGTGGAGTGCACTTATTTCATAGACTACTTTAATTGAAATATTTTTACTGATTACTTTATAAAGAGAGGATGACCTTACACATATAGACACCCATATTTAAAACACATACATCTTTTTATTGTTAAGACAGTATAGTTCAGATTCACATTTACATTAAAAGGAAATGATACAAAAAATGTCATTTACATTGAAAATACAATTGTTTGTTTCAATATTTTTATATAAAAAGATAATAAAGAGCTTTATTATCTTTTTCTATAAAAATATTCAGGCAGACAATGTATACTGGTGGTCACTGTCAACAAAACTCTGCACTGTACTCCTCCTATATAATACAGCTGCTTCCCAGTCCCCACAATTAAGCAGTGTGAGCACAGATATATGCAGCACACTGAGCACAGATAAGGAGCGTTTTTTTCAGGCAGAGAACGGATAAAACTGGTGGTCACTGATCAGCAAAACTGTGCACTGTACTCCTCCTATATTAATATACAGCTGCTCCCCAGTCCCCACAATTAAGATATAAGCAAGCACAAATATTTGCATCAACAATTAATAAACGGAGAGGACGCCAGCCACGTCCTCTCCCTAACATTTCCAATGCACAAGTGAAAATGGCGGCGACGCGCGGCTGCTTATATAGAATCCGAATCTCGCAAGAATCCGACAGCGGAATGATGACGTTCGGGCACGCTCGGGTTAACCGAGCCATACGGGAGAATCCGAGTATGCCTCGGACCCGTGTAAAATGGGTGAAGTTCGGGGGGGTTCGGTTTCCGAGGAACCAAACCCGCTCATCACTAATATATATATATATATATATATATATACACACACACACACACACACACACACACAGTGGGGCAGAATAGTATTTGACAGCCACCGATTGTGCATAGTATTTGACAGCCACCGATTGTGCAAGTTGACCCACTTAAAAAGATGAGAGAGGTCTGTAATTTCCATCATAGGTACACTTTAACTGTGAAAGACAGAGTCTGAAAAAAAACTAGGAAATCACATTGTATGATTTTTAAACAATTTACTTGTATATTCTTAAGGAAAATAAATATTTGGACACCTACCAAGCAGCAAGATTTCTGGCTCTCACAGACCTGTTACTTCTTCTTTAAGAAGCTCTTCTATCCTCAACTCGTTACCTGTATTAATGGCATCTGTTTGAACTGGTTATCTGTATAAAAGACACCTGTCCACATCCTCAAACAGTTAGACTGCTACCTCTCCACCATGGCCAAGACCAGAGAGCTGTTTAAGGACACCAGGGACAAAATAGTAGAGATGCACAAGGCTGGTATGAGCTACTTGACAATAGGCAAGCAGCTTGGTGAGAAGAGATCAACTGTTGGCGCAATTATTAAAAAATGGAAGAAATACAAGATCACTGACAATCTCCCTCGACCTGGGGCTCCATGCAAGATTTCACCTCGTGGGGTATTAATGATCTTGAGAACGGTGAGGAATATATATATATATATATATATATATAATGTATATACACAGTGAGCGAACCCACTCGGAAAGACGCAATATTAGACTTAATAAGTGGAGACAGAATATCAGATGTAAAAGTGGGTGAGAACCTGGGATCCAGTGACCATCAAGCAGTATGGTTCAGCATAAGGACAGAGACTGACTCATCCTATACAAAAACAAAGGTGTTGGATTTTAGGAAGGCTGATTTTGTAGGGATGGGAAAATGTGTAAGCAATTCTTTGGCAGAGTGGAGGAACTTGGAAGCAGTGCAGGAGAGGTGGGAAACTTTAAAAAGTGCAATATTAAAGGCAACAGACCTTTATATTAAACACAAGGAAAATGAAGCCAGTGTGGTTTGCAAAAGAAGTAGCAAATATTGTGAAAGAAAAAAAGATGGCTTTTAGGAAATATAAGCAGACACAAAATAATGAAGACGAAGAGATATATTTAGTTAGACAGAAGGAGACTAAAAAGGTAATCAGATGTGCTAAGGCACAAGCTGAGGCGAAAATGACCCAGCCAGTGGGAAAAGGAGGCAAAACTTTTTTTAGGTATATAAGCGAAAGGAGAAAAACAAAAGGCGGAATTATAAAACTAAAGACAGAGACTGGGAGTCTTGTTGAGGGAGACAATGTAATAGCAGATCATCTTAATAATTATTTTTGCTCAGTTTTCACTACTGAAAGAGAGGGGAAGGGGCCACAGTTAAGTTGCAGGGATATTCAAGAAAATGAAACAAGTACATTTACAGAGGAAAAGGTCCTAACAGAACTCTCAAAGCTGAAAGTGGACAAATCTATGGGGCCAGATGGGATACATCCAAGGTTACTAAAAGAACTTAAAAAGGTGCTGGTAGCACCATTGACAGAATTATTCAACCAGTCATTAGCTACAGGAGTAAGTCCAGAGGACTGGAAAAGAGCAAACGTGGTCCCACTGCACAAAAGTGGAAGCAAGGAAGTGGCAAACAACTACAGACCAGTGAGTCTTACATCAGTAGTAGGGAAATTGATGGAAACACTTTTAAAAGAAAGAGCTGTAGACTTTCTCAAATCCAGCAATTTACAGGATCCCAAACAGCATGGATTCACTGGGGGAAGATCATGTCAAACAAATCTTATTGGCTTTTTTGACTGTGTGACTAAAGTAATGGATAAAGGTAAAGCCATGGATATAGCTTATCTTGACTTTAGTAAGGCTTTTGACACTGTTCCACATCGCAGAGTGCTAAATAAACTTGGAAGCTTGGGATTGGATACTAGGATTATTGAATGGATAAGATCGTGGTTGCAGGATAGAAAACAGAGAGTTGTGGTAAATGGAGTGCATTCACAGGAGGGAAATGTTACCAGTGGAGTACCCCAGGGATCTGTACTTGGAACAGTGCTTTTTAATATCTTTATTGGTGACATTGCAAATGGCATTAAAGGGAAAGTATGCCTTTTTGCAGATGACACAAAGGTATGCAAAAGGGTAGACACACCAGGTGGGGTAAAACAAATGACTGAGGATCTAGTTAGACTAGAGGAATGGTCAAGAGTGTGGCAATTACAGTTTAATGCCCAAAAATGCAAAATCATGCACTTGGATCTCAAAATCCAAAGGCTAAATATAGTATTAATGGCACTATACTGGAAACTACTAAGGAGGAAAGGGATCTAGGACTCACTATTTCAGTTGACATAAAGGCAGGTAAGCAATGTAACAAAGCAATGAGGAAGGCTAGTCAGATGCTTGGCTGCATTGGGAGAGGAATCAGCAGCAAAAAGAAAGAAGTAATAATGCCACTGTATAGGTCATTGATACGGCCTCATCTAGAATACTATGTTCAATTCTGGAGGCCATATCTTCAAAAGGATAATAATACATTAGAGACTGTACAAAGAAGAGTAACTAAAATGGTGCATGGCCTACATCACAAAACATACCCAGAAAGACTAAAAAATCTTAATATGTATAGTTTGGAGCAGAGAAGGGAAAGGGGGGACATGATAGAAACTTTAAAATATATCAAGGGTTTTAACAAAGGGGGTCATTCCGAGTTGATTGCTTGCTAGCTACTTTTAGCAGCCGTGCAAATGCTATGCCGCTGCCCACTGGGGAGTGTATTTTAGCTTAGCAGAAGTGCGAACGCATGTGCAGCCGAGATCTGCAAAAGCTCTGAACCTACTCAGCGCTTGCGATCACTTCAGCCTATTTGTGTCCGGATTTGACGTCATACACCCGCCCAGCGAACGCCCAGCCACGCCTGCGTTTTCCAGACACACCTGCGTTTTTGCAAACACTCCCTGAAAACGGCCAGTTGACCCCACAGAAACGCCCCCTTCCTGTCAATGTTCTTGCGGCCATCAGTGCGACTGAAAACTTCGCTAGAACCTGTGCTAAACAACAAATGCCTTTGTACCCGTACATCGCGCGTGCGCATTGCGGAGCATACGCAATCGCAGAAATGCCAATTTTGAGCCTGATTACTGCGAACAACAGCAGCTAACAATCAACTCGGAATGACCAGTAAAGTCCAGGAAGAAAACATTCTGCAAATGAAGAGAAGCAATAGGGCACGAGGACATGCACTGAGACTGGAGGGAGGGAGGTTCAGGAGAAATATGAGGAAAAATTACTTCACAGAAAGGATAGTGGACAAGTGGAATAGCCTCCCATCAGAGGTGGTAGAGGCTAAGACAGTAGAGCAATTTAAACATGCATGGGATAGACATAAGGATATCCTTACAAAGGAATATGGATCAAATAAGTTTTGAGATAAAAATCTGGATAAAAAAAAGGGCAGTCTAGATGGGCCAAGAGGTTTTTATCTGCCGTCAAATTCTATGTTTTTATATATACACTGCTCAATAAAATAAAGGGAACACTTAAACAACACATCCTAGATCTGAATTAATGAAATATTCTTATTAAATACTTTGTTCTTTACATAGTTGAATGTGCTGACAACAAAATCACACAAAAATTATCAATGGAACTCAAATTTATTAACCCATGGAGGTCTGGATTTGGAGTAACACTCAAAATCAAAGTGGAAAAACACACTACAGGCTGATCCAACTTTGATGTAATGTCCTTAAAACAAGTAAAAATGAGGCTCAGTAGTGTGTGTGGCCTCCACGTGCCTGTATGACCTCCCTACAACGCCTGGGCATGCTGCTGATGAGTTGGCAGATGGTCTCCTGAGGGATCTCCTCCCAGACCGGGTCTAAAGCATCCGCCTACTCCTGGAGAGTCTGTGGTTGGTGGATGGAGCAAGACATGATGTCCCACATGTGCTCAATTGGATTCAGGTCTGGGGAACGGGCAGGCCAGTCCATAGCATCAATGCCTTCGTCTTGCAGGAACTGCTGACACACTCCAGCCATATGAGGTCTAGCATTGTCTTGCATTAGGTGGAACCCAGGGCCAACCGCACCAGCATATGGTCTCACAAGGGGTCTGAGGATCTCATCTCGGTACCTAATGGCAGTCAGGCTACCTCTGGCGAGCACATGGAGGGCTGTGCAGCCCCCCAAAGAAATGCCACCCCACACCATTTCTGACCCACTGCCAAACTGGTCATGCTGGAGGATGTTGCAGGCAGCAGAACATTCTCCTTGGCGTCGCCAGACTCTGTCACGTCTGTCACATGTGCTCAGTGAGAACCTGCTTTCATCTGTGAAGAGCACAGGCGCCAGTGGCGAATTTGTCAATCTTGGTGTTCTCTGGCAAATACCAAACGTCCTGCACGGTGTTGGTCTGTAAGCACAACACTCACCTGTGGACGTCGGGCCCTCAAACCACCCTCATGGAGTCTGTTTCTGATCGTTTGAGTAGACACATGCACATTTGTGGCTTGCTGGAGGTCATTTTGCAGGGCTCTGGCAGTGCTCCTCCTGTTCCTCCTTGCACAAAGGCAGAGGTAGTGGTCCTGCTGCTGGGTTATTGCCCTCCTATGGCCTCCTCCACGTCTCCTGATGTACTGGCCTGTCTCCTGGTAGCGCTGTCATGCTCTGGACACTATGCTGACAGACACAGCAAACCTTCTTACCACAGCTCGCATTGATGTGCCATCCTGGATGAGCTGCACTACCTGAGCCCCTTGTGTGGGTTGTAGACTCCGTCTCATGCTACCACTAGAGTGAGAGCACTGCCAGCTTTCAAAAGTGACCAAAACATCAGCCAGAAAGCATAGGAGCTGAGAAGTGGTCTGTGGTCACCACCTGTAGAACAACTCCTTTATTGGGGGTGTCTTGCTAATTGCCTATAATTTCCATCTGTTGTCTATTCCATTTGCACAACAGCATGTGAAATTGATTGTCAATCAGTGTTGCTTCCTAAGTGGACAGTTTGATTTCACAGAAGTGTGATTGACTTGGAGTTATATTGTGTTGTTTAAGTGTTCCCTTTATTTTTTTGAGCAGTGTATATGTATGTATGTATGTAGGTATGCATATATATATATATATATATATATATTTATTATGGCTTTTATGTCCGGCACTCCTCATGTATCATAATGAAACTTGCTCTGGTGCCCTGCCTTCCAGAATAATGCAAAGCAATACACAGCTGGCACTCACGGAGACTAAGTAAATAACTGACACAGTTGCTTATGTTTAACATAAGCAACTGTGTCAGTTATTTATTTGGTCCAGTGGTCATGGAACAGGGGTAAATTACCCCAAATGGGGTAAAAATTAAATTCCTGGGGATAATGGATGGTCACGCTGCCGAGACACAGCCCCATCCAGCACCGTCTGGCTCGCAATGTGACGTGCTGATGTCACACCGTGCTCCCTCCTGCTCGCGCTGCACTGTGCTCCTGGATTCCCTGTGCTGTGTTCCTGGCTGCAGTGTGACGTGCTGACATCACACCACGCTCCCTCACGCCCGACCCGTCCTGTGGTGTCCTGTCCTCCCGCCAGCTGCCCGCCAACCCACACACAGAACTTGAAGTGTTCTGTGGCTGATTGCTGACGGAGTTCTGCAGAATCAGACAGTGGCCCACATAACAGTTGGAAATTCCCACTGACATTACTAAGGTGAGGATGTGACCATCTGTCTCCTAAAAGTCGTGTCCTTCTTGTTTTCCCCTCATCCATCTTTCTTACATTCATTCTAGTGTTTTGGGGAGAAAGTGTTAATGAACCCATTCATTGCCAAAAAATAATTGGCGAAAATAATAAAAACAAGTATCTCTGAAATGCCATATAAACAGTGATAACCAGTATTTATGCACAATAATATATGATTTCCTTCCTTTCAAATCAAGGGGGTAACGTTGGCGTATCTAAATATATTTTGGGGTAAAAGGTAAAAAAGTTCCCTGATCCCTGATTTAGTCCCTGTGAGTGCCAGCTGTGTATTGCTATATATATATATATATGTAAAAACAAGGATTGTTACTGCGCCACATGCGATAAAAACAGATATGTTGTGTGATAACTGGCTCATAAGACACTCCCCTACACTACTAGTGGGGCGTCCGCTGTTTCCCTCAAATGGATACAGGGGTGGCAATTCCCTGAAATTAATGTAAGAACAAGGGGGGTTGAGGGATAAATAGCGACCAAGGTGTCAATAAAAATGGGTTGCCAGTTAAAATATTAAAATGTATTTATTAAATTAGCATAAAAGATACACATAAAAAATGGGAACAACAATATATACACACAACTGAACTAAAAGCACTTAAATGAATATATGCACTTAAAAAATAGAATTTTTCCTTATCTTAGAATGAGGTAGGTACAGGTCACCCAACGCGTTTCGTCTGATGAGACTTCTTCAAGGGGTCTTATCATTCTAAGATAAGGAAAAATTCTATTTTTTAAGTGCATATATTCATTTAAGTGCTTTTAGTTCAGTTGTGTGTATATATTGTTGTTCCCATTTTTTTATGTGTATCTTTTATGCTAATTTAATAAATACATTTTAATATTTTAACTGGCAACCCATTTTTATTGACACCTTGGCCGCTATTTATCCCTCATCCCCCCCTTGTTCATATATATATATATATATATATACATATACCGCCACTTCTTCCACTGAGCCGGAAATGAGCACATGAAAGTGCAGCAGGAGGCAAGAGAAGTGGCCATCCTGCTGCACATAGTGCTCCCTGTCTCTGCGTGGCGGCCAGCGGCTGTGTAGAGCACTGTAGTAGCTCACAGCCGCCAGCCGACCGCCGTTCACCAGCCACCCACCGCCACTGCTCACCAGCCGCTTGCCGCCACCGCTCACCAGTTGCCCGCCGCCAGCCACCCATCGCCCACCGCCAGCCACCTGCCGCTGCCGCCAGCAGCCCACCGCTGCCAGCAACAAATGAGGTAATGTTCCCCTGCTGTCACCTCTCTCCCTGCTGTCACTGTCGTCACTCTGGCCCTGTTGTCACTCTCTCTCCCTGTCGTCACTGTTGTCACTCTCTCCCTGTCGTCGCTCTCTCTCTCCCTGTCATCACTGTCGTCACTCTCCATGTAGTCACTGTCTCTCCCTGTCATCACTGTCTCTCCTTGTCGTCACTGTCTATCCCTGTCGTCACTGTCATCACTCTCTCTCCCTGTCATCACTGTTGTCACTCTCTCTCCCTGTCATCACTCGCTCTCCCTGTTGTCACTCTCTCTCCCTGTTGTCACTGTCGTCACTCTCTCTCCCTGTTGTCACTGTCGTCACTCTCTCTCCCTGTTGTCACTCTCTCTCCCTGTCGTCACTGTCTCTCCCTGTTGTCACTGTCTCTCCCTGTCGTCACTCTCTCCCTGTCATCACTGTCGTCACTTTCTCTCCCTGTCATCACTCTCTCTCCCTGTCGTCACTGTCGTCACTCTCTCTCCCTGTCGTCACTGTCGTCACTCTCTCTCAGAGGCGTAACTAGGGTTTTCGGAGCACGAAGCAAGATGGAAAATGGTGCCCCCCCAAAAAAAAAACCACCAAAAGAAGCATGTGCGCGCACGCCTTCTGGCGTGGCGACACACCAGAAGGGGTGTGGCCATGCACCAGATGGGGTGTGGCCACTGAAAATGGCCCCCAGTGCCAGTTACATTGCCACACGGTGCCAGATACAATGCCCCACAGTGCCAGATACAATGCCCCACAGTTCCGTATACATTGCCCCACAGTGCCAGATACATGCCCCACAGTGCCGGATACATGCCCCACTGTGCCGGTTACATTGCCCCACAGTGCCAGTTACATTGCCCCACAGTGCCAGATGCATGCCACACAGTGCCAGATACATGCCCCACAGTGCCAATTACAATGCCCCACAGTGCCAGATACATTGCCTCATAGTGCCAGATACATGCCCCACAGTGCCAGTTACAATACCCCACAGTGCCAGATATATTGCCCCACAGAGCCAGATACATGCCCCACAGTGCCAGATACATGCCCTACAGTGCCAGTTACATGCCCCACTGCACCAGATACATGCCCCACTGCAACAGATACATGCCCCAATGTGCCAGTTACATGCCCCACTATGCTCCCCTCTTCCCCCCTGGTCACTCACCGGCCGCTTGTGGCTCGCCTCTGATATGTGAGGGGAGGAGAGCACAGCGCAGCACCTCTCCTTCCCCTCACCACTCCAGGTCTCCGGCGGCTGTGTGGCGCCGGTTCACTAGCCAATCAGAGCTCACAGACCGGCATCCAATCAGGAGCCGGTCCGAAAGCTCTGATTGGCTAACGCCGTCGGAGACCGGACACACGCAGCGCTGCTGGCAGCGCTGCTAGTGCTGGCAGAGGCGGTGAGGGGAGGGAGAGACGCTGCGCTCTCCTCCCCTCACATTTCGGCGTGATGGGGGCAAGTGGGGCATGATGCCCTGGCCGCCGGTGGCGCCCCCCTCTCCTGGGCCTGCCAAGGCGCCCAGGGCACGTGCCCCACTCGCCCTACCCTAGTTACGCCTCTGCTCTCTCTCCCTGTCGTTACTGTCATAACTCTCTCTCCCTGTCGTCACTCTCTCTCCATGTTGTTACTGTCGTCACTCTCTCTCTCCCTGTCATCACTCTCTCTCCCTGTCATCACTGTCATCACTCTCTCACCCTGTCATCACTCTCTCTCTCCCTGTCATCACTGTCTCTCTCTCTCCCTGTCACTCTCTCTCCCTGTCATCACTCTCTCTCCATGTCGTTACTGTCGTCACTCTCTCTCTCCCTGTCATCACTCTCTCTCCCTGTCATCACTGTCATCACTCTCTCACCCTGTCATCACTCTCTCTCCCTGTCATCACTGTCTCTCTCTCTCCCTGTCACTCTCTCTCCCTGTCATCACTCTCTCTCCCTGTCGTCACTCTCCCTGTCATCACTGTCTCTCTCCCTGTCGTCACTGTCTCTCTCCCTGTCGTCACTATGGCTGTCCCTGCTGTCACAATTTCAGCTCATTCAGTGTGCTACAATGTGAGTTCGGCTCATTCAGTGTGCTACAAGGTGAATTTCGGGTCATTCAGTGTGCTACAAGGTGAATTTCGGCTCATTCAGTGTGCTACAAGGTGAATTTCGGCTCATTCAGTGTGCTACAAGGTGAATTTCGGCTCATTCATTCAGTGTGCTACAATGTGAATTTCGGCTCATTCAGTGTGCTACAATGTGAATTTCGGCTCATTCAGTGTGCTTCAATGTGAATTTTGGCTCATTCAGTGTGCTATAATGTGAATTTTGGCTCATTCAGTGTGCTATAATGTGAATTTCAGCTCGTACCGTGTGCTATAAAATGAAAGGGGCACCAGTCCTAGATAGTATAAGGGGTTCTACTACATGGGACACGCCCCCTCTTGGGTGACCATGCCCTCTTTCCTGGAGGCACGCATAATTACATCCTTGACTTTTGCATACCCCCACTTCAAAATTTCCACTTCGACCACTGTATATATATATATTATATATAGATTGTATGTAGAAAATATACATATATATATCACCCAGCAGACTTTCTCAACAAGCTCCCTGGACCAGCCGCGCTGCTCTCTGAACCTGGCAGCAAAGTGACCCCATGCCTGCTTATGAATACTGCTGCTCCGGGAAGTCCTTGCTGTTATGCCGCTACTATGGTAGGCTTCCTGGGACCAGCTGAGCTGCTCTCTGATCCTGGATCTCTGCTGCTCTCTGAATCCTTAGTAGTCACAACGCTGCTGAGTTCAGAGAGCAGCGCGGCTGGTCCAGGGAAGCTTACCACAGTAGCTGCGGCATTACAGCAAGGACTTCCCAGAGTAGCAGCATTCGTAAGTAGGCATGGGGTCACAGTGTGTTATGGGGGCGATTGCCCTCATTGCCCCTGCTGGATCCGCCACTGTGTGTGATGTGCGGCGAGGTGAGGCAGAGCCTTTCCTGTCATGCTAATGTACACACCAGAGTTTCGGTACTAGCCAGTGCCTCCTGTGCAATTTACCTGACCACATGTACCTGAGATGTGCCACTCTGCTCCTCTTTCTCTGACAGGGCAAATCACAGGAGTCATCCAGTATAGTTTCACAATATGTTTTCCATAGCTGTTATACAGAGGCACATGTCCCTTCTGAGTCCCAGCTCTCTCCTTTTGCCAGATCTGTTAACTGATGCCCATTTAGGAGTTGTCACAATTACTCTGAATGTGATGACGCCCATCTCATAGGTTGTGAAATCCTACTTTGAAAAACGAAGTAGAGGCCAGTGTCACTGTAAATAAAGCTGATTACAAAAATGACAGTTGAAGAGAGGACAGATGAAGTTGAGTAATTGTCAGCAGGCAGGAGGAGAATCTGACTGTGTGCTGAAATGGCAGCTACAGGAGAACAAGAGAGAGGACATTATTACAAGTAAAGTGATGAGTGCTGATAGAGTCGCTCCTGCAGAAATCGAAGAATCTTTGCGATAAGCTGCAGCAAAGAGTAGCTGGATCTTGCAGTGCCACAGCCTTTTCAGTGTTCTCAGCACTAAGCAAACATGTTCCAGTAAGCTGTGCCTACCTTCCACAGGGTAACAACATCCTAAGATCCTGCTTATGTGAACCAATATTTCTTCTACGTTCCTTCATTGCAGCCATTACTCTGGGAATTGTATCCCATCCTGCTATAATTAGACAGGTAGTTTTTTTCAGCAGCTAAGTACCGCCAATTCTGGGTATAAAGTGACCCTCCTCTTTCTCCTCCCTAGTCTTTTTTCCTGTCTCCTATAAGAACAGAGTAGTGTTTGTCGTTTTATTTTTGTTTTGTTTTTTTTAGGCTTACCTCTAATATTCCCAGTTTGCGGTTATTGCTTTATACTGGAAGAGTGTGGCTCCCTGGGAAGAGTGGCAAAGTGTGCTAGGGGCGGTATGAGTAAGTCCCCACTGAACAGCTTAGGGTGTCTGCCCTCAACCTGCTATTGTATAGATGCCTCTCTGCATCGCTGCAACATAGTGCATATACTGCTTTTCCCCTGTGCTTGGGTTCTCCCCACTCCGCAGCACTGGCTAGCCGAGCTTTACCAGAAGTTCGGCTGTGTGGGCAGAAGCGCGGCTAGGGAAAGGGACGCACTGGTGGGTGGAAGGGAGCGCTCGACAGTGGCGGCTGGCGGGCAGAAGTGCTGGGTGGCAGGCATTCCTGGAGGCTTAGAGGGACACTCTGCACAAGTGCTGCGGCTCTATGATAAGGAGCTGTTTGAAAAAATGGCACTGCACACGGAGATTCAGACTGCAGTGTCTCCCTGGATGGCTGGGCAGGTTCCTGTTCATACCAGCAGCAATATCATGGAGGAGCCTTCTTCCCCAAAGCCAACTGTTGCCCTAAAGAGTGTGCCTCCACCTAAGAAGAGGATGTGTAAAGAGAAGCACAAGGAAATTCAGTGTGCTGCCTGTAATAAAATCTTCTCTTCTGTGGAGAATACTAAATTCTGTGAAGATTGCACTAGAAATGAGGCCAGTGACTCTGATCAGTCCAGACAAATACAGGATCTGAAAGAATGGATGAAGAGATCATTTGTTACCAAGCAGCAGCTGTCTGAGTTGCAAGGAAGTAAAAGGTCTAGGTCTTTGACTAGCATTGATTCAGTGGAGGATTCAGTCTCACATGATTGTAGTTATGATGATGAGTATCAAGTGCTTTCTAGCATGGATTCAGAGGAAATACAGGAGGAGGATAGGAAATGCAATTTTGAATTGGTGGACAGTCTGTTAAAGAATATTTATATGACTATGAATTATAAAGAGCCTGAAGGAAAATGTGGTGATTAATATATACTGTTTGCAGAGTGTTCGAAAAAAACTAGGAGTTTTCCAGTTCACAAAGCATTAAAAGACATTGTCAGTAAAGAATGGCAAAATATTGATAAAAGGCTTGGTAATATTAAAAAGACTGACTGTATGTTTCCTATTGAGGATGAGCAGGTTTTAAACTGGTGTATGGTACCTAAAATTGATGCTGCAGTTGCTGAGGTAGTTTCAAAGACTACTATTTTGTTGGAGAGTG
This sequence comes from Pseudophryne corroboree, assembly GCF_028390025.1. Classification (NCBI taxonomy): domain Eukaryota; kingdom Metazoa; phylum Chordata; class Amphibia; order Anura; family Myobatrachidae; genus Pseudophryne; species Pseudophryne corroboree. The sequence goes on along the minus strand of NC_086444.1, from coordinate 379,767,097 downwards.
GTGCAGTTCTAAGGGACGGTATGGATAAACGAATGGAAAGTGCCCTAAAAAAGCTACATATTTCCTCAGCTGTGTTATTAAAGTCAGGTGTAGCAGTTGCTTCAGTATCCAGAGCATTAAGAGTCTGGGGGTCAGCAATGTCTACAGACTTAGAGGAGAAAATGTCAAGACAATGTCTGATGAAAAATTTGAATATAATGATGAAAGGAGTAGAATATCTGTGTGAGGCCTCCTTAGATGTTCTAAATTTTGCTGCAAAGTCTATGGCAGCAGGAATAATGGCAAGGAGAGCTATGTGGCTTAGACCTTGGGCAGCAGATATCCATTCCAAGAATAGACTGGTGTCTTTACCATTTGAAGGATCATTGTTATTTGGCAATAAATTGGAAGCCATTATACAGAAAATGTCAGGAAGTAAATCAGCAAAATTACCTCAAGATAGAAGGAATAAATTTCCTGTTCCCTCCTCCAGGCAACAATTTAAAGAGGCCCGGAGCTATAGGCCAGGTGGTGGTTACATGGGCAGGTATTCGTCAGGGATGAATTGTCACTCCTTTCGTCAGTCCTACAGAAGAGGTCGCAGACAATGACTATTGTGGAGTTCTGGACTCCATTCCAGTAGGCGGCAGACTTCAGGAATTTATCAGTCATTGGAGAGAGTCAATTCAAGATACGTGGGTGTTGGATGTCATAGCCAATGGTTACAGAATAGAGTTTTCGGTAGTTCCAGGCGTCAACAATTTTCTGGTATCGGAAACACCTTCTCTGGCTCCAGAATTAGAAGCCCTAAGGGACAGTTTAAAGAAATTGATCAGAGCAAAGGCAGTGGAGGTTGTCCCGAAGTTCCAGATAAGAAGCGGATTTTACTCAAGAATATTCCTAATAAAAAAGCCCTCTGGGGAGTTCAGAACTATTCTAGACCTCAGACGCCTAAACAGATTCAGAAAAACAAGAACATTTCATATGGAAACCCTAAAGTCAATTCTAATAGGGGTAAGGAGAAAAGATTTTATGGGGTCCATAGACCTAAAGGACACTTGTTTTCATGTACCTGTAGCCAGTCATCACAGAAAGTATCTAAGATTCTGCGTGCTCGGAAAGCATTTTCAGTTTACTTGCCTTCCGTTTGGTCTAAAGACATCACCAAGTGTGTTCACGAAAGTCCTTACATCACTCCTGCCGGTCATAAGAAATTAACAAGTGGCAATTTGGTCATATCTGGATGATCTGCTAATATTTGGGGGATCGGAAGCAGAGGTGACGGTGGCGTTGGACAAGAGATTACAGATTCTTCAGAATCATGGTTGGCTGATAAACTGGGAGAAGAGCCAGTTAGAACCAGAACAAAGAATTCAGTTTCTGGGAGTACAACTGGATACTTGCAGCTATGTAATACAGTAAGTCTGTCAGAAGAGAGATGCAGAAAAATACAGGAGCTGGCAGTTCTGGTAAGAAGGTGCAGCACAGTGACGTTACGTCAAGCGATGAGTCTGTTAGGAATGATGGCGTCCACCATAGATATAGTCCCTTGGGCGAGATGGAGAATGAGGAAACTACAGATGGACATTCTCCGGTTCAGTCGAAAAGGTTATTGTCTAAACTATCGGATAGGGTTGCGTCAAGATACAAGGTGGTCCCCAGATTGGTGGTTGGAGGTGGAGCTGATCAAAAGAAGCACATATTTGTCTGGACATCAGTGTCTAGTGTTAACAACAGACGCAAGCGCAGTAGGTTGGGGAGCACATCTGCTGCAGCAAAGTTGCCAAGGCCAATGGAATCAGAGAGAGAAGAGACTATCTTCAAATCACAGAGAAATGAGGGCAGTTTGGAATGTGATAATATTTTTCCAGAATCAATTATGTGGGAACTATCTCAAAGTGTTTTTAGACAATGTAACGGTGGTGGACTATCTGAATCGGCAAGGAGGCACTAAGAGTCAAGCACTAATGGTGGAAGTGTCAAGGATACTTCAGTGGGCGGAAAGCTACCTTCGGTCCTTGTCAGCCCTGCATGTTCCAGGCAAAAGATATCTGGTAGCAGACTTCCTCAGCAGACAACAAGTGCTAGCAGGAGAATGGGAACTAAACGAGGTAGTGTTCCGGGACATCGTTCAAAGATTCGGACAGCCTCAAGTAGACCTGATGGCCACACATACCAATGCAAAGGTGTCCCTGTTTTTTTCCCATTATCATCTACCAGGAACAGGGGGAGTAGATGCCTTCTCTCTTCCGTGGAATTTCAGACTGGCTTATGTGTTTCCCCGTTTCCAATGATTGCCCGGGTAATAAAGAAGATTAATGAGGAGAAGGCACAAGTCATAAAAATTCTTCCCTTGTGGACAAAGAGAGTCTGGTTTCCCTCAGTGAGGAGGATGGTGGAACAAGGACCTTGGAGACTACCACTGAGGAGAGATCTGCTACACCAGGGGCCGCTGCTACATCCGAACCTTCAGCAGCTTCATTTGATGGCATGGAAGTTGAACGGCAGTTACTTAGAAAAAAGGGCCTGTCCGAACAGGTCATCGATTTGCTAATTCAGGCAAGGAAGAATGTGTCTTTAAGTGCATATTATAGAGTCTGGAGAAGTTTTATTTCCTGGGCCAGTTAAAATTTAGACGCTCAGAAAGCAGATACGTCTCACATGTTACAGTTCCTGTTCGAGGGCTTCGAGAGAGGTCTGGCGGTGTCGACTATCAAAGTCCAAATAGCAGCACTCAGCGTGTTCCTTGACCGAAGGTTGTCGGAGGACAATTTAATAAAAAAGTTTTGTCAGGTGATAAAGAGGATACGCCCTAGAGTTAGGTCAATCCTTGCACTGTGGGACCTAAATTTGGTGTAAAATGCCTTAATGGTGCTGCCTTTTGAGCCAATACAGGAGATCTCAATAAAGTTGTTTACATGGAAAGTGTTTTTTCTAGTGGCTATTACGTCGGCCAGGAGAGTTGGTCAGCTACAAGCCCTGTGGTCAGAAGAACCTTATTTAAATTTCCTTCCAGATAGAGTTGTTCTTAGAACTAATCCGAGTTTCTTACCTAAGGTTGTTTCAAAATTTCATTTGGGTCAGGAAATTGTCTTGCCTTTCTTTTTATCTGGAACCACAGAACAAGGAGGAAGAAAGGATGCACAATTTAGATTTAACCTGAGCAATCTCATTTTATCTGGAGAGAGTGAAGGAGTTTCGGAAGACCAAACACCTGTTTATGCTGCATTCAGGACCAAAGAGAGGTGACCTGCCTTCTAAGCAAACCATTTCCAGATGCATTAGAGAACTGCTAACATTTGTGTATGAGGAAAGTGGTCTGAGGTTCCAGGAGGACTAAAGGCACACTCTTCCAGGGTGGTGGCAGCATCATGGGCTAGGAAGGCTCAAGTGTTGGCAAGGGACATATGTGCAGCAGCTACCTGGTCATCTATACATACATTCTCTAGTCATTATGCGTTGCATGTTGGAGACTCCCACTTTGAGAAAAAAGTCCTTGAAAGGGCTTTGGAATAAATAGTTATTTCTATTCAGCATTAAACCGTGGTCTCTTTCTAATTTGTTACCCTCTCTGTATTGAGCGTTGGTATATCCCAGAGTAATGGCTGCCATGAAGGAACGCAGAAGAAAAAAGCAAATTATACTTTCCGATAATTTCATTTCTTCAAGATACTTCATGGCAGCCTATGATATTCCCTACCTTAAGTTTTTTTCACAGAAGGTGTCGGTAAGGAGACATTCAAAAGACTAGGGAGGAGGAAGAGGAGGGTCACTTTATACCCAGAGTTGGCGGTACTTAGCTGCTGAAAAAAACTACCTGTCTAATTATAGGAGGATGGGATACAATCCCCAGAGTAATGGCTGCCATGAAGTATCTTGAAGAAATTAAATTATCGGTAAGTATAATTTGCTTTTTTTCTGCATACATTCTGTTAAAGGTACCAGCAAGTACACACAAGAGCTCAAATGTGACTTGGACTAGCATTACTTAAATAATTTGAAGAGTACTCATATGGCATACTGTACCGTCCTGGACATCACCAGTTAAAATGTGGGATCTGCATTTATTTAAGAAGAAACGTTTATTGCGCTTGTACTGAATATTAAAAGGGACTGTAGGTATAAATGGTGATTAAATCAGTACTGCAATTGTTATGTTAGATTTGATTGTGCAGAAACAGATATTTCAGAATTAAAGTGAAATTTGTCTTGAACGTTATTTGTGAACTACTTGCCAGTGATTATTTTCAGACAAACTGACCCATTCCAGTCAACATATGGGGTCATTATTAATAAAACAAAGAATATTTTGCGTACATGCTGTCGGTGTTTGTTTGGTTGTGGTCTGCATTGATAGTTGCACTGAAGGAAGAAGTAAGAAGACTGATTTGCCACAGAGGTAAAACCAAATTAAACCCAGACCACAACATCTGTATTCTCACCTTTATGGGATATTACATATATAATGTATATTAACTTCAACCATCTGTGCCTACTGTATGTGCATACAAACAAATTCTCAACACCAGGAGCATAATATTCTCACAGTCTTTCCCATCCAACAGATTGAAGACGAGGGAGGCTGACAGTACATTCAAATACTTAAAAAAGCTTAACATGTATGTGTATTTTCATGGAAATGACTGTATATTGATAAATATTGTAATTTAATTTAGGCATTACTTTTGAAAAATATGCTTTCTAATTGAAGCCCTAAATAAATGATTAATATATAGATGTTAAGTGGAAATTACATGAATAAAAATGTTATATAATTCTAATTATAGGGGGAATCCAATTATCCATGGGGTTTACCTTGTGGCTAATTATACGCACTGCCTGATTTAATAAATGGGGTTTACCCCTTCACATTAAGGGGGTAATTCCAAGTTGATCGCAGCAGGAAATTTTTTAGCAGTTGGGCAAAACCATGTGCACTGCAGGGGTGGCAGATATAACATTTGCAGAGAGAGTTAGATTTGGGTGTGGTGTGTTCAATCTGCAATCTAATTTGCAGTGTAAAAATAAAGCAGCCAGTATTTATCCTGCGCAGAAATAAAATAACCGACCAAATCTAACTCTTTCTGCACATGCTATATCTGCCTCCCCTGCAGTGCACATGGTTTTGCCCAACTGCTAAAACATTTCCTGCTGCGATCAACTTGGAATTACCCCCTAAGTAAGAACTTTTCCTTAAAGCTTCAAAAACTGCGATAGCAATAAAAGGCACCATCTAAACGGGTTTTAACGCATATGGAACAAAATGTGGAATGTATGGATTAGCACATGTTAGCCCTATGTTTACCACACAGGGAAAGGGTTAGTGCATGTTAACCCTGTACTTAACACACACAGCGTGGAAAGTCTGTTTTCATCTAGTAGCCCCAGGGCATGAAACCAGGAGCTATTCCCTGCATGGCAAACAATACAGCTTTCCCCCATAGTAAGCTATATTTGCTTTCTTCCATATTGATCTAAATGTTTCCTACATCATGCTGCCTGCCTAAATAAGGAGAAGAATATCACAAAACCCACCACTCTCCTCACTGGAGCCCTGTTGACACGTCCTCTTAGCCTTTTTCCTAGGGATTCATCATTTATGCCTCTGCTAAAAGTCAGGCTTCATGATGCTGCAGAAGGATAATGGTGACATGGACCATGGACTCTCTCTGCACATGTTATATTTGTCCCCCGCCCCGTGCAGTGCACATGGTTTTGCTTATTAGAGAAAGATTTTGCTTTTGTGATCAACCCTGAATTAGGCCCACAGTACATAAACTGAGGTAAACATTTGCAGTAATGTAAATAATATGTAGGAATGAGTAATCTGTTTATTAAAATTACGGATTTCCATAAACATCAATGTTTTTCAAATATGCATTTAGTTAACAAGGTTTATGCTGGGAGCTGTTTGAAATTTGGAACCACATTGTGTTTAATCACATTTAACATCTTGTAGAGTAACAAAATATCTAAGAAAATCAGTTCTAAAGAGTGGTTTAATCATGTAAGTCCCCTTCAATGTCAGTTTAGTTACTATGGGGGAAAGTTCTCAAAGCGTGGAGAGAGATAAAGTGCCAATCTTACTGGTGCTATCATATTACTGATCCTGACTAGGATTTATGAACTACACAACTTGCAGCTGTACATCAGTATGTCTTGTTTGGTGTCACCCATCCAGCACCCTTAGAGGGTGGTCTTCAGGTTGCCGACTGTCGGGATCCCGGCACACAGTATACCAGCGCTGGAATCCCGACAGCCGGCATACCGACAGTTTTTCTCCCTCGTGGGGGTCCACAACCCCCTGGAGGGAGATTAAATAGCATGGCGCGCAGAGTGGCGAGCGCATAGAGCCTGCAAGGGGCTCATTTTGCTCTCGCCGCGCTGTCGGTATGCTGGTGGTCGGGCTTCCGGCGCCGGTATGCTGGTCGCGGGAAGCCCAGCCGCCGGCATACCATACCACACCCCCCTTAGACTGTTGTGCTTTGAGTGACATGAACCAGAGAAGACAACAACTTCTCCCTCAGGTCCTGGTGCTGATGAATCCCTGCTTAGTAGATGGCAGCTGCAGTGTTTTCTGTTCTCTTTGGGGTTAGCTTGATCAAATTTGGAGAGAAATAAAGTTAAGAGAGATGTAGTACCAACCAATCAGCTTCTGTAATTTTTCAAGCTCAACCTTTAAAATAACAGAAGCTGAGTGGTTGGTCTCCCCCTTTCTCTACACCACTCTTTCATTATTACTCTAACTATTCTCTTTCTCTCTCTCTCTCTCTCTCTCTATTACTACCCTGCTAACCCATCCTTCTACCTCACCTTCCTCTGAAAATTTTGTTTTGCTCCAGTAATCTCATAAAAACTTTTTTCACGTTGTCATTATGGGGTATTGGGGGTCATTCTGACCCATTTGCATGCAGCGGTTTGTCGCTGCGGTGCGAACGGGTCTGGAATGCGCATGCACGGCGGCCGCACTGCGTACGCATGTCATTGCCCGGCGACAGGGGAAGAAAGCGGTCACAGAGCCGACCGCAAGAAGATTGACAGAAAGAAGGCATTCCTGGGTGTTACCAGACCGTTTGGAGCCGTTTTCGAGGAGTGGTAAAGAAAACGCAGGCATGTCCAGGAGAACGGAGGACGGATGTCTGACGTCAAAGCCGGCCCCAGCATCGCTGAGATCATCGCACAGGGTAAGTATGTCCAGGTCTAGCCTTGTTCTGCTTGAAATTTTTTTAGCTTAGCAGGGCTGCACAAGCGATCGCAGCCCTGCTGAACTAAAATACACTCCCCCATAGGCGTGGATTAGTTGATCGCAGCAGCAGCAAAAAGTTGCTGGCTGCGATCAACTCGGAATGACCACCATTGTGTGTAGGATTTTGAGGTTAAAAATTAATTTATTCCATTTTGGAATAAGGCTGTAACATAACAAAATGTGGAAAAAGTGAAGCTGTATCTAGCTGCTTCTAAAAGATAATAGAATCTGATTGGTTGCGATGGCCAACATTGCCACTTCTAAAAAAAATTCACACCTTAGTAAATATACCCCTCGGAGTCAAAATTCAACATGTCTACAAAGTTAGGAACTCCTTTCCAAACACTAAAGTCAGATTTTTCTTTTGTAAGGCTTTTAATCTAAGTTTTTTTTCTACTGTGAAACATTTTAACCATTTCTAAAAGGTCAGAACATAAAAGTATTTATTTTGTGACCTCATTTGCTACTTAGTAAATAATGATATACAGTATACAGTAATTTTGTAAGAACTCCTATGAAATAGAACAATAAAATGTTAACAAATGAGAAAGAATAATTACCAAGAAGTTTAAGTAAAATGTTCTACTTTGGATACACAGTTTGCATTATATCAGGTACAAATTGTAATTATGATTGAGTATTCCATAAATGCACATGATAGAAAATAATATTTTGAAGTTTAGTTGGAATATATTACATTTCAAGTGCTATTTTCTTGAGATTTCATGCCCATATGGTTTGGCAGATTGTATATGTGGGAGTATTTTTTCTGTTTTTCTATCTTTTCAATAACAGTTATTTTTCTATCTTTGTATCTTTCCACAACAGTCATACGCATGTATGAGTGATGAATTTGTATTGCAATGTTTATTTCCAATTAAACTAAATCCGCATTTGTCCATGTCTTCATCAATTTTACACTAGCTTAGACTTAATCTTTTTTATGTCATGTCTATTAAAAATTCTGATCTAGCCTATTAAAAACTATGTAGAACAAAGTTTGCAGCACATGCCTAAATTAGCACTTGTGTTTGAAAAGTCATGCATTTTGTGTTTGTGGTGATGCATTTGTTGTTGGGTACAGTTACAAGAAAGACATCTAAGAATAAGAATCAGGATTCTTGTTTATTCAAAATGTCTAGCTATCAGATCAGTGGCATCACCAGGGTTGGTAACACCCAGTGCACCAAAGCAGCATTCCACACATGACTAAGAAGGACTTGGCCACACTCCATGGGCATGCCCAGCATTCCCATAGATACTGGGCTGCCCTTGGAGATTCCCAGCACCCAGCTCCAAGTTACTGAGGTGGACCTAGCATCTTGGTGTCACCTCCTGGAAGGATGACAACTGGGTGTGGTCTGCACCCCTCTAGTGATGCCTCTTTATCAGAGCTCAGTAAAAGACAAAAGTTAGTAGGCTTAAAGTTGTCTGAAAGGTACTTTGATGGAGAACCTAAACATGTACATCCATCACCCATCCAGACATGCTAAAGCTCTGTGCAATTACTTTTCTACTCAAGAGAAAATGTAACTTGTGTTCAGTAATTAGTATTTTCAGTGGTCTGTTGCTGCTACAGTACATTGGAGACAAGTGTTATATCTCCCCTTTCCTGGTATTCTCAATCCTACTAGGCATCTTCATAAATGCCCCTCATTATGTACAAGAGAGCATTATTATCAGCTACAGTATAGCAAAGAAATACATTTTGGTCATCAAATTGGAAAGCAGGCTGCCTGTCTTTTGTCCACCTCCTGGGCACAGATCTGGTTGTAAGCACTTGATGAACAATATGGTATGATGAAACATCTTAAAGGTAACCATAGGGCAGTGATAATTTATTGCAATTATGTTGAGCCCCCAATAGGCATAGGTTCTTTTGGAAAAGTTTTTTCTTGTGCAAAAACAATAACCTTACAGATGTCAGGAAGGATGTGGATGATTAGATCTACACTAAAAAGGTCTACAGTCAATAGGTCTACAACTAATGGCAAACATGCATTAGGTCAAAAGGTCGACAGTGTCAATAGGTCGATATAGAATAGGTAGAAAGTAGGGAAGGTTGACAGGGTCAAAAGGTTGACATGGAAATGGTCGACACAAAAAAGGTAGACAGAATTTTTTATTGTTTTTTGTGGTGTTTTGTCACTTTTCTGCAACAAACAAGCCCCATTAGTGTACTGCGTCCCCTCGTATGGCTCGCTTCACTTGCCATGCTTCGGGAAAAGTGCCTCGCTGCGCTTGGCACAGGTAACTATTCCCAATTGTAGTCCATGTGGATAGTAAAGTATCAAAAAAGTTGAAAACAAACCAAAATAAATAAAAAAAACTTATGTCTAAAGGTACATACAGCATGTATGCACAGCGATGATCGTATACATCGCTGGCAGGAAAATAGCTCAGTGCATACACACTGAGCTATTTTTCGTGTGCCAGTGATGTCTACGGGGCTGTGAAGCACTTTCCACAGTTGGAGACTGTGCACATGGGCCCCTGGGGGCCCACACAACACACATTGCAACCATATTTTAATACTTACCTCTCCGAATTCCAGCGTTGGGCGCTGCAGCAGTAGTGAAAATCACATCCAAAATGGCCACCAGGCATGCACAGTAGTAAATTTGGTCTCCAGAACATGGTGGGCGCCATGTTTCCGGAGACTTGCGCATGCAAAGTAGATTCCGACATGATACCGGAGACTACTGTGCTATGCAGAGGAGGGGGCCCCACCTCTTTTAAAACACCCCTGTTACTGCTCCTTTGTGGCATGGTGTCTGACAGCAGCCAGACAGTGGGGTGGGATTGACTGTTTTTTGACAGTGTCCTTTGAGCATTTGGCACACCTTGGTCAGTTGCTCTGTGTTGAACTTAAAGGGATATTTGATGGTCCAGTTTTCATATTTTCTACAATCACATTTTCTAAAACTACACTATCACAAAAAAACTACAGTACTTGATTTTTGTTTTGTGTAGCAGAAGGAGTCCTGCTCCACTGCCCTCTGCTTCCTTAAAACCAGGTGGAATTATTGCACTTTCTTTACCATAATACAGATTTAGATCTAGCATTATTCATGTTAGTCATACAGTACTTAATTGAGGGTGATGAGAGAAGATTGTGAGACAGAGTGGTGTCCTACGTGTTTACAGAAGCAGTGCTAATATAGCACTATAAACATTTTAGGATTGGTAAATTACATGGCGTTTTGCTTCGTTAATAATTACATGAAGGATGAACATGAGATATTAAATGGCCATGATTCAGTTGCTTCCAACAACATGATTCATAATGAAATATAATGATGTAGTAAATAAAACTAGAGGAATAATGATTAACTCTGTGTTAGCAAACTGTGACTTTTTACCAAATCAAATAATTAATTAGAGATTGAAGCTGGCATCTCAGCATTGTCAACAGAGATGATGCAACAGAAATTGCAGTTGTGAAAAATGCTGCAATCCACTGTTGACTTATTGAAACATAGTGACTTATTTTTTTATATTATTGGTTCAAGCGGAAAACTGGCAATTTTGGCCCACCAGCTCTATATAAGCTAAGGTTTATGTTTAGATTATTTTTGATTATTAGGAAGAAGATAAGCACCTATAGAGGTTTTGTTTTAAAGACGCATTGTGAGTTGTTGATTTGCTACTTCTATTACAATTTAAGAGAGTTTTGTCTGTGTCTTTAGTGTGTGGTCTTTTCTATCTGTGGTATTTTGAAAAGATTGCCACTTTTTTCCATATTGTCTTACTTTTATGTGAGTAGTGAGTTTTGTTTTATCTTTCATTTTTAAATGTTCTGTCTTATCCTTTTTCAGTGTTTTGTGTGATGATGGAGAGTGGAAGGAGGTTACAGTAAGGAGGTACAGCACCACCAGTAGTTATGCAGGCGGGAGGAGCGGATGGTAAAAGGGAAGGGTGTCGGCCTGAACCAGACAAAACTAAAAGTGGCCACAATATTTGCTTCAATTATGAGGAAAACTGTGCCCTGGGGTTTGCCACAGTGCCTATTGATGACAAAATGTTGGGGTCCTTGTCTGCCTAGATCTCTCTGTCCAGGAAGAAACAATTATGGCAAGGGGTATGTGAGGCAGTTAATGCTATCAGATGTTCCCAAGAGTGTGGAAAAATTGCAAAAATATTTTTTGGACATTAAAATATGGTCATAAAAATGGTTGAGGATGAAGAGAGAAGCTGCATGGACTGGATATAGTCTACATTTAAATATAAATAATACCTCCTATGAGAAGAAATGCAAAGAAATAATGCTCCTTGAGGTCCTTGAAGGGTTACATATTAATAATAAATAGAGCCCAAACATCATCTGTGTCACATCATGCAATCCTTCTTTAACATAGTTAAGAATGTAAAGAAAGAACGATGCAGCATTTTTGTGTTAAACAAAGTATGTTCTTTTAATATAATGTAATAAATACTAAAAATGCAATATATTGTACAAACACATAATACACTTCAAGTAAACCAACATATACAGTAGTACTTGTGTGTTTCCAAAGTCATGTGAACACAGAAATACCACATAAGTTAAATCTCCATACTTTTAAGATGCTTCAGTCGCAGTATTCAAGGTACTTCTTTATGTTTAGTAGTATTTGGTTGTTAGTGCTTCATGGACAATATTTTAATCTTCTTAATCTATTTGCTTCAATTTACAGTTGCTGTATCAAGAAGATGTAAAGCTGCATCCAAAGATTGCAATCTCAGGAGCCAGATGGAGAGAGGGTAATTTTAGAAGAAACAAAGGGGGATAAAACTAAAAAAAATAGACACCAGCAAAACAAAAATAATGGCCACCAATTACCACTAGTAATAGAAACGTAAGGCATGCTGCAAGTCAAAAAAATGTTAATAAGCAGTCTACTTCCCAAATTCACAAACACTGTATAGTGTCCATTACTGTAACTAATGTTGTTGTTCAGGATAATTAGCGAATGTCTATACCTGCATCTTCTGTCGCTCATTACTGTTTATCTCTTCCAGTGGCTGTCTGCCCCCAGTAGTATGACAACTACTCCTTTGTTTCCTTTCATCTTGGCTGTAGTGTGTACTGAGAACTGTGTTGCTAATTGTTACCTGTGCTCTGTTTTCGTTTTTCTGTTACGGTAATATTAAGTTCTGTGTACCATGTATTGTTCTAATGTTTGCTGTATGTACGACACTGCAAAACACTTGTAGCACCCTATAAATAAAATGTAATAATAATAATACTTTGTGGCTCATTTCATAGACTTATACTGGGTACACACTTATTGATATATCTGCAGATTAATTGATATGCAGATATACCTACATATGGATTGGGCAGTGTGTTGTGCATACACACAGCCTGATCTGTTGTGACTTACGTCACAAATTGGGCTGGCATTTACATGCGCCCACCCAATTGCGCTGTCAATCACCACCGACTTGTGCAGCGAGTGTACGGGCAATTGGCTGACCACCCGTACACACAGCACAGCACACAGACCATCGGCTGTGCTGCAGGGCTGTGAACAATGTCATTCATAGACGTTTCGCTGGTACACACTTGCCAACGGAACAGCAATATATCAGCCGTTCAATAGTATCACCGATGTATCGGCCAGTGTGTACACACCTTAAGACATTATTGTTTTTTGTAAACTGCGCTCAATGGTCCTGATGCTGCAATCACTAGTTCTGCTTCCACAAGTCAATCATGAACCACATCAGCCTCCGTAAGCATCACATGACCCAGGTGCAGTGTACGGACAAGGAAGATGGCAAGTAGGAGGGTACACCAAGGTAAAAAAAAAGCAAAGAATTCTGGATTTCTTATCATATCATGTACTCTGTATAAAAAAAAATGTTAATTAAAGGTATATGTTGGCAAATCATTTTTAATTTGTGTTTAAAATTGTATAACATATATGCACTTGTTGTCTTGGTAGTTACTTCAAATACACGTAGTACTGTGCTTTACAACACATAACCTGCAATTAAGAACATAAAACAACACTGTTATACTTGCATCTTCTTAATACAAATATTGGTTAAAGGATTTTATGAGAAAAAAAAATGTTTCTATTAGGAATGCATGACAAGGCTTGGCCACACACTTCACTAAAGTCTGAAGATGACCCAATGTTAATAAGCAAAATGCATATACAAATAGGGAAATTACATAATTGTGTTCGAAAACTAGAAATACAATTTTAATACTTATGATTTATGGCCAATCATGTGGCCAGCTAGGCAGCTGGTCATTATCAAGTTGTTATGTGGATGGGCCTATTTTTATGTGGAGGCCTGGAGCTGGAGCTTCATTGCCCCATTGTTAATATAGGCCTGGACCCATCCAACAGATAGCAATTAAATCTGCTATACCAGAGGAAGTTGCAGCAGTCCATTTTCATTAACTTTTCCATGGGGACTACCCATTAGATTTAAAATGGGGAATCTTCAAATGTTTGTATATATGTTACTTTATTTTATTTCCATGCATGTTTTCTCTATGTTCTGAGTGCAAACAAACTAATTTTTATAGAGAGATGTGGGGGCTTGTGGACCCCTTCAATATTTTGCTACGGAGTCCCCAAAGTTCTAGTTGCATTCCTGGTTCTGAAATTCTGATTCCACTCACAACTGAAGAGCAGTCTACAGAGTTCACAATAGTGTTATCTTTCGTGGCTGACTTCACTAGCACATCCTTTTTGTTTTTTTATTTCACTGTATCTGCCTTCTCATGGATTGTGAAAGTGAATGAAAGAGATGGGGCAAAGACTCAGACTAATACTTGTCTCTAGTGCAGCAATGAAGTTGTCCTCCTCCAACTCCTTATATGACTACAGTGTGAAGGTGAGGATTTAAATGATGCAGAAAATTGTGTCTTCTTAGCATATTTGAATGCCTTTCTTAAAAATGTCACTTTAAGACCCATATGTGATTCCACTCTCTCCCATTACATATTGCTCTCACAGTCACAGCACACAGATTGGTCGACAGTTTTATCACATGGGAGTTGGAAGTAATCTAAAACAAAGGAGTTGGTTGGTCTAGATGTACAGTCTGAAAACCAGTGAGATAATTTTGAATAGTCATAATGAATCACATGCGTTGGATATCACTTGAATGTCCCCATCCTCATCACCCCAATTGCTCAGGAAACATATGATGATTGGTTTATCACTATTCATAAAAGCAAGTCTAGATGTCAAAGCAGTACACTCTCCCAATGAGCTCTATTTTCTTCCCCTGAAAGAGGTAGCACAACCCTACTAAAAGCAGGTTAATAACACCATTTATCAGAGCTGCAATTGTCTCTGTCAGATACTTAACAGTATTTGCTTTAAGACAGCATTATTATGAGCTGAGATTGAATGTATTAAAGTCTTTCTCAAGTAAGTTCACATTTCCCCAACCTGGTCTAGATACTCACAACTGGTAGCATAGAAATTCTCAGGCTGCAGGATGCAATTGTGTTCTTTGTTGGTGCAAACACCATTATCCATTGTTGGCACTGTAGTCAACTTCATTTGCATTTGGATCTTTTAGCCTGAAATAATCAAAGTACATTTTTTTTAATTAAAAGGGGGACTCTTCCACCCAAGTCCTGGTCTGTTATAAAAAACAAAAACAAAGCTACTGTAATATTATAAAAATATATACTATACCCTTTTGTTCTCCATCCCTGGCCAAAGTCCTAGAACTAAATCTAAAACAACAACTCAAAGTCAAATGTATTCATAATTTGCAATATATGTTACACATCACTCTAACAGACTCAGAAAATGATAAATAGGCATAAACATATTCAAGACCTTTTAGGACTGCTTAATCTTGCTCAAACAAGCACACACCTTGACTGATATTTTGGATACTGAGAAAGTTCAACAATTCACAGGATTTTATGAACTTTTGCATACATTTGATTAACTAATTCAAGAACTGTTTTCCAAGGTTTGTTTAGGCATCTCTCATTTTTTCAGTTCACATTCTATCCCTTTTGTAATTCTGAATACTACTGTACTATGCTATTTATATGAAGGATGAAAAAGCTCCACTAGCAAGCATAGTCACAGTAACATGAACATTTTTAATACTTTTAATACGTATTTTTCTCTAGGCTGCGTAGGCAGGTGGCTACGCTTATCATGCTAGTCCTTCGCTGCTTAGCAAAATGCTCACATGTTAGCGGGATGGACAGGGCATGCGGGGTGGACTTGACCTGTGCTATGTGTCCCCCCGCATGCTAGTGAAGTGAGTTGTAGTTGTGCGAATAGTTGCACAACCTCAACTCATGCTGAATAAGGCCCTTTATTCCTAATACCTATAATGGGTTCATATTTACTCAATAAGATGAACTGTTTTTCATTGCAACTAAAATGTGTAGTGGTCCCTAAGTCCGTGTATACGAATTCTTTTCTATGACTGTTATGTTCAAAGCTGACTCACTTTTGTTATAATGCTTTTTTCGGCATACCACTTTGGTCTTTTAGCCTGCAATTTGAAGCCTTTTGCCCTAATTTGTGGAAAATAAAGTGTTTTTTGTTTTCTAAATTAGTATATTAGTCATTAGTATACACAGTATAAGGCAGATTTTCCAGCAATATCATTCACAGGTATCCTGGTATTGTAGCAGCTTTACCCTTACAATATCAGTAGTTAATGTAGTGGTATTTGACTCAGGTGTGGATTATTAGATCTACACTAAAAAGCTCTAAAGTCAATAGGTCTATCACATGTGGTAGACATGCATTAGGTTGACAGGGTCGACACAGAATAGGCAGACAGTAGGAAAGGTCAACAGGGTCAAAAGGTCAACTGGTTCAAAAGGGCGACATGGAAATAGTAACATAGTAATTGAGGTTGAAAAGAGGCAAAATGCACATCGCGTTCAACCTGTATTTTGTATTAAGTTGCATTGATTTTACTGTACCTGCTGAAGAATGTTTTATGACTAGTTAACAACTACAAATCACGTTACACCCGGATTAACAACATCAATATTTTAAATGTTGTAATCTTGGATATCCTTTTCAATCAGAAATTCATCCAATCCCCTTTTAAATGCATTTACAGAGTCCATCATAACCACCTTCCCTGGCAAGGAATTCCAAATCCTTATTGCCCTAACAGTAAAGAACCCTTTCCTCCATAGCATACGGAATTTTCTCTCCTCCAACCTCAGCGAGTGCCCACGTGTCCTAAACAGAGTTCTTTTAATAAATAATTCCTCTGATAACTCTTTGTAGTGTCCCTTTACATATTTGAAGACATTAATAACCGAGTAAGCCTTTCCTCGTAATCCAGTCCCTCTAGCCCTTTAATCAATTTAGTAGCTCGCCTTTGAACCCTTTCGAGTTCACCGATATCTTTTATATACAGTGGTGCCCAAAACTGAACACAATATTCCAGGTGCGGACGTACCAATGATTTGTACAGCGGCAGATTACATCCTCGTCCCTTGTATCAATTACCTGTTTTATGCACGTTAGCACCTTCCTTGCCTTCTTTACTGCGCTTTGACATTGTATACGGTTATTAAGCTTATTATCGATGAGTACCCCCAAATCTTTTTCCAAAACTGTTACCCCTAGACTTTCTCCATTTAATATGTAGGATGCAAGTTTGTTTTTAGTCCCGAAATGCATAACCTTGCATTTTTCTATATTGAACCTCATTCTCCATTTAGACGCCCAGATTTCAAGTTTAGATAAGTCATTCTGCAGAGACTCCACATCTATTTCTGAATGAATTGCCCTACACAGTTTAGTATCATCTGCAAAGATTGACACTGTGCTTTCCAGGCCTATTTCTAGGTCATTGATAAATATGTTGAACAGTAGTGGCCCAAGTAGGGACCACTGTGGCATTCCGCTGGCTACTGGTGTCCAGCTTGAGGACTTCCCTTGACCACTACTCGCTGTACCTTGTTGTCAAGCAAGTTACTTATCCATGTACAAACAGTTTTTCCTAGGCCAAGCTCTTTTAATTTGATGATTAGTCTCCTGTGAGGCACTGTATCAAAGGCTTTTGCAAAATCTAAGTAGACCACATCCACTGCTTTTCCTTGGTCAAGATTGTCGCTCACTTCCTCGTAGAAGTTAACTAAGTTAGTTTGACATGATCTGTCCCTCACAAACCCATGCTGGTTCTTGCTTATAATCTTAGTGGTCTGCAGATATGCAAATGGTTGACACAAAAATGGTAGGCACAATTGTTTGTGGGTTTTTGGGGGTGTTTTATCCTTTTCTGCCACAAACAAGCCCCATTTGTGTACTACGTCCCCTTCTCACCATGCTTTGGGCAAGGTTATTATTCCTAATTGTAGGCCATGTGGATGGTAAAGTATGAAAAAATTGGAAAAAATTAAAAAACATATTAAAAAACTTGTGTGTACCATATGTGTTTTGACCATTATCATGTTGACATTTTGACCCTGTCTACCTTATGCATGTCTACCATTAGTGGTAGACCTATTGACTGTAGACCTTTTTAGTGTAGATCTATAGTCCGGATATCATTTGACGCCAATGATATTACCAAAAACTTGATTTCTGGGGTAAGGTTCTGCAAAATAGCTGTAGCAACCTCTTTGTAATCTACGTACCTGGATGCCAATTGCTGGATAATGGGCACCATCTAATCAATGTATTCATTAATGTCCTTACACCCAGTTTAGTTTCATACAGAGTGTACAGTATCTGAGCTTTATTCCCCTCATAACACCCTTACCTTCATAAGTTCTTTGCAAGGCCACACAAATATCCATTGTGGTTGGCTTCCAATTGATGATGGAATATACTTAGTGTTCTATAGCTAAGCCAGTTGTTTCAAAGGCTCTATCAAACTAATCAGGCTGTCTTCTGGATCAATTGTGACCTTCCAAGGTGTCAACAAAGACCCTTGCATGCATCAAAACGCATAGGTGGCATGTTGATGTGATCCTGCTCAGACCAAATGTGTGCCATGTTTTGTCATAGTTACATCTTTGGACTTTGGGTGCTTTAATACGCCATTTGGAGGGAATATGTAGGATTGATTATGAGACATTAAAAAAATACCACAAAGATAAAAGACCTACTTGATGTGCCTTTTATTATTACCACAAATTGTGAGTGCTTTATGAAGGAGCAACCCTAATCTTTATTCATGTGGTGATGGTATAGAACCACTGTGGACTTTGAGATGACATGCATACTTTCTACACACCATTGTATCACCCCACAAATCCAATAGTCTACATAGAAGCTATCCTTGTGGATCTAGCAAGTGTGACTTGTTGTGATAATGACTTCAATACCTGTTATATATTACACAAGCCTCTTGTTGTGTTTTCTCCTCTTTTTATGTACTTCTGAGCAATACGGAGGATAAGGGGTATATTTATCAACTTTATTTTCATAAAATAATGTGAAAAAGGGTGTTTTCACACCCTTTTCACATTATTTTAGTTTCACCTGAATATATTAAAGGGCTTTTGGAGTAGTTTTTGGGAAAAACTGCTAAAACCCTTTAATTCTCAGTTTTATAATAACCCAGATCACATTTCCTATACTAACTCACCGCTGGTGAGTATGATCAGCGGTCAGGGGGCATTGTGGTATGACGGGGTCATTGCGACAGGGAGGACGTGCCAGCAGTGACGGTAATGGCAGCAATTTTGGGTGGCTGTGCATGCGCAGCACACAGTCAGGATATTTTTCACAAAACATACCCTGATAGTGCTGTGGAGAGTCATCACAGGGACAAACTTCACTTTGCAATCTCTGTTCCTGCATGCAACTATCGATACATCCATGCAATGCCACTGCGAGTGTGGACAATTTTAAAAGAGATGAATGGGTTCGGTTCCCTGAGAACCGTACCCCCCAAACTTTATGATCCGAGCCTGGAGCTGAGCCCGGCTCGGGTTTTCCCACTCGCCTCGATTACATCATAGAGGCAAAATGTCACCATTCCACTGTCAGATTCTTGCTGGTTTCGGATTCTATATAAGTCCCCAGTGATTGGCATCATCGTCACTCCGGCATTGGATAGAGTACTGGACAAACATGTCCATCTCAGTACTGTGTCTGCCTGGCATGACGTGAGGCTGGTGTTGTGGTGTGGGGTGGGTGTTCTGTCTGCTGTATCTACAAGGGGTGCTCTTTCTGCTGTATTTGAAAGGGGTGCTCTGTCTGCTGTATCAGTCCTTGGGTGTACTGTTTGCTGTATCAGTCCAGGGGTGATCTGTCTGCTGTATCAGTCATGGGGTGCCCTGTCTTCTGTATAAGTCCAGGGATGCCCTATCTGTTGTATCAGTCCAGGGGTGCCCTGTCTGTTGTTTCAGTCCTGGGGTGCCCTGTATGTTGAGTCATGCCTGGGGTGCCCTGTCTGCTGTATATGTCCAGGGGTGCTCTGTCTGCTGTTTCAGTCCTGAGGTGCCCTGTCTGCTCTATAAATCTAGGGGTGCCCTGTCTGCTGTATAAGTCCTGGGGTTCCCTGTGTGCTGTATCAGTCCAGGGGTGCCCTGTCTGCTGTATCAGTCCCGGGGTGCCCTGTCTGCTGTATTAGTCCAGGGGTGCCCTGTCTGCTGTATCAGTCAAGGGTGCCCTTTCTGCTGCATCTAAAAGGGGTGATCTGTCTGTTCATCCAGGAACTCTGACCCAGTGTAAAATTAAAATAATAAAAGCTACAAAAAAAAGCCTAAAATTATAATGATCAATTTTTTTTTTGCTTGTGCTGTACCCCAGTGTACTATACAATGTTTATTTTATTTTCATAAGTACTGTGACACTTCTGGTCAGACTACAGTATAGTATTTCCTACTCATACACGTATAGAAATAGAGGAGACTATTGGTGCTGAAGCTGCTGCCACTATTCATGACATTGACAATGCAAGTCCATCAATGTCATCTGCTAAGGCAGATGCCCTGGGGCATAGGATATGTAAAATCATTTAATTTTAGAATGTTAAAGAAATAAAATCAAAAGGAAAGTTATCTGCAGAGGCAGTAAGACAAGCTGCGTATTCAGAATCAGAACCATCAGACATTCTTGAGGAACGTTTAGGGGTGTCCATGACCACTGACATTTTTCACACTGTCCTCATAGAGAAGCCTCTTTCACCTCCTTCCACCATTTCTTAACCATCTGAACATGTGGGGAGCAGTAGAAGTAAAGATGGTGATGATGAATCTGATGAAGAGGACATAATACAAATTGAGGATTTATGTGTGGAACTGGGACAGCATGAGGGTGATATCTGTGTACTATCTGACAGTGATGATGTGGATGATGATGTTGTTTGCGTAAGTCAGCCACCAGTGGCTGCAGTTGTTGACCGTGCTAAAAAGAAAGACATTGCAATGCCTAGGCAGAAGACCAAAATAGCCACCTATTGGGAGTGGGATTATTTTTACTCCAATCCTGACAATGTTTATGAAAGCATCTGCTCCAATTGTGAGGCCAAATTTAGTAGAATTAGGACTGTAAGCCATCTAGGTACCTCCTCCATGTTACGTCATTTGCGGCAAAGACACAACATTTATTGTACAAGATTATAATGTAATTAACAAGGACATGGGTCTAGACTGCACACACTAGTGGTTGTAATGATAGGTGCTATCTGCTGAGATTTGATGGTACTACAGGAGAAAAAATGGGTGCAGATGCACTTTGCAATCATTACTGTAAATTACAATATATAATATATAATATAAGGTTGCTAGCATATAATTGGCCAAATATATGCGCTTGTCCATCGCATCAAGGTCACCTCTATCCAGCAAGTTCCTAACACTTTGGGGTTCACATCGGGGTGCAAGGTACCCCCAAATCAGTCCATTAACAACCCCTCCCAAGGCATCAAACTAGTAGAAAATAGTGAGGTGTAATAAAGTATAGGATAAGCAGAAGTAGTTACTGAGTGTAGAAAGTGTTTTAAAATTAGATATACAGTAGGTGAAAACAATATACATGGATAAAATTACACACATAGGAGGTAGTGGGAAAATAGTAGAGATGAGCTGGTTTTGGTTCCATACCCCCCCCCCCTTTCCCATCCTTAAACCCCCCCCCCCCCGAACTTCACCATCCGAGCCAGAATCCGAGTCCGGTTTGGGACTTCCCATCAGATTCAGAAACCAGAACGAGGCAAAACGTCATCATCCAGCTGTCGGATTCTCGCAGGTTTTGGATTCCATATAAAAAGCCGTGCATCACCAACATTTTCACTGCGGACTTGGAGAGTGAGGGAGACAGACCTCTGCCTCTCCCTGTGGGCCGTGTCAGATGGGGTCAGTGTGTGCTCTGTAGGGGTGCTGTTCATTTCACTGTGGTGTCCCTGTGATGAAAGGGTTGCTGTTATGTCTGTCACTGGAGTTTCATGTGCTGTTAGGGGTGCGGCAGCTGTACATGGGTGTTGCTATGCTGGCTGTTACTGTGTTGTACAGGGGGCAGAGGCACTGTCCTTCTGTATGCAGTGAAAATACAGGAGTGCTGGCCCTGTTTTTTATGCTGTAAAAATTCAGGGGTGCTGTTATAAAAATAAATACACTGGCCTTGTCTTGTATGCTGTAAAAATTCATGGGTGCTATTGTTAAAATAAATGTACACTGGCCCTGTCTTGTGTGGCGTAAAAATTCAAGGGTGCTGTTGTTAAAATAAAAGTACCCTGGTCCTGTATGCTGTAAAAATACAGGAGTGCTATTGTTAAAATAAAAGTACACTGGCCCTGTATGATGTAAAAATACAGGGGTACTGTTGTTAAAATAAACATACACTGGCTCTGTATGCTGTAAAAATACAGGGATGCTGTTGTTAAAATAAATGTACCCTAGCACTGTGTTGCATGCTGTAAAAATTCAGGGCAGTCATTGTTAAAATAAATGTACACTGGCCCTGTCCTGTATGCTGTATAAATTCAGGGGGGCTGTTGTTAAAATAAATGTACACTGGCTCTGTCCTGTATGCTGTAAAAATACAGGGGAGCTGTTGTTAAAATAAAATTACACTGGCCCTGTTTGCGATAAAAAATACAGGGGTGTTATTGCTAAAATAAATGTACACTGGCCCTGTCGTCTATGCTGTAAAATTACAGGAGTGCTGTAAAAATAAAAGGGGCACTGTCCTGTGTGCTGTAATAGGAAAGGAGTGATGTCCTGTGAAATAGAGAACAAAAATTTGGAGGAAAAGAAAGTGGAAGATCAGGAACCACTTCCAGTTCCTAGTACTAGTGCTGAAGCTGCTGCTGCCACCAGTCATGACATTGATGATGCAATTCCATCAACTTCGTCTGCTAAGGCCAATGCCCAATGTCATAGAGGGCATGAAAAATCCATGAAGCAAAAATTAATGATAAGATAAAAAAAGAAATGATCTGATGAGAAATATAAAATTGGCAAAATGCCATTCACGACACGAAGTGGCAAGGAAAGGCTAAGGCCTTAGCCTATGTTCATGACTGGTGGTTCAGCTTCTCCTGAGGATGGAAGCCCTCCTCCATATCGAAAAATGGAAAAAAATAAGCTTGGTAAAGCACAGGAAAAAACAACTGTGCGTTCAGAGATATCACAAATCCCAGAGGACAGTCCAAGTGTGTCCACAGTTGCGATGTCTAGGCCTAACCTTCCCAAGACTGTATGGAAAGAGGAGGCTCTTATCACCATAACACCAGTCCAGTTGCTGATTTTGAGATTGAGGATGCCACTGTAGAAGTACACCAGGATTAGGAGGATATTGGTGTACCTGGCACTGAGGAGGAAGTTGACGATGAGGATTCTGATGGTCATGTGGTTTGTTTGAATAAGGCACCAGTGGAGAAAGTTGTTGTCCATGTGATGAAAAAGCCCATTGTCATGCCCGGGCAAAATACCAAAAAAGCCAACTCTTCAGTGTGGAATTATTTCTTCACAAATTCGGACAACAGGTGTCAAACCATGTGTTGCCTTTGTCAATCTATAATAAGTAGGGGTAAGGACGTTAACCACCTAGGAACATCCTCTCTTATACATCACCTGCAGCGTATTCATCATACGTAATTGTCAAGTTCAGAAACTTTGGGTAATAACGCATACAGTCCACTGACACCTAAATCCCTTCTTCCTGTTCTACCCAAGCTCCTGCAATCCACACCACCAACTCCCTCAACATCAATTTCCTCCTCAGTCAGGAATGTCAGTAGTCCTGCAGGCCATGTCACTTGCATGACTGATGAGTCCTCTTCTATCGGGGATTCCGCCAGAGGATCCTTGAGTGGTACGCCTACTGCTGCTGCCACTGCAGTTGTTTCTGCTGGGAGTCAATCATCATCCCAGAGAGGAAGTCGGAAGACCACTTGTACTACTTCAACTAAGCAACTTACTGTCCAACAGTCCTTTGCAAGGAGGATGAAATATGACAGCAGTCGCCCTGTTGCAAAGTGGATTACTGAGGCCATAACAACTATGCTGATGCTAGACGTGCGTCCAGTATCCGCCATTAGTACAGTGGGATTTAGACAGTTGATGGAAGTACTGTGTCCCCAGTACCAAATCCCATCTAGATTCCACTTCCATTAAGAAAAGTGTCCTCAGTGTCCTGAAAAATGCAGTTTTACCCACTGTCCACTTCACCATGGATATGTGGACAAGTGGAGCAGGGCAAACTGAGTAGATGTATTGCCTTCTGCAGCAACAACAGCAGCGGCACCAGCAGCAGCATCTCACAAATGCCAACTCGTTCCTAGGCAGGCTACGCTATGTATCACCGCTTTCTGTAAGAGGCCCACTGCTGATAACCTCTTACAAAAACTGAGGGACATCATCGCACAATGGTTTACCCCACTTAGACTCTCCTGGGGATTTGTGATATATGACATCGCCACCAATATTGTGCATGCATTACATCTTGGCAAATTCCAGCACGTCCCATGTTTTGCACATACAATTAATTTTGTGGTGCAGAATTTATAAAAAAAATGACAGGGGCTTGCAGGAGATGCTGTCAGTGGCCTGAAAAATTGTGGGCCACTTTCGACATTCAGCCACTGTGTGCCGTAGACTGGAGCACCAGCAAACACTTCTGAACCTGCCCTGCCATCACCTGAAGCAAGAGGTGGTAGCGAGGTGGAATTCAACATTCTATATGCTTCAGACAATGGAGAAGCAGCAAAAGGCCATTCAAGCCTATACATCCACCTATGATATAGGCAAAGGAGGGTGAATGCACCAGACTCAAGCACTGTGGAGTATGATTTCCGTCTTGTGCAAGGTTCTCCAACCCTTCAAACTTGCCACACGTGAAGTCAGTTCAGATACTGCCAGCTTGAGTCAGGTCATTCCCCTCATCAGGCTTTTGCAGAAGCAACTGGAGAAATTGAAGGAGGAGCTAAGATGGAGCGATTCTGCAAAGTATGTGGGATGTGTGGATGGAGCCCTTCATTCACTTTGCAAGGATTCAAGGGTGGTCAATCTGTTTAATCCAGCATTACATTTTGGTGACAGTGTTCGATCCTAGGTTTAAAGCCAATGTTGTATCTCTCTTTCCGGCGGACACAAGTGTGCAGATGTGCAAAGACCTGCTGGTGAGAAAATAGTCAACTCAAGCGGAACGTGACCCATCATTTTCTCCTGCAACTGGGGCTGCGAGGAAAAGAATAAAATTTCCTAGCCCACCTGCTGGCGGTGATGCCATGGCAGTTAGGAGCAAGTGTTGACATCTGGTCCGGACTGAAGGAGCTTCCAACTATTACTGACATGTCTACTGTCACTGCACATTATGCTGTCACCATTGAAAGAATGGTGGAGGATTATATCATTGACAGCATCCAAGTTGGCATGTCAGACAGTCCATGTGTATACTGGCAGAAAAAAGCAGCAATTTGGATGCCCTTGCACAAACTGGCTTTACTTTATCTAAGTTGTCCCCCCTCCAGTGTGTACTCCGAAAGCAACCTTTTGGCAGAAAAACAATATTGTGAGGTGTTCAGAATACACTGAAAATGAGTGGAAATGAATGTTATTGAGTTTAATAATACCATAGGATCAAAAATACCCCAAAATTCTGTGATTTTAGCTTTTTTATGTTTTTTTCAAAAAACATCCAGATTCAAAACCAAAACCCGAAAGTGTGGTTTTGCTAAAATCAATACACATCCAAAACACGAACAGAGATCCAGATCCAAAACCAAAATACAAAACCCGAAAAGTGTCCACTGCACATCTCTAAAAAATAGTGAATATGAGTGTTAGGCTGTGATGCCCTGGAGTGGCCCATTGGGGCGTGGGTTCCCCTGAACTGTTCTGTCTAGGCCACTCTAGGGCATCACACCCTAACACTTATATTCACTATTTTTTCACTTCCTGTTATTTTATCCATGTATATTTTTTTCACCTATTTTATATCTATCTATTTATATCTAATCTTAACACACTTTCTACACTCAGTAACTACTTCTGCTTATTCTATAATTTATTACACCTCACTATTTTCTACTAGTGTGAGGCCTTGGGGCGGGTCGTGGCTGGGCTGATTTGGGGGTGCCCTGCGCCCCAATATGAACCCCAAAGTGTTAGGGACTTGCTCGATAGAGGTGACCTTGACGCGGTGGGCAAGCCTATATCATTGGCCAATTATATGCTAACAACCTTATTATATATTATATATTGTAATTTACAGTAATGATTGCATAGTGTATCTGCACCCATTCCTTCTCCTATAATGTAATTAACACCTCATCATCAACATCCTCACAGTAATTCTTAACGGAGGAAAGCCTTCTAAAAAATTGTTTTATGGGGGCCAAAACAAACCAATCATTTCAGCCACAAGTGATGGTCCCTGTCGCTGAAATTATTGGTTTAGTAAAACTGTGCATGTCCTGTTTATTATTATTATTAATAATAATAATAATAATAATAATAATTTTATTTATATAGCACTCTTTTTCCAATAGGACTCAAGGTTCTTAACATATACATAGCATAATATAGTACAGAAACAATGAAGTACAGAACAGCTTTTCATAAAATACAGAAGCATGTAGATACTAAAGGGACATTATAGAAATGATTGAGTAAACAGGAAAGTCTTCAGTCTAATATTGAAGGATTCTATAGTTGGGGCCTCTCGCACTGTGCAGGGAAGTGAGTTCCATAGAGTCGGAGTCACATGACTAAAAGTTCAATCCCCAGATGAATTACGGGAGATTCTAGGTACTGCTAAAAGTCCTTCATCTACAGACTGCAGTAATCAAGTGGGGCAGTATGGAATCAGAAGCTGCGTCAGGTACCTTGTGTTACTGGTCATGTAGTGCTTTGAAACTCAGTAAGCCAATCTTGTAGATGATTCCCAATCTTAAAGGCAGCCACTGAAAGGAGTAGAGGATGGGTGTTATGTGGCTACAATAGGGCTGGTTAGTTAACAGCCTGGCAGCTGTGTTTTGCACCAGCTGTAAGCGGTGCAATTCTTTTGCTGGGAGATGAAGGTAGAGGGCATTACAGTAGTCTAATTGAGAAGATACAAATGCATGTATGACTTTTGGCAGATCATCTGAGGGAATTAAGTGCTTGATTCTGGCTATGTTCCTCAGGTGAAAGAATGAGGATTTGAATGTGGCTAATATCTGATGTTTAAGTGTCAAGCCACCATCCAGGACAATGCCAAGATTCCGCACACGATCAGTGTTTTGTAATTCTGAATCCCCAAGTGTAAGTCCAGTTGGTTGGCTATGCTGCAGTCTTGTCCTTTTGATGTTGCGGTCCTATCTTAAGGACCTCTGTTTTATCTGGGTTCAGTTGCAGCCAACTGGCACTCATCCACTCCTGGAGCTTAGCTAGACAGCCATTTAAGGTTGCTATTAGGTTATCAGTGCCCAGAGCAAAGGACAAGTACAGTTGTGTGTCATCTGCATAGCAGTGGTAGACCAGGCCATGGTGCCTGATTATTTCACCCAGTGGGAGCATGCATACTGCAAAAAGCATGGGGATAGTATAGAACCTTGTGGGACACCACATGGCAATGGCACTGATGGTGATGAGTATACTCCAGAGGATACTTTCTGTGACCTGCCTGTGAGAAATTATTTGAACCAGGACTGTACCATCCAGTCCACAAATATGTATCAGTCACTCAATCAGAAGCCCATGGTCCACGGTATCAAATGCTGCAGAGAGATCCAGAAGGATTAAGATTAAACAGTCACCTCTGTCTCTTGCCATCAGAAGATCATTTAACACACACACCAGGGCTGTTTCAGTACTATGTCTTCTCCTGAATCCTGATTGGAATGGATCATAAATATCATGGGTTGGCAGGCGGGTTTCCAGTTGATTTGCAAACCACTTTCTCAATAACCTTTCCTAGAAAAGGAAAGTTTGATACTGGTCTGTAGTTGCTCATGCAGTCAGGATCTAAATTATGTTTTTTAAGAAAAGGTCTAACAATTGCTTCCTTTAGTGGTACAGGAATAATGCCTGTCTGCAAAGAGCTTTGAACATGGTGGTGGGACGAAAAATCTGAGCAATTTCAGCAATGTCCTTTACATCCACTGGGTCAAAGCTGGTCCATGAAGGCAGGTGGCTTACATTGGCAGGTTTTGTAGTTTTGCACTCCTTTGATGGAATTGATGAGATTCCAGCCTGGATGGTGGATATTTTATCTGCAAATAAGTTTGCAAACTCATTGCATCTTGCCTGGGAGAGGGTTTCATCAGTCTGCAGGCATGCTTGCTTGCAAAGCATCTCCAATCTGCGGAAAAGTTGAGCTGGCCTATTGTTTGCTGCCGTGTTCTTATTTGACAGGAACTGTGAGTTCTTACGGGTGATTGTCGATTGATATTATTCATTATGCTTTATTAGTTTTATTTTGTCATCCACTAGGTTAGTACAACATAAGAGTGGGTGGGAGGGCCCAAGGACAATTCCATCTTGCAACTTATCTATTTGGGTTATGTGCTCTCTGGAGCATTTTTTGGGCATAGTTTCTAAAACTGCCATCCTGTTTGCCACTGCAGTGCCACTCCTAGATGTGCCAGGTGTTTGTGCCTCCAATTTCTGATACTGAGCTTAGTCATCCAGCAACCTCGGAGCAGCCTTTTGGCCTAAACTGGATAAAAACAATATTGTGAGCTGTGAGGAGTTCAAAATAGACTGGAAATGAGTGGAAATTAATGTTATTGAGGTTAATAATACTGTAGGAACAAAAACAGTCCCAAATTCTGTGAGTTTAGCTGTTTTTATGATTTTAAAAAAAATTAGAACCAAAACCAAAACACACAAGGGCTGTTTTGGCAAAACCAATCCAAAACCAAAACACGTAGAAAAAAACAAAATGGGCAGATGCACATCTCTAAATTTTATGACCTCACATCCGCATCCTCAGATGCAGATGGTGATCAATCTGCCCCTAATAGAGAAACAGAGAGACCTGCAGACCAAATCCGAGGGAAGTGTGATTATGTGTTTTAAGTGCCCAGGCTATATGATTGATTTTGTGTGTACCACAATCAAAATAGTGACCATACAGTTGCAAAAACCCACTGTCCAAGTAGAGTTTTACAGTGCGTGATCTAACCTATATTATTTTGCAAGAGCACCAAAATAGGTTCGGCCATGTGCATAGTATTGAAGCAGTGTCATAGAGTCTCCCATTTTACAAGGGCTGGTCCTAGGTTCTATATATTATACCCAGCACTCCTATTATCCTGCTGAATGGTCTATACTAAGCATAACTATCACTCCTATCATATATATATATATATATATAAATATATATATATATATATATATATGAAACTAGTGAAGATAAGGGCGCCTATTTAGTGTTTCTTTAAAGAATTGATATGAAGTGAATCAAGTGGTAATGTATGGACATCACTTATCTGGTATATACACTTTCTTCGGTCTCATGACCAGTGCACATATGTAAAAATAAATTATAAAGAAATATCATAGCGCGTACAATTTTAAAGCATATTTCACCATAAAAAATAGAAGTAGTTGTATCTAAAAAACCTCCTAAGGATAAGCAAATCCTCAATGGTAAAAATCCACCAGCAGGGATTATTGGGGTTTTTCACAAAATTTTAATACAACATATAACATAGAAGGTATAAAATAGTAAAAATGCAAGCGTACAAAATATAACAAGATTCGAGCTTATCAATCTGTATGTACAATCGGATACATCATGTTTTCCATAAAAATCCAATATTGGTAAAAGTGCAAACGTACAGGAAATTTGAGTTAAAAAAGCTTATCTGTCCATAAGGAGGTCTCAGGTACAGCAGTCCCAACGCGTTTCGTCAGCAGTATGACTTCATCATGGGGATATAGTCAGTAGTGAACAGGTATCCTATTTATACATGTGAGCAGTGTGAGGATCTAACACATGGTCCAACAAGTAATGACCTCACTTCCTGTCAAGGAAAGTGAGAATATTCCAAGAGATTTGCAAGAAGGATATATAAATAAAATAGAAACAGTCTTGACACAAATTTATATTCATTCATGAGACTTTTAAACTGTTTTAATAATTGGTACTGTTTGTCAGGGAAATAAGAATCATAAAAGACGGCGTGGAACGCACGCTGGAACGCAAAGGCGCTTCCGGGTCCGGAAAAGGAAGGTAGAACGTAACTTCCGGTAACAGGAATAACTTATATTAAATGCGGATTTAGGCTTAACAAAGTGCCCGCTGCGATCAGCCGCCATAGGTACTGGGTACTTCTATTTTTTATGGTGAAATATGCTTTAAAATTGTACGCGCTATGATATTTCTGTTTTATTTATTTTTACATATGTGCACTGGTCATGAGACCGAAGAAAGTGTATATACCAGATGAGTGATGTCCATACATTACCACTTGATTCACTTCATATCAATTCTTTAAAGAAACACTAAATAGGCGCCCTTATCTTCACTAGTTTCATATTTTACCCTTTATGTCCCATCCAAGCACATATCACATTGTTTAAGGTTGCTGCCACCCATTAATTGGGTTAGTTTTATAGTTTTTACGTTATATATATTTATTCTTTTAAAATCACAGATTCACGTGCACTCTTAGTGCCCACTGAACGTTACCCGTGCGCCCCCGCATCTATTTATTTATTTTATATATATATATATATATATATATATATAAAGAGATGTGAGGCGGGCACTTTTCGTGTTTTCTGTTTTGGTTTTGGTTCTGGTTCCATGCTTGTGTTTTGGATCTTGATTGGTTTTGCCAAAACCGCCCTTTTGGTTTTGGTTTTGGATCTGGATGATTTTTTTTTAAAACCATTAAAACAGCTAAAATCACAGAATTTGGGGGTAATTTTGATGCTACAGTATTAATAACCTCAATAACATTAATTTTCACTAATTTCCAGTCTATTCTGAACACATCACAATATTGTTTTTAGGCCAAAAAGTTGCACAGAGGGGGCTGGATGACTAAGCTAAGCGACACAAGTGTGCGGCACAAACACCTGGCCCATCTAGGAGTGGCACTGCAGTGGCAGACAGGATGGCAGACTTAAAAACTAGGCCCCATACAGCACATCATGCAAAGAGAAGAAGAGGTGCAATGAGGTAGCTGTATGACTTAGCTAAACGACACAAGTGTGCGGCACAAACACCTGGCCTATCTAGGAGTGGCACTGCAGTTGCAAACAGGATGGCACTTAAAAAAACTAGGCCCCAACAGCACATCATGCAAAGAAGAAAAAGAGGTGCAAGGAGGTGGCTGTATGACTAAGCTAAGCGACACAATTGTGTGGCACAAACAACATGGTACGTGCTGGAACTTGCCCAGATGTAATACACGCACAATATTGGAGACGAAGGAAAGCGTACCCCTAAACAACACACATGGCAAAGCCTGTAAAATTAATTTGGATAATAATAACTGTTTTAGTTGGAGATATTATAATAATATGCATCACAGGTGAGTGTACCCCTATACCACACAAGGCAAACCCTGTAAAAAATGATTTGTATAATAATATAAGTAATGTATATAAGCCTTTTATTTGGAGTAAATAATATACAGCACAGGACACCAGCAATGGTCTTATGGGAGCACAAGACACCACCACTGGACTGATGCAGCACAATACAGCACCACTGGACTGGACTTATATGGCAGTACCCCTGGACTTATACGGCAGTACCCCTGGAGTTGTACGGCAGTGTCGGACAGGATGGCACTTTAAAAAACTAGTCTCCAAACAGCACATGATGCAAAGAAGAAAAATAGGTGCAAGATGGAATTGTCCTTGGGCCCTCCCACCCACCCTTATGTTATATAAACAGGACATGCACACTTTAACAAACCAATCATTTCGGTGACAGGGTCTGCCACATGACTATGGCTGAAATGACTGGTTTATTTGTGTCCCCACCAAAAAAGAAGCAATCAATTGCTCCTTGCACAAACTGGCCCTACAGAGTCAAGATGTCGGCCTCATCCTCATCCTCCAATTCCTCACCCCTTTCAGTGTGTACATCCTCCTCCTCACAGAGTATTAATTCATCCCCACTGAAATCCACCATCACAGTACTTTCTGTGTACTTCACTGTGTACTTTCTGGAGGCAATTGCTGGTGAAGGTCTTCCCAGAGTAATTTATAATTCAATTTGATGTACTGTCTGACATGCCTACTTGGATACTGTCACCGATATAATCGTCCATCATTCTTTCAATGGTGACACAATTGTATGCAGTGACAGTAGACATGTCAGTAATCGTTGGCAGGTCTTCAGTCCAGACCAGATGTCAGCACTCGCTCCTGACTATCCTGCATCACTGCCAGTGGGTGGGCCAGGAAATCTTATCCTTTTCCTCGCAGCCCCAGTTGTGGGAGAAAATGAAGGAGGAGCTGTTGACAGGTCACATTCTGCTTGAGTTGACAATTTTCTCACCAGCAGGTCTTTGAACCTCTGCACACTTGTGTCTACCGGAAAGAGAGATACAACGTAAGCTTTAAACCTAGGATCGAGCACGGTGGCCAAAATGTAGTGCTCCGATTTCAACAGATTGACCATCCTTGAATCCTTGCAAAGTTAATGAAGGGCTCCATCCACAAGTCCCACATACTTTGCAGAATTACTCCGTCTTAGCTCCTCCTTTAATTTCTCCAGCATCTACTGCAAAAGCCTGATGAGGGGAATGACCTGACTCAAGCTGGCAGTGTCTGAACTGACTTCATGTGTGGCAAGTTTGAAGGGTTGGAGAACCTTGCACAAGACAGAAATCATTCTCCACAGTGCTTGAGTTGGGTGCATTCCCCCTCCTTTGCCTATATCGTAGGTAGGTGTATAGGCTTGAATGGCCTTTTGCTGCTCCGCCATCGTCTGAAGCATATAGAGTGTTGAATTCCACTTCGTTACCACTTCTTGCTTCAGGTGATGGCAGGGCGGGTTCATGAGTGTTTGATGGCACTCCCGTCTTCGGCATGTGGTGACTGAATGCCGAAAGTGGCCCGAAATTCTTCAGGGCCACCAACAGCATCTCCTGCATGCCTCTGTTATTTTTCAAAAAATTCTGCACCTCAAAATTAATTGTATGTGCAAAACATGGGACGTGCTGGAATTTGCCCAGATGTAATGCACGCACAATATTTGTGGCATTGTCCAATATCACAAATCCCCAGGAGAGTCAAATTGAGGTAAGCCATTGTGCGATGATGTCCCTCAGCTTCCGTAAGAGGTTGTCAGTGGTGTGCCTCTTACGGAAAGTGGTGATACATAACGTAGCCTGCCTAGGATCGAGTTGGCTTTTGCGAGATGCTGCTACTGGTGCCGCTGCTGTTGTTGCTGCGGGAGGCAATTCATCTACCCAGTGGACTGTCACAGTCACATATTCC
Organism: Pseudophryne corroboree; assembly: GCF_028390025.1. Classification (NCBI taxonomy): domain Eukaryota; kingdom Metazoa; phylum Chordata; class Amphibia; order Anura; family Myobatrachidae; genus Pseudophryne; species Pseudophryne corroboree. The sequence continues at coordinate 379,734,071 of NC_086444.1, read as the reverse complement.
TTAGTCTGCCCTGTTACACTTGTCCACATGTCCGTGGTTAAGTGGACAGTGGGTACAACTGCATTGTTTAGGACACTGAGGACACTTTTTCTGACATCTCTGTACATTCTCTGTATCACCTGCCTAGTGAAGTGGAACCTAGTTGGGATTTGGTACCAGGGACACACTATCTCAAACAATTCTCTAAGTCCCACTGAACTAATGGTGGATACTGGATGCACATATAACACCAAGATAGCTGTCAAGACCTCAGTTATCCACTTTGCAACAGGATGACTGCTGTCATATTTCATCTTCCTCACAAAGGACTGTTGGACTGTCTATTGCTTAGTTGAAGTAGTACAAGTGGTCTTCCGAATTTCCCTCTGGGATGATGATCGACTCCCAGCAGCAACAACAGCAGCAACAGCAGCAGTAGGCATAGCACTCAAGAATCCTCTGGAGGAATCCTGGTTAGGAGAGGACTCATCAGTCTTCCCAGTGACATGGCCTGCAGAACTACTGACTTTCCTGACTGAGGAGGAAGTTGACATTGAGGGAGTTGGTAATGTGGCTTGCAGGAGCTTGGGTACAAGATGAAGAAGGGTTTTAGGTGTCAGTGGACTGCTTACGTTCTTACCCAAAGCTTCAGAACTTGACACTGACTCTGATGAATGCATGGCAGGTGACATATAAGGGATGATGTATCTAAGTGGTTAACGTCCTTACCCTTACTTATTACAGATTGAAAGAGGCAACACAGGGCTTGAGACCTATTGTCCGGATTTGTGGAGAAATAATTCCACACCGAAGAGTTGGCTTTTTTGGTATTTTGCCAAGGCATCATAATGGGCTTATTCATCCTACAGACAACAGGTGGCTCCCCCGGTGCCTGATTTAAACAAACCACATCACCATCAGAATCCTCATTGTCAACTTCCTCCTCAGTGCCAGCAACACCAATATCCTCATCCTGGTGTACTTCAAGAGTGACATCTACAATTTTAATATCAGAAACTGGACTGTGGGTGCTCCTTCCAGCACTTTCAGAGGGTTTGCAAATGGTGGAAGGATCCACCTCTTCCCGTCCAGTCTTGGGAAGGTCAGGCATCACAACCGCCGACATACTTGGACTCTACTTGGGGATTTGTGATACCATCTTAGAATGTACAGTTCTTTGTTGTGCTTTTTCCAGCTTAACGCTTATAATTTTTCTAGTGGGAGGATGAGGGTTTCCATCGTCATGTGAAGCTGAACAACTAGTCATGAACATAGGCCAGGGCCTTAGCCATTCCTTGCCACTCCGTGTCGTAAATGGCATATTGGCAAGTTTACGTTTCTCCTCAGACCATTTAAATTTCTTTTTTTGGGTCTTTTTACTGAACTTTGGCTTTTTGGATTTTACATGGATTATATATATATATATATATATATATATATACAAGTCTTAAACGGCGGCACTCAGAACAAAATGACACGACACTGCAAGTTGTTGCCAACGTTTCAAAGCAGACAGCTTTTTCGTCAGGGCATAAACATTACAAAAAAGAAAAGAATAAAATGTCTCCCAGCGCTAATGTTGTCAGGTATGGAGTCGATGGTCAATGGCAATATCTGCTCATAGAAATATAAATCACTCAAAAAACAATATAATTTATAAATAAAATAATATTTTATTAACCTAACACAGGATAAAAATTTCCAATATATATATATATATATAAATGTGTAATGGACCCTAATATCCAGGTCCTCTCTATTCTTAAAAATCTAAAGTGATCCTAATCCTAATAGGATCAAGTATTAAGGCTGGAATCGTCAGTTCTTTATCCTTAATACTTGATCCTTATCCAGGAAGGACTTTATACAGGTTGGCTGGTATTAACCAGAACTTTTATTGGACCAATTTCCTGCATGAGCAGTGACTGAGACATCACATGCATATTTTCACCTAAGGAATATAAGCATCTATCACGTGAATAAATCGCTACCTAGCGTATCACTGATGTTTAACCCATTGGACTCACTCTTTATATGATCAATGACTGTGGTATAACAACCACCCCCATATACCTATACGTACCTGAGGAATATAAAGATCTTTCAAGTGAATAAATCGCTATTTAGCGTATCACAGTGTTTTTTATGTTTTTTGTTGTATGTGATTGTCCTTGTGTATACCGGTATTAGGATCACTTTAGATTTTTAAGAATAGAGAGGACCTGGATATTAGGGTCCATTACACATTTATATATATATATATATTGGAAATTTTTATCCTGTGTTAGGTTAATAAAATATTATTTTATTTATAAATTATATTGTTTTTTGAGTGATTTATATTTCTATGAGCAGATATTGCCATTGACCATCGACTCCATACCTGACAACATTAGCGCTGGGAGACATTTTATTCTTTTCTTTAGTGTTTCTGTGGGGATAGTGGAAATCCTAATTTTCGCTCCATAGCAGCTTGAGTTGATCAGGGTAGTACGACAGCGCAGTCCTCTATTCCTTGTTTTAACACATAAACATTACAAACATACACTCACCCTTTATGTGCTCACCATCACCACGCCGCTTCCCACCGCCGGCCTCCTCCGTTCAGCCGTGCGCGGGTTGATGACGTCACCGTGCGACCCGTCACCATAGAAACAACTGTAAACAATGTTTTACAATATAACAGTGCTCAGATGTTACAGATAGACATTAATGGAAACATACATAATGCACCCAAGTACTATGTATCCTGCTATAAAAGCTAATGCATAACAATAATAGTTTAACTAATCATATAATGCACTTATTAACAGGGCTATAAGAAACTATGTAAAGCATTGTTTTCATTGAGCCCTTTAGGGCTGAGGGTATCAAGCAAAAAGATCCACCTAGCCTCTCGCTGCCTAAGCACATATCTTCAGCCTTGTGTACAAAATGCTCCATATGTGTTGAAGGATACGACTTCATTATTGTTACAACTGATGAAGCTGGATAAACTTCCCTCTGATGTCATTTTCAGCAGCATTGACGTTAGTTCACTGTATACTTGTATACCTCATGCCGAAGGCATTGCGGCAACTAGACAACTTATCACTGATAATATTTGGTATAAGGGACCAGACGTCAATTTCTTTTGCTGCTTATTGGAAATGGTACTAAGTAGGAATTATTTCTATTATGATGGTAAATTTTTCCTTCAACTCGCTGGGTGTGCGATGGGGTCCTCGGTGGCCCCGTCGTATGCAAATGCTTATATGATTCAGTGGAGAGGGATATTTTCTTTAATGATCATAATGTTGCCAGCAAGATACTGCACTATTCACGCTGTATTGATGATATGCTGCTGCTGTGGTTGGGAGATGTAGATACATTGCAATCCCTTATTGAACGACACAACCACAGCGACAGCCCTGTCAAACTGGTTTGTAAATCTGATATTGACAGCATTGATTTTCTGGATGTTAGAATTCAAAGATGCGGGGACAAAATTAAAACATCTTTATTTGTTAAACCCACTGATCGCAATACATTGTTGCAGGCCACCAGCCATCATCCCATGCCCATACGGAGGGGTCTCTCTTTTTCCCAATTTTTACGTGTGAGACGCATTTGCAGTGAGGATGATGAGGCCATACAATCACTTGACCTAATGGTGGACAAATTTGAGGCACGGGGTTATGATAGAAAGACACTTTTAGAAGTCAAAAGAAAAGTATTAGCAATCCCTAGAACGGATACCCTCAAATCTAAAAATGCTAAATCTACTTCTGATAGGATTATTTGGCCTAGCAGGTTTAATCTAGCTAGTGACAAGGTCAGACAAGCTGTTAACACGTATTGGCCCATCATTGCCTCTGATAAAAAGCTTTCGGGTTTAGGCAACAAAAAGATTATGTGCTGCCATTCATGGGGCAGGAATATCCGCGATTTTGTAGTGCGTACCGACATTACGGGTTTTGGTAAACGCAATTTGCCTTTTACCTGTTTGGGCAATAAAAAGCCTGGTTGCTTTAAATGTCTCGGGTGTGTAACATGCAGCTACATGTTGACCGGGGACGTGATTAAACATCCTTTTAAGAATCAAACATTTAAAATCTATCACCATCTGTCTTGCTCATCTAAATTCGTAATTTATGTGTTGATATGCCCTTGTGGTAAATATTATGTGGACAAGACCGACTGCGAATTCAAGATTAGAATGGGACAACATAGATTTGCGATCCGGGAGGCTGTCCTCTCTGGAAAAAGTGAACAACCTGTTGCCCGGCATTTCGCCGTGGCAGGACATTCCCCTACTTCACTTAAACATAAGATAATTGATCACATTCCAGCATTACCCAGAGGAGGTAACCGTTCCAAGCTGCTTAGGCAGCGAGAGGCTAGGCGGATCTTTTTGCTTGATACCCTCAGCCCTAAAGGGCTCAATGAAAACAATGCTTTACATAGTTTCTTATAGCCCTGTTAGTAAGTGCATTATATGATTAGTTAAACTATTATTGTTATGCATTAGCTTTTATAGCAGGATACATAGTACTTGGGTGCATTATGTATGTTTCCATTAATGTCTATCTGTAACATCTGAGCACTGTTATATTGTAAAACATTGTTTACAGTTGTTTCTATGGTGACGGGTCGCACGGTGACGTCATCAACCCGCGCACGGCTGAACGGAGGAGGCCGGCGGCGGGAAGCGGCGTGGTGATTGTGAGCACATAAAGGGTGAGTGTATGTATGTAATGTTTATGCCCTGACGAAAAAGCTGTCTGCTTTGAAACGTTGGCAACAACTTGCAGTGTTGTGTCATTTTGTTCTGAGTGCCGCCGTTTAAGACTTGCATATTTGGGGAGTTGCTTCACTCTCCTAATTACGGAAGGCAACAGACAGAGTAATCCTGCTATGCGGAGAGTGCCGGGCCACAAGTGATGTATATATATATATATATATAAAATTTACTTTTATTTTTTCCCTGGTGCAACTCCATTTTCCTGCAGTTAATTAAGGAGAAAAGGAGAGAAGAAGGAACAGCAGTCACAGCAGAGGTAGACCACGGTTGCACAGCTTTTCAGGATCATTGTGGCTGATAATGCCAACCTGAGATGGAATTAATTTAAACAGTCAACTTTGTGTTTTTAAAACTTGATAAATAGGATTTTCCCAATATCCCCATACACTTTAATTAATATTTCCTTATTCTTCTATCCCTAAATTAATAAAAGATACATTGTTGTGATAATACATTCATAATTAGGTTTGATACTTAAAAATGTGATAATCATGCAAAACTGAAATTTCAACATGATTATTGCATTTAAAGACCTTTATAAATAGGCACATTGCATTCAAAAGGACATTGCAACTCAGTTGTAAAGCTAAGTACACACCAATTTGCCAATAATCGGAAGAACAACCAAAGTTATTGTATAGTGTGTACGAATGATTATTTCGGCATTTTGGCGATTTTTCTTAAAAATCTTTCCCACACACACAAACAATCAATTTTCCGTTCTGTCGTCCTAAACCAAAAACTTGGCCACAATCTCCCACTAACGACCAGTGTGTATTCATTCTCAATAATCTGCCCATATTTCCTTTGTTTCACTGTGTTATCCTCCTTGTGGGCAGACATTTGCAAATGCATTGTGGTGTGCCAGAAAATTGTTAACTTTAAAAAAAGAAGTCTTTTAATGTGTAGGTCAGATATTGGTGCCTACAATTTACAGAAAAATCAGCCGATTGTTGGGCTGACCTCAAAAAAAATCTGACAGTGTGTACCAAGCTTTAGGCTAAAAGATGTCCTGTACTCCAAAATGCAGTTTTTTTTATATGTAACACTTGCTTGCCTATTATTTTACTCTCTTACCTGAAACAGGCTCACACAAATCTAAATTATGGGATTCTCTGAAAATCTCTCTTCTTGTGGATGCCTCCAACTGGGCCTTCATTTCTCTCAAATAGATTTGAGGTCAGCTCAGAGGAGTTCCTGCGACTAAGCTATAGGTGTAATGAACCTTGGTCCTACTACTTTCCAATAAATAACACACTGGCCCAAATATTTAAATACAAAATTGGATATTTGATGATAAAGGGGTAAAATGAAAGGGATATTAAATTAAATTAAAGGGATATTAATAAAGGGGTAAAAATAAAAAAAGATTCACAGTGAAATAAAAAAACTAGTTAATAATAATGATCCCCAGAGTTGTGATCAAGCTTCAATCAATTTTAATAACCATTTTTAGTAGCTATATATTAAACTGATTACCTTCACCTTATATTGAGTTAATATATACTGGAGATTAACAGTTTTAATGAATGTATCACCACATTCTAAATTTTTCCCCAATAATGGTATGTTCATGTACAAATATCCCTCACTTGATTAATATGATGTCTCCAGTTTCCTATTTGCCCTCGTTAAATCCTAGAACAAACCATTATATCTTCGTTACCAAATCTTGCCAATTTACTAAATGACAAAAATGGTTAGACTCACCCATGAATAGTAGAGAAACCCTAGGCATTCTTGTCCCAAACCTGCTGAAAAAAATACCCCAAAAATGAGTAGCCGCGGAGAGGCAATTTGGCTAAATCATCCTCTTCCTTCCATGCAAACTCCTGTTTCTTGACATACAGTAGTAAACAAACAGGGATAATGCAAGGCTGCCCCTTATGAGGCCCCAATGCTAATGGTAGGTCATTCTCAGGCACTGCCATAGGAATTAATGGGAGTACTCTGATTGATCAGAACCTGTGAACTGCTTTGCTGTGTCCAATCAATCTGCTTCCTTTCATTTCTATGACACTGGGCACAATTGACCTGCCATTAGTATTGGGACCTCACTAGAGTTAGCTGCGTGGTGCCATATGTTTTATTATTTTGCCAAATACCAGGATGCGTACATGGATTGTAAAGCACTCTTCCCCAAAGGCTGAGGAGTATAAAGCATACATTTTATTTAGTCTTAATTAAATGAATTCTAACACAAATAATATACTGTATTAAAACGTGTATGTTAAGAGGTCCATAGAAGGATATCAGTGTGTTAAAGTTATCAGTGATTGTTGAGTACTAATTAATTGTCACCAAGCTTCAGGCTATGCGATTGCTGTCAACCATCCACAATGAGCTATCTAAACATAATGGTTTATTTTGTTAATGAACAAATGTAACAAATATCTACTATTCAATCTGCTAGCTGTTACCCGAATTTATGCCCATGACTACTGTATGCCATAAAGTTTTGTCTTCCACGCAGACGTCACCTCTGGTCACATGGCTGATGACACTATTCATTTAGACAATATTCATTTATTTGGTAATCAACATATTAAGCTAATGTGATTGGCTGCATTGTCATGTACAGTTCCTTTCATGACAATTGTCAATTGGAATAAAGCTTTTTAAAACCAGATTATTGCATATATTATTTTAGATATTCTTGGTTCTGACAAGAATTGCTGAATTGTCTATAAAGAGTAGTTTCTGGAGACCTGCACATTCAAGTTAGTTAGATAAGCCTACTATCTGTTTCTTTGTGACTGTGTGAAGCTGGCTATACTGCTATCTGATATTACGCCGATGTAATGCAATATCAGCGCTCCTCTGTTGTGTTTTTATTTTTGTTCTAAAGTTGTTTGTGAATCCATTGCTGTGTTAGATTACAATAAGAATGAGCTGTGACTTGCAACCCTTCATTGCTTTAAAAAAAATTACAATAAATATGGAATTGTATTAAGTGCTTGCTGCACAATGACAGATGCCTCAACTACCCACTGATTACTGCATCATAAGAAAGATTCTCATGGGTCTAGAAATTTGACACCATGGACTGTTGAAAGTGCAGAGCACTATTGTGTGAACTCCGTGTTGCGAGTCCTTCATTACCTGTACCAAGTTAGCCACCGAGGCTATTACTTAGCATGTGCGTGAGCCATATTGAGACTGTGAGAAGTGCCACAGTGGAAGACAGTAGGCTTCCACTTAACTCCAGTGACACTCGTGTTTAGCTGCTGTTTTAACCATTGTTCAGCATCCTGCATCACTACCCAATGCCTACATACACCCACCGGCTGGTGAACCATATGGCACGCCACTTCACTCAACTCTGTACTTGGTTAACTAACTGGGCTGTTCATTGTTGTAAGGCATTCACTGGTGTGCACGGAAACTCTGCTACATTCTCAATCCTGTACATACATTTTTTCCAACCAACAGTTTTCCACAAACTCTATACGTGTCCTTACAGGAGAAACCTCTTTAATGCAAAAGACTTAAACAGGCTAGATTTAGTGGATCGGTATCATTGTAACAATTGAGGAGGAGAAATAAAGTGTTCTCTGAGGCTACATGTATAACATCTAGAGTGAAAAATTAAAGCTTTGGTATGGAAGGAATGAATTCCATCTAGGTTTATGCAATTGAATGTTAACACATAAATCACAATTAAAAAAACAGACCAAATCTTCAGTGCTATTGAAGATAATGTATGTAGTGAACCACACATATTATATATCAAAGGCTTTATATAACTTCAATGACAGATATTTTCTGTAAGTGACGTTTTTTTATCATGAACAAATAATCTGTCACTTTTCTAAGATATAGAGTATGTTTGAATTTCTAGGTCAATAAATAATATTCAGTAAGTGTGAAGACAGCAATCAAAATTGGATATAAAAAACAAATCCCAAGACCACATCAACAAAACAGTAACAAAGATAGCAATATAAATTTTGTCATTAAATCCCATAACATTCATGAAATCCAGTTTTATAATCCACTTGGATTCCCTTTGCATTTATAATAAAAATCTATTTCCATATTCTCGATGGAGCCTTATTCCAACCTTCAATAAACTAAACGTATTTGGAATTCCTATAAACGTTGTGAGTTGCCAAATAATTTACTGTAAGTGTATATTTCATTAATTAAAACAATTTGTAAAATAAGGAAAATAAAGGAAAAATCATAAATAAACGTATTTATTTATTTCATTATTGTTTGTTTGGCCTTTTAACATATGCTAAAAAAACAAGTCCTGCCCTGAAAATACTAATATTAACGTTTCTAGTACAAGCAAAAAAAAGGTCATAAATTCTAGGCAGGGAAATACATCTTCCTCCCGTTGATGTACCAGAGATCTGAGGAGGAACTATAGCTTAACATATTGTGTAACGCCATATGTATGTAAAATATGTCATATCACAGAACATACAATAGTTGAGTTACAGCATACCGTATGTAAACTCAGTGGTATCACAAGTGGGGTGCAAGGGGTGCAGACTTCACCCAGGTGTCATTCTTCCAGGGGGGGTGATACCAAAATGTCAGCTCCTGACAGAGAGCTGGGCACCGCAGTAGGACACTATCTTGCAGTGCCTGACTCCTATCACTGAGAAGGATCTGGCTAGTGCAGACTGTTTTCAGGGGCAGCTCAGCATCTGTGGGGATGCTGGGCACACCCCCAGAGTGATGAAAATGGAGAACTTTTCATGAGGCCATGCCCCCACAGTGATGTAAAAGTGGGAGTTCCCATGAGGCCACACCCCTTTCCACGAGGCCACTCCCCATTTTGAGATCATGCTCTTTTGGTACATGTGGGGGGGGGCTATTGGCAGCACCATGTGTCATCGACCCCAATGCCACCACTGTGTACAGTTTGGACTGACTCACATGTAGGTTTGTATGTGGCCACTTCTAACAGGTTTTAGAAAACTGCACATGTGACATACAGTAGTATCAGCATTACACAAGCCCACTTCTAGAGGCAGATCAATTTTTGTATGCCCAGCTCAAATACCACCAAGGACTGACTACATGCCCATGACACTCTCATAAAATTCCCATGTGATGGATCTTTTCCATGTGTTCACAAGGTAGCTGTCCACATGACTTCCAGACATGCCCTTTTCACAGATGGAAATGTTTAGTAAAGAACAGTGTGAACCAGCAACTCTGGTGTCCTCTGCCAAGGTATGTATGCAGTGGCAGCAGTAGCCCCCAGTGCAGGGTGGGGGGCGCTTAGCACATATAAACATACACATTATGCTGTTAGTAATATTTGTGCTGCTGTAAATTCCCCGGGATTGCAGCACTGTGTGTATAACAGTAGCCTTGCGGCACCCAGGACTCAGCATTAGGCTTCATTCTCCTTCTAAGCCTGCCCCCAGACTCCCATTGGATAGTTTCACATAGAAGCTGTGCAGACCCAGCCAGAGGCATTGACACATGGGGGGGGGGGGGGCAGTAAATACACCTGGCAGGCACTGGTGCTGCATACACCACCCCACCTTCAGTGTGGTGACTCACTTCAACTACTACGTGGCTCCTCTCTCTGTGCATGTGACATGATAAGTCACAGGCACCTCAAGCAGTGCAACAGAGTGGAAAACTGGAGAGGAGGAGACAAAGCAATACCCAGCAATTGTCCATTAGCAGAGGTGCATCGTGCATTACAAGGGGGATAGGGAGCCCTGCAGCTGTTGGCGGCACATACACAGGTGGGTGGAGGCAGACGATGGGGGACAGGGCCTTGGAGCCTTTTGGCTAACGTAAAAAAAACAAAGCTGTAAGCACACAAGAGAGCTAATTAGCATCCCCACTGTCCTCTCTCCTTTCTCTGAAGTTTAATTTAAGCTACTATGTAAATGAGACAAAAGTAAGCAGTATTTTAACACAATAATAGAAACAATTTTTCAAAAGAAGTAGAATAGTAGAAAATAAATAAGAGGGTGGATTTTTATTGTAGGTTCATGCCTTCTTTATCATCCCACAAAACTTCATGCCTTTCTATACATTGAATTGCACCAGGTGAACCATTTAGGCCCACCAGTGTTAAACCAAGTAATTGTTTAATATGAAGCAATTAGAAAATAAAATTTTCTACTTTTCTACTTTAATTTACTTTTGCCAACCCAGCTTGGACCATGGGTCTGTCCATGGACTAAAACTTTTTTGTTATTTACTGTGCCTTGAATTTTCAGTGTAAAAAATGATGTAATGGTGGGCAAATTAATTGGGCTTAAGCCTGTTTTGGTCAATTAAAAAATACATAACATTATTATCATACAGGTAATACAACTACCCTTAGCTATGATAAGTACATTTTCTTTGTTTTGTTTTATTGTTTTGTTTTTTTATATTGACCTTCTTGCAGTTTTTCCCTTCCTGCAGTTATTCCCAATGTTACAAGTCTGTACTGCATTATTGAAGAATCAATCAGTCCGTCACAAACTGTTAATTGGCCTATTTATTATTTATTAGGGTTTTTTGTTAAAAAAAATAAGAATACATTTTTCATTCTGTACAGTATCTCCTAATTAATCTGAGATACTGAACAATGCTTTCATCATTGAAAAAAGAACTTGCTTTCATCATGCTTCCTAAAAGAGGCGGTCCCACTGTAGTGCTTTCCTATTGAAAAATCTTTCACTGATAGTTTAATGCAGTAGCAAAAGACATAATTTCCTGATAGCTTATTATCAAATGGTAAAGCTCACTGCTGATGGAGCTTTAATCATGGGAAATTATAGGTAATTCAATGTGAAGATGACTACTGGGGTCAAGTTACACAAGGAGCTTGATAAATTCTGCAAATTGGGTAACTTTGATGTCCCTATAGATATACAGTACATGTGGATGATACTATACAAGGTCGACAATTTAAACATCTGAGAAAGCATTTTAAAAATGTTGACATTTTTTCAGTGTCACCATTGTGAATATTGATGTTATACAGAATATCGACATTATGAACATTTCACCATGTTGACTGAACATGTTAATATTCTGAATGCCAATATTGCAGTGTTCACATTTTGAATATTAAAATTCTGAATGTCAGCATTCAGGCTACATACTATTTTGTACATATTATACATACCATAGGGAAGGTGGTTCCAGTAGAGCGCAAGTTCCAGTTGCCAAAAAAGCCACAGGGCACCGTGCAGCCATAGCCAGGACCCTTACAGCTCACTTGCAGCCTAGCCTGGGCAGCTCTGGGCTGGGGGATGAGTATCGTGATGGGGCAGAGAAAGGTGATGGGGCTATGATGAGAATGGTGATGGGACTGAGAAAAGCAATGAGGCTGTGGCTGAGAATGGTAATGGGGCTGAGGAAGGGTCTGTGGTCGAGGATGGTGATGGGGCTGAGAATGATGATGTGGCTAAGGCTAAGAATGGTGATGGGGCTGAGAATGGTGATGGGGCTGAGAATGGTGATGGGGCTGAGGATGGTGATGGGGCTGAGGAAGGTGATGGGGCTGTGGCTGAGGATGGTGATAGAGGTTATGGCTGAGGATGGTAATAGGGCTGAGGAAGGTGATGGGCTAAGAAAGGTGATGGGGCTGTGGCTGAGAAAGCTGATAGGTGCTGTGGCTGAGGATGGCGATGGGGTTGAGGAAGATGATGGCGCTGAGAAAGGTGATGGGGCAAAGGAAGGTGATGGTGGCTGTAGCTGAGGACTGTGATGAGTCTGTGGCAGAGGAAAGATATGATGGGTTGAGGATGGTGATGAGGGACTGAGGATGATGAGGAGTGTCTGGGGACAGTGTTGAGAGGCTGATGAAAGTGATGAGATGCTGAGGTGTTGAGGGCTGAGGATGGTGAGGAAGGGACCCAGTTCCAACACAATGGCCTGGTCTGTACTCTCTGGAGGAAGGCAGTCACTGGTCTGGACTTTCTGGAGCAACTGGAGGCTGGTCTCCTGGAATTAGCTCTGCAGCTATCTGTGACAGCCTAACAAGTGAGGTCATTCTTCTGTAGGGGTCTGGGGAAATCAACATTTGTTTCATTTTTTTCTGTCTGTATTATTGTTCTGCACAAGATCTTGTCTGACCTTTTACCAAATTCTGTATGTTTAGATTACTCTCAGTATTTGCTATTATTCTGTACATACGAAAAATGTCTTGGTTGTTTGAACAGCCCATGCACCTTTTGGTTATCACAGTATACCTGGACAGGGAAAAGTATAATGTAATAGTTTGGCCAGGTACCCACCCCTCCTCCCTTCTCAAATGCAGTGCCTCCATCTGATACAATGGCCCTAGAGTACTTACAGCAAAGATATATATTTAATTGGCTATATTAAAATGTTAGGTTGCAAATTTCAAGCTTTTTATTTTAGTCCATTACTTAGATGATTTTTTGTATAGTATGCCCAAAAGATCTATCTCATATATTACCTTACTTTGTACTTTCTAAAAAATATTTGTTACTATATACCTTTAGCTAAATGGCATACAGGTTACCGAAGGCCAAAACTATTAAAACCTTAACTTTACTGCTTCTAAGAGATACAGTACAAAATGTGATTGCAAGCAAGTCTAAAAAGTGCTGTTTCAAATCTACCATGACCATAATCTCACCATTGACTGCATCTAACAAGCTAATTCAATTGAGAAATGGACACTTCTAATCTTGCAGTAAGGGCATTTCCAGTGGACAGGGTTTCATTTTAGAAACTATTTGCTTAAATTTACAGTATTAAGGCTACTGATTGCTATATATATATATATAAACAGTTTAATTAAGAACAAAGTGCATGCAGTGGGGGTTTCAGAGTAAACCACCCCACCTCCCCGGTAGATCAATTTTGTTTTTCAAAGTGCTGTTGTCCTACGGCCGGAGTTTGGAGCCCCGTCCCTCGAGGCTGTATGTCGTGATTCGTGAGGTGGTGCTGAGAGGGCAGATAAATATGACAATTCTCATATAATTACGTCATATTGTCTCCCCCTCCCCGCCGACCCACAAATTGCTGTGGGGGCGTGGCCTAATGGTGAAATGTGTCCCAGGCCAGCAATTATGGCCTATGGCATCTGGGCAGGCTCCAGTGTAAGTTTATGTGCAATATGTGTTCTATGTGTGTGTGCATGTGTGTATATGTGTGTGTTCTATGTTTATGTACAGTATGTGTTCTGTGTGTGTATGTGTTCTATTTGTGTGTGTGTATGTGCTTTGTGTCTGTGTGTATGTCTACTATGTGTGTATGTGTTTTAGCTGTGTATATGTATGAACATATGTATTCTATGTGTTTGTGTGTATATGTTCTGTGTGTATATTTTCTATATATGTGTGTTAGTGTTCTATGTATATGTATTTGTGTGCTATGTATATGTATTTCTGTGTATATGTATGTGTGCATTTGTGTGTACAGATGTAGCCATGCTCACTCACTGCGATGTGGCATGCTGCATCACGGCATGCTACATGGCGTGCCAGGCTGTGATTATGCACAGCCGAACATCACTCCATCAATTCCTTTAGCAAAGCCATGTTGTAGCATGTTGCGGCATGCCCCTGTGGGTACTGTCTGTGCATGTGCTTGCCTTTCATAGCACATGGCAGTGGCGCACCCAGGGGGGGTTTCCAAGCACCCAGAAACCCCCCTCCACCCAAAAAAAAAAATCTTTTTTTTTTGGATGCATGAGTATTATTAATGGTTGTCTAGTGTCCTCTGCAGCCTGCTGTCTTCCTGGTGGCACTTGTAAGTGCTTAATAAAAGTTTTCTTTATTTTAATTATAGTACATATATATCCATGTGCACATATATGTAAACACACACACACACACATATGATATATATACATGCGTATATATACGTGTACTGTATGTATATATATATATATATATATGTATGCCTGTTTAATATGCTATGTGTATATGTATGTATGTATGTCTGTATATATATATATATATATATATATATACATACACACACACATATACATATATAGGTGTATATACGGTATATATATGTGTAGATAGATAGATAGATATATATACACATACACAAACAGACACACTAGTTTTACGGGCCCAGCACATACCGGGTCACCTCAGTCCCCACCGCCGTGCTTGGCTCCACCCAGTTCTGGAAACCCCCCCATGCAAATCCTGCGTTTGCCACTGCATGCCAGTGCCCCCCACAAATCCTGCATTTGCCCCTAAAAAGATGTTTAAAAATGTCAAACACAAAGTGTTGTTTTCCCACAGTATAGGAGAATGGGTGTATTCCGGAGCTCAGGAATGTAAAGTAAAATATAGAATAGGGGGGTGGGGGGGCTGGGAAACTATCCAACTATCACAAGCAATAAGAACTCTGTGGCTGTGTAATAATTCTAATGTTGGAGATGCACCCATGAGAGTAGGCTATTTAGATGCAAACAATAAAGAAAAATACTTTCTTTTCGTGGGGCACTCGTCCTACCCAAATATTGCTAAAACGTAGCTTTTAAGGATATTCACTAAAATGGCATCCGTAGTAGAATGCTGTAGTAAAGTAAAATTTACTAGGTAATGGATAAAATAAATACAGATGTAGCCATGGTCATGTTGGCTACATCTGCCATCTTTTGCCAACCCCCATTCATGCAAATAGGCGCGTGCACGTCTAATATACGTGGCACCACGCGGCTGTGGCACAGGAGGTTCGAATGCACGTGACAATGTAGCCGCAATAAGTATGGCTACATCTGTATGGTGATCAAACTAATATCCACCACACACAATTAGTAACCCTGCTTTATGTAAGGGGGTAAGGAGGATATTGGTAAGTTTAATAAAAAACAGTTTGAGAAATGAATTCTCAGATCGGTGATGTGATCTACTGTAAGTGTCACTGAACCACAGCGAAAATATAAGAATAACTAGTACATATAGATTTTATCAGTTATATTCTTTTGTATAAAGCCTAAATGAAAATAGTTTTTTTGTAATGTGAAACAGTTTTGCATTGATGCTGCTTTGATGCTTATTTTTGTAGGGCTCATTCTTTACGTAATTGGCCTCTTGCATTCCTTATCAACAGTTACAGTATTACAAAAAACATTGCTGCTTTGGAATTATTTTCAGTCATTGCATTAATGGTGATTTAGCATGATATACTGGCCCTCATTCCGAGTTGTTCGCTCGCAAGCTGCTTTTAGCAGCATTGCACACGCTAAGCCGCCACCTACTGGGAGTGAATCTTAGCTTAGCAAAATTGCGAACGAAAGATTCTCAAAATTGCGAATAGAAATTTCTTAGCAGTTTCTGAGTAGCTCGACACTTACTCTGCCACTGCGATCAGTTCAGTCAGCTTCGTTCCCGGTTTGACGTCACAAACACACCCAGCGTTCGCCCAGACACTCCTCCGTTTCTCCAGCCACTCCCGCGTTTTTCCCAGAAACGGCAGCGTTTTTTCACACACTCCCATAAAACGGTAAGTTTCCGCCCAGAAACACCCACTTCCTGTCAATCACATTACGATCACCAGAACGAAGAAAAAACCTCGTAATGCCGTGAGTAAAATACCAAACTTCTTAGCAAATTTACTTGGCGCAGTCGCAGTGCGAACATTGCGCATGCGCAATTAGCGATGCGAAGAAAATTACCGAGCGAACAACTCGGAATGAGGGCCTCTGTATACTTTGCAACAATTTACATTACTTTGTGATAATCTAGGTTTGGCTAATGTAATATTTCTTCCTCATTGGCAGAAATTTTATCATTGTTACATGCTTTTGTAATCATTTGTTTAGAAGGTAAATTTTGAGGCAAGTTTTCTTTTAACCTCTTATAAAAGTAAAACTTTTTTAGAATAATCATTTCACAGCTGCAATAACTGAATTGACTCCACTTGTGGTAAAAGGGGGATACTCTGTGTAATTTGAATTAGAAACTATGTATTTGACATATAACTTTATAGCCGTAGACCAGACATGTCAAGCTCAAAATCCCAACTGGCCCTAATTATCAAAGTCTAAATCTTGTGTGGACCACAAGAAAAGAAAGGTGTGTGTGTGTGTGTGTGTGTGTGTGTGTGTGTGTGTGTGTGTGTGTGTAAATGTATATATATATATATATATATATATGTATAAATATATGTGTATATATATATATATATATATATAGATACACAAATGGAACCTACATTATCTTTGCTGGCTGAGGCATTAATCGCGAACAGGCATGCGCAGCATGCCTGGACGCAAAGAGGCTTGTCTAGTCATAAGGAAGCGTACAGAGCGTTTGGTGTTACCTTTAGGTGTAGTACCTGTGATCATCTTTTTAAAATCACCATTACGCATGCATGTGGTCTCCATTAAAATACAATACTGAACTACAGCGTAATATCTACTTTACTGGTGCGTCTCAATACGCTACAATATGCTACAGTATGTCATACAGTATATTACAGTGTACAGATGCAAATACAGTAGTACAGTATATACAGATGCAAACAAACATGATAAAGCCACAGTAGAGTCCATTGACATTAGGAATATGTGAGCATCCAAGTCCTGAAATCAACACATAAAAATAGTAGTGTATACAGATGCACAAGAACATGTTACAGATATGGTATATTGATGTTAGGGACATGTGAGCTTCCAAATCCAGTAGCCATTATGGCATAATAAAAACCAATGGGCTTATGCATCAGCGACGTGTCCGAGTGGTGAAGTGTGCTGCTTCCCATGCTGAGAGTCCCGGGTTCCATTCTGAAAGTGCGAATGCATGTTATTTTTTCCTGACACTCAGGGGTTAAAGTGAGTTGGAATGGGGCGGAACTGCGTTCCGTCAGTTCCACTCGGAGATGGAACACAGTTCCGCCTCCTCCGGCTCACCTAACCCGCTATGTGCCGCCGCCGCTGCTGGAAGATGCTGGGGGCCCACTGAGATTGTGTTACCAGCGGGCGCTCGCCTCTTTCTCCGCAGCAGCAGCTGGAGTCAGGAGCTCAGTACTGAGCTCAGGCTTCCGGCTCTGTCACTGTGTGCTATGGGAGAGACGTCATGACGTCTCTCTCATAGTGCTGAGGAGCAGGTGCCGGAAGGAAGGACTGCAGCTGTCTGGAAGTGGGAGCGGGGATTGGTGAGTATGGTGATTTTTATTTTATTTTTTTCCCTATGTGTAGCGGCGTTTCTATTGGGGGCATTACTACTGGGGGCTTTACTACTGTGGGCAAGCTACTGGGGGCATTACTAATGGGGGCTAACAGCTGGGGGCAAACTACTGGGGGCATTACAACTGGGGGGGCATTACTACTGTGGGCATTACTACTGGGAGGGCATTACTACTGTGGGCAAACTACTTGGGGCATTACTGCTGGGGGAAGGGGCATTACCACTGTGGGCAAACTACTGGGGGCATTACTACTGGGGGGGCATTACTACTGCGGCAAACTACTGGGGGTATTACTACTGGGGGGCATTACTATTGTGGGCAAACTACTGGGGGCATTATTATTGTGGGCAAACTACTGGGGGAAAACTACAAGGGGGCAAGCTACTGGGGGCATTACTAATGGGGGCTAACTGCTGGGGGCAAATTACAGGAGGGCATTACTACTGGGGGTATAACTACAGAGGCATTACTACTTGGGGCAAACTACAGTGGGGCATTACTTCTGGGGGCTAAACTACATGGGGGCTAACTTCTGAAGGCAGTACTAACAGGGGCTTACTACTGGGGGCATTACTACTGTGAGCAAACTAAAGGAGGGCATTACTACTGGGGGCAAACTACAGGAGGGCATTACTACTGGGGGTATAACTACAGGGGTATTACTACTTGGGGCAAACTACAGGAGGGCATAACTACAAGGGTTAAACTACTGGGGGCTAAACTACAAGGGGGCAAACTAAAAGGGGGCAAACTAAAAGGGGGCATAACTACAGGGGCTGAACTACAAGGAGGCAAACTACAAGTGGGCAAACTACTGTGGGCATTACTAACAGGCAAACTACATGGGGGCTAAACAACTGGGGGATAAACTACTGGGGTCATAACTGCAGGGGCATTACCACTGGGGGTGTAACTACTGGGGCTAAATGACTGGGGGCATTACTGCAGGCAACATTACTACTGGGGGCATTACCATTAAGTGCATTACTACTGGGGGCACTACTAAGAGCATTGTAAAGGGGGCACTTCATAAGGGACATCACTCCTGGGGACATAAGGGGCACTACTATTGTGGGCATTGCATAAGGGGCACCACTACTATGGGTTCTATATAAGGGGCACTACCAGTACAGTGGTCATTGCATAAGGAGCACTACTACTGTGGGCATTGTATAAGGGGCGCTACTGCTGTGGGCATTATGTGTATTACGGGGTGCTACTACTGTGGGCATTATTACTATTGTGTGACCACGCCCCTTTCTTTTTTAGATCATGCCCCTTTTGAGGTCACACCCCCTTTTCTGGTGGCACACTGCAATAACTTTACTTCTTTTTCTCCTTGGGGAGGGGGGTGAGTTCCACCACCTCTCTAGGATGACTTTAAGCAATGCTCACACTGTATTATTTTTTTTATTTTTGTATCTATTGTACTATACCTTCACATTTAATAGAAGTATGCACACAAGGTTTACATAAAGCAGGGCAAAGCGGCAGGAGCGTATCTAAAATACACAGTGGCTATGAGGATAAGCGAGCTCTATGCACTGTACGGTACACATACAATACTGTAGCAGGTCAGACTCGATTGAAATGGCTACCACCTGTGGCCCTTTGCCTCATGGAAGCCCTCAGCTATGGAGCGAGTGATGGCATAGGTTTTGCAAATTACAGGGCAATGCTGAAGGAGCTAAAATACACAGGGGTGATAGTGCTAAGCTCTATGCACATTACAATACACCAGACTTGATCGCATAACAAGTTGACCAAATGGCTGCCGCCCGTGACCCCTTGCCTCGTGGAAGCCCTCCGCTATGGAGTGAGTGACAGCATAGGTTTTGCAGGCTACAGGGCAATGCTGAAGGAGCGTCTAAATCCCCTAGCTAAAATACACAGGGGCAATAGTGATAAGCGAGCTCTATGCACCATACGATACACCGGACTCGACCGCATAGCAAACTGACAAAATGGCTGCCGCCCGAGTCCCCCCACCTCATGGAAGCTCTCTGCTATGGAGCAAGCGATGGCATAGGTTTTACAGGCTACAGGGCAATGCTGAAGGAGCATTTGAATCCCCTATTTAAAATATACAGTGGCAATGAGGTCCCGTAGAATGAACAATTAATAAATATAGTGTATACATACACAAAACAAGGAGTTTAAGCTACAGTATTGTCAATTGAAGTTAGGGATATTGGGGGTCATTCCGAGTTGATCGCTCACTAGCTAGTTTTAGCAGCCGTGCAAACGCTATGCCGCTGCCCACTGGGAGTGTATTTTAGCTTAGCAGAAGTGCGAACAGTTGTATCACAGAGCGCCTGCAAAAAAAAATTGTGTAGTTTCAGAGTAGCTCAAAACCTACTCATCGCTTGCGATCACTTCAGATTATTCAGTTCCGGATTTGACATCACAAACCCGCCAGGCGTTCGTCCAGCCACTCCTGTGTTTTTCCTGGCACGCCTGCGTTTTTCTGCACACTCCCTGAAAACGGTCAGTTGCCACCCAGAAACACCCACTTCATGTTAATCACTCTGCGGCAAGCAGTGAGACTGAAATGCATCACTAGACCCTGTGCAAAACTACATCGATCGTTGTGCCCGTATGCTCATTGCACCGCATACGCATGCACAGAACTGCAGTTTTTTAGCCTGATCGCTGCGCTGCAAACAAATTCAGCTAGTGATCAACTCGGAATGACCCCCATAGTACAGTACAGTACAGTATGTGAGTGGCCAAGTTCGTAGCCATTAGGGCATAATCTAAAACCAATGGCATGGGATAATTGCGTACATTTAGACATGAGCTTGTGTATCTGTCATGAGGTGTGTGCATGCCTTTTTTCCCCTGACACTTTATTAATTTTTTTCCTATTGTAATATACTGTACTGTACTGTAACTTTACATTCAATAGAAGTACTGTGTGCACACGGGTTTTACATGAATCAGGGCAATGCTGCAGGAGCATCTCATTACGCTATCTAAAATACAAAGTGACTATGGGTGGGGATAAGTGAGTCCTGACACCATAAGCTGTTTGCTGTACTGTAAAATACAGCAGATTTGCATCTGGGATGCATTTGTGTGTTTGTAATTTAAAAAAAATATTACTGTACATTTACTGTACACAGTATACCTCTATTACACATTTCCTGTGAAAAGATTAACAATCCTGTACAGGACTGTACATGGAGCATTTTCTTTACTGATCCATTTTTATTTTTACTTCACACTGAACCTTCGGTCCTCCAGCTGTTGTTGAATAAACTACACATACCAGCATGCTTTGCTACAGTTTTGCTATTTGGCCATGTTAAAACTGTTGCAGGTCATGCTGGGATGTGTAGTTCAACAACAGCTTTAGGACTGAGGGTTTCCCATCCCTGATGTACAGTATTGAACAGTGTTTCTTTGGAAACTGACTTACTGTACAGTATATTTATAGACCAGCCTACTATACACCCAACAATTTTGTTTGCCATAATACAGTAGAATATGTATAAAATACCATATTAAAGAAGCAACTTAAGAATAATCACAAAGCATGGCTACTGTACTGTAAATCTTATAGTCTGAGATTTTAAGACGAGCTATACCATACATGGCAGGATAAAGGAAATACTGTATGTACAGTACAGTGTGGACAGATATCTACTGTATACATTAAATTCCAAATGTAATTTAGAATAACCTTGTCCAAAGTCTTTTGTCTGTTTAACTGAAAACTAAATGGTCCAAGTGGTTCTTACAGTATCTTCCGTCAAAATCTATGTTTCTTTGTACAGTACCTAATGTATTACTAATAAAACATTTGCACCTCACACTTCTGAGTATTAGCAGACATTGAGATACTATACTATACAGTACAGTAAGAAGCTTTGTGGTACACAGGATGTGTTCTCTATCGCAGGGGGGACTAGCAGGGGGTAGCTTAGAGTCAGGACTGCTTTGCACAAGTACTGTACAGTAGCAGTCATACTGTACCTGTTTTTACTGGCGCAAATCACTGTCCTTACAAATTCCTTGTTGTAACTATATAACTGTGTAACATACAGTATTATACTGAAACATGTAAGCACAATTGCGACTTGAACATTAATAGAGTAATGTACAGTACATAAATCTCTCCCCATTGGTGTTTGTGGATGACGTTACAGGACTTGGACGCTCATATTTCAAAACTCTGTATTTGGCCACCACCTCCCCCCATCCCCATCCCACTTCCCCCATCCCTCCTGGGAGCCTTCTCATTTCATAAACAGGGAGGGAGCTCAGGTTACAATAAATGTACAACACAGTACTGTATAGACACGATCTCATATGTAAATAACATCAATAAACTACAGTACAGCATTGCTCGAACAGTTAGTTGCATCAAGATACACTATTGCCGCTGTGTATTTTAGCTGGGGTAATGAGACGCTCCTTCAGCATTGCCCTGACTCTTGCAAAACTGAAGCCATCACTGGCTTCATAGCTAAGGGCTTCCGAGAGGCACAGGGTCACGGGCGGCGGCCACTTTGTCAACTTGCTATGCAATTGAGTCTGGTGTATTGTAATGTGCATAGAGCTCGCTTATCCCTATTGTTCCTGTGTAATATAACTAGGGTATTGAGACACTCCTTCAGCATTGCCCTGACCTTTGCAAAACTGATGCCATTGCTGGCTCCATAGCTGTTAGCTTACATAACAGAAAATTAATAAAGTGTCAGGAAAAAACAAACATGCACTCACACTGTGGGAATCGAACCCGGGATTCTTAGCATGGGAAGCGGCACACTTCACCACTCAAACATGACGCCTCATGCGAAATAGAAAAGCTCCTGTGTAAATGTACTGTAAGCATTAATCCCTCCCCATTGGTGCTTGTGTATGCCGTTACAGGACTTGTACACTCATACTGCAGAACAGAGTACATACTTTTATGTCAATGAACTACATTATTGCTTTTACATATTAGTTGCGTCTGTATGCAATTGCTTTGTCTATGGGACTAGGACGCTCACATACAGTAACACGGCAAAGGATAAGTGTTCTAACATGTTTGTTTACATCTGTATAAAATATTTTTTATTGACTTTCCATCTGCCCATTGGTCTGTGTGTACAGTATACAGTACATTTAACTTTACAATTGTCACTGACCATTTGCCAGAGCTTGTAGATCAATCTGCAGCTATTTGCTAAAAGTACTTGATTAGTGGAACATTAGCCACCCAGTGGTGAAGTGTATTGCATGCTGAGTATGTAGTCGTGCCTCAACGCACCTGTCCATGAATAAACTCAGCAACCTAAGCTATCTCCTAGGTGCGACTAAACCTCTGTTTAGGTGAAGAAACAGCAAAGATAATGGAGGCTCAATCTGTGTGTGTGTGTGTGTGTGTGTGTGTGTGTGTGTACATATATATATATATATATATATATATATATATATATAAACAGATGTGTCCACCATTACCTTTATGAAAACAGTGCCATGGCACTCAGTTTGGCAGGACATAACTTCCTTGTGTTGTTCTATGATGTTGTGCCATGACAATTCATAGTTTCACCACTGGGTGGTCAGTGCATCATGTAAGCTTTACACCTACATTTGTTGTAGAACAGATACAAAAAGTACAGAAGTACAGAAAGAGGACAAATGAATAATGTTTACTAGACACCAACGTAGTCTAGTGGAAAATGTTTTGATTTAGTAACCAAGTACCCAGGGTTCAAACCCCAGGAAAGCAACTCTCTTTTATATAAATTTTAATTCTTAAAAAAAGCGTTTAAATATAAGCTGCTTTGTTCAAAGAAAATTTTTTTTTTTCAGGAATGTCAAACAGGGTATTGTGATTACTTTCACTCTGCTTATGGTGGGTGAGGGGCACACAGGGCCACTGCTGGCTGTGATCAGGGAGCAGGTGTGAAGGAAGAGCACTGCTTTCAATTCATTGATAAAGCTGTCCATAGTGTACATTGAATGATATTGTTCCAACCAGCCAACTCTGACTCTGTCTCTCACCTGACTGTCTCTCAGTGTCTCTCTCCCTCTAACTTTGTCTCTCTCCCTTTGACTCTACTGTATCTCTCTCCTCCTGACTCTCTCTTCCCTGTCTCTCAGTGTTTCCCACCCTCTGATTTGTCTTTCTCCTAGACTTTATCTCTCTCCCCCTGACTCTATCTCTCTCACATGACTTAGTCTCACTGTCTTTCTTCATCTGACTTTGTCTTTCTCCCTATAACTCTATCTCCTTGACTCTCTCTCTCCCATTTGACTTTGTCTCTCTCCCTCTAACTCTCTCTCCTTGACTCTCTCTCTCTCCCCTTAACTATCTCTGTGTGTCTCTGTCCCCTGACTTTGTCTCTCTCTCCTCCTGACTCTATCGCTCTCCCCCTGACTCTGTCTCTCAGTGTGTCTCTCCCTCTGATTTTGCCTCTCTCCATAAGACTCTATTCCTCTCCCTCTGACTATCTCCCTCCCTCTGATTCTACTGCATCTCTCTCCTCCTGACTCTCTCTTCCCTGACTCTGTCTCTCAGTGTCTCCCACCCTCTGATTTTCTTTCTCCTAGACTTTATCTCTCTCCAACTGACTCTATCTCTCACATGACTCTGCCTCACTCTCTCTCCATCTGACTGTCTCTTTCCCTCTAACTCTACTTCTCTCTCCTTGACTCTATCTCTCTCCCCTTAACTATCTCTCTGTGGTTCTGTTTCCTGACGTTGTCTCTCTCTCCTCCAGACCCTATCGCTCTCCCCCTGACTCTGTCTCTCAGTGTTTCTTTCCCTCTTACTTTGTCTCTTTCTATATGACTCTAACACTCTCCCTCTGACTATCAGTAACAGAACAATAAAAAAATTGCAATTGGTTAAACAGGGTACAGTGAAATCCAATACCTTACAGCTTGATTATTGTAATGTACAGGATTGTAAATGACAGTGCAGCTGGTGGTGGTAAGCTGAATCGAGAATTGAACTTAGTCACTGGACAGTAGTTCTAAATAGGAAGATATTAAAAAACAACATAGTAATGTACATTACTTCTGTACTTTATATGTACCTTCAAAAATTAAAATTCGTCCTGGGCCCCTGCGGGAGATACCACCCCACACATGTACTTTTAATGAGTGCTTTGGAGATGGTTTAAATGATAAATGGCCATGTTTGCAGAAGGACCTCCTTGCAAACATCTCAAGTGCTACAGAAGTTTCATCTGTAAATATGACATTGTCAAAATTTTCTCCAATAGTAATCTATTGATGAGCCTATTGAACTCTCTTTTCCTTGTTAACATCCTTAATCATGTGAGTCATCCTCTGACAGGAATGTAAAATGGTATACATTTTACAGTGGAAATAGGATAAGTGAGCATCAAAACTAAGATAATGTTAAATAAAAATCAGATGCAGATTTCACAGCTGTAATTATTTTACCGTACTGTATACAAACTGTATAGAAATTGTATTATACCATTGTGTATTGTATTTTAAAATGCTAATTTAATTTAAATTGCAATTGAAATTAAAACTACAGTACCTAGCACCGGCATAAGTCCAACCAAGTTGCCTCCGCATTCTTTTTATACTACTACAGGAGATGTCAAGGCCATACTCAGCTTGCAGAATACGATGGAGTTCTATGGCAGTAAGCTCATCATTATCAGCAGTCAGCTCATCTATTATTTTCTTGACTCTCCTAAAGTACAATGAATGAAAAATAAGAGATAATAATCAAAATGTAAAGTACTATCTACAGTATATCTATGACAATTCAGCAAGAATACAGTATTGTCAAAGGGGTTAAATAAAAACAAATGACAAAGGTGTACATTACTGTATGTGTATTGGTGCAACCTACCCCAGCGATTTTGAGCTGAAAGCAGATCACTTTTGGTGTTTTGAGCTGCTTTCAGCTCGAAATTTGCCCAGTATGTATGCCCCGACGATGAGTGGTGAGCGCTGATGCGTGCTCCTGCTTCATCGCCAGCAGCTGCTGTTCATCTGCTGGTATTACCAACAGATGAACGGTGGGGTGGACAGCTTTCCATAGCGACCTACTATGGAAAGCCATTAACCCCCACTGACATCGCTGGGCATGGGGGAAATTGCTCAGTGTGTATGCACTGAGCGATTTTCAGCCCAGCGATGTCAGAAATCACACGGGCCTCCTGCTCTCTTAAAGCGTCCCTGCTTTCATCTATTGTTTGCCTCAACACACAGGGGTAATGAGAAATTAATTTGGAGACAGTTGTGTTCAAGTCAAATTACTTTCTAACAAATATTTAAAATGCCAGCTCTAATATATACTGTGGACACCTGCGCATCTTATTACCATGTACTATGAATGTGCGCCATACATTGCAAAACACTACATCCCATAAGAGAAAACAATACACCCACACATTATCTGAGTTCCAAAGCTCATTGATGTATATATTTGTTATTAAAAGGATATGTATTCAATATATCACAATGTACAGTATATATATAGTTACATGGTTACAATTTACACAGTAAGAAGTTATTACAAACTAATTCAAATACAGACACGGCCAGCAATACAATTACCATCTCCCTCAATGCTCACTACGCTCCCACTCCATGCTCACAGCAGAGTATCGGCAGAAACCCATCTCGATCAGCGTCTGGGAAAAACAGGGCAGCCGGCTCTGCGTGTGTGATCAGCTATACACTGAGGCTGTTGGGCGTGTACAGATCTCTTGCTATTGGTCTAGGGGAGGGAACTTTCTCATTCATGATGAGTCATTGGTCAGTTCATATGCAAGCAACATCCAGCCTTGATGGTGTAATTACAGGAGATAGCCACCGGTACCAAGCTGCAAACATGCTGTCTTCCAGGAAGTTCATTGTTCTAATAAGAGTGACTTTAGCTTTCATACATTTAGTCATATCTACTCATGGCAATGTGCTACAACCTAATCACAGGCATCAAATAGACACACACATTAATCTGGTTACTTTGACACCAAGCACGACATGTCCATCTTGCTCTGCTCCAATAATACACATACATGACGTCACTCCATTATATAACTTAAAACCTTATGATGTCTGGTGCTTGATATGTTTAAATTTATGTGCTGTATGAAATATGTGTTGAATCTATCTTTGTGGCATGTCTGTGTAAATGCGTATGTTACCATATATTGCTGTGCGCGCTGTGCGTATTCGCAAGCATAGCAACTCATAATGTGTGGAGTCTGTATGTTCTCTCTATGTAATACTTTTGACTTCGACAGTTGGTAAGATGTACTAAGCCTTAAAAAGTGATAAAGTGGAGAGTGATAAACCACCAACCAATCAACTCCCAACTGTCATATTTCAAAAACAGCCTGTGACATGGCAGTAAGAAGCTGATTGGCTGGTACTTTATCACTCTCCATTTTATCATTTTTTAAGCTTAGTACATCAGGCCCAGTGCACTGTCCTCAGACAGACAAAAAATTAGGTTTCCATTTCCCCTCCCCTGCCTTTTGTTAATGCTAATTGATGTTGTATTGAGACTTTTGTACAGTCTCTTACTCACAAAGTAGCACATGCACTGTCTCCAAATTAATTGCTCCTTCCTGTGTGTTGGGGAAAACAGTGTATGAAAGTCACAAAATCACTGTCAGTAATTTAATTACATTATACTATTTGGTGCCATATTTTGAAGCACTAATTTGTACTGTATTTCTACATTAAACTGCACAGTCATTTAAAAAGAATGTGATTTCCTGGCTTCATAATATTAAATATAGTGACATATTTTGAAACTCTAAAGTAAAAAATTAAACAGATATTGAAAATGACTATACGTACCATGTGCATTTGGTAGGTGTGTTGATTCTAAGTAAAGTCCTCTCAAAGGCATGATAACAAACCGTGGGTAAACTGACCTCAATACCACTGTATTGCAGGCACTGGTTTATCTCACTTGTTTTCTTATTCTCCTTCTTTATTTTAGCAATGATTTGGCTCACACTCTGAAATTGTGCGTGTTATCTTGTAGTGTGTACAAAAATACTGTAGAGGTATAATGTTATGTACTGCAGTAACATGGAGGAGATCATAAGGGCAAACCAGTACATGCACATGTCAGACAACCGACGGCCGTCTCAGCCCTGCGATCACCTCTGTCTGACTGACAGGCAGAGGCAGTTGCTGGGCGGAAGGGGGCGGGCTGGCGGCATTTGGCCGCCATTTTAGGGGCACAGTTCGGGCAACACAGTCATGCCTGGACTATGTGGGGGGCGGGCTGCGGTGGCTGCGTGATGTTACACTCAGCTGCTGCAACCCAGACCGCGACGAGTAGCTCCCTGACAAGCTGCGCTGGTAGGGAGCTACTCTTCAAGTACAAAAGCATTGCCACTGTGCAATGCTTTTGTACTTGTGCAGCGGGGTAGGGCCTGACATACGGGGCGGACTAGCCCTGTGCTGGGCATCCCCCCGTAATGTCAGAGAAGCTGATCGTAGATGTGCTGAATTTAGCACATCTACGATCATGTCTGAATTAGGCCCTATATCTTTAAATTGCTTTCACCCAGTGTGACAGTTTCACAATATATTTGTTGATCATGCAAAATCAATGTAAAATATTGAGCCAATGCAGTGCCATATATTGCTCTAGTATTTAGAAATACAGTTAATCAAATAGCCTCGGCATCAAAGCAGCCCACTCTGACTTGTAATATGCACAGGAGAAAAAGACATTGTTTTTGAGGCAGCATTTGACCACAGAGTATTAAAGAGGTAGAAAAATGTATATCATGGTATTGACAGGAAACAACTCTTTTGTTGTTCAATATCTGCTATCAGCATTGAATACTGAATGAGAGAGAGCTGTTACCAAACCCTGATAAGGAAAGAGATAAAAGTAGAAGCACCAGCTTCTGCTTTCCCGCATTGCTGCACAGGGCTCCCTGATGCTATAGAGTATTGCAGAGTAGCCCAGATGCTGGGATGAGAGAACCAGGTACCTGTATGGAAGTTAGTATGAGAGATGTATTGGAGATATATTAATACTTCACAATTAGCTTCAGCTGCTGATTTTCCTGTGTGCCTGATGGATAAATGTAGCATACATTACAAACATTACACGTGTGAGTTCATACTGCACATTGCAACTGTACAATAGACTCAACATATTATACATGTAAAACTAAAAATGAAGGCTGTTTGGCAGAGCAGCACCAAGGCAGCTATCCGTGGCACCAACTTGAACTCAAACAGAAATACAGAAGATTTAAGTAACACATAAAAAAAAACAGACATAAAAAAAAAAACCATGACCACACAGAAAGCATAATGGATGATTGGCGTAGGCATTTTGGGTAATAACCTCCAAGGGTTGTATATTCCACCCTCACAATGTACCAAGTGCGGCAGCCATCTTCGGCGCACTGCGTAGGATTACCCAGGGTGGAATAGTCCACCCCTAGAAGAGATAACACAAAATGGGGAGATTGCAGAGTTCTAAAGTTCAGAGTAGGGTTCCAACAAAATCATCAGGTCCATGTATTTTTCATCCCATCCACAAGCACAGCAGATAAGGCAGCCATGTTGGGTGCACTACAAAAGTTACACAGTCGGAGATGAGCCATACAAGTGCCAAATAAATGTATTGGAAAACTGACACGTGAGTAGGAGTATGATATACCCTGCATGGAAAGATCCAAATGCAACACACCCTGCCCACTAAGGAACCATCCAAGGCAGCCATGTGGGGCGCACTGTGTAGGTTACTGCTGGCAGGGTGTGCAATCAGTGGAGGTGCACATTACAGGAATAGCACACAGTGGGGTGGAAGTATGTTTTAAGAAGAAAAAGAAAAGAAAAACACATTTTGCAGGAACACTGTACTAACATTATTTTATTGTACAGTTTGTGTAGGTAAAATTTGCAGGCTATTTTATAAGCCTGAGAAAGATACCAAATAAGAGAAAATGGAAAAAGAAGTAGACTCTTGTTTGGGAGCACTCTAACTCAGAGGAACTAAGTTGTATACATGTCTTAGACTGGTAAAATCATGATTTTAATAGATTCTTATTAAAATATATAGAATTATCGGAGTTCAAAATTTATTATATGTGATTCAAGACTATTGTGCAAAAATATCTATATCAATTTAGTAAATAATTAGCGAGAATTGCTATAGTATAATGTAAGCCGGAAAAGCTTAAGAATTCACAAAAAGGGGGGAGGGGAAAAACCTTCTAGTCTCAATGGTGTCTGTCAAATCAATATATGACCATCATTCTTACTGCAAAAATCCCAAATGGAAAAAGTAGTTGCAGGAAATTAAATCATGGGTCATATGAATCCGAGTACCTATCTGTGACTTAGAATTGGGCTGCAAAATTTATTTGCCCAATTCTAAGTCACAGATAGGTACTCGGATTCATATGACCAATGATTTAATTTCCTGCAACTACTTTTTCCATTTGGGATTTTTGCAGTAAGAATGATGGTCATATATTCATTTGACAGACACCATTGAGACTAGAAGGTTTTTCCCCTCCCCCCTTTTTGTGAATTCTTAAACTTTTCCGGCTTACATTATACTATAGCAATTCTCGCTAATTATTTACTAAATTGATATAGATATTTTTGCACAATAGTCTTGAATCACATATAATAAATTTTGAACTCCGATAATTCTATATATTTTAATAAGAATCTATTAAAATCATGATTTTACCAGTCTAAGACATGTATACAACTTAGTTCCTCTGAGTTAGAGTGCTCCCAAACAAGAGTCTACTTCTTTTTCCATTTTCTCTTATTTGGTATCTTTCTCAATATATTTTTGACTCATGGGAGCACCACTGAATGGTAACTATATTTAGTGCACCTTGAAAGATATAATATCTTCCTATATGCACAGTTACCTTAATCTGAAGCAATTCTATAACACAAATTTCAGTTTCTCAGAGGACATTACTCAGATTGCTTTTCTTACAAAAATTGTTGCTAGACCGGTGCGGCTCCCACAAACCCCTTTCTTGAATATTTTATAAGCCTGCCTGCCTAATTTGGACCTGATCATACAGTAGCAGCAATTTTGTTAGCAGATGGGCAAAACTATGTGCAGTGCAGGGGAGGCAGATGTAACATGTGCAGAGAGAGTTATATTTAGGTGGATTTTTTTGTTTCTGTGCAGGGTAAATACTGGCTACTTTATTTTTACACTGCAATTTAGATTTCAGTTTGAACACACCACACAAATCTAACTCTCTGCACGTTATATCTGCCTCTCCTACACTGCACATGGTTTTGCCCATCTGCTAACAAAATTGCTGCTACGATCAGGTCTGAATTACCCCCTCTAGAATCTTTCTCTCAGACTTTCTGCTTGCTCAGTTTCTGAAAATGCCACCTGCTGTCTGAAAAGTGGTACTGCGCTATATTTCAGACGATTTACACATGACCTGCCATGTATGTCTTGACAGGAAAGATTATCTAGTGCCATGAATGGCAGGCCATGACACATTTTTCAGAAAGGTAATCGTTGACACATTTGTGTATATATATATATATATATACAGATGTAGCCAGGCTCATCATTGCTGCAAAATATACGCATGTCTGCATGCATCGTGGTAATTCTTGGCCTTGCTTATTTGCACCTGCAATCCAGCAATGCATATGTGGCACGGGTGTGAATATATGCGTGCGTACGCTGGTGTGTGTATGCATCACACACCTGCAGCTGTGGGTGCAACTAAGCGCAGCCACGACGAGCGTGGCTACATCTGAATTTATCCCCCAGCATAGTACCAGTAACACATACTGTTCCCCAGTATAGTGCCAGTTACACATAATGTCCCCCAGTAAAATGACAGTTACACATAATGTCTCCCAGTATAGTGCCAGTTGCACATACAGATGGAGCCATGCTAGTCGTGGCTCCGTCTGTGCCTGGGCGCACCCACGCAGCTGCAACTAGCAACAACAGTGTCTCCATCCAGGCGGGTGCGTGCACCCATGACAGAGATGCGCCCCATTCACTAGAATGGGAGAGTGTCTCCTTCTGGGTGCATGCCGAATGGAGATGCTCTCTCCTTCAAAGAATGAATCTCTGTGCTCTCCTGGCATGACCAGGCGGACGGATTGCCTAGTCACGCCAGGAGTGCACGCCTGTGGTAGAGCAACCTCAGATGAGCGTGGTTCCATCTGTAATGTTCCCATTGCACCCCAATCCCCTGTGCAGCATGCTTCAGAGACTTACATTAGCAGGATGCTCCTTTGTGGGCATGCTGCTTCAGGGGTCAGGGCATCAGGGCTCCAGCTATAAGGGCTCCAGCTGTAAGTGCCCTGGCTGTAAGGTCTGTATCTGCCTGTCAGGGGAGGCATTTGATATGCCACCTGTCGGGATCCCGGCGCTCAGTATACTGGTGCCAGAATCCCGACAGCCAGCATACCAACAACTATTCTCCCTCTTGGGGGTCAACAACCCCCCTGGAGGGAGAGTAAGTAGCGTGGCATGCATAGCACTACACCATGCCCACAGCGTGGCAAGCGCAGCATTGCGAGCACAGCATGGCGAGTGCAGCATGGCGAGCGCAGCATGGCAAGCGCAGTGTGGTGAGCGCAGCATGGCAAGTGCAGCAAGCCCGCAAGGGGCTCTTTTGCGCTTGCCGCGCTGCCGGTGGTTGGGATCCCTGCACCAGTATGCTGGCTGAAGGTAGTGAGCATATATACGAATAAACCTCAGCAGCAATAGAGTATGCGCCCACATAGATATATAGTGGTGGTGAAACAGTGGAGTAGGCAGGGTCTCTCATGTAGTGTAAGCAGTCTCTTTGAGCAGACACACAGGGGCATAGGCAAAAGC
Source organism: Pseudophryne corroboree (assembly GCF_028390025.1). NCBI lineage: Eukaryota > Metazoa > Chordata > Amphibia > Anura > Myobatrachidae > Pseudophryne > Pseudophryne corroboree. Next base: position 379,701,396 of record NC_086444.1, on the reverse strand, counting down.
AGGGGGGTTCCAGTTGAGTGGAAACACCCATCTCTAGCCCTCACCATGACTACTATAGCAATTGTACTAGAGCTGCATGTTTTTAAACTATCCTCACTTTTACAAATATATAATTAGCAATAATTGTGGATCTTTTAAAATGTGTCAACCAGTAATACACATGTGGTACCGATTAGGAATCCATAAAAAATGCATTGTTAGGGGTGCTCTGCTATATACCATCTATAGGGTTCATTTTTAATACTGTAATGTGTACATATATGTCCAGCGCAGTTTCTAGGTTCTTTTACCGCTCCCTCAGACTTGCTCCAATGCTCTGGATTGGTGCCCACATCTGATATAAACCATTCAGCTCAGGCAGGATGTCCATACTGCCACATCTAAAGGCTTACTGGACCTGTATATATGGGAATTATGACATACAGTACATTGCACTTTGTAAGATGCATGTTATAGGCATGGAGGCCAATACCGGGATAGGGGGGATCCTGTTATTTAGACCAAAACATGGTCAGGATTCAATCCTGGCATTGAAAGCTCCAATCCCGGGGATTGCAGAATTTTCTTGCCCCATTGTATTTTTAATGCCGGGCAGCATTGAGCAATCTCAGGAGGCTCAGACGCAGCCTGATTCCCTCTTCCCATCTCCTCCTGCCCCTGGCAGTGCCTATTGTGCAGCGTGAGATGATGTCAGAGGTCATGCTGTGCAGTCTGATGCCAGCCACCAGCGCCACCAGGACCGCACCTCACCACCCGCACCTGTCACCCACAGCCCGCAAGCCCTCCCATACATGATGGTAAGTCTGACACTAGACACCCAAGGCACCTGGACTGCACCTCACCACCCACAAGCCCGACTCCCACCCATGATGGTGAGTATTTGTGTAGGCTGGGATTGGGTGGGTAGGTCTTCAAACCAATCCCGGGTATCCAGGGAATCCCGGGATTTACTTTTTTCAATCCCGATACCTGGGATTGAAAAAAAGTCCCAGGATTGGCCTCCTTAGTTATAGCTACTTCATTCTAATTATGCCCTCTTCATGGACTGGCCGCATGCACTCTAACATCAAGCAGTTGGAATCCCCCATCTAGAAATCCTGCATTTGCCACTGCACAGGGCACATCACTCCTCTATGGAATACTGAGCTGAAGACACACTGAGACATCACCATAGTTGGCCCTAGGCATAGGCAAACTAGGTAAATGCCTAGTGCATTTGGAATTCCATGGGGCACAAGAAGCTTCTGCTAATTAAAATGATATGCAGCATGCCTATATTCTGTGTGTGACTGCAGCTATATCTGCATACAAAATGCTACATTATGGAGTAATACTGGAATTCACTTTAACGTAGCATTTTGTATGCAGATACAGCCACAGTCGCACACAGAATATATGTATCCTTCATTAGCGGAGCTGGCCTGGACCTGCCAGCTGACTCACACCAGGCATCTCCTGCTACATGGTGTATTGAGGCAAGATGTACAGTATGAGGACACATCTGTGTCTAAGCAGAGGCAGAGGTCACAGTATTAAGGGCCTTGTGAGTGCTGTTTGCGGGTGGGTTGGTTGTGCAATAGTGTTCGTCGTATGCAGGGCTGTTTCTAGCCAATTTGGCTCCCAGTGCGAGATTTAAAAATGCGCCCCCCCTCCCCTGCATTGACATAAAAAAATGCGCCCCCCCCCCATAGATATAAAGAATTAAAATGTGCGCCCGCTCCCGGCAAGGGGGCGTGGACTTGCTAAAATAGGCGTGGTCTCGCTAAAATGGGAGTGGTCTTACCTGAAAAGACTACCTTAGACCCCAGTTTTTGACCCTGCACCAACAGATCATGGTCACCACAGGAAAAAAAAAATTCCACCATATTATGCCCCACACAGTAATTCCCCTGCACCATATTATGCCACACACCGCAATGCCCTTGATACATTATGCCCTACAGTAAAGCTTCTAATTACTTTTAAATTACCTGCTCATTGCCAAGGGTTTCACGTGCTGGGTGTCATGCTGGTTGCCAGGGGTTTCATGCTCTGGGATCCATGCTGGTTGTCAGGGGTTTCTTGCTCTGGGATCCTTGCTGGTTGCCAGGGGTTGCATGCTCTGGGACGGGTGTCATGATCATTGCCAGGGCTGTGTAATGCCACTTGCGAGGGCTGTGTGAGGGCTCTCAGCACACATCACCTTCCTGTCTGTCGTCTCTCAGCACGCCATCACCTCCCCATGTCGTCTTTCAGCACACCATCAGCACGCATCGTCTCCCCCTTCATTCTATGGGGGGATATCCAATTACCCACTGTCAATGACCGCTGGGGTAATTGTATCGCCGGGGGCTATCCAATTAGCACTGATGCCGGCATTTATCAGGGATTTTGCTTCCGGTGCCTCAGGCACCGGAAGCATAATCCGCTATAAGTGTCCTGCCGGAGCTGCGCTCACGCATGGGATTGGGGACTTATTCCTGTTCCCATGTATTATCGCACGATCGCGGGTCCAATTTTGGCCAATAAAAATGGTCTGTAATTGGATACCGCGATAATGACCATTGGTCATTAATCGTGATGACCGGACGTTTTTATCGTGCAAAACCGCATCAGGGATAATTGGATACCCACCTATGTCTCCCTGTGTCCCTTCCCCCCTTCATTATTTGCTTCACTGTGTCCTCCCCCTTATTCTATGCCTCTGTGTGTATCCCCACTCCTCCTTCATTCTTTGCATCTCTGTCGTCCACCCCTTATTCTATGCCTTTCTTTCTGTAACCCCCTTCATTATGTGCCTGTGTGTGCCCCCCTTATTCTCTGCCTCTCTGTGTGTAACCCCCTCCCCCTTCATTCTGTGCCTGTGTGTGCACCCCCTTAATCTACGCCTCTGTGTGTACCCCTCTCCCCCTTCATTCTGTGCCTGTGTGTGCCCCCCTTATTGTATGCCTCTGTGTGTACCTCCCTCCCCCTTCATTCTTTGCCTGTGTGCACCCCGCAAACACCCTTATTCTCTGCCTCTCCATGTGTCTGGTTCCCCCCCCTCACCACTCAAATTCAGCAAGGACAGAGGAGATACTAAAAGGAATGACAGTATGACACTCTGGTCTGGAGCAGGGGGGGTGGTGAGGACTGGCGGCAGATGCTCCCGGCAGTAGCTAGCAAGGAGGAAGTCTAGGAGCTGCTGTAGTAACGCCGCCGAGCACCACGGCGGGTCTTGCTCGGCGGCGGATTTGTGTCAGTGGGCGGCTGTGGGATAATGGTGGTGGGTGGGTGGGATCGATGCACCGGGCACCCTGCTTGCCCCACTGTTTTTACGTCACTGCTCTCCTGCCTAGTACTCCGTTCGGGGGTGGAGTTTCATGGAATGACGCGGTTGCGTTGTGATGTCACGACGCAACCACGTCATTCCGCAAAACTCCGCCCCCCGAACGGAGTACTTGGGAAGAGGAGTGATGAGGGGGAGCTGTGAATGGATAAAGTGCCGCGGCGGGCGCCCAGTGCAGTTGCACGGCTCGTCCGCCGCAAGAAACGGCACTGGTCGTATGTGTAAGAGGTATTATGTGTGTCATTATGTGTATAAGGGCATTAATAATGTGTGGCATATGTGTAAGGGGCATTATGTTTGCCATTGTGTGTATAAGGGCATTAACAATGTGCGGCATATGTGTAAGGGCCTTTATGGGTATAAGGGCATTAATAAAGGTTGGCATAATGTAAAAGGTGCATTATGTTTATAAGAACATTAATAAAGTGTGTCATATGTGTAAGGGGCATTACTGTGTGGTATTAGGTGTATAAAGACATTATTAATGTGTGCATTATGTGTATAAGGTACTCTACTGTGTATACATTACATATAGAAAGGGCACTACTGTGTGGTCCAATATGAATAAAGAGCAATATGGTGTGGTATAATGTGAATAAGTAGCAATTCAGTGTGATATAATTGTGAATAAGGGGCACTAATGTGATTAGTAACGTCTATAAGGTAAGTGGTACTACTGTGTGATGTAACGTGAATAATGGACACTATTGCATGATATAATGGGAATAAAGTTGCACTACTGTGTGAAGTAATTTGAATTGGGAGTACTATTGTGTGGCCAAGCCCCTTCCCAGCAAGAACATGCCCCTTTTTGGAATGTGTGCTCTGTTCCTATTTAAAATATAAGGGGTAGGAGCACTGAAATGAGGACTTCTATGGGTGAGGGATGATGGTGCTGGGAAAGGGGCTTGGGAAAATATATGGTGAAATATATGGTGAATTTCATATTCCAATTACAGAAATTTACAATTTTGTTTCCTATTAACCAAACTGCTCAAAATTGCAACGGAAGACTCTGAGGGGTAAATATAATAACCTGCAAGTTACAGAAAGCTGTGTGTTTGTGGCAGTGTAGCCAAAATATTAAAGTGGTAACATTATAAAAGGCAAAAGCAGGATTTAAATCTAGCAGCTAAATCACTGAACATCCCACTGGTACCTGAAACTTGTAGGCCATTACATTCATCCCTTAGTGTACTGTTACATTTGAAATGTTAAAGTTGTTAAAAATATTAAAATCCATCTGCTTTTTGGCCTTCAAGGTTATTCTATTTCATTTTCCTTAGGTTTTTTTTATTTTATTTTGGATTTCAGATATTGTATCAAAACACAAGCGTATGTCAGGAATTAAATTTCATGAGATATCATTATCAACCGACAGGGCTAATTATTTTTAGCCAAATCAAAATGGATCAAGCTGGTAAAGGCACATGGATTCAATTAGGACAAAATTCAAATAATAATATACAGTATGTCTAGTGCATAATACAGAACATATTGATGAGTTGCTCTTTCAGTTCAAAAATATTTGTAGTCATTGTTTACAGTTATTAGGCTTACATTAAAATTAATTGACATTCTAATTGACACAGCTAGGCTTGCACTTCTCTTGAACATTTTAAAACAAGTAGGGAGATGGGTGAATAATTGTTATCAAATTTATGTGGCTTCACTTAATAATTTAGCAGTTTCTCTGTTTTTCAGGTTCAGTAGTAAGAATGGTATGGCTAATCAGCCATTTGTTCATATTTTGTGCCAGAGTTTGAGAACGTCCCAAAAAAATAACTTAATCTGAAAAATACATGCTGTACATTCAATACAAATATTTATGTATTTATTTCTAAATTAAAGGAACTTTTTACATATGCATCCTCCTCTCTGTACCTGTATAATGCAGGGGTCTTGACCAGAGGCACTGGGGGGGGGGGGGGGGGGGGGTACTGGAAAGTCACTGCCACTGAGCAGCAGTCTACTCTGCCTGCAGTGGGGGGGAAGGGGCTGGGGGCATGTAAGTAATAGGTGTGATTAAGTAATAGGTGTGATTAAAATAATACAAAAATATTAAAAATGTGATTAGAAAAACTTTCTAATCAATTTTTTATATTTTTTATTATTTTAATCACACCTATCACTTATATAGCAAAACTATGTGCTTCTTAATTAATCCTTACTAATGTCTTAATTTTCACATGTGTGCTGCCCTGAGGTGTCCAGCCTGTGCCGGCGTGGTGGGGTCCTGTGCCCTGGACTCATACATATTGTTAGGGTACCCCAGTGAAACAGAGATGCCTTGCCAATTTGCCTTGAGGCTTAAACCTTATATTTACAAATATAAGCAAACAAGATCTCTGTATATTTTTCTATTATGTAGTATTATTTCAAAAGTCACTCAGTGTGCATTAGGGATACCAAAATCTGTCCTTAAGGTTTGTCTTTAGAGTAGGGGGCCCTCCAGGCCAGCACAAGCCAACTACTTCAAAGCATCACACTAGGAGAGGTTTAAGTCCTAAAAGTGTTACATTAGTAAGAAGCAGAAGCTAGTTGAGAGGTAATAATTAAGGTGTTTAAAAATTTTATATTTGTTAAAAAACAATTTGTGTGCTAGAAAAGTGCTAGATTAAGTGTTACAATATGATGCCCCAAAGCAACAACCAGGCCACACCAATCCAGTTCTCCCCACACCCCGAACTTGTCCCTAAAACTGACAAATTATATAAATACTGCATATTCAGGACTCACCATTAATAGCGCCTTTACCATTAATAGCGCCTTTTCCAATATGCAGTCTGCAAATGCTAGAAACCTGTGCTAATTAAAAACACCCTTAGGCAGGTGAGAGGGGTGCTAATCCAAGCTGCAGGAGTCTCCCATTTCAAGACTACACATGCACACAATATAAAATATAGGGGGACTTGGACTGCACACCCTTTATTCTAAACATAATGAGAGGTGCTGCCATGCTGAGACTTGTAGCTCCACGTAGAAAGTGAAAATGCAGGTGCACACTTTAAGTCAGTCCTTCCCAATCTCTGTCCTCAAGGCACACTAACTGTCCAGTTTTTAGTGATATCCAGGCTTAAGCACAGGTGGCTTAATTAGTACCTCAGTTTTTTCTTATTTAATCATATGTGCTGAAGCCTGGGTCTCATTAAAATCTGCACTCTTAGTGTGTCTTGAGGACCAAGGGTGAGAATGCCTGATCTAAGTACTAAACACTGCTTATCAGAATAATTACAATAATCTCTGTGATATAAAAGAGAGTAAAATTAAGGTGCTTAGGGACAAAAATATAGGACGACCTAGCACAATCAGGTGACCTCATCTGGTGGGTCCCTAAAATTTTCCCAAAATTTAAATCCAGAGCATGGGACCCCCCAGATCAGCACAAGCCAACCAGCCCAAGGCATTACAATATGCCTTTAGATGGCATAGAAGGTGAGTGCGAGAGCAGGGGGAAATTGGGTTTCAGTGTGTGTGTGTGTGTGTGTGTGTGTGTGTGTGTGTGTGTGTGTGTGTTTGTGTGTGTGTGTGTGTGTGTGTGTGTAGGAGAACAGAAGGTGTACAGGTGCGGTGCAGGGAAGATGATATTGGGTTGCAGTGTTGTAGGCCGAAGTACAGAAGGTGGATGAAGTGCAGGGGGACACATTGGGCTGCAGTATGGTGGTGGGTTGCATGAAAAGTTTGTTTGCTATGTGACTCCATTAGGCATAGCTACGCCTCGGTGTATAAGTTTTCTATAATACAGGAGAATGGCTTCCCAGGGCAGAACCCCTCTAAACAGGCACAATAGGAGAAAATAAATAGATTTTCAAAGATGCAATTGTGAAGTACCTCCCCTATCTGTTTTTAAGTAGCTGTATACAGTATTTGTCTTTATTTTTTTTACACTTAAACCTGCACAAAGCATATGGCAGCAGTAGCCAAAGTCCTATAGCAGTGACCCATAACAGTTCATATCTTTAAGATCTCCTAACTGGTATACAAGTGTATTAATTACTAACTGACACATTTAATAAGACACAGGGTTGGTCTGGGAAGCATGAACTGTTAGGGTTTCTTTGGGACAAAGTCTGGCCACCACTGGTGTATGGAAAGTGTAGAATGTCTAGCATTGGTGTTACTATACTCATCTTCCTTATCCCACTTAGCTTCTTAAGGGAAGGAATAGGATCCCATACTATGAAAGAGGTTATTATTATTCACCTGTCCTGCACTTAACATTAGAAGGAGATTTTTAAGGTTTTACTGTTAACCATTCTCATGACTGCATCCTCACAGCTCATAACTAATAATCCCTGTACAATACCAGGTATAAACTCCCTGATGGTTGGTTATCTACCACTATTTTTTTAACTTTACCTCTGGTCATCTGCAAGTATTGTAGTAATAGTGGTTGTTCTAGGTTCTTAGTAAGAGGAAACTCTAGTGTTGCACTGTGTTTGCAAACTGTTTGAAAAAATTGCATGAAATCATTGTAAAATAAATGTCCTTTTTACAAGAACAGCTTTTCTTAACTGTATACACAAAAAATTTAACAATAGTTGCTTGACTGTAAAACTTTATTCTGAAATAATTTGATAAAATAGAGAGAGCTCAACATCACCTTTTAAGAAACATGTACAAGAAATGTTAGGTTAGAATAAATGCCTTTAGGCACAGTGAGAGGTGGTGTTGAGTTCTCAGTAGTTTATCAAGCTGTTAGTAATCGATTTTAACCTTTTATTTAAATGAAATTACAGACTTTTCATTTTGTCCCTGTGATCATTCCATCTCTATGGATAGCCAGTTAAAGCCCAAAGATTACAGCTGCTATGTAATAGGCAAAGCAATTCTAAACATTGCTATGAGAAATATCAAGCTCATAGAATAAAAAACACAGTACAAATTAATTTAATTGAATATAAGATTAATAGTCATTTTGTTGATTTTTTTTTCAATACTATCGTAAAAAATACATTTACTGTACTGTACAACACTGCACTGTAATAGACAAAGGCAAAAATACTCAACATTTTTTTGTCTTACCTGGACAATTATGTTTTTTTTATGTTGTGTTCTGTTCTGGTGTAATTGACCCCATTAGCGATTAATTGCTTCAATGTCCTGATCCCCCAACAGCTGGATTGGGGAATCGGGAATATTAAACATACACCCCGAGTGAGTCTATTTTCATGCAGACTGGCCGTGGAAGTAGCGTCGCTTGCGCTGTTTCTCTGTACACATGATTGCAGCTGAAAGTAGTTACGTGCCCCGAAAAAAGCAGCGAAATGTCTGCATTTTTGCCGCCACTCCCTGTTACCTCCCCCAAAAGGTACCTTCCTGTCAATCATTCTGTATTTAAATTCTCACTGTGTTATCACTAAGGTAATGTGCACAGTGAGATCGTGGCCCATGTGCAACTACCAATAATTGATCAGTTGTGTGAACATCAACATCGCATACAAACATGAATTAGGCCCTCTGGGTGGACTTTCTTCTTTTGCTCTCAGTGTGAACTGATGCATTCCTTATGGCTGGACATCAGTGTTAATTTTGTTGATGAAAATTTTGTCTAAAAGTATTCGTCAACTGCAGTTTATTTCAGGACTAAAATGAAGACTGAAATCTACTAACTAAAACTTAACAAAAACAAAGCAAAAAAATGTGACTAAGACTAAAAGTTAATTTAAAATCCTTGTCAAAATTAACACTGAAAGTAGGGTTTTAATTTTTTAAATAAAGATGTGTTCTAGATATTTGCAGAAAATAAATTACCTACTTTGAAGAAAATAGAATTGTATAGTACTGTATATTGCACTTGTTTGTTCTAACATACTTAAGGTATTTATTTGTATATGATCTATGGGAGTAGTATGATAAATCAGACTCAGTATGTAACACATTCACAGCCTACTGAGCCTAGATTACTAGTAAACTCATACAGTAGTTGACTTCTCAAGGGAATTTTAAAGAAATGTTATTCAGCAAAATCTATTACAGTACAATTAAAGTTCAAAACTAAAACATTGACCAAAAATAAGACAAAAATGAAAATTGAGATCCACTATCTAATTGTTGACTAAAATAAAGTAAAAAACAAGACTAAACTCTAACTTTCAACCAACTCCAATTTTAAATAAGCGACTATGACTAAAACTAAATTGAAAATCCTTTGCAATATTAACACTGCTGGACATGTACTCTGGTTGCCCCCTGGCCATGAAAGGATATCCTCTGGGATTGGCAACTCCGTAATTTAGTCTAGATGCTACCTCTATCCATCTGGCATCACTTCCTGATAGATTGAGACCTCTTTGGACTAGATTGGCTATCTTTTCCTCTAGCTTGGAAGTTTTCTCTGGTACTGTTAAAGTAGCTTATACTTTGGGGCCTTTTTGGCAGTTTTAAAAACTAGGCCCCAAAGAGCACATAATGCAAAGAAAAAAAAGAGATGCACTGAGGTCGCTGTATGACTAAGCTAAGCGACACAAGTGGGTGGCACAAACACCTTGCCCATCTAGGAGTGGCACTGCAGTGGCAGACAGGATGGAAGTTTTAAAAACTAGGCCCCAAAGAGCACATAATGCAAAGAAAAAAAAGAGGTGCAATATGGAATTGTCTTTGGGCCCTCCCACCAACCCTTATGTTATATAAACAGGACATGCACACTTTAACAAACCAATCATTTCAGCAACAGGGTCTGCCACACAATTGTGGCTGAAATGACTGGTTTGTTCGGGCCCCCGCCAAAAAAAAGGCAATTCATCTCTCCTTGCACCAACTGGCTCTACAGAGGCAAAATGTCGTCCTCATCCTCCGATTCCTTACCCATTTCAGTGTGTACATCCTCCTCCTCAAAGAGTATAAATTCGTCCCCACTGGAATCCACCATCACAGGTACCTGTGTACTTTCTGGAGGCAATTGCTGGTAAAGGTCTTCCTGGAGGAATTTATAATTAATTTTGATGAACATCATCTTCTCCACATTTTGTGGAAGTAACCTCCTATGCCGATTGCTGACAAGGTTACCGGCTGCAGTAAACACTCTTTCGGAGTACACACTGGGGGGGGGGGACAACTTAGGTAGTGACAGACAGGATGGCAGTTTTAAAAACTAGGCCCCAAAGAGCACATAATGCAAAGAAAGAAAAAGAGGTGGAAGGTGGAATTGTTCTTGGGCCCTCCCACCAACCCTTATGTTGTATAAACAGGACATGCACACTTTAACAAACCAATTATTTCAGCAACAGGGCCTGCCATACCACTGTGGCTGAAATGACTGGTTTGTTCGGGCCCCCACCAAAAAAGAAGCAATACATCTCTCCTTGCACAAACTGGCTCTACAGAGGCAAGATGTCGTCCTCATCCTCCGAATACTTACCCATTTTAGTGTGTACATCCTCCTCCTCAAAGAGTATTAATTCGTCCCCACTGGAATCCACCATCACAGGTACCTGTGTACTTTCTGGAGGCAATTGCTGGTAAAGGTCTGCATGGAGGAATTTATAATTAATTTTGATGAACACCATCTTCTCCACATTTTGTGAAAGTAACCTCCTATGCTGATTACTGACAAGGATACCGGCTGCACTAAACACTCTTTCGGAGTACACACTGGGGGGGGGGGGGGGCAACTTAGGTAAAATAAAGCCAGTTTGTGCAAGGGACTCCAAATTGCCTCTTTATCTTGCTAGTATACATATGGACTGTCTGACATGCTGTCACCGATATAATCCTCCACCATTCTTTCAATGGTGACAGCATCATATGCAGTGACAGGAGACATGTCAGTAATCATTGGCAGCTCCTTCAGTCCAAACCAGATGTCAACACTCGCTCCTGACTGCCCTGCATTACTGTCAGCAGGTGGGCTAGGAAATTTTATCCTTTTCCTCGCAGCCCCAGTTGCGGGAGAAAATTAAGGAGGAGCTGTTGATGGGTCACGTTCTGCTTGAGTTGACAATTTTCTCGCCAGCAGGTCTTTGCACCTCTGCAGACTTGTGTCTGCCGGAAAGAGAGATACAACATAAGCTTTAAACCTAGGATCGAGCATGGTGGCCAAAATGTAGTGCTTTGATGTCAACAGACTGACCACCATTGAATCCTGGCAAAGCGAATGAAGGGCTCCATCCACAAGTCATACATACTTAGTGGAATTACTCTGTCTTAGCTCTTCCTTCAATTTCTCCTGCTGCTTCTGCAAATGCCTGATGAGGGGAATGACCTGACTCAAGCTGGCAGTGTCTGAACTGACTTCACGTGTGGCAAGTTCAAAGGGTTGGAGTACCTTTCACAATACATAAATCATTCTCCACTGTGCTTGAGTCAGGTGCATTCCCCCTCCTTTGCCTATATCATAGGTGGATGTATAGGCTTGAATGGCCTCCATCTTCTGAAGCAAATAGAGTGTTAAATTCCACCTCATTACCACCTCCTGCTTCAAATGATGGCAGGGAAGGTTCAGGAGTGTTTGCTGGTGCTCCAGTCTTTAGCACGCAGTGGCTGAATGTCGAAAGTTACCCACAATTTTTTGGGTCACCAACAGCAACTCCTGCATGCCCCTGTCATTTTTCAAAAAATTCTGCCCCACCAAATTAATTGTATGTGCAAAACATGTGTAATTTGCCCAGCTGTAATGCATGCACAATATTGGTGGCGTCGTCCGATATTACAAATTCCCAGGAAAGTCTAAGTGGGGTAAGCCATTGTGCGATGATGTCACTCAGTTTCCATAAGAGGTTGTCAGCGGTGTGCCTCTTACGGAAACTGATGATATGCAGCGTAGCCTGCCTAGGAATGACTTGGCATTTGTGAGATGCTGCTACTGGTGCCACTGCTGTTGTTGCTGTAGGAGGCAATACATCTACCGAGTGGGCTGTCACAGTCATGTAGTCCTTACTTTGCCCTGGTCCACTTGTCCACATGTCCGTGGTAAAGTGGACAGTGGGTACAACTGCATTTTTCAGGACACTGAGGACGCTTTTCTTAATGTCCCTGTACAGTCCAGAAATCCCTTGCCTATTGAAGTGGAATCTAGATTGGATTTAGTACTGGGACACAGTACATCCATCAACTGTCTAAATACCACTGCACTAATGGCTGATATCGGATGCACGTCTAACACCAATATAGTTGTTATGGCCTTAGTAATCCACTTTGCAACAGGGTGACTGCTGTCATATTTCATCTTCCTTGCAAAGGACTGTTGGACAGTCTATTGCTTAGTTGAAGTAGTACAAGTCTTCCAACTTCCCCTCTGGAATGACGATCGACTCTCAGCAGCAGCAACAACAGCGGCAGAGGCAGCAGTAGGCGTACCACTCAAGGATCCTCCAGAGGAATCCCAGTTAGGAGATGACTTGTCAGCCATGCCAGTGACATGGCCTGCAGGACTACTTCCGTTCCTGACTGAAGAGGAAATTGACACTGAGGGAGTTGGTGGTGTGGCTTGCAGGAGCTTGGTACAAGAGGAAGAAGGGATTTAGGTCTCAGTGAACTGCTTACGCTCTTACCCAAAGTTTCTGAACTTTACAATGACTTCTGATGAATGCACTGCAGGTGACGCATAAGGGAGTATGTTCCTAGGTTGTTAACATCCTTACGCCTACTTATTATGGATTGACAAAGGCAACACACGGCATGACACCTGTTGTCCGGATTTGTGGAGAAATAATTCCACACCAAAGCTGTGGCTTTTTTTGTATTATGCCCAGGCATGACAGTGGGCTTTCTCATCCCATGGACAACAACTGTCTCCACTGTTGCCTTATTCAAAGAAGCCACATCACCATCAGAATCCTCATCATCAACTTCCTCTTCAGTTCCAGCTACACCTATATCGTCCTCATCCTGGGTTACATCTACAGTGACATCCTCAATCTCAATATCAGCAACTGGACTGGCTGTGCTCTCCCCAGCACTTGCAAGGGGTGTGAAAATGGTGGTAGGAGACCTCTCTTTCCATTCAGTCTTGGGAAGGTCAGGCATAAACATTGCAACTGCGCACACACACACTTGGACTCTCCTTGGGGATTTCTGATATCTCTGAATGCACAGTTATTTTTCCTGTGCTTTAAATAGCTTAATTTTAAAAAAATTTAAAGAGGGAGGAGGGCTTCCATCCTTATGAGAAGTTGAGCAACCAGTCATGAACATAGGCCAAGGCCTTAGCATTTCCTTGCCACTTTGTGTCGTGAATGGCATATTGCCAATTTTATGTTTCTCGTCAGATCATTTCTTTTTTTTCTGATTATTAATTTTTGCTTCTTGGATTTTACATGCCCTCCATAACATTGGACATCGGCATTAGCAGACGACGTTGATGGAATTGCATCGTCAATGTCATGACTGGTGGCAGCAGCAGCTTCAGCACTAGTACTAGGAACTGGATGTGGTTCCTGATATTCCACTATTCTTTCCTCCAAATTGTTGTTCTCCATTTCGCAGGACAGCACCTTTTTATTATTACAGCACTCAGAACAGTGCCCCTTTATTTTCACAGCATCCCTGTATTCTTACAGCATACACGACCAGTGTAATGTTAATTGAACAGCAGCACCGCTATATTCTACAGCATACAGGAGCAGTGTGCTTGTAATTTTTAACAACTGAACGCATGAATTTTGATAACAGGCAGGGCCAGTGTAATGTTATTTGAATAGCAGCACCCCTATATTTTAAAGCATACAGGAGCAGTGTGCTTTACATTTTTAACAACTGTACCCATGAATTTTTACAACATACAGGGCCAGCAGCACCCCTATATTTTACAACATACATGAGCAGTGTGCTATTTTAATTTTTACATCCATGTACAGCAGCACATGGCCGTAACAGCACATGAAACACCAGTGATAGCCAGGACAGCACCCCTAATACAGCACAGGTACTTTACATTGAATGCAGAAGCACCCCTGCAGAGCACACACTATACCCCACTCGATGCCACCACACACAGAGAGAGACAGAGGCCTGTCTCCCTCACTCTTTAAGTCTGTAGTGAAAATAGCGGAGATGTGTGGCTGTTTATATGGAATCCACATCCTGCGAGAATCTGACAGCGGGATGATTTTTTTTTGCCTCGTTCTGATGAGTCATCCCGAGCCAGACTCGGATCCGGGCTCAGAGCGTGAAGTTCAGGGGAGTTCAGTTCTCAGGGATCCGAACCCGCTCATCCCTAATAAATTGTAGTTTTTAATTACCCATTATTAACATTTGTGGTCAGATTTTGTTTCTTTGTTTCATATGAAGATAGAAGTAATATTTTAGATAATTTAGTAAGGGATTGCGCAACAGCATAAAATATTAAGTAATACCGGTTGCCTTATATTGAATTTTTAGATTTTTCATATTATTATACTTAATAATTATTCTTCATTGACAGAGAGATAAGACTTACAATTAGTGGCCGATGCAGAGGTGGGGTGCAACACCGTCCAAAATTCAAATAGGGGAACCTCACCAACTGCCAGTAAGTCCCATCTGGTGATGTTTGGCAGTGTTCAGGGTGGCAGTTGGTGTGGCTACTCTATTTGAATGTTGGACTGTGCTGCAACCCCACCTCTGGAGCTGTCACTATGAAGACAACAAGCACTTTTGAAGATATAGCTGTTTCTGTCACTACGTGATCTCTGCAATAATAGTCTTGATTCCGAGGTGAATGCTGTGCCGATGTTTGTGCAGTTAGCCAATGTTTTTTGTGTTTTGTCCGAGTCAAACTGTGCAATGTTGTGATTGTTTACCACTGGCGGTCATAGTGAGGATTTGGACTCAGAAAGTCAGGAAGCGTCTATGGGAGGTAACAGGGGAAGGGTTTGTCAAAATCAGTTGTATGCAAGCATTTTGTGAACATAGTGCAACCTGTGACTGCGTTTTTGGGCCCAGTTTTACTGGCTCCGATGTATTAGTTCCAAAGGACATTATGAGCAGCCGTGGGTTCCGCTGAAGTTTGCTGGTGTGACCAATGTACATCTAATTCAGCAGCTTCGTAAACAACTTGTGAATTAGAGATGCAGCCAATGGTCATCTCTGTACAGAAGACAGCAGCTGTAGCATTTGCGTAAGTTCTCAGTATGGCAACATACAAAGATGCAGTTATGACAGGATTCAAATCCACCTCTGAATCAGGCCCAATGTGACAGAAACTTTTTTGTAGCCCTGTTATTAAATCAGTAGCAGGCATTTAAATTGCATTGCACTAGAACTATGAAAATAAATATTGACATATTTAAGAATCATGCCTTCCATAGTTTTATTTGCCCTACTGGTATGAGATTGGCACCATGTAACATAAATAGTAATCTATTGCACTGTTAACTTAGTTTGAACCATTGTTTTCCAATATTTTTTTCTTTGCAAAATAGTACATTGATTTGAATAGCAATAAAATGTTCACACAATTTTGATTACAATGGTTAATAAAATGTCTCTTGATAATTTTCTTATCTAGAATTTGGATGGGAGCAAACTATTGCCTATAGCAATTAAGGAATCATGTATGCAAATGGCAATAAAATAGTTTCTGTTTTGTTCAATAAGCCCCTCATATTTACAACCCAACTGAAAATATTCAATCTAGTCTTTCATGCATATGGGCAATGAATGATCTCCATCAAAGAGTTCTTCTTTTAATATTAGTTGCACGACACAGTTTTGATCTTATCCATATATTTTAATGCCTGGAGCATTCAAGAAAATTAAAGGACAAGTATCAAATTCAAAATCAGTTCATAGTTTAGCAACATTCACATACCATATTTATTGCTTTTAAGGCTCCATGAGCTGTCTGTTGGTGTTTGGCTGTGATATATAAAGTTTGGGTCATTCACTTAAGCTGCACATTATTTATTTGTACTTGGACACTCTAGATGCATAAAAAGTTGCAAAATCTAAAAAAAGTTATGTGTGTGGTGGTGGTGGTGGTGGTGGTTGTGGTGGTGGTGGTGGTGGTGGTGGTGGGGGGGGGGGGGTGATGCACTTTGTCCTAATGCATTTTGAAATTTAATTTTACAAACTTTTAAAGAGGTGTTTGTAGGCTCTGGAACATGGAAGTTGCTGGCTAGAGATAAAAGTGTATTCGTTTGTGCAAAGAAAATCTTAATTTACTATTGTCAGTTTAATAAAATTTCAGTTAACCCAGAATATCAAACAGAGGATAAAGTAAAATCAAAATATTGTAAAATAAACATTAGAACCTAAAGGATAAAACAATTTGGAACTATAAATCACCAGTAAATTTAGATATTGACAACATGCTAATAAATGTTATTAATGCATCTGTATTTAACTATTACTATATCATATATTTGTCATATTTTGAAATAGCTATAATCACAATTGTTATGTCTATTTTGTTTGTTTATTTGTTGTTTCACCACCAGGAGTCACCAGACATTTCTGGATTGCAGTTCCTCTCCTTGCTAGAGGTGCTGCTCTTTGAACATTCTTGCAGATTAGTTGCCTGGTGAGTGATCACTTAATCAGCAAAGTCTGGACACCTGTCATCCGCCTTTTAAAGTCTGCTTGAGGCCAATACACTTTGATGGTCGTTATGTTTCATGTTCCTATGTGAGGAAGTTGCTGATCTGGAGTTGTTCTTGTTATACCTGATTACCTGTCTGCCAAATACCCTGCAGAGGCCAAGCTGTGGTTGTTCTTGGACTCCTGTCCTGCCTACATCCTGCAAGGTCTGCTGTAGCTGTTTATACCTGCATTCCATTATCTACAAATATTCTGTTTACTGGGTTCCAATAATTTATGCATATACCTAGATAATCCATTTACCAGCATTACCTCAGTCTGCAAGTATCCTGTGTTCTAGCTTTTGACATTTCTGCATTTCTCTGGACAATCCATTTACCGACAATACCTCAGTCTGTAACCATCTATGCCTTATTTTTTTCCCATAGCTGCATATACACCTGGTCTATTTACTACCTGCTTTGCCTCAGTTTTGCAAATGGTCTGTGTTTTTGTTATTTTTTCAATAAACACCCTTAATTACCAGCAACCCTTTGTTCTTTTAGATTCTGATTAGCTCTGGGAAAGTAAGGGTAACAACAATATCTTATCTATACATACATGCATTAAATATTTAATATCTTACTGGAGAGGTACATTTCTACATAGTTCAGAAATAGGCCAAATTCCAGCTTTGCTAAACATATTATATTTCCAGCATATAGGGAAAATAACAATTAACTCTGTCTTACTGGAGAGGTTACATTTCTACATACTGTAATTCAGAAAGAGGCCAAATTCAGCTATGCTAAACATATTATAAACATAACATATTATATTTCCAGCTTATAGGGAAAATAATTAACTGTGAGGTTCTGTTGAAGCTTTGAATAATATGTTTGTACAGGATAATTATGGTAATAATAGAAACAATAGCAAAGTTTTATTTACCATAATTGCCATTATTTGCACAGAAACACATTGTGTGAAACTACTATGGTACTTCACAGTTAATAAAATCTGCCCCATAGCTGCAGACAGGCCAGACAATGTCCATATGCAGGTTATAATCAGGTTCCTCTACTCACTCAATTCAGTAACCTTAAAAATAATTACAAATAGAGGTGTCATCAGATCTGTTACAAAATATACAGAGCTATTAAATGGTCCTAATTTAATGATCAGTTTTGTTCTCATCTCATGTCAGGCTTCACTATGCCTCTAAGGCAGGGGTGGGCAATTATTTCAGCTGGGGGGCCGCTTAACACTTCCAGCGAATATTCGAGGGCCACACACAAAATACTCAAAAAGAGATCCCTTTCTACACATTACGGCAGACAGCGTCCCCGTTTTTAAACATTACGGCAGACAGCGACCACCGTTTATAAACATTACGGCCGACAGCGCCCCCGTTTTTACACATTACGGCAGACAGCGTCCCCTTTTACACATTACGGCAGACAGCGCCCCCGTTTTTATACATTACGGCAGACAGCGCCCCCGTTTTATACATTACGGCAGACAGCGCCCCCGTTTTTACACATTACGGCAGACAGCGCCCCCGTTTTTACACATTACGGCAGACAGCGCCCCAGTTTTTACACATTATGGCGGACAGCGTCCCCTTTTTACACATTACGGCAGACAGCGCCCCCGTTTTTATACATTACGGCAGACAGCGCCCCCGTTTTATACATTACGGCAGACAGCGTCCCCGTTTTTACACATTACGGCAGACAGCGCCCCCGTTTTCTGGGAGAGGGGAGTGAGACAGCCCCACAACTGACCTCTTGTTGTTTATCCTGGCAATGCAATGTGCTTTTTTAATGCAATAGAGCTATCACTCATTTAATGCTGAGTATAAAGTGAAGGAATGATGTATTTATAACGCCCCCTTCTAGAATGGTTCCTGAATCCCTGGGACGTTATATACATTTCCCAAAGTAGAATAGAGATGTTTTTACTGATTTATGTGGTTTTTAGGACTGAGCTGTTGAAGGCCGCAGTAGGATTCCCATTCTGCTTATATGTATATATGTGCAGACGTGTACATGTTTTAGTGGTCTATTTATCAATGATAAAACCTTAAATTCTGTCATTTTAAAAATGCCCTCCGGGAGACACACTGTAGGGAAGGTATGGGTGGGAAACGCATTGCATAATCACGCCCTCCTGCTGCTCAAATCGGATGCCGTTCACCGCTTCTCGCCCGCCCCTGTGCCTCCCAGCGCATGATAACAGAGGAAATCCCGGTCAGCTGACCCTGTGACGTGACCGGGATTTCCTCAGCGGCGCCGCGTCTGAGAGCAGTGCAATGACAAGCGGCATGTCGGGCCGCTTGTCATTGCACTCTGGTGGGGCACAGCGGGCCAGGCAGGATCGGTCCGCGGGCCGCATCCAGCCCGCGGGCCGCCTGTTGCCCACCCCTACTCTAAGGAATCCCCCTCTGCACTGATAAATCATTTGCATCTCAGACAGTATACAGTATGTAGTGTAAACATCCTTTACATTTCAGCTATTTAGATAATCAATAAGGACAAGTGCTAGATGCAGTTTAATGCTATAGAATATTTAAAACTATATAAAGTATATATTAATCCACAAATAGCCAAAATATCACATCTAATATATATTAAGATCATAAATAGTAATACATTATCTAATAAAAAATGAAAATATATAAAGGGACTAAGTGAATAGAGGTAGAGATTGACTGTACACTGAATATGAACACAGTTTGGGACTATATTGTAAATTTCCATAGCAGGATTCTCCTTTAAAAAAATCTAAAATAAAGTGCACCATGAGATCCTCCCTCAATCCCAAAGCAGTCTGTTTGCATTCTCCCAACATGAGTGGTGCTTTTAACGATACTTTTCTTTTTGCTGTTTCATTGTCTAACTCTGATGATAATAGTGACTAAGAATCAAAATTGGTCATTGTACTGCTGATCATAATAAGTCAGAGTGAAGTAATAATAATCATGTTGATAACTTATGTAACTAAGGAGAATAATGTGAACAGACCTGTAACTACAAGAAATGCCTTTATAAACAACTGATGCAAACTTTTAAGACATAAAAAAAGCAAAAATAAAAGTAAAGCAAATATTTCCTAATCACTGGTAAAGTTTTCTGTTCAGTGGCACAGTCTTTCATTTTACTATACAGAGACTGCACAATTTTACAAAAACAAAAATCCATTGACCAGGGACTTCCTGTAATCAGAGGCAGATCCAGGGGTCAGGCCAACATTTTTGCACCCCTTCCCAAAAAAAGAATTTGTCTCTTACTGTTACCTCTTTCTATATGTCCCCAAAGCATTTTCATTACCCCTTTCAAAGCGCTTTCTAGTTCCCTCCATATCTCACTGCCCTCCTCCCTTCCACAGCTCCCACTGCTCTCCTAACACCTTACTGTCACCTATAGCTCACACTTTCCAACCCACGCCTTATTGGTGCCCCCCATCTCAATACCACATCACACCTCACTGCTGACTCCTGCACACATTGCCCCATCACCTTCTCCCCACACACTGCCCCCTATTGTTTACACTGCACACACAAACACTACACATACATGCTTACTTCAGAAGTAGCAACACTACATCACTGTATGGCTGGACAGGCATCTGTAGCAATGCATCTATCTCTCTCTCTCTCTCTCTCTCTCTCTCTCTCTCTGACAGCAGCCCTGCTTGGTCCCATGTAGCTCCACACCCCTGCTCACAAGTCACTCTATCTCTCCTCTCTGGGTAACAAAAGGACCGCTGCTCATGTGTGGTGGGCAGTTAGGAGAGCCTATGGAGTAGCATGTATGTTAGTAATGGCTTTATGGCACTAATTACTCAATGCATAGCCACTATACTCTTAAATTACAAAGAACAAATACAAAATGTCCAGATATGGCATAGAAAACAGCTACATTGGCAGCAGTATCAAGCAATCATCATTATCTTCATCATTATCATTGTCAGCAACGTTTAATAAGTCAGAAATGTACAGCCACAATTTTGGGAAAAAAAGTCCTACAGTATACAACTTTGTTCACATTGCCAATATTTCAAAATCTTATTAAATACTGGCGATGCAGATTTGTTGTATACTGAAGGTTCAATTTACCAAAATTTCCTGGTTCCTTGTGTCCACTTCAGTTTTATTCTACTAACTCGATTCTTATTGAAGTGTCAAGATTGTTGGTAGTATTTTGAATTAATCCTATGCAGTCTGGAACATATTAACTACACTTCAGATAAGTAAAGATTTACTAAATGCAAAAGTTAAAATGGAGATCCCAAAATAATTATAAATATATTTTAGTGCATCAGGTATTATAATCTGTCATCTACCAAAAAATGTAAATGAATCAGCATTGTATTAAAATGTTATATCAGGATCCTACACTCAAGACAAACTGATGTTTTATGATTTTTTGATAGTTGGCATACAAAATATTAAAAAAGTCATTTTTAAGGGCTGACTTATGACTTTAAGACAGAAACAATCCAAACTACAAAATGTATTCTAAGAGCTTTCAGATGGTCATCTAAAATAAACAAACTGAAGAGGAAGACATTTTTTGTCATTGGGTTATACAATACCTTAATGATCTAAGTACAGTAAAACTCCCCTCTCTCACAGTTGAGTTTAGCTCCACTTAATACTTGGAATATAAGTAAAATGTATTCTTATCTCCATGGATTCAACCCATTCATGCCAAATTCATGATGCACTGTAAGCAAATGTATTTGTGTTTAAAATGTTGTTTTATACATTTCTGCTTAAAATGCAGTTTTTAAAGAGACATTAGTAAAACATATAATTCCAAATTACTCTGTCAAACATAAAGTCATATAAAGGAAAATGTTTCTGCAATAAGACAAGAACCAATCTTAACAATCCTTCTGTAAGGTTTCTCTAGACACTTTATTTCTAATTATACTTAAAAAATTCTTTGTGCTTTTAGTAGATAATATATGTTTGACCGACCAGCAGAAAGCTGTTTGAATACGTATTGCAATTTGTTCTCAGCTTTCAAAGATTCCGGCAGCTTCATCTCTTTGTTCTCAAACTGCTCAGTGTTCAAATGGATGAAGTGTCAAAAGGAATTAGATTAAATGGTGGCAGAAATCCCTCAAGAAAAAGATTAAAATACATTAAAAAAAATCAGTCTTATGAATTTCCATTTTGTAACTAAACCTTTACGCATAACTGATTATTGTCATAATGAGAATGAGTAGAAGATCTTTGATAAATTCAAGAATATCAGGCATACAATGAATTCTATGGTTCAAGGATAGGTTTACATTAATTAGTTGCTTCAACTGAATAAACAGCAGCATTGTGAGACAGTTATAAACTAAAAATCTAAATTGAAATGTTCCTGAATGTGGCTTAGTTGACTTTATGACCTCCTAACTGAAATTAGCATAAAAGAATTATCAAATATTTCTTTCTTCATTTTCTCTAGATACCCTTACAATCCTTGATAAATTATACTATGAATTTAACACATAGTTATCCAAGGATTACATTCACTAATCCTGCAAGAGCATAAGTGGGAATAATATTATAAATCATAATCATTAGTCACTTATAACTCATTTCCTATACACATACAGTATTAATTTCTCTTCCAAGGACCTGCTTTCAAGACTACTAGCAAAATCACATGTTGTAAGTGGTTATTTCCACTGGTAATTCCAAATTGTCGATAACTTGGGCCTAGAAAAGTAAAGTGTAATTTTTGATAATTGGATGCTGGCCCATGGTAAAACCTTCCAGAGCATATAATGCTCTATTTATTCTCTTGTTGCCTTTGGTTTGTCTCTGGATTATATCTGTACAGTTTTTGCCACAGAACAAATAATAAGAAACACATCTAAAAATTGCTGGCACCATGATTGATTGACTCTTCTTAAACACATTTAATCATCATCAATTTCATTCATTTAGTTTATGCTCCAAGAAATTCTACAAAATATTTTTTTAATAATTTGCACTTTCATTTTAATTTAATGCAGTTCATAGATTGTGTAAAAGGACAACTAAACCTACACTGTGGTTCCCTAGATAAAAGCGCAACTAATAACACTGCTTAATATATGTGAAGGCCTAAAATGCTTGACAGAACTTGAAATTCAACCATTGACATTTGCATCAAAAACGGAATTGTTAGGGCAATCTTTAACCTCTGTTTTGTGTCAGTTTGTTGAGAATTAGCTATAGTTCATTCTAATGAGCATCTTCTGCAAAAAATAAATGAAATAGGGAATAACAAAGTAATAGGCTGCGTAAGCATTTCTTTTCTGACAGTCTTAAACTCTTTGTGCAGTGAATTAGCAGTGAATTAGAAGATTAATTGTGACATCAGCCTCCATTGGAGAATCAAAGTAAGAAAACAATTGGATACTATTTAAAGTTGTGTTTGTTTTCAGCTATTATATATATATATATATATATATATATATACATACAATTGGTGGTCCGGCTCTCCCGTCAGTGGTATTTGTGCGCCGAGTGCCCGAACGAGGAAGTGACAGCAGCAGTAAATGGATGGTACGGCACTCCAAGCGTCTTAAATAAATCAGTCTTATACCAGCATAAGGAATGCTGGTATAAGACTGATTTATTTAAGACGCTTGGAGTGCCGTACCATCCATTTACTGCTGCTATATATATATATATATATATATATATATATACAAACGTGGTGATGTGGGCGGCACTCCAAACAGACTTCGCAGCGTAGGTAAACAAAACTTTATTAGGCCAACATGTTTCGGGGACCAAAACCCCATCCTCAGGGCCAGACGTCTGGCCCTGAGGACGGGGTTTTGGTCCCCGAAACATGTTGGCCTAATAAAGTTTTGTTTACCTACGCTGCGAAGTCTGTTTGGAGTGCCGCCCACATCACCACGTTTGTCTATTCGGGACTCTGTGTTCCTGATTGGGAGGGCACCACAGCAGTTGTCCACATTTGGAGTGGAGTGCCGGGCTGTTCCTGTTTGTTATATATATATATATATATATATATATATATAAAATCAATCTCATCTATAAATAGATATAGATGAAAAAGAGAGAAAGAGAGAAAGAGAGAAAGAAAGGCAAATGGAACAATGGGTTGGCACTCCATACTAAGAACTATATGTTAACATATCCACACAGTTGTCAGGATTACAATAGTCATATAAATAACAACATACAGACAGGAGTAACCAACCACCATATGAAGGGAGGACAAACCACACAGGTGAATCCACCAGGAACATACTGAATGCCTTGCATCCCTGTAGTACTGTAAAAAGAAGACATGCACAAGAAAATCCTAAAGTGCAAGGGTAAGTACATATAAACAAAGCAGAAAGAGCAAATAGATAGACACTGTAGATAGATAGATAGATAGATAGATAGATAGATAGATAGATAGATAGATAGATAGATAGATAGAAATGGAACAAATGGACAGAATTTCCTGTATTTTAGAAAGCTGATAAAAGTATTTAAAACACTAAGAATTGCATGTCAACATTCCGGTGTCCATCCACACAGGCATCAGGAATACATTAGTCATATAAATATCAACCTACTGTACAGCAAGAAAAAGAGCTACTAA
Source organism: Pseudophryne corroboree (assembly GCF_028390025.1). Classification (NCBI taxonomy): domain Eukaryota; kingdom Metazoa; phylum Chordata; class Amphibia; order Anura; family Myobatrachidae; genus Pseudophryne; species Pseudophryne corroboree. The sequence goes on along the minus strand of NC_086444.1, from coordinate 379,677,036 downwards.
CCACTATATAAAGGGAAGACAAACCACACAGGTGCATCCGGCAGAAACCTGTGGCATAGACAGCGGGGCATCCAGTGATGACATCATGCTGTCTCCGAGCAACATCAACCTGGGCACCATTGCTAGGCAACCAAAGCAGCCGACATGCTGGATGCTTTGCATCCCAGCGGCACTGTAAAGTTAAGACATGTAAAAGAAAACCCTAGAGCCAAGGCAGTAGCTACCATAGGAACAGGCAGTGCAGCTGCTATAGGGCCGGCCAGCTGAGAGTGGCCTACCTTCCCTGTCACAATTACATGTGTTATGAGCCCAAGGATAACTACATATAAACAAAGCAGACATGAAACCAGAAAGAGCATTTTAAAGGAACATACAGTAGCATCCAATCTAAGAATCACATCACAAAAATGTCTTCAACATTTGTGGAGTAGCAGAAGTTTGCAATGGTTGACGGGAGAAGTTGATTGGAGTGAGAGTATGTCTTACAAAGGAAAAACATCAGATTTCTTAATCTGTGCCGCAATGCAAGTACAGTATTTCAATTTAAAAATGGAAAGTATTGAAAAGTAGACTGATCTTAAGATGCATCCAGCTCAAAAACAGTAGTATTTGCATCAGACATATAGTATATCTTGCGTGTATGTATTCCCACACCTCCAACAATAGTGTACAGAGAGCATAGAGATACTGTATGGCATAACTTTAGTAATTGTAAATGCCAAAGTCACTTTACACTATTTGTATCCAATATAATAATGTAACGTTGTTAGGCGCCGGGGTCCGCTCGTCGGTGCGGCCCGGCGCCTAGCAACCAGGGACGCCGTGCGCGTACAGCCGCCGGCTCCCTGGCAACGCTGGACGCCGGGCGCACGGAGCCGCTCAGACCCTAGCAACGGGGACGCCACGTTCGGGCCGCGTTCCCCGTTGCTGGGTCTTTTCTAATTTGTATTAATGGTGTGCTGGCCGTGCAGCATGCAAGCTGCACGGCATTACTTGTGATTACCCAGTCTGGCTCCTGATTGGGGAGCTCACAGTTATAAGCACCCTTTGGACTTCTCACAGACGCCGGTGATAGCTTCCTGTTTGCCTGTGTCAGTTACAGAGAGTTTCCAGTCCTGCTCAATCCGGTTGTTCCTGTCCTCAGTGATCCTGTACTCGGAAGTTTGTCATCTATTCCTGGAGTCTGACCGAGCACCTTTAACATCCTGTGGTGTTCGTGAGTCGCGGCATAGCCGTGTGTTGCGGCTTGACCGCTTACTGTTTATTATTTTGTATCTTTGTGTTCTGGAGCTTTTGCGGAGGATTCCGCTCTCCCTGGTCCACTCTGGTATCCAGCGGTGCTGGATAGGAGTGACGGATCAGGGGATCTTTGGTTGTCCTTTTCCCTGGCGGCTAGTCCGCACATACTTCTTTGGTTTAGTTAGTTAGCTTGTAACCCCTGGCCTGGTTGCTTAGTCAGAGGGCCCCTTGTTATCACCCTGTCTCGGATTTCCCTTTGTCTCCCATTAAGACCTGAGGGGGCATCGGGGTTGGGCAGACATAATCCGCCCTTCGAACGCGGCTGCCATGGGCTCAAGCAACCATAGTCTCGCAGGGGATTTCTGATAACACGGGCGAGACAACGGAGTTAGGGCGCCAGGGGTTACTAGGCTCTCCTGCTCCCACAACCAGTATATCTTTCCTGTACTCAGACCTCTGCCATAAGATCTCCTCTGGTCTGGAGTACGGGAATCATAACATTATCACCGGCCCAAACTAAAAATTAAAATTAACAGGAGTTAATTTTTCCCTTGTTCAGTTGGGAGATTTATCGGCCTCATGAATCCCACCGGTGTCGGGCCAAATCCTGGCCAGCTTCTAGTTAGTCAGATTCAAGAACTTACTCAGATGGTTCAGGATCTGTCCCTTCGGGTGAGGTCACAGGAAGATCTGTTACGGACTTCCCCAAGGGTCATTCCTGAACCAAAAATGCATCTGCCTGACCGTTTTTCTGGGGATAGAAAACAGTTTTTTAATTTTAAAGAGTCTTGTAAACTTTATTTTCGTTCGAGACCAGTCTCCTCAGGTACGGAGGCTCAGCGGGTTGGAATTATTATTTCTCTGCTTCAGGGGGATCCTCAGACCTGGGCTTTTGGTTTAAAGACAGACGATCCGGCTTTATTTTCTGTAGACGCCTTTCTGAAGTCTTTAGGACTGTTATATGACGACCCTGATAGAGAGGCATCCGCCGAGACTCAGTTGCGTGCTCTCAGACAGGGTAGGAATCCCGCAGAGAATTATTGTACGGAGTTTCGCCGTTGGTCGAATGACTGTGGATGGAATGACCCAGCCCTGCGCAGTCAGTTTCGCCTCGGCTTATCTGAGTCTATAAAAGACAGTCTCCTTCAGTATCCCGCTCCTGAGACTCTCGATAAACTCATGGAGCTCTCTATTAAGATTGATCGTCGGCTCAGAGAGCGGAGGGCTGAAAAAGGAGCATCTGTCGGGTCAACTCCTTGTGTTTTTTCCATCCCTGTGGACATAGAGGAGCCTATGCAGATAGGTCTCTCCAAACTGTCTCCTGAAGAAAGAACCAGAAGGCAAAATTCTGGTCTTTGTTTATACTGTGGAGGTAAGGGACATTTTGCCCGTAGTTGTCCGAACAAGTCGGGAAACGTCTCGACCAAGTGAATTGTGAGGGGGTTCACTTTGGTCTGCAGCTTATCTCCTCAAATAATTCACTGTTAGTCCCAGCTAAAGTTTCCTTTGGCAGCCTCTGTTCCTCGGTCTCTGTTTTTGTGGACAGTGGAGCTGCAGGGAACTTTATGGATTTAACATGGGCCAAGACCTTAGGTATTCCTCAGTTAGCCTTGGGTAGGTGTATCACCATGCATGGTTTAGATGGGAGTCCCTTGTCCAATGGGGTTATTTCTCTCTGTACACCTCCTGTTCTACTCTCGGTAGGAGCTCTGCATTCTGAAAAAATTGAGTTTTTCCTCACCCATTGCCCAGCAGTTCCAGTGGTTCTGGGTCACCCTTGGCTGGCCTTTCATAATCCCATCATTGATTGGCAGTCGGGGGAGATCTCACAATGGGGTACCATCTGTAATAAAGAATGTATTACGCTTCCCATCAGAATAGCTGCTGCCATTCCCGCACTCATTCCTGTGGAATACCAGGATTTTGTTGATGTTTTTTCCAAGGGCAATGCGGATATTCTGCCTCCCCATAGGCCTTATGATTGTGCTATTGAGCTAATTCCTGGTGCCACTTTGCCTAAGGGAAGGTTATATGCATTGTCCGGACCTGAAACCGTGGCCATGAATGAGTATGTTAAAGAAAGCCTAGGGAAAGGATTTATCAGGCCATCTAAATCCCCTTTAAGTGCAGGCTTCTTTTTCGTAGAGAAGAAGGATGGTTCACTCAGACCCTGCATTGACTTTAGAGCCTTGAATAAAATCTCAGTAAAAAATACTTACCCTCTGCCACTGATCTCTGTCATCTTTGATCAGCTACGTTCGGCTGTGATTTTTTCTAAGATTGACCTAAGAGGAGCATATAACCTCATCAGAATCAAGTCAGGGGATGAGTGGAAAACAGCATTCAGTACTCAGTCAGGCCACTATGAGTATCTGGTTATGCCATTCGGCCTGTCTAACGCTCCGGCAGTTTTCCAGGATCTCATTAACGATGTGCTCCGTGAATTTCTTGGAAAATTCGTTGTAGTCTACTTAGACGATATTTTGATTTATTCTGACTCTGTAGAACAACATGTTACCCAGGTGCGTCAGGTTCTAAAAAAATTACGTGAAAATCACCTATATGCCAAGCTGGAGAAGTGTGAATTTCATGTCACGGAGGTATCCTTTTTAGGATACATTATTTCCCCTCGGGGATTCCGTATGGAACAAAAAAAGCTCCAAGCCATCCTCAGTTGGGCGCAACCCACCAACTTAAAAGCAATTCAGCGCTTTTTAGGGTTTGCGAACTACTATAGAAGATTTATTCACTCTTTCTCTGACCTAGTTGCTCCCATTGTGGCACTGACTAAAAAGGGAGCAGATCCTACCAATTGGTCACGTGAAGCTGAGTTATCTTTTCAGGCCTTGAAACAAGCCTTTGTCTCAGCCCCTGTCCTCAGACACCCCAACCCAGAATTGCCTTTCATTGTTGAGGTTGATGCCTCAGAGGTTGGAGTAGGGGCTATCCTGTCTCAGAAGGATCCGGATTCCCTTGAATTACATCCTTGTGCCTTTATGTCCAGGAAATTCTCTTCTGCTGAATCCAACTACGATGTTGGTAACCGGGAATTGCTGGCTATTAAATGGGCTTTCGAGGAGTGGAGGCATTGGCTTGAGGGAGCGACTCATATCATTTCAGTTTTGACTGATCACAAAAATCTTCAATACATTGAATCAGCTAAACGACTGAATGCCCGGCAGGCTCGTTGGGCTTTATTTTTTACTCGTTTCAAATTCATTATCACCTTCAGGCCAGGTTCCAAGAATACCAAGGCAGATGCCCTGTCACGCAGTTTTCTTCCAGTTCAAGACAACAGTCCTGTTACTTCCATACTTCCGTCTTCAGTCATTCGGGCAGGCCTCACACAGGATTTATTTACCCAGTTAAAGCTGCTTCAACATCAAGCTCCTGGAAATACTCCTGCTGGTCGTCTTTTTGTCCCTGAGTTTTTGAGAGCAACTGTTTTGACGGAGTTTCATGATAGCAAAGTTGCCGGGCATCCGGGAATCGCTAAGACTTTGGAATTAGTCTCCCGCTCAGTATGGTGGCCTGGTCTTTCCAAAGACATTAAAGAGTTTGTTTTTTCGTGTCAGGTCTGTGCACAGCATAAAGTTCCCCGTTCTTTGCCTATCGGTCAGCTTATGCCCTTGAATGTTCCTCTTAGGCCATGGTCTCATATCTCCATGGATTTTGTGGTGGACCTCCCTCTGTCAGCCGGATGCCGAGTCATATGGGTGGTAGTGGACCGTTTTAGCAAAATGGCCCATTTCATTGCTCTTCCCCGATTGCCATCTGCCCAGGGATTGGCAGTCTTATTCCTCCGCCATGTTTTCAGACTCCATGGGTTACCCACTGATATTGTTTCTGATCGGGGTCCACAATTCATTGCACAGTTTTGGAAATCTTTTTGTGTCTCATTGAAGATGAAATTATCTTTAACGTCAGGCTACCATCCCCAATCCAACGGGCAGACTGAGCGAGTTAATCAATCACTAAAACAATATTTGCGTTTGTACTCGGCCAAACTCCAAAATGACTGGTCTGAGTTTCTTCCATTGGCGGAGTTCGCTTACAATAATGCCTGTCATTCCTCCACCAATGTGTCTCCATTTTTTGCAGTTTTTGGTTTTCACCCCAGAGCTAATTCCTTTTTTCAACATTCCTCTGTCTCCTCACTGACCTTGACCTCTCATCTTAGGCTCATTTGGAGAAAAGTGCACCTGGCTCTCAGAAAAGCGGCATTTCAGGAAAAGAAATTTTCTGACAGGCTCCGGCGGCCGTGCACTTTTAAAGTAGGAGATAGGGTATGGTTGTCGACTCGCAACATTAAACTTCGACAAACCTCAGCCAGATTGGGTCCTAAATTTATTGGACCATTTCACATTATCAAAAAAGTCAATCCAGTTGCCTTCCGGTTACGTTTACCAAAAACTTTACAGATCGGAAATACTTTCCATTGCTCATTGCTGAAACCATTTGTCTCGTCCAGTAGATTTCCTCATAAGATATCTCAGGGGAGATCACCAATTGATGTACAGGGTCAGCAGGAGTTCTTGGTGGAGAAGGTTCTCGATTCCAAGTTGTCCCGGGGTCGGCTTTATTTTTTGGTGCATTGGAGAGGTTATGGTCCAGAAGAAAGGTCGTGGGTCCTGGATAAGGATCTCCATGCCCCGAGGCTCAAGAGGGCATTTTTTCGAGAATTTCCCCAGAAACCTGGCTTTAGGGGTTCCTTGACCCCTCCTCAAGGGGGGGGTACTGTTAGGCGCCGGGGTCCGCTCGTCGGTGCGGCCCGGCGCCTAGCAACCAGGGACGCCGTGCGCGTACAGCCGCCGGCTCCCTGGCAACGCTGGACGCCGGGCGCACGGAGCCGCTCAGACCCTAGCAACGGGGACGCCACGTTCGGGCCGCGTTCCCCGTTGCTGGGTCTTTTCTAATTTGTATTAATGGTGTGCTGGCCGTGCAGCATGCAAGCTGCACGGCATTACTTGTGATTACCCAGTCTGGCTCCTGATTGGGGAGCTCACAGTTATAAGCACCCTTTGGACTTCTCACAGACGCCGGTGATAGCTTCCTGTTTGCCTGTGTCAGTTACAGAGAGTTTCCAGTCCTGCTCAATCCGGTTGTTCCTGTCCTCAGTGATCCTGTACTCGGAAGTTTGTCATCTATTCCTGGAGTCTGACCGAGCACCTTTAACATCCTGTGGTGTTCGTGAGTCGCGGCATAGCCGTGTGTTGCGGCTTGACCGCTTACTGTTTATTATTTTGTATCTTTGTGTTCTGGAGCTTTTGCGGAGGATTCCGCTCTCCCTGGTCCACTCTGGTATCCAGCGGTGCTGGATAGGAGTGACGGATCAGGGGATCTTTAGTTGTCCTTTTCCCTGGCGGCTAGTCCGCACATACTTCTTTGGTTTAGTTAGTTAGCTTGTAACCCCTGGCCTGGTTGCTTAGTCAGAGGGCCCCTTGTTATCACCCTGTCTCGGATTTCCCTTTGTCTCCCATTAAGACCTGAGGGGGCATCGGGGTTGGGCAGACATAATCCGCCCTTCGAACGCGGCTGCCATGGGCTCAAGCAACCATAGTCTCGCAGGGGATTTCTGATAACACGGGCGAGACAACGGAGTTAGGGCGCCAGGGGTTACTAGGCTCTCCTGCTCCCACAACCAGTATATCTTTCCTGTACTCAGACCTCTGCCATAAGATCTCCTCTGGTCTGGAGTACGGGAATCATAACAAACGTACTGTCATAAATACAAGAGAGAATAATCTGGATAATTATTATTAAATGTGATAGTCAAATTTTCAATATAACATTTAATTAAATACAAACACAAATTAAATTAGATAAAAACATCTGCTATTTACCACTTTTTAAAATCAAATTACATTTTCTTTCCTATAGTAGTCCAAATGTAAATGTCAATTGCCTATTACAAATTGATGGCTTTCATTTGATGTTGAGTAGCTATGACACTAAGGAGCAGCTGGAAGAATCAATATACAATAAGCCAGGGGTGGTTTGGGATTCTGAGGTTCCTTCTGAACTGGTCTCATTGCACCCTCAGTGGCCACCCATCACCTCTCTGTCATGCCAGCTGCTCCGATGAACAAGTACAGTAGCATCATTTCCACCACTGGCTCATACTGCTGTCCGGGGCCAGTCCCATAGCCCCCTCACACTGAGGCCAGGCAGGCTCACAATGATGGCCAGGCTGGCTCACACTGACTGCCCGCAGACATGCTTGCAGGAATTTGAAGCTGTCATCTGCTCCTGCTAGTGGGCACTTCCTGGCGCCACTAGCCGGGAGCCGCAGCAGCATAGCGTGGCTCTGACATATCAGAGAGGTGCACAGAACACATTTGCCATTTCCTGTGTTCTGGAACTGGAGGGGCACCAGGTAATATGGCTTCATGGAGCCAAGGAAATTGGTTTTATAAACAAAACACAAACCATTTATTTTAGTATACATCATTCTATTCCCATGCATCCAAACCAATGTTGTGCAACATAAGGTTGTGGTTTCATCACATTGGTAAAAACATAATAGATTCCTTCCATGCCAACTACTAGAGGAGTTGTGTATGTATGCTGCCAGGTACATGCCCATAAGCTATACAAGCCTATACTATGCCCATATGCTATGCTTACTTACTGTATGACATTCTCCTTTATTTTGTGCTTAATTATCATGTCCACATCATTGCAGGTGATGATTCATGTAGGAGTGTCAGCTATTGCTTTCTGGCAGAAGTACTTTGTCTGGACAGAGTTATACCTGATGCAGGGGATGTTTCCACAGACGGTCTTCTGTGGCCACAGGAAGTAGTGATGGGAATGTACTGACTTGCAGCTCAGATACCTGTGGAGCTTGTAAAAGGTTTAAATGGTCACAGTTTTGTTTTATGGAATCATTTTTTGTATTATCTGCAATGACCGATAAGTACTATTTTTTTTTATCAAGGGGACCGAATCAGTTTTTGGGATGGTAGGTAAGCATATCTAATAGGCCCTACACACTTGCCGATACCGGTGAAAAATATGAATGATCTAATTCATTAATGAATGAGATATTGTTCATATCGTTCAGTGTGTAGGCACCAATGATGAATAATGCGTGGCCCCGCACTCGTTCATCGTTGGTGCTGGCTCGTTTAAACCTGCCAGCCAATATGGACAATATCATCCATATTAGCATGCAGGGCTATGGGGCCGGGTGAGGTGGAAGTTTCTTCACCCCGCCCCTGCCACCGGGTCATCTGACGGCTGTATCAGCCGTCGGGCAGCTCGGCGGCCAGTCACCAAGTGTGTAGGCCCCTTATGTGTGAGTGTGTGTCTTGTCTTTATTGTAACATTTTTTTACAGATGGAACTACAGGTATCAGTGGGCCCTTTATTGACCCACATACTGGTACTTTTGTTTCTTCAATTAGCTGCATTTGGAGAAGGCTTGCTGGGATTTGTAGTTCCACAGGTAAAAGACAATGCTTTTCTTAATTTTTCAATTGCACTATAAGTCCAGCATTCACAGCCCAGGGTTGCCAGGGACAGCCCAGGTTTCAGCCCTGGACCTTGGGTGCCTGGAGGGGGCTGACTAGTTGGTGGAGTAATGCACAGCCACAGGGACCTGTATAAATGTGTCCCCCAGCTGTGGCGTTATCTCCTTGACTACTGGAGCCTGCTGCTGGTTTCAAAAAATACGGGGGGACCACTACGTCTGTCCCTGTATTTTAGCAACCAGGACCAGCTGAAAGAGCCTGGGGCTGGTAATGCTTTTGCGAGGAACTGTACGTCTTGATTTTTTTTAACTATTTAAACACTTTTGCAGACAGAAGCATGCACAGATCTCACTGATCTGTGCATGCTTCTGTCAAACTCGCCAGGCAGAAGCTGGTATATAGTATATGTTTAGGACAAATTCTGGTAATGTTTTAGGCGCGAGTTGTAAACTCAGTGGTTGCTTCATATGGGTATTTTTTGTGTTGTTGGTTTATTAGTGTTTCTTTGGCTGTGGATTTTGCGTATATACAACGTGAATTTGACAGAACACTATGCCTTATGTTGTCTGGATTGGCATGCATAGGATTAGTCTCCTTCCTTGTTTGTGTGTAGCTGCTGTACATTTAAGATGGGCTGGCTTAACTGTGATATATTTCAGTTGTCCCATGTTTTGTGAGTGTAAATATGGCTAGATCTCAGTTCTGGTCTGTGTTGAAGGATGTACAGGGTTATGTTTATAGACTAAACTAGGCGCTGAGCAATATATATCAGTAGAAACTTCTGGCTACAGGTGACTGCTGACACCTCGAATTTATACATAAAATAAAACTGTAAAGGTTTACGGGTTTTTACGGCGCTGGAATCCCGACACCCATCAAAATTCCGACATCAAAATTCTGACAGGGTCAGGATACTGATGCCAGAACTCTGACAGCTGGGATCCCGACAATGTGAATAATAATTTTCAGTATTTTTGTATGTCTATTAATCTGTGTGCTTTGGCATCACACAAAAACTATTGGATCGTGTTTTCACTATTGTACAGTTTAGTAACCTAGAAAGAAACTGATTTATGTAGGTAGGGTTGTTTTTACAGTTCCTAAATGTTGGCAAGTACTGTATGTCCTCTATGCACCATTAAGTAATTTAATATGTTCACTAATGGAGCTAGGATCACTAATAGTCCCCAAAGTGGACCAAAGACATTCTGGGAAGCTGCACTATGTGCTGGCAGATACTGTGCAGGATTTATTACATGACTGGTTAGCCATGTTATGTAAGAAGCGCTGGGTGGGTGAAAATATGATCTCATTGTAAAAGACTACATACAGTATGTTTAATCTGAGAAATGGCTCAGAATGCCCAGTAGGTAAATGTAATTTATTCTTCTCTTATTCATTGAGGGAGTATTTTCCTGTCCCAGTTGACTGCCAAAATTCATTCAACACTGGGTGCCTACTAAACCTGTGGACAGGGAGAGTCTCTCCAATAAGCAGGTGCAAATTTGTTGCCAGGTGAGTTATCCAGAAACTGCCCTGCTGAAGCCTTGCTACCAGGGTCGCAGCCAGAATTTTATGCACCCCATAGCAACATTTTGAAGGGGCCCCTGTCCCAAAGCACAAAGAGATACACCTCTACACAGCAGGTGTTAAGTGTATGACTAATAATGGTGCCCTAGTTATGCCCCATAGTAGTGCCCTAGCTCATATTATGTCACATTGTACATAGAGATGAGCGGGTTTGGTTCACTGAGAACCGAACCCTACCGGACTTCACGTCCCGAGCCCGGATCTGAGCCCGGCTCGGCTTTTACCGCCTGACTCGGAAACCAGAACGAAGCAAAACATCATCATCCTGCTGTCAGATTCTCACAGGGTTTGGATTCCATATAAGGAGCCGCGTGTCGCTGCCATTTTCACTCCGGCATTGGAGAGTGTAGCGAGAGGACATGTCTCCATCATCAGTGTCCTGCATCAGTACAGTGGTAGTTTCTTGAGCTGAATTAGTCTAGTCACAGTGGTGGTGTCCTCTACTGCCATATGTCCAGTGCTGCTGTATAAGTCCAGTCCAGTTGTGCTGTGTTGTGCTGCATCATTCCAGTGGTGGTGTCTTGTGCTGCATCAGTCCAGTCACAGTGGTGGTGTCCTATGCTGCCATATGTCCAGTGCTGCTGTATAAGTCCAGTCCAGTTGTGCTGTGTTGTGCTACATCAGTTCAGTGGTGGTGTATTGTGCTGCATCAGTCCAGTCACAGTGGTGGTGTCCTCTGCTGCCATATGTCCAGTGCTGCTGTATAAATCCAGTCCATTGCAGTGGTGCTTTGTTGTCCTGCATCAGTCCAGTGGTGGTGTCCCTGTGCTGCTGTATATGTCCAGTGGTACTGCAGTATATGTCCAGTGATATTTCCATATATGTCCAGTGTTGTCCTGCATCAGTACAGTGGTAGTGTCTTGTGCTGTTTCAGTCCAGTCACAGTGGTGGTGACCTCTGCTGCCATATGTCCAGTGCTGTTGTATAAATCCAGTCCATTGCAGTGGTGCTGTGTTGTCCTGCATCACTCCAGTGGTGGTGACCTTGTGCTGCTGTATATGTCCAGTGATACTGCCATATATGTCCAGTGATACTGCCATATAATTCCAATGAAACTGCTGTATATGTCCAGCGGTACTGCCATATAAATCCAGTGATACTGCCAGGGGCCTATTGGAAACAAAAAGCAGCCCTGGAAAAATTTGTATTAGTGGCCCCACATAGGCAGCACCAGAGGTGTAAGGTCTAGCCATGGGCCATGGCAGCAGCACCCTCCCCCCAAGACTTTCCAGATAGTGAGCATGTCCAGCATCAATAGGGAATTTAAAAAGAAATAAAATTAAATATTATGAGCACATTATATGATACACCTTCAGAATTTAGGAAACTATATCATTCTTTAGAAAGATATATTTTCTTGCTTATTACACCAACCGTATCCCAATCACTATTCACTCAATCTTATATGTCAGCCAAGCAGGCAGAAAGAGCATACACTAGATCATCTGCAATCACAGGCTAAGTGGCAAAGTAATTTTCATATATGCAAATTATTTTGCATCTTATTTATTTTGTCTATAAAAAGGACCACATGTCCTCAAACAAAACAGGCCCCACGAGTGCGTCGGCCCACCGGGAATCTTCCCTGTATACCCTATGGGCAATCCGCCTCTGGATACTGCCGTATATGTCCAGTGGTACTACCATAAAATTCCAATGATACTGCCGTATATGTCCAGTGGGACTGCCGTATAAATCCAGTTGTACTGGCATATAAATCCAGTCCAGTGGTACTGCCATATAATTCAAGTGATACTGCCGTATATGTCCAGTGATACTGCTGTATATGTCCAGTGATACTGCTGTATATGTCCAGTGGTACTGCCGTATAAATCCAGTGGTACTGGCGTATAAATCCAGTCCAGTGGAACTGGCGTATAAATCCAGTACAGTGGTACTACCGTATATGTCCAGTGGTACTGCTGTATAATTCCAGTGATACTGCAGTATAATTCCAGTGGAACTGCCGTATAAATCCAGTCCAGTGATACTGCCGTATAAATCCAGTCCAGTGCTACTGCCTTATATGTCCAGTGCTAATGCCTTATATGTCCAGTGATACTGCAATATATGTCCAGTGGTACTGCCGCATAAATCCAGTGAAACTGCCGTATATGTCCAGTGGTACTATCTGTATAAATCCAGTGGTACTAGCATATAAATTCAGTCCAGTGATACTGGCATATCAATGCCAGTATTTATATGCCAGTGGTTCTGGCATATAAATCCAGTCCAGTGGTACTGGCATATAAATCCAGTCCAGTGGTACTGCCGTATATGTCCAGTGGTACTGCCGTATATGTCCAGTGGTACTGCCATATATGTCCAGTGGTACTGCCGTATAATTCCAGTGAAACTGGCATATAAATCCAGTAATACTGCCGTATAAATCCAGTCCAGTGATACTGCCATATATGTCCAGTGATACTGCCAAATATTTCCAGTGGTACTGCCGGATAAATCCAGTGATACTGCCATATAATTACAGTAATTCCGCCATATATGTCCAGTGGTACTATCTGTATAAATCTAGTGGTACTAGCATATAAATCCAGTCCAGTAATACTGGCAAATAAATGCCAGTATTTATATGACAGTGGTTCTGGCATATAAATCCAGTCCAGTGGTACTGGCATATAAATCCAGTCCAGTGATACTGCCGTATATGTCCAGTGAAACTGCCGTATATGTCCAGTGGTACTTTCTGTATAAATCCAGTGGTACTAGCATATAAATTCAGTCCAGTGATACTGGCATATCAATGCCAGTATTTATATGCCAGTGGTTCTGGCATATAAATCCAGTCCAGTGGTACTGGCATATAAATCCAGTCCAGTGGTACTGCCGTATATGTCCAGTGGTACTGCCGTATATGTCCAGTGGTACTGCCGTATATGTCCAGTGGTACTGCCGTATAATTCCAGTGAAACTGGCATATAAATCCAGTAATACTGCCGTATAAATCCAGTCCAGTGATACTGCCATATATGTCCAGTGATACTGCCAAATATTTCCAGTGGTACTGCCGGATAAATCCAGTGATACTGCCATATAATTACAGTAATACCGCCATATATGTCCAGTGGAACTATCTGTATAAATCTAGTGGTACTAGCATATAAATCCAGTCCAGTAATACTGGCAAATAAATGCCAGTATTTATATGACAGTGGTTCTGGCATATAAATCCAGTCCAGTGGTACTGGCATATAAATCCAGTCTAGTGATACTGCCGTATATGTCCAGTGGTACTGCCGTATATGTCCAGTGGTACAGCCGTACTGGCATATAGTGGTACAGCCATACTGGTGCAGTGGTCCTTGCATATAAATCCAGTCCAGTGGTACTGACGTATATGTCCAGTGGATCTGCCATATATGTCCAGTGGTACAACCATATAATTCCAGTGACACTGCCGTATAATTCCACTCCAGTGGTACTGCCATATAAATCAAGTGGTACTGCTGTATAATTCCAGTGGTACTGGTGTATAGGTCCAGTGATATTGCCATATAAATCCAGTACAGTGGTACTGCCATATAATTCCAGTGATACTGTCATATAATTCCAGTTATATTGCCATATAAATGCAGTCCAGTGATACTGTCATATATGTTCAGTGGTACTGCCATATTAATACAGTGGAACTGCCATATATGTTCACTGGGACTGCCGTATATGTCCAGTGGACCTGCCGTATATGTCCAGTGGAACTGCCATATATGTCCAGTGGTACTGCTGTATGAGTCCAGTGGTACTGCTGTATAATTTCAGTGATACTGCTGTATAAATCCAGTCCAGTGATACTGCCGTATAAGTCCAGTGATACTGCCATATAAGTCCAGTGGTACTGCTGTATAATTCGAGTGATAATGCAGTATAAATCCAGTGATACTGCCGTATAATTCCAGTCCAGTGATACTGCCGTATAATTCCAGTCCAGTGGTACTGCCATATAAGTGCTGTGGTACTGCCGTATAAGTGCAGTGGTACTGCCGTATAAGTGCAGTGGTACTGCCGTATAAGTGCAGTGGTGCTGCCGTATAAGTGCAGTGGTGATGCCGTATAAGTGCAGTGGTGCTGCCATATAAGTGCAGTGGTGATGCCGTATAAGTGCAGTGGTGCTGCCATATAAGTGCAGTGGTGCTGCTGTATAAGTGCAGTGGTACTGCGGTATAAGTGCAGTGGTACTGCCGTATAAGTGGAGTGGTGCTGCCGTATATGTCCAGTGGTACTGCTATATAAATACAGTGAAACTGCTGTATATGTCCAGTGGTACTGCCGTATAATTTCAGTGATACTGCCATATAAGTCCAGTGGTACTGCTGTATAATTGCAGTGATAATGCAGTATAAATCTATTGATACTGCCATATAATTCCAGTCCAGTGGTACTGCCTTATAAGTCCAGTGGTCTTGGTGTATAAGTCCAGTGGTACTGCCGTATAAGTCCAGTGGTACTGACGTATAAGTCCAGTGGTACTGCCGTATAAGTCCAGTGGTACTGCCGTATAAATCCAGTCCAGTGGTACTGCCATATAAGTCCAGTGGTACTGGCATATAAATCCAGTCCAGTGATACTGCCATATATGCCCAGTGGTACTGCCATATAATTCAAGTGATACTGCCGTATATGTCCAGTGATACTGCTTTATATGTCCAGTGGTACTGCCGTATAAATCCAGTGTTACTGCTGTATATGTCCAGTGGTACTGCCGTATATGTCCAGTGGTACTGCCATATATGTCCAGTGGTACTGCCGTATATGTCCAGTGGTACTGCCGTATATGTCCAGTGGTACAACCGTATATGTCCAGTGGTACAGGCGTATATGTCCAGTGATACTGCCGTATAAATCCAGTCCAGTGGTACTGCCATATAAGTCCAGTGGTACTGGCATATAAATCCAGTCCAGTGATACTGCCATATATGCCCAGTGGTACTGCCATATAATTCAAGTGATACTGCCGTATATGTCCAGTGATACTGCTTTATATGTCCAGTGGTACTGCCGTATAAATCCAGTGTTACTGCTGTATATGTCCAGTGGTACTGCCGTATATGTCCAGTGGTACTGCCATATATGTCCAGTGGTACTGCCGTATATGTCCAGTGGTACTGCCGTATATGTCCAGTGGTACAACCGTATATGTCCAGTGGTACAGGCGTATATGTCCAGTGATACTGCTGTATAAATCCAGTGGAACTGATATATAAATCCAGTGATACTGCCATATAAATCCAGTCCAGTGATACTGCCGTATAAATCCAGTGATATTGCAGTATATTTCCAGTGGTACTGCCATATAATTCCAGTGATACTGCCATATATGTCCAGTGGTACTATCTGCATAAATCCAGTGGTACTACCATATAAATCCAGTCCAGTGAAACTGGCATATAAATGCCAGTATTTATATGCCAGTGATTCTGGCATATAAATTCAGTCCAGTGGTACTGGCATGTAAATCCAGTCCAGTGGTAATGCTGTATATGTCCAATGGTACTGCCGTATATGTCCAGTGCTTCTGCCATATATGTCCAGTTGTACAACCGTATAATTCCAGTGATACTGCCATGCAACTCCAGTGATACTGCGTATAATTCCAGTCCATTTGTACTGCCGTATAATTCCAGAGGTACTGGCGTATAATTCCAGTGATACTGCCATATAAATCCAGTCCAGTGGTACTGCCGTATAAGTTCAGTGATACTGCCGTATAATTCCAGTGGTAATGGCATATAACTCCAGTAATACTGCCGTATAAATCCAGTCAAGTGGTACTGCCGTATAAATCCAGTGGTACTGCCATATAAATCCAGTGGTATTGCCGTATAATTCCAGTGATACTGCTGTATAAGTCTAGTGATACTGCCGTATAATTCCACTGGTACTTACATATAAATCTAGTGATACTGCCATATAAATCCAGTCCAGTGGTACTGCCATATAAATTCAGTGGTACTGCCGTATAATTCCAGTGATACTGCCATATAATTCCAGTGGTACTAGCATATAAATCCAGTGATACTGCCATATAAATCAAGTACAGTGGTAATGCATAATAAATCCAGTGTACTGCTGTATAATTCCAGTAAATACTGTCGTATAATTCCAGTGATAATGCTGAATTATTCTAGTGGTACTGCCATATAATTCCAGTGGTACTGCTGTATAATTCCAGTGACACTGCCATATAAATCCAGTCCAGTGGTACTGCCATATAAATCCATTAGTACTGACCTGTCCTGTATATTATTTACTTCATTTAAAGGAGTTATTAACATTTAATCCAAATTATTTTTACAGGATTCGCCCTGTGTGGTGCTGTCCTGTGCCGCATATTGTGTTATATAATACAAGAAAAATAATGGAGATCAAAACTTTGGAGGATAAAATAGGGAAAGATCAAAAACCACTTCCTCCTGGTGCTGAAGCTGCTGCCACTAGTCATGACATAGATGATGAAATGCCATCAACGTCATCTGCCAAGGCTGATGCCCAATGTCATAGTAGAGGGCATGAAAAAACAAAAAGCCAAAGTTCAGTAAAAAGACCCCCAAGAAATAAATTGAAATGGTCTGAGGAGAAACATAAACTTGCCAATATGCCATTTACGACATGGAGTGGCAAGGAACGGCTAAGGCCCTGGCCTATGTTCATGACTAGTGGTTCAGCTTCACATGACGATGGAAGACCCATCCTCCTACTAGAAAAATGATGAGTTAAGCTGGCAAAAGCACAGCAAAGATCTGTGCGTTCTGAGATGGTATCACAAATCCCCAAGGAGAGTCCAAGTGTGTTGGCGGTTGCGATGCCCGACCTTCCCAACACTGGACGGGAAGAAGTGGCTCCTTCCACCATTTGCGCACCCTCTGCAAGTGCTGGAAGTAGCACCCACAGTCCAGTTTCTGATATTCAAATTGAAGATGTCACTGTTGAAGTACACCAGGATGAGGATATGGGTGTTGCTGGTGCTGAGGAGGAAGTTGACAAGGAGAATTCTGATGGTGATGTGGTTTGTTTAAATCAGGAACCGGGGGAGACAGTTGTTGTCCATGGGATGAACAAGCCCACTGTGATACCTGGGCAAAATAACAAAAAAGCCACCTCTTCTGTGTGGAATTATTTCTCCACAAATCTGGACAACTGGGCCAGTATTTACTAAAAGTCCGAGTTTGGTCGATTTGTTTTTTTTTTCTAAGTCCCAATCCGGGAATTCACTAAGCACCAATCTCGGCAGTGTCTGGTCTATTCATAATGGTTAGAATGACAACGTTCCAAAATACGAATGAATAGACCATCGGTCAAACGCGGCTGTTATTTCATAGAATACGGGAATTCACTATTCATTCGTATTTGGGTGCTAGTCTCTGAGGGCTCAAATGCGGTCGTATTTTTTTGCGATTCGTTAACAAAAGCGGCAAAAAAATAGACCTGCTTTTTTCAGTCGTGTTTACATGTGTTGCACATAAAAAAATCACTCACACCTGAATTAGGATGCCTATAAAAGGATGTTAGGCCCATTTCAATACACCTACACTCAGAAATGGCAGCAGGACTGTGGGCCAGTGATCTTTTGTGTGCTGTGGGATTCCTCAGACTCAGACATCAGCCTGTAAGTACCCAGGGCCAAGAAATTGAACATGGTCAGCAGGTTGTACAGGTTCCGCGGAGGCTGCGCAGGCCTCGTTTTTTTAGGGGGCTTTTAAACTTGAACTCATTGTCGATGATAAGGTCATACAGATGTTCCGTCTAAATCGTAACAACATTTTCCGTCTGTTTGACCTTGTCAAACTGGGCCTAGACCCTGAGACAGCACGCTCTCGCCCTGTCTCAGGCCTGCACAAACTCCTGGCTGTGTTGCACTTTATGGCTACTGGCAGCTTTCAGGCTGTGTCTGGGGATGTGATAGGAATCTCACAGCCCACATTTTCCAGAAACTTAGCACAGGTGATGTATACCTAACAACCTCTTCTGTTTTGTGTTTGTTTTAATTTCTCGGTGGCCAGTTCTGTCCTAAAATCTCAAGTTTTATTGTTCTTTAAAATGTTCACACAGGTTTTGGCTGTTTTGCAGCCACACATCGAGGCCTCAATCTGCTTCCCTACCCAGGAGTCTCAGTGGCATGCCGTCAGGGTAGATTTCTATGAGCTGGCTGGCATGCCCAATGTGCTTGGAGCCATAGATTGCACACACATTCAGCTGAGACCACCTAGGGGCAGGCAGCACATATATACAAACCGCCATTTTGAACACTCCACAAATGTGCAGGTGGTTTGTGATGCAAATCTCAAAATAATGAGTGTTGTTGCTGGTTACCCTGGGGGCTGCCATGACTCCTTCATCCTCAGTCAGTCATCCCTCTTTGATAAGTTTGAGGACGGACAAATGCCAGATGGATGGCTGCTGGGTATGTCATTTGATATGTGTAGGCCTGCGTATACTTTGCCCAAATACAGGTGCAGATGTATTAACCTGTAGAAGGCATAAGGAAGTGAGAAACCAGTGATCTGTGCAAGGTGTTAAAGGCACCAGCCAATCTGCTCCAATATGTAAATGAACATTTAGGATCAGATTGTCTGCTGCCTTTATTACCTTGCACATATCACTGGTTTTTCACTTCCTTATGCCTTCTACAGGTTAATACATCTGCCCCACAGTGTGTTACTTATGCGTTGCTGTATCTTCACATGAATCACGTTACTATATCTGTCTTTTAGGTGATGGAGGATATGGCTGTTTCTCTTGGCTTCTAACTCCATTGTCCCGACCTGATACCCCTGCTGAACACAATTACAATCATGCACATAAGTCCACGCGGAATGTGATAGAAAGATGTTTTGGTGTGCTGAAATCTAGGTTTCGGTGTCTGGATAAGTCTGGTGGACTTTTGTTGTATAGTCCCTCCAAGGTGACTCAAATTGTGTTCTGCTGCTGCTTTCTTCATAACATGTGTTTGCAACAACATCTGCCACATGTTGAGGAGGAGGAAGAAAGCAGCCAGCAAGCAGAGGAATTAGAGACATCTGGTGATACTTGGCGTACTGATGTAGGGAGGCAGGTTAGGCAACAGATCATCAATGGCTATTTCTAAGGTAAGCTTGGTTTGCTTATTTCATTTGTTGTGTCTTCATAAATAGATGTTTTGTTTTTTTGGTCATAATCCAGTACTCAGAATGTGTCTGTCTCCTTGACACATACAAACATACCCTCGCTATATAGTCAACAAATGTTGCATGTGTATTGTGTGTCTTTTTAATATCAAAACAACAGATTATGAGTGGCATGCATTAAGTCTGGATAAGTGTTCAAAATCTTACAGTGCTAATTTCTTACAAGCCCACATCATCCATTTAGTATTTCACTTTATCATTGTGTGTAATGTCCTAATGCACAGGTTCACAAACTCGGCCCCCAGGACCACACACAGTGCATGTTTTTCTCGTAACCCAGTAGAAGCACAGGTGTATGAATTACTCACAGACATATGTAAAAAGGTTCACAGGTGGAGCTAATTATGTCACTTGTGATTCTGTGAGTAGACCTACAAAACATGCACTGTGTGGGTTCCTGATGGCCAAGTTTGAGAACCTGTGTTCCCAAAAAACTCTCCTCAACATATAATATGTTTGCCCTGAGGAATACATGTGTCCCTATGTGTGACGCAACATCATATTTAAGACTCACAAACTTACTGTAATCAGGAATAATTTATTTCCTAATGTTTGATGCTGTAAACTTGATGATGTGTAAGTAAATACACAGTTTGCCACACATATACATTATTATAAACAGATTTTTTTTTAAAAGTACATATTTGTTTGTTTCAGCATCATGTGTAAAAACATGCTTAATAATTTTTAGCACAAACATGTCCCAACAATACTGACATTTATTTGGACAATGTTTTTCAAACAAAGCAAAGGCAACATATTACAAGCTTTTTACGCCACTCAATTGTGTTAATCTTGTAATGTTGTATAGATAAGATAGCTAAGATATGTATCACTAACATTGTAATTTGGATTGTCTGCAGGCAAAGAGAATGATTGGAATCTAGAAAGAGTAATGATTAGAAAAAAAATCAAGTGGTCAGTTTACTTCCTGCTAAAGACATTCTGCCTGGCTGGCAATTATTGTATCTGCAGGCAAAGAGAATGATTGGAATCTAGAAAGAGTAATGATTAGAAAAAAATCAAGTGGTCAGTTTACTTCCTGCTAACATGTATTTGTGGCTCCATCAACATTTTCCTCCTCCAATACCCCAAAAAATGAAAAAGAATAAATGTGCGTACTATTTTTAACAATTAATTTGGTGCACTTATAATTAATGATGTTTAAAAAAGGGGCAAGGAGCTAAGTGTGATATTTTGTAAAGCATCAAAATACTTGCTAACTTTAATTATCACAAATGTCTATGTTTTTTTTGTTACGTTTTTTTTTGGTGGCTGCTTGTCCTGCCCTTTGCCTTTAGCACTGTCATGTTGGCGTGCTCTGGTGGACTGTCTTGGTGGTGATGAGACTGGCGTGATATTTGGAGTAGTCGTACCAGAACTGCTGGTTGTTTGCTGTTGGTGCATGCATCTGAGTGTTTCATTCAGGTTAGTGAGGGTGGCATTGAGTTCACATGTAGCAGCATTTTGATTGTCTACTATTCTGAATATGCTTTCATTAATCTTTTGACTGTTTTGAAAAATGCTCATAAAACGTTGCTGTTGTCTGTGCTGTTCTTCCATTAGTCTGTGCTGTTCTTCCATTATGCGCTGTAAGTTGCCCATGACCTGTGTAATGTCTGTACGCATGAGTTCCATGGTATTGCCTATTCTGGTTGTTTGCTCATTTTGTCGACTCAGATTTCTTGAGATTCTTCTGAGGTGAGATGGTAGGCTTGCAAACATTTGTGTCTGCTTACGCAGGCAATCTTCATTAGTGGCCTGCTGTCTAGCCCAAATAGTCCAAAACACCTGATCAGGGCCTTGTGTTCCTGGTGTTGTTGGGCTGTGTTGTGGTGGGGGTGGTGTGCTTTGCTGTGGTGGTATACTCACAGGTGCTGGGGGGCTCATTCCTTGCATTAATGGCTGCATTTCTAAGATGTTTGTCTCCTCCATGTCACTGTGTTGGTGTTGTTGCGGAGGGATGCTGTTCCCAGGACTCGAAGCTGAAATGTTAAACATATCTCCGTTAGCTATCCATATGGTTGTGAAATGAAAAAAAAAAACACTACACATAGAACACATGTCATTTAAACTATTCTGCCTAGCAACATCATCACTCATAGCTTAAATACATACATATGCCTGATTGTGGCAAATGTGTCTGGTTATTTAATAGTGAAAGCAAACACTTTAGATTTATTGTAGCTCACACATACTCCAGCATAAAAAAAACATTGTAATACATAATGTGTTACCTTATAGCTTTGTTCAAACAAACATAGTAATGTTTTGGTTGGTATTTTGAAATGTTACCTTAAGCACACATGAGATTTTTTGAAAAACAAACTTACTTTTAACAAACAAACCAACATGCTTTTTTGTTGCAGCATCTTACACCCAATGTCATACTGTATGACTCAAGTGGACATACATATCTTTACTGGATGTGGACAAGGCCATTTAGTTTGGATTCCATTTCAGCTTTTACTTACTGCGGTAAGTATTTTTGTTTTGGATGTGTTTGGACTTAATGCGGTTATGACTGATTATGATTATGTTCTGTCATTTTACACTTTTTTTCCAGTTTGATACTCACAATCAAGATGAGGGGAGTGTGGATGACGTCTTGGAGGTGTGTCCAAAATTTGGAGTGGGGGGACCGAACATACGGACGATAATCTTCATGACGGGGTAGCCTGCTGTGTTTGTGGCGGGACAGACGACCTTGCTTTCTTTTCGGCCACAGGTTTCTTGTGGTGATGTCTAACAGAAGAGCCACTTCTGCTGCTCCATACTTCTTTTGATGGACCTTTTAATGAAAGTGCAATTTTGTTATGGCCATTCCTTTACAAGCATACCCTATACTACAATGGACACTTTACCTGCTTCCGCAGCATCATCATCATCAGATGTGTTAGGATTTAATGGCCGACGAGTAGTACTGTTTTTTTCAGACACTGTATAAAAAGAGATATATTCATAAATCATGCTATTGTGTATACATCCACACATTATGCTTATAAACATTTATACCTTTAGAAAAGCTTGGTTTTTATTTTAAAAAAACATAAGGACCAGATATACCAAAAAATTAATTAAAAATTAAAAAATATGCACTATGGCAACATCAAGACAGGCAAACATGTACAGGACACTGACATAGGCCACAAGTTAAAGGAATGGGTTTTTAAAAAAAAAAAAACACAAATTAATTTTGTATTGTTTTTAAAAATAATACAGATGCAATATCTAATTGGCTCTGTGATGTGGCACTCCAAATACACATTACCACTATATGACCACACAAAAAAAACAGCAAATGTTAAGTTTTAAAAAAATGCAGTATGGTGTCACAGAACAAATACATGCAAAAAAATTTTATTTTTAAAACTTATTAAAAAAAAAACATTCAGTAAAGATGACATTACACATGTATTACAAACCACTTTCCAGTACTCCAGCCTCTAACATGACAACGACTTATTTTAATTCAAAAAAACATGGATCACTTTTATATAAAATATAGTCATAATTTTTAACTGAAAAAACGCCCAAAAGGAAAACATTATTGCAGGACAATTCAGAGACACACCAAGTCCAAACTACACATGCAAAATATCTGACAGAAAAACACATGACATACAATAAAGTAAGATGTTACATTGGCTTTTGTATAATACATTAACCAAAACAATGTATTTGCTGACACACACTTGAAGATGGGAGTAATATGCAACGTCACATGACACATATTTAAAAAAAAAAACATACAGTAGACACAACAAGTCCAAACTACACATGCTAAATATCTGTGTGAAAAAAACATGACATACAATAAAGTAAGATGTTACATTGGCTTTTAGCTAACACATGACCCAAAACAATGTATTTGCAAACACACACTTGAAGATGGGAGTAATATGCTACGTCACATGACACAGATTACAAAATACAACTTATAAAAAAAAAAACATGCTCACCATTCTTCCTTGGCCTATCTGAATCCCGGACATGGGTTGCAGAGACAACTTCAGGAGGTATGACACTCCGCATGGGCTCCTCATACTCCAGATATCTTGCAATATAGGGCTGCCCACCACCGGTTTGCCGAGCCTCCTTGGCCTCCTTGGCCATTTTGGACTTGACACGTCGCTTTATGTCATAGTACCGTTTGCGGCATGTGTCCTCCGTCCGCTTGACCACCCCCTCACTATTGACAGCAGCAACTACTTTTGCCCACAACACAGTCTTCCTCCGTGTTGGCACCTTGGCGGACTCAGGCCCATATAGCTGCCTCTGATACTTCATCAGCCCACGCACCAATGCCACATTTTCTGCAAAACTAAACTTAACATTCCGCCCAGTCTTAGTAGTGGTGCGTGGCTGCGGAGCACTCTGACTGTCACTGTCACTTGAGGCTGCTGCAGCAACCTCACCCACCTCCTCCACCTCACTAACCTCACTAACACTCACCTCCTCCACCTGACCGACCTCCTCCCCCTCACTCACACCCTCCACCTCTGAGTCACACATAATTGTGTGTCTAAACACTTAACACAGGGAAAAAAAAAGACAAACAACACACACCTCCACTACCACTACACAACTCTCACACACACACACACACACACACAAACACTGACAAGGGACTATAAAGAAAAATAACTTGGACTAAAAATGAGACAAAACCACAAAATACAAGACAACAAGAATGACAAGACGACTTTCAAACACAATACCACACTCAGAAATCGCTACCAACACTCCTCTTCAAACCACAAAATCACCTACCTCCACAGCACAACCTCCCTCCTCCTTACCACTAACTAAACCCACGAGGTGCGGACGGTTTGGGGCGTATTTATATGGTTGCGCACAGACACTCCTACCATCTGAAACACAACCAATCACGAACAGGGATGAAAATCTAAACTGAAAGTGAAAATGCGGCCGCTGGAAAAAAAAACCCTGCCGCGTTTAACTTAGTGAAAAAAACAGCAAATCCAACAAAAACACGTACGCAAACGACAATGACGGCCGTAAATGTGGCAAAAAAAAACGACTGGCATCGACATCGGAAAACACGAAAACAATAAACTCGAATGCTTAGTAACTTTGCCTATATGGATTCAAAAAGTTGCATGAAAATGCACCTGATACAAAACGAGTTTAAACACTACACAAACCGACTCAAACACGAATATTAGTAAATATTGGCCCTGGTGTCAAGCTGTGTGTTGCCTCTGTCAATGCGTAATAAGTAGAGGTAAGGATGTTAACAACCTAGAAACATTCTCACTTATACGTCACCTGCTGCGCAATCATCAAAAGTCAGTGTCAAGTTCAGAAACTTTGGGTAAGAGCGTAAGCAGTCCACTGACACCTAAATCCCTTCTTCCTCTTGTACTCAAACTCCTGCAAGCCACACCACCAACTCCCTCAACATCAACTTCATCCTCAGTCAGGAACGTCAGTAGTCCTGCAGGCCATGTCACTGGCAAGACTGAGGAGTCCTCTCCTAACTGGGATTCCTCCAGAGGATCCTTGAGTGGCACGCCTACTGCTGCTGCCGCTGTTGTTGTTGCTGCTGGGAGTCTATCGTCATTCCAGAGGGGAAGTCAGAAGACCATTTGTTCTACTTCAACTGAGCAATTGACTGTGCAACAGTCCTTTGTGAGGAATATGAAATATGACAGCAGTCATCCTTTTGCAAAGCGGATAACTGAGGCCTTGACAGCTATGTTGGTGTTAGACATGTGTCCGGTATCCGTCATTAGTTCAGTGTGACTTAGAGAATTGATGGAGGTAGTGTGTCCCCGGTACCAAATCCTATCTAGGTTCCACTTCACTAGGCAGGCAATCCTGAAAATGTACAGAGACGTCAGAAAAAGTGTCCTCAGTGTCCTAAAAAATGCAGTTGTACTCACTGTCTACTTAACCACGGACATGTGGACAAGTGTAACAGGGCAGACTTAGGACTATATGACTGCGACTGCCCATTGTGTAGATATATTGCCTCTCGCAGCAACAACAACAGCGGCACCAGTAGCAGCATCTCGCAAATGCCAACTCAATCCTAGGCAGGCTACGCTATGTATCACCACTTTCCGAAGAGGCACACCGATGACAACATCTTACGGAAACTGAGGGACATCATCGCACAATGGCTTACCCACTTAGACTCTCCTGGGGATTTGTGATATCGGACAACGCCATTAATATTGTGTGTGCAGTACATCTGAGCAAATTCCAGCACGTCCCATGTTTTGCACATACAATTAATTTGGTAGAGCAGAAATTTTTGAAAAATGACAGGGGCGTGCAGGAGATGCTGTCAAAAAATGTGGGCCACTTTTGACAGAGGGGGAATGCACCTGACTCAAGCGCAGTGGAAAATTATTTCCATCTTGTGCAAGGTTCTCTAACGCTTTGAACTTGCCACACGTGAAGTCAGTTCAGACACTGCCAGCTTGAGTCAGGTCATTCCCCTCATCAGGGCTTTGTAGAAGCAGCTGGAGAAATTGAAGGAGGAGCTAATACAGAGCGATTCCACTAAGTATGTGGGACTTGTAGATGAAGCCCTTCATTCGCTTTGCCAGGATTCAAGGGCGGTCAGTCTGTTGAAATCAGAGCACTACATTTTGACCACCGTGCTCGATCCTAGGTTTAAAGCCTACATTGTATCTCTCGTTCCAGCAGACACAAGTCGGCGGAGGTTCAAAGACCTGCTGGTGAGAAAATTGTCAACTTAAGCGGAACATGACCTGTCACCAGCTCCTCCTTTATTTTCTCCCGCAACTGGGGCTGCGAGGAAAAGGATAAGATTTCCTAGCCCACCCACTGGTGGTGATGCAGGGCAGTCAGGAGCAAGTGCTGACATCTGTTTTGGACTGAAGGACCTTCCAATGATTACTGACATGTCTACTGTCACAGCATATGCTTCTGTCACCATTGAAACAATGGTGGATGATTATATGAGTGACAGCATCAAAGTAGGCCTGTCAGACAGTCCGTATGTATACTGGCAGGAAAAAGAGGCAATTTGTATGCCCTTGCACGAACTGGCTTTATTTTACCTAAGTTGACCCCCTCCAGTGTGTACTCCGAAAGAGTATTTAGTGCAGCCGGTAACCTTGTCAGCGATCGGCATAGGAGGTTACTTCCACAAAATGTGGAGAAGATGACGTTCATCAAAATGAATTTTAAATTCCTCCTGGAAGACCTTGACCAGCAATTGCCTCCAGAAAGTACACAGGGACCTGTGATGGTGGATTCCAGTGGGGACGAATTAATACAGGTTGAGTATTCCATGTCCAAATATTCCAAAATACAGAATATTCCGAAATACGGACTTTTTCGAGTGAGAGTGAGATAGTGAAACCTTTGTTTTCTGATGGCTCAATGTATGCAAACTTTGTTTAATACACAAAGTTATTAAAAATATTGTATTAAATGACCTTCAGGCTGTGTGTATAAGGTGTATATGAAGCATAAATGAATTGTATGAATGTACACACACTTTGTTTTATGCACAAAATTATTAAAAATATTGGCTAAAATGACCTTCAGGCTGTGTCTATAAGGTGTATATGAAACATAAATGCATTCTGTGCTTAGATTTGGGTCCTATCACCATGATATCTCATTATGGTATGCAATTAATCCAAAATACGGAAAAATCCGATATCCAAAATGCTTCTGGTCCCAAGCATTTTGGATAAGGGATACTCAACCTGTACTCTGTGAGGAGGAGGAGGATGTACACACTGAAAGGGGTGAGGAATCGGAGGATGAGTGTGAGGTCGACATCTTACTTCTGTAGAGCCAGTTTGTGCAAGGAGAAATTGATTGCTTCTGTTTTGGTGGGGGCCGAAACAAACAAGTCATTTCAGCCACAGTTATGTGGCAGACCCTATCGCTGAAATGATTGGTTTGTTAAAGTGTGCATGTCCTGTTTATACAACATAAGGGTGGGTGGGAGGGCCCAAGGACAATTTCATCTTGCACCTCTTTTTCTTCTTTGGATCATGTGCTGTTTGGGGAATAGTTTTTTAAAGTGCCATCCTGTCTGACACTGCCGTATAAGTCCAGGGATACTGCCGTATAAGTTCAGTCTAGTGGTGCTGCCTTGTGCTGCATCAGTCCAGTGGTGGTGTCTTGTGCTGCCAAAAGTCCTGTGGTGGTGTCCTGTGCTGTATATTATTTTCTCCAAATAAAAGGCTTATATACATTATTTATATTATTATCCAAATCATTTTTATAGGGTTTGCCCTGTGTGGTGTAGGGGTAAGCTCTCCTGTGCCACCAATATTGTGCGTGTATTACTTCTGGGCATATTCCAGCACATCCCATGTTGTTTGTGCCGCACACTTGTGTCGCTTAGCTTAGTCATACAGCTACCTCATTGCACCTCTTTTTCTTCTTTGCATGATGTGCTGTTTGGGGCCTAGTTTTTGAATAGTGCATTCCTGTCTGACACTGCAGTGCCACTCCTAGATGGGCCAGGTGTTTGTGGTGCACACTTGTGTCGCTTAGCTTAGTCATACACCTACCTCATTGCACCTCTTATACTTCTTTGCATAATGTGCTGTTTGGGGAATAGTTTTTTTTAAGTGCCATCCTGTCTGCCACTGCAGTGCTACTCCTAGATGGGCCAGGTGTTTGTGACGCACACATGTGTCGCTTAGCTTAGTAATAGTTATCTCATTGCACCTCTTTTTCTTCTTTGCATGATGTGCTCTTTGGGGCCTAGTTTTTGAATAGTGCCATCCTGTCTGACACTACAGTGCCACTCCTAGATGGGCCAGGTGTTTATGCCGCACATTTGTGTCGCTTAGCTTAGTCATACAGCCACCTTGGTGCAACCTTTTGGCCTAAAAACAATATTGTGAGGTGTAAGGTATTCAGAATAGACTGGAAATGAGTGGAAATGTTATTGAGGTTAATAAAACCATAGGATCAAAATGACCCCCAAATTCTGTGATTTTAGCTGTTTTTATGGGTGTTTTTTTTCAAAAATCATCCAGATTCAAAACCAAAACATGAAAGGGTGGTTTTGGCAAAACCAATCCAGATCCAAAACAGGAGCATGGAACCAGAACCAAAAACAAAACACAAAACACGAAAAGTGCCTGCCGCACATCTCTAATTGTAGGGCTTTCAGTATAGTACACATTATGCCACACAGTGCCCTCAATTCACATTATGACATACAGTGATCTAAGTACATATTATGTCACATTACAGTGCCCCAGTTCATATTATGCCATACTATAGTGCCTCCATTTCATATTGTACCATATAACAGTGTCCCAGTTCATATTATGTAACATTGTAATGCCCTCCAGTGTAATTGTAATGTATGTATGTAATGTATTAATGCATCAGATCCAGATGCATACCTAAATATATTGCAGGCCCCAAAGCAAAAGTCTGTAAGGGACCCTATGTACCAACCAATGGTTAAAGGTGTATCTAAAACATGTAACTGTGACAAGGAAGGTGGGCCCCTCTCCGCTCTATGCCCCATAGCAGCTGCACTGTACCTATGGTAGCGACGCCCTTGCTTGCCACCGTCCCAGTCAGGCCAGGCATGAAAACTTTCAATACCCCATCAATAATGTGATAGGCCTTGGCAGCTCAATGGGCTATAGCTCTTGTTAGAAATATTGGCATATTGTGTCTTTTAGTAGACTATATTGAAGCCTCAGTAGATTCTATTTCTGTGTAAGTGTGTCAAAAGCAAGATTTCATTGAACTTGGTCTCCATCTGTTACAATATTCCTGTCTGTTTGTAGTGTGTCCCTGTTGTATGCTGCCTTACTACCAGGGGTCACCAGGGAGCTTATTTGTCTGCTGCAATTCTGGAATCTGCCTAGACATTGCATTTCTGTCTTGGAATTGTGTTCAAGTGTTGGGTATTGTTTTCCAATTACTAGCATGGAAAACTCCTGGTTCCTGGGCTATTTAATCTTCCTGGGCTCAGCATTCTGGGCTGAGTCATTAATGTTACCTGCCAGAGATCTGGATTTTTGTGTTTGGTCCTGTATTTGGTACTCTCATGCTTCCAGTTCAATTCCTGTATTTATTTATTTATTTATTCATTCGTTCGTTCGTTCGTTCGTTCATTTTGGACTGTAGTGTTAGTATCAAGTCTGCAATCCTTAAGAAACTTCTGCAACTGCTCAGGTTATCATTTTACTGCTATTATTGCATGTTTTGTTTGGTTCTCATTTATGTCAAAACTTCTTTTTATCTGCATATGATATCCCTGCATATTCAAGTTTGATTGTGTAATGCTGTGATTCTGGACTCTAGTTTGCTTATTATTTATACCAGTCTCTGCATATCAAGTATTCCTGTTTTCATGAACCAGTACATCGTCAAGCGTGAATCTGTACCACTAAGTTTACATGCACTTCCTCACTACCTGTATTTATAGAAGACTCCTGCTGTTTCAGTAGCCAAGCATCTACATATCAAGAATTTGTTAGGAAAGGCTAGATCCTTGGACTTGATAGATGCCATGGAGGGCTCCAAAGAAAAGATTCTTGGACTTGCAAGATGTAGTGGAGTACTCCAGTACTACTAGGGAATGTAGGAACCTTGGACTTGCTAGCTGTTGAGAGGAGCTCTGGTACTATTGGGATGAGATGCTTAAAGTGCTCAAGAGGCTTTTCACTATTAGAAACCCCCAGCTGTTCCCTTATTGCTGGTTGCGCACACCGGTACTTAGGGTGCCCCCTGGACTTAATTCCTCCAGCAGTAGGAGCTCACCCAATAGACCAAAGACCCCAGAGAGTACAGGATAATGATTGAAGATAGATGATATAGCAGAGTCTTGGTAACAAAGTCACACTTCGCATAGACTTCAGTACCACTGGGTCTTACGTGATCCACCTGTACCAGAGGTAGCAGAGAAATTGAGTAAAATGTAGGCAGATGCAAACAGACCTGTGTTTCAGCCATGCAGGGTAACAGCAGTCAGGCAAACTATACACAGATCAGCGGTAGCTTGACCTTACAGGATGTTAGCAGACAAGCCGGGTGTGCAGGTATGGACATAGCTTGGACTTGTATGATATTAACAGACAGGACTGGTGTGCAGGAATGGCTTTAGCTTGGCCTTGCAAGACTTCAGCAGGCAGACCTGGTGAGCAGGATTGGTCAAGCTTGGCCTTGCAGGATGTCAGCAGATTAACAGGTGTGCAGGATTGGGCAAGGCTTGGCCTTGCAGGATGTCAGAAGACAGACCAGGTGTACAGGATTGACCAAAGTTTGTCCTTGCAAGATGTTAGTGAAAGATGTGAAGGATTAGCTGAAGCCTAGCCTTGCAGGATGTTAGCAGACAGACCTGGTGTGCAGTATTGACCAAAGTTTGGCATTGCAGGATGCTAGCAGACAGACCAGGTGTGCTGGATTGACCAAAGCTTGTCCTTGAAGGATGTTAGCAGACAGACCAGGTGTGCAGAATTGATCAAAGCTTGTCATTGCATGATTTTTAACAGACATATCAGGTTTTTCTGTAATAGCTGCTTTAGAAAGAAGTAGCCAGGAAGATCCAGAGTACTAAACATAGCAGCAAGGGATCCCGCAATAACTGGGTACTATAACCAGCAAGGTCAGGCAGGAGTGTCTGAAGGATTAAAGGGGAGGAGAGCCAATCTGGAGGCTAGCTGGGACAATCCCCTCTTTGATTGCAAACTCTGTATAGCCAGAGTGCTACACGTCCCAGTGGATGTCCCAAAAATCTCTGGATGGAAGCGCTGTGATGTCCCAGTCGCCTAGCAAAGACTGGGACTAGTGCTGAGCCACTGCAGTGCTCGTAACAGTATTCCTGTTTTCATGAACAGTTGCCTCATCAAGTGGGAATCTGTATCATTAAGCTTATCTACACTTCCTCACTACCTGTGTGTATACAAGACTCCTTCTGTATCAGTGTTCATCTATATTGCTCAGCATCTGCATATTAAGTATTTCTGTTTTTATGAACTTTTGCCTCATCAAGTGTTCCCCACAATAAACAACCTATTGTGCTCACTGCGATCTCCTGTCAGGTTTGGTTTCTCTGAAACCCAGGGGAGTTCATAACACCATCAAGCTAGTAGAGGAACATAAGATTGCAGTTCATTAGAAGAAGTAAAAATAACTCTTTCAAGGTAGGGTTACATCCTAGGCTTGGTGCAATGGCCCTCCTTAATTGTTCCTGCAATTACTATGATCCTGTGGGTTGTGCTTTGACAATACAGGGTTTTATTTTAACCACTAATCAAGTAGGTGATTGTATTAAATCCACTAGGAGTTACCAGGGATACCAGACTGACACATACTGTAAGGTTGCTTTCTTGCAAACCTGTCAACTAGGAAAGCAAACGAGCATAACATTTACTCTGGTACCTTTACAGTTAATTTACCTCTGGTGAAAATGAGTGGCCATTAAAATGGTCTATAATTAGTCCAGAATAAATTTCTGTCAAAAGTCTGACTATCCAAAACTAGTATTTGTTTTTTTCTTTAAGGTTGGTTCTATTTAAATTATGAAAATATATATATATATATATTGTATGCAATCATTTATCTGTAACTGGGTAGATGGTTATTATACAGAAGTACCTCTGTTGTAGCCTGCTGAAAATAAGAACTCGCTTATGTGATGCTCGAATGCAAGTGTTACAGTATAAAGCTGCATCAAATAAAATGCCATAGTAACCATGTCTCTCTTTTATTACAGGCAGATAATAGTAATAGGCAGCTGAAAAGAGACATTGATCTGGAAGACAAATACTCATCTATTTTTTTTTATTAATCTCCACATGCAACCAGGGTCGGACTGGGCCACAGTGGCACAGGGCATACTCCTGGTGGGCCCCACTGCCTGCCCCCCCCCCCCCCCTCTAGGGATCAGGTTCCAGAATGTGCGCTTGAATGACACATTATACATATGTCACCTTATACTGCACTTGACTATGATGTATTCTCTATAGCACATTGCTGTTGTTAATCTGTTACATTATCATACATGTATAAGCAGTATTTACTAAATAAATTTGTCAAGGCGTCTAGCCCATGCACGCTTTAACAACCACATCCCCTCTGGAGAGTGGCCACACCCGTAAATATGGGCCCCTACCACTGTATTCCCCCAGAGGATACTTCATGCCCCAGCCCGACACTGCATGCAACTTTAAATAAAATGCTGTACTTTGAGTAGACACCTGTTTTGAACAAAAGTTTTAGAACTTTTCTACAAAATATATGCCATATTTCACAAATGGTCATAAACATATAGGTTTGCCAGGAGAATTTACAAGGAGGTGGTAATGCTTTGCTTGCGGCCGGGATCCCGGCGGTCAGCATACCGACCACAGGATCCCGGCAGCAGAATGCCGGTGGGGGGGGGGGGGGTAGCACATCTGAGAGTCCCTTGTGGGCACGCTATGTTCGCCACACAACGGGCTCGGTGGCTTGCTGCACTCACCACATGTTCTATTCACACTCATGGACACCCACAAGTGGGAATAGACCCTGTGTGTCGGCTTTCCAGTAGAGATGAGCGGGTTCGGTTTCTCTGAATCCGAACCCGCCCGAACTTCATGTTTTTTTACACGGGTCCGAGCGACTCGGATCTTCCCGCCTTGCTCGGTTAACCCGAGCGCGCCCGAACGTCATCATCACGCTGTCGGATTCTCGCGAGGGGCTCGGATTCTATCGCAAGACTCGGATTCTATATAAGGAGCCGCGCGTCGCGGCCATTTTCACACGTGCATTGAGATTGATAGTGAGAGGACGTGGCTGGCGTCCTCTCCGTTTAGAAATTAAAATAGATAGGAGAGTGAGAGTGAGACACTTCATTTACTTACTGGAGCTTAGGAGGAGTTATACTAGTGACTGATGACCAGTGACCTGACCACCAGTGCAGTTTTATAATTTATTATTATTTAATAATCCGTTCTGTTCTTGTTCTCTGCCTGAAAAAAACGATACACAGTGACTCAGTCACACTCACATACCATATCTGTGCTCAGCCCAGTGTGCTGCATCATCTATGTATAATATCTGACTGTGCTCACACAGCTTAATTGTGGGGGAGACTGGGGAGCAGTTATAGGTTATAGCAGGAGCCAGGAGTACATATTAAACAGTGCACACTTTTGCTGCCAGAGTGCCACTGCCAGTGTGACTGACCACTGACCACTGTGACCAGTGACCTGACCACACTGACCACCAGTATAGTATATTGTGATTGAATGTCTGCCTGAAAAAGTACACTCGTCGTGTGACTTGTGTGGTGTTTTTTTATTCTATAAAAATTAAAAAACTCATTCTGCTGACAGACAGTGTCCAGCAGGTCCGTCATTATATAATATATACCTGTCCGGCTGCAGTAGTGATATATATATATTTTTTATATCATTATTTATCATCCAGTCTATACTAGCAGCAGACACAGTACGGTAGTTCACGGCTGTAGCTACCTCTGTGTCGGCACTCGGCAGTCCATCCATAATTGTATACCACCTACCCGTGGTTTTTTTTTTCTTTCTTCTTTATACATACTACATCTCATTATCATCCAGTCTATATTAGCAGCAGACACAGTACAGTACGGTAGTCCACGGCTGTAGCTACCTCTGTGTCGGCACTCGGCAGTCCATCCATAATTGTATACCACCTACCCGTGGTTTTTTTTTTCTTTCTTCTTTATACATACTACATCTCATTATCATCCAGTCTATATTAGCAGCAGACACAGTACAGTACGGTAGTCCACGGCTGTAGCTACCTCTGTGTCGGCACTCGGCAGTCCATCCATAATTGTATACCACCTACCCGTGGTTTTTTTTTTCTTTCTTCTTTATACATACTACATCTCATTATCAACCAGTCTATATTAGCAGCAGACACAGTACGGTAGTTCACGGCTGTAGCTACCTCTGTGTCGGCACTCGGCAGTCCATCCATAATTGTATACCACCTACCCGTGGTTTTTATTTTTCTTTCTTCTTTATACATACTACATCTCATTATCATCCAGTCTATATTAGCAGCAGACACAGTACAGTACGGTAGTCCACGGCTGTAGCTACCTCTGTGTCGGCACTCGGCAGTCCATCCATAATTGTATACCACCTACCCGTGGTTTTTTTTTTTTTTCTTCTTTATACATACTACATCTCATTATCAACCAGTCTATATTAGCAGCAGACACAGTACGGTAGTTCATGGCTGTAGCTACCTCTGTGTCGGCACTCGGCAGTCCATCCATAATTGTATACCACCTACCAGTGGTTTTTTTTTCTTTCTTCTTTATACATACTACATCTCATTATCATCCAGTCTATATTAGCAGCAGACACAGTACAGTACGGTAGTCCACGGCTGTAGCTATCTCTGTGTCGGCACTCGGCAGTCCATCCATAATTGTATACCACCTACCCGTGGTTTTTTTTTTCTTTCTTCTTTATACATACTACATCTCATTATCAACCAGTCTATATTAGCAGCAGACACAGTACAGTACGGTAGTCCACGGCTGTAGCTACCTCTGTGTCGGCACTCGGCAGTCCATCCATAATTGTATACCACCTACCCGTGGTTTTTTTTTTCTTTCTTCTTTATACATACTACATCTCATTATCAACCAGTCTATATTAGCAGCAGACACAGTACGGTATTTCACGGCTGTAGTTACCTCTGTGTCGGCACTCGGCAGTCCATCCATAATTGTATACCACCTACCCGTGGTTTTTATTTTTCTTTCTTCTTTATACATACTACATCTCATTATCATCCAGTCTATATTAGCAGCAGACACAGTACAGTACGGTAGTCCACGGCTGTAGCTATCTCTGTGTCGGCACTCGGCAGTCCATCCATAATTGTATACCACCTACCCGTGGTTTTTTTTTTCTTTCTTCTTTATACATACTACATCTCATTATCAACCAGTCTATATTAGCAGCAGACACAGTACAGTACGGTAGTCCACGGCTGTAGCTACCTCTGTGTCGGCACTCGGCAGTCCATCCATAATTGTATACCACCTACCCGTGGTTTTTTTTTTCTTTCTTCTTTATACATACTACATCTCATTATCATCCAGTCTATATTAGCAGCAGACACAGTACAGTACGGTAGTCCACGGCTGTAGCTACCTCTGTGTCGGCACTCGGCAGTCCATCCATAATTGTATACCACCTACCCGTGGTTTTTATTTTTCTTTCTTCTTTATACATACTACATCTCATTATCATCCAGTCTATATTAGCAGCAGACACAGTACAGTACGGTAGTCCACGGCTGTAGCTACCTCTGTGTCGGCACTCGGCAGTCCATCCATAATTGTATACCACCTACCCGTGGTTTTTTTTTCTTTCTTCTTTATACATACTACATCTCATTATCAACCAGTCTATATTAGCAGCAGACACAGTACAGTACGGTAGTCCACGGCTGTAGCTACCTCTGTGTCGGCACTCGGCAGTCCATCCATAATTGTATACTAGTATCCATCCATCTCCATTGTTTACCTGAGGTGCCTTTTAGTTGTGCCTATTAAAATATGGAGAACAAAAATGTTGAGGTTCCAAAATTAGGGAAAGATCAAGATCCACTTCCACCTCGTGCTGAAGCTGCTGCCACTAGTCATGGCCGAGACGATGAAATGCCAGCAACGTCGTCTGCCAAGGCCGATGCCCAATGTCATAGTACAGAGCATGTCAAATCCAAAACACCAAATATCAGTAAAAAAAGGACTCCAAAACCTAAAATAAAATTGTCGGTGGAGAAGCGTAAACTTGCCAATATGCCATTTACCACACGGAGTGGCAAGGAACGGCTGAGGCCCTGGCCTATGTTCATGGCTAGTGGTTCAGCTTCACATGAGGATGGAAGCACTCAGCCTCTCGCTAGAAAACTGAAAAGACTCAAGCTGGCAAAAGCACCGCAAAGAACTGTGCGTTCTTCGAAATCCCAAATCCACAAGGAGAGTCCAATTGTGTCGGTTGCGATGCCTGACCTTCCCAACACTGGACGTGAAGAGCATGCGCCTTCCACCATTTGCACGCCCCCTGCAAGTGCTGGAAGGAGCACCCGCAGTCCAGTTCCTGATAGTCAGATTGAAGATGTCAGTGTTGAAGTACACCAGGATGAGGAGGATATGGGTGTTGCTGGCGCTGGGGAGGAAATTGACCAGGAGGATTCTGATGGTGAGGTGGTTTGTTTAAGTCAGGCACCTGGGGAGACACCTGTTGTCCGTGGGAGGAATATGGCCACTGACATGCCTGGTGAAAATACCAAAAAAATCAGCTCTTCGGTGTGGAAGTATTTCAACAGAAATGCGGACAACAGGTGTCAAGCCGTGTGTTGCCTTTGTCAAGCTGTAATAAGTAGGGGTAAGGACGTTAACCACCTCGGAACATCCTCCCTTATACGTCACCTGCAGCGCATTCATAATAAGTCAGTGACAAGTTCAAAAACTTTGGGCGACAGCGGAAGCAGTCCACTGACCAGTAAATCCCTTCCTCTTGTAACCAAGCTCACGCAAACCACCCCACCAACTCCCTCAGTGTCAATTTCCTCCTTCCCCAGGAATGCCAATAGTCCTGCAGGCCATGTCACTGGCAATTCTGACGAGTCCTCTCCTGCCTGGGATTCCTCCGATGCATCCTTGCGTGTAACGCCTACTGCTGCTGGCGCTGCTGTTGTTGCTGCTGGGAGTCGATGGTCATCCCAGAGGGGAAGTCGTAAGCCCACTTGTACTACTTCCAGTAAGCAATTGACTGTTCAACAGTCCTTTGCGAGGAAGATGAAATATCACAGCAGTCATCCTGCTGCAAAGCGGATAACTGAGGCCTTGACAACTATGTTGGTGTTAGACGTGCGTCCGGTATCCGCCGTTAGTTCACAGGGAACTAGACAATTTATTGAGGCAGTGTGCCCCCGTTACCAAATACCATCTAGGTTCCACTTCTCTAGGCAGGCGATACCGAGAATGTACACGGACGTCAGAAAAAGACTCACCAGTGTCCTAAAAAATGCAGTTGTACCCAATGTCCACTTAACCACGGACATGTGGACAAGTGGAGCAGGGCAGGGTCAGGACTATATGACTGTGACAGCCCACTGGGTAGATGTATGGACTCCCGCCACAAGAACAGCAGCGGCGGCACCAGTAGCAGCATCTCGCAAACGCCAACTCTTTCCTAGGCAGGCTACGCTTTGTATCACCGGTTTCCAGAATACGCACACAGCTGAAAACCTCTTACGGCAACTGAGGTAGATCATCGCGGAATGGCTTACCCCAATTGGACTCTCCTGTGGATTTGTGGCATCGGACAACGCCAGCAATATTGTGTGTGCATTAAATATGGGCAAATTCCAGCACGTCCCATGTTTTGCACATACCTTGAATTTGGTGGTGCAGAATTTTTTAAAAAACGACAGGGGCGTGCAAGAGATGCTGTCGGTGGCCAGAAGAATTGCGGGACACTTTCGGCGTACAGGCACCACGTACAGAAGACTGGAACACCACCAAAAACTACTGAACCTGCCCTGCCATCATCTGAAGCAAGAAGTGGTAACGAGGTGGAATTCAACCCTCTATATGCTTCAGAGGTTGGAGGAGCAGCAAAAGGCCATTCAAGCCTATACAATTGAGCACGATATAGGAGGTGGAATGCACCTGTCTCAAGCGCAGTGGAGAATGATTTCAACGTTGTGCAAGGTTCTGATGCCCTTTGAACTTGCCACACGTGAAGTCAGTTCAGACACTGCCAGCCTGAGTCAGGTCATTCCCCTCATCAGGCTTTTGCAGAAGAAGCTGGAGACATTGAAGGAGGAGCTAACACGGAGCGATTCCGCTAGGCATGTGGGACTTGTGGATGGAGCCCTTAATTCGCTTAACAAGGATTCACGGGTGGTCAATCTGTTGAAATCAGAGCACTACATTTTGGCCACCGTGCTCGATCCTAGATTTAAAGCCTACCTTGGATCTCTCTTTCCGGCAGACACAAGTCTGCTGGGGTTGAAAGACCTGCTGGTGAGAAAATTGTCAAGTCAAGCGGAACGCGACCTGTCAACATCTCCTCCTTCACATTCTCCCGCAACTGGGGGTGCGAGGAAAAGGCTCAGAATTCCGAGCCCACCCGCTGGCGGTGATGCAGGGCAGTCTGGAGCGACTGCTGATGCTGACATCTGGTCCGGACTGAAGGACCTGACAACGATTACGGACATGTCGTCTACTGTCACTGCATATGATTCTCTCAACATTGAAAGAATGGTGGAAGATTATATGAGTGACCGCATCCAAGTAGGCACGTCACACAGTCCGTACTTATACTGGCAGGAAAAAGAGGCAATTTGGAGGCCCTTGCACAAACTGGCTTTATTCTACCTAAGTTGCCCTCCCAAAGTGTGTACTCCGAAAGAGTGTTTAGTGCCGCCGCTCACCTTGTCAGCAATCGGCGTACGAGGTTACATCCAGAAAATGTGGAGAAGATGATGTTCATTAAAATGAATTATAATCAATTCCTCCGCGGAGACATTGACCAGCAGCAATTGCCTCCACAAAGTACACAGGGAGCTGAGATGGTGGATTCCAGTGGGGACGAATTGATAATCTGTGAGGAGGGGGATGTACACGGTGATATATCGGAAGATGATGATGAGGTGGACATCTTGCCTCTGTAGAGCCAGTTTGTGCAAGGAGAGATTAATTGCTTCTTTTTTGGTGGGGGTCCAAACCAACCCGTCATATCAGTCACAGTCGTGTGGCAGACCCTGTCACTGAAATGATGGGTTGGTTAAAGTGTGCATGTCCTGTTTATACAACATAAGGGTGGGTGGGAGGGCCCAAGGACAATTCCATCTTGCACCTCTTTTTTCTTTAATTTTTCTTTGCGTCATGTGCTGTTTGGGGAGGGTTTTTTGGAAGGGCCATCCTGCGTGACACTGCAGTGCCACTCCTAGATGGGCCCGGTGTTTGTGTCGGCCACTAGGGTCGCTTATCTTACTCACACAGCTACCTCATTGCGCCTCTTTTTTTCTTTGCGTCATGTGCTGTTTGAGGAGGGTTTTTTGGAAGGGACATCCTGCGTGACACTGCAGTGCCACTCCTAGATGGGCCCGGTGTTTGTATCGGCCACTAGGGTCGCTTATCTTACTCACACAGCTACCTCATTGCGCCTCTTTTTTTCTTTGCGTCATGTGCTGTTTGGGGAGGGTTTTTTGGAAGGGCCATCCTGCGTGACACTGCAGTGCCACTCCTAGATGGGCCCGGTGTTTGTGTCGGCCACTAGGGTCGCTTATCTTACTCACACAGCTACCTCATTGCGCCTCTTTTTTTCTTTGCGTCATGTGCTGTTTGGGGAGGGTTTTTTGGAAGGGACATCCTGCGTGACACTGCAGTGACACTCCTAGATGGGCCCGGTGTTTGTGTCGGCCACTAGGGTCGCTTATCTTACTCACACAGCTACCTCATTGCGCCTCTTTTTTTTTCTTTGCGTCATGTGCTGTTTGGGGAGGGTTTTTTGGAAGGGCCATCCTGCGTGACACTGCAGTGCCACTCCTAGATGGGCCCGGTGTTTGTGTCGGCCACTAGGGTCGCTTATCTTACTCACACAGCTACCTCATTGCGCCTCTTTTTTTCTTTGCGTCATGTGCTGTTTGGGGAGGGTTTTTTGGAAGGGACATCCTGCGTGACACTGCAGTGACACTCCTAGATGGGCCCGGTGTTTGTGTCGGCCACTAGGGTCGCTTATCTTACTCACACAGCTACCTCATTGCGCCTCTTTTTTTCTTTGCGTCATGTGCTGTTTGGGGAGGGTTTTTTGGAAGGGACATCCTGCGTGACACTGCAGTGACACTCCTAGATGGGCCCGGTGTTTGTGTCGGCCACTAGGGTCGCTTAGCTTAGTCATCCAGCGACCTAGGTGCAAATTTTAGGACTAAAAATAATATTGTGAGGTGTGAGGTATTCAGAATAGACTGAAAATGAGTGTAAATTATGGTTTTTGAGGTTAATAATACTTTGGGATCAAAATGACCCCCAAATTCTATGATTTAAGCTGTTTTTTAGTGTTTTTTGAAAAAAACACCCGAATCCAAAACACACCCGAATCCGACAAAAAAAATTCGGTGAGGTTTTGCCAAAACGCGGTCGAACCCAAAACACGGCCGCGGAACCGAACCCAAAACCAAAACACAAAACCCGAAAAATTTCCGGCGCTCATCTCTACTTTCCAGTGTGCAGTATTATGACAGCTCGGGATTCCAGCATCGGCATGGTGACCGCTGGGAGCCCGAGTGCCGGTCACATGACCGCATCCCTTTACAAGTACAAGTGCCATACTACAGTGCCACAAAGTAATTTTAAGAAAAATAAGCTTTACCATGTAAACTAATGTACATTTATAGAGTAACTAAGCACATCAATAATGTAAAGAGCATTTTCCTATTTTGGATTTTGAGTCAGTCGATGTTAATATATCGAGAAACTATGGTACAGGTCCATTTTTCTCCATTGAAATGTAACCATGTTGTGATCTCTATTGTAAAGGCATGTGTTTTTCCTCTTAATTTCATTCTGCTCTGTCAGGCAAACATGGCTTCTTTCTGACAGAGACATTTGTGTGCTCTGCCTGCCTAAACAGGCTTTCATATACACAAGTATTTAAATGTGCTACAACAGGTGTAGACGGAATGCGACGCTGGAATCCTGACACCACTCAGGAGACCGGAGCTGGATCACCGACAGCCGACATCCCAAAGTTGAGAATCAGTTTGGGGGTTAAGTTCCGGGCCTGGAGGGGTTAAGGTTAGGCACTATGGAGGGTTAGGTTTAGGCTCTATAGAGGATTAGCCGAAGCTGCAACCGCCCGATGGTTAGCCATAGCCGACACCCTCGGAGGGTTAGAGTTAGGGTAGAGGACGGGGGGTAGAAATACTTCAATGTCGGGATGCCATGGTCAGTCATGTGATTGCTGACATCCCGACAGCCGGGAAATACTATGTATTCCGTGTAGACAGAGCAGAGTGCACAGGCAGCAGCAAACCCTAGACAAGTGCTAACTTGTGATGTGAGCTCTAGCTACTCATCAGCATTTTAGATAATGTTACTGAGGAATTTAGGAGATGGAGGAAATCATTGTAAATAATTAGTGAATGTGCAGATATTCGGTAAAGTAATACGTCAATAAAATAATGTGTTACTTTCAAACCTTATTTAAATTAATTCAAAAATTATGACTTATGCTTTTAGACATTAGGAAACTTCATGTTGAATATTTTGTGAATATTATTTGCCGGATTTGTATTGACAGAAATATTTAGGTGAGCTTGTTGATTTGTAAGCTTGCTCAGTGTCAATCTGCAGCAGCACAAATGTGTAAGACTCTCCTAACCATAAAGAGTCTGATTCTGATTTGGGGATAAATTAAGAAAGAGCAAGTACAGTAACTGTGCAGCTGGACACATCATGTTACAATGCACAAGGTGCAAATATACTCAATACATTTTTTGCATGCAGGGTAAATACTGACTGTTTCTCCTTGTGGCCCACAAATACTGTATTCGTACACTGCAATTTTGGACCCCTGTGGCTGGCAATTTTCAGACTTCCTCTCTCAGGTTACAGCGGAGTCACTCCTCAACTACCCAATATTGCTTTACTACATCATTTTCCCCCTTTGTACAATCTCATAGTAAATATGGGAGGCATTCAATTTGCCGGTTGTCGGGTCCCTGG
Source organism: Pseudophryne corroboree (assembly GCF_028390025.1). Classification (NCBI taxonomy): domain Eukaryota; kingdom Metazoa; phylum Chordata; class Amphibia; order Anura; family Myobatrachidae; genus Pseudophryne; species Pseudophryne corroboree. The sequence continues at coordinate 379,634,831 of NC_086444.1, read as the reverse complement.
CTGTCAGGAGACTGACGCCGGAATCTCAACACCCTGTGAGATACTGTCGGTCGGAATCCCCACCACCAGCCAAAATCCCCACTCGGGTGGTGATCCATGCCACCACCCAAGGGGGAATATAACCCTGTGGAGACCTAAGGTCGCTAACCAGGCCCAAAGCATGGCAAGCGTAGCTAGCCTGCAAGGGGCTATGCTCCACTCGCCGCTGATATTCCAGCTGTCGGGATCCAGGAATCAGTCGCCTGACCGCCGGGATCCCGACAGCCGTGATATTATGCTGATCCCATATCCTTATAGCCACTAGGGTAGCATTGGCCCAATATTGGAAAAGGCCTGACCTGCCTCCCACACTCAAAATTATTTCCTAAGTTCAACATAGCTATAAGATTGTATATTTGTGTTTTAGATATTCCTCAGGACCTTCATCTCCTTTTGTAAAATGGAGCCTCTGGTATGAATACTACTCTACTCTCCCCACAGACTTTTATCCCCTTAATTTAGTCAACCTCTGTGTCTTTTGAGTTCCTTAAGTGGGTGCTGCCCCTCTTTCAATGCATTGAGTGCAGCAATTTGCTCATATGTTTCTGATTTCTCTTGTTTCATGCTTTTGGTGTTTATTTATTATTCCTACCCCTCCCTAATGCTTCTTTATTTCAGATAAAAGTTGTTACTTCTTTGTGTGTAATGTCTTTGTAGAACTTGTATTGCTCTTTTTTCAATAACATTTATTGAGATAAAAATCTAAGTTTCTCTGGACATGTTACATCTGCTCTACCTGCAAAGCAACATGGTTTTGCCCAGATGCACAGTTACTTACGCTTTCTTACTTTATTCCCAAATCAGAATCAGGCCCAAAATTAGGTAATGAAATAGTGCTGGAGAATTCTGCCTCTACAAATCATTGATTACATTTATGCCCTTATTTATCAATGAGTGATACATTTCACTGTGAGTGATAAATTGCACCAGCCAATTCGCTGTCATTTTTCAAACCCAGCCTGTAACATGGAAGTTAGGAGCTGGTTTGCTGGTGCAATTTATCACTCACATTGATAAACAAGGGCTTTAGTCTGGAATATAGTACAGTTTTCTTCACCAGCCTCACTATCCAAAAAGAAGAACAAAAGGAAGCTTGAATGATTGCAACAAAATTAATACAGGTATCAAACATCATAATTTGCTTTCAGAATTAGACACAGTTATAAACATTTATAATACATACTGACTAACTGGATAAATATTGTGTTATTCAATTTAGTAATAAAGACAATCTTATAGGAATTATTTTTTGGCAGGAAGTTTGAGGTGTTTATTGGGCTTGCATATTTTTATTTTGCAATTTAAAATGTATATGTTACGTATAAGGCATAAGGATTTGGTGAGCAGTATTACAGGAGAAAAGTGTAACTTTCAAATAAATACAAGAAATGTTATTAAATGAAGGGAGTAGGCCGAAAGTTTTAGTAGGCCAAACTTTGGATTCTTTTTTTTTTTCACTTTTACTTTCTCCAAAAAGGCCTTATGTGTCTTGTGTTTGTATATTCTCCCTGTGTGTGTGCATGGGTTTCCTCCATGTACTCAAGTCTACTCCCACATTTCAATAACTTACTGGTAGGTTAATTAGGCTATGACAAAATATTTTTACCTCAGTATATACATTTATCTACAGTGTGTGTGTGTGTGTGTGTGTGTGTGTGTGTGTGTGTGTGTGTGTGTGTGTGTGTGTGTGTGTGTTATATAAATAACTTGTAATTATTGAATAAACAAATTAATAAATCTGGACTTGCACCAATGCCAATAGTTGTACAGTGCATTGTCATGGAGGCATAATCCAAGTTGGCAAGACTGCATGCACGTAGAATATGCACTAAGCAGACATAACTGAACTTGGACAAAATGAAATGTGCTAAATGTCTGTATATTCTACTGGCAGTTGAGACTTAATGTATATTATTATGCATGCCATATTTTTGTCCTGTAACATATTAAAATAAAAAAGACAGAGCTAGACATAATTCTTTACACAAAAAGTGCATGAGCAGTTCACTAACTAGTAATATAGGGGGTTATCTAATGCTAGAAAGTAGATTATTATTTAAGGCAGTCTACTATAAGACCAAAGTAATTGTGTCATTTAAACATAAAGCATTGTTTTTCCATAAATAGTTTTCCGCACATAATAATATTTTGGAAAGTAATTATATTTTCATCCTGTATTCCTCATTTGGCTTCATCAAATCTTTGCATTATATGCAGACCTCTACCTTCTATAGTTTGAAAACCATCTGCTTTTGCTAACATAACTTTCAATTGAACTGCTTTCTCTGAATTACAGACAGACTAAGCATTAAAAGCATTACTGTTTAAACTGCTTATCTGAGCAGTTGAAAGATGCTTAACATGATGAAGATGAAAGATGCTTAATGTGATGCCTGTAAGATTCTTATAACGGAGAGCTTACAGGAAGAAAAAGAATGAGGAAATTATTCTCTCTGTGAGCCATAGAAAGAACAGATGTTCTGTGTTGTATTCTTTGGTAAAGGCCTTAAATCTAACAGCACTTTATACCATAAATCTGGTACACTGAATTTCTTTACATATCTATTAATTGAAAAAAAGAATGCTGTTTTACTATGGATTTTAATACTAGGGCTATATATCACAATTGTAGAAAAAAATCCAAATTAAATCAAAACATGGCTAAATCTATAATTATACACAAAATTGGAAATTATATTAATAATGTAATGTGCACTTTTTAGGCAATGTACCTATGCGTGAAACAAATATTTCTAACTGAGGGACCTTTTACAGTAGATAATGTACACTGAAACAGTCCAGAGCAAACAAGACTTTACAAACCTTTATTGCTGACCCTAGTTTCCTTTTCACACACATTCAAAGTAAATTTTAGAAAGGCACAGCAAAACACTGAACTACAGTAGTTGAATGGGACAAATTATTCAATATTTTCTGTTGTGTTTAATTTCCACATGTGATTTTTGACATGAGATAGACCGCATAGACACTCATACCCCTATCACACCAAAAACCCAGGTCTGGCCTGGGTTATTGATCACGGTTTCAAACCATGTCCCAGCTGCTTGAAACCACATTCAGATGGGCTGCAGTTAAATTTCCGGCAGTCGGAATCATGGAGGTCAGGATACCAACGCCGGAATCCCTTCTGCTGACAATGGCGCCAGCCGGAATCCCAGCTCACAGGGGCTATTCCCAATCGTGGGTGTCCACGATACCCATAGAGTTGGAATAGAACCTGTGGTGAATGCAGCGAGCCACTGAGCCTGCAAGGGCACTCTCTGTACTCGCCATGCTGCCAGCATACTGACAGCTGGGATTCTGTTATATGTATACTGATGGCCGGCATCCTGGCCGTCAGTAATTGATACTGATCCCATTCAGACTGCAGACTATGCTTGGGTTATTCCTTTTGCTTGTGTTTGGAGATTACATACTCTCCAAGCTCTCTGTATACTAATAGGATTACCTTGGTTGTACCGTTCACACCGTGGGCTACCTGAGTCGGTGCTGGGTTTGACCCTGGTAGTGACCATAGCTGGATTCCCAAGTAACACATCCAAGGTAGACCCTTTCACATCAACCCATAAGAAGATTATAAATGTGGTGTGAAAGGGGTGTTAAAGTAATAAAGTATTTTATTAGCCACGTCAATCTAAAGTGTATGTGAACCTACTGTATGCTAAAAAGATTCTGGACCAAGGTGCAGATATGTGAACAAAGAATATCCCTCTATTTGACATTACAGTACCTACCATATTATTTGGTATTTTATAAATGTTCATAAAAAGTGCTATTGCTGCCAGTTTAGAATGTCTTTCCCTATGCCAACATTTCTTTGTCACAGTTCCTAAGAAAGATCAGCAAGTTCAACAATCTCTATTATTGTAGGTCCTGCCAAACAGTTTATAACATTCCCTCCTGTCACAAAGTCATTTAGATCTCTATAGAGCTGTGATAAGCAAAAAAACTTAGCTCTTAGACATGTATAGGATTGATTTTATACATGACCCAAAGCATGATGAGATGTTGATTACCTAATTTACATAGAAATTATATCTCTGTGCAAGCATTCTAATTCAATATATTTCAATATATTTTTCAATTATATTTCAATATATTTAATACATACTGTATGTAATAATGAAACTGCTTTGCTCTCTATGGGCAAGAGTATTATTAAAGTGCAGTGCATACATAATGTTTACATTTAAGAAAATGGCAAAAATGTATGTAAAATGTATTATATAGCAATGGGAAGTAAATAATGCAAGTTTTGGAAGTTTCATGTCAATCTGTAAAATAGAATTTAACATGCATTTGACTAGGGTGTAACTAAATTATTGTACATTGGGGGTAATTCCAAGTTGATCGCAGCAGGAAATTTTTTAGCAGTTGGGCAAAACCACGTGCACTGCAGGTGTGGCAGATATAACATTTGCAGAGAGAGTTAGATTTGGGTGGGTTATTTTATTTCTGTGCAGGGTAAACACTGGCTGCTTTATTTTTACACTGCAAATTAGATTGCAGATTGAACACACCACACCCAAATCTAACTCTCTCTGCACATGTTATATCTGCCCCCCCCCCTGCAGTGCACATGGTTTTGCCCAATTGCTAACAGAATTCCTGCTGCGATCAACTTGGAATTACCCCCACTATACAGTCTTCGTGGGAAATCTACTAAGCCCATTTTTGGCCCCATTTTAAAACTGATGGACATCACCAAAAGTTTTTTGAGCCAATTCATAGGTTTAAAATTACCACACACCCATTTGTTTAACTGGAACCTGTTTAAGGCAAAACCCACTGCAAATTAGCCGGAAACTGACACATAACTGACAGAAACCATTTAGCAGTATCTGGTTCTTTCCTATTGGTTAGCTAAACCCACATGCACAAGCTATATAATATGTACAAAACCCTGTATTCACTTAGCAAGGGTTGTTAATTGGCTGTCTAGTGTTGGCATTTTGTGGGATAGTTTTTGCAATAGCAATCAGTGAGTGATTTTGATAGTTTGTCTAGTCATATTTTGACATTTTGACTGTGTAAACATTTTACTGGTGTTGACATGTTGGGTGTCCACAGTTTAACCTTGTCAACAATATGAACATTGACATTATGGTGTACAACTTTTGACTGTTGACTTTGTTATTGTCAACATAAGGACTTAATGTCATTTTAAATTAGTGTCAAGATTAGCATAATGCTATGATTTCATCTTGTGGAGTCAAGTGGACAAAACTGCTTTTAGGTGTAATTCCAATTATGGACCAATTTTGTACAATCCATTAATGACCACAACTGCTGTGCATCAGGAATGAGCTATACAGTGGCTGCAATAAGGGAAAGCATAGGTAAATGGGCAACAGACTGCATAACCAAGAGCCTCAGCAAGGGGCAAAAGAGCCGCAACCACAGGAGCAAGATCAACTGCTAGTGTACCAGGAGTTGCAACAGCCTCTAAAGCTGTGTTCCCTTAAGCTGAAGTGGGAGATAGGAAGGAAAGAATGACAATAGCACATGACAAGGATGTGGAGGGACAACAGGAGAGCAGATGAACAATCACAATGAAGCACCTCAGGTACGCAAAATATGCAAAGGACACAGGAGCCCCAGCAGCACACACGATAATAAGAACTTGGACCAAGCTGTTAGAATGCCCACTTAATGTAAAAATTGAGAGAGCTCAGCTGGAAAGACCCATAGAGAGGAGGGGAAACCAGGTGTCCATCTTGTGAGGTATTTAGAGCTCTATATTGAACTGGTCCAGCACTAAGACTATCCAATATCACACTGGAATGGGAACTGATACCGCACTAAGACTATCCAATATGACACTGGAGGTGAACTTTCTATTGTTATGTGACCACACTGAGGCTGCATCCATGACCCTGCAACAACAAGCTGTGGCAGTCTGCATGTGGGCAGAACTACACATAGCCCCAGGACCAACCTTAGAGGATAGTATTGAAGGGCCACCACTGTAGGGGCTCCAAGACCTAACAAGGGAGATCCTCCCAATTCTCCCACTAGAATAGAGGGCCACTGCCACCGTAGAGAGGTAATTATGCTACCCAGCCTAGGAATGCCCACTAGTGTACCCAAGGCACTGTTTGATAGAGAAGATTGAATTCATCAATCAGCAGCTGTAGCAGACCAGACACTCTTGAGGACAACACAGGCTACTCACTTGCAGCTGGCTGATACACTTGCAATGCCTCACAGTTCCATCACTAAAAAGAATGCTTCTGTGTCAGTATTGCAACTGCATCTGAATCAGGTTCAATGTTTTTGTCACAATCCATGCAATACCACTACCCTCCTGTGGTGTGGCTCTCATCTCTATTGCTTCTAGAACACCCTGGTATGTGCAGTCTGTGGAGCTCAGATGATGAAGCAGCTGTGGGTAGCACCTGTAACTTCTTAATTTAAAGCTGCTTCACAAGCCTTCCTGAACCACATCATCAAGTCTACCTCTGTTACTCTTACAGTCTCCCTGTGCAAGACCAGTGAGTACCTTTGTCAAGTCATTCCTAGGTGTCTGAATCTCAGTGTATCCATGTGCTGCATTTAACTGATTTATTATACTATGTGTTACCTGCTGAATCACAGTGTTTCCATGTGGTGCATATTACACTGTATTATGGATATTATGCTACTGAGAGTTACCTGCTAAGTCCCAGTGTACCTGTGTGCTGCAGCCAACTGACTTACGGGGGGAAATCTAATAGGGTGTGAGAATCAGAAAGTGAGAGATTTTGGTAAAATTCTCCTGTTTTTTTTAAAGTGGTGATCATTTACATGGCAAAACCAGGTTGACTTTGCCATGTAAATGATTGCCACTTTAATAAAACAGGAGAATTTTACCCAGATCTCTCAATTTCTGATTCTCACACCCTATTACATTTCTCCCATGGACTTTATTTTACAGTGAGCTATCTGCAATACTTGTGTCTGTGTATTGCATGCTCCTAATGCTTGTACCAGTTTGACTTGCAATAGTCCTGCTAATCTCCAAGTGCCTCAGTTAACGAAGTACCACCTGCTTACCTTGCCCTAACCCTGCCTTATGTTCACTTATCTCTGTGGGTCTTCTAGTATTAGACACACCCACACAGGGAAATTCAAATAGAACTCTGGCATTTTTACAGTTTCTTTCACAGCTATAATAAGACACAGATTCTGTTACATGATGTGTTAACTGCATGTTTAAAGCTCCAGGTTTAATGTTAACCAGGTAATATACGTTAACCCATAGATTTGATGGTAAGGGCAGGACTCTATGGGTTAACTCACCCATTAAGGGGTCTGTTTACTAAGCCTGGGATTGAGACAAAGTTGCTGGAGATAAAGTACCAGCCAATCGGCTCCTAACTGCTATGCCACATTCTGTGCTTGAAAATTGGCTGGTACTTTATCTCCAGCAACTTTATCTCCATCCAAGGCTTAGTAAATAGACCCCTAAGTTCCATAGGATGCTTTTAAATTTAGATGCACCATCTGGGGCTTAACGCGTGGGTAGCGGCCCTTGGTTGAATAGCTCAGGGCTGGTAGATCCCATGGCTAATTGAATCTACCCCTAAGTGTATTGGATTGATTGTTTGTTTTTTAACTGTAATTTGTCAAGAAAGATACTCAGTATAGAGCAGTGGTTCTCAAACTGTGTGCATAGGCACCCTTGGGTGCCTAAGGGGACTTGCTGTGGTGCCCTGAGTTGGCGATCCAAGACCAATTCAACTTATTAATGGTCAATGTAATAGACAAAACCAGTGCTTGCGGCTTCCAAACATAAAACATGTCGACAAACAGAAGTGAATCCTGTCCCTCACACATAACTGTACCTAAGGATGACATATAAACACAATTTACTTAACTTGATATTTTTTCTAAGTTTCTCAAAAAGACATTTTTGGCCTAAGGGTCCCATGAAAACAATTCTGATACTCTAGGACGCCTTGACTCAAAAAAAGTTTGGGAATCACTGGTCTAGAGTCAATTTAATTCGGCACAAAGTCCCATCAGCAGGGGCATAACTACAACTTTGGGGGCCCAATAGCAAAATCTTGAAAGGGTCCCCCCCACCCTTATGGGTTATGGGAGCAGAGAGGAGAGTGAGAGAGAGACACTCATAGGTGGTGTCGGGGGAGAGAGAGAGAGAAAGCAAAAGGAGCAAGAAAGAGAGGGAGAGAGAGAGAGTTTCATGGAAAAAGAGGGAATGAGAAAAAGAGAGTCAGGGCTGAAAGAGAGGGTGTCAGGGAGAAAGAGAGAGAAAGGGACGAGGGGGGAAAGAGGGCATCGGAGAGAGAGAGGGTGGGAGTAAGCAAGAGTGTCAGGGAGGGAGGTACAGAGAAAGAGAGGGGAGTAAAAGAGAGTGAGAGTGAGATAGTCTCAGAGAGAAGGAGAGTGTGTCAGGGAGAGAGAGGAGCAAGTGATATAATATCAGGGAGAGAGAGAGGGGGGAACAAGCAGGAGATACATTACTTGTCCATCCTGAAAACAGCAGAAGTCTCTGATGGGGGCAGGCACTTCATGGAATTAGGCCCTGCCCACTAAATACCCGCGAATCACTGCACTGGCAGACAAGACATGGAACTAGCCAGGAAGTGCCCCCGCACTGCCCTCCCCCCCCCCCCATACATCCTACGAGTAGCTGGAAGCTGAGGGGGAGGGGGGTGCTACCGACTACAGCCGCTTTTCTCACCATGGGGGTCATTCCGAGTTGATTGCACGTATCAACTTTTTGCTGCCCGTGCAATCAACCTGACGCCTCCTATGGGGGAGTGTATTTTAGCATAGCACAGCAGCAAATGCTTGTGCAGCCCTGCTATGCTAAAAAAGTTTCAAGTAAAACAAGACCAGGGCTGCAGTGCAACGGATCCAGCGATGAAGGTCCCGGTCCTGACGTCAGACATCCGCCCTCCAAACGCCTCAACACGCATGAATTGGACTCACCACGCCTGGAAAACGGTGAGTATCCATCCCGAAACGCCTCCCGCCTGTCCGTCTTCTTGCGATAGCAAGTACAGAGAGTAAGGATGTATAAAGGACTGTCCCCAACAGGAGCACTACATGTCCCAGCAGTACAGAGAGTGAGGCTGTATAAAGGACTGTCCCTGGTGCGATCACATTTCTCATCAGGCAACGACACTCATGCGCAACGCGTCTGCCACGCATGCGCATTTCCGACCAGTTCGCACCACAGCGAAGAACCGCTTCGTGCGAACGGATCAGAATGACCCCCCATGGGTGGGGGTGAAGGGGGACTTGGAAGCAGTTCAGGCCCCATAGCAGCTGCACCCTCTGTAGGTACACCACTGCCCATCAGCACCTCATTCAATCTGCAGCAATGCAAACTTCCGGCTTGTATAAGCATACATCGGTATCACATGTGAGCTAATACAAGCAAGATTTTCCTGATATTGTGCAATGTATTAGACTTCAAGGATCACCCACTATGTGTATATTTATTTAAATTAGTAATCAGTTGGATTATGTTGCATGGTTAATAGCCACATCAGACATACTGTACAAAACACATTGGTAACCAACTGATAAAGTTATTTTGTAAGAAATAGAGTACTGACATTGGGGGTAATTCAGAGTTGATCGCAGTAGCAAATTTGTTAGTAGTTAGGCAAAACCATGGGGATCATTCCGAGTTGATCGCACGTAGCAACTTTTTGCAGCTCATGTGATCAACTAGACTCCGCCTATGGGGGAGTGTATTTTAGCATACAAGGGCTGCGAACAGGCTCGGACTGGCCCACAGGGGTACAGGGGAAACCACCGGTAGGCCCCACTGCCTGGGCCCCCACCTCCTGCTCTCTAAGGATCAGGTTCTAGACTGTGCACTTGAATTATACATTATACATATGTTACCTTATACTGGACTAAGGGGAACATTTACTAAGCAGTGATAAGAGCGGAGAAGTGAGCCAGTGGAGATATTTCCCCATCAACAAATCAGCAGCTCTGTATCATATTATAGTATGCAAATTATAGCTGTTACTTCAGTGTTGATTGGTTGATGGGGCAACTTCTCCACTGGCTCACTTCTCTGCTCTTATCACTGCTTAGTAAATGTACCCCATAGGTGTATTTTGTACAGTGCATTGCTGTTATTAATCTGTTATTAATCTGGTACATTATCATGCATGCAGCAGCTGAATTTACTGTATATATATTTATGAAGGGGCCCAAAATTTGCACTCTCTAATGGTTAGTCAAACCAATGAGGTGGCAGGCCACACCCCCTCTGCAGACTGGCCACACCCCTAACATGAGCCCCTACCACTGCATTTCCCCGGTGGGCCCTACATTCCCCAGTCCGACACTGGCTGCGAACACTTGTGCAGCCCTGCTATGCTAAAAAAGTTTTGTGTAAAAGAAGACTAGCCCTGCAGTTACTTACCCTGTTCGATGAATCCAGCGATTAAGGTCCCGGAATTGATGTCAGACATCCGCCCTCCAAACGCCTCGACACGCCTGCGTTCGGATCTCCATGCCCAGAAAACGGTGAGTAGATGTCCCCATCCGCCTTCCGCCTGTCAATCTTCTTGTGGTCCACGATGCGACCGCTTTCTTCGTTCCCGACGTCATTGCCCAGCGACTACCGTCGCTGAGCAACGACATGCCTACGCATTGCATCCACCGCGCATGCGCAGAACCGACCTGTTCGCACCACTGCGATGAACCGCAGCGTGCAAACGGGTCGGAATGACCCCCCATGTGCACTGCATGTGTGGCAGATATAACATGTGCAGAGAGAGGTAAATTTGGGTGGGTTATTTTGTTTCTGTGCAGGGTAAATACTGGCTGCTCTATTTTTACACTGCAAATTAAGATTTCAGTTTGAACACACCCCACCCAAATCTAACTCTCTCTGCACATGTTTTATCTGCCCCCCCCCTGCAGTGCACATGGTTTTGCCCAACTGCTAACAAATTTGCTGCTGTGATCAACTCTGAATTAGGCCCTATGGGGGTCATTCCGAGTTGATCGCTCACTAGCTATTTTTTGCAGTGCTGCGATCAGATAGTCGCTGCCTATAGGGGAGTGTATTTTAGCTTTGCAAGCGTGCGAATGCTTGCGCAGCCGAGCAGTACAAAAAAGTTTTGTGCAGTTTCTAAGTAGCTCTGGACTGACTCAGCCGCTGTTATCACTTCAGACTGGAATTGACGTCAGACACCCGCCCTGCAAATGCTTGGACACGCCTGCGTTTTTCCAAACACTCCCAAAAAACGGTCCGTTGACACCCATAAATGCCCTCTTTCTGTCAATCACCTTGCGATCGGCTGTGTGAATGGATTCTTTGTTAAATCCATCGCCCAGCACCGATCCTCTTTGTACCCATACGACGCGCCTGTGCATTGCGGTGCATGCGCATGTTCAGTTTTGCTGAGTTTTGACCTGATCGCAGTGCTACAAAAAATAGCTAGCGAGCGATCAACTCGGAATGACCCCCTATGTGCACTGCAGGTGTAGCAGATATAACATGTGCAGAGAGAGTTAGATTTGGGTTGGTTATTTTGTTTCTGTGCAGGCATAGCCAGATTAAGGGGGGGGGGATGCAGGGAATACTGTACCCCGGGCCCCCCTCTGTCAGTGGGCCCCCCAGGCAGAGCACACTGACATCACCAGCTTTCCCACTTATGCATCAGATTCATGAATTATCGACAGAGCTCCCCAACAAGAGGAGAGATAGGATGAAAGTGAGAGTTGTAAGTGACACAGGGTGGGATCCCTGTTTTACTTACAGCTCTCTCCACACCTAGGTGGGAGCCCTGTATAACTTACTATCTAATGAGGGTCTAGAGAGACACACACAAACACACACAGAGTCCTCCTGATTCCTGTCCCAGTGTGTAAGTAGTACAGAGGCTGCTGCTATTCTTGCATGTGACAAGATAAATTATAGATTTTATTTTTCTATGTGTATTATAAGGTTGTTTAAGTTGTCTTTGTTCCAATACAAGAACATTTTATATAATAGTTGTCTTTCAATTAGATGGAGCGATAAACAATACCCAAGTATTAATAAACTATTAGTTTAAATCTAACATACACCATTGGGCTAAACTTAATATACACAATCCATACATCCCAACATCACCCATTCCAGGATGGACAATATGCTCACTACTTGGACTTTCTTCTTAATTTATGACTGCAATCACCTGTGTTGAAATACCTTTCTTATCAATTAAATAATTTAACACAGGTGACTACAATCATATATTAAGAGGGAAGTCCATGTAAAGAGCATGTTGTCCCTCCTGGAATGGGTCATGTTGGAAGGTATGCACAATCTTATACACAGCCCCCCCCCTTCTAAAGTGCCCCAGGCACCCCCAAGGCTTAATCTGGCCCTGTGTACAGGGTAAATACTGGCTGCTTTATTTTTACACTGCAATTTAGATTTCAGTTTTAACACACCCCACCCAAATCTAACTCTCTCTGCACATGTTATCCTGCCCCCCCTGCAATGCACATGGTTTTTACCCAACTGCTAACAAATTTGCTGCTGCGATCAATTCTGAATTAGGCCCATTATTAGAAAACCATGCTAAACCTTCTTGACACATATATCAAAGAATACATTTTGCAAGTTTTCTATTAAGTAGCCATTGAATACTAGATTCAGTTCTACTGGTATCTATTATAACCAGTTTTTCTATCCCCTTGAGTTCCAATTAAGTCCTTAAGCATCAAATGATATGTTAATGTTCTGCAAAAAAATCCTAATTAGATGTTAATTGCTCACATAATTGTGAAATAATTAGATTCGATTTGCATATTCGCAAAAGGTGCTCAGATCTGATGATGAATTATTATATAGTGAAATAATTTTAAAAAACATAAATATTTAGCAAATATTCTATGAAACAAAATAACAATACATGTCATGTAAAATTGTGTCTATATCATTAATTTTGCATTATCTATATATAAATTAAACAGTATATTAATTTCTGTAACTACAACTAAGGTCTAGGAAAGCACAGACCTAATGTATCAATGTAAAAAGAATGAACAGTAACTGTATTGCAGTCTACATTTTTTTTTTCTCTGGATATCTGGTAAAAAAATTTAAAAAAATAAAGCTGGCATCGTACAGTCCTATCCCACCACACTGTTCATGCTCTGAACAACAGTATCCATCTCCAGTTTATCTGTGCACATGGACATGTTCAGCTGGTTGACAGGAAGGCTCATCAGTTAGGTTACATAGGGGGCCTGTTCATGTGGTCTTCTGACTGCCCACACCGACTGACAGCTGTCATGTGCCAACAGGATGTTTGCATAAGCCTAAAAATGATTAGAACATTTATAAAAAAAAAAGTCATTATGAAATACTGCCCAATTTTCTGTTACATCTGACTAGCTATGTACAGTACCTGGTTAGAATTAAGTAGAGAGGTTTGGGTTATAACGTATATAAGAATAGACAAGGGAAAAAACAGTCCAGGCAGTAAATACTGTAATTGCAAACTCTTTTTTTTTTTTTGGCATGCAATATCACATTTATTTAGCAAAAGTATATAATATTAAGGGGCTGATTCTGAGTCCGGAGTAAGGCAAAAAAAAAAAGTAAGTAACTTTACACCTGGATAAACCACTGCAATGGGTGCATACATTCTTTTATTTTTATATTTGAATGTGGGTAAATGCTGGCTGCTTTTGCATGTAGCCCACAAGTGCTAGACAGCTTAATTTTTAGTCTTACACTGCATTTTAAACATGCCCCATCTGTAATGCTACTATACATGGTTTGACAAGGTGCACAGTGTTTATTTTGTTTATTGTAGCTCTTAAATCAGCCTGTAACTATTTATATAAAATAATTTAAGAATAATTCAAATGGTAATTTATGCACAAATTGAGATTGTCACATAACTAAAACTACTTGTTGACAGAAAAAATGACAGAAAAAAATGTTATAATCTGCTCAGTATTTAAAGATGCAAAAAAATCTGCTGCGTAAACCTACAGTACATATGAAAGAATCGCCACAATCTGGTGGAGCAAAATGTAACACTCCACTGCTATAGAGTGACACTCATCAATTGTGTCCAGTGGATTAGGTAGTTTCGGAAAATCATGTACACTGCAACAGGGGTGCTTTCTCTTTATTCCTTGGCAAAGAGGTGGAGGCAACCCAATCCCAAATGCATTAATTCAATTAATTAATTTATTTATTTTATTAATTTATTTATTTATTTAACTGCTACTTATGGTCCTTTGAGGATTAAACAATCCAGTAAATAGGTAAATTAGACAACTCTATCAATACTGCAAAATTGTAATCATAAATGTCAATATATTCATCTATGCAGTGGCGTAAGTTTGTCCCATGCGCCCAGAGGGCAAGATAAATGTTGGTGCCCCCCTATAGATAGCTAGATAGATAAAAAGAGAAAGGTGGGGGGGGGGGGGTGAGGGAGAGAGAGGAGGAGAAAGGGGAGAATGAAAGAGAGATAAGGTATCAAGGTAGAGCGAGGAGCAAGAGAGAGAGGGTATCAGAGAAAGACAGGGGGGTCAGAGAATGTGGGGGAAGAAGAGGGGGAGATAGCGAGACAGTGTCAGGGATAGAGATGGGGTGAGAGAGAGGGTGTCAGGAAGAGAGACAGAGAGAGGCATGCAAGAGAGAGGGTGTCAGGGAAAGTGAGGGAATGAGAGAAAGAGAAAGGAGAGTGAGAGAGTATCAGGGATAGAGAGAGAGGGGTGTCAGGAAGAGAGAGACCAAGAGAGGAGCGAGAAAGAAAGAAGGTATCAGGGAAAGTGAGAGAATATGAGATGGCAGAGCGAGAGGGTGTCAGGGATGGAAAAAGAAAGATAAGCACCCTCACTGACTTGTAGGTGGGGGTAGGTTGATCTTGAACACACAAGGGTGAAGACCAGTGGGGGTGGGCTTTATAATCCATATTTTCAGGAGGGGGTGGTCATTTCTGAGGGGGATAGCTCCGCAGACTGGGGTGTCTAAATATTAGATTTCACCGGTTCCTGAATAAGAGAGACTCAGCTATCGGATGGTACCTGGGTCAAGTAGATCTGGCCGGTGTTTCCAGAGATATCAGGGGTCAAAGGTCAAACAAATGCTACCAAGGAAACTGGATTTATCTCTAATGTGGAGCTGGCACTAGAACACGGTGCTTGAAGCAGGATATTTCCGGTTCTATTAGGGATAGAAACTTGGATCCAGGATCACCTGGAAGCTAAGAGTCTCCTTTAAATTTCGAGTGTCTCGAGCAAACTCTAAGTTTTACAGAACCAGAGATTTCCAGCCAAGACAAGGATTAAATGTTCCACAAACAGAGAGCTCATTTAATTTCCCCATAGATAATGCATGGTCCCGCCTACTTTGCAGCCAGATATCTCCGTGACCCCTGGTTCTATCAAAAATCAAACAACGGTTCCAAAAAGCAGGGACTCTCCTCTTTCAGGGGACACCCAGGTCGCCAGGATCGGACTGGAAATGCCAGAATGGGAAGAGACTGACACAAGGGTCCCCCTGGAGCCTGTCTCCGGTCAGGAAAAAAATGCGGTTTTATAGTTTTGCAGGCAGATATCTCCGCGGCCCATGGGTCTATCAACAAGCTGACAATGGTTCCCAAAAGCTGGAAATCTCACCTTTCAGGGGACATCCAGACCTTCGGGATTGAACAGGATCATACAAAATGGCTGGCCTTTCAGGATAGGGGATATGTATGGTCCTATGCCGGTTACTGTTATGCATCCTGTACCCCCTTCACAGCAGGAGCCCTATTGTCTCTGGCATTTCTGCCTCTGATCAGTGTTGTTTGTCCAGGAGAGGGAAGTGAGAAAGGTGACAATGTCCGTGGCTGGAGAAGGTATGTATGAGCATCAGCGGAGATGGGCAGCGGGTGAGCTGGCTGACACTGCTGGTGGGCGTTACACTGGGAAGCATTAGCGAATTTACTGCTAGACAATTAAGCACTGGCCAGGCCCCCTGGACCTATCGGGCCCTAGGCAGCTGCTTTGGTTTCCTAGCAGTAAATCCGCTCCTGGGTGGGAGGCAATGGAGAAGTGCCCCCTGCAGGTCAGGAGCTGACACCATTGCCTCCCACAGTTCTGCCACTGCATCTATGCTTTGATATAGCAAGCTTTAGCTTTATGCATTGTTATTAATACCTCTTTACTCACAATCTATCTTAAAATATGTGCTTTTAGTTATTGTTGCCAGCTGGCTCTATATTTACTCATCAATAAAGTACTGTTGCCATGTCTGTGCTTAAGACATGTACTAGCAGTAGGCATGAATTGTCCCATTTCCTTGTAAGTACAGTATGCTGCAGTATAAACTATTGGCCTAATTCAGTAAGGATTGTAGATTATGCTTTTTGGCAGATTTTGCAATCGCATGCTGACGGCCGCCCATCACAGGGCAAGGCTATCCAGCATGCTACCGACCGACCGCCCACCCACTGAGATCACACTGTAATTGTGATTGCACCGCAATTACAGCGTGGTCAAAGAAACTGTGGATGCCTGCTGCCGGTGCATCCTGGCTGCGACGGCAGGAGTCCCGCCACCATTTTTTAGACCGTAGCGGCTGCGTGTGTCATCACTTAGCCACCCCTAAAATGCCACCAACACACCCCCATTTCCCCAAAGCCACCCCAAAAATGCTCGGTCACCATCCCCCTCCTCCTCCTGCCCGCCCACTGAACGCCCTTGCATTCCAATCAGGCATAGGAGTACGCAGTTAATGCAGACCGACCACATTAACTATGGGTGCATGCGCAGGACGGGATCTGCGCATAAGCATGGGAGGTCTGTCACTGAAATTGTGGTGGCAATGTGACCTGAATCAGCCCCTATATCTGTACCTTCCACTGAAATGGTAACCATTAACTGCAGTAAGCACATCAAGTTTAGAAACATTTTGTTCTCTGCTTTCTTGTTCTGCCACTTTGATGAACATTGAACCTCCCACATCAGCAGTGAATTATATTTACATATATAATCTGTAGCGGACTTGTATTATATTGAAGATGTCCTCACACACTGCAGAATACATATGATTTACTGGCAGGTGGTATGTTAGCTGGCACTATACCGACAGCGGCATCCCATCTGTCTGAATCCCAACAGCGATGCAACAAGTCCCCTCACGTGCTGGCTGTGCTCCCCACGATTCAGGGAGTGGATTGCTTAGCTCGCCATAGGTTATATTCCCACTCACTTGGTGGCATGGACCAACCATCCAAGTGGGAATACCCCGCTTTCATAGGGATTCCGTCCAGGGGCATTTCTCGAGCTGTTGGGTTTCACGTATCGGTCTCCCGAATGCTGGGATCCCGACAGCCGGTGTATTAACTGCATCCACTTTGTGAAACATTACTATGGGCCTATAGTAATTCAGATCTGATTGCAGCAGGAAATTTGTTAGCCAATGGGAAAAACCACGTGCACTGCAGAGAGGGGGGGGGGGGGGGGGCCAGATATAACATTTGCAGAGAGAGTAAGATTTGGGTGAGTTATATTGTTTGTGTGCAGGGTAAATGCTGGCTGCATTATTTTTACACTGCAATTTAGATTTCAGTCTAACGCTAACTCTCTCTGCACATGTTATATCTGCCCCACCTGCATTGCACACGGTTTTGCCCATTGGAGAAAAATGTTGCTACTGCGATCAGGTCTGCAGTAGGCCCTTTGTCTACCATTAATAAAGAGATGAGGTTATATCCACTTCAGTGAATGATATTTACTCTATTCAGCAGTCATTAGTGCAGATCACAAACTACTATAGAAATTCATATCACTACCTTTAAAGATGCATTTTTTTTTGGATTGTCCCGCTGACCCACCCACAGGCAGGGGGAGGTTGGGTGGAGACATGCCGACACTGCTGCTCTCAGTGCAAGCGCCTGTCATCCATGCACATGCTGCCGGCTCTGACTCTAGGTTGGTGGCTGTCCTGCAGCCACCATGATGAAAAATGGGGGCATGACTTGTAGATTCCTCATTCCTATTAGGCCATGCCCCCTCAATGTTAAGCCACATCTTCTTATTTTTGGATCATGTGGTAGGCGCATGCCAACATCCCAGGTAGGCCACCTTAAAAGTTGGGAGGCATGCATGAGTGCTGAGGTGATGCCAACCTTAGCTCACTAGCAGTCTCCTCTGCATATATAAGCTTCTCACCAGCACCACCCTCCTGGAATATTATATAAGTATCAGTGATAAAATTGGGGCTGATTCTGAGTTGGGAGTAAAGCAAAAAGTGCAAGTAACTTGGACCATGGTTAAAGCATGTTGCACTGCTGGTGCAGATCTAAATGGTGCAGAGAGACTGATGTGTGTATTTACTAAATTGTGTGTGGGTATTTAGAAGTGGATATGTTGCCCATAGCAATTAATCAGATTCTAGCTAACATCTTCTAAACATTCCTTGATAAATGACAAGTACAATTTGATTGGTTGCGATGGGTAACATCTCCACTTCTGAAAACCTGACCTTTAGTAAATACAGTATACCCCTTTGGTGGATATTTTTTCTAAATGGTTGAATTTCAATGGATAGGAATCGATCTAAATCGATGTTGGATATTAAGAGCTAAAACACACATTGACTAACTTTTAAAAATCAGTAAAAAAATCATCTGTTAGTCAATGTGTGTTTTAGCCCCTGCAACCCAATATCAATTGAGATTGATTTTCATCAATTTGAAATTACTAAAAAATTATTGATCGACCTTCAGAAAATAAACCCCTTAGATTTGAGAGGAGCATGTCAAAATACAGTTCTATATTGCAGTGTAAAATAATACTGCCCAACATTTGTGGCCTAACATGCAAAAGCAGACCGTGTTTACCCTCCATGCAAAAATAATGTACTACGGGCCTAATTCAAGGTTGATTGCAAAACAACAGGTGGGGCAGATATAAAAGGTGCAGAGAGAGTTAGATTTGGATGGGGTGTGTTCAAACTGAATTCTAAATTGCACAGAAAAAAAAATAACCAACCCAAATCTAACTCCCTCTTTACATTATAGCTGCCCCACCTGCAGTGCACATGGTTTTGCCCATTAGAAGAAAATGTTGATTTGCAATCAACCTTGAATTATGCCCAATTTGCAGTGCTTGTTTCATATACAGAGTTACTTGCTATTTTTGAAGCATCAACTCTCTTCTCCACACTCTACCAGACACACTAAATGGGTGATATGGAGGTAGAGGGAGGTGGTGGCGAGGCACTACTATTACTCTGTGGCATTAAGTGTACATGCCTTCAACTACTACTACTGTGTAGCTTAATGAGTAAGGGGTGTTACCACTCTGTGACATTATGTGTCACTACTATTATTATTATGTGGCACTACTACTTCTGGGTGGCTTAATGAACATGGGGTGTTACTACTGTGTCGGCATTATATGTAAGGGGCACTACTACTACTACTGTGTGGCGTACTGTGCAAGGTGCAGTACTACTGTGTGGCATAATGTGTAAGGGGTACTACTACTAGTGTTGTGGCCTGCAAGGACAGAATATCTGGTGAGGCCATGCCCCTTGTAGTGAGAGCACACCCCAGGAGTGAGTTCGCCTTCAGAGTTCACAAATATACCTATCACTAACCACCCAACCTATCCCTATCATCCCTTTCATTTTCTTCTGGATCTGCCCATGGTTAGTAGTACAGTAAAATAGAGGAATCAAAGTCAAAAGATTGGCTTACTGATTGCACAGCCCTACAGTCAAACTGAATTTGTCAACTGCTGGAATTCATGCTTGTTACTTTACTTCATTTTATTTGTAACTTTTGGTGGTCGTTCTGACCCGATCGCACGCTGCGCTTCTTCACAGCCATGTGATCGGGTCGGAACTGCGCATGCGCTGTGGCTGCATTGCGCAGGTAGGCAGCGATGCCTCCAACGAAGAAAGCGGATGCAGCGGCGACCGCAAGAAGATTGACAGGAGGAAGGCGGATCCGGGCGTCAACTCACTGTTTTTGGGGCGTGGAGATCCAAACGCAGGCGTGTAAAGATGTTTGGAGGGCGGATGTCTGATGTAAATTCCGGGACCTGCAATGCTGAAGTTATTGCACAGGGTGAGTAACTCTTACCCTAGTCTACTTCTGCACAAAACTTTTTCTGCATAGCCGGGATGCACAAGCGTTAGCAGCCTTGCTATGCAAAAATCCACTCCCCCATAGGCGGCATCTAGTTGATTGCACGGGCAGCAAAAAGTTGCTACTTGCAATCATCTCGGAATGACCTCCTTTGTTACAGCATTCCAATCAATATGTCCCTTCTATACAAGATACCCACTGCTGCTATAATGTCAAGTCTGGTGATGGCAGCTATGTAGAGCAATTTTCCTATTGCTTTGCTGGGTTGATTTATTATCTGGTAGGGAAATACCTTGATTGATCATTTTGTTTCTGTAATTAGTTTCAGTGAGAGTACAGTACTTCATGGTTTTGCATTTTACTTCTAAGAATCTTCAATTATTTTTTGTATATTCCAGCTTTAATTAAGAAATAAACATATTCTACTGTTTCCACTTGAATAACAAGTTTGCATTGCTGATGTCCCTGGTTTATGGCCTGTAGTATTACAAGAGTTCCACTTAAATGAGTAGTTAGATTAATATCTTAGTCTGCCTGCATTGCTCCTCACAAAATTCTCCTTATGAAACGTTCATTTATTGTTAAATACCATGCTCTCACAGTATACAACTCCAGCCATTTTACAATTGATGAAATTAAGCATGATGTGCCTATGGTGATAAATGTCCTCAAATTCAGTTGTATGGTGTATGTAATTGCACGCTTTACAATCTCTACACTTAAAAGACCCTTCGATTGTTGGTTTCCTTTCCTTCTGTACGTTTCGGCTCCAGACCAGTTTATCTTTAAGATTAGATGACTGTCTCCAACTCATATATTTTTTTCTTTATCCAGATCAGGAACTTGCTTAAGTATTTACCAATGTATTTGAAGTATATCCTGTATTTCACACCATTCTATACAGTAATCCCCTACAAAAATGCAAAATGGGCCACTTCTGATTCTGTAGATTAATCTTGTTGGAATACAGAGGAGCATTTCTACTCTTCTTCCTCACTGCATACTGAGCAATTAATAAAATTACCCTTCTACTATATACTTGATTAATAAGTCAATTGATAAGTTCTTGAGATCTTATCTCAAACTGATGTGTCTGAACAATTTTCCTCAATTGCAGGAACTAACCTTTGGGAATTACTGTAAGTACAGGTTGTAAATTACATCAGGGAAATGCGGTGAGGTAAATGGCTGGGAAGGCATGGCTATTACCAGAGCCAGTTTTACACAAAATATATGAGTCAAAGGGTTCATGTGGACATTATACAAAGATGCTGCAGTATATATTGCTGGAAATTTGGTAAGTTTTGATCAGAAATGTGAGGAAAAGATTGGCAGGGGAGGCACTGCTTCACCTGCCATATACTTTTTGCTCCAGAGTTTTGACTATAAAAATCATTAGAATAATACAAAGTAGATATTTTTGTTAGATATTCTTTGCATTTTTCATATACCTTTTATATAATCAAAACTCTGACATACTGTATATGTTAGTATGACAAGAAAGGTTCAGCCTCACCTGCCTCACCTCACTGCTAGACATACAGTATGCAACACACTGTGGGTCGCTGTATGTTTTCTGTAAAGATCCGTAACAATCCAACCATCATCAATCCTACATATTTTCAAATCAAGGAATGTAATCTCCTTCTCACTGATCTCATAAGTGAGTCTGAGGTTCAAATCATTCAGATTGAGGAAATCAATAAACCTGATGAATTTGTCCTTTGGACCATCCCATAAAAATAGAAAGGTGCGTGTATATACCTCATCCATAAAATGACATGTTTGCTGTATTTTTCATTATCCTCATTTGTGACCAGGGTATTCTGCCACCATCCACACTAGATGTTGGCATACATATTGGCACAAGCCACCCCCATCACTATGTCCTTATTTTTCAGATACATTTTGTCATTAAAAATGTATGTATTCAAATCAAAGGTAAGTAATTTTATGAGAAAGTAACTTAAATTTCTCATTGCCTCTTTTTCAAGGAAATGTCTTACAGATTGAATGCCCATTTCATGTTTCATACTGGTATAAGGTGATTCTACATTACATGTTGCCAGTAGAACCCCTTCATCAGTATGAATTTCATACAATTTCCATAAAAAGTTGTGTCCTCTGTGTAAGAAGGTAAATTCACACCATATTTTGTGAGGTAAGTATAAAGAAATATGGCTTGTTCTATCAGAAACTTAATACCAGACATGATTGGACTTCCTGGAGGTAAAGGCTCATGTTTATGTATTTAGGTAACATATAAAAGGTGGCTATCACCGGTTCTCCTACTTCCTGCATAAACATATAACAAAATTTACATGAGTGGAGTGTAATGAAAATTGATTAAAAGATCTTGCCAAGCAATGTGAATGAAGTTAATCATAATCAAAATTGAGAAATGTCATTAAGTGAACATATTTAATAATTATTGTTTTACCTGATGTTATACACTAACATCCTATACCTAAATACAATTTGTGCAACATTTATAATAGTTAAAACCTGTGGTATAACAAATACAGTACTATGATTATGCACGACTGAGATCAGATGCTATCGGTCAACACTTACTGTATAACAGGACTATGGAAAGAGACACACAGACATACAGTAATTGAGAGAGAAGTGTTTATTATTTTTATTATCTAATATTTACTTATTTTCACTGCTTTCTTTTTTATCACTATTTTCACATATATTTTGCTAGTTTTTATACTACGTTAATTAAAATGCTAATAAAGGTTATATTTTAATCATTTTTTTATATCTAGACTTCTACCATTTAATATACAGATGTGTCCACATACATCTTTGCTATATCCCACCATGTATGGCACAGTTTTGCATGGCACAGTTTTGAATTTTAAAATTTTTGTTTGCCGTAATAGAATATGTATAAAGTAACATATTAAAGAGGCAAATTCAGAAAAATCACAAAGCATGGCTACATCTCTGAGTCTATGGCATATAGACTCAGAGATTTAGCCATGCTTTGTGATTTTTCTGAATTGCCTCTTTAATATGTTACTTTATACATATTCTATTACGGCAAACAAAAATTTTCAAATTCATCCACTCGCTACTCGTGAAAAACAGCTTAGCCGTGTTTTGCATGTTGTGCCAAATTTGTAAAAAAGCAAAGATGTAAGTGGACACATCTGGTATTTGTGGAATACCAATTAACACCATTCCAGTGAGTGCCCTACATAGGAGTACTTTTTTCTTTTTGCCTATTGTAAGGGAATACACACTATTTACTGGCTGGCGGGATGCCGGCTGTCAAGATCCCGACAGCGGCATCCTGTCTGCCAGAATTCCGGCAGTGGAGCAAGTGCAAAGAGGTTCCTTGCTGGCTTGCTGCACTCATCACACTGCAGGCTTGAAAGCTCACTGTGCTCACCACAGGTTCTATTCTCACTCTATGGGGGTCATTCTGAATTTATCGCTCGTAAGCAGTTTTTAACAGCCGTGCAAACGCATTGCCGCCGCCCACTGGGGAGTGTATTTTCGCTTTGCAGAAGTGCGAACGCTTGTGCAGCAGAGCGCCTGCAAAATCTTTTTGTGCAAAACAAGACCAGCCCTGTAGTTACTCTTCGTATGCGTTGATTCTAACGATGGTGGGACGGCTTTTGACATCACACACCGGCCCAGCGTTCGCCCAGCCACGCCTGTGTTTTCCCCGACACGCCTGCATTTTTCTAAGCATTCCCTAAAAACGGTAGGTTGACACCCAGAAACACCCACTTCATGTCAATCTTCCTGCGTTGTGCCGTGCGAATGAAAGCTTTGGTAGAACCTGTGCAAAACCACGAAGGACTTTGTACCTGTACGTCGCGTGTGCACATTGCGGTGCATACGCATGAGCAGAAATGCCAATTTTTAGCCTGATTGCTGCACTGCGAACAACGAGCTAGCGATCAACTCGGAATGACCCCCTATGTGTGTTGCGGACACCCACGAGTAGGAATAACCCCAGTGTGCTGGGATTCGGGCTGTCGGCACTGTCGGCTGTCGGGATCCTGGCCGCCAGAATCCCGACAACTGGCAAATTGATTACATCCCTGTATAAGAAGTTTTTAAGTTGTTCTTATGTCCTGTAAATTAATGGCTCACACAATCAGACACAGCCTCCCCTGCAGCACTTTCACATGGTGGGCTCCACTTTACACACACCTCCGGGCCTGGTAACCATAAAGGAGGAGGAGTTGGACTATTACTTTCCAAATCTTTTGCACACACTGTTCTACCACAGGTTCCATCACTTACATTTACATCATTTGAAGTACATTCCATCAGGGTTTACTCTCCTTTCTCTCTACATGTTGCAGCTATCTATTGCCCACCTGGGCATCCCAAACAATTTCTGGATGATTTTTTCTGCCTGGCTCCCTCACTTCCTATCCTCTGATGACATCATCATCATCATGGGTGATTTCAATATTGCTATTGATTGTCCAAAATCTGCTTCTCACGCCTCCAAACTACTCTCTCTAACCTCCTCTCTCGACCTCTTCCAATGGACTGACTCCTCTACTCATCTGGAGGGCCACTGCCTTGATCTAGTATTCACAAGACTATGCTCCATTTCTAAACTCACTAAAACTCCTTTCCCCCTCTCAGATCACAACCTTATCACCTGCATGTTCTCCGCATCAATTCAAACTCTGTGTTGCTGAAGTCCTCCAATCCTCCTCAAACCCCCAGAAATACTAACACAATTAATCTTCAAGCACTTTCCACCTCACTCCAAAAACTGCTTTCACCTATTTCTGCATTCACCTCTCCTGAGATGGCTGTATCACACCTGAATGAGACTCTAGAACTAGCTCTTGATGAAGTGGCTCAAGCTACCCATCACACTCCATGTAGGCCTAGATGTCAACCATGGTACTCTAAATTAACAAGACAACTACAAAAACTCACACGTAAATTTGAACATCAGTGTCATAAATCTCGTATTTCAAGCGACTTCCTCACATTCAAGACTGTCTACCACTCTTTTTTCCAATATATATTTTATTGAGGTTCAGAAAATATAACAATCAATGTCAGAAATAAGCATAGTACCCATTCTAAAATAAAGACTAATAAGGTCCAAGACCTTCAAGTTGTGTGGACAACGGGATATAAAGCAAAAGCTCATTTTTTCATTTTCTAGTACAAAATAGAAGAACTGTAGATGACAGTGTTATAGAAGTCTTGGAAAAGCCAAATCATAGAGCTATCTATCACCAATTTGATACAAAAACAAGAATGCAAACAGTACAAACCATACAACATACTAATACGTTCTCTCCGTTGCGGAACGAGTAACTAAAAAATAAAAGAAACAAAAAGACATAGAAAAAACAATAGAAAAAACAATACCTGCCAGGGTGAGGGAACTGCCGACCCATCCATGGAGATATCAACAGAGCGAGAGAAGATATGTAGACAACGGAGAATAATAGAGAGGGTGTAGAGGGAAGGGATAAGGAAGGTCAAGGGAAGCGGCAGCAAGAAACGCAGCAGTAGAGAGAGGAAAACCAGAAGAGCAAAGAAGTGGAGAGGATTACGTGGTTACGGGAGAGAAATGGGAGGGCCATCAGATAAAAGTTGGTGTCCATACCATGTGGTGCATTGAAAACTTTGTTTGACAGCTAATTTTGTTAGGGTGGGCAATCTATTAATAAATCGTCCCCAACATTTAAACAATGCAGGAGTTAGTAATTCTTTATTTAGAGACGTTTCCAGCCAGTCCATTGTGAATAGGTAGAGGAGTCTAGAGGTAGCTAGTGGCAGTGTGGGGGGGTTGTTGGAGATCCATTGCTGGAGCATAGCTATCCTGCCTACCGCTGAGAGAATCACTATCAATTTCGTGTCCTGGGGGAAAGGTCAGGTTGATCCAGGGTATGACCAAAGAGAGCCCAAGGGACAGTGCATTGGAAGTGGAGACCTAACTCGGAGGCACCATATATCTGTAGTTCAGCCCAAAACTCTTGACTGTGGGGGCAGTGCCAAAAGCAATGCATAAGATCAGCTACTGGCGCAGAGCATTTCAAGCATTTTGCAGAGTCAGATAAACCCATCAAATGACTCCTCTTTGGGGAGATATAGGCTCTATGTAATATCTTGTAGGACATTTCCCGATATAAACTAGCCGGAATAAGTTTAAAGG
Source organism: Pseudophryne corroboree (assembly GCF_028390025.1). Classification (NCBI taxonomy): domain Eukaryota; kingdom Metazoa; phylum Chordata; class Amphibia; order Anura; family Myobatrachidae; genus Pseudophryne; species Pseudophryne corroboree. Next base: position 379,608,533 of record NC_086444.1, on the reverse strand, counting down.
AGGTTGTAAAACTGTCCATTATGGCTTCTGAGGACATGGAAGGAATGTGAGATGACCGTGTCTGTACTTGGGGCAGTTCAGCAGTGGGGATATGTTCTACTCGAATGCGGGCATATAGAGATGAGATGGAGCATGTCCCGGAGCGCAGAAGCGCGTCTACGCTGTTAACAAAGTCTGATGAGCTGAGATGGGAGAGGACTGAATGTACATAGTGTGAAGCTTGAATAAGTAGAATCCGTGGTTAGGGTTAATGTCATATTTGGTTAGTGCTTCAGTAAAATCACTGACTCGTGTAAGACCAGCAGTATGCCAAGCATTGAAAGGATGTGAGGCCTGACCCAGTTGAAAGTGTAGGTTACCAAGGAGAGGAAGAAATAGGGAGTAGGTGTGCTGTAATTTTAGAGATTTCCTAGATAATCTCCATGCCACCGCAGTGGAAGTTAGGAGTATATTGTCTAGAAAAGTAGCTGGTAAGTCAGATTTGGATGCATGTAGGAAAAAGCTAAGATGCAGAGGGGTGTAGAGTTGGGAGTTAATTAGCGAATTGGTAAAGACCGGTGTACCCATGAGCCAATCCACTGCGAAACGAAGAAGACAGGCTCTGTTGTATTGCTCTATGTCCGGCAGATTCAGCCCCCCATTCTGTACCGTCTGAGATAATTTAAAGAGGCTTATTCTGGTTCTTTTTACTGGCCCAGATGAATTTAGAAATAGACGAGTTAAGGAGAGAGAGGTCAGATTAAGAGAGCAGGACAGGTACCATCTGAAGGACATAGAGCAATTCGGGGACGCTAGCCATCTTCACCAGATTACAGCGACCCATAAGATTAAGGGGCAGTTTTTGCCATAGCACCAATTCAGTTTGGATTTTAGCGAGGATGGGATGTATGTTGTCAGAGTAAAGACAAGCAGGCTCAGAAGGAAGAAGGACTCCAAGATATGTAATATGGGCGGGGGCCCACCGAAATGGAAAAGGAGTGTCCCATCCTGTAGTGATCTGGGGAAAAATAGCCAATGCCTCTGATTTATCAAAATTAATCGAGAACCCTGTAAAGGAGGAAAAACAAGAGATAGCATTCTGTAATGCCATGACGGATTGTCTCGGGTTGGAGGTGAGAAGAAGGATGTCATCTGCGAATGCCATCAATTTAACCTCTCTGTCGACAATTTTAACACCTCGAAAAACAGGGAGATTAAGGATGTAACGTATAAAAGGCTCTAGAGCTAGATTAAAGAGGAGGGGGGAAAGAGGGCAGCCCTGTCTGGTCCCTCTTTCAAGGATAAAGGGAGATGAGGAAATGTTATTGACTATCACCTGCGCATTAGGGGCATCATAAAGGGAGTCAACAAGGCCTTGAAAGTTATCACCATATTGCTGATATGATAAAACTCTTGCGAGGTGAGACCAGGCAATCTTATCAAAAGCCTTTTCCGCGTCAAGGTTTATTAGGATATTATCCATGAGATTATGAGTACGTTATGGCCGCCAAGGCGGTTCTGATGCTCTGTACAGATTGTCTATGTCTAATGAAGCCCAGCTGTACAGGCGATATAATACGAGAGAGACAGAGCTATAACCTATTGGCCATCAAATTTGTAAGGATTTTAAAATCCTGATTAAGGAGGGAAATCGGCCTGTAAGAGCCAGGTAGAGAGGGGTCCTTCCACGTTTCGCTATGACTATAATCGTGGCCTCATTAAATCTAATTGGGGTTTGTTTGGAGGTAAGGATATGATTATAAAGAGACGTGAGGGTAGGGGCCAGCTCATCACGAAGCATTTTATAAAACTCTGCGCCAAAGCCATCAGGACCGGGGCTTTTGTTATTCGGTAAAGTCTTGATAACGTCAACAACTTCCTCGACCTTGACCGGACTCTCTAGAGAGTCTCTCTCCTCCTGAGTCAAAATGGGAAGAGCAGCCTCCTCCAGAAAAGAGAGGTTGGCATCCAAGTCGTCAGGGCCCTTGGCCTACAGAGATTGATAAAAGTCTCTAAATTTAGTGCAAATGATTTTGGGGTCGGAACTCAGCGTGCCCAAGCTGTTGATTGCGTTTACCCATGTGCGGGCTTTAGGACCTTTAATCATATTGGCCAGCAATTTGCCTGATTTATTGCTCCACCTATGGAGCCTGTTATGTTGATAATCACAGGACAATTGGGCACGTTCCGTGAAGAATGTGTCATAGACAAGTTTGGCTGAGAGATAAGCCTCTTTGTGGGTGGGGGTATCATGCTGGGTATACCTCCTATATGCAGAGGTAAGCGTGGTACTTAAGGACTGTAATTGAGAAGAAAACTTCTTCCATCTAGAGTGAGTGTATGACATAACATGTCCTCAGAGGACGGCCTTAGCCGCTCCCCAGAAGACTGGTGAGTCTAGACTCTGATCGTTGTTATCCAAAGTATAGATGAGCCAAGATTGCTTCATATAGAGAAGGAAATCAGTAGATTGTCGTACATAGGCAGGGAAACGCCAATGGGGTGGACTGCAGGGGGACATGGCTAGTTGGATATGGAGAGATATAGGGGCATGGTCGGATATAATGATGTTGTCAATGGAGGTGTGGGTAACTTTGGAAAGGAGGTGAGTGGCAGTAAAGATATAATCAATTCGAGAGTGAGAAGAATGAGGATGGGAATAGAAAGAAAAGTCCTTCTGAGTGGGATGGAGTATCTGCCAGGGGTCCAAGAGGTCTGACTGGGAGCAGAAGGAAGATAGAAGTTGTGTGAGAATCATAGCAGTGGAGGCACTTACCCTGGATCTGTCCATGGATGGGTCGACCACTAAATTGAAGTCTCCGCTGACAATTAAATTCTGGCTGCCTCGTTAAAAGGTCTACAAAGAAAGAATCGGGTGAGATGTTGGGTGCATAGAGGTTGAGAAGGGTATATACAACATCATTAATACATACGTCTAATAACAGAAATCTACCCTCAAGGTCATAGAGCTTTCTCAGTATAGAATATTGGAGATTGGCGTAAAACAGTATCGCAACCCCAATATACTTAGAATGGTATGGAGATGAGATACCCTACGAGCCCCTTGGATAGGAAAATGTATGTCTAGGATCGTCTAACCAGTGGGTCTCTTGGAGGAACATGTCTACCACTCTTATAGAAATGCCCTGGACACTGCCAAACAAACATATTTCCAAACTCTTATCTCTGCTCAAGCCTCTAACCCCAAATTACTCATTAATACATTTAAATCAATTCTGAATCCTCCCTCACCTACCCCACCAGCACTATCAAGGCACAAGATCTTGCTTCCTACTTCAAGGAGAAGATTGATAAGATCTGAGATGAAATGGTATACTCTTCGGCAGCCAGTGACCTGCTCAGTTCTTTACCTGAACCCTCTGTCACTCTCTCTTCATTTGATCCCACAAATGAAGATAAAGTATCATCATTCTTCTCATCCTGCTTCTCTACTACCTCTGCTCTTGATCCTTTACCGTCACAAATAAGTAAAGCTCTGTCTCTGGTGCTCATCCCTACCTTAACTAATATCTGTAATCTCTTTCTCTCTACTGGTATTTTTCCTTCACTCTTCAAGCATGCAGTGATTACTCCCATTTTGAAAAAACAAAACTCTGACCCTAACTCTCTCTCAAACTACCGTCCTATTTCTCATCTCCTTTGTCTCTCTAAGCTACTTGAGAGACTTGCCTACACTCAACTCACACACTTTCTTAACTCACACAATTTATTGGACCCACTTCAGTCAGGCTTCTGTTCCCAACACTCCACAGAGACAGTCACTACGTAGTCTAAAGGCCATTACTCACTACTTATTCTTCTAGATCTATCTGCTGCCTTTGACATTGTTGTCCACTCTCTTCTCATACAAACACTACAATCCCTAGGTCTTAAAGACGCAACCCTTTTTTGGTTCCTATCCTACTTATCTAATCGCTCCTTCAGTGTTCGCTTCTCTGAATCTACCTCCTCTTTGATACCTCTTTCAGTTGGAGTATTCAAGGCTCAATCATGGGTCCTCTGCTTTTCTCTATCTATACCTCATCTCTTGGTAAATTAATCAGCTCTTTTGGATTTCAGTATCATCTGTACGCAGATGATACTCAAACCTACCTATCCTCCCCTGATTTGTCCCTATCTGTACTGGGCCGTGTCACTGAATGCCTATCTGCCATCTTGGATGACATCTCGCCACCTCAAACTTAATATTTAAAAGACAGAGTTAATTATATTTCCACCGGCCAATAGTAGGTACCAACCTTATATCTCTATCGCTGTTGAAAACTCGACAATCTACCCTACCCCACAAGCTCGCTGCCTAGGTGTCATCCTTGACTCTGATCTGTCCTTTGTTCCCCACATTCAATTTGTCTCAAAATCATGTTACATGCATCTAAAAAACATATCCAAAATACGACCATACCTTACACAAGACACTGCTAAAACGCTAATCCATGCTCTCATTATCTCCCGCATTGATTATTGCAATATTCTCCTAACTGGTCTTCCCAAAACGAGACTCTCACCACTAAAATTCATTCTGAATGCAGCTGCGAGGCTAATCTTTCTTGCTAGATGTTCATCGTCTGCAGATCCACTCTGTCAGTCCCTCCATTAGTTACCTGTATTCTACCGTAATGAATATAAAATACTTTTACTCACACACAAGGCCATTAACCAAACTACACCAACGTACATCACTTTGCTTATCTCAAAATATCTCCCAACCCGACCTCTTTGCTCTTCAAGAGATCTGCGTCTCTCATCCACACTCATTACTCGCTCCCACTCACGATTGCAGGACTTTAATCGGGCTGCACCCACTCTGTGGAATGCCCTACCACATACAATAAGACTCTCCTCTAGTCTCCAAACCTTCAAGCTTTCCCTGAAAACTCACCTCTTCAGGCAAGCGTATCAAAATCCAGAACCGCCCACATAACTTTCATAAACCTTCCTATCAAATTGCATCCACTCTGCACAGTCCACACATATCCTCACGTCTTCTCATCTTTCCTCTCGACCCAGGTTCATCATTGCTGTATGACCATATCATACAGCCCACCAAGAACCTTTGCAATCTGGTAGACAACTATGCAATAGATAGAACCTTTCCTTGTGTATCCATGCCTATTTCCCTATAGATTGTAAGCTTGCGAGCAGGGCCTTCCTACCTCTATAACTGTTTGTTATTACCCAGTCTTGTTATATCATTGTTTTCTTATATCATTGTTATTTCCAATTGTAAAGCGCAACGGAATTTGCTGCACTATCTAAGAAACTGTTAATAAATAATAAATAATTAATTTTCATTGTCACTTTAAAATGGGAATGTATTTTGATATTTTGATAAATGCTTCAACTTTGTCCTTCATTAAATACTGTAAGTGACTGTATATAATGAATGTGAATCCAAAAAAGTGACTGTGTGTCTGTTTCCTTCTGGTGTGATCAAATTCACTCATCTACACTCAGTTAAACATCGATCTTGTGACTTTAGCCTTTTTGCAAAAATCCTACCTCATAATTGTTGATTATATGAGTTCATGTGTTAGGTTCTGCTTTTGCTGTCCCTGTATGCCTTTTTTGGAACTGTGTAACAGGGTTTTCACCACAAACAAATTTAATCATCATGTCTGTGTGTTATGATTTCCTATAAAAGCTGCTGTTTACCCATAAGCCTGGTGTCAACTCTTCTTGTGTCAGGTAACCGGCTCAAAATTATGGCTACCATGTGTTTACACATTATGTCCTCCCCTATTGATTGCAGTTGTGCCATTTTCTCTGTTTGTCCAATGTTATGCTCCTGCATGTCATTTCCTTTATCAAGGTTTCTTAGAAGAACCACTTACTATTTAAACTGGATCTTTTATGTAGCTTGAGTAATACATCCAACATGCCCTTTGAGAAAGTCCCACTATCTTATGCAAATTAGCTGGTCATTAACTAATAATCTTATAATTGTTTATGCCCATCTGTCTGTCTTATTACATTCCAGATATTTAACCTCTAGTTTAAATGTAGTATAAACCTCCCACAACTCATCTTAAGTCATTTCTGGATAGCAACAGCTCAACTTTTCAATTCCACAGCTGATTATGGTCATTATAAAGCATGGTCAACCAGTTTCTTCAATTTAAATTTTTTTAATCTATTTTAAATACAGTGTTTAGGTACTCATATACGCTCTGAAGATGTCACTGGAAGAGTACCTGTATTCTTCTGTAGCATTAAGGGCCTAATTCAGAGCTGATCGTAGATGTGCAAAAAAACACATCCCTGATCACAATCTGTGGGGGGACGCCCAACACAGGGCTAGTCCGCTCCGCATGCCAGGCCGTACCCACCTCAGATGTGCGAAAGCATCGCACAGCGGCAATGCTTTCATACCTGCCGATTAGCTCCCTGCCTACGCAGCCTAGGCAGGCAGCTACCCGCCATGTTTTTGCCCGCGGTGGCTGGCTCCATAAATAGTCTGGACACGCCAGCTTTGTCCGGACCATGCCACAAAAACGCTGCTGCAATGCCATTAATACACCCCACGACCACCTCTGCCTGTCAATTAGGCAGAGGCAATCGCACCAGTGAGATGCCTTCACATCTCACTTGTGCACACACAGGCAGGGAGCTACTCGGCAGGTAAGCGTGCACACACGGCATGGGGCATCAGGTCTGAATTAGGCCCAAAAGTCTGGACCCTTACCCCTTTGCAGAATATGCTGCTTTTTTCAAGTCTCAAACATGCAGGGAATTTTGACACAATGAAGTTTGAAGGATAAGCTACTGTATGTGACCAGTACATTGAAATTTCATAACATTGAAGATTTACAGTAAAAGAATAATCTAGAAGAGATAACACTATCAGAAGAAATAAGTCTACAGTGATATCTTAAAATATAGCATCACCTACTGTCCGTTCAGTATAGATTCTCACATAATAAAATATAGGGTTAACAAAAGTTTCCTAAAAAGTGCAAAAATTGTCAAATACATTAAAGTAAGTACAATAATAATTTGATTTAAAAAAATATAAGCATGCAATATGTGATAACCATTTAAAATTACATATACATCTATATAGTTAGAATCAGGCACCAAAGAATACAAATAAGAACTCAAACAGATAAATGTAGATCAGCAGATAACTCTCCAAATGGGAGTAAGAGCATTACCACACCATGCCTTAGAAATCACATTTAATCATGGAGGAATCCTGGTGATAAGGGATTAATGCTCTTTGATTAATTATAGAATAATAATGTATTGCCTTGATATCAAGGAAAATCATATGTGATCCACAGGTAGTCAGTACATTGGTGGTTTATAAAGCACACTGAAGTTTTTCTTATAGTGTGTCAAATAACACTTCAGATAATCCAGAGTATGAAATTAGCATTACTGTCAGATATGCACATGTTGCTCTGCCTGCTGAACCACCTTAATTAAAGTCTTTGCCTCAGAAACTAGTGAGGTGCATAGTCTGCTTATCACAGCAAGGCTGTGCAGCTTGTAGTAGGAATGCTGATCAGGGAGGGAATGCTCAGCTATTGATGGATTAAAGGCAGACCTTTCACACATGCTGATACTGCCAGGGTCCATACTTGGATTTCACTTTGAGTCACAATTCAGTGGACCCTAAGACGCGTTTCTCAGCCACTGACTGTTTCCTCAGAGGAAGCAGGAAACAGGCATAGGTTGAGAAACGCGTGCTAACACTTTGGCAGAGTGAGCCACTTCATAAGGTATACTTCTAGATTCTGGTGACTTCTTCCAAGAGTGGATATTAAGTTTCATGCAGTGCACTGTGTAAATACTCGATGAACACCAGTGCAAAACTAAAGTATCATAATTTGCAGTTTATAAATTACTGCCAATGTCTTTCTCTCTTTTATATATTGCCAAATGTGACTAATTGTGGCTTTATAATATCTCAAATAGACCAATGTATTGGCAACTTCTTTTGAAAATACAAAAAAGCATGTATAATTACCTCAATCATATGTCAGCTTATTTTCTTCAGTACACTTTAGTATAAGGCATTGGCACTATTAGGAAAGAGCAAGGAAAGTTTGTTACCACACCCATCTCTAGAACTCTACATTAGTGATTTATTAAATGGCAATTAGTTACTAATACCCATTTCACACTGCCAATGCCGAATACAACCCGAAAATTGGAAACGGGTTCTTCCCGGGTGAGATCCAGCATTGGACCCTAACAGGTGGCGTCCCGATCTGGCAATTTGATGGGTCAGTTGCCATAGTGGTGTGAGGTGGAGTCAGCAGTGGAGGCAGCGCTAGGAGATGAGCTCATCTCCACCCCACCTCTCCCTATCTAGTGAACGGGTCCCGGGTTGCATCGACCCGGGAACCCATTCACGCTGCCACTTACTCGGTATTCAACCCAGGAATAACACTGCTTTATTCCCGGGTTGAATTACATGGTCAGGCGACCCGGGATTTCAACCATGGCCCTTTCACACCACACACCGACCCGTGTCGACCCAGCAATGTGCCAGGTCAATACCAGGTTATTTGTGCAGTGTGAAAGGGGTATAACAGACAAACAGAAGACTTGAAAGGTATATCTCTACATAGCCTAAGAACAAATGGATGCTTCATTGTTGTATTGATTAATGCAATATCAGATCACCAGAGTCCCTTTAGCTTGTGAGCATTCTGAGACACTAGCTGAAGAGAATTGATATGACCAAAGAAAATACTGATATGCATACCTAATATCAAGAAGAAAAGACATCCAGTCCTAAGAATGCTCAGATAATATTCATTCAAAATAAAGGCAAACCTTGTTCTCATTCTCATCTATTTCAACATAGCTTGCCTTCTCATAATAAGCAAGACAACAGTAGTTTGTCTTTTTATTCTCTGCCTTCATGTTCAACACAAGTCCTAATACTTATGTTCAGCACTCTTTTTTAAATATTTGCAATTATTCTGTAACAGGTCAATGTAATGCATAAGAGAACACAACAGGAAGACATACCAAAATAAATAACCATTTAACTTAAAATCAAGAACTCCAATGAGAAAAGACAGCAAGAGCTGACAAAACGGGGTGGAAACGCATTGGTGGTTCCAGCAGTGGTCCCAGTCAGTGTCAGCAGAGTGAATGATCAGTATTCATTACTACCAAGCAAGTGTTTTGGTGTGATTATCCAGAACTCCTGAATCAAATCCTAACACTTATAAGAACTATTTGGCTACAGTTCTTATTTATTCGGTAATTACCTGCTACATATACTGACTTTGGATCTTTGTCAAATCTGACTATTATTTTTTTGTGTGTACAGTATGTATGTTTATATATGTATTTTATATTAAAACTGTACTTCACTGTATATAGCTGACCTATATTATTTTTTATGATAGTATATTTATGAATTAGGAACATCTGCAGAGTCTATTAGACCCAGAAATTGGTGAATAGCACCAGCTAAGTTTATTTTTCTCCATTTATTTCTTCTCTTTGCACATTTGGTGAGGAGTGAAGGAGACCTCACTGATTGGCTGTTCTATTTGCACATTAAGTAATTCTAAAGTCTTGATGTACTGTAGCAAGAGCTTTGCCTGAAGCCAAATACTTCATGGAGGCAGAGAAAAAGCTTATGGATATGGATCCTACATTTTCTTTACTCAAAAAAACTTAACTCCTGACATATTACTGTATGTTGGTGATTCCTCATGAGACAATATGACAGGCTGGTACATACTTGGCAGACCGGACGATATACCATTTACATCGTCCAATATATATTCACTATATCGTTAATGATGCTTGCTCCAGCGGGTCGTTAACAATGTACGATATCTTTAGTTTTCTCCTTGAAGACAGAATGAGCCCGGGTGCCGTCATCCAGTATACCAAACAATATTGTTCAATGTGTATGAACGATATCGTTTGTTGGGGGAAATATTGCATGATATCACATCTGATGTGCATCGGCAAGTGTGTACCCAGCCATACCTTACAGTACAATTTATTCACAAATACGCAGTGCTTTACTATCTAATCCATCTAAGTAGATTCTAAGATTATAATTGCCTAGTAAATTGTTACACACATTTGTCTATCCTGTTCTCTTTCACAGGCAAAATGACATGAACATCTCTACTCCTGACCACCAAACTCTTTTTACTTTTCTCTAAAATCTGTTGAAGCAAGATACTATAATGGGGAGTGGGGGGAGTTCTATTTACACCTCACTGAGTGGAGATCATCATTTGGCTTGAAGTGAAGAAATGGCAGGTAAGCTGGTGCTTGAAAGTGAATCCACCCAAGGGTATCCTCTACATAATCAATACTCAAAACTCCTTAGGGTTTTTTTTATTTAAATCAATAGGTAACTTTTAGAACTTTGAAGTGTCCTTAATAATAGTGCCTTTTTAGTTAATTGGGCATCACATTTATTACCCGTTTATATCTAGTATATATGTTAATCTAGTTATTTCCAATGCAAAACCAATCAAAAAATGTATCAGCATGATTCCCTTAATAACACACAAAACAAGATCACTGCTCAATTTGAGAAGACTGTTAATGAATATTCATTCCCAGAAACTGCTCCTGTGAGGACCTCTGTTGTGATAATTCCTTGAAACTTCGAAGACCTATTTCAGTACTGATATATAATTAACTCTAAACTGTGTTTCAACATTTTCATGACATTAATAAATTCTCCATCATCTTCCCCAGCATAAAATAAATCAAAGTTTATTATTTTGCAATTAATTTACAGGTTTTTTTTTATTCTTTGTAGCACATTAGATTATTTACAAGCCCCATAAAACTCATCTGAAATTCATCAAAAAGAAAACTTTGCGAGTATGTCTTGAATATTGTTTTCTTATTCTGCTACTTAATGCACACTTAATATTGTTGTTACACAATGCTGTAATTTCATTTGCTGAAAGTGCAACTAGGAATATCAAGTCTCAACATCAATCAGTAGTCATGGCTTGAGGTATTGTGGATTATCTGCAGAATTTATAGCAATCAATACTACATTTATATTCATTGTCTAACTTGACTAGGTCAAACAAAGCTACATTTTGCTGAATCAGCAAATTGTAATACTGTATCAACTGGTGACTTTCAGTCTGTTGGCATATTGCATAAAATGAGCTCAGTGTGCCAAAATACAGTGATCGTAGCAGGAAAGGAAGAAAAATCTAATTGTACTGCAATGTTAGTATAGGTAAAAAAGGAATAACTGTACAGTACAATATAAGGATCAAAATAAATTATAAGAAATAAAGGCTTATATGACATTAGCCATATGGGTGTTCCCATTAAAGATTCAGGAGCTTAATCATGAAGAGAAATGCAATTATCATGTACAGGTTTTCATTGCCAAAATTATTATTTATTTATTACTGTGTTTTCTCACCAGCACATTCAACCAAAAACTGATACCAGCACTTTTTTAGCCTGTAAAACATTTAGTCCTGTAGATTGTAAGCTTGTGAGCAGGGCCTTCCTACATCTATGACTATTTGTTATTACCCAGTTTTGTTTCATCATTGTTTCAAACTGTAAATCACAATGAAATTTGCTGAGTAATATAAGAAACTGTTAATAAATAAATGTTTCACCTGCAGTAGATTCCGTTTTGTGATCTCTGAGGACAGGAAATAATCCATTTTCTGTCGGACTGTTGAACGACTGAAGAGCCAGGGATTTAAACCTAATTGATTGATTAATAAATCCCACACTGATCTGCCACAGTAGACACCTCATTTAACCTTATCTGTGTCAGAATGGGGATACGTATGTGAATTGGACAGTCCCTTTGTCAGCAATGAATATATTTAAACCAGAATACTTGCACCACCTTCATGACAGTTGTAATGTCATAAAAGCCTTTTAACAGTGCAGGCATTCTAACTTTAAACATGCTGCTTTACCAGTCATTACAAGCTGCATTAAATGCTTTTCAGTAGTATTTACAACCTTGTGGTAATTCATGATTCGACATAACCACTATTGTCATAGTCACTCACTGTAAACAAAGTGACTACATACCAATCACCCAAAACTAATGCTATAGCAAACAAAATATCTGATTTTGCAACATAATATGAGACTGTACTCTGAAAACACTCATGACTGTGAACTATAAATACATCTACATGACCTCTTATGGCTGTCACTGTGTTCAAACTATCTCAAAATGGTAATCGAGCTCATGAATAGATTATCAAGTGGCAGCGAAAATCAACAGCAGTGTTATACCTGTGTTAAACCGAAGGAAAACAGAAGGCAAACAAACTAACAAGATAACAGAAGGACTGCATTACAACCAAAAAACTCTGGAACTTTATGTGGCCTCTCCTCGCCTCAAACATGAGAACACCAAGACCAGGCTTACCTCCTCTCTGGCTGAGAACATCAATTCTGCCCCTGGGCCTAACCATCAAGATGAACAGAGAACTGTGGGGGCACAGCACCAGGACCAGGCTCAGCAGGGACATCCCCATTGCTTCTGAGTATGCCCCCCACATTCTCCTACCCACCCGTACTAAGATCTGATCAAAATAATGTTATCCCAATCCTACTTCTGCCACTAGTTGCCTGCTATTGTGTGGTTTTTTTTCTGTCTTTCCATTGCTCACTTCAACCCCACCATCTGTTTTTCATGTAATGTTTTACCTCCACTGATTGCACACCTTTCCATTGTGCCCTACATGCAGGGTACATCATACTACTACATAAGCATCAGTTTTCCCATATAAGAACTTGGCCCTTGTATGGCTCACCTCCCACAGTGTAACCTTCAAAGTGCGCCCCACATGGCTGCCCCATATGGTACACTTGTGGATGGGATGAAAAATACATAGGCCTGATGGTTTTGATGGAACCCTACTCTGAACTGTAGGACTCTGAAATCACCCCCATTTTGTGTCATCTCTTCTAGGGGTGGACTATTCCACCCTGGGTAATCCTATGCTGAGCGCCCAAGATGGCTGCCGCACCTGGTACCTTGTGAGGGTAGAATACACAACTCTTGGAAGTTATTACCCAAAATGCCTACACCAATCCTGCATTATGCTTTTTGTGTGCTTAAGGTTTTCTTTTATGTTTGTGTGGCTTATCTATTGTTGTATTACTCAAATCCTCTGTATCATGTGCATTGTTTTTGATATCTGTAAAGCGCTTTGAGTCCTGTTGGAGAAAGAGCGCTATATAAATAAAATTATTATTATTATTATTATTATTATTATTATTATTATTATATTATTCCCAAATTGTTGACTTGTTTTATATTTTCTTGGATTGCCCCATATTAAATCACTTTGGTACCCTGTTTGTTTAAAGTCTTACAGATTCAAACCCATGACCTTAGTGCTGTGAGGCAGTAATGCTAACCATTACACCATCTGTATATAGAGGAGGGGGAGTGTACCTCAGCCCATTGCAGTGGAGAGTACTTTCTGTCATGAGCAAGGTGCTCAAACCCTTTGAAGTAGGCACCTTTGAAGTGAGTTCCAACACTGCTAGCTTAAGTCAGTTGATTCCTCTAATTAGGCTTTGGAAAATCAGCTGGAGAAATTGAAGGAGGAGATGATACAAAGCTAGTCTGAAGAGTATGTTCAATTTGTAGATTATGTCCTTTTTTTCGCTTCACCAGAATCCAAGGGCTGCCAATATCTTAAAATCGGACCACTACATTTTGGCAACCATTCTTAATACTAGGTTTAAGTTGTGTCTTTTTATAGCTGGCCCAGATCTTAAGAGATGCAAAGAGCTCCTGGTGAGCAAATTGGCTGCTCAAGTGACACATGGCACTATGTTTTCCTTCAGTTTCTTTGACAGCAGCCAGAAAAAAAAATCAGGTTTCTCAAAAGACCCAGTGGTAATGCAGATAAGTCAACACAACATCTTGACATACTGTATGGTCTGGTCTCAAAGAATTGCCCAACGTTAGTGACACCTCTACCATAACTCCATCTGATATTGTCACCATCCAAAGAATAGTGGAAGATTATTTGTTTGAAGTCATGAAAATAGTCATGTCACATAGTTTCTTTGAGTACTGGAAGGGAAAAAGTCAATTTAGAGGTTCTTGTACAAACTGGATTTGCATTGAGAGAGTTTTCAGCACAGCTGGGAACCTTGTGAGCAAACAGAGTAGGAGGCTACTTCCTCATAATGTGGGAAAAATTATGTTCATTAAAATGAACTATAAATTCCATGAGGAAGATCTTTCCTGGCAAATACTTCAAAGTGCAAAGACTTCTGTCATGGTGGATTCCAGCAGGGATGATTTAATGTTGCATGAGGATGATGTACATACTGATGAGGGTGAGGATGGCAATTATGATGACGTCTTACCACTGTAGAGCTGTTGCCATAAGACCATTGGTAGCTTATTTTGTGGGGGACCAAACAAACCAAGCACCTCAATCACAAAAGTCCATGTCACTGAAGTGCTTGGTTTGTTAAACTGTGCATTTACTTTTAATATTAAACATAAAGGTGGGTGGGAGGACCCATGGCATAGGCAAATGCAGGGGGGGTTCCAGTTGCCTGGAAACCCCTCTTCTCTTGGCAAATAGCTCAAATTATGACAACAATAGCAATGGTATATAATACGATTACTAGAGCTGGCACCACATTATGTAATTTAAGGGAAAGAGCAGAGCTGCTGCACAAGCCCATTGGTAGCAGCTTCTTCTGCCAAGTTTGCTGCTTGTGTGGATCTGAGTCCTCAATCAGTGTACTGGACCAGAGAGTAGCTACCAGGATTAAGAGACAGGAGCCTTACCATAAGGTGGGAGAATTTATTTATTATAGTATGTTTAACCTTTTCCTGACCAATTATCTTATTTAAATTAGTTAAATATGGATGATACAGCCTATACTATAGACCATCTATAGTGTTATTTATTAATACTGTATTCCATACACTATACAGTGTATAAAAAGACCAATATTTACATTAATGTCCAGGGTTGTTCTTAGGTTCTTATATCATTCCCCCAGGCTCCTGTATTTGCTCCAATGTTCTGCAGAGTGGGAGAATGTGAATTGCATTTGGAAACCACCCTCTAAAAATCCTGCATTTGCTACTGCAAGGACAGTTCCATGTTAAACCACCTTTCATTTCTGCCACTGGTTGTGGCAATGTTTCATAGATATGCTATACTGTGTGTTTGTGCTGCTGCTCTGTCACTTAGTAACCAGCCAGCTTGCTGCAGCATTTAGCCAATATTGGTGAAAACAATATTGTGAGGTGTGAGGTTATCAAAATTGACTGGACATTTGTGGAAAATAATGTTATTGAGGTTAATAGTACTCTAGGAACAAAAAAGCCCCACAATTATGTGATTTTTACTTATTTTATACATTTTTGAAAAAATCCAAAACCAGTCACAGCATTTTGGCAAATACAAATCCAAAGTCTGACAATGAACCAGAGTCAGATCCAAATCCAGCAAATGTGGCCAGGTGCACATTTCTACTATATACAATATCCTACATGACATACAGTAGGATAATTGCCAGTCGAGAATAGTCTGAGGGAAGTTCATGGGGTCTCTGGAGAACAGCACAAATGTATTCTAATCTCTATTTATTATAGTCTCCATCACAATTACTTTTTATTTAAAAGGCACAGCAATCGGGGAACATGTTCACTGTGAGTTATGCCAAAATGTATATGGGTGCATTCAAACAACAGCACATTTGGGACAGCGACTTCAGAATGCTCATTATATCGATAATTTATTTTATTTTTTTGGAAAGGGGAAGAAGAGGAAGAATATTGTTTAACCTCACACACACTATACGAAATAAAACAATACAGTTTTTTGTATATGACACTCAAGATAATAGAAGGTAAGATCTCTATGTCCGATTACCATAAAGATGTAAATTAGAATAATTATTTAGAATACAATAGCAATCACCAGGTTACATGGTTAAACAGTATACTGAAAGGTCAATTATATAGAATTAAATTATAAAGAAAACTCCAAATTTGTTGAACAGGCGGGCTGTACTACTAAATTTGTTTAAAGAAATATATCCTACTGAACTACTGGACTCAGCCATCCAAAACACACTTCATTTGGATAGGTCATCTTTATTAGTTCAGAAAAAGAAGACACCAAATAATAAATATAATGGATCTTTGGTTCTGGTATCCAAGCGGGTATGGGTCGTTGCGTCGACACACATTAGGTCGACATGCATTTGGTCGACCACTAAAGGTCGACATGCACTAGGTCGACAGGGTGTCTAGACCAACAGGGTCGTTAGGTCGACATGTGCAAGGTCAACAGGTCAAAAGGTCTACATGTGTTTTTTAACTTTTTTTGGTGTTGATTTCTTCATAGAGTTACGGGGAACCCCATTTAGTGCACCGCGTCCCCTCGCTTGGCTCACATCATTCGCCATGCTTCAGGCAAGGGGCCTCGCTCTGCTACTGCTGCGCTCGGCTCAGATTCCCATTCCCATTAGTAGTCCACGTGGATCGTAAAGTATGAAAAAGGTAAAAAAATCATGAAAAACTCATGTCGACCTTTTGACCCGTCAACCTTGCACATGTCGACCTGATGAACCTGTCGACCTAGACACCCTGTTGACCTAGTGCATGTTGACCTTTAGTGGTCGACCCAATGCTTGTCGACCTAATGCATGTTGACCTAATGACCACAACCCATACAAGCAAGTTAGTGTCTCTCAGAAAATCAAAAGTATTATTAATAAAAACTTTTAGATCCTTCACCTAGATACCATTTTAAACAACAATCCAAGGAAAAGCCAATTGTGTGCTTTAAAAGTGCTGATAATCTTCAAATTAAACTAACTCCCAGTCATTTTAGTGACAATAAAAAAAAAGTGGGAAAACAAGTCCTTACACTTTATATCAGGAGTAGGTAGTTATTTTAAGTGAGGGGGCAGCTTGGCAGGTTTTGGAGCGCTACAGTATAGAATGCCATGCAAGGTCGACCAGGACTAACTGCTAGGTGGGCTGAGTGCATGTGCGTGTGCGTGTGTGTGTGTGTGTGTGTGTGTGTGTGTGTGTGTGTGTATTACTAAAAGGAAGTGAGAGAAAAGTGCCATATAGTATAAAAAAAATTGTAATTGATGATTGCTGTTAAAGAATAATAGTCATATTGTGTGCCAGTCAACACATTGGAAACATTACTTTTTCCTCTTTATGGTTCCTAAGATTGGCTACGGTATAACTTGCTTTATAATTCTTCTCCTGTTTCTCAAAATTGTGCAATCATCCATTAGCATTTGTTTCCCATGCAAAACAAAATAAAGTGGCTTACATGGTGTAGTATTTTTTTAAATTGTGATAAAACACCACACAATAAAAATCTATAAATACTCCTACATAACATTAATTACTTATCTGATAGTCCCAGAATCCACAAGATAACACCAGAAACAGGAAAGAGTTCATGGCACCACAATTCTTCAATGTATTTTGTCTATTATGCTTTGCATTAGCTGGACTTCCTGACAACATTTTCAGTTTTTATATTATGGGTATATTATATTATGGTTTTACCATATTATACTCTTATAATTGTTATACCAAAGGAGGGTAAAGGATCTTCCCTTTGTATAAGCTACTGACCCATATCCTACATAGAAACATAGAATTTGATGGGATAACTACTTGGCCCATCTAGTCTGCTCTAAAAACATGTTTATGCACACTAGGGTTAATTTTTTTTGTCAGAAGCCAATTAACCTACCAGTATATTTTTGGATTGTGGAAGGAACCTGGAGTGCCTCAAGGAAACCTACATAAGCACAGGGTGAATATACAAATTCCACACAGGGCCATGGAGGGAATTTAACCTATTACCTCAGTGCTGTGAGGCAGTAATGCTAACCATTACACCATTCATACTTTATGTGGATATAAAGTTATGCGTGACATTTGCCTCAATTCTCTTCTTGATCTAATTCACTCAGATAAAGTAGGTTTCCCCAGTTAGAGAGATTAAAGATAACACTCCAAGAATCATCAACTTGATACACCATGCTATGCGCACCAAACACTCCAATCATACTCTTTTCTACTGATGCCAAAAAGGCTTTTGACCATGTAGACTGGAGCTTAATGATGGAGATAATGACTACTTTTATACGCTACTCTCCCTTTACTGAGTCCCTTTGGCACAGGTCAAGGTAAATTGGGTCATGTCTGATAAGATACATATCACTAATGGGATGCAACAGGGGTGTCCACTATCACCAGTGCTCTTCATTTAGAGGCCCTGGAGAGGGCAATAAGAGCAAATTTGAATATCTCTGGATGTGTGTTGGCTCAATGCACTACTATGTTGCCATCTTGTCAAATAAACTGTGGTCACTAACTGGCTGTGGTCACTATTCCTGTTACATCTCTTAGTAATATGCTACAAGAACTCAGGTGATTCAGTCATTTGTCTACTACGCTGAATGTTACTAAATTGAAAGAGATAGTATCTGCCCTCCATACTTCCTTTCCTTTTAAAAACCATCCCTCACATATGAAGTACTTTCTTTACTATTACTTTTCTTCTGTCCACACATTAGCCAACTATTAACCCAAAACCACATTTCCTTAATTCATACACTTAGAAAGGAGTTGGAGCAGTGGTCTTCGGTACATTTTTCATGATCGGGCTATATGTAACTTTTTATAATGTATGTTCTTTCTCATATTCTCAGTTACAGACAATCATTGTTGGATTCCTTACCTAGCCTTTTCTGCAGTTTGTGTGTGGGGATATGAAGCCCATGTTCAGGCATGCAGTACAGTACTCTTCTGCCAGAATCTCCAGGGTGGAAAAGATGCTGCTCATTGTCTCTACATGTTTTCAGGCTATTATTTAGACCTTGAATGGGACCATGGAAAAGGGCTCAGTGGCAAACTTCGCTCACCATGGGTTCTATTCTCCCTCGGGTGGTGGCGTGGACCCACCACCCAAGTGGGAATACCAGGAAACAGTCGGTATTCCAACCGCCAGCATTTTACTGGCTGTCAGGATTCCAGCGTCGGCATCCTGTATGCCAGGATCCCGACAGCTGGTATATTAACTACATCCCATCTGACTATTGGCCCCACTCTGGAGACCTGGAAGTGTTGCTTCTTATTATCTGTAGTGTTGCTTCTTATTCCAATCTTAAATAACCCACTTTATCCTCCTGGTACTTCTAAATGGATTATATACACCTGGTTGGCAGCCGGAAATTGTTGAATAGGTAATTTAATCTCATGTGGCAGGCTTAGGTCTTTTTCTGATCTTTGCATGAACACCTCCGTTACTGATAAAGATATTTGAGTCTTTTAAATGATTCACCAGTTTAGGTAGTAGGACGTTTATCTAGCGCATACCTGGTCCCTGACTATGAAAATATAAATAATGATAAATATTCTTAAGTTGATCAAATTGATTGAATTTCTTTATTTTTTATCATTTGAGATCACAATTTCCAATCGCAAAAAAAATTTATGCGTACATAAATTTGTATAAAAATCAATGTTATTTTATATAAAAGCAGTTAATAGAAGTAATTACAGCATGGTGACCTGATACTGGTATACTGGGGTACAAAACAACATTTACTAACATAAAATAGACAGACACAACATATAATAATGTTCTCTTACAACTTTCTTGCAAAGTTGCTGTGTCAGTATGGTTCATGATAGGTTAATAATAATCCATGATTGGTTTGTTCTATACAGGGAAAACACTGAAGGCGAATTACCTTCCCTGTACCTTTAGAGTTAAAAGTGTGCTTATAATACTTTGGCCCTTTATGCCTCACTCCTGGTGGTAACAATGGTATTTTTCTCTTCTTCTGTTTATATGCTCTGCTTTAAGTGTGCAGTTGCTGTGTAGTAAAACAGTGTCTGGAAAAAGTATCAATTCTTCTGTGGCAAAAGGTAAATGGCACCGCTGTGCTGCTGTGCTTTCAGGCATTGCTCCAGTGTCACTCACTGTTGGCTCTCGTTCTGTGTCGGTCCCAGGGGCTGATGAGTCTGCCGGCAGAACTCCCGCCATGTCCGTTTGAAGTTTAAGCTTTCGATTTCAGTTTGAACACACCAATCTAGATCACTCTGCACATGTTATATCTGCCCCACCAGCAGTGCACATGGTTTTGCCCATTAGAGGAAAATGTTGTTTTGCAATCAACCATGAATTAGGCCCTATGTGTATTCTGTTCAAGTATATGTTGGCCTGTTTTCATACCGTATTTTGAAGCAAATTTAAACGTTATTTAAAAAGCACAATAAAAACATAATGTTAAATAAATGAATTTACATTTTCTTGCAGTAACCTAGAAACCACTTAATGTTTTTCAGTCATTAGGAAGAACAATAGATACTGGGTTTGTGTGAGCAAATTTTAGCCTCATGGGGATTTAATGTAGCCCTCAGAAAATAACTCCTACCCATACAATTGTTTGCACCTTTTTTGGGACATGTTAAAAAATGTAAATCTGTTAGATTATGGGGACTTTGATTATCTTTATATCTGGAGGAAATAGATTTCCATTCTAGACTGTCCCTCATGTATTCGCTAGAATATTGTTTCCTCAGCAGAGTGTAAGGGCTCTTGTAACCAGAAGCTACTCTGTAAAGGTTCAGACACTAAATGCTTCTTTTTATTCCTAGAATAAGACTGAACTTTGTCTGATCTTTAATCCTCAGCTTCTCTCATAAATGTCTTATTCTTCAGGGCATCCAACTCTTTTTTTAAATAAGTTTATCTTTAGTGGTAAAAAAGGGAATTCTTATAGACCTCTAATTCTGACAGATTTTCTATTTCTGTAACCAGAGCATCTGCTGTTTTATTTTTATAACTAATCGATAACTTGGGCAAAGTATTATTCCATTATTACAATAACTCTGGGTCATTATGTGTATTTGAATCTTTCAATTCAGCATGTGCTATTTTTGTGTAGATCGCATTAAGCATTGTTACACTAAAGTGTTTAATATGATCATTTTCATAAAGCAGCACTGCCTAGATTCAGAGAGTTCTTTCTAGATTGCTATAAGCTATATAATTACATTTATTTAACAATTTTTGTATAAGTTTGTATTATATTATTGAATTTTTTGGTATATTTATTAATAAATTGAGGTATACTAAAACCAGAGAACTTCCACTGCCTAATCAGAATGTGTTGTCTTTTGTCCGAGTGTTTTTGGTATTTATATGCAGATGTAGTTGCTGTCATTCCACTTGCGAGTATCCGTGGGTGTGAATTGTTTGTCGCCACTAGTGTGTATGTTTCCAGGAAATGTGCAAATAATTGCAACAACGAAGCAGCGATCCATAGAAAATACATTGTGTGATAACGGATGCAACTGTTTAGACATGGGCGCATGTCGCTGCCATGATGTGCGTGCATGTGCATATACATTGCGGCAATGATGAACCTGCTTCACGTATATATACCACTTAGACGAAATAACTGCGTCATTCAGAGTCTTAAACCATGCAAAGTGTAATTAAATCCTCACATCAAGCTCCAACGTTTCGTGGCCGTCTCGCCCATTTGTCAAGGTGAATTTCTAAGGGTACCGGAGCATAGTGGATCTATAAGTGGGAGTGTCGGTCCAAAAACAAACTGTTATATACTATATTATATATATATATATATATATATATATATATATAGATATATATATATATAGATATATATATAGATAGATGGAGCCACACTCATTCAGCGTGGCAGCATCGCAGGTGGGGGAACGCACCATGCCTAGGTGCACCTGCAACTCGGCATACCACCAAGCTAACAGAGACGCTCCCATTCACTTCGAATCGGGTGCATGCGCGTCTACAAAGCACGTTCATCCCATTTGTTTCCAGACTTGCGCCTTGCCGGGCGCACCTAGTTGCAGGTGAAGTCACGATTAGCGTGGATCCATCTGTATGTGTGTGTGTGTGTATATATATATATATATATATATATATATATCTGACAAAAGTTTTAATTCATAAAACTGAACAAGAGGTCTTGGAAGGTGCCTGGAAATTACTTCCAGCACTTCTGGCAGGCATTTGTTGGAGTACCAGCCTCCAGTGACAGGGCACTGCTGTATGAATGGTACGGCAGCTACATGACCAGTTTTGGCCATAAAACCAGCCACCTTCTGCTTGGACGTGCTTGGCCATGCTGTAATAAAGTCAGAACTTCTGTAGCAGTGCACCTCCAACTGGGGTTAAAAGTAGAGATGTGCGGCGGGCACTTTTCGTATTTTGTGTTTTGGTTCTAATTCTTCACTCGTGTTTTGGTTTTGGGTTGGTTTTGCCTAAACCTCCCTTTCGATTATTGGTTTTGGATCTGGATGAATTTTGAAAAAAACATAAAAACAGCTAAAATCACAGAATTTGGGGGTAATTTTGATCCTACGGTATTATTAACCTCAATAACATTCATTTCCACTCATTTCCAGTCTATTCTGAACACCTCACACCTCATAATATTGTTTTCAGGCCAAAAGGTTGCACCAAGGTGGCTGTATGACTAAACTAATACCCCTTTCACACCGCAGCTTGTACCCGGTATTTTGCCATTTTAACTGGCTTCCTAAACGGGTCAAGCTGCGATGTGAAAGGGTCCCCTTCAATTTACCGTTTTCAAAATACCGGTATTTTGAAACGGTAAAAAAGAAGGGTCCTACCCGTTTCAGTCCCATTTCACTGTGCAGTGTGAAAGGGTCTGAAACGGTATTTGCAAGCCCCAGCAGGTCATAGGCTGTCTCCATGTGTGATGTCAGCAGCCACAACCAGGAAACAGCTTGGAAAACACAGGAGACACATGTGAGAGTGGCTTTATAAACGTTTAGACTGCAAAGCCATTATAAAATGTCTAATTGGAGTGAAGAAGAGGTGAGGGAGCTGCTTTAGGATGAGGAAATCTGCTGCCAAATTACTGGGACAGTCAAGGATACCCTCATATATAAAAACATAGCAAAAATGCTTCAAGCTGCTGGGTTCCATTGTACGACTATCCAAATTATTAATAATGAATTAATTAATAATTATTAATAATGTGTGGGCCAGAAAAGTCCATTTATAATGACAACCACTGTTTTCTATGGGTGAGACGGGTTCAGTGTGAAAGGTACCAAAACGGTAATGAAATGGTAATTTAATGGTTACAACATGAGATGTGAAAGGGGTTTAACTGCTCAGACCCGTTTTAAGAACCGTTTCAAATACCATTTCAAAAGCAGGTTTTGCGATGTGAAAGCAGCATAAGCGACACAAGTGTGCGGCACTAACACCTGGCCCATCTAGGAGTGGCACTGCAGTGGCATACAGGATGGCACTTAAAAAAACTAGGCCCAAACAGCACACCATGCAAAGAAGTAAAAGAGGTGCAATCAGGTAGCTGTATGACTAAGCTAAGCAACACAAGTGTGTGGCACAAACACCTGTCCCATCTAGGAGTGGCACTGCAGTGGCAGACAGGATGGCACTTAAAAAAACTAGACCCCAACAGCACATCATGAAAAGAAGAAAAAGAGGTGCAAAGGTGCAAGATGGAATTGTCCTTGGGCCCTCCCACCCACCCTTATGTTGTATAAACAGAACATGCACACTTTAACAAACCAATCATTTCAGCGACAGGGTCTGCCACATGACTGTGGCTGAAATGATTGGTTTGTTTGGGCCCCCACCAAAAAGTAAGCAATCAATCTCTCCTTGCACAAACTGGCTCTACAGAGGCAAGATGTCAACCTCATCCTCATCCTCCAATTCCTCACCCCTTTCACTGTGTACATCCCCTTCCTCACAGAGTATTAATTCGTCCCCACTGGAATCCACCATCACAGGTCCCTGTGTGCTTTCTGGAGGCAATTGCTGGTCAAGGTCTTTCCTAAGGAATTTATACAGAAATTCATTTTGATGAACATATTGTGAAAATATCCTCCTATGCCGATCGCTGACAAGGTTACCAACTGCACTAAACATTCTTTCGGAGTACACACTGGAGGGGGGGGGGGGGGGGGCAACTTAGGTAAAAAAAGCCAGTTTGTGCAAGGGCATCCAAATTGCCTCTTTTTCCTGTCAGTATACATATGGACTGTCTGACATGCCTACTTGGATACTGTCACTCATATAATCGTCCACCATTCTTTCAATGGTGACAGAATCATATGCACTGACAGTAGACATGTCAGTAATCATTGGCAGGTCCTTCAGTCCGAACCAGATGTCTGCACTTGATCCTGACTGCCCTGCATCATGGCCAGTGGGTGGGCTAGGAAATCTTATCCTCACAGCCCCAGTTGCGGGAGAAAGTGAAGGAGGAGCTGTTGACGGGTCATGTTCCGCTTGAGTTGACAATTTTCTCACCAGCAGGTCTTTAAACCTCTGCAGACTTGTGTCTGCCAGAAAGAGAGATACAATATAGGCTTTAAACCTAGGATTGAGCTCGGTGGCCAAAATGTAGTGCTCTGATTTCAACAGATTGACCACCCTTGAATCCTGGCAAAGCAAATTAAGGGCTCCATTCACAAGTCCCACATACTTAGCATAATCGCTCCATCTTAACTCCTCCTTCAATTTCACCAGCTGCTTCTGCAAAAGCCTGACGAGGGGAACGACCTGACTCAAGCTTGCAGTGTCTTGAGTCAGGTGCATTCCCCCTCCTTTGCCTATATCGTAGGTGGATGTATACTGTAGACTTGAATGGCCTTTTGCTGCTCCACCATCCTCTGAAGCATATAAAGTGTTGAATTACACCTCGTTACCACCTCTTGCTTCAGGTGATGGCAGGGCAGGTTCAGGTGTGTTTGATGGCGCTCCCGTCTTTGACACGTTGTGGCTGAATGCCGAAAGTGGCCTGCAATTTTTCGGGCCACCGATAGCATCTCCTGCATGCCACTGTCATTTTTCAAAAAATTCTGCACCACCTAATTAATTGTATGTGCAAAACATGATGCATGCTGGAATTTGGCCAGATGTAATGCACGCACAATATTGGTGGCATTGTCCGATATCACAAATCCACAGGAGAGTCTAATTGTGGTAATCCATTGTGCAATGATTTCCCACAGTTTCTGTAAGAGGTTGTCAGCAGTGTGCCTCTTATGGAAAGCGGTGATACATAATGTAGCCTGCCTAGGAATGTCTTGGTGTTTGCGAGATAATGCTACTGGTGCTGCTGCTGTTGTTGCTGGGGCACGCCATACATCTACCAGTGGGCTGTCACGGTCATATAGTCCTTAGTCTTCCCTGTTCCACTTGTCCACATGTCCATGGTTAAGTGGGTACAACTGCATTTTGTAGGACACTGAGGACACTTTTTCTGACATCTCTGTACATTCTCGGTATTGCCTGTCCAGTGAAGTAGAACCTAGATGGCATTTGATACCATGGACACAGTACCTCAACCAATTCTCTAAGTCGCACTGAACTAATGGTGTATTCCAACTGCACGTCTAACACCAACATAGCTGTAAAGGCCTCAGTTATCTGACTTGCAACAGGATGACTGCTGTCATATTTCATCTTCCTCACAAAGGACTGTTGGACAGTCAATTGCTTAGTTGAAGTAGTACAAGTGGTCTTCCGAATTCCCCTCTGGGATGACGATCGACTCCCAGCGGCAGCAACAGTATGCGTAACACTCAAGGATCCTATGGAGAAATCCCGGTTAGGAGAGGACTCCTCTGTCTTGACGGTGACATGGCCTGCAGGACTACGGACGTTCCTGACTGAGGAGGAAGTTGACATTGAGGGAGTTGGTGGTATGGCTTGCAGGAGCTTGGGTACAAGAGGAGGAAGGGATTTAGGTGTCAGTGGACTGCTTAAACTGTTACCCAAAATTTTACTACTTGACAATGACTTCTGATGAATGCGCTGCAGGTGACATATAAGGGAGGATGTTCCTAGGTGTTTTACATCCTTACCCCTACTTATTACAGATTGACAGAGGCAACACATGGCTTGACACCTGTTGTCCGGATTTGTGGAGAAATAATTCCACACTGAAGAGGTGGCTTTTTTGGTATTTTGCCCAGGCATCACAATTGGTTTATTCATCCCACGGACAACAACTGTCTCCCCCGGTGCCTGATTTAAACAAACCACATCACTATCAGAATCCTCCTTGTCAACTTCCTCCTCTGCGCCAGCAACACCAATATCCTCATCCTGGTGTACTTCAACAGTGACATTTTAAATTTGAATATCAGAAACTGGACTGTGGGTGCTACTTCCAGCACTTGCAGAGGGCATGCAAATGGTGGAAGGCACCACCTCTTCCCATCCAGGTTTGGGAAGGTCAGGCATCACAACCGCCGACACACTTCGACTCTCCTTGGGGATTTGTAATACCATCTTAGAACGCACAGTTCTTTGCTGTGATTTTTCAAGCTTAACTCATAATTTTTCTAGTGGGAGGATGAGGGCTTTCATCGTCATGTGAAGCTGAACTACTAGTCATGAACATAGGCCAGGGCCTTAGCCATTCCTTGCCACTCCGTGTCGTAAATGGCATATTGGCAAGTTTACGTTTCTCTTCAGACCATTTAAATTTCTTTTTTCGGGTCTTTTACTGAACTTTGGCTTTTTGGATTTTATATGCCGTCTACTATCAAATTAGGCATTGGCCTTGGCAGATGACATTGATGGGATTTCATCATCGATGTCATAACTAGTGGCAGCAGCTTCAGCACTAGGAGGAAGTGGTTCTTGCAGAGGGCATGCAGATGGTGGAAGGCGCCACCTCTTCCCATCCAGTGTTGGGAAGGTCAGGCATTGCAACCGCTGACACACTTGGACTCCCAATTTTTGCTCTCCATTTGTTTTCTGGAGTTATTTAACAATATGCGGTACAGGAGAGCATACCTCTTCACCACACAGGGCAAACCCTGTGAAAATTATTTGTATTAAATATTAATAACCCCTTTATTTGGAGTAAATAATATACAGCACAGAACAGCACCACTGAACTTATATGGCAGCACCACTGGACTTGATTTATATGAAATTATATGGATGTATATGGAATTATATGGCAGGACCACTGCAATAATACGGCAGGATCACTGGACTTATATGCCAGTACCACTGGAATTTTACGGCAGGATCATTGGAATTATATGACAGGATCACTGGACTTATACGGCAGGATCACTGGATTTATACGGCAGTACTGCTGGACATATACGGCAGAATCAATGGGCATATATGGCCGTATCACTGGACTGGACTTATACGCCATTACATTGTAATTATACGGCAGGATCACTGGACTTATACGCCAGTATCACTGGATTTTTACGGCAGTACCGCTGGACGTATTCGGCATTACTGCTGTACATATATGGCAGTATCACTGGACATATATGGCAGTATCACTGGACATATATGGCAGTATCACTGGACTGGACTTATATGCCAGTACCACTGTAATTATACGAAAGTATCACTGGACTTATACAGCAGGATCACTGCGATTTTATGGCAGGATCACTGCAATTATAGAGCAGGATTACTGGATTTATACAGCAGTACCGCTGGACATATACAGCAGTATCAATGGACATATATGGCAGGATCACAGGACTTATATGCCAGTACCACTGGAATTCTACAGCAGGATCACTGGATTTATAGGGCAGTACCGCTGGACATATACGGCAGTATCAATGGACATATACGGCAGCACAGGGACACCACCACTGGACTGAGGCAGGACAAAACAGCACGACTGCAATGGACTGGACTCATACAGCAGCACTGGACATATGATAGCAGAGGACACCACCACTGTTACTGGACTAATGCAGCACAATACACCACCACTGAACTGATGCAGTACAACACAGCAACACTGTAAGGGACTTATACAGAAACACTGGACATATGGCAGCAGAGGACACAACCACTGTGACTGGACAGATGCAGCAGAGGACACAGACACCGAGAGGACGGAGACACGTCCTCTCTCTACACTCTCGAATGCCAGAGTGAAAATGGTGGCGACACGCGGCTCCTTTTCTGGAATCCAAAACCCGCAAGAATCCGACAGTGGGATGATAACGTTTTGCCTCATTCTGGTTTCTTGAGTCAGGCAGGAAAACCTAAGCCTGACTCAGATCTGGGCTCGGGTGGTGAAGTCCGGTAGGGTTCGGTTATCTGAGAACCGAACCCGCTCATCTCTAGTTAAAAGGGACAACTGTTGTTTGGTTTTCGAGTTGAAGCTGTTGATCCAGGATTCATTAAGACTGATGATTTCCCAAACAGAGTTTGAGTGACTGCCATCAAACCTGGCCAGCATGTTGCAGCACCAAGTCTCCCAAGCCTTCTTCTACTGATGAGGCATCCAACATTCAGAAATCTTGCTCAGGACAAGCTTTTCATGAAGTATTGAGCAGATGGATCCCAATGAGATGCCTATCTCCTTCTCTAACTGGGCATGGTCACCCTGGCATCCATTTTAACCATGGTGCATACTGCAGCAATGTTGTCCTCAGTGATGGCAGACACAGGTCAGTTGCAGCATTCCTCATCTTCCAGGATCCATCTCCCACACCGAAATTCTGCAAACCACTCAAACACAGTGGTTTGTGATGTTGTGTCCTCACCAAAAGCAGCTTGCAGTCTGTCAAAATTCTCCTGCTTCTCTGCGAAAACCACTCTTGTAGTTGTAGAAGATCATGGCTCTCCAGTTGCCTTTGTTGGCTTCATAATGAGTTTGTTAAAGAACTAAATATGCTGACTTTGGTGTGCTGTGCTGTTTTAGTCAGAGATAGTTTACAACCAGTCAGATTGTATGTGCTCTACCTAGGCACTGCACATCCAGAAATTTATTGCAAACCCCCTTGTATAAATATATATAAACAAACACACATAAGGCAGCAGCAGTGCAGGTCTTTCCTGCACACTGCACTGCCGTGGGAGCAGATTTTTGAGTCACTGCTGCTGGGAGAGCTGCTGATGGTGGCAGATGCTAGGGATAAGCCGAATTATCCCTGAACAGGAGCCCAGCAGAGGCAGATCTATACTTTTCTTTTAAGTGGAGTTAGCAGAGGACATGCCCATGCTGTGAAGGGTTTGTGTTTCAGGCAGATAGAGGAGAGAAAGAGAGGCGGCATAGAGTAGAGAGAATAGAGAAGTAAGAGAGACAGGCACAGAGAGGAAAGAGTGGCAGAGTGAGGAGAGAGAGGCACAGGGAGTAGAGAGGTGGCAGAGAGAGAAAGGAGATGATAGGGTAAGGCACAGATAGGAGAAAAAGAGGGTGCAGAGAGGAGAGAGATCCAGATAGAGGAACGAGAGAGGCAGAGAGAAGAAAGGAGTGAGAGAAGCAGAGAGTGCAGATACAGGTAGAGAGAGGGCAGAGAGAGGCAAAGACAAGAGAGAAATAAGCAAAATAAAATAAAAAGAATGCCCATTGATGTGACACATAATTGTTAGTTAAGGATAACACGTGTTAAAAGGAAGATATAGATTACTTACAGTTACAATTGCAGCTGCAGCAGTTACCCATTGATCAATGAGATTGCCTGTATTCTTTAGTATAGGGCTTCAATAAACTCAGCTAAAAGGAGATGGTGCTAACACATAACTGGATGCATACTAGTTTCAAATTACCAGCAGCAGAGGCATAACTATGGTTGATAGTCTCAAGGGGACATAAGAAAATAGAAGAGGCATGGGGAAAGAGAGTGTGGTGAGGAAAGAGAGAGATGAATGGGGAAAGAGAGTAAGGCATGGGGAAAGAGAGATAGAGATGTAGGGATATATGGTCTATAGGTGGAAGGTGAAAATCCTTTCAGGAATGTTTACACAACATAAAATGTCTCTCAACAGGTGGCTTACTAGAATCCCCCATAAACATTGCATTTTTGATTAAAGAACAATGAAAAGCTATCCTTTAAATAATCTGATAGTCTTCCTCACATAAAGTAGTGGAAAAGGACATAAAATCAGATAAACAAAATGGCTGTTCAGAGTCAGATGGTTTTGAACCTCAGATTTAAAATCTTTTATGGGGTCAAAAAAGTGAGTTCCAACACAAAGAAGCTTGCAGCTAACAGACCCATTACACTTGTGAACTCCATTTTTGGGTTTCAGACAGGTACGGGTCTTCATTGGTCCAAGATCCAATTTTGCAACAATGTCTTTAATATTATTACTTCTTTTGTAACAAAATTAAGTTTTTTTTCTTAGCATAGAGGACCCATAGCTTCATCGGAATGCACAATATGTCAGTGTTTCAAAATTGTGTTATGTGTGATGCAATGGAATAAGTCAAGGTGAACACCATTCAACTCATAGCATCCTTGTAGTCCTTATTGCCAAAGCTTGTTCACGTGGCAATTTAAGGGATTGGGATATGGCTTCCTGGACTTCATACTCTGAGTACCCTCTTTCAATATATCTGTTTCCCATTGCATGTAGGGATTGTAGTAATTCAATATTATCAGACATAATTTGTACTACACTTAGCAGTTGTGACAAAGGCAGACCATGGCCAGTATTTACTAAGAATCCGAGTTTGTCCGATTTGTGTTTTTTTTTCTAAGTCCCAATCCGGGAATTCACTAAGCACCAATCTCGGCAGTGTTTGGACTATTCGTAATGGTTTGAATGACAACGTTCACAAATACGAATGAATAGACCATCGGTCAAACGCGGCTGTTATTACATAGAATACGGGAATTCACTATTCATTCGTATTTGGGTGTTAGTCTCTGAGTGCTCAAATGCGTTCGTATTTTTTTGCGATTCGTTAAAAAAAGCGGCAAAAAAATAGACCTGCTTTTTTCAGTCGTGTTTACATGTGTTGCAAATAAAAAATCACTCACACCTGAATTAGGATGCCTATAAAAGTATGTTAGGCCCATTTCAATACACCTATACTCAGAAATGGCAGCAGGACTGTGGGCCAGTGATCTTTTGTGTGCTGTGGGATTCCTCAGACTCAGACATCAGCCTGTAAGTAACCAGGGCCAAGAAACTGAACATGGTCAGCAGGTTGTACAGGTTCCGCGGAGGCTGCGCAGGCCTCGTTTTTTTAGGGGGCGTTTAAACTTGAACGCATTGTCCGATGATAAGGTCATACAGATGTTCCGTCTAAATTGTAACAACATTTTCCGTCTGTATGACCTTGTCAAACTGGGCCTAGACCCTGAGACAGCACGCTCTCACTCTGTCTCAGGCCTGCACAAACTCCTGGCTGTGTTGCACTTTCTGGCTACTGGCAGCTTTCAGGCTGTGTCTGGGGATGTCATAGGAATATCACAGCCCTCATTTTCCAGAATCTTAACACAGGTGATGTATACCCAACTACCTCTTCTGTTTTGTGTTTGTTTTAATTCCTCGGTGGCCAGTTCTGTCCTAAAATCTCATGTTTATTGTTCTTTAAAATATACACACAGGTGTTGGTTGTTTTGCAGCCCCACATCGAGGCCTCAATCTGCTTCCCTACCCAGGGGTCTCAGTGGCATGCCATCAAGGTAGATTTCTATGAGCTGGCTGGCATGCCCAATGTGCTTGGAGCCATAGATTGCACACACATGCAGCTGAGACCACCTAGGGGCAGGCAGCACATATATACAAACCACCATTTCGAACACTCCACAAATGTGCAGGTGGTTTGTGATGCAAATCTCAAAATAATGAGTGTTGTTGCTGGTTACCCTGGGGGCTGCCATGACTCCTTCATCCTCAGTCAGTCATCCCTCTTTGATAAGTTTGAGGACGGACAAATGCCAGATGGATGGCTGCTGGGTATGTAATTTGATATGTGTAGGCCTGCGTATACTTTGTCCAAATACAGGGGCAGATGTATTAACCTGTAGAAGGCATAAGGAAGGGAGAAACCAGTGATCTGTGCAAGGTGATAAAGGCACCAGCCAATCAGCTCCAATATGTAAATGAACATTTAGGAACAGATTGTCTGCTGCCTTCATTACCTTGCACATATCACTGGTTTTTCACTTCCTTATGCCTTCTACAGGTTAATACATCTGCCCCACAGTGTGTTACTTATGTGTTGCTGTATCTTAACATGAATCACGTTACTATATCTGTCTTTTAGGTGATGGAGGATATGGCTGTTTCTCTTGGCTTCTAACTCCATTGTCCCGACCTGATACCCCTGCTGAACACAATTACAATCATGCACATAAGTCCACGCGGAATGTGATAGAAAGATGTTTTGGTGTGCTGAAATCTAGGTTTCGGTGTCTGGATAAGTCTGGTGGCCTTTTGTTGTATAGTCCCTCCAAGGTGACTCAAATTGTGTTCTGCTGCTGCTTTCTTCATAACATGTGTTTGCAACAATATCTGCCACATGTTGAGGAGGAGGAGGAGGAAGAAAGCAGCCAGCAAGCAGACGAATTAGAGACATCTGGTGATACTTGGAGTACTGATGTAGGGAGGCAGGTTAGGCAAGAGATCATCAATCGCTATTTCTAAGGTAAGCATGTTTTGCTTATTTCATTTGTTGTGTAATCATAAATAGATGTTTTGCCTTTTTTTCCAAAAACCATTACTCAGAATGTGTCTGTCTCCTTGACACATACAAACATACCCTCGCTATATGAAAAACAAATGTTGCATGTGTATTGTGTGTATTTTTATTCTCAAAACAACAGATTATGAGTGGCATGCATTAAGTCTGGATAAGTGATCATAAACTTGCAGTGCTAATTTCTTACAAGCCCACATCATCCATTTAGTATTTCACTTTATCATTGTGTGTAACGTCCTAATGCACAGGTTCACAAACTCGGCCCTCAGGACCACACACAGTGCATGTTTTTCACGTAACCCAGTAGAAGCACAGGTGTATGAATTACTCACAGACATATGTTAAAAGGTTCACAGGTGGAGCTAAATATGTCACTTGTGATTCTGTGAGGAGACCTGCAAAACATGCACTGTGTGGGTTCCTGAGGGCCGAGTTTGAGAACCTGTGTTCCCAAAAAACACTCAACATATAATATGTTAGCCTTGAGGAATACATGTGTCCCTATGTGTGATGCACCATCATATTTAAGACACACAAACTTACTGTAATCAGGAATAATTTATTTCCTAATGTTTGATGCTGTAAACTTGATAATGTGTAAGTAAAGACACTGTTTGCCACACATATACATTATTATACACATTTTTTGTTTTTTGTTGTAAAAGTACATATTTGTTTGTTTCAGCATCATGTGTAAAAACATTCTTACTAATTTTTAACACACACAAACATGTCCCAACAATACTGACATTAATTTAGACAATGTTTTTCAAACAAAACAAAGCCAACATATTACAAGCTTTTTACACAACTCAATTGTGTTCTTCTTGTTATGTTGTATAGATAAGAAAGCTAAAATATGTATCAATAACATTGTAATTTGGATTGTCTGCAGGAAAAGAGAATGATTGGAATCTAGAAAGAGTAATGATTAGAAAAAAATCAAGTGGTCAGTTTACTTCCTGCTAACATGTATGTGTGGCTCCATCAACATTTCCCTCCTCCAATACAAAAAAAAAATGGTAAAGAATAAATGTGCATACAAATTTTATGTTTTTGTTTGTACCACTTATAATTAATGATGTAGAAAAAAGTGTCAAGGAGCTAAGTGTTATATTTTTTTAGCAAAAAACACACTTGCTAACTATTTTGAGTTACTTATCACAAATGTCTAACTTGTATTTTTTTCACGTTTTTTTGGGTGGCTGCTTGTCCTGCCCTTTGCCTTTAGCACTGTCATGTTGTCCTGCTCTGATGGAGCTTCTTGGTGGTGATGAGACTGGCATGATATTTGGAGTAGTCGTACCAGAACTGCTGCTTGTTTGCTGTTGGTGCATGCATCTGAGTGTTTCATTCAGGTTAGTGAGGGTGGCATTGAGTTCACGTGTAGCAGCATTTTGATTGTCTACTATTCGGAATAAACTTTCATTAATCTTTTGATTGTTTTGAAAATTGCTCATATAACTTTGCTGTTGTCTGTGCTGTTCTTCCATTATGCGCTGTAAGTTGCCCATGACCTGTGTAATGTCTGTACGCATGAGTTCCATGGTATTGCCTATTCTGGTTGTTTGTTCATTTTGTCTACTCAGATTTCTTGATATTCTTCTGAGGTGAGATGGTAGGCTTGCAAACATTTGTGTCTGCTTACGCAGGCAATCTTCATTAGTGGCCTGCTGTCTAGCCCAAATAGTCCAAAACACCTGATCAGGGCCTTGTGTTCCTGGTGTTGTTGGGCTGTGTTGTGGTGGTGGTGTGCTTTGCTGTGGTGGTGTACTCACAGGTGCTGGGGGGCTCATTCCTTGCATTAATGGCTGCATTTCTGAGATGTTTGTCTCCTCCATGTCACTGTGTTGCTGTTGTTGCGGAGGGATGCTGTTCCCAGGACTCGAAGCTGAAATGTTAAACAAATCTCCGTTAGCTATCCATATGTTTGTGAAATGTAAACAAATCACTACACATGGAACACATGTCATTCACTGTTGCTTTCAACTATTCTGGCTAGCAACATCATCACTCATAGCTTAAATACATACATATGCATGTTTGTGGCAAATGTGTCTGGTTACTTAATTGGGAAAGCAAACACTTTCATTTTATTGTAGCTCACACATACTCCACCATAAAAACACATTGGAATACATAATGTGTTACCTTATAGCTTTGTTCAAACAAACATAGTAATGTTTTTATATGTATTTTGCAATGTTACCTCAAGCACACATGTGAAATTTGGAAAAACAACCTTACTTTTTGCAAAAAAAACAACATGCTTTTTTGTTGCAGCATCTTACACACAATGTCATACTGTATGGCTCAAGTGGACATACATATCTTTACTGGATGTGGACAAGGCCATTTAGCTTGGATTCCATTTCAGCTTTTACTTACTGCGGTAAGTATTTTAGTTTTTGATGTGTTTTGACTTAATGCGGTTATGAAAGATTTTGATTACATTCTGATATTTTATAAATTTTTTTCAGTTTGATACTCACAATCAAGATGAGGGGAGTGTGGATGACGTCTTGGAGGTGTGTCCAAAATTTGGAGTGGGGGTACAGAACATACGGACGATAATCTTCATGGCGGGGTAGCCTGCTGTGTTTGTGCCGGGACATACGACCTTGCTTTCTTTTCGGCCACAGGTTTTTTGTGGTGATGTCTTACAGAAGTGCCACTTCTGCTGCTCCATACTTCTTTTGATGGACCTTTTAATGAAAGTGCAATTTTCTTATGGCCATTCCTTTACAAGCAAACCCTATACTACAATGGACACTTTACCTGCTTCCGCAGCGTCATCATCATCAGATGTGATAGGAGTTACTGGCCGACGAGTAGTACTGCTTTTTTCTAACACTGTATAAAATAAATAAATAAAAAATTTCATGCTATTGTGTATACATCCACCCATTATGCTTATAAACATTTATTCTTTTAGAAATGCTTGGTTTTTATTTAAAACAAACATAAGGACCAGAAATTATTAAAAAAAACAAAAAAAAACCATTGACCAAAACACATATGCACTATGGCAACATCAACACAGGAAAACATGTACAGGACACTGACATAGGCCACAAGTTAAAGAAAACAAAAAACAAAAAGAAAAACACACACAACTTCATTTTGTATTGAAAGGAAAAATATTACAGATGCAATATATAAATTGCTCTGTGATGTGGCACTCCAAAGACACATTACCACTATAT
This sequence comes from Pseudophryne corroboree, assembly GCF_028390025.1. Taxonomy (NCBI): domain Eukaryota; kingdom Metazoa; phylum Chordata; class Amphibia; order Anura; family Myobatrachidae; genus Pseudophryne; species Pseudophryne corroboree. The sequence continues at coordinate 379,572,855 of NC_086444.1, read as the reverse complement.
GAGCAAAAACAAAATGCAGCAATTTATATAAAAATTACACTGCAGTGTGGTGTCACGGTACAAATACAAGCAAAAACAAAAAAATATTGTTTTTTTAATAAAATAATTAATATTATCTAAAAATTACATTACACATGTAAGTGGTTTCCAAACCACTTTCCAGTACTCCAGCCTCTAACATGACAACCACTGTTTTTTAAACTTTGCACATGGATCACTTAAATATAAAACATAGTCACAATTTTAAAAGAAAAAACGGCCAAAAGGAAAACATTATTGCAGGACAATTCAGAGACACACCAAGTCCAAACTACACATGCAAAATATCTGACAGAAAAACACATGACATACAATAAAGTAAGATGTTACATTGGCTTTTGTATAAAACATTAACCAAAACAATGTATTTGCTGACACACACTTGAAGATGGGAGTAATATGCAATGTCACATGACACACATTTAAAAAAAAAAAAAAACATAGAATGTAAATGCAAATACACATGCTCACCATTCTTCCTGGGCCTATCGGAATCCCGGACATGGGTTGCAGAGACAACTTCAGGAGGTATTACACTCCGCATGGGCTCCTCATACTCCAGATATCTTGCAATATAGGGCTGCCCACCACCGGTTTTCCAAGCCTCCTTGGCCATTTTGGACTTGACACGTCGCTTTATGTCATAGTACCATTTGCGGCACGTGTCCTCCGTCCGCTTGACCACCCCCTCACTATTGACAGCAGCAACAACAACTTTTGCCCACAACACCGTCTTCCTCCGTGTTGGCACCTTGGCGGACTCAGGGCCAAATAGCTGCCTCTGATACTTCATCAGCTCACGCACCAATGCCACATTTTCAGCAAAACGAAACTTTACATTCCGCCCAGTCTTAGTAGTGGTGCGTGGCTGCAGAGCACTCTGACTGTCACTATCACTTGAGGCTGCTGCAGCAACCTCACCCACCTCCTCCACCTCACTAACCTCACTAACACTCACCTCCTCCACCAGACCGACCTCCTCCCCCTCACTCACACCCTCCACCTCTGAGTCACACATAATTGTGTGTCTAAACAGTTAACACAAGGAAAAAAAAGACAAACACACTCCTCCACTACCACTACACAACTCACAGACACACACACACACACACACACACACACACACACAAACACTGACAATGGACTATAAAGGAAAATAACTTGGACTAAAAATGAGACAAAACTACAAAATACAAGACGACTTTCAAACACAATACCACACTCAGAAATCGCTACCAACACTCCTCTTCAAACCACAAATTCACCTACCTCCACAGCACAACCTCCCTCCTCCTCACCACTAACTAAACCCACGAGGTGCGGACGGTTTGGGGCGTATTTATATGGTTGCGCACAGACACTCCTACCATCTGAAACACAACCAATCACGAACAGGGATGAAACTCGAAACTGAAAGTGAAAATGCGGCCGCTTGGAAAAAAAAAACCCTGCCGCGTTTAACTTAGGAAAAAAAACAGCAAATACAACAAAAACACGTACGCAAACAACGACGGCCGTAAATGTGCCAAAAAAACACGACTGCCATCGACATCGGAAAACACGACAACCATAAAGTCGACTGCTTCGTAACTTTGCGTATATGGATTCAAAAAGTTGCATGAAAATGCACCCGATACAAAACGAGTTTAAACACTACACAAACCGACTCAAACACGAATCTTAGTAAATATTGCCCCATGTTTAGGAGGAAGTGGATGGAGTTTTTATCAGTATCTTTTCTGTAGAGTCTTGTGGAAAGTGTGTCCACACTCTTCATCACATAGCTATCATAATAATTAATGAGACTTTCACTAAATGAAAGTGTAAAGCTAATGGTGGAGTCCAATATATTTAATTATGCATACATTTTGTCAGTAACTCTGCCCCACCAGTACACACCAAGAATACATCATCAATAAGCCTAAAAAAAATACTTTGAGTTGAATTGCAGCTGACTACTTTTTGCTCAAGTAAGAAAGGAGGACCTGCTTGCCAGGTCCTAAGAGCCATTGTTTACCTGAAGCCTTATTTCTCAACCATTTATTGTCATACAAGCACCAAAGGTTTGCAGTTTGTTACACTCAGCCTATAATAGAGGGCTATTCACAAAAACACCATTTTAGTTAAAATCAAAAGTGCAACACAATGGAGAACTTTAGTTAGATCGACTAACCATAGAGACATATCCATGAGGAATTCTCCAAGGAGACAAAGTGTGTAGATTTACTGGATTGTTGTTGTTGTTGTTTTTTAAATCATAATTAACGCATCACTGTTAATATTTGTATTCCTATGAAGTATTTATTGTATACATCCAAAAGTGGAGAATTTTACAGCTGTCATATGGAATAGTGACAATTTTATATGAATATTCATTGTGATCAATTTGAATGATATTTTTATAAAAACGTGTCAATAGAATTTTTATACTTTATCAGTTTGTTAAAGTGTGCACATATTCAGCCCTTCCTACCCTATGTGAAAATATACCACTCTATACATATGCATAAAGAGGTTTGCATATGAGGGGGCCATATTGGACCCCATAGCAGTCCCCCTCAGATGCATGAAAAAAAAGAAATCTCAAAGAGAAAATAATTCTTACATCGTACAATTTCTATAGGCAATAACAAAAATTATATGGTTGTGTCCCTAGAGACTGGATTGGCAGAGATAAGGCTAGAGAATGACTATCAATATGACTAATACAGATCTACAGGCTTTTATGGTCTAATGTTTCGAGTAAGCTGGTCCAAGTGCATCCGATGTATTAATAAAGTCAGTGGTGTCCTTCAAGTAATAGCATGTGTTCTGTACCACCAGTTATAAATTAAAAATCTATGTATTTAGAAAATGGTTTCCAAAGGCATCCAAGTGAAGAAACAATCGGTCTCCTTGAAGGTTTAATAAGTGTTTTATTTATCTTAGTTATAGGAACTCGTGTATACAGTATGTTAAATATATCAAGGGTATATATAGGAACTCGTGTATACAGTATGTTAAATATATCAAGGGTACACAATCACCTGTGACAGCTAAAAATTATGTTTCTTGATTAATTTCATCCTTAATATTTGTATTTACTCAACACCAAAGAAGAGAATTCATTTTCTGTTCTCCAGATGAGCCCATGTTGGCCATGGCCAGTCATATTGTGTATGCGATTTCATACAGTGTGTAGGTATTTGAAATAACTGCACTATATTTTATTTCCTCCATTTTAACTCCCATCCCGATCTGTATTTCATTTCTGAAATAAATAGGAGCCATTAATAAAATGACTAAAAATCCATGTACAGCATTCAAATCTCTTTGAGACATCTTATGTATGTTGTATGTATTCCTCATTGATCATGTATATAATCATGAGAGCTTTACCTGATTGCGGTGCTACCTCCATGGCAACACACAAAATGTGTTTCTTTGTAAAAATGTATGTTTCTTGCAAGTGAAGGGAATGTATAGATCTAAATTGTGCTGAAAGTGTTAATGATGCAGGGTTAGCTAGGCAAGCATTCCTATGATGGTATCAGATAGTTGTACACAATATCAGATACACATTTCACATTTTTTTAATATGGGCAACAATTCAATTGGCTTCTCAAGTGCTGCAGTTAAGGCACTTGCACACAACCATAAAGTTCTACTTTACGCAGATCCCTGCTCACATTTCAGTATGGTACAATCAGAAATCTGTGATAACTGCAGCCTCGGGCCTGGGTGCGCAAAACACTCGAAAGCTCCTGGTCACTTTACATGGGAACTGTGGGACTGATAAACAATTGAATCACCCCTGTGGATTCATGTAATAGCATTAACCCACAATGTTGAGCACAGTAATGTCCCAGAAATATCAAATTGACTCTAACTCTACTTTGGTAGTAATTGTTTGATACTAGTGGTTAATGAGTATTTATTTAATAGATATTGGTGTTAAAACATTTATCATAATTTTTTTCTTAAAATAAAGAGGTGTGAGGTGGCTATAAAGAAATAATGCATTAGTAGGGTTGTGTGAGTAGTCAAAATGTCTATAATTAAGGTATACACTTTTTTCATTATTATTTATTTGGTGTGAAACCATGGTGTAGTGAGTAATGAGCCTAATTAAGCTATGGGCATATTTGCAATTATAATTGGCTTATGTGTATATACATCAGCTGTAAATGTGGTGCATATGCTGCCAATGCTGGTTTAGGCATGTGTACATTGCTCTGGATGCATATTAGGCTTACCATACTATCACTTTAAAAAGGATGTAGTTATGTGAGCGGCATTCAGGTGTCCTCAGGTCACAATACCGACCCCTACATCCCGCCCACTCAAATTCCCGAAATGCCGACTAACAGGGCTATTTCCACTTGTGGATGTCCACAACATGAGCCCACAGCGTGGTGAGCACAGCTAGCCCTCAAGGGGTTTTGTTGTGCTCACCCCCTCCCTTCACCCTAACAACCCTGCCGGCATTCTGCGGCAGGGATCCCGGCTTCGGGATGCTGACTGCTGGAATCGCGTCTGATAGTAACACGATATCATCCCCTTTAAGCAGGGACACACATGAATTACACAGGTTCTCTAGCTGTTAAAACCAGATGAAATGCCTGCTAGAAGTCAGCAAGCCACAGAACCTGTGTAATTCATCATGAGTGTCCCAGTTTAAAGGGCTAGTATAGTAAGTCTATGCATATTTACATACAGTGCATTCGGAAAGTATTCGCAGCGCTTCACTTTTTCCACATTTTGTTATGTTACAGCCTTATTCTAAACTGGAATTAATTAATTTTTCCCCCTCAAAATTCTACACACAATACCCCATAAAGACAACGTGAGAAAAGTGTTTTTGAGATTTTTGCAAATTTATTTAAAATAAAAAACTAAGAAATCACATGTACATAAGTATTCATAGCTTTTGTTCAGTACTTTGTTTATGCACCTTTGGCAGCAAGTACATCCTCAAGTATTTTTGAATATGATGCCAAAATCTTGGCACCCCTATCTTTGGGCAGTTTCACCCATTCCTCATTGCGGCACCTCTCAAGCTTTATAAGGTTGGATAGGAAGCGTCGGTGTACAGCCATTTTCAGATCTCTCCAGAGATGTTCAATCGGATTCAAGTCTGGGCTCTGGCTGGGCCACTCAAAGCTATTCACAGGGTTGTCCTGAAGCCACTCCTTTGATATCTTGGCTGTGTGCTTAGGGTCGTTGTCATGCTGAAAGATGAACCGTCACCCCAGTCTGAGGTAAACAGCGCTCTGGAGCAGGTTTTCATCCATGTCGTCTCTGTACATTGCTGCATTCATCTTTCCCTCTATCCTGATTAGTCCCCCAGCTCCTTCTGCTGAATAACATCCCACAGCATGATGCTAACACCACCATGCTTCACTGTAGGGATGGTATTGGCCTGGTGATGAGCGGTGCCTGGATTCCTCCAAACACGACGCCTGGCATTCACACCAAAGAGTTCAATCTTTGTCTCATCAGACCAGAGAATTTTGTTTCTCATGGTCGGAGAGTGCTTCAGGTGCATTTTGGCAAACTCCAGGCAGGCTGCCATGTGCTTTTTACTAAAGAGTAGCTTCTGTCTGGCCACTCTATCATACAGGCCTAGTTGGTGGATTGCTGCAGAGATGGTTGTCCTTCTGGAAGGTTCTCCTCTCTCAGCAGAGAAATGCTGTAGCTCTGACAGAGTGACCATCGGGTTCTTGGTCACCTCCCTGACTAGGGCCCTTCTCCCCTGATCGCTCAGTTTAGATGGCCGGCCAGCTCTAGGAAAAGTTCTGGTGGTTCCGAACTTCTTCCATTTACAGGTGATGGAGGCCACTGTGCTCATTGGGAACTTCAAAGCATTGGATATTTTTCTGTACCCTTCCCCAGATTTGTACCTCAAGACAATCCTGTCTCTGAGGTCTACAGACAATTCCTATGACTTCATGCTTGGTTTGTGCTCAGACATGCACTGTCAAGTGTAGGAACTTATATAGACAGGTGTGTGCCTTTCCAAATCATTTCCAATCAACTGAATCTACCACAGGTGGACTCCAATTAAGCTGTAGAAACATCTCAAGGATGATCAGTGGAAACAGGATGCACCCAAGCTCAATTTTCAGCTTCATAGCAAAGGCTGTGAATACTTATGTACATGTGATTTTTTTATTTTTAATAAATTTGCAAATATAAAAAAAAAACTTATTTCCTGCTGTTATTATGGGGTATTGTGTGTAAAATTTTGAGGGGGGGAAATTAATTTATTTATGGAATAAGGTTGTAACATAACAAAATGTGGAAAAAGTGAAGCACTGTGAATACTTTCTGGATGCACTGCATTATTGGCAGTTGGTGTAAATTTGTTACATTTGCTTCCCAGGCAGAATGATCCTTATATGTGCAAATACAGTATATGCTTCATTCGTTTTCACATTTTTATAATGTAAGTTGCACCCAACTGTTCTCATATGATATAAGTTGGAGAATTATCCTGAAAAATGTCTTAGCCAAGCATTATTCTATTTTAATGATAATTTGTCCACAGTATGAATAGAACAATATTACATTGAGACACTTTACCTTCTATAAAAGTAAAAAAAAAAAACTTTATTACATTTCCTCTTTCAAAAAAAACCCTGCGTTTTGTTTTTTCCCTTTATTAATTGCACTCCAACATTACATTTATCAAACTCAGCTGTAGAAAACACAATAAAAAGGAGTTTGTTAAATGGCTGAAGGTGAATTGATCCTGATTCCTGTGGGATGCAGAGGTCTTAAACAAAGAATAAAAGGTCAAGTAAATAAGGTAATGCGTTCATATGCAATAAACCTACAGCTGTATTACTTGCCACTTGGCCTGCTTTTCAGCCTTCGCAGTGTCCAGATGGCTACTCACCTGCACTGGTTCAATATCGTCTCACATATGTTGAGACAATGTATTGTAATATACAGTAAACTACACAAATATGTAACTATAGAGAATAAAAATTATATTGTGAATTAGAATGGTAAAGTGAAAATAAATTCACAGCTGCCTTCGTTACTTTAATGCTTTTTAGATAGATATTTTTATTTATTTCTCCATTAAATCCCAAAACAAAGTAATCCACCCCTCACTTACACCGTTTGCCAGGGGATCAGTACTAAATGCCGCCGGTCGGAATCCTGGCGGTCGAAATACCGACGCCGGAATCTCGACCACACAATCCCGACAGGGGTGGTGAGCGGAACGAAGCCCCTTGCGGGCTCGCTTCGCTCGCCACGCTGCGGGCACGGTGCCTCGCTACGCTCGGCACACTATTATATTCTCCCTCTATGGGTGTCATGGACACCCACGGAGGGAGAATATGTCGGGATTGTGGCGGTCGGGATTGTGGCGGTCGGGATTCCGGCGTCGGTATTTCGACCGCCGGGATTCCGTCCAGCGGCATCCTGACCGCATCCCTTTGCCAGGCATGATAATTACTCGGTTACTCGCTGGCACCAGTGTACAAGACTGATATTTAGGGTTTGTTGAGAATTTATGTAAAGTGATCTTTCATATTATAAAGAATACCGTTAAGTATATAGTACATGATATGGAACTGCTTCCACAATGAGTAATATGTAATACTTGGATAAATCTTTCCCCAAGCTTGGAGAGAGCTAAAGTACTAACCAAACAGCTTCTAAATGTCATTTTACAGACTGAATTTGAAAAATTATAGTTAGGGACTGATTGGTTGGCACTTTATGTCTCTCCACTCTATCTCCAAGCTTTGATAATTCTTTCCCCAAGTATTATATAATTGTTCTCACTGTGAAGAAGTAACTGCTTCTACATTACACATGCCTCTTACATTGATGTAATCTTTGGGGGAATGGTCAGAGCCGGAATAAAGCAGGGGCAACAGGGGAGGTCGTCTCGGTGCCCACACACATTAGGGGCCCCCACATACATCTGTGCCCCCCTGACAGTGTGAGTGAGCCAGCAGCACTGAGCACAAGAGCACTCGGCTCAGATGCTGCCCGGCTGTGCCGCGTGATGTCAGAGGTCACGCAGCGCTTCCCCAAGCTGACCCACCTCTTCAGCAGCGCCGCGCAGCAGTACCAGTGTAAGCAGGCACAAGGAGTCCTAGTGAGGGGAAATCTTATTCATTTTGGTGATTAGTTCATTATGATCTAGTTCACTGAAAAGATTAGTTCAGAAGATTAGTTAATGTAGTTAATTTAGTTCATTTCACTCACTGACTCTGAGACTGAAAGGAGTGAATGGATTTAGAACTAGTCTAGACTATTACGCATAGGGGTATATGCAATTCCGGGCGAATTGCGGCACTTATTCGCCCGTTTTTAAATTCGACACAATTCGACCGTCGAATTCCGGCAGGTGGGTGCCGGAATTCGACATATTCAATAAAAAACGAATTCGACAGTCCCGCTGTCGAAAAACGGACGATTTGACGGATTTTGATTAGATTTTTAAAAATGTTTAAAAAACGGTTAAACCCCCCCAAAAAAATTGCATGGGGATATGCTATTACCAATAAAAAAAACACAAAAAAAAACATGTTTTTAAAAAAATTTATTAGATTCCGCCAGCAAAGTGTGGCGGATTGAAAATGACGAATTTACTTTCTAAAAGCACTGTTGTCGAATTTACAAGAAATGCCGCATTTGTACCATTGCAGAAATGTCGAATTTGACAAATGTCGAATTTAAAAAAGTCGAATTTGGAATGGACGTTTTTTTGACGAAAAGTAGTGAATTGCATTGTCGATTTTTTTTTGGGGGGCGAAAATGTCCAGTTTTTCGACATTTTCGGGAATTCGACCGCAATTGCATATACCCCATAGAGTCTGTATTTCTAATACTAGCTCATTGTGGGAGTTATAGTCTTGTTCAAATGATCAGATATGTTTAATATGTCAGTTTTTTTATATTTAAGAAAAGCAATAACTTATATAGCAACCTTATAGTGACATGTTTATCTCTGCAATATTAATCCCATTGTTGGTACTAATTTTTACTTCATAATATGCAAGTGAAAGACCCAAATTCAGAGTAATGTAATAAGTCATTTTTTTCTGCTTTTAAAATACAGTAATTAAAAAGGAAAAAAAATGTCCCTTTGCCCCAATGTAACAGACCATAGAGATAAAGTGGAGATACTTGCAAGGAGAATGACTCATGAGTCGTCAGGACAATATAGCTCAATCAGCTCCATACAATCAATGCATATGCCTGAGCACAGCAGTGCCAGACATGGTAGCTTAGGGATACTGTACTGACTCATATGACTATGAGTAATTGAGTCAGTGAGCTTATCAGTGATCTGAATGAATCACTGAACTGCTGAGCTACTTGCAAGGAGAATGACTCATGAGTCGCCAGGACAATGTAGCTCAATCAGTTCCACAGAGTGAGTCCACTCCATGTATGAGCACAGCAGTGCCACTTGTGGCAGCAGAGATGTACTGGCTCATGAGTATTGCTGAGTGAGCACTGAACAGCAACAGTGCTGCTGCAGCACCTACACAACACCCAGCAGAAGATTTAGCACAGCAGTATGCTCAGTAGCCAGTAGTACCAGAAGCAGCAGCAAGTGTTTGGACATCTGGACTAATAGGACAGTGATTGTATCACAGAAAGGTGAGCAGCATGACCACACATGCTCACTCATAGACACACATAGACTTTGTCTAGGCAGTGCAGCTGATTTTTTTTATTAGATATGTATTGCTGGGCTGTGTTGTACTTTTAACTTTAATTTTACAGCATCAGATTCAGGAAGTGAAAATCCAGTGAGTGAGACAGTGACTAGCCTAATGCAGCTGCTGGCTCTATTCTGTCTGTGTCTAACTCCTCCTTCCTGATGAACTAATCTTTGCCAGAGCAGTGAACTGAATGAACTAGTTCACTTTGAAGATTAGTTCATTTTGAACTAATCATTCATGAACTACCCATCACTAACCGGTACTCGGAGTAGGGACGGTACTCAGGTGGAAAAGGATGAAATGCTGCTGCAGGCCAGTGCCACACCAGTCAGCCCAGCCCATTGAGACATTGCCACATCCTGTTGCTTCTCTTAAGGAGAGAATAGGACTGGGGGCTGGGTGAGTCAATTAATTAGTTATTTTATTCTGAGGAAGGGGACTGTGAGTATGTAAATTTGGTTATGTATAATTTATTTGATCAATTCTGTGTTGTGGGGGGGGGGCTGGGGCGTCTCTGTACTGGTGCAGCTGTGTGTGCGCGTGTGTGTTACACAGGGGGTGGGGGTGTTTTTAAGCAGTTTTACTGGGGGGGCCCCCACAACTTTATTGCCCCTGGGTCCGCACCAGCCTTAATCCGGCCCTGGGCATGGCAAATACTTCTCATGCTCACACAAGAGAGATTTTGGTGCAGTGTGCAGGACACATGCAGCCATCTACAGTGCATGCACATGCTTACTATCACACTCTGTGATGCAAAGGACACTCAAGTTAACTGCCGCATATTGGGTAAAGGCAGCTGCGGGAACTTTGCTACTGATACTGGGACCAGTAAACATGGTAGATGGAGACTTGTTATTGTAAAACTGAGAGCATATCTTTTATGTGGTTGTTTGTACTATTTTTGTCACAAAAATATTGGAGCTGATGCAGGGTTGAATGCAAGCCAGTTTTATTCACACTGGTCATGCTTCAGTGTCAGACTTGTGCAAGTACGGCTTATGCAGAGTCATATGCCACACAGTGACAGTGCCACTTTCAGCTGATGGAAGGTGACTAGGTGGTAAAGTTAAGGGAAAGTATATTAACAGTTGTGTGTTATACAGAGTTGTGTGTATGCAATGTTAATGCAGGTGCACATGCATACTGGAAATGATGATGACTGTTGGAAGATGTTGGTGGTGCAGCCACAAAGACATGTACTGCTCTATATAGAGGCAAATATATGCATTTAGTTCTGTACACACAATGCAAGGCCAATTACAGCCTACTTGCATTTAATTCTGCACCAGACTCATAGTGAGACTTTTATGGACACTGTGGGGAGAATTTATTAAGCAGCGGTTTTAAATAGTGCTTGTAAACCATCACACATCACATTCAGAGCCAAACCATTGGTTAATATGGAGGGTGGAAATGCAGTATTGTGACCTCACAACATACATAGGTACCTTGCTATAATTTTGTACATAATAGTTTGGTGGAAATTATTTTGTATTGTTTTTGTGCTGGCAGGTGTCTATGCAGAAAGGAAGAGAAGAAGTGGGCTGGCTGCTAGAATGTGGAAGAGGAAGAAGGGGATTGAAGGAGCGGAAGTGGCAGAAAAAGTGCAGAATGGTGCAGAGGTTGCATGGGGGATGGTAAAGACCAGATAGTCAATTCCAAGTTAAGTTGCAATACTAGCTTATAACATCATAAGAACTATGTTGTAATTATTAAAATTGTAGGCTGATATTATTATGAGATTTGGGGGGAATATGGCTGCAAAGACACCACTTTGTAGCATTAAAATAACTATGCTGTGACTCTTTAAAAAAAACTAATGAGGTGAAAAATGTCAGAGCTGTGGAATGGATATAACGGTCCATTTATAAACCCTCTGGACCTGTGCCAATTACTACTGGGATTCCTTGTTTGATTACTGTTACTTGCAGCTTACTGCATGTATTTGTTTAATTGATAAGCGAATTGCTTCATTTCTGCAGATTCCATCAGGGAAACTTCTATCCAATGCTGGATCTGTTTAGAACTCTCTCCGATATAGAAAAGGGTTTGTTGGGTCCACCCTATTAAGGTCGACACTGAGTAGGTCAACTGTTATTGGTTGACAGGCACTAGGTTGACACTTGGAAAAGGCAGACATGATAATCAGGTCGACATGCAAAAGGTCGACAAAGAAAAAGTTTATTTGGGTGTCGTTTTCTTTGTAAAGTGACCGGGAACACCAATTAGTGCACCGTGTCCCCTTGCATGGCTCACTGCACTCTCCATGTTTCAGGCAAGCTGCCTCACTCTCCTACCGCTGCACTCAGCACAGGTAACTATTCCTAATCATAGTCCACATGGATCGCAAAGTATGCAAAAAGTAAAAAAAAAAATAATAATAATAATAAATAATAAAGATTGTGAAAAACTCATGCCGCCCTTTTCATCTGCCGACCTTTGACATGTTGACCTAATATCCATGTCAACCTAATGGCTGTCGACCTAAGGACCGTCTCCCACAATATACTAATCAGACATTTCTCTGGTCAGTTTGTGGAGGTTCCTATGTAAATCCAAAGTGTCTGCTACATTCATCTCACATTAGGACATTATTGTTTCTGTATCACCATATTGTTCCAGATTACCATTGTAACTATCTAACTAACTATACAATGCATGAGCTGCATTGCATTCACACAGACTGAAGTTCTGGAGCTCTGTCCATTTGAATAAGTGGATAATGCTATCTTTTGATTGCTGTCATCACTTAGACACAGATATAGTGCACATGTCCACATGAGAAATGTCAGTTGATATATATATATACATATACTGCTCAAAAAAATAAAGGGAACACTTAAACAACACATCCTAGATCTGAATGAATGAAATATTCTTATTAAATATTTTGTTCTTTACATAGTTGAATGTGCTGACAACAAAATCACACAAAAATTATCAACGGAAATCAAAGATATTAACCCATGGAGGTCTGGATTTGGAGTCACACTCAAAATTAAAGTGGAAAAACACACTACAGGCTGATACAACTTTGATATAATGTCCTTAAAACAGGTCAAAATGAGGCTCAGTAGTGTGTGGCCTCCACGTGCCTGTATAACCTCCCTATAACGCCTGGGCATTCTCCTGATGAGGTGGTGGATGGTCTCCTGAGGGATCTCCTCCCAGACCTGGACTAAAGCATCCGCCAACTGGTGGATGGAGCGAGACATGATGTCCCAGATGTGCTCAATTGGATTCAGGGCTGGGGAATGGGCGGGCCAGTCCATAGCATCAATGCCTTTGTCTTGCAGGAACTGCTGACACACTCCAGCCACATGAGGTCTAGCATTGTCTTGCATTAGGAGGAACCCAGGGCCAACGGCACCAGCATATGGTCTCACAAGGGGTCTGAGGATCTCATCTCGGTACCTAATGGCAGTCAGGATACCTCTGGCGAGCACAGGGAGGGCTGTGCGGCCCCCCAAAGAAATGCCTCCCCACACCATTACTGACCCACTGCCAAACCGGTCATTCTGGAGGATATTGCAGGCAGCAGAACATTCTCCTTGGCATCTCCAAACTCTATCACATGTGTTCAGTGAGAACTTGCTTTCATCTGTGAAGAGCACAGGGCGCCAGTGGTGAATTTGCCAATCTTGGTGTTCTCTGGCAAATGCCAAACGTCCTGCACGGTGTTGGGCTGTAAGCACAACCCCCACCTGTGGACGTTGGGCCCTCATACCACCCTCATGGAATCTGTTTCTGATCGTTTGAGTAGACACATGCACATTTGTGGCTTGCTGGAGGTCATTTTGCAGGGCTCTGGCAGTGCTCCTCCTGTTCCTCCTTGCACAAAGGCGGAGGTAGCGGTCCTGCTGCTGGGTTGTTGCCCTCCTATGGCCTCCTCCATGTCTCCTGATGTACTGGCCTGTCTCCTGGTAGCGCCTTCATGCTCTGGACACTACGCTGACAGACACAGCAAACCTTCTTGCCATAGCTCGCATTGATGTGCCATCCTGGATGAGCTGCACTACCTGAGCCACTTGTGTGGGTTGTAGACTCCATCTCATGCTACCACTAGAGTGAAAGCACCGCCAGCTTTCAAAAGTGACCAAAACATCAACCAGAAAGCATAGGAGCTGAGAAGTGGTCTGTGGTCACCACCTGCAGAACAACTCCTTTATTGGGGGTGTCTTGCTAATTGCCTATAATTTCCACCTGTTGTCTATTCCATTTGCACAACAGCATGTGAAATTGATTGTCAATCAGTGTTGCTTCCTAAGTTTGATTTCACAGAAGTGTGATTGACTTGGAGATACATTGTGTTGTTTAAGTGTTCCCTTTATTTTTTTGAGCAGTGTATATATAGACTTGAGTTGCAAACTCTACCAGTTCCTAGTGTCACACACAGCTTGGTGTGAGCTTAGAAGCTGAGCTCCCTAAAAGGTAACACTTGTTCTTTGGTTTCCGAAAAACTCTGCTCTTGCTACCCAGTCTGGATTACAGTTGTGTTACCATTGATATCCAGTACTCGTCTTGACTTAAAGCCATAGCCGCAGAATTCCACAGTCTTGTCTTAAAGACACAGCTGCAGTATTCTACAGTCTAATCTTAAAGCTACAGCATTCTACAGTCTCATCTTAAAGTCACAGCTGGAGTATTTCCACAGTCTCATCTTAAAGCCACAGCTGCAGTATTCTACAGTCTCATCTTAAAGTCACAGCTGCAGTATTTCTTCAGTTTCGTCTTAAAGCCACAGCCGCAGTATTCTTCAGTCTCATCTTAAAGACCCAGTTGCAGTGTTCTTCAGCATTTTCTTAAAGTCACAGCCACAGTCATCGTTCTACTTACAGTTTTGTTTCCAGTTATATCCGGTACCAGCCTGGATTACAGTTGCATTCTAGTATATCAGTACACAGCATGGTTCACAGTGCGGTTCACTGTTCACCGGTAACCAGCCCAGTTCCAGTCTCACCAGTAACCAGTCCAGTTCTCAATCTCGTCAGTAACCTGCCCAGTTCTGCACAACTCCAGAGAACCTATTTCATAGTAACTTTGAGTACACAAGCACCTACTCCTGTGACAGTATACCCAGTTCAATCTCACCAATACATACACCATCCTACTAGCAACACCAAGTCCCTGGTGATCCAGTGGTCAGGATACGGCTCCCTCTGCTGAGGCTCGGGTTCGATCCCCGGTCAGGGATTCTCCTTCGTCTCACTGATTCCTACAGACCAGCCAAATATACACATAGTGCTCCAGTCGCCTGCATAGACTTCACGAACACAAGGTTCACAAAAACCATAGTCATGACAGCTAATTGGTGACAGTCTCGATGACATGTAAGCCCAAGTTCAGTTGAAAAGAACAAAAAGAACTCTAAATACCCGGGCAATGCCGGGTAAGGAATGTGTGTATGTTTGGTTGTTTGTACGAGATAAACTCAGGAACTGCTAAATGCATTTTTAAAATTGATATGTTCTTTAGACTGTACATTAACATATAGGCTATGTATCTTCATTCTAATTCTTTTAAGGGTTGGGTAGTGAACTTTAACTTGAAGATGGGCGCAATAAAAATAGTCTTATTGCGTAAAAATTTCCACGTGGGTGAAGCCGCGGGCAAAAAGCTAGTAATTATAATCAATGCACACAGTGCAACAATATATCAATATCACATTTCTCATGTGGACACTTGTCATTTAACTTAATAAAAATGTAAATTAAAATCATACCTTATCTCTGTAGTGCATCTACTGATGCAGGGGGGCAGATATAAAACCTGCAGAGAGAGTTAGATTTAAGTGATAATCAACATTGGATAGAAACAGAGAATTTGAAACATTTGAAAGCAGCTAAGAACTTCTTCACCCATGCAGTCTGTCCTATTTCACATGTTCACCGTGTGTGTGTGTGTGTGTGTGTGTGTGTGTGTGTGTGTGTGTGTGTGTTGACAAAGCTAAATATTTGTCTTACTTAAAATCCTTTAAGAGGTCTAAGAACACTGTACGCTATTGACGTATGGAATACGTAAGGGTACACACGTTGCGTAACGATCGCTTAGCCGTAGTCGAGACGCTCAAGCGTCACGTTCGCTCACGGCCAAGAGATCACAGACAGGCACGCTATTGGCTGCCGACTAACGTAATGTTTCGCTATAGCGTAGCGAACACCCGGGACCACGAGGAGATCACCAGCGGCGCTAACGCTCACAATGTTAAACCTTTATATCTAAACCATAAACAATGTAATATGCAGGAAGACCTTTAGTGTAGTGATAGAGTGTAGATGCAACACAGTGTAACCTTATTAACTCAAAAGCTGTTCGAGCGTCACCGACGCTCTGAGAATACTTAACACTATAAGAAATACACAAATACTGGGCTTAGGGTCTAACGCCTTATATAAATGTTATACTTGCAAAAGAATAATACAATACAAATCATACACTACAATATAACATAGACTAACTAACCAGATAACTACACAGGAAATACAATACAATACAATTACGTTTAAGGGAAAATGAGAGAGAAAGAGGAGGAGAGAGAGAGATATGGCTCACAATAACAAGAAAGACAATATGATTGCGGAGAAAAACTTACGCACAAGGGGAACGATCGCATGCGCCTTGATATCCAGCTCCCGATTATCAGCAATGAGAACCGTTGAAGAGAGTGAGCTGGATATGGTCGGCTTGTCTATTTATGCCCCACACACAATACAATTCAATGGTCCCTACAATCTCATTGTTCTGTGGACACAGGAATTCGTCTTCGCATTATAACAAAAGGTCATAGGTTGATTCATACAGGTGGGCTGAGACCATTTCCAACTGCTCAGGTGGGTGGGAAACTAGGTTTCCCGCCGCATGGATAAGTAAGTGCAAATAATAGTAAATGTACATAAACTTCTTATGTCCATAACTATTCGCACGAGCGATTAATCTGCTTCAAACCAACACCGGAATATTGCTAATTAAATACTCTTCCGATGGATACTAAACACCACTGTATGACCCATGTCTGACCCTTCGTATCAAACAAAGAGGGATCTCTCTGTCCATGAACATGTTATATTAACTAAACTTTCAGAATCTATCAAGGGGACCATGATCTACAAAATACATTATATGGTGAAAATATATAACAATTGAGTCGCACGCTGGGCGCACAGAAACTCTACCGTAAATGCGCATACCGTGCGCCTGTGGGTGCCCGCAACAGCGAGTATGCGCACGCACGGGAGAACGCACGCATGCGCAGCGCGGACCTGTGTGAGGTGCAAATATGGCAGTGTGCATCGTGATATTTTTCTGACTTTGACAGTCCACCCTTTGGCAGTCAACAATAACTGCCACTTCCTAAAACATTTCAAAAAGAGAAAAATATATGTCAGGTGTAAATACATTTCCATGGTTGGGTAGGGGAGGAGAGAAGAAGGTGTGAAAAGGGTATGACCTAGTGAGATAGCAGAAGCATGTGTGTATGAATCCATGTTTGGGGGGTCATATATCATCGTGCCGTACGTGTTGTAAATCAAGCTTCGAGGTATTGCGAAGTATACATTTGAATTCCTTCTTATCCCGCGGTACGGGTCTGTGGATGGGCTGTCA
Source organism: Pseudophryne corroboree (assembly GCF_028390025.1). Taxonomy (NCBI): domain Eukaryota; kingdom Metazoa; phylum Chordata; class Amphibia; order Anura; family Myobatrachidae; genus Pseudophryne; species Pseudophryne corroboree. The sequence goes on along the minus strand of NC_086444.1, from coordinate 379,555,534 downwards.
AACTTTACCGAGCTCTTTTCGGATTTTGGTTGCAACAAAATGGGGGAGCACATTTTAGTTGATGATACATGAATGGGGGAATATGTGATTGCTGATATCTGTGCCTGTATTCCCTATCGACTATGTGTGTCATTACCTGAAGGTTGTAGAGATGAAGATAAAGAACACTTATGGTAAATGCAGTGGTATTCTATGTCAGGTTAATGAACATTTGTCGGTTGAAGTCTTGTTCGGTGTCTGTTGAATGCAGTCTTCTTTGGGCTTTTGCCAAAAGGTGTGGGCAAAAAGCTTTGTCAATGTCCATAGACTTACAAAAGTGTTGGGCTAGCGTGATTTTAAAATTTCTAGGGAAACTGGGGGTCTATGGCATAGTTCATCAAATATCTGTGTATAAGGTTGTCAAAACTTCTTCTTTAATCCATCAGTTGTCTGTATACAGGATCATCAAATTCCTCGTCAAAAGTGGGTCTTTTTACCTTGGAGAAACCGGAAAAACAGGTGAAAGAAACGGACCGTATAATCGCATTTTCATCACATCATTGTTTCTACAGTTGGGTCATAAATCAAATCCATTGGAATTACAATGTCCTCACTCCTTAGACTCATTACCCTGGTACTACGTTTGCACTTCATTAAAGCCTGACCACATCTAAATATCAAGCCAATCGATATGACAACACCTAAGATACATAGGAGAAACTTCCCTACATCCATTATGACTCCTTGAGCCCATTCTCCTAAACCAGAGAACCAATTTCGCGGGTTCAACCATGACACCCAACCAGTCAGCTCATTACCCACAGCAGCAAGAGTGAGATTGTGTCTCCTGCGAAATTCCCACTTTAATTGGAGAATATCGTCCATCTTTTGGTCTATGACCTCGACCGGGTCCTCGGTACTATTCGTTATATATGTGCAGCATTTCACGCCGTACTGCGTTGCCAGTGTGACACAATATCCACCTGTCACTGCCGTGAGATAATTAAGAACCATTCTATGCTGAACCAGTTCTGTTTTATAAGCTTGAAGTTCTCTTCCAGTATACCTAAACGTGTCATCATACATTTCTGTGATATTGTCTAACAAATTTGCAAGCGCAGATATGTATCTATAATTCAGCACTCCTCTAGCGGTGCGAGTGAAATCTAGCGCGATTAGGAATTGGATCCCGGTGGATTCATGGATCATGTCAGAGGCCGAATGCTCTGTCCTTTCTGTCAGTTGCCTTTTAACTACGTGCTCGTAATGGGTGTGAGTATAAGGAGCTTGGGCACCACGGTGTATATCTTTCATTTTGGCATGTGATACAGTCATTACCTCAGGCAGTACTTTTCCAATATAACACAATCCTTCAGAGTTTGGGGCAAGCCACTTATACGCCTTCCTCCCGCATATGAAATATGCATCATCGGGGAGAACATATGGGACGGAGTAGGACATAACCATATTACACATCCTCCATGTGAAATCTCCTACCCCTAATTCTCCCATCTGTCTAGTACACGTATCCGTTTGTACGATATGTGCACAGTATCCTGGTGATACTTCTCCAACTCTCGTAATCCTACTTCCTAGGGTATACCTATATCGGAAAGATTTTTCTCTACTGGCTATGTGGCGTATAAGCTCTGTATCTGTAGGCATTCTATCTGCTCTATATGAAAAGGTCATGGTTTGGTTACTCCATGACACTTCCCAATTTCCCGGCTTTCGGGGATTGGTAATGTTAAAACATATTAGGGATCTATCCACATGATATTGGTGGAGCTTCAAACTAGGAGGGCTGGAGATATTAAACCTCCTGTCCACTGGTCTCCCACCCTTTAGCTCAAGTACCTCCCCTACCGTTAAAGGAAATGGTACTAGTCCTGATTTGCTATGACCTTGAGGTACTTGAGAGCATACCCAACAATCTGTTTGATTTAACACACTACCCACTAAGGAGTGATAGTCACTCAATGGATGCCGGTCCATGTGGATATTAAAACTGGATTGGCATTTCTTAATGCACCCATCCTCAACTACATTGTCACAGAGCCTACAGATTCAGTTTTCTTCAGCTAACAATCCTTCACAATTCCTTCTATTGTCAATGCTATCGGATCGTTTTCTGATACTCGCCTTTACTTGTTGGTTAAGTTGTTCTTGGAAAACTACGCCTCCATCTTTGTCATCAGAACCCATTCCAGAACCTCTCTCGACCTCCATGGTACTCTCGCCGGAACAGACTGCTCTGGTCAACATCATTGTCAACAGGAAAATCCGGATCACAGTCTCTTGGGGCAAGTCCATCTTATAGGAGGAAACGGAGAAGAATGAGGAGGGGAAAAAAAATAATTGAGGGAGAGGGGATGGGAAGTGGAGAAAAACAATAAAAGGGAACAGGGAATCGACAACTGCTTTTGATCTTATGATTTTCCGATGCTCAGGTGCCGCCTCAGTCCTCCTGGAACAGACACTCCAGTGATACAACTTCCTCTACCGTCTGTTCCTTATCACGGGACCTCTCTGGATCAGCAACCTTCTTACAGTGGGACGAATGAACCCAAGTCTCTCTCTCGGCAACCTTCAATGCAGTAGTGCTAGTCAATAAGACTTGGTATGGTCCTTCCCATCTGTCTATAAGGCAACCTGAGCGTAGAAAATTCTGTATCATTACATAATCCCCAGGTTCAATGTCATGACAATTACTATCTGGTAACTCAGGAATCACTAACTTCAAATTATCATTTTGATTCCTTAGCTGTCTACTCATGTTAACCAGGTACTTTACAGTCACTTCATTGTTACACTTCAAATCATCCTGAGGGTTAATCATAACATGCGGTTGTCGACCAAACAAGATTTCAAAGGGAGACAGATTAAGAGGGGACCTGGGAGTGGTTCTGATGCTGTACAGTACAATGGGTAAAGCTTCTGGCCATGTCAATCCTGTCTCTGCCATAACTTTGCTCAGTTTATTTTTAATAGTGCTGTTCACTCTTTCCACCTTCGCACTCGCCTGTGGACGGTATGGAGTGTGCAGCTTGCTATCAATTCCCATCAACTTACACATTCCTTGAAAGACATCACCTGTAAAATGGGTACCCCTATCACTTTCGATTATTCTAGGGATACCATATCTACATACAAATTCCTGCACGATTTTCTTAGCAGTGAACATAGCGGTGTTTGTGGCCGCAGGAAATGCTTCGACCCAATTTGAGAATACATCTATACAAACAAGTACATATTTCAAATTTCGACAAGGGGGTAATTGAATAAAGTCAATCTGTATTACCTGAAAAGGGCCGCCTGTAGGTGGGATATGAGATGGTTCTGTTGGTATTGCCTTTCCGATATTCTTTCTCAAACAGGTAAGGCATGACATTGCTCTCTTACTCGCATGAGACGAAAATCCTGGGGCGCACCAATATGCTCTTACCAACTTGCACATTCCCTCCTTGCCCAGATGAGTCAGCCCGTGTGCTGCCTCAGCTAAACATGGAAGATATGCTCTGGGGGCCACTGGTTTACCTTGTCCATCCGTCCAGAGTCCTGAGGACTCCTGGCCATATCCCTTTGCCTTCCAGACTGCCTTTTCCTGTGTGGAACACAAATTTTGCATTTCACACAACTTCTGTGTGTTGATGGTATTAAATACCATCAATTGTGTGGTGTCTGTCTGTCTGGGAGTACCAGCTGCTAACTTAGCAGCTTCGTCTGCTCGGCTGTTACCAAGTGATACTGGGTCCTGGCTATATGTGTGTGCTTTACACTTGATAACAGCCACTCTGTCGGGTTCCTGTATCGCTGTTAGAAGCCTTTTGATGTGAGCTGCATGCGCTACCGGTGTACCAGCTGCTGTCATGAAATTTCTGAGGCGCCATAGGGCTCCGAAATCATGGACCACCCCGAATGCGTATCTAGAATCGGTGTAGATATTGGCTGACTTGCCCTTAGCCAATTCACATGCTCTGGTTAGGGCGACCAGTTCAGCAACCTGGGCTGAGTGAGGTGGGCCTAGCGGTTCAGCTTCTATGGTGCCTTGGTCATCTACGACTGCGTATCCAGTACACAAGTCTCCCGAGTCTGACTGTCTGTGACAACTACCATCCGTGTAGAAGGTTAGATCTACATCTTCTAGTGGGTTGTCATTGATGTCAGGCCTTGCGGTAAAATTTTGGGTCAAGTATTCCATACAATCATGTGTGTCCTCCTTTGTATTAAATCCTCCTTCCCCACCACTCTCATCCTCCACCCTTTGTGCCTGTCCAGGCACACCTGGGAGATATGTTGCAGGATTTAATGCACTGCATCTCCTTATGGTGATGTTTACGGGGGCCATTAGTGCCAATTCCCATCTTGTAAACCGCGCTGATGAGACGTGCCTGGTTTGGGCAGAATTTAACAAGGCTGACACTGCATGTGGTGTATGAATTGTGAGGTTGTGACCTAGCACTACATCTTCGCTTTTCGTTACTAGCAATGCTATCGCAGCAACGCTTCGCAAGCATGTGGGGAGGGATCGCGCTACCGTATCTAGCTGAGCGCTGTAGTATGCTACCGGCCTGCTGGCATCACCGTGCTTTTGGGTTAGGACGCCTGCCGCGCAACCAGCACTTTCTGTTCCGTACAGCTCAAAGGGTTTCCCATAGTCTGGCATACCTAATGCTGGTGCCTGCGTTAGGCACTGTTTAAGTCTCTCAAATGCCATCTCGGACTCGTCTGTATGCGAAATCCGATCAGGTTTGTTTGAGGAAACCATCTCCTGCAAAGGTAATGCTAGAATGGAAAATCCTGGGATCCAGTTACGGCAATACCCACACATTCCTAAAAACGTTCTGATCTGTTGCTGGGTTTGAGGCAGAGTCATGTCTCTAATTGCTTGAATTCTATCAGCGGTCAGGTGTCTCAGTCCTTGTGTTAGACAGTGTCCCAAATATTTTACTTTAGTTTGGCATAATTGTAACTTGTCTTTGGAAACCTTGTGTCCTGTGTCTGAAAGATGAAACAGGAGCTGTTTCGTATCCTTCAGGGATGCTTCCAATGAATCTGAACACAGTAGTAAATCATCCACGTACTGTATCAATATTGATCCACTCCCTGGTTGGAAAGACTGTAAACAATCATGCAAAGCCTGAGAAAATATACTTGGACTATCTATGAAACCTTGTGGTAATCGAGTCCATGTGTATTGGACTCCTCTGTATGTAAATGCAAACAAATATTGGCTGTCAGAGTGCAGAGGTACCGAAAAGAAAGCGGAGCAGAGGTCAATAACAGTGAAAAATTTCGCAGTGGGAGGGATTTGCATAAGGATGACAGCTGGATTTGGCACTACGGGGAACTGACTCTCAACTATTTTGTTAATCCCCCTTAGATCCTGCACTAGCCTGTAACCCCTCCCCCCACTCTTTTTCACAGGGAAGATGGGACTATTGGCAGTGCTGGATGTTCTTACCAGAATGCCCTGTTGTAGCAAGCGCTCTATTACTGGGTAAACTCCTAACTCCACCTCTGGCTTCAGAGGGTACTGTGGGATTTTTGGAGCTATCCTACCATCTTTTACTTGTACAACTACCGGAGCTACGTTTGCCATTAATCCAGTGTCCTGTCCATCTTTAGTCCAAAGTGACTCTGGTATCTGGGATGTCATTTCTTCTACCTGGGAGGGAGTCCTATTTGTCATAATGGTATGTGACATTAATTTTGATGGGGAGTCTAACATGTCTCGCACTTCCTGAGCGTGATTCTCAGGTATGTCCAAGAATACACCTTCAGGAGTACAATAAATGACGCACCCCATTTTACACAATAAATCTCTTCCCAGGAGATTAGTTGGTGCCGATGCAGCCAGCAAAAAGGAATGCTTGGTATGTAAAGGCCCTATTGTAATCTCGGCTGGTTTGCTAACAGGGTAATGCTGGACTACTCCCGTTACTCCCATGGCTGGAATTGTCTTACCAGTGGTTCTCATGCCCACTGTCGAATTTATCACTGATTTGGCCGCCCCTGTATCTACAAGAAAGTTTAATGATTTACCAGCTACATTAATTGCAATTTCGGGTTCACTTCCAAGACTTGCAATCAATTTTACTGGCTGCAGATTACAGGTATGGCCACACCCCTATTGGGTATGGTGACCTCCCTGAATCCCGCTGGCAGCAACTACTTGAGAAGGGGTTAAATGGGAACTACCAGAGGCTTGCCAGTCTCTGTTCGGGGGGTATCTTTTTGTTTCCCCTGCATGTGGCTCATAACTCCGTTTCTGTGGACCCTGCTCCCAATGTCGTGTGTCGTGTCGTTGTCTAGGGGGTTGATAAGACTTTTGTATGTTTCTCGATTTACAGTCTCGTGCAAAGTGTCCCTCTCTATGACAAGAAAAACAGGTTACCACATTTGACTTACCCACAGGGTTTGGTGATTTATACAAAGGCTGCCTTGTGGTCAGGGCCTGTATACTTACGGTCATTAACTTATCACCTTGTAATTCCCTGTGTCTGGTGATATTCCGATCGTGATCAATAGCTGCCTCTCTCAAAGTAGCCACCGACAGACCTCGCCAACATGGTTGCGTGGTCTGTACCCTTGTCTTTAATGCTTCTTTTAAACCATCCATTAGTACAGATACTGCTACTTCTCGATGGTTTATGTTTGTTTTAATGTCCTCTATGCCTGTGTATTTTGCCATATCTAATAATGCCCTGTGAAAGTATTCTGCAGCTGTTTCTGACTCTTTTTGTTTTATGGAGAATATCTTGTTCCATTTAACTACAGCTGGGAAATACTCCTGTAACTGTAAACTTATCCTTTTTACATTATCTTTGTGTACACATCTGTAAGAGGTACATCCTGATCCAAGCCACAGTCAGCTAAAAATTGAGCCGAGTCGACATTGGAGGGTAAACAAGCCCTCAGCAATACCTGCCAGTCTTTGTTATTGGGCTCTAAAGTGTTCCCTAGGTCTCTGATGTATTTCTGGCTAGCAACTAAGTCTTTCCTAGGGTCAGGGAATTCAGACACTATGGTTCTTAATTCCATTCGGGAAAATGGGCTATACATGGCAATGTTCCTAATGGGAGTGACTCCTGTGGTGTCGGTTTTCCCATTTGGAACAGCTATCACCCTAACAGGATTAAGTCTAGCAACATCATTCTGTGTAGATTCTACAGCCTGTGGTGAAATGGTTTCAGCATAGTGTATGGTGCCGTACTTACCCGTAGATACGACCTCACCTGTCCCTCCGCTAGGGGCCTTTGTTACTAATCTTAAGGGTTGGGCCGTGCCTACTGTAGTTTCTGATATGGTGGCTGCTAGAGAGAGCGCTGATATTGTTGCCGATTCGTCCTCTTGATCACACTCCTGGGGAAAGTTCAAAACAGGGTACAACTTGCACGGGTTAATACTTGCATTGGTTAACTTATTAACATTTACACAGTTGCTAAGTGTTTGTTTGTTACACCCTAATGCGTCATTCTCCGCAACCAATTTCTCTCCTGATATGTATGGTGGCGGCGGGGCCGTGGCTATCAGTTTCTTGATAGGGTTAGATCCCGCCGCCTGAGCCAATCCTCTCTGTATTTCACCCTCCTGTTGCCATAACTGCAAATAATCATAATGTTTGATTCGTCTCTTTGTTGATTTAATGAGACATATCCTCCTCCTTAGATTTTGTAACACTTCTGGGCTAAAGCTACCTACTCTTGGGAATTTCTCCCCGTCATGTACCGTCATTCTCTCCCATTCATCACATAAAACCTCTGTGTGTGAACCGTATTTTTCACACATTACGTACCTTGCCGACCCGACTGGTCGGTTCACTGAATCAACCCGAACCGAGGTTGATCGCCCCCTACCTGAACAATTGGCCCCCATACCTGTAGGCGTTGCTTTCACCACCTCTGACCTTCAATCAGGGTCTTCAGCGAACCCTTACAAAACCAAAATGTTCAAGATAGGCTGACGGTGGCGGTTTACCGAGTACCCCACTCACTCGCCCACGCCGACCAATACGATCTACACACTGCCCTAGTGCTGGCGTACTCGACCCAGGGCCCCTATGAACCTTTATTTACTGGAACATGTGAGTGTGTTCCACAGAGCATTGACCCTTTCCAGTAACTATTGGTTGTTGGACAATTCCTGAGTGACCAGCGAACTTCCCTTTAAAAAAATAAAAAATTACACAAATCACGTCAGAATGTACAAATAGTATTTATGACCCGTTTCGTACACAAACGGTACTGGTCAGATTTAACTAATGCACACAATTACGTGCGGTACAATCGTTCAGAACATAAGCAACTAATCTTATGTGCAGAGCGACCAGTGGAATCGAAAATTTCGGCTGCGAATTCCTTCAGCATGAGCTTTAATGGCCTATATGGGTTCTGCACCAACCCCCTGGGTTGTGCTCTTTTCTCTATTTATAGCGGACTTCCTTGTCTGCTGTACCTGGACCTCCTGGTCTGTTCTGGACCTCCTGGTCTGTACTACAGTATGACCTCCTGGTCTGCTATACTCTAATGCTCAGATTTATGTTTAACAAGGGATGCCTCCCTAGCCACCATGTACGTCACTTACATGCATGTACCTCACGAGTACTCGACTTCTGGTGGTTCAACCTCAAAAATTGTATAAACTTATATATACAAAACACTCACTCATCACATGTACACTTTTGTTTCTATTTCTATTTCTGCGCAGAAATTTTCTTTCCTTTAGACCAGATGTGTTGTAAATTTGGAGAAGGATCTGTTAGTCTAAATTTCGGACACTAAAATAGACTTGCGCTATTTATTGCATTGCCACCTTTTCGCCTGTTACAATAACACTAGTGTGTGATTTGTTACGTGAGCGTGCCCGGACGCTCTGTTACGTAATATACGCTGCGTGCGTCGGCCTTTGAGTTGCGTACGCGAGTCTCACCCTTTGTTAGAGACACGTGTACGCAAAGCAAATATCCACCGTAACACAATTTACACGTTTATCAATGTAGATGATCCTCGATCATCTACCGAACACCACGCCAATCTCTCCTTGTATCTTTAGGTAGAGCTGCGTGCGTGCTTTGCACTTTATCCCTTAATGTATTACTTTTACACTTTAACTATGAAATAGCGACAAATCTCTCTTAGCACGTTTATCAATTATAAAATGGCAAACAGGAGAGTGATATATGAAAATACACGAATAAAAGAAATGCAGATATGCGTGTGTGCGTACGCAAGACAGAAATAAACAGTTTTAAAGGACACTAGTGTGTTGTTCTTACCTCCGGTTCCGGATTCCCTCAGCACCCTTTACTAAGCAAAGCAGACGCTTATCCAGACAGCACTACGAGGAATATGATCTCCCGCCCTTTGCTGATGGATAATGTCTGCTGAAATTACCTAGTGCAGATATGTGAAGGACGGACGAGCCGCCAATTGACAAAGCTAAATATTTGTCTTACTTAAAATCCTTTAAGAGGTCTAAGAACACTGTACGCTATTGACGTATGGAATACCGTAAGGGTACACACGTTGCGTAACGATCGCTTAGCCATAGTCGAGACGCTCAAGCGTCACGTTCGCTCACGGCCAAGAGATCACAGACAGGCACGCTATTGGCTGCCGACTAACGTAATGTTTCGCTATAGCGTAGCGAACACCCGGGACCACGAGGAGATCACCAGCGGCGCTAACGCTCACAATGTTAAACCTTTATATCTAAACCATAAACAATGTAATATGCAGGAAGACCTTTAGTGTAGTGATAGAGTGTAGATGCAACACAGTGTAACCTTATTAACTCAAAAGCTGTTTGAGCATCACCGACGCTCTGAGAATACTTAACACTATAAGAAATACACAAATACTGGGCTTAGGGCAGTGGTTCCCAAACTGTGTGCCGTGGCTCCCTGGGGTGCCTTGGGACACTTGCAGGGGTGCCTCGGGTTGGTGGCCCAGAACCAATTCAAATTCTGCATGGTCAATGTAAAAAGCAAAGCCAGTGTTAATGGCTGCCAATCATAAAATATATTGACAATCAGAAGCAAATCTGGTCCCTCACCACAGAAGTTACCCTAAGGATGACATATAAAGACAATTTACTTAATGTAATATTTATTTCTAAATTTTTCAATAAGAAACTATTAGCTTAGGGGTGCCGTGAAACAAATTCTGATACTCTAGGGTGCCGTGATTCAAAAAAGTTTGGGAACCACTGGCTTAGGGTCTAACGCCTTATATAAATGTTATACTTGCAAAAGAATAATACAATACAAATCATACACTACAATATAACATAGACTAACTAACCAGATAACTACACAGGAAATACAATACAATACAATTACGTTTAAGGGAAAATGAGAGAGAAAGAGGAGGAGAGAGAGAGAGAGAGATATGGCTCACAATAACAAGAAAGACAATATGATTGCGGAGAAAAACTTACGCACAAGGGGAACGATCGCATGCGCCTTGATATCCAGCTCCCGATTATCAGCAATGAGAACCGTTGAAGAGAGTGAGCTGGATATGGTCGGCTTGTCTATTTATGCCCCACACACAATACAATTCAATGGTCCCTACAATCTCATTGTTCATTGGACACAGGAATTCGTCTTCGCATTATAACAAAAGGTCATAGGTTGATTCATACAGGTGGGCTGAGACCATTTCCAACTGCTCAGGTGGGTGGGAAACTAGGTTTCCCGCCGCATGGATAAGTAAGTGCAAATAATAGTAAATGTACATAAACTTCTTATGTCCATAACTATTCGCACGAGCGATTAATCTGCTTCAAACCAACACCGGAATATTGCTAATTAAATACTCTTCCGATGGATACTAAACACCACTGTATGACCCATGTCTGACCCTTCGTATCAAACAAAGAGGGATCTCTCTGTCCATGAACATGTTATATTAACTAAACTTTCAGAATCTATCAAGGGGACCATGATCTACAAAATACATTATATGGTGAAAATATATAACAATTGAGTCGCACGCTGGGCGCACAGAAACTCTACCGTAAATGCGCATACCGTGCGCCTGCGGGTGCCCGCAACAGCGAGTATGCGCACGCACGGGAGAGCGCACGCATGCGCAGCGCGGACCTGTGTGAGGTGCAAATATGGCAGTGTGCATCGTGATATTTTTCTGACTTTGACAGTGTGTGTGTGTGTGTTGATATATATATATACACACACACATATATACATATATACACACACATACATACATATACTGTATATAGAATATGGGTTGCAACATTTGCTATGCTTGTTTGTTAAACCTACAGAAATAATGGGAAAAATTGTCTTTGCTGAGAAAAATTCTAAAGTTTTGCTAAAGTACTTTTAATCAGTAATACCCCTACTAGGGTAAAAGTGGGTTACATTTGGAGGCACTGCTGAGATGGAAAAGTATAACTATACAATTAATTATAATTAAACTTGGGATTAGCAGAAGAGAAGGAGTGTATCACAGGTGAAGATTCATTTCTTTGGTGCCAACAGAAAGAAAAAAAACACAAAGGTGTTTGGGGATAGGTGGGGACTATCTCTGAATTTTCAGAAAGGGAGGTGCTTGCACAAAAAAGACCCTGTATTGGGTTGTTCAACCCCACATACTGTTACAGATAACTGGATGGGTGAACTTGTAACATTGGGCCTTATTCAGCATGGACTGTAAAAGCAATTTTTTTCTCTATTGGGCAAAAACATGTACACTGCAGGTGGGGCAAATATAACATGTGCAGAGAGAGTTAGATTTGGTTGGGGTGTGTTCAAACTGAAATCTAAATTGCCATGTAAAAATAAAGCAGCCAGTTTTCACTCTGCACAGAAACAAAATAACCCACCCAAATTTAACTCTCTTTGCACATGTTATATCTGCCACAACTGCAGTGCACATGGTTTTGCCCATTAGAGAATGATTTTGCGATCCATGCTGAATCAGATCCTTTATGTGCAATGTTGATAGAGACAGAAAAAGATTTAGATGCAAGTCTAAGCCCTTTAATGGCAAATGAATCTGCTAAAAAAAACTAGGAGAGAAAAATAATACGGAATATGATAGGAAAGTGGCCCCTGGCCTAACAGGTGCAAGGAAGAACCCTATTATAGGTAGTACAGATATATAGCACTTTTGTAGGGATTTATTATCTCATGTAAGCTTAGGTGCAGCTTGAACCCTAACAAGATACCCTACCCTTGTGAATAGTAATCAGTAAATTACAAGCACAAGGAATATTCATACAGGAAGGGTGCAGCTTTATTTTGTGCAGCAATTAGAAATGACCCTCACTACATCAATTAGTGCTAACACTACCATTGGCAACAACAAGGAATGTTACCTTTACTATGACACACAACACCCTCACCAAAATTATGAATAACAGCAACATTATTCATAAAATACATATATGGTGTTTTTACACACACACACACACACATATATATATATATATATATATATATATATATACAGCAATTTCAGACCGGCACTCCACGAAAACTCCAATAGCTGCGCCGGTGCCTCCACATATACCAATGTATAAATATAGTCCCGCAATGGTGTGGCACTCGGCTGGATAAATGGACAATAAACCAGTCAGGTCTTACTTTAACGTTTCAGTGCTTTATTGCACTATCGTCAGGATACAATGCACATAAATGACATTACATACCTTTATAATCATACACCCAGAGTGAATTCGCGCCAGGAGGTCCGTCTAAACTTCCCCCTAACGTCCAACACGTATTACATCATCACGTTAGTGACTCCCATAACCATGACAACAAACAAATAATCACACACACGGCTCTGAAAAAAAGTATCCATTGCTTCAAAAGGGTAATTCCTAAAAGCAACTAAAGCTCAGGTGTTCATTTAACCCTCTAGGTGATAATACTCCCAGACGGTAAATCCACTCTGTCTCACGTTGCAACAACAATCGATTGCGATCACCACCCCTTAGGAGCTTCTTAACAAAATCGATCATTCTATATTTAATACTAGCAACACTGTGATTGAATTCAGCAAAATGCTGAGCTACCGGCTGGTCCGATTTGCTCTTGCTAACCAGAGCAGCTCTAATAGCCGATCGGTGCACCGACATACGATCTTTAAATCTGCCCTGGGTCTTTCCTATATAGGAGAGACCACAGGGACAGATAATTTGGTACACCACATAGGTCGAATTACAGGTTAAATGATGTCTAATACGATACTCCTTACCTGTGTGGGGGTGACAAAAAGTGTCACCAGGAATAAGATAACCACAAGTGGTATAACCACATTTAAAACAGCCTAAGCTTTTGCTGGAAAGAAAGTGTGATGGTTTATCTTTATTAGTAACACTAATATCGGCATGTACCAGTAAATCTCTTAAATTTCGACCTCTTGTAAAACATGGCATGGGATTCATATTTTCAAAGGGCAATTGACGATCCGTTTTAATAACGTGCCAATGCTTTTTAAGTACCTCATTGACATTTTTAGATTGAGTATTAAATTGATTAATTACCGGGAATCGAGTATTCTCATTCTTTATTGTCTCAGATTTTTCTAACAAATGTGTTCTATCAAGGGTCATTACTCTATCCCTAGTTTTCACCTAATCTTGTCTGGGGTAACCTCTTGTAACAAGTTTCTCAATTAAAGACTCAATCTGTATTTTAGCTAAAGTGCTGTCAGAATTAATTCTCCAAATTCTCAACATTTGTGAATAAGGCAGTGATTTCTTTAAACTAGGGGGATGACAACTAGTATATTGAAGAAGTGTATTACGATCGGTTAATTTCGTATGTACCGATGTCACAAACTTTTGGGCCTCAATCTGGATATCAACATCAAGAAAATCGATCCTTTCTTGACTCATTCTTATAGTAAATTTAATAGGACAATGACTACTATTATTAATTTCTATCAATTCAGTGAAAGATATATCAGTGCCCCTCCAAACTATAAATAAATCATCTATAAAACGTTTGTATAATACAATATTGGATGAGATATCTGGGTTGGAAAAAAAGATTTTCTGTTCTATATTGAACATAAAGATATTAGCTACCATCGGAGCGACAGCAGAACCCATTGAGCATCCGCTCAATTGAATGTAATACTTATTGTCAAACAGAAAATAATTTTTCTTCAAAACAAATTCCAATAAACTTATACAGAATTCCACAAAACTATCAGAATATATTCTACTGTTAACCAAAAACTCCTTAACCGTCTGTAAACATGCCTTGTGTGGTATCACTGTGTATAAGCTCACCACATCTGCACAGATCCTCCATGCCCCTTCAGGAATCTCATGCAGAGTAATCAGTTCATTCAAGAACATAGTAGTATCCAATAAGAAATTCTTGTGTTTTTTAACCAAAGGTTGAAGTAATGCATCCAGGTATACCGAGGCTGGCTGTGACAACGAGCCCCGCGCCGACACAATCGGCCATCCTGGAGGGGGGGGTTAACCCCTTATGCACCTTTGGGAGGGTGTAAATGAGAGGGGTCAGTGGAAACTTAGGAAGTAATGAATCTGCTAATTTTTGATTAATTATGTTATTATCGACTGCTCTTTTAAGAATCAGTCCCAATTCCTTTTGAAACGTATTCACCGGGTCAAATGACAGTTCCCTGTAGGTGTTGGTGTCACTTAATTGGCGTAGAATTTCCCTATGATAGTCTTGCACATCCTGTAGTACAATTGACACACCCTTATCGGCGGGTCTGATAATCAAATCTGTATTGCCAGATAAGGTTTTAATAGCTAATTTTTCACCAGGAGATAAATTAGGATGAACAACCGTAGGACCAGATGTTACCATACCAATTTCTTTATCCACTAGTCGCATATATGTTTTCAGACTAGGATTGTTCGTATTAGGATCATAATTAGATTTAGGTAGAATTTTTTTCAGTTGTTCTGGCACAGGGTCAGGTTGTATATCACTTGTAGAGAGCACAAATTTATTAAAGAACTCCTTAATTTTTAATTTTCGAAATATCTGATGCTTCTCTTGTTGCCATCTAAAGTCATCAAAATATGTGGTCGGGATAAACAATAGGCCTCTACTTAGTAAGGACTGCTCCGTCCTAGATAAATCATAAGAGGAAAGATTGAATATTATTTCCTCTTGGCTGCTGGAGGTTTCTTTCCAGGGGCCCCTTCTTTTATTTTGGCCACCCCTCCTTGTTGCTTTACATTTTTTGCCTTGATTTTTGAACGGGTTTGTGTCCCTAAAGGGGCTTTACCCGTCTGGGAGAAATCAGAATCACTATTAGTGGTATAATCTTGAGAGGAAGATTCCCCAAATCTTGGATAACGCCTAAAGAATGGGCGTCTATTAGAGGTCCCCCTGTTACCAGAGATCCACTGATACACCGTATGTTGTTCATAATCTAATTGGACTTTAGAGAATTTCTCTTTTTTAAATTTTAGTAAATCTCGGCGATATGTGGCAACTTGGTTCTCTAATTTGCTCAGCCAGTCACCCTCAGTGTCAGTCGTTAATGTAGTCAAATATTGATCCTTAAAAATTTTTATCTTGTCCCTTAATGTTGTCTGTTCACTCTTAGCATACTCAATTATAAGCAACATCAAATCAAATGAGCAGCGATTAAGTATGCCAATCCACTTATTACAAAACTGTGGATCTTGTCTACCCACAGTTGGTCCATTCTTCATACGTAACCCACGCGGGATGACTTTAGCACGGTAGTGATCACTTAAAGAGATAGCATGAAATTTATAATCAATTTCCTTCCTTTTTAATTTCCAAAGCTCTTTATATAAGATATCACAAGAAGAAGCCTCAGGTTGTGCATTTAAACCCTGTAATTCCAATATAGCTTCTGCCTCCGCTTCAGAAAAACCAAAAGTATCACTCCTGGAAAATAATGCAGGATTAAACGGGAACTCCTCATCCCTTTCTCCTCCTTCCGCCATGTTAAGCCACAAATGTTGCAGTCTCTCAACAAAGATACTTGTATGCTTATTTCAAAATAAATGTATAAAACCAGTTGTTCTTACCGACTCACATGTAGTTCCTTTGCATTGAACAAACAGAGCCGTGGGTGATATTCACCTCCAACCACCGTGAAAATCCAAAGAAATCCTGGGTAGATTTTGAACAGGTAATAAAATAACAGGTGCCTTGTCCATTAGGACTGATAGCACAGCCCAAGATACACAGCAATTTCAGACCGGCACTCCACGAAAACTCCAATAGCTGCGCCGGTGCCTCCACATATACCAATGTATAAATATAGTCCCGCAATGGTGTGGCACTCGGCTGAATAAATGGACAATAAACCTGTAAGACCTGACTGGTTTATTGTCCATTTATCCAGCCGAGTGCCACACCATTGCGGGCCTATATATATATATTTACACACACACACACATACATACATACATACATACATATATATATATATATACATACACACACACACACACACACACATACACACACATATACATATACACACACAGTAACAGGGTCTGAAATAAGCACAAGGAATATTCATTCAGGAAGGGCACAGCTTTAATTTGTGCAGCAATTAGAAATGAGCCTAACCACATCAATTAGTACTAACACTACCATTGGCAACATCAGGGATGTTACCTTTATTATTGGACACAACACCCTCAAGAAAATTATGAATAACACAGCAACATTATTCATAAAATACATATATGATTTTTATATATATATTTTTTCTCTATACAGTTTACTAGACTCAGCAGCCATGCCAGTGGTGATGACAGATCACTGGGACGTGATAAATAGCCAATTAAACCCAAACCCATACATCCAACCTCCTGATGAAGGCCAGTGGCTGATACACATTGAGGAAACATCCCATACAGCACAGCTAAGTGCAGGACTTACACTAAGGATCTACATATCCAAATACTGAAGACACCTGGGCATCCCATGCAGGAACGTGCCCTGCACAGCAGCAGGCTAACAAGTGAGTCTCCTCTCCCCTCGGAGAGTCGAGCGGCCAAACAGTAGCTTAGCACCACCGGAAGCTGCTGTTTAACAGGTTCAGAAGCTCCGGAGGTGTAAAGGCTTCTCGGCATCTCCGGCAGCACAGCCGTATCGACGTGGGAGAAAACCCAAGCAGCGAGACATGGATCAGGTGGCTGGATCAGGTGGCTGGAGTGAGGCCATCGCTATCGTTGATAGGGTAAGTTGTGTACCTGTGGGAGTTCGGGATTCCGGCTCCCCCAAACACAGCCACCCCACCGTCCTTTTAGTACTTGATTTTGCAGCTTTTTACAGTTCACAATACCCAGTGCATTTGTTTGTTTTTTATTTCATCAATTTCAATTTCATTTCTGGGACTCAGCAATCCTAACAACAATCATACGAATGCAATAAGACATTGTCCTTTGCAGAACTTGTTATCTTACAGGAGACATTATTTCTCCTCAGTTTAACGGAATCCAATCCCTCCTTAGTTAAATCCTTTTGGACTGGCAACATAATCAAATCCTATTGAGTTAATTTAGCAACGCATTTATACAGCTACCATTTCTCAGTGTTGCACTGCTGTCACAACTGCGGGCTGGTGTCATTAGCTAGAGGCCTCAGTTGCAGGGGCTAATGGGTACGTGAATTTAGGAGGCAGGAGGGGACTCCTAGACATGAGTTTGTAGTACCAAGTGCCCGAAGGCGTGACCACGACAACAGGAAGTGTCTTTGAGGGTTTTTATTAAATCATAAGAATGTGCAACCAAACAATAACAGTCACAAGTGAGTCTCTGAATCACAACTGGTATTGACCAATAATCTGGAGGATAAGTGAAGGTGCTTAATAACACTTGGAAATACAGGTGGAATATAAAGTGATGCTGGGGATCGTAGATAAAGCGTGAGCGATGCTAGGGATCATAGGTAAGGCTTGAGTGATGCTAGAGATCACAGTTAAGGCTTGAGTGATGCTAGGGATCGCAGGTAAAGCTTGAGTGATGCTAGGGATCGCAGGTAAAGCTTGAGTGATGCTAGGGATCGCAGGTAAAGCTTGAGTGATGCTAGGGTTCACAGGTAAAGCTTGAGTGATGCTAGGGATCACAGGTAAATACTTCACTATTGGAGTGAGTAACGGAGACAGAGGACTACTAGAGAGTGGCTGCTGGAAGCCGGAGTCATACACTCTGCTAGCGCTGGGTGCGGGAACTAGAGAGAGTCAGGTTGCACCACAGAGCCTCAGCACCGGAGAACTGGAGCTGCACCGCAGAGGATGTCAGGCTATACTGCAGGGAGAGTTCACAGGAGAGTCCTTAATGAAGCTGCATACTGGAACGCTGGAGAGACAATGGAAGCACTGACAACCCTCTGGGTGCTGAGACAGGATATTTATACCTGCTCAATAGCAGGGATTGGCTGACAGTTAGGTTCAGACTCCAGCAGCACTGCGGATAGGTGACGAGTGTATCATGCGATTAGATCCAAAATGGCTGCGCCCATTGACGGGGATTGAAGGGGAAAAGCACTCTGAGACCATGTGTCAAACGGTAATGGTGGCAGAGGCCACAACAGCAGAAACTCCATGTTCCCACACGCGCACAGCGGCCACAGGGATGATGATGGCGGCCGCGGCATACAGAGGATGCACATCCAGTGGGGAACTACAGACGCGGCAGTGACGGCTGCGGCAGGGCTGAGAGCGCCACACCACCACAAATTAGTACAATGAGGAAGCTGCTGAACCAGCGCTGCAGGCCATAAGCAAGAGATGAAAGCCAAAACATAGCTATAGCCCGGCCCTGACTTGCAGAGCCAACCTCAGGAGACACCTACCAGGCAGGAAACGGTGTCCAGTTACCCGGACCGTGACAACTGCACATTAATATTTTGTACCACATTTTTCGTTTTTTACTACCTATTGGGTAGGAGGATCATTTGGAGAATTTCTAAAAAAGAGGGTAAAAGATTCCCAATCCAAGGAACTCAGGAAATAAGGTAGTACAATAAAACCTAATTGAGTGAAATACTGATATTTTGGAGAAAGATGAAAATCTGCAATATTTTTATAAAAATATGGGTACAGAACTTGGGATATCTACTGAGAAAGACAATACTATGGGCCTCCTAAGATTCTTGACAGAGGTAATTGGTGTATCATAAAGAAATTCCATTATTATTTGTACAGAGTTAGCTTTGAGGTTCACACTGACAATAACCCATTAACCTATATACAAATCACAGTAAAGATTGTTGCAGCAGGACAATGTTGACCTTTCACTATAGCATTGCATGATTTATTTTTGAAATACAGACCAGGAACCATTAATATTCCTTATCCAGAATCCCAAATCACAGTGTTATGGAGACTGATGATGAGCGGATTGAGGCATCAGTGGGAGATGTAAAAAGGGTTGTGTTATAAAGTATATATTGGAAGCACTTCACAAGGTGAACTAATAAGTGCATTAGGAGCTACATTTGAAGATTTAGCTTTATCTTTAGCTTTTTGCTGGATAAGTCATTTAGAACTGCAGCAGTTAGACAAAGCCAGTTGATGGAGACCCCATCCATGCCTTCAAAATGTAACACTCCCTTAACTATAGGATACTTTAAGTGCCTCCACCCAAGCTATCTAATTTTCTAGGCACACCTGGATAAGCCTATTGCATGTGTACTAGCAAAAAGATGGTTGTACTACATTACAGTTTGCTGCATTAACTTATATAACCATTTTTTTTTATTATGCAGAAACTATTAAATGCAGAATATATTGTTAGACCATCATCTTTCTTCAAGGTTTGCTAGATCAGCTATCAGGAAAAGGCTGAACAGGTAGGTAAGTATCATGGAAACGACTACAAGGAAGACAAGATAACCCTGGTAGGAAGCACTCTTATCTGAGGTGACAAGAAAAATTAATATGTACTAATGAAAAAATAATAATAGTCTTAAAATTACAAATTTTATTAGGTATGCCTTAAAAATTATTATACAACATCCATATGAATAAACTAATAAATATGTGATCTTATTGCAAAAATATGTTGAAAAAATATATGGTCTTATCTAGATGACCTCAGTCAAAACAATTAAATATGTTTAAGTCCGTCTGTGTGATAATTCCCTTCTCATAAATGTAAGATTAAATCAAAATGTATCAAAAATTTGATAATGTGACCATCATCTTTATCATTTATATTGCCCATGTATAAATTCTCAGGGCAGTAATTTTGAATCATAGGTCACTTGAGGGATTATTTTGAGTTGGGTCACTTATGTATCAGTGTGTGGCCCAGTTAACGAGGAGAGGTGTCTGTGTAGCCGTTTCTTTCGAGATGTAACAGACAAGGGCATGCCATCAATAAGACATAAAAATGGTGCCACCTGTGTAAAGAGATAAGGATTTTAAGTTTGTGTTGGTTCACACACATATACAATGAGAGAATACAGGGCACCCGTATCATAAGAATACACCCCGTGTATTCTATCCCAATTATTCTTAGGTTAATCACCCAAAAGGGGGAATCAATTTACCTTAGATATGGATCACAATAGCTGCTATGTAGAGGTATGAGGTACATGTGCCTCCATTTTCAGCAGTTTGTCAGACATTCCACTTGCTGGATTAAGGGAGGAAGTATTGGGGTAGAAATACTTAAGGCAATTGTCTGATTAATAAGTTGCTTCGTGTCAACAGTCATATAATAATACTCCAAAAGCAGTGTGCCTTGATTATCCACAACTGAGTACACCTATATCTCAAAAGGCAAATCTTTTCTGTGAAGAACCCACGCCGTATCACTCCAAATCTCTTTACCATTAATTCTTCCACATATATCCCAATAGTTTGAGCAAGAGTCCTGACAGAGGTATGAGGCACCACTACCTCAGTTTTTATCGATGGCTATCAAACAGTTAATTCAGCAACAATCTGACAATTTCAAAATGCTGAAGTGAAAAAGAGGTGTTATTTACAATCATATCCAATCGGAGGTATGAGGTACCAATACCTCGATTTCTCTCACAGGCTGTCAGATGATTTCAAAATGCTTGACAGAGGTATAAGGCATGATGAGCTTTGGTTCTTTTTAACAGTTACCAAGCAATTACATATGTTGATATCGTTTACTGCCAGAGGTATGAGGTACCGATACCTCAGTTTTTGTCAATAGTTCACAAGTGATATTAATTGCTTTACAAAGGTATGAGGCCCAGAAGCTTTAGTTCTTACCAGCAGCCACTTATGCATTTGGAAGTTTTAAATTCCTATGATGATGACCATAATACTGAAACCTAGGTGTGAAGCATATGTGTCTCTTAATTTCTCAACAGCTGTTACCTTAATTCAGTGTGCTAGATTAAAGACATATTGTACTTTGAACACATAGAGGTGTGAAAAGTGGCCAAGATATAGACAAACCTCCCTTCTGCTGTTCTCCCGTCTTGCCAGCAGGTATAGGACGAGGAATGAGAGAGGGTAGGTGCACCCAACTTGGCCAGAAGGAAGAAAGAGGAGGTATCAAGCAAGGAGACTCAGGCGGGTATTCCCTGGTGCCTTATGACAGGTAGTGCAGAGATTTAAAACTGCACATTTGCCTCTAATGCGGTACATTCCCGAGAGGTTAATTGTGGTTTTAACCACTGTTGGCTATTGTCAGTGTAAGCCAAATTGCATGATAATATTACTACTTATTCTCTCTTTACCACTATTGTCTTCCTATATATACCCCAACACAAGAATAATGGAAAAAATCATCACAATAGCTAACAAGGCTCATTAACATATCATAATCAGCTGTTCTCTCTAATGCAGTGTTGCTGCTACTGCCAGTAATTGTAGCCACTGTTACTGCTTGCTAAATGTAACAATAGGTAACTCCCGAAAGGCTCATTAGCATATCATAATTAGCTGTTCTCTCTGATGCAGTGTTGCTGCTACTGCCAGTATTTGCAGCCACTATTGATACTTGCCAAATGTTATATATGTCAAAAAAAGAGATGATACATTGTCACAGGACATGTTGCTGTTCTTGAAATAACACCTTGAGAATAGCACTGTATAAATATTAAACAATTTGTATCCTCATGGTTATTGTCCTGATCCTTTAAGATGGAAACAAGGTATTTAAATATCACGTGTAAAGTTGTGAATAGATTCACTGGCCACCACTGTGTCTATATAGTTACCACTCCCGAGACAGGACGCAGAGAGAAGGGGGAAATGCCACCCCAGAGTCCCACATGTAGACGTCTACACTCAGGGACGATCCCTGCCGTCCATCAACCGCGCGGGGTCCCGTCCTCCTGCGGCCGCTCTGGCCAGCGGCAAACAGACACTCCCTCCATTCCCAGCTGCCACACTGCTGTTCCACTGATGGACCGGTGGGTCACGTGTGCGCACCACGTGACTCGCCCTCTTAGAAGACCTGACGTACGTTTCACAAAGCTTGATCACAGGTAATTGGGTAGCCAATGATCCATTGCTTTTAAAGGGGGGAATGCTACCTATTCACAGTCCTTCTTCATTACTAATCAATTGTAGGTGCCGGAAGCAGTCCTATGTATATGATATGTAGCAAAGCTACCCAGTTAAAGATCATAAATTCCCAGTAATATTTAACAGGAACCTATTAGATACAAAAATTACTACAATTCAATAGTGAGAAAAATCACTAATCAGTGAACAAAAACCATACAGACTATATTGCGGTAAGTATATGCATATAATCCCAATAATCCCAATAATCCCAATAATAGGGAAGAGAAAGGAAAAAAGATGATGATATATGGGGCATTTCAAAAGAAATGCAGTTATGGTATAATTAAATACTAAAGATGTAATTCCGTAGGGGTCCTATTATTGACCGGTATTATTTACCTAAGGTAGGTAAGTATGCAGAAGTTTAATCTAGAAATTGTTAACCCCTCTGATGGAAGGCTAACACCTCCGATGGAAAGCTTCTCCACTTGTCCACTACCCTTACCGAGAAGTAAATTTTCCTAAAATTTCCTCTATACTGTACTTTCCTTCCTCAAGTTTTACGGCATCTCCTGGTGATCTAACACTTCTATTCCTTTGAAGAGAAGTATTATATATGTACATCAGCATATAATATATGATATGTAGGTTATTACAATTATTTTTATCAGGGAGACGTGCTGAGCAAAGACATTGATACGGAAGAATATTAAGAGTACATGCGATTTCTTTTTTAAATATACTTATAATATATAGATAGATATGCTATAGTGTTGTATATAACATATAGAGCCTTTATATACCCACTGTCTTGATTAGTATATAGATTTCATTGGTCAAACTGTTTTTAAATTTCATTTTTATTTTATTTCATGTTATTTTACTTAATTTTTTGTTATTATTATTACAAATGTGGTTCAATGATTATTTATTATGCTGATGGTGATATGTTTTATAAATGCTATCTGTTTGATTCAGCTAGTATAAAATCAGTGAACCTAATCAAGTGTTTCTATTTGTAGTCATTAAGCATGAAAAAACTATTTGACCAATCAAATCTAATCTATATACTAATCAAGACACTGTGTATATAAAGGCTCTGTGAATGGCTTATAATTACTCTTTGAAAAAGCTCCCACTCAGTGGTAGAACTTGCTCCGCTGCAGCCAGTACATTGCACCGAGGCCTGCAGTCAGCGGCATTATAATGAGTCAGACTGACTCATATGCCGCTTGCCACTGTGCTGCGGGTTGTGACAAATGAATGCTAGCTACCTAGGTGCAAGGACTACATAGCCTGACCCCCATCCCCCTTCCCTGGACCCGCCTATGTCTCCCTGGATCCACCTCCCTGCATCGAGCTTCTCTCACCTCAATGACCATCATCATAACCTAGAGTTTCTTTCCCCACCCCTAGCCATCTCTCCCTGTGTCCAGCACTGTACTAATATGGACCTTTCAGCCTGCTCAGAGAGGCAATGATGTCACTCCTCCTACCAGGGAATCCACTGCCAGCTGTCTTCTCACGGCATCTAGCGTGGGGCCCCCTTGAGTTATCTAGCAGTCTGCTGAGAGGGGCGATGATGTCAGGCCTTCTACCAGCTGCCCGGATCATGGCCACCTACCCCTGAATACAGAGATGCCCAGTTACCTACCTACTGACCGGAAAGGTAGGCAGCTGCACTGGCAAGGGGGAGAAAAGGTACTATCTGGATGGGGGGTTGTGCTGGTGTTAGGTCTGAGTGGCAAGGGAAGGGCAGAGGTGCTAAGTGCCCAGTAAGGGAGGATAAGGGTAGCAAGGGAGTATGGATGGTGGGCAGTACAGATGGTGTAATGGTTAGCATTACTGCCTCACAGCACTGAGGTCATGGGTGCAATTCCCACCATGGCCACAACTGTGTGTAGGTTGTATATTCTCCCCGTGCTTGCGTGGGTTTCCTCCAGGTACTGAGCTTTTCTCCCGCAATCCAAAAATATACTGGTAGGTTAATTAGCTCCCCACAAAAAAAAATTAACCCCAGCGTGAATGTGTGTGCATGTACATGTGATAGGGAATATCGATTGTAAGCTCTATTGGGACAGGGACTGATCGCTAAGTATTCTCTGTAAAGTGCTGTGGAATATGTGTGCACTATATAAATAACTGGTAATAATAAATAAATGAGGGGAAAGAGGTGCTACAGTAGGTGTCCAGTAAGGGAGGGGGGTTGGAAGAGGTGCTTGGTGTGGCTAGTGTAAGAGGAGAGGTGGTAAGGGCGGGGAAGAGGTGATAAGAGCTCAGAAAGGGAGTATGGGGGTGGCAAGGTACGTGAAGATGTGCTAAGTGCCCAGTAAGGGAGAAGGGGGTTGTGCTGGTGTGTTAAGTCTGCATGGCAAGGGGAGGGCAGAGGTGCTAGGTGTGCCCATAAGGGAAAGGTGGCCCTTACACTTTTTCCTGTGGGGCCCACAAAGTTCTAGCTATGCCTCTGTTTCAGGTGACAGAAGGCAGGGAGCCACAACAGCAGTGTTAATAGTTAAGATGAAGGGTGAAACATAATCACCCTTCAAGTCGGCAGCTGAATCATCTCTTCTCTGTATCTGCTCTAGAGCCTGGCTGAGGGCACACCCTGCAATGCTGGGACTTTAGGAGTGGGATTGTAGAGGAGGGACAGTAAAGAAGCTATCTACTGTCAGTGTGTGCACTGGACTGGAGGCATGAGCAGCTGCAATGAAAAGCCTTACTGCCAGAGTCAGCCAGAGCAAAGAAGGCTAGCATAGCAAGATATGTTGCAACTCTCTGTCTTGTGTTTGAGGTTGGAGGGGGGGATTGCTGAAATGAAAAAAGTAGCATCATATTTGCCCAGGCACTGAAGAGAGCACCTATCAGTAACAGCTGTGCATTTGCAAGTGACCAATCACAAGCTGTTCATTAGTGCTGGTGACTGCCTTCACATTATCAACTCTACATTTGCACCTGACCAGCAGCTAATAGTCTGGATTTCTCAGGCATGTTAGTGCATATGGTCATCAATCTGCTTGTATTTGCAATGATTTTACCTCACCTTTACTTTGCTTACCCTAGGTTAGATGTCCTTCCCCACTCCTGCCTGGCCTCCCTGGTCACTGGTGTGCATACGTGCCAGGAAGTCGGTATAGGAGTGTATGTAAAAAAAATAAAATGAGAGATGAAGTCACACTGGAATTGGACCCACGCATCTACTGATATTGGTTATGTATTTCTACCCTATCTTTAGATCATTCTGCCCTAAAACATGCTTATACATACAATGAAAAGAAGGAAAAAAACAAAAGAATCATAATGGGGCAATTAGGAGTATGATCTACATTGTAAAAAAATCATAATACAGTATAACAACAGCAGCACGGTTGATGAAATGGTTAGCATTACTGCCTTACGGCATTGAGGTCATGGGTTCAATTACCACCATGACCCTAACTGTGTGGAGTTTGTATATTCTCCCCATACTTGTGTGGATTTCCTCCCACAATCCAAATATATACTGGTAGGTTAATTGGCTCCCAACAAAAATTAGCCGTAACGTAAATGTCTGTGTACATGTGGTAGGGAATATAGATTGTAACCTCCACTGGGGCAGAGACTGATGTAAATGACCAAATATTCTCTGTAAAGTACTGTGGAACGTATGTGCACTATAAAAATAACTGGTAATAAAAAAAATGTATGGAGTGAGAGAAGTTGCTGAAATATATTTATATACTGTATTATAAAGCAGTGGGAGCAGCAATCAGGGCCCTTTTAGACATGAAGATTTTCAGGACATTTTAATTGGCTTTATCTTGGAGTCTCTGCATGTTTAAGAATGAGTTATTTAATGGTGTGTATAGTATAGGGTGGTTACTAACGCTCTTGTATATGCAGGTCACTAATGCTGTGTGACAGTCACTGATGCTGTCTGTAGTATATGGGGTCAGTGATACTGTCTGTAGTACATGATGGTCACTAATGCTGTCTAGTATATGGCAATGAGACCACACAACCTTTTTGGACACACACCTTATGCATGCACGAAGAGGCTTTCATTTAGGGTTGAGAGCCCTAACCATATTGTTGCACCTGGGCCCACCACTCACTAGTTCCGCCACTGCACCCACTGTATAGAAGTGAAAAACATTAGATAAGGAGCCCACGCATTGCCCGTAGAGGACCCCCTATGATTTTCAATTTGCCATGGAGAATTTGCCATTTGGAGGAGACTGGAACTCAGCCGTGCTGTGAGTACTCCATTAGCCGGGAGAGCAGTGAATTTGCTGGCTAACAACAGTAGATACATTATATAACAGTTATACTTTAAGAAACATTGATAACAACAATACACAGAAACACCTGAAGATGTGTTGTGGTTTTAAACCTTGATCCAACCAACAGATAAGTATAACATTTATTATCATCTATTACACAGGTTCTCAAACTCGGTCCTCAGGACCCCACACAGTGCATGTTTTGCAGGTCTCCTCACAGAATCACAAGTGAAATAATTAGCTCCACCTGTGGATCTTTTAAAATGTCAGTGAGCAATTAATACACCTGTGCACCTACTGGGTTACCTGCAAAACATGCACTGTGTGGGGTCCTGAGGACCGAGTTTGAGAACCACTGATCTATTATGTATGTTGTATAAATGATTTTGGTTATTTATAGTTATATTATTCTTTTATTGTGTGTTTGTGTTTTTATACAGCAACCAGTTGCTATGTAGTATGACAAATCAATAAAGTAAAACATTGTAATTCACATACAGTATCAGACTCTGTTGTATATTAGCACAAAATCAAATAGCTTATTTGTAGGTTTACACCTATTGTTACATGGATGTGTAGTGTATGTAATCACAAATGTAAGTTTTTTTTTTTTTTTTTGCAGCTTATGTGTGTGTGTGTGTGTGTGTATGTATATATATATATATATATATATATATATAAAAATCAATCAAAGTTCAATAGACCGGTACCCTCTTCTCACAGAAAATAAAGCAACTCCAATAGTCTTAAAGTGGTCAAAGAAATGTGACCACTCAAAATGCTCAAGTGGTCTTAAAGAAATGTCACTCAGGAGACAGCAGCTTTGCAGCAACGTTTCGGGATTTATTTCCCTTCGTCAGGCATCTTACACAAAGAACATGTAACAAACATACCTTACTTATACACCTGCAGTGCAATTAACGTTGGGCGGTGCAGGTATCCGTCAGCTGGGTAGGAAGGTGTTCACAGAACAATGTCCCGTGTAACTCCTCCCAACCATACCAACCAAATGTAAAAGCAGTGGTGTCATAGGTCACCTCACGGGGAGGAATTTCTTAAGAAAATAACAGGATGTTCTCCCCAGAGCCGTAACTAGGTGTGGGCCAATATTGAATTGCCCACAGCGCATATGCACTGTGGACGCACCATCTGGCAGCACCACTTGAACGGCCTGCTACTCTCTATCTCCCTTCCTGCCTCCTGCCGCTGCAGCGCTTGTATGTATTGGTGTGCGCTGAGTGCCTCTCCTGCTGAGCGCACCCACCATACAAGCAGAGGCGGACTGGGCAGGGTGACAGATGCACCCTGTCCAATCCACTGTCAGCAACTTGGGCCGGCATCTGATAACTGCCGTGTTGCAGCATGGGTCACACTCGCCACTCGCAAGCTATTTGCTGTCTGGTCAGTGAAGCCATGTGGCCCTGCACCCCTCTCTATGCCTCTCCTCTGATTGCTTTCTGAGAAGTGGTGGAGGGAGGTGCCGCGGATGGGGCCCGGAGGTACTGCGAGTAGGGGAGGGGCGGGCAATGCTTCTCCTGCTTCTCCTCCTGGAAGCAGCTAAGCTGCTGTCCTCCCTTTGGCAGTGGCTCTCCCGGAGACTCGCACAGCAGCCAGTCACTATTGTTAGCGCCGGTGTCCCAACGCGCCGCATTACAGAGAAGAAGATGCACTCAATAAACTATAGCTCCCAGCAGCCCTCAGCGCCAGAATGCTTCGGCACTAAGGGCTGCTGGGAGCTGTAGTTTATGAAGCGCGTCAACTTCCCTGTAATATGGCGCATTGGGACACTGGCACTAACAATAGTGACTGGCTGGCAGAACTGACTGACTCGCTGAATCAATCTAAAAGGTGAGAGTGCTGTGCAGTGTCAGTGACACTGCACAGTCACCTTTTACATTGATTCAGCGTGTCAGTCAGTTCTGCCAGCCAGTTACATTAGCCATCTCGGGGCATCCAGGTCGGCAGCCCAGCTGCTGTGTTGCAGAGTCAGGGCCTCTGGGGATCTGGGCAAGGCTGTAGCGAGGAGGCACTTCTGTGACATGACGCGCTGAGGAGGGACCGGGGCTCAGAGAGTATGCGGCGCAGGGAGGGCTATGAAAGCCTTCTGCTGTGCCACTTTCATACACATCTATGCCGGTGGCCGCAGCAGCTTTTGTTCCACCTGTGCCGCGGCTAGGGAGTGGAGATTCTTGATGCCGGAGGGGGCAGGCGGACTGGCAGAAGGACATATGACGCTGCAATAGAAGGATTTTTTTCCCCTATCTAAAGCGCAGAGACAGTGGCATACTCTCCAGCTGCACCTTTTTGGCAGGTACAGTACCTTTTTTATGGTCTGTACTGATTTTTGGTTCTCCAATCTTACATTGAAAGTATAGGAAAGGGGGCATGGCCACGCCACTTTAGCCATGGCCATGCCCCCTTTTCAAATTTGTACCAATTTTTATATGTAAATTGTTGGAGGGTATGTTGCTGCAGATGCAATGGACCTATTTTGGGGTGTGGGCCTGAAGCTGCAGATCTATCAGCCCCATTGTTAATCCTGCTCTGCGAACACACAGCAGCCAATCAGCTGTGGGCTGGGTGTGATAAACCTGCTGCTAACCCAATGAGAGCTCCTAGCCATGCCGAGCGTTATCCACACAGTCATAGAGTGACAGATCTAGGCTATTATATAGGAGAGAGTGTGTGTGTGTGTGTGTGTGTGTGTGTGTGTGTGTGTGTGTGTGTGTGTGTGTGTATATATATACACACACACACACACACACACATATATATATATATATATATATATACACATACATACATACATATATATATATACACACACACGCACTGCTCAAAAAAATAAAGGGAACACTAAAATAACACATCCTAGATCTGAATGAATGAAATATTCTTATTAAATACTTTTTTCTTTACATAGTTGAATGTGCCGACAACAAAATCACACAAAAATTATCAATGGAAATCAAATTTATTAACCCATGGAGGTCTGGATTTGGAGTCACCCTAAAAATTAAAGTGGAAAACCACACTACAGGCTGATCCAACTTTGATGTAATGTCCTTAAAACAAGTCAAAATGAGGCTCAGTAGTGTCTGTGGCCTCCTCGTGCCTGTATGACCTCCCTACAATGCCTGGGCATGCTCCTGATGAGGTGGCGAATGGTCTCCTGAGGGATCTCCTCCCAGACCTGGACTAAAGCATCCGCCAACTCCTGGACAGTCTGTGGTGCAACGTGGCATTGGTGGATGGAGCGAGACATGATGTCCCAGATGTGCTCAATTGGATTCAGGTCTGGGGAACAGGCGGGCCAGTCCATAGCATCAATGCCTTCGTCTTGCAGGAACTGCTGACACACTCCAGACACTTGAGGTCTAGCATTGTCTTGCATTAGGAGGAACCCAGGGCCAACCGCACCAGCATATGGTCTCACAAGGGGTCTGAGGATCTCATCTCGGTACCTAATGGCAGTCAGGCTACCTCTGGTGAGCACATGGAGGGCTGTGCGGCCCCCCAAAGAAATGCCACCTCACACCATTACTGACCCACTGCCAAACCGGTCATGCTGCAGGATGTTGCAGGCAGCAGAACCAGAGGCGGAACTACCGCCAGTGCAACCAGTGCGTTGCACTGGGGCCCGCCTCTGTCCAGGGGCCCAAAGCATGTAATGAGTCAAACTGACTCATTACATACCGCTGTGCGCAACCGCTGCCCGCAGCGCACAGCCGCCCGGAGAGGAGAGGAGCAGCGGTACGGGGGAAGGAGGAGGAGGGAGCCGCAGCAGCGCTTTGTTACTGGTGGAGGCGCTGCTGCCCCTCTGCTTCACTATAGGCTGTCTTCCGAGAACAGCCTATAGTGAAGCAGAGGGGCAGCAGCGCCTCCACCAATAACACAGCGCTGCGGCGGCTCTCTCCTCCTCTCCTGCCCGGGAATCGTCTGACGCTGCACCGAGGAGCCTGAGCCGAGAGAGAGAGAGAGAGAGAGAAAGAAACTCTTTCTTCAATGTTTAACAAGGGGGAATCTGCCTGCCGCTATGTTTAACAAGGGGGAATCTGCCTGCCGCTATGTTTAACAGGGGGGAATCTGCCTGCCGTTATGTGTAAAAAGTGCACGCTGTCTGCCGTTATGTGTAAAAAGTGCACGCTGTCTGCCGTTATGTGTAAAAAGTGCACGCTGTCTGCCGTTATGTGTAAAAAGTGCACGCTGTCTGCGGTTATGTGTAAAAAGTGCACGCTGTCTGCCGTTATGTGTAAAAAGTGCACGCTGTCTGCCGTAATGTGTAAAAAGGGGACGCTGTCTGCTGTAATGTGTAAAAAGAGGAATCTGTCCGCCGTAAGGTGTAAAAGGGTCTCTACCTGGTGTAGTGGTGCTACTGTGTGGCGTAATTTGAATAATGGAGACTATTGTGCACCGTTTTATGAATTGGTATTTTTGTGGCCACACCCCTTCCCCACGAAGCCACGCCACTATGTATTTTTGCGTGCGCCTACGGCGCGCACTGCCCCTGTTTTGCATGCAGGGGTGGGGCTCCGATGCCGTTTCTTGCACACAGTGCTAAAATGTCTAGTTACGGCACTGTTGCTAGGTATCCACTTCCCTGAGCAGGTCCCCCTCATCAGATCCTCTCCAGGGGTGAGGGGGTGGACTTGGATTGGATGGGGGGGGGGCCCAAGCCATTTTGTTGCACATGGGCCCACCGCTCGCTAGTTCCGCCACTGAGCAGAACGTTCTCCTTGGCGTCTCCAGACTCTGTCACATGTGCTCAGTGAGAACCTGCTTTCATCTGTGAAGAGCACAGGGCGCCAGTGGCGAATTTGCCAATCTTGGTGTTCTCTGGCAAATGCCAAACATCCTGCACGGTGTTGGGCTGTAAGCACAACCCCCACCTGTGGGCGTCGGGCCCTCATACCACCCTCATGGGGGTATATTTAATAAAATTCATATTTTTCAGAATGGGATTAAAGTTCAAACACGAATGACTTTGAATGTGTAATGTTGCAACTTTTTTAATTTATTACGACTCATTTACTAAGCTGTCGTATTTTTCATTTTCGTGTTTTCCAATGTCGATGTCATTCGTGTTTTTCAAAGGTAGAATGCGGCCAATTTTGTGGATTTGTGGCCGTGTTATTAGAGATGTGCACTTGAAATTTTTCGGGTTTTGTGTTTTGGTTTTGGGTTCGGTTCCGCGGCCGTGTTTTGGGTTCGACCGCGTTTTGGCAAAACCTCACCGAATTTTTTTTGTCGGATTCGGGTGTGTTTTGGATTCGGGTGTTTTTTTTAAAAAACACTAAAAAACAGCTTAAATCATAGAATTTGGGGGTCATTTTGATCCCAAAGTATTATTAACCTCAAAAACCATAATTTCCACTCATTTTCAGTCTATTCTGAATACCTCACACCTCACAATATTATTTTTAGTCCTAAAATTTGCACCGAGGTCGCTGGATGACTAAGCTAAGCGACCCTAGTGGCCGACACAAACACCTGGCCCATCTAGGAGTGGCACTGCAGTGTCACGCAGGATGGCCCTTCCAAAAAACACTCCCCAAACAGCACATGACGCAAAGAAAAAAAGAGGCGCAATGAGGTAGCTGTGTGAGTAAGCTAAGCGACCCTAGTGGCCGACACAAACACCTGGCCCATCTAGGAGTGGCACTGCAGTGTCACGCAGGATGGCCCTTCCAAAAAACACTCCCCAAACAGCACATGACGCAAAGAAAAAAAGAGGCGCAATGAGGTAGCTGTGTGAGTAAGCTAAGCGACCCTAGTGGCCGACACAAACACCTGGCCCATCTAGGAGTGGCACTGCAGTGTCACGCAGGATGGCCCTTCCAAAAAACACTCCCCAAACAGCACATGACGCAAAGAAAAAAAGAGGCGCAATGAGGTAGCTGTGTGAGTAAGATAAGCGACCCTAGTGGCCGACACAAACACCTGGCCCATCTAGGAGTGGCACTGCAGTGTCACGCAGGATCGCCCTTCCAAAAAACACTCCCCAAACAGCACATGACGCAAAGAAAAAAAGAGGCGCAATGAGGTAGCTGTGTGAGTAAGCTAAGCGACCCTAGTGGCCGACACAAACACCTGGCCCATCTAGGAGTGGCACTGCAGTGTCACGCAGGATGGCCCTTCCAAAAAACACTCCCCAAACAGCACATGACGCAAAGAAAAAAAGAGGCGCAATGAGGTAGCTGTGTGAGTAAGCTAAGCGACCCTAGTGGCCGACACAAACACCTGGCCCATCTAGGAGTGGCACTGCAGTGTCACGCAGGATGGCCCTTCCAAAAAACACTCCCCAAACAGCACATGACGCAAAGAAAAAAAGAGGCGCAATGAGGTAGCTGTGTGAGTAAGCTAAGCGACCCTAGTGGCCTACACAAACACCTGGCCCATCTAGGAGTGGCACTGCAGTGTCACGCAGGATGGCCCTTCCAAAAAACACTCCCCAAACAGCACATGACGCAAAGAAAAAAAGAGGCGCAATGAGGTAGCTGTGTGAGTAAGCTAAGCGACCCTAGTGGCCGACACAAACACCTGGCCCATCTAGGAGTGGCACTGCAGTGTCACGCAGGATGGCCCTTCCAAAAAACACTCCCCAAACAGCACATGACGCAAAGAAAAAAAGAGGCGCAATGAGGTAGCTGTGTGAGTAAGCTAAGCGACCCTAGTGGCCGACACAAACACCTGGCCCATCTAGGAGTGGCACTGCAGTGTCACGCAGGATGGCCCTTCCAAAAAACACTCCCCAAACAGCACATGACGCAAAGAAAAAAAGAGGCGCAATGAGGTAGCTGTGTGAGTAAGATAAGCGACCCTAGTGGCCGACACAAACACCTGGCCCATCTAGGAGTGTCACTGCAGTGTCACGCAGGATGGCCCTTCCAAAAAACACTCCCCAAACAGCACATGACGCAAAGAAAAAAAGAGGCGCAATGAGGTAGCTGTGTGAGTAAGCTAAGCGACCCTAGTGGCCGACACAAACACCTGGCCCATCTAGGAGTGGCACTGCAGTGTCACGCAGGATGGCCCTTCCAAAAAACACTCCCCAAACAGCACATGACGCAAAGAAAAAAAGAGGCGCAATGAGTTAGCTGTGTGAGTAAGCTAAGCGACCCTAGTGGCCGACACAAACACCTGGCCCATCTAGGAGTGGCACTGCAGTGTCACGCAGGATGGCCCTTCCAAAAAACACTCCCCAAACAGCACATGACGCAAAGAAAAAAAGAGGCGCAATGAGGTAGCTGTGTGAGTAAGCTAAGCGACCCTAGTGGCCGACACAAACACCTGGCCCATCTAGGAGTGGCACTGCAGTGTCACGCAGGATGGCCCTTCCAAAAAACACTCCCCAAACAGCACATGATGCAAAGAAAAAAAGAGGCGCAATGAGGTAGCTGTGTGAGTAAGCTAAGCGACCCTAGTGGCCGACACAAACACCTGGCCCATCTAGGAGTGGCACTGCAGTGTCACGCAGGATGGCCCTTCCAAAAAACACTCCCCAAACAGCACATGACGCAAAGAAAAAAAGAGGCGCAATGAGGTAGCTGTGTGAGTAAGATAAGCGACCCTAGTGGCCGACACAAACACCTGGCCCATCTAGGAGTGGCACTGCAGTGTCACGCAGGATGGCCCTTCCAAAAAACACTCCCCAAACAGCACATGATGCAAAGAAAAAAAGAGGCGCAATGAGGTAGCTGTGTGAGTAAGCTAAGCGACCCTAGTGGCCGACACAAACAGATGGCCCATCTAGGAGTGGCACTGCAGTGTCACGCAGGATGGCCCTTCCAAAAAACACTCCCCAAACAGCACATGACGCAAAGAAAAAAAGAGGCGCAATGAGGTAGCTGTGTGAGTAAGCTAAGCGACCCTAGTGGCCGACACAAACACCTGGCCCATCTAGGAGTGGCACTGCAGTGTCACGCAGGATGGCCCTTCCAAAAAACACTCCCCAAACAGCACATGACGCAAAGAAAAAAAGAGGCGCAATGAGGTAGCTGTGTGAGTAAGCTAAGCGACCCTAGTGGCCGACACAAACACCTGGCCCATCTAGGAGTGGCACTGCAGTGTCACGCAGGATGGCCCTTCCAAAAAACACTCCCCAAACAGCACATGACGCAAAGAAAAAAAGAGGCGCAATGAGGTAGCTGTGTGAGTAAGATAAGCGACCCTAGTGGCCGACACAAACACCTGGCCCATCTAGGAGTGTCACTGCAGTGTCACGCAGGATGGCCCTTCCAAAAAACACTCCCCAAACAGCACATGACGCAAAGAAAAAAAGAGGCGCAATGAGGTAGCTGTGTGAGTAAGCTAAGCGACCCTAGTGGCCGACACAAACACCTGGCCCATCTAGGAGTGGCACTGCAGTGTCACGCAGGATGGCCCTTCCAAAAAACACTCCCCAAACAGCACATGACGCAAAGAAAAAAAGAGGCGCAATGAGTTAGCTGTGTGAGTAAGCTAAGCGACCCTAGTGGCCGACACAAACACCTGGCCCATCTAGGAGTGGCACTGCAGTGTCACGCAGGATGGCCCTTCCAAAAAACACTCCCCAAACAGCACATGACGCAAAGAAAAAAAGAGGCGCAATGAGGTAGCTGTGTGAGTAAGCTAAGCGACCCTAGTGGCCGACACAAACACCTGGCCCATCTAGGAGTGGCACTGCAGTGTCACGCAGGATGGCCCTTCCAAAAAACACTCCCCAAACAGCACATGACGCAAAGAAAAAAAGAGGCGCAATGAGGTAGCTGTGTGAGTAAGCTAAGCGACCCTAGTGGCCGACACAAACACCTGGCCCATCTAGGAGTGGCACTGCAGTGTCACGCAGGATGGCCCTTCCAAAAAACACTCCCCAAACAGCACATGACGCAAAGAAAAAAAGAGGCGCAATGAGGTAGCTGTGTGAGTAAGATAAGCGACCCTAGTGGCCGACACAAACACCTGGCCCATCTAGGAGTGGCACTGCAGTGTCACGCAGGATGGCCCTTCCAAAAAACACTCCCCAAACAGCACATGATGCAAAGAAAAAAAGAGGCGCAATGAGGTAGCTGTGTGAGTAAGCTAAGCGACCCTAGTGGCCGACACAAACAGATGGCCCATCTAGGAGTGGCACTGCAGTGTCACGCAGGATGGCCCTTCCAAAAAACACTCCCCAAACAGCACATGACGCAAAGAAAAAAAGAGGCGCAATGAGGTAGCTGTGTGAGTAAGCTAAGCGACCCTAGTGGCCGACACAAACACCTGGCCCATCTAGGAGTGGCACTGCAGTGTCACGCAGGATGGCCCTTCCAAAAAACACTCCCCAAACAGCACATGACGCAAAGAAAAAAAGAGGCGCAATGAGGTAGCTGAGTGAGTAAGATAAGCGACCCTAGTGGCCGACACAAACACCTGGCCCATCTAGGAGTGGCACTGCAGTGTCACGCAGGATGGCCCTTCCAAAAAACACTCCCCAAACAGCACATAACGCAAAGAAAAATGAAAGAAAAAAGAGGTGCAAGATGGAATTGTCCTTGGGCCCTCCCACCCACCCTTATGTTGTATAAACAGGACATGCACACTTTAACCAACCCATCATTTCAGTGACAGGGTCTGCCACACGACTGTGACTGAAATGACGGGTTGGTTTGGACCCCCACCAAAAAAGAAGCAATTAATCTCTCCTTGCACAAACTGGCTCTACAGAGGCAAGATGTCCACCTCATCATCATCCTCCGATATATCACCGTGTACATCCCCCTCCTCACAGATTATCAATTCGTCCCCACTGGAATCCACCATCTCAGCTCCCTGTGTACTTTGTGGAGGCAATTGCTGCTGGTCAATGTCTCCACGGAGGAATTGATTATAATTCATTTTAATGAACATCATCTTCTCCACATTTTCTGGAAGTAACCTCGTACGCCGATTGCTGACAAGGTGAGCGGCGGCACTAAACACTCTTTCGGAGAACACACTTGTGGGAGGGCAACTTAGGTAGAATAAAGCCAGTTTGTGCAAGGGCCTCCAAATTGCCTCTTTTTCCTGCCAGTATAAGTACGGACTGTCTGACGTGCCTACTTGGATGCGGTCACTCATATAATCCTCCACCATTCTTTCAATGGGGAGAGAATCATATGCAGTGACAGTAGACGACATGTCCGTAATCATTGTCAGGTCCTTCAGTCCGGACCAGATGTCAGCATCAGCAGTCGCTCCAGACTGCCCTGCATCACCGCCAGCGGGTGGGCTCGGAATTCTGAGCCTTTTCCTCGCACCCCCAGTTGCGGGAGAATGTGAAGCAGGAGATGTTGACAGGTCGCGTTCCGCTTGACTTGACAATTTTCTCACCAGCAGGTCTTTGAACCCCAGCAGACTTGTGTCTGCCGGAAAGAGAGATCCAAGGTAGGTTTTAAATCTAGGATCGAGCACGGTGGCCAAAATGTAGTGATCTGATTTCAACAGATTGACCACCCGTGAATCCTTGTTAAGCGAATTAAGGGCTCCATCCACAAGTCCCACATGCCTAGCGGAATCACTCCGTGTTAGCTCCTCCTTCAATGTCTCCAGCTTCTTCTGCAAAAGCCTGATGAGGGGAATGACCTGACTCAGGCTGGCAGTGTCTGAACTGACTTCACGTGTGGCAAGTTCAAAGGGCAGCAGAACCTTGCACAACGTTGAAATCATTCTCCACTGCGCTTGAGACAGGTGCATTCCACCTCCTATATCGTGCTGAATTGTATAGGCTTGAATGGCCTTTTGCTGCTCCTCCAACCTCTGAAGCATATATAGGGTTGAATTCCACCTCGTTACCACTTCTTGCTTCAGATGATGGCAGGGCAGGTTCAGGCGTTTTTGGTGTTGCTCCAGTCTTCTGTACGTGGTGCCTGTACGCCGAAAGTGTCCCGCAATTCATCTGGCCACCGACAGCATTTCTTGCACGCTCCTGTCGTTTTTTAAAAAATTCTGCACCACCAAATTCAAGGTATGTGCAAAACATGGGACGTGCTGGAATTTGCCCATATTTAATGCACACACAATATTGCTGGCGTTGTCCGATGCCACAAATCCACAGGAGAGTCCAATTGGGGTAAGCCATTCCGCGATGATCTTCCTTAGTTGCCGTAAGAGGTTTTCAGCTGTGTGCGTATTCTGGAAACCGGTGATACAAAGCGTAGCCTGCCTAGGAAAGAGTTGGCATTTGCGAGATGCTGCTACTGGTGCCGCCGCTGCTGTTCTTGCGGCGGGAGTCCATACATCTACCCAGTGGGCTGTCACAGTCATATAGTCCTGTCCCTGCCCTGCTCCACTTGTCCACATGTCCGTGGTTAAGTGGACATTGGGTACAACTGCATTTTTTAGGACACTGGTGAGTCTTTTTCTGATGTCCGTGTACATTCTCGGTATCGCCTGCCTAGAGAAGTGGAACCTAGATGGTATTTGGTAACGGGGGCACACTACCTCAAGAAATTGTCTAGTTCCCTGTGAACTAACGGCGAATACCGGACGCACGTCTAACACCAACATAGTTGTCAAGGCCTCAGTTATCCGCTTTGCAACAGGATGACTGCTGTGATATTTCATCTTCCTCGCAAAGGACTGTTGGACAGTCAATTGCTTGGTGGAAGTAGTAAAAGTGGGCTTACGACTTCCCCTCTGGGATGACCATCGACTCCCAGCAGCAACAACAGCAGCGCCAGCAGCAGTAGGCGTTACACGCAAGGATGCATCGGAGGAATCCCAGGCAGGAGAGGACTCGTCAGAATTGCCAGTGACATGGCCTGCAGGACTATTGGCATTCCTGGGGAAGGAGGAAATTGACACTGAGGGAGTTGGTGGGGGGGTTTGCGTGAGCTTGGTTACAAGAGGAAGGGATTTACTGGTCAGTGGACTGCTTCCGCTGTCGCCCAAAGTTTTTGAACTTGTCACTGACTTATTATGAATGCGCTGCAGGTGACGTATAAGGGAGGATGTTCCGAGGTGGTTAACGTCCTTACCCCTACTTATTACAGCTTGACAAAGGCAACACACGGCTTGACAAATGTTGTCCGCATTTCTGTTGAAATACTTCCACACCGAAGAGCTGATTTTTTTGGTATTTTCACCAGGCATGTCAACGGCCATATTCCTCCCACGGACAACAGGTGTCTCCCCGGGTGCCTGACTTAAACAAACCACCTCACCATCAGAATCCTCCTTGTCAATTTCCTCCCCAGCGCCAGCAACACCCATATCCTCCTCATCCTGGTGTACTTCAACACTGACATCTTCAATCTGACTATCAGGAACTGGACTGCGGGTGCTCCTTCCAGCACTTGCAGGGGGCGTGCAAATGGTGGAAGGCGCATGCTCTTCACGTCCAGTGTTGGGAAGGTCAGGCATCGCAACCGACACAATTGGACTCTCCTTGTGGATTTGTGATTTCGAAGAACGCA
This sequence comes from Pseudophryne corroboree, assembly GCF_028390025.1. Classification (NCBI taxonomy): domain Eukaryota; kingdom Metazoa; phylum Chordata; class Amphibia; order Anura; family Myobatrachidae; genus Pseudophryne; species Pseudophryne corroboree. Next base: position 379,516,423 of record NC_086444.1, on the reverse strand, counting down.
CAGTTCTTTGCGGTGCTTTTGCCAGCTTGAGTCTTTTCATTTTTCTAGCGAGAGGCTGAGTGCTTCCATCCTCATGTGAAGCTGAACCACTAGCCATGAACATAGGCCAGGGCCTCAGCCGTTCCTTGCCACTCCGTGTGGTAAATGGCATATTGGCAAGTTTACGCTTCTCCTCCGACAATTTTATTTTAGATTTTTTAGTCCTTTTTTACTGATATTTGGTGTTTTGGATTTTACATGCTCTGTACTATGACATTGGGCATCGGCCTTGGCAGACGACGTTGCTGGCATTTCATCGTCTCGGCCATGATTAGTGGCAGCAGCTTCAGCACGAGGTGGAAGTCGATCTTGATCTTTCCCTAATTTTGGAACCTCAACATTTTTGTTCTCCATATTTTAATAGGCACAACTAAAGGCACCTCAGGTAAACAATGGAGATGGATGGATACTAGTATACTTATGGATGGACGAGCGACTGCCGACACAGAGGTAGCTACAGCCGTGGACTACCGTACTGTGTCTGCTGCTAATATAGACTGGATGATAATGAGATAAAATTAATATATATATATATATATATCACACTAGTACTGCAGCCGGACAGGTATATATTATGTAATGACGGACCTGCTGGACACTGTCTGTCAGCACTGCAGACTCCTAAAGTAAGCTACTAGTATCAAGAAGATAGAAAAAAAAAAAAAACCACGGGTAGGTGGTATACAATTATGGATGGACGAGCGACTGCCGAGTCCCGACACAGAGGTAGCTACAGCCGTGGACTACCGTACTGTGTCTGCTGCTAATATAGACTGGATGATAATGAGATAAAATTAATATATATATATATATCACACTAGTACTGCAGCCAGACAGGTATATATTATGTAATGACGGACCTGCTGGACACTGTCTGTCAGCACTGCAGACTCCTAAAGTAAGCTACTAGTATCAAGAAGATAGAAAAAAAAAATAAACCACGGGTAGGTGGTATACAATTATGGATGGACGAGCGACTGCCGACACAGAGGTAGCTACAGCCGTGGACTACCGTACTGTGTCTGCTGCTAATATAGACTGGATGATAATGAGATAAAATTAAAATATATATATATATATATATATATATATATATCACACTAGTACTGCAGCCGGACAGGTATATATTATGTAATGACGGACCTGCTGGACACTGTCTGCAGAATGCGTTTATAAAAACACCACATGACGAGTGTTTAACTTTTTCAGGCAGACAATCACAATATACTGGTGGTCAGCAGACAATCACAATACTGGTGGTCAGTGGTCACTGGTCAGTCACACTGGCAGTGGCACTCTGGCAGCAAAAGTGTGCACTGTACTTAAAATATGTACTCCTGCTATAACTGCTCCCCAGTCTCCCCCACAATTAAGCTGTGTGAGCACTGCAGTGAGCACTCAGCAGTCAGATAATGATATACAGTATATGATGCAGCACACTGGGCTGAGCACAGATATGGTATGTGTGACTGTGTCACACTGTGTATCGTTTTTTTTCAGGCAGAGAACGGATTCATTAAACTGGTGGCACTGGTCACTGCCGCTGGTCACACTATCAGCAGCAAGTAGTACTCCTCCTATATTATGCTCCCCAAAATTTGTGTCTCTCTCTCTCTAGTACTATTAGTCACTCTAAACGGAGAGGACGCCAGCCACGTCCTCTCCCTATCAATCTCAATGCACGTGTGAAAAATGGCAGCGACGCGCGGCTCCTTATATAGAATCCGAGTCTCGCGATAGAATCCGAGCCTCGCGAGAATCCGACAGCGGGATGATGACGTTCGGGCGCGCTCGGGTTAACCGAGCAAGGCGGGAGGATCCGAGCCTGCTCGGCCACGTGTAAAAAAAGCTGAAGTTCGGCGGGTTCGGATTCAGAGAAACCGAACCCGCTCATCTCTACGTGTTATGAGTTTTTTTTCCCCGACTGCATCATTTTTCGTTTACGGCAGTTTTTATCCGTTCCCGGCCGCTTTTTTTTTCTAAGTTTCGTTTTTGTCACTCGTCCGTGATTGGTTTGATTCGTGATGGAGGAGTGTCTGTGCTCATTACTATAAAACCGCCCCAAACCATCCGCACCTCGTGGGTTTAGCTAGTGGAGAGGTGAGAGGAAGGTGTGTTAGGAATTGGTGAGTTGTTAGGAGTTTTTGGCGGTTTTGAGGAGGTTCTTTGCGATTGTTGAGTGCTGTACTGTGTGTGTAAGTAGTCTTGTCATACTTGTTGTGTAGTTATTTAAAAGTCTGTCTAGTTTTTTTTTTTTTAACGTCTATTGTCATTGTTTGTGAGTGAGTGAGTGAGTGTGTGTGTGTGTGTGTGTGTGTGTGTGTGTGTTTGGTGTGTAGTGGTAGTGGAGGAGTGTGTTTACTGTTTTTTTCTCAGTGTTATTTGTTGTTTGTCCTGATTATGTCCCAGTCAGATGTGAGTGTTGTGGAGGAGGTGAGTGAGAGGGAGGAGGTGAGTGAGGTGGAGGAAGTGAGTGAGGTGGAGGAGGTGAGTGAGGGGGAGATTGCTGCTGCGGCCTCCTGTAATAGTGACAGTGATGGTGCTGTGGCTCCGCAGCCACGCACCACTACAAAGACGGGCCGCAATGTTAAATTCAGCTACGCTGAGAATATGGCATTGGTGCGGGAGCTGATAAGGCATCATCGACAGCTGTTTGGCCATGATGCTGCAAAGGTTTCGTCACGCAGGAAGACTGTTCTGTGGGGGAAGGTCGTTTTAGCTGTTAATAGTGAGGGTGTGGTGAGGCGGACCGAGGACACGTGTCGCAAGTGATTCTACGACATCAAGCGCCGTGTCAAGGCTAAGATTTCTAAGGAGGCTAAATCAGCCCGCCAAGCAGGGGGTGGACACCCCTTCCGAGCGTCATATCAGGATTGGGAGGAGCCTGTGCGTACTCTGATTCCACCAGAAGTGGTTGGTGCGACTCATGTCCGGGATTCGGATCGCCCAAGGCAGGATGGTGAGTTTAATTTTTTTTTTTTTATAATTTAAACATCTGTGCTTTGTCCTTAGTTGTCTGAAATGTCTTCTAGCTAATTGTGATTGTAAGTTGGTTCATTTTTCTAATGTGTTGGTGATGTAGTTTTAATCACAATTAGTTATGTTTTTATTCTTTGTATTGTCAATTTAGCAGGTTGCCTTGGGCTTTTTCTGGTGTTTTAATTCAAAAGTAAATTGTTGTAGGTGTATTTTAAAGAAGTGTGATTCATGTGTTTTATGAAAAGTTTTTTGTTTTTTTAAAGATTTTCAATGGACTTATGGTTATTGTGTGTTGTTCTGGGTTTTCCTTTGTGTGGTTGATGTGATTTTTCATGCATATTTGTATTTGATGCTTACAATTTTGTGCAGATATTTGGGGGTAGTGTTTTGTTGTTAGCAGCAAAATTTTTAAAAATAGCGAGCAAGGGGGGTAATTCTGAGTTGATCGCAGCAGGATCTTTGTTAGCAGGTGGGCAAAACCATGTGCACTGCAGGGGAGGCAGATATAACATGTGCAGAGAGAGTTAGATTTGGGTGGGGTGTGTTCAATCTGCAATCTAAATTGCAGTGTAAAGTAAAGCATCCAGTATTTACCCTGCAGAGAAACAAAATAACCCACCCAAATCTAACTCTCTGCACATGTTATATCTGCCCCCCCTGCAGTGCACATGGTTTTGCCCAACTGCTCAAAAATTTCCTGCTGCGATCAACTTGGAATTACCCCCAATATTCTGGTTGTGTCAAGCTACCATGTTTGGGTTTTAAGTAGTATAATATTGTTCATTATGCACCTTTGTGTATGGATTGGTTGGTGAAATTGTTTCTGATTTCAACTATACGGACCCAATAAAGTCAGGCAGAAAAGCATAAGTATAGTTTAGTTTACTTCTCATCTGGTTCCACATATGTTTACATCACAATAAGGAATTTGCATAAACATATAAACATAATAGTATGTTCATAAGGACATTCTTCATATTTCTACAGTACGAAAGAGAAACAGCACAGCCAGGCCACATCCCACACTGCCAAGAGATGCAGATGCTGGCAATGCAGGTAAGCTTTTAGTGTAAACACATATTCTGAAAGCACATAGAAAAGCAGAATGTTAATGTTTATTTTATCACATAGGTTCTTCTTCAGCAAACCCCCCTCCACTAAGACGCACATCACAGGGCTCGGATACTCAACATAGGAGGCCAACCAAGAGACGCCGTCTTGAGGCTGAATCACCAGCAGCATCCTCACCACCCCAACGGCGCATCTCCACAGTGTCGGCCTTGCCACCACAAGCCATTTTGGCAAGCCCACAAAGCGAGGATCCACAATCCCCTCAGCTGTCTGGGGAGTAAACATAACAATTACTTGTAAAGAAGTTAAAAAACAGTGAGGTAGATGTATTAACCTGGAGAAGGCATAAGGAAGTGATAAACCAGTGCTATGTGCAAGGTGATAAAGGCAGCAGCCAAACAGATCCTAACTGTTAATTTACATATTGGAGCTGTTTGGCTGGCGCCTTTATCACCTTGCACATATCACTGGTTTATCACTTCTTTATGTCTTCTCCAGGTTAATTCATCTGCCCCACTGTTTGTGCACAGCAAAAAAAAATGTGTCACAATTAAACAGTGATCATTGTAATAATCACCAACAGCAAGCACATGGGGGTAAGGTATTTTTTTTTTTGGTTAATTTTCAGATGTGATGTTGGGCATAGCAACAACATTTTTTATTTTTAATCTTTGCTAGAAACAGCTACATAAATGTTAAGTCTCATCCAATTGTTTTGCATGACCAACATCACCAGTTCTAAACATAGGCCACCTTAAGACTTTTTTCCCCCATTGTTAATGTATTCATTTTTTACCACTATATTTGTTTAAGTTTTGGCCAGACCACTGACTGCCTTGAACAATGTATGAGTGTATTGCTCAACACATTTATTGTATTGTATGTGTTGTACAAAAGAAAGCTTCATACACAATATGTAAATGTAGTAATTTGTATTTGTTAGAGTTCTTCGTGTTCGCACATTAATTATGGCTCAGAGTCCAACAATTCCCTCAAACATTTTTCAACTGAGTAGTGACCGTTAGAAGCCACATATTTATACAAAAAGGTGAGCAACATAGTTAAGTCTAGGCCACAATCTATTTATCAATTCCAACATGAATATTAAAGAAGTAATGCATGTTGGCATAAAGCTATAATAAGACCAATGCAAAATATTGACTAAATAGTGGCTGTCTTCAACCCCATACAGAACCATCCATCATGGCTGAGGATGCCCAGCAGGAAAGTGACCAGCAGGATACGTACACACTACACCTGCAAGCGATAGATCCTACCCAGCCAACCACGCCGCAGGACGTACCCAAACCACCCCAAACATCCCACAGCCCCCAATTGAGCCCAACACCACCCCAGCAACAAATGGCCCCAGAGGTTTGGAGCAGTTGGGCCACACAACAAGGGCAACACTATGCGTGCCTGAACACCCACACCCAATACCTTGCCAGTCTGCCCCATCATCTGCCTAGACTCAGTAGAAACTCAGGCAGACTGATAGTTCAGGTTGGCAGAATTGCCAATTCAATGGAGCAGATGAGGGCAGACAACACCCAAATGCAAGCCAATCTGCAACGCATCATGGATGAGCAACAGCGGCAGCAACAAGCTCTCATTCAACTGATTCAACACAACCAAATGATTAACGAAAACCTGTCCAGAATTATTGCAAACACTGCCGCTAATAGCCAACTCACTGCAAGCCTAAATAACCTGAGCCAAAGCCTTAATGTGTTGGCATCACACCAACTAAGCTCTAGCTCGGGAACAACTACACCAAGCCAGACCCCACTTAACTCCCCAGTTAGACGCTCCAGCAGAACCCAGACCAACGAACCAGGGCAATCCTCTGCACCCAGCACACACAAAAAAATAATAATGATGGCTGCAGCAGATAGTTTGTTACAAATGTTTTTTGAATTGTTACACAAAAAATGCCTGTGTTCAAGGTAATAAATTATTCACACGGAATATGTGTATTGTTTAATTTGCTACACAAACCACCTGCACATTAGTAGATTGGCCCAGATGTCTATTGGTATAAATATATTGCCTGCCCCTAGGTGGGCTCAGCTCAACGTGTGTGCAATCTATGGCACCCAGCACATTGGGCATGCCAGCAAGCTCAGAGAAAGCTACCCTGACTGCATGCCACTGCGACTCCTGGGTAGGGAAGCAGAGAGAGGCATCTATGTGGGCATCCAAAACATCCAAAACATGAGTGGACATTACAAAATTTAAGGTGAGTGTCATGACCTGTAATCAATACAATACTGTGTTATATTACATAACAGAAGCACCACTTAAACATAGACGTGTATGTATGTTTTAACTCACCTGAATTAAATATTTAGAAAAGGTAGCCTGTGAGATACTAATTACATCGCCAGTCACAGGCTGGAAGCTGCCAGTAGCCATAAAGTGCAACACAGCCAGGAGTTTGTGCAGGCCTGAGACAGAGCGAGAGCGTGCTGTCTCAGGGTCTAGGTTCAGTTTGACAAGGTCATACAGACGGAAAATGTTTTATCTATAAAGCCGGACCATCTGTATAACCTGGTCATCGGGCAATTTGTTCAAGTTTAAACGCCCCCTAAAAAAACCAGGCCTGCCCAGCCTACGCGGAACCTGTACAACCTGCTGACCATGTTCAGTTTCCTGGCCTTGGTTTATTGTTGCCTCATGGAGCAGTCTCAGGTATCCCCCAGCAAACAAGAAATCATTACTACACACGGTAGCAGCCATTTCAGAGTGAGAGATGTTAAAAATGTGCTTGGGTCCCTTTTAAAGGTCCAAAAATTCAGGTGTGAGTAATGTAGAATTGGAAACACATGTAAACACGCTTCTCAAAAGCAGGTCTACTTTTTTTTACGATTTGCATTTTTTCACGGCCGCACATGCATTTTCACGGTAGAGATTTCAAATACGAATGCATAGTAAATGACCGAGTTCTATACCTAAACAGCCGCGTTTGACCGATGGTGTATTCATTCGTATTTTTACTACACAGCCGTAAAAAAATACGAATGCCCTCATCACTGCCGAGATTTGAGTTTAGTAAATTCCCGAGATGACACTTTGAAGAAAAAACACCATCTTGGTCAAAATCGGGAGCTTAGTAAATATACCCCATGGAATCTGTTTCTGATCATTTGAGTAGCCACATGCACATTTGTAGCTTGCTGGAGGTCATTTTGCAAGGCTCTGGCAGTGCTCCTCCTTGCACAAAGGCGGAGGTAGCAGTCCTGCTGCTGGGTTGTTGCCCTCCTACGGCTTCCTCCACATCTCCTGATGTACTGGCCTGTCTCCTGGTAGCGCCTCCATGCTCTGGACACTACGCTGACAGACACAGCAAACCTTCTTGCCACAGCTCTCATTGATGTGCCATCCTGGATGAGCTGCACTACCTGAGCCACTTGTGTGGGTTGTAGGGAGGTCATACAGGCACGTGGAGGCCACACACACTACTGAGCCTCATTTTGACTTGTTTTAAGGACATTACATCAAAGTTGGCTCAGCCTGTAGTGTGTTTTTCCACTTTAATTTTGAGGGTGACTCCAAATCCAGACCTCCATGTGTTAATAAATTTGATTTCCATTGATAATTTTAGTGTGATTTTGTTGTCAGCACATTCAACTATGTAAAGAACAAAGTATTTAATAAGAATATTTCATTCATTCAGATCTAGGATGTGTTATTTTAGTGTTCCCTTTATTTTTTTGAGCAATATATATATATATATATATATATATATATATATATTTATATATTTATAGAGATGTGCACCGGAAAGTTTTCGGGTTTTGTGTTTTGGTTTCGGACGCGTTTTGGCAAAACCTCCCTGAAATTTTTTTGACGGATTAGGGTTTGTTTTTTTACAAAAAAACCTCAAAAACAGCTTAAATCAGAATTTGGGGGTCATTTTGATCCCATAGTATTATTAACCTCAATAACCATAATTTCCACTCATTTCCAGTCTATTCTGAACACCTCGCAATATTATTTTTAGTCCTAAAATTTGCACCGAGGTCGCTGGATGACTAAGCTAAGCGATCCAAGTGGCCGACACAAACACCTGGCCCATCTAGGAGTGGCACTGCAGTGTCAGACAGGATGGCAGATTAAAAAAATATAGTCCCCAAACAGCACATGATGCAAAGATAAATTAAAGAAAAAAAAGAGGTGCAAGATGGAATTGTCCTTGGTCCCTCCCCCTTATGTTGTATAAACAGGACATGCACACTATAACAAACCCATCATTTCAGCGACAGGGTCTGCCACACGACTGTGACTGAAATGACTGGTTGGTTTGGGCCCCCACCAAAAAAGAAGCAATCAATCTCTCCTTGCCCAAACTGGCTCTACAGAGGCAAGATGTCCACCTCCTACTCATCGTCCGATTCCTCACCCCTTTCACTGTGTACATCCTCCTCCTCACAGATTATTAATTCGTCCCCCCTGGAATCCACCATCTCAGGTCCCTGTGTACTTTCTGGAGGCAATTGCTGCTGTTGAATGTCTCCACGGAGGAATTGATTATAATTCATTTTGATGAACATCATCTTCTCCACATATTGTGGAAGTAACCTCGTACGCCGCTTGCTGACAAGGTGACCGGCTGCACTAAACACTCTTTCGGAGTACACACTGGAGGGGGGGCAACTAAGGTAAAATAAAGCCAGTTTGTGCAAGGGCCTCCAAACTGCCTCTTTTTCCTGCCAGTATACGTACGGACTGTCTGACGTGCCTACTTGGATGCGGTCACTCATATAATCCTCCACCATTCTTTCAATGGTGACAGAATCATATGCAGTGACAGTAGACGACATGTCAGTAATCGTTGGCAGGTCCTTCAGTCCGGACCAGATGTCAGCACTCGGTCCAGACTGCCCTGCATCACCGCCAGCGGGTGGGCTCAGAATTCTTAGCCTTTTCCTTGTAGCCCCACTTGCGGGAGAATGTGAAGGAGGAGCTGTTGACGGGTCACGTTCCGCTTGACTTGACAATTTTCTCACCAGTAGGTCTTTGAACCTCTGCAGACTTGTGTCTGCCAGAAAGAGAGATACAATGTAGGTTTTAAATCTAGGATCGAGCACGGTGGCCAAAATGTAGTGCTCTGATTTCACAGATTGACCACCCGTGAATCCTGGTTAAGCGAATTAAGGTCTCCATCCACAAGTCCCACATGCCTAGCGGAATCGCTCCGTTTTATCTCCTCCTTCAATCTCTCCAACTTCTTCTGCAAAAGCCTGATGAGGGGAATGACCTGACTCAGGCTGGCAGTGTCTGAACTGACTTCACGTGTGGCAAGTTCAAAGGGTTGCAGAAACTTGCACAACGTTGAAATCATTCTCCACTGCGCTTGAGTCAGGTGCATTCCCCCTCCTTTGCCTATATCGTAGGTAGCTGTATAGGCTTGAATGGCCTTTTGCTGCTCCTCCATCCTCTGAAGCATATAGAGGGTTGAATTCCACCTCGTTACCACCTCTTGCTTCAGATGATGGCGGGGCAGGTTCAGGAGTGTTTGCTGGTGCTCCAGTTTTTGGCACGTGGTGGCTGAATTCCAAAAGTGGCCCGCAATTCTTCGGGCCACCGACAGCATCTCTTGCACGCCCCTGTCATTTTTTAAATAATTCTGCACCACCAAATTCAATGTATGTGCAAAACATGGGACGTGCTGGAATTTGCCCACATGTAATGCACGCACAATATTGGTGGCATTGTCCGATGTCACAAATCCACAGGAGAGTCCAATTGGGGTAAGCCATTCTGCGATGATGTTCCTCAGTTTCCGTAAGAGGTTGTCAGCTGTGTGCCTCTTATGGAAAGCGGTGATACAAAGCGTAGCCTGCCTAGGAACGAGTTGGCGTTTGCAAGATGCTGCTACTGGTGCCGCCGCTGCTGTTCTTGCTGCGGGAGGCAATACATCTACCCAGTGGGCTGTCACAGTCATATAGTCCTGAGTCTGCCCTGCTCCACTTGTTCACATGTCCGTGGTTAAGTGGACATTGGGTACAACTGCATTTTTAGGACACTGGTGACTCTTTTTCTGACATCTGTGTACATTCTCGGTATCGCCTGCCTAGAGAAATGGAACCTAGAGGGTATTTGGTACCGGGGACACACTACCTCAAGCAATTCTCTAGTTCCCTGTGAATTAATGCTGGATACCGGATAAATGTTTAACACCACCGAAGCTGCCAAGACCTGAGTTATCCGCTTTGCAGCAGGATGACTGCTGTGATATTTCATCTTCCTCGCAAAGGACTGTTGGACAGTCAATTGCTTACTGGAAGTAGTACAAGTGGTCTTCCGACTTCCCCTCTCGGATGATGATCGACTCCCAGCAGCAACAGCAGCGCCAGCAGCAATAGGCGTTACACTCAAGGATGCATTGGAGTAATCCCAGGCAGGAGAGGACTCGTCAGACTTGACAGTGACATGGCCTGCAGGACTATTGGCTTTCCTGTCTAAGGAGGAAATTGACACTGAGGGAGTTGGTGGTGTGGTTTGCAGGAGCTTGGTTACAAGAGGAAGGGATTTAGTTGTCAGTGGACTGCTTCCGCTGTCACCCAAAGTTTTTGAACTTGTCAATGACTTCTGATGAATGCGCTCCAGGTGACGTATAAGGGAGGATGTTCCTAGGTGGTTAACGTCCTTACCCCTACTTATTACAGCTTGACAAAGGCAACACACAGCTTGACACCTGTTGTCCGCATTTCTGTTAAAAGAATTCCACACCGAAGAGGGGATTTTTTTTGTAATTTGACCAGGCATGTCAATGGCCATATTTGTTCCACGGACAACAGGTGTCTCCCCGGGTGCCTGACTTAAACAAACCACCTCACCATCAGAATCCTCCTTGTCAATTTCCTCCTCAGCGCCAGCAACACCCATATCCTCATCCTAGTGTACTTCAACAGTGACATCTTCAATTTGACTATCAGGAACTGGACTGCGGGTGTTCCTTCCAGCACTTGCCGGGGGCGTGAAAATGGTGGAAGGCGCCACCTCTTCCCGTCCAGTGTTGGGAAGGTCAGGCATCGCAACCGACACAATTGGACTCTCCTTGGGGATTTGTGATTTAGAAGAATGCACAGTTCTTTGCTGTGCTTTTGCCAGCTTAAGTCTTTTCATTTTTCTAGCGAGAGGATGAGTGCTTCCATCCTCATGTGAAGCTGAACCACTAGCCATGAACATAGGCAAGGGCCTCAGCCGTTCCTTACCACTCAGTGTCGTAAATGGCATATTGGCAAGTTTACACTTCCCATCAGACGCTTTTAATTTAGATTTTTGGGTCATTTTACTGAACTTTTGTTTTTTGGATTTTACATGCTCTCTACTATGACATTGGGCATCGGCCTTGGCAGACGACGTTGATGGCATTTCATTGTCTCAGCCATGACTAGTGGCAGCAGCTTCAGCACTAGGTGGAAGTGGATCTTGATCTTTCCCTATTTTACCCTCCACATTTTTGTTCTCCTTTTTTTAATGTGTGGAATTATATGCCAGTAATATATCAATAGCAATAGCCTACTGTACCGTACTGCTATATATTATATACTGGTGGTCAGCATTTTTATGCACTGTCCTCCTACTACTGCGCACAACTAAAATGCACCACAGGTATGGATGGATAGTATACTTGACGACACAGAGGTAGGTATACCATACTGCTATATATTATATACTGGTGGTCAGCTAAATTCTTCACTGTCCTACTACTGCGCACAACAACTAAAAAGCACCACAGGTATGGATGGATAGTATACTTGACGACACAGAAGTAGGTAGAGCAGTGGACTACTGTACCGTACTGATATAATACTGGTGGTCACTGGTCAGCAAAATTCTGCACTGTCCTCCTACTATATAATACTGGTGGTCCCCAGTCCCCACAATAAAGCACACTGAGCACAGATATTTGCAGCACACTGAGCACAGATATGGAGCGTTTTTCAGGCAGAGAACGTAGATATTTTCAGCACACCGGACACAGATATTTGCAAGCACACTGAGCACAGATATTTGCAGCACACTGAACACAACTGAGAGAACGCTGCACGTCCTTTCCCTATCATCTCCAATGCACGAGTGAATATGGCAGCGACGCGCGGCTCCTTATATAGAATACGAATCTCGCGAGAATACGACAGCGGGATGATGACGTTCGGGCGCGCTCGGGTTAACCGAGCAAGGCGAGAAGATACGAGTCTGCCTTGGACCCGTGTAAAATGGGTGAAGTTCGGGGGGGTTCGGATGCCGAGGAACCGAACCCGCTCATCTCTATATATATTATATACATATATATAATTTTATTTTTTCATTCAGGGACAGGTTAAGCCCAGATTACTCATTGGGCTGGGCAGCTCCGCCACAACTTAATTGAGCAAATCGGGGGGATATGGGAGGGGCAGAGTTAATGATAGCGCCCCACCCACTTTCTACTATGTATGACAAGGGATCTGTACATTCAGTGAGGTTCCAGGGTTTTTTTTTGTATTTTTAATCTTCCTCTCCTACGTGTGCTAGTGCCAGCCTACTCCTCCTGTCCCCTGGCTCCCGTCTCTTCTCCACCTTTAATACCCAGCACCCCTGCTCCTTCTCTTGTCCCAGCCTACTACTCTTGTGCCCCGCCTCCTGTTCCTGGCCCTCCTCTAATACCCAGCACCACTCCTCCTGTCCACTTGCTCCCAGCTCCCCTCAACTTTTAATACCCAGTACCCCTGCTCCTTCTCTTATCCCAGCCTACTACTCTTTTCCCCATCTCCTACCTCCTCCTATACCTGGCTCTCCTCTAATACCCAGCACCCCTCCTCCTGTACCAGCATCCTCCTCCTGTGTCCCCAGCTCCACTTTCCGCTCTTCAAAAAGACAAAGAGCGATAATGAATTGCAGGCAGAGCACAGCAGCCCTCAGCCAGCTCATACAGAGTAAGAGAAAGGTAAGATTAAAAAAGGATTTTGGAATATATTAAAATGGATTTGGGTGCCTACTTATCCAGAAGAGTAGCCATAAAAGGGGGCTTTGTCTGGCTTAATGAGTGAAAGGGGGCTCTGTCTGGTGTAATGTGTGTTAGGATGCCTTAACTGGTGTAATGTGTATAAGTGGTACTACTGTGCGGCATAATTCGAATAATGTAGACTGCTGTTCAGCATAATAGGAATTGGTGTTATTTTGTAAAAATGGCCCTTCCCCATGAAGGCATGCCCCTATATTTTGGTCACGCACTGACACTATTTTAAATATGGGGGGGGCGCCGATGCCGTTTCTTGCACAGAGTGCTAAAATGTCTAGTTACGGCACTGGTTCTCCCGGCTCATTGACCTGACTGAGCAGAGTGCCTAACCCATAATTAGAGCTATCAGTCTGTACTATGAGCCTCTTTTTGAAATCTGAGGCATGCAGCTCAAGAGACTGAGCTAAAGCTGACTTCAAAGCTATGAAGGCCCTCTCACAGTCCTATGTCTAATTGATGACCTGTATGATTTCTTTTTTGTTAAATCTGGCAGGGGTTTGGCTAGTGTGCTGTACTGGGGTACAAATTTTCGGACGCATCAGCAGTACTTAAAAACAACATGACCTGTTTTTTAGACTTAGGAGTAGGTCATTCAGCAATAGCCTCTACTTTGTCAGGGCCTATGCGGAAAGAAACTCCTCCTACACAGTGTCCTAGATATTACACCTCTCTCATCAGACCTGCCCAAGTGATTTGTCCTAACACACTATTTAGAGAAATTACCTGTTCTTCCCAGGTATGGATGAATATTGCAATGTCATCCAGGTAATCAACTGTACATCTTTCCTGGCCTTCCAGTAGGTCATTATCCAGGTGCTGGAAATATGCAGGAGCATGTTTTATCCCAAAGGGTTGACCAGAAACTTAAAACAACAAAACAAATGGAGTGATACATTAGGATCTCTTATGGGCCTCAGGTAACACTTCTATGGAAGTATGATACTGTGTTTATATGATATGTGACCAATTGTGTTTTCCAAAGCTTCCCTGGGAAATCGAACTGGTAGGGCTGTAGTGTGTCAGATAGCTGTTCTAACTGCACCTCAGACAGCTCCTCACTGTAGTGGACATCTGCCAGGGATCCCCCTCTTTAGCAGCAGTTGCCAGATCTACCAAATTGTCAGGTTCCTGATCATTCACAGGCAAACTACACACAGCTAACACACAAGTTTCCCTATCATGATACTTTTGAGCATGTTTGATGTTGTATACCTTCTGCCTCTAATACCCCATCTCTTTGGCCACTACATAATTGAAATCATTAATCCACTGTAGAATGGTGTAGGTAGCCTGTAATTGTTCTGCCACATAGGGATGAGAAACAGGACCTTTTGCCCCACCTCAAAGATGTGCATCCTTGCACTGCAGTCATACCACAGTTTTATTTTGCCTGTGTAGCTTTCAAGTTGCCATACCCATTAGGGAATTTTATGCAAGGTTCTATAAGATTAATTTAACCCCTGCAGTGAAAATATGTGAGCCCCATTAGATAGCTTTTCTACTCTATTTGAGTCGGATGTTAGGCTATGTTTAAATAAAACAAATGTTAGGAAGGCCCCAGGTCCTGGGTATCTTTGCTACAGTAGGAATTTTAATTTCTCATTAGCAAAGTGTATTATTCAAGGACATACAGTATATAATTGTTCCTGCCCCTAAATCTCCATTGGTATCTAGTTTAGATGACTATAGCCCCATTGCTCTCACTTAATAAGTTAAAAAGTGTTTTTAGAGTGATTTTGGGAGACCTTAAGGATGACATCCCAGTGGGTTTACACTACCATCAATTTGCATATAGGTGAAATAGATCCACTTAGGATGCTGCTCTTACATTTCTCCAAAAGTTTCCATGTTATATAGAGAATAGGGACTCATATGCAAAGTTGTTGTTTGTGTATAATAGTTCTGCTTTCAATGCTGTTATACCAGTTGTGCCAGTTGTCAGTCTTTGAGAGATTGGTTTTGATGTGCCTTTGTGTGATTGTCTGTTTTTTTGACTGTGCTCTCATCTGAACATATATACATTCAAGGGTATGTTTTAAGCCCATTTTATATTCTTTAACATCTGATTGTATTTCAAACAGTCTAATTTTATTGTAAAATTTTCAAATGATACTACAATAGTGGGCTTGATTACTGGTGGGAATAAAGGGGTCTATTTACGAAGCAGTGAAAAGAGCGAATAAATGAGCCTGTGGAAAGGTTGCGCATGACCACCAATTAGCTGCTCCATACAATTTTATAGTATGCAAATGATAAATGTTACTTCAATGCTGATTGGTTGCCATGGGCAACTTCTCCACTGGCTCACTTCTCCACACCTTTCACTGCTTCATGAATAGACCCCAAAGATAGTTATAATAAATGAGGTTGAGCAACTTGTTAAGTGGTGATCCTGACAATGATCAAAATAACGGCGGTGGGATTCCGAACACCGGAATCCTGATTTGATCTCTGCCTGGAGTCCCCAGAGGGTAGGTTAAGTTTAATCTGTGGGGGGATGGTTGGGTCAGGTTCCAGGGGGGTTAGTGTTTGGAAGAAGGAAGGGTTAGGGGGCAAGGGGGAGGGTAAAAATACTTACCCACCCCTTTTTGGAATGTTGGTTTTGATCATATGACCAGCCTATCCACTGGCATATCCTATGTATTTCAATTGGATATCTATAAAATCTGTCACAAAGCCATTATTCTTGAATGGCTCTAAGGTAGATATGGTCAACGAATGTAAGTTTACCGATGATTTTTCGTCTTATACAGTATCACAGCTGTAGTCATGATGGCTCAGCAATGCCTATTCTTTTTAAGATAAAATTAAAATCCTCTTAAATTTACACCATCATGATATGGTAATGGAATGCCAAGTGTTCTGACCATGTATCTTTAGTTGGGGTAGTTAAAGCAGCTGAGGGAATCCTTGGACAATCTACCAAAGATGGAGGACATTGTTGCTAGGAGGAGCTTAGCAAAAGCAAATAAGATAATTTCTGATCTAGTCATCCATGTAACTCCTGCTTTAACCCACAAAGAAACGTTATATATGCCTTAGATGCTGTACAAGCTAGCTGTTAATGTTGAAGTGACAATAAATAAACTAAGTTAAATTGAAAGCAATTCATCTGAAGAGATAAAATTGAGAGAAAGTTCCATCTAGCTTTTAATTGCCATTTTTACAAGCTGTGTTTGAAAAATTGCAGTTAGGAGCTGATTGTTTTGTACTTTATTCCTCTCCAAGTTTTAATACATTTCCCTCTAATAGTGAATCTTTGTCCTGCTGATTACTCAATAAAAGGTCATGCAAAACTCAACTCCAAGTCTTACAGCTTGCCAGTCCTGTGTCATGGAGGACATGTGTGATCTGGTTCTGGCTCCCACATGCCCAAAAGAACTGGATACTTGCACTTCAGGTGACAGATTCTCTGCAACAAAAAAAGAAAAAACAAAGTAAAAAATAGAAGAAACAAAAGTATTTGTAAGAATGCTTTATATTACTAATAATAATTTTTTCTTTGTCTGGTTGGAACAAAAATCTGGTAATGTGTGTGACCAAATGACAATCAACCATTTCCTCCAAAATGCCAGAAAACAAACAAAAGCATTTGTCCAGACAAATTAATAAAATCAAACAGACTTTAAAATTGGTCTGAAAGACCATTTTATTTTCCAGTGTTTAGGAGCAAAATGGTCAATTGTTGTTTGCTCCAATACATTACCAGATTTTCATTTCAACCAACTAACTAGTTGAATGGGTGGACAGATAATCTTAACTTTTAGGGCCAACTTTAGCCTTATTTTGCCATATACCCATTTTATAGGGACAAAGTATTAGGAGAACGCTCAGAGCTAGTATCTTTCATATGGCCCCATGGACTCTTATTCTGGCTCTGTACGCCACCCATCAGTCAAAAATTTGACTAAACAAAGAATATTTTATGTTTAAACAGACTTAAAACTGACTTCAATATTAACGCCATTTTAGATTTTTTACATTTAAAAGACAGATCACAAATGTTTTGTTTCACACCGTTGGTTCACAGATATGGTATCTGAATATAAAATAATACCTGGGTTAAAAAAAGTAAATTTTACTGCACTTTATGAGTGGCCTAAATATCGTACCATGAATGAGATTAAAATACCTCTAAAAATATTGAAGCAATTGCAATACAAAAAGAACACATGGTTATATTATACTTTACACGATTTCATCCTCATGCAGTACCCTTTGGTGGAGATATTGTACTCTACCTTTGCTCATATTTGATTAAAAATACACCTAAAGGTCAGATGTTGAAGATAAAAAGAATGCTTAGCGGAGACAAAGATACTAACAGGAATGTATAAAGCTTTAGAACTTTTATTTGAAGAGACATAAGCAGACCAAAATAATACTTTGAAAAGCTGTAGCTGTCCTAGAGAGCTTTTTTAAGATTTGATAACTTTAGATACTGTAAGTCTAAGTGACAATAATCCAGTGATTAGAGGTAGTAGCACACACACGTGTTTGTTCCCATGGGATTTATACTAAATTTGAAAACAAAGTTTGTTTTCCACTGTATATTTATGTCATTTCTATGCACTTCTTATGCTGGGAATTTTTAATTGCTTTATGCTTAAGATTTTATATTCATAATAATAATAATTTTTGTCCTTTTATGTATACACTAAATCAAGTCGCCATTATATTTCTGGATTAAAAAATAAAGACTAGTTTATCCTAACTATTCACCTGTACCCATTTTAAGGAGGTCAACTACAATTCCAACCACAAACAATACTTAACAGTATTCCAGAGTTATCTTGTTTGATTTAAATACATTTGTAGTATGCAAATACTTTAGATTATAACAATCAAGTATCTTCCTTGATGAAGTAAAATTAAAAAAACATGGATATGCAGGTTTATTTTATACAGCATGTGGTTTCTGTAAGGATTATATAAAAAAAAATCTCTAATTATGAATTCAGTTTTGAAGTTTATGTAGCATTAATATTATTGTAAACTTAGTTCAACTTATGAATTGGGTACTGTACATTGTATGTAACCATGAGAGTAACTGTTTCTTTGCACTGTTAGTAAAAGGAGCAGCACTCTCAATGTTACTGTGGTTCTTTTTGAACCCTTCTGGATTACAAGTAAAAAAGCAACAGTAGGACACCCCATAGATACAGCTGAGAAATAGAGTGGGGTGAGTGAGTGTAATATGTAATATATGGATGATAGAAGTTTCTTCGTGTTTATTTTACAGGCCAACTATAGGCAATGGATGCTAAGGCATGCTGGTGCTTACAGTTATTATACATTATTGTTAAGGAACACATAGCACTGTACAATTAAAATACAAGTGAAAGAGGAACTTGTATATCAGTGGTACAGTAACTGTAGGTTGATGACAATTCAGAGTAACATACCAACAATCTACAAAGGATGTGGAGAGTTGGGCAATTCACTGTACATTATCTAGACAGACAAGTGGAGGCGAGTAACAGGGAGGGGAAGGCAGATCATTATTCAATGATACGGTATTCAGCAAAGGAGAAGCGCAGAATCAGAGTCTTTGACAGGGACTAGGAGACAAGAGACAAGGAGCCATGAAAGCAAGGACAGTGGATAAACTGAGTATGAACATGAGGAAGAAGGGCTCCAAAATGAGGTTAGAGATGTAGAAGGACAAATTAAGTGCTTTGTAAGTGAGAGACAGGAGATTGAATTCGGTCTGGATGGGGATTGGGAGCCACTGAAGCGGGTTGCAGAGGAGGTCGTCAAAGCAGAACTATTAGAAGGACAGCAGTGCTAATGATCAATAGAAATGGGGAAAGGTGAGAAAAAGGGGATGCCAGAGAAGAGAAGCATATAATTGTCAGAGTGGGAGACGATGAGTGCATGGGTAAGAGTTTTGGTGTCACCATGGGTGAGAAAGGGCATGTTCTTAGAAATGTTATGGAAATGGAAATAGTAAGAATACAAGTGCCAGTGAGCTCTGAAAGTCATGGGTATACTAGAACTTACAACCACAAAATCAGAGATCTGTGTTTATAACCACAGCGCTTTAACACAAAATTATAGACAAATAAAAATCACCATAACGTCCCTTAATGAAGGTTCCTGTGATGGAGTCCTCAAAGCGAATGTTCTGATGGAATTTCTCCAGAGTATAGTAACATGTAGGGAATAAAAATAAAGACCAATGTGTAGTAGATTCCTTTTATGTATCCACAGTTCTTAGTGTATTTTTTATATGATAAAGAGGTGGCTTAGGAGCGTACCCCACTCACACTTTGATTAAGAAGCTATAAGCCCATCAAGGTTTCTTTGCCCAATGCCGTGGCCTCGCCCACTTGAACTACGCCCGGCGTGATGTTTTAGGATGGAAATATATATAAATAAAGCGTACCCAAGAACTCACACTCGCAAGGTGGGTGTTAAACACATCAAGGTATCTTTATTATGGAAAGGAGTGAAATATGGGTCCACTCAAGCATACCCCAACTCACAGTGCTCGGTGTGATGATACTCCCATAAAAGGTATCTTTCAGTTCTGTTTCCCGGACTGTGTTCATAAAGTGGTAATGTTGGCTCCCCAAAGAAACTCACTCTCCTCAAGTGGATTTAATAAAAATCACAAACATGAACACTTAAAATAGAGTCCATCCATAAAATAAACAAATAGAAAAATAGCAGCAAAAATCGGCAAAGGGGTTAAAAGTTTCAAAGCAGCAGAAAAGTTTTTGTTTGAAATATCCAATAGGTAAATAACTACTCACACTCCTGTTGTCAACATGTTTCAGCCTTGGCCTGGGCCTTTATCAAGACATAATGGAGTGTGGCAGTTGCTTGATATTTAAAGGGCATGTGCCCAATAGAAATTCAACAGGAAGTGATGTCATAATTTAGTTAGTTAGAATTGGTTATTATTATGTGGTATTTATCCTCTTTGCCATTTTCACAGCAAATAGATCACAGTGTTACCCATTCACATTCTTAGAAACATCTATTATACATCTATTATTATATCCTGTGGAGACACTGAATTGGCAAAACTATAATAAAAACATTCACGTCGGCCGGAAATTATGGGTCCCGGGCATTCTGGGAATTGGAGTTTCTGTGTACTATAAAATGGACAGACATCCTCGATGCAACATCCTGTCCCGGGGCATATGGGAAATGTAGTTCACTGGAGTCTGATTGCCTATATTCAGGCAGGAAAGTGTCAAACCCGGAAGTGATGTAATCCTGGTGAAAGGATCCATAGGATGTGTAGTTTTCCAATAGAGGCAGCATACTATGATGTAAAGAGTCCTGGAATTAATAAATAAAAGATACATAGTGCGCCTACAAAATAAATATAAAGTGCACTAGTGAGCTCCCAAATGAATAGAGATTACATATGACTTAAACCATATTGATTCGCATGCACTAAAAATTAACATAAACAAGGCTCAAAGATGAATATAAAGTGCACTAGTAGACTCCCCAGCGGGGAAAGGATGGCATATAATATAGAAATCATATTACTTGACATGCCCTAATATCAGCAAAAACTAGAGCTTAAAAACATCTCAAATTCATAATCCAAATTCACAATGATGTATTAATATCCATCGCACACATCATTGTACATTTACATAAACCATTTTAGCTCGAAATCATTATTCAAACCTGCAGGATGCAGAGTATTATAGTTAAAAATACAGCTCATCTCCGTTTTTGCCAGACAGCCGTATTGTTATTACGCTGCGTACCTCTGATGTGTCTCAGTCCACAGAAACTACTGATATCTGAAGTACGGCACCCATGTTCTGATTTTAAATGAGCAGAAAGGGAGTGGGTCTCCAACCCTTTTTTGATATTCCTAATATGCTCACCTAGCCGCGTTTTAAAAGGTCTTGATGTGCGTCCGATATATGTTAAATTACATTTACACGTAATGGCACACACTATGTTCTTCGTATCGCAGGTAATAAAATCCTTTATTTCTACAGTTTTCCCATTGATGAGGATTTTTTCAATTTTACTACTGCCCCCGCTTTTTATATTTCTGCAGCCCATGCAACTCCCACACCTGAAGAAGCCTTTTGAGACTATTCCAGGTGCAGAGGCTTTAGTGTGATGGGCACTTGAAACTAACTTGGATCTCAAATTTGGAGCCTTGCGATATATATGCACAGGTTTAGTGGGAACAAGTGGACCAATGACAGGGTCATTTCTCACAAGGTTCCAATGTCTGTTAAGCATTTTTTCTATAGATTTATGTTGTGTGGTGTACTCTGTTATGAACGCCCATTCATATGTCTTATCCTTCTCCCTTTCCATATTATTAACCTTTAGGAGATCCTGATGTTCCACTAAGCTAATATCTTCCATGACCTTAGCTAAATTTGCACTTTTATAACCACAGATTTAAAATTGTTGGGATAAGATGCTGGCTCGTTCTTGAAAGGTGGCATTATCGCTGCAATTCCTCTTTAGCCTTTTTAGTTGGCCCACAGGTATAGATTTGAGCCAACTCTGATGGTGACAGCTATCAGTTAAAATATAGCTGCCCGAATCTGTGGGTTTCGAGTACGTCTTGGTATTGATCCTTCCATCATCTATGTAAACTGTTACAGGTTGAGTATCCCTTATCCAAAATGCTTGGGACCAGAAGTATTTTGGATATCAGATTTTTACGTATTTTGGAATAACTGCATACCATAATGAGATATCATGGTGATGGGACCCAAGTCTAAGCACAGAATACATTTATGTTTCATATACACCTTATACACACAGCCTGAAGGTAAGTTTAGACAATATTTTTAATAACTTGGTGCATTAAACAAAGTGTGTGTACATTCACACAATTCATTTATATTTCATATACACCTTATACACACAGCCTGAAGGTCATTTACTACAATATGTTTAATAACTGTGTGCATTAAATAAAGTTTGTATGCATGGAGCCATCAGAAAACAAAGGTTTCACTATCTCAGTCTCACTCAAAAAATTCCGTATTTCGGAATATTCCGTATTTCGGAATATTTGGATATGGGATACTCAACCTGTATATCAAGGAAGTTAATCAGTTGTTGATCTATGGTGAAAGACAACTTAATGTTCCTATTATTGGAATTAAGGACCTCACAAAAAAACATTCAGGGAGTCTGCGTCACCACGCCAGACGAAAAAAATATCATCTATATAGCGGTGATAGGACACCAGGCTCGCCCCAAAGCCATCGCCCGACCAGATGGCTTCGGTCTCCCACAACCCCATAGAGAGGTTGGCATAGCTTGGGGCGAACCTGGTGCCCATCACCGTCCCTGTTCTCTGGAGATAAAATTGGTCTTTAAACAAGAAGAAATTATTCTCCAGAATAAATGTTATCCCGTCTACAGTAAATTCCTTTACATCGTCTGACAGATCTGATAGGTTCAGAAAGGGTCTGACCGCCTGTACACCTTGTCTATGGTCGATAATGGTGTAGAGGGAGGTGACATCAGCAGTAACCAGGGAGTCTGCGTCACCACGCCAGACGAAAAAAATATCATCTATATAGCGGTGATAGGACACCAGGCTCGCCCCAAAGCCATCGCCCGACCAGATGGCTTCGGTCTCCCACAACCCCATAGAGAGGTTGGCATAGCTTGGGGCGAACCTGGTGCCCATCACCGTCCCTGTTCTCTGGAGATAAAATTGGTCTTTAAACAAGAAGAAATTATTCTCCAGAATAAATGTTATCCCGTCTACAGTAAATTCCTTTACATCGTCTGACAGATCTGATAGGTTCAGAAAGGGTCTGACCGCCTGTACACCTTGTCTATGGTCGATAATGGTGTAGAGGGAGGTGACATCAGCAGTAACCAGATAATCTCCCTCTTCCCATTTAATGGTTTCTAAGGCCACAAGGAAATCTTTAGTATCCTTAAGATGGGATTTGTTCAAAAGAACTAGGGGTTGGAGAATGTGGTCAATGACTTGCAGCAGATTGGCAGTTATTGAGTCCACCCCGGATATAAATCGGTCGTCCCGGGGGGTCCACTAGACTCTTATGGACCTTCGGGAGAATATACATTACAGGCCCAATGGGATTTTCTACCAAAATGAAACTCATCTCCTTTTGGCTCAAAGTCCCCCTCTTTTCATATTGCTCAACAAGAATTCTGAGTTTGGAGTAGATTTGGTCGTTTGAATTATTTCTTAGTTTTTTATATACAGTGGTGTCATTCAACTATCTAAGGACCTCACCTTCATATTTGTCCGCAGCCATTAAAATGATCCCACCCCCTTTATCTGCAGGCTTGATAACAAAAGTGTCTGCCCTCCTCAGGTCACCCAATGCTTTTCTTTCCTTTGCTGTCAAATTAAACAATTTTTTTGGTTGATCCTGTAATTTATTCAGATCTTCCATTACTAGTATAGCAAAGGATTCAAGAAAAGGCCCCTGTACATGTCTGGGGAAGAATACAGACTTAGGTTTATAGGGGGTAAGAGGGAGAGTATTCTGAACATCCTGCTGGACTTGATAGGCAAAAAACTTTTTAACTGTAAGTTTTCTAACGTATTTTTGTAAATCTATATACAAATTGAAGGAATCAACAAAATTACTGGGAGCGTATTTCAGACCCTTTTTGTAATACAGATGTTTCACTTATGGAAAGAATATGTGTACTTAGGTTAAAAATCTTTACCTTATCTGTTTCATTACCCACAGAATCATTTTGACTAATGGATGCTGTGAGGGGATCCACATTTATATCGCCATTGCTAGGCGTGTCCGTTTTCACTAATTTCTTTTTCCTCTTTTTAGGTTTCCGTTTTCTTGGTTTCATTTTTCCTCCTCTTTTTTCCCTTTTTGTTTTAGATGTGACTATCTGGGGGAAAGGTGAGAAAAAGGGGATGCCAGAGAAGAGAAGCATATAATTGTCAGAGTGGGAGATGATGAGTGCATGGGTAAGAGTGGCATGTTCTTAGAAATGTTATGGAAATGGAAATAGTGAGAATACAAGTGCCAGTGAGCTCTGAAAGTCATGGGTATACTAGAACTTACAGTTTCAGAAAGTGAGGAAAATTTCACAGTGTACCTTCACAAAACCAATAAAAATGCAGTGGATACATTATTACCTGTTATGACAAAACACCTGAGCGTCAACACTTTGGTGCTAATGGTTGTTTAAAGCGACATTTTCAAATAAAGGCTACAAGAGTTGAAGTGGCGGGAAGGTGGTTTGCTGCACACTGACTTCTGACCTACCCTCTACAAGTGTGAACATACCGAAATACTGACAGGGCATTAGCTAAAAAATACATAACTATTCTTTAGCCATTTCTTACACCAAACTCTCTGCCCAGGTGGTGTTGGGTGATCCATAGTGCATAAGCACTGGGCTGTTTTTGTCCTAGGGAGAAGCACATTTATTTATTTGTACCTGTTTCTCCAAGGAAATTCATCCTTGTGCTGAACAGACTGTGGCTGCTGGACATTATCGTAGGAAAACTTTTTTTTAATGAATTTTGTTTTCAAACAAAGCAACAAGCACCTGCCAATAATATGCCTACTGTACTTACAGGTATATATGCAGCCTCCATATGTTACATTTGATGGAAGAAGCCCATATGGGACTGCGCAAGAACGTCCCTTCATTTCCCCATACCACCTATCCAGCTGTAAGGATTAAAATTCTGGGTGTTAGATGTGATTCAAGTCATACTATGCAAACTGTCACAGTCAGTGATGGGTTGGGTTCGGGTGACCGGTGTTTGTTATCCCGCCAGTTACCATACCGATGCCGGGATCCCAAACTATATCAATCCAATCTGTACAGTTTATTATATTTTTAGAGGCAAGGTTGGGGCTTGAAGAATCTAGGTTTTCCTTTTTTATTATATCTTCTAACTAACTACGCCAAACTATTTTGAAAATAAGTTAAAACATTTTTATCCAGCATTATCTATATTTTATATTCAGCTTCATTATGTGTTGTCTTCATGAGATGCAAGTTAACATTTTTATTCCCATCAATCAATCTCATCTACTTTGTTTTTGAGCAAAGTGTTATGTGCAGGTGATTGTTTAAAATCACGACTTTGTAAGTTGTTATTTCTAATTTCAGAGGTGCTATAACTGAGATATCTTGTATTCAACCTCTTCGATTTCTATCTTTGAGAGAGGGATTATATATAATATATATATATATATACATACATACATATACACACACACACACACATTCACTGCTCAAAAAAATAAAGGGAACACTTAAACAACACAATGTAACTCCAAGTCAATCACACTTCGGTGAAATCAAACTGTCCACTTAGGAAGCAACACTGATTGACAATCAATTTCACATGCTGTTGTGCAAATTGAATAGACAACAGGTGGAAATTATAGGCAATTAGCAAGACACCCCCAATAAAGGAGTTGTTCTGCAGGTGGTGACCACAGACCACTTCTCAGCTCCTATGCTTTCTGGCTGTTTTGGTCACTTTTGAAAGCTGGCGGTGCTTTCACTCTAGTGGTTCATTCAGATCTAGGATGTGTTATTTCAGTGTTCCCTTTATTTTTTTGAGCAGTATATAATTCTGAGTGAATTCCCTATTTTTCTGAACAGTAATATAATCCTTAATACTCAGATAATTAGAAATAGCCTGATTGGATTCCTTACCAGTAGCATCATTAAATGGACTAATTATATTATTTGGTTCTTTGATAATATTACCTATGTAGGTTAAAATGAAAGAGTGCTGTTATATGAATATCTTTTGTAATTCAAATGTTGTGCTAGAGATAATAGCAACAAAATTTCCAAATTTGTCAAATTAATTTGTTCATCTCTATTTAAAGTTTCTGTTTCCACCTTTGTCTATGCCACAGGGTACTTTGTATAAAACATCCCTGCTGTTTACTGTACTCATCTGCGCTTCCTGATTTCAGATGATATCTGACTGCACTGACTTCAAACCTTTTCTCAACTAGCCTGATTTCAGGGTCTTCTTACCTACATAGACCCATATATCCATAATATTGACTCCTCAGAAACTTTCTGACTGGGCTCAAAATTTAATAGATAAAATGCTACATTTGGCTGCTATTACTATATGTAAGCTGGCCCCTTCTCTTTTTCTGATGTTCCCCCTCTACAGGACATTTTTTTAATTCATCATTTTAAGTGTTACTTTCTAGTAGAAATGTTTTGCAACTATACATTTATTGGGTGTGGTATGCGTGACTGGCAGTCAGTAGACTTCCAGTCAGCATACAGACACTGGGATTCCGGCAGTGGAATCCCAGCAGTGGGTGGTGATTGCAGCAAGCCCCTTGCGGGCTCGGTGGCGACCAGGTTCTATTTCTACTCTATGGGTGTCGTGGACACCCACGAGTGGAAATAGTCCCTGTTGGTCGGCATGCCAACAGTCAGGAAAGTGAGGGGCAGGATGTAGGGGGAGGTTATGCTACCGTCGGTCTCCTGACCGCCGGTCACATAACCACATCCCATATTACATATTTTACAGCATAAGTGGCATACATCCAAATATATTCACACTGCCACTAAAAGTATAAACCATTTTTACATACCTTCATTATACACAATTATGAAAGATAATGGGAAAAGATCAATAGATTACATAACTGTTTTCTGTAAGATTTATTCAGAAATTACTGTATTTTAAAAAGTACAATCAATTTTTGTGTCAGGAGAGCAAGGAAACGCTTTCTGCTGGTTTCTCCAAAGAAAGCGGGATCAAATCGATTACCGATCAGTCGACTAAGTATATACCAGCCAGTAATTGATTTGATCCCGCTTTCTCTTAAGAAACCAGCAGAATCCCTGCACTATATTACACCATATAGCGGTGCGCTTACGGGAGCGGCAAGCGTGTCTTTGCTCTCCTGACACGAACTGCAGCTAGACACCGCATAGCCTGGGGAGACGAGTTCCCATACCACCTTTACCATCATTGCCACTAGCTGAATTTATTCTGAATAAAACCGCAATTAAAAAGGAGATATTACCAGCGGCCGGGAGGAATTTATCCAACTGTGACTCCGTGGAGGGGTAAAGTGCCCCTGCACCGATCAAATTGTATAAGGTGATTTTTTTTCTGCTAGATACATAAACAAATAATAATTACTTCCGGCAAGTGATTAAACATTCAGTGGGATTTTTATTGCTTACCAGATAATAATAATAATAATAATAATTTTATTTATATAGCGCTCTTTCTCCAATAGGACTCAAGGCGCTTAACAGATACACAGCATAATATAGTACAGAAAAATAATGAAGTACATTTTTCATAAAATACAGAAGCATGAAGATACTAAAAGAGACACTATGGAAATGCTTGAGTAAACAGGAAAGTCTTGAGTCTACTTTTGAAGGATTCTATAGTTGGGGCCTCTCGCACTGTGCTGGGAAGTGAGTTCCATAGAGTCGGAGCCGCATGACTAAAAGCTCGACCCCCAGATGAATTACGGTAGATTCTAGGTACTGCTAAAAGTCCTTCATCTACAGATCGCAGTAATCGAGTGGGGCAGTATGGGATCAGAAGCTGTTTCAGGTACCTTGGGCCTTGGTCATGTAATGCTTTGAAACTCAGTAAGCCAATCTTGAAGAGGATTCGCCATCTTACAGGCAGCCAGTGAAGGGAGTAGAGGATGGGTGTTATGTGGCTGGAACGGGGCTGTTTGGTTAACAGCCTGGCAGCTGTGTTTTGCACCAGCTGTAAGCGTTGCAATTCTTTTGCTGGTAGACCAAGGTAGAGGGCATTACAGTAGTCTAATCGAGATGATACAAATGCATGTATGACTTTTGGCATATCATCTGAGGGAATTAGGTGCTTGATTCTGGCTATGTTCCTCAGGTGAAAGAATGAGGATTTGATTGTGGCTGATATCTGATGTTTAAGTGTCAAGCCATCATCCAGGACAACGCCAAGATTCCGCACATGATCACTGGTCTGTAATTCTGAATCCCCGAGTGTAAGTCCAGTTGGTTGGCTATGCTGCAGTCTTGTCCTTTGATGTTGCGGTCGTATTATAAGGACCTCTGTTTTATCCGGGTTCAGTCGCAGCCAACTGGCGCTCATCCACTCCTGTAGTTCAGCTAGACAGCCATTCAGGGTTGCTACTGGGTTATCAGTGCCCGGAGCAAAGGACAAGTACAGTTGTGTATCATCTGCATAGCAGTGGTAGACCAGGCCATGGCGCCTGATTATTTCGCCCAATGGGAGCATGTATACTGCAAAAAGCATGGGGGATAGTATAGAACCTTGTGGGACACCACATGGCAATGGCACTGGTGGTGATGAGTATAATCCAGATGATACTCTCTGTGACCTGCCTGTGAGAAATGATTTGAACCAGTTTAGGACTGTGCCATCCAGACCACAGAAGTGTATCAGTCGCTCAATCAGAAGCCCGTGGTCCACGGTATCAAATGCTGCCGAGAGATCCAGAAGGATTAATATTGAACAGTCACCTCTGTCTTTTGCCATCAGAAGATCATTTAACACACACACCAGGGCTGTTTCAGTGCTATGTCTTCTCCTGAATCCTGATTGAAATGGATCATAAATATCATGGGTTGTCAGGCGAGTTTCCAGTTGATTTGCAACCACTTTCTCAATAACCTTTCCTAGGAAAGGAAGGTTTGATACCGGTCTGTAGTTGGACATGCAGTCGGGATCTAAATTAGGTTTTTTAAGAAGTGGTCTAACAATTGCTTCCTTTAGGGGTCCAGGAAAAATGCCTGTCTGCAAAGAGCATTGAACAATTTTTGCAAAGACAGGACCGATTATATCCGTACAACCTATTAGAAGCTTGGTTGAGGCTGGGTCCAGGCCACAGGTGGTGGGACGCAAAATCCGAGCAATTTCAGCAGTGTCCTTTACATCCACTGGGTCAAAGCTGGTCCATGAAGGCAGGTAGCTTATATTGGCAGGCTTTGTAGTTTGGCTCTCCTTTGATGGCGCTGTGGATATTCCAGCCCGGATGGTGGATATTTTATCTGCAAAGAAGTTTGCAAACTCGTTGCATCTTGCTTGGGAAAGGGTCTCATCAGTCTGCAGGCATGCTGGCTTGCAAAGCATCTCCACTGTGCGGAAAAGTTGAGCTGGCCTATTGTTTGCTGCTGTGATCTCATTTGACAGGAACTGTGATTTCTTGCGAGTGATTGTCGATTGATATTCTTCGTTATGCTTTATTAGTTTTATTTTGTCATCCACTAGGTTAGTCTTCCTCCATCGTCTTTCCAGTCTACGCCCCCTTTTCTTGAGCTCACTAACACTGTTGTCGTACCATGGAGCTTGACGATGTGGTTTACGAGGTCTTATACGCACAGGGGCGATAATATCAATTGCAGCCTTAACATCCCTATTATAATAACGGACTAGGGAACAGGGATCTTCACAGGCACCCAGTATAGCAGAGAGATCCATATTTGCTGCAAGAGCCTGGGGAGTCATACCCCTCCTTGGACGGTACCTGGTCAACTCCACGGGCAGAGATCTTATTTGAGGGGTTGCAACTGAGAACCAGAGGGAGTAGTGGTCTGACCAGATGACTGGGTTTATTTTTAGGTCAGTGACTTCTAATCCAATCTGAAAGACAAGATCAAGAGTGTGACCACTTTTATGTGTGGCAGAGGGAATTATCTGTGTGAAGCCCAGACCATTCATTGTGCACAGGAGGTCTTGGCCAAGGCGTGAGAGCTCATCATCCACCCATGCATTGAAATCCCCGAGGATGAGCCATCTTTGATGTTCCAGAACCAGGCCAGCAACAGTGTCTGCAATTTCTTGTAGAAATATCTTTCCATCTCCAGGTGGCCGGTAGATGAGAAGTACTCTGAAACCTAATCCTGTCGAACTCTGGGCAGCAATGCACTCAAATGAGCGAGTAATTTCAATAGGGTGGACCCTAAGTTTAAGTTCATTTTTGAAGCAGATAGCCACCCCGCCACCCCTGCGGTCCAGTCTTGGGTTGTGGATGACAGAGTAGTTTGTTGGTACCGCAGCCTCCAATATAGGTGCTGCATTTTCGTCTAGCCAGGTCTCTGTAATACAGGCTAGATCTGCAGATTCAATAAGGTCAGCAATTGTTGCAGTCTTGTTTCTTATAGATCTGGCATTACAAAGGACTGACCTGATTGGGCATACCAGAGGGCCTTCAGTTTTCTTTATGTTAAGTGCAGGAGCTCTGGGTATGGGGGTCACAAAGCGAGAGTTGACAGTTCTGTCCTTCCAAACATAGGGCCGTCTTTTGGGTATTACTTCTATTTGATTGTTCTTTGTGTATGGGGGTGAGCAGGTGGGCAAAGGACGTAGATGGTTACCGGGGGAAATAAGTTTCCTGCCTGCTCGCTTCCCACGAATGCGCCTGTGTTTTCTTTTTAAAATGCCAAGGGATTGGAGAATAGAAGCCTGTGATGGTGTGATAGGAACTGCAGAAAGTGGTGGGCGGAGTGAAAGAATGAAGCTGGAGCAATATGTATACATTTGGTCATCAATGACAGATTACTATGAGTTTGAGCTGCATATGATGATGAGAGAGGGAGAGAAAGCAGTGTTTTTTTGTTTTTGTTTTTTTTCTTCCTTTTTGTGTTTTGTTTTCCCCCAATCGGTATTTGATCCAAAATTCTAATGGGTTTATGAACAAAGTTATTGCTATAACCTATTGGGTATATTTGAAGCAAGTGATAAATAAAATAGCTGCTGATTTAATCAATTATCCTAGCATAGGCAGACTTTTGGGAAGGTGTTAGAAGCCAATTCCTACTGTGTAGGTGTGAAAAGTCTCAGTGTGAGAGGCCTTTGAAGTAGGTTTCTTGTGTGTGGGGGGAAGTGATAACATGTCCTGGGAAATGGATCCTGAGTTGAAACAGTGAGCCTTCAGCAATTCAGAGCCTGAATATACTGATATTAGTAGATTAATGCAATGTCAGTTATTAGTTGCTCAGAGAACAGAGGTGGATGATGTCTAAGTGAGGGGCTAGATGTAGCCAAAGATAGGTTGTAATCCACAGTACCTTATCTGGGCAATGTCCAATGCAGAGTGCAGCAGCTGCTAAACTGAAGGATTTCTCAGTGGAGGTTTGCAGAGGATTCAGTCCAGGATTCAATCCAGTGTGTATCTCAGCGCAGGAATGCAATCCGTTGGTTTTGATGAGATGCCCGCGTAGAGTAGTACAAGTTAAAGGTAAGTCCTTGGATATTTATGATGATTCATAGGTCAGTTGTGGTGAATTTAAGCTGTTTTATGGAGATGATCAGGAGCATACAAAAGGTGAGGCAGCCATCTTGGGCGCCCCTCCAAGTTATTGAATATGTATATCTTGTTTTAGGTGCATTTCTAAATGCATTGTAACATTCCTATATATATATATACACACACACACACAAATGTATATATACACACACACACACTGCTCAAAAAAATAAAGGGAACACTTAAACAACACAATGTAACTCCAAGTCAATCACACTTCTGTGAAATAAAAAACTGTCCACTTAGGAAACAACTGATTGACGATCAATTTCACATGCTGTTGTGCAAATGGAATAGACAGCAGATGGAAATTATAGGCAATTAGCAAGACACCCCCAATAAAGGAGTTGTTCTGCAGGTGGTGACCACAGACCACTTCTCAGCTCCTATGCTTTATGGCTGATGTTTTGGTCACTTTTGAAAGCTGGCGGTGCTATCACTCTAGTGGTAGCATGAGACAGAGTCTACAACCCACACAAGTGGCTCAGGTAGTGCAGCTCATCCAGGATAGCACATCAATGTGAGCTGTGGAAAGAAGGTTTGCTGTGTTATCGTAGTGTCCAGAGCATGGAGGCGCTACCAGGAGACAGCCCAGTACATCAGGAGATGTGGAGGAGGCCGTAGGAGGGCAACAACCGAGCAGCAGGACCGCTACCTCTGCCTTTGTGCAAGGAGGAACAGGAGCAGCACTGCCAGAGCCCTGCAAAATGACCTCCAGCAAGCCACAAATGTGCATGTGTCTACTCAAACTATCAGAAACAGACTCCATGAGAGTGGTATGAGGGCCCAATGTCCACAGGTGGGGGTTGTGCTTACAGCCCAACACCGTGCGGGACGTTTGGCATTTGCCAGAGAACACCAAGATTGGCAAAATCGCCACTGGCGCCCTGTGCTCTTCACAGATGAAAGCAAGTTCTCACTGAGCACATGTGACAGAGTCTGGAGACGC
Source organism: Pseudophryne corroboree (assembly GCF_028390025.1). Taxonomy (NCBI): domain Eukaryota; kingdom Metazoa; phylum Chordata; class Amphibia; order Anura; family Myobatrachidae; genus Pseudophryne; species Pseudophryne corroboree. The sequence continues at coordinate 379,484,121 of NC_086444.1, read as the reverse complement.
CAAGGAGAACGTTCTGCTGCCTGCAACATCCTCCAGCATGACCGGTTTTGCAATGGGTCAGTAATGGTGTGGGGTGGCATTTCTTTGGGGAGCCCTCCATGTGCTTGCCAGAGGTAGCCTGACTGCCATTAGGTACCGAGATGAGATCCTCAGACCCCTTGTGAGACCATATGCTGGTGCGGTTGGCCCTGGGTTCCTCCTAATGCAAGACAATGCTAGACCTCATGTGGCTGGAGTGTGTCAGCAGTTCCTGCAAGACAAAGGCATTGATGCTATGGACTGGTCCGCCCGTTCCCCAGACCTGAATCCAATTGAGCACATCTGGGACATCATGTCTCGCTCCATCCAACAATGCCACGTTTGCACCACAGACTGTCCAGGAGTTGGCGGATGCTTTAGTCCAGGTCTGGGAGGAGATCCCTCAGGAGACCATCTGCCACCTCATCAGGAGCATGCCCAGGCATTGTAGGGAGGTCATACAGGCACGTGGAGGCCACACACACTACTGAGCCTCATTTTGACTTGTTTTAAGGACATTACATCAAAGTTGGTTCAGCCTGTAGTGTGTTTTTCCACTTTAATTTTGTGTGACTCCAAATCTAGACCTCCATGGGTTATTAAATTTGCTTTCCATTGATAATTTGTGTGATTTTGTTGTCAGTACATTCAACTATGTAAAGAACCAAGTATTTAATAAGAATATTTCATTCATTCAGATCTAGGATATGTTGTTTAAGTGTTCCCTTTATTTTTTTGAGAGTGTATATATATATATATATATATATATATATATATATTCAAATAGGAATAAAGTCTCTGCGCCTTCAGTGCTTGGGTATGGAAACTTCCATCTGTGTATAACCAAAATGATATTTATATGCGTACCGGAAGTATGATCAAATTGTGCCTGTAGTGGTATCTTTAATTGGTCATCTCCCCTTGTCTTCTTACTCCATGTGTAAACGCCCTCAGCGGGGTGTTGAACCACAATTTACATAGGCAGAGAGGGAAGATGTGTCAGCAAGAATGCTCTTACTGTTATAAAGTGACTCGTGCCATAATTGTGCCAAAAAAAATGTTTTTTATATATAAAGTGCTCTGTGCCTATAGTGTTTCTATAAACCACTATATTTCTTGTGATTTCTAATATAGATAATCAGAATCACACCCCAGTGGCTAATAAAAAAAATAATAAAATAATAAAAGGAAGGTAATGACTCACTCCTTTTAAGAATGCTGCTCCTATGAGGCGATCATTGACCTAGTCATGTACAGTAAGGATAACTGTGGAGAGATAACGTGTTACCCTGCAGACTGAGTAACACGATGTGTAATTACACAGATAATAACGTATACTCAGAAGATGTTCTGGTGTCCACTGTCTCCTGTGTTATTATTGCAGCACTTTACCGGTCTCTTGTTTTATTTCTGTTACTTCTATCCAGAGATGAGAGGGACTAGCTGCAGCCGGGTGGTAGGCCTGCTCTTGGTGGAAGGAGCCAGGCTGCAGTGTGGAGGGTATAATCCAGGCTCCTGTCTCCACAATGCGGAAAAGGGAGAGTGAGAGAGAGATCAGAAAACTTTTACAGAAGTAACAGAAATAAAACAAGAGACCGGTAAAGTGCTGCAATAATAACACAGGAGACAGTGGACACCAGCACATCTTCTGAGTATACGTTATTATCTGTGTAATTACACATCGTGTTACTCAGTCTGCAGGGTAACACGTTATCTCTCCACAGTTATCCTTACTGTACATGACTAGGTCAATGATCGCCTCATAGGAGCAGCATTCTTAAAAGGAGTGAGTCATTACCTTCCTTTTATTATTTTATTTATTTTTTTATTAGCCACTGGGGTGTGATTCTGATTATCTATATTAGAAATCACAAGAAATATAGTGGTTTATAGAAACACTATAGGCACAGAGCACTTTATATATAAAAAACATTTTTTTTGGCACAATTATGGCACGAGTCACTTTATAACAGTAAGAGCATTCTTGCTGACACATCTTCCCTCTCTGCCTATGTAAATTGTGGTTCAACACCCCGCTGAGGGCGTTTACACATGGAGTAAGAAGACAAGGGGAGATGACCAATTAAAGATACCACTACAGGCACAATTTGATCATACTTCCGGTACGCATATAAATATCATTTTGGTTATACACAGATGGAAGTTTCCATACCCAAGCACTGAAGGCGCAGAGACTTTATTCCTATTTGAACATTTGTAATTGTGACTCAGCGAAATACGAGTCAATAAGAGAGTCTATACTGCAGCCCCTACACGTGGGAGTGCTGTTTGGAATTAACGTGAATGGTTATGCACGAATTTTTATGTATTTATTGTAAACGGTTTAGGTTTTAAGCGCTCATTATACACCTTTATTGTACATATATATATATATATATACACTCCACAGAATGTCCTGCACTCTCATCAATTCACATGGATAAATGGGCGGGTGCTCCTAATGGCCATATAGGCCAACAATATACCGCAACTACCACCAGAATGGATGGTGCACTCTCGCCGGAATCAGTCTCTGAGATCACTTGTTGTATCAACTTATTTTTATCAGGTTCAATGGTGATGCCGTTATTCATCAACGTTTCGGTCCATGTGTGGACCTTTATCAAGACAGGCACTTCAAAACATCTGAACAATAAACATTGAAAACAATTCAAATCAATATAACATAAAAACCAGATTACCTACACCATCACCACTAGTGCCTCCCAGGCCCTAATGACAGACACAAGACGGCACAACAGTGCAGCAGCAGAATACTAAAGTGCATATACTCAAGTAGTTGTTATGCACACCAGTGCCTGCAGGAAAGTACTAGTGTCAGAACTGTTATGCACTCCAGTGTCTGCAGGAATGTACTGGTGTTTGAACTGTTATGCAAAACAAATGGACTCACAGACAAACTGGGGAATATGACATAACGTACACAGAAGGTGATAGGGTAACAAAATACACACACAGTGAACAGAGAAGCCCAGAGGCTAAGGAACTGGGTATCTCCCTTGTATTAGAACTGCTCAGATGTAAAAAGCAAGATGTTGTGTTTTAATACGTAGAGAACCCGAAATGCTGTTGCTAAGGGCAACAGCAAAACCCTAAAGGGTTACCAACGGGTGTGGCAGTAAACTCCTTGGTCAGAGATGGAATGATAGACACAAGGAGAGCCTCCACAATCCTGATTCTCACTTGCAGTGCACAGGTTTAAGCTTACTGCCACTAAACTGACCCCTGACACCTAGCACAGTGAGACAGGATTAGACAGGCAAGTGTTGGAATACAGCCGCAAACTTGCTAAGTTCACAGAGTAATAACAGAACCCCAGCAAGCTAAACGACTGACTCCAGTCTTACTGCTAGGTCTGGATTGGCAGAGTGTAATACCAAATCCCCAGGCCTATTTGCAGTAAGCAACAAACAAATACAAAGCTACACAGTACTGGCTAACTTTCATGAACTGACTAACCAACAGAGATTCAGCAGCATCTGCTTACCCTGAAAAGAGGCCTTATAAAGCAGGTGCTGTCCACGCCCCACTCAGACCTCACAGACTGTGAGCACAAAAACCAGCACCGGATCCCCTGCCGTGCACAGAGCCTATAACCACTGCACAGCAAAAGACCCGAACCGGAGTATCAGCTGCGCTCAGGTTACTCCACTAGCACTTGTCTCCCGGTTGCCATGACGACGTGGCAGCACAGGGCAGGAGACCCTAACAGTACCCCCCCTCTGACGAGGGGTCAAAGAACCCCTACCACCGGGTTTATCGGGGAACTGCGAGAAGAAAGAGCGTATCAGTCTGGGGGCATGAAGATCACAACTGCGCACCCACGACCGCTCCTCCGGGCCATACCCCTTCCAGTGCACCAAAAATGACAGCCGACCCCGAACCACCTTGGAGTCAAGAATCCTTTCAACAACAAACTCCCTCTGGCCACGTATCAGAAGAGGGGAAGGTCTTCCACTGGAAGAAGGATTACTAATCGCCCGTTTTAAAAGGGAACAATGAAATGTTTTATTGATACCCAAAGAACGGGGCAGATCTAACTGAAATGCCACCGGATTGATAACCCTGGTGATCTTATAAGGGCCGATGAACTGGGGCCCTAACTTATGAGATGGCTGTCTCAACTTCAAATTCTTGGTAGACAACCAGACGAAGTCTCCTAATTTGAAGCTGCAGGGTCTTTTCCGCTTATCAAAAACCCTTTTGGTCACTAATGACACAGACACAAGGGCTTTCTTCACTTTCCGCCAAATACCTCTAAGGACCAAAACCACAGAGGAACCACCAGGCGTGGAGTCCAGGGGGTCAAAAGAATTGGCCTTAGGATGATGCCCATACACACAAAGGAAGGGAGAGATCCCTGTAGCAGAGTGAGCCGCGTTGTTATAGGCAAACTCCGCCATGGACAGATGAGCAACCCAGTCAGTCTGACACTTGGAGACATAACACCTGAGGAACTGCTCCAAGGACTGGTTCACCCTTTCAGTCTGCCCATTAGACTGCGGATGGTAGCCTGACGACAAGCTGACAGAAATCTGGAGATCGGAACAAAATGCCCTCCAGAATTTGGCCACAAACTGGGATCCGCGGTCAGAGACCACATCAAGTGGCAACCCGTGGAGACGCACAACATGCAGCATAAATAATTCAGACAGGCGTCTGGCTGATGGCAGCCCAACCAGTGGAACGAAGTGCGCCATCTTTGAAAACCTGTCAACGACAACCCAGATGGCTGTCATCCCCGAGGATTTGGGCAAGTCCACCACAAAATCCATTGAAATGTGGGTCCATGGCTTAGATGGGATAGAGAGTGGATGTAATGGGCCAACAGGAACCCCTCTAGGAGTCTTATTTCGGGCACAGATGTCACATGCCCGAACCCACTGATCCACATCCTTAGCCACCGAGGGCCACCACACCGCCCTAGATAGCAACTCCCGAGTTCTGGCAATACCCGGGTGACCTGCCGACTTTTTGGCATGGAATTCCAGGAACACTCGCTGTCTTAACCTAGGAGGCACAAACAAAAGACCTACCGGAAGGTCTGGAGGAGCCTGCTCCTGTGCTATAAGGACTAATGATAAGAGGTCCTGGGTAATGCCCACTTTAATACATGATGGGGAAACAATGGGCAACGGCTCCTCGGTGGTCTCCTGGATTGGAGCAAAACTCCGCGAGAGCGCATCAGCCTTGATGTTTTTTGACCCAGGGCGATATGTTATAAAAAAATTAAAGCGAGCAAAAAACAAAGCCCATCGTGCCTGCCTGGCATTGAGACGCTTCGCTGACTCTAAATATGCCAGATTCTTATGGTCAGTGAGAATTGAGACCACAAACTTAGCCCCCTCAAGCCAGTGTCTCCACTCCTCGAGTGCATCCTTAATAGCCAACAATTCCCGGTTACCCACGTCATAATTCATCTCGGCAGGCGAAAATTTACGGGAAAAGTAAGCACAGGGATGAAGGCGATTATCAGACACTCCCATCTGAGAAAGCACTGCCCCAATACCCATCTCAGAGGCATCCACCTCCACCACAAAAGGACGCTCTGGATCTGGGTGTCGCAGCACCTTGGCCGAAACAAATGCCCTTTTGAGACGGGCAAAAGCCGCTTTAGCCTCACAAGACCAGTGAGCAACATCCGCCCCTTTCTTAGTGAGTGCCACCAAGGGCGCCACTATAGACGAAAATCCAGCAATAAATCGTCTATAAAAATTCGCAAAGCCCAGGAAACGCTGAAGCGCCTTCAAACTAGTGGGCTGCACCCAATCCAGGACTGCCTGTACCTTGGAACCCTCCATTTGGAAACCTTCTGGGGAGATAATATATCCTAGAAATGCGATTTGCTGAACTTCAAATTCGCACTTCTCCAGCTTCGCCCCAAGCCGGTGGTCTCTGAGTTTCTGGAGGACTAAGCGTACATGCTTCCGATGTTCCTCCAGGGAATGGGAGAAGATTAGGATGTCATCTAAGTATACAACTAAGAATCTATCCAAATATTCCCTGAGCACATCATTCATGAAATCCTGGAAGACTGCCGGGGCATTACAGAGCCCAAAAGGCATCACCAAATATTCATAATGCCCTGAGTGGGTATTAAAGGCAGTCTTCCATTCATCCCCCTCTCTTATTCGGATTAGATTGTACGCACCGCGTAGGTCAATCTTAGAAAAAATGGTGGCAGTACGAAGCTGGTCAAACAAGACCGAAATGAGAGGCAGTGGGTATGAGTTTTTAATCGTGATACGGTTCAATTCCCTGAAGTCGATGCAGGGTCGCAACGAACCGTCCTTTTTACCCACGAAGAAGAACCCCGACCCAACTGGAGACTGTGATGGTCTGATAAATCCCTTAGCCAAGTTCTCCTGAATGTACTCTGCCATAGCCTGAGTCTCAGGACGTGACAGGGAGTACAACCTGCTCTTGGGAAGCTTAGCATTTGGCAACAAATCAATGGCACAGTCATAGGGGCGATGGGGAGGTAGTACCTCTGCAACTTTTTTGGAGAACACGTCCGCAAAATCTGCATAACACCCTGGCAATCCTGGCAAACTTAGCTGCGAGAGCCTGACTGGAAGGCTCAAGCAACTCCTGAAACAATCAGTACCCCAACTAAGAATCTCCCCAGAGACCCAGTCAAATTGAGGATTGTGGGCCCTTAACCAGGGTAACCCCAACACCAATGGGGCAAAAGTACAGACAGTCACATAAAAGGACAATTTTTCAGAGTGTGTGGCTCCAATAAACAAAGAAATCTGGCTAGTGCAAGAGGTAATTTTACCTTGGGATAATGGTTCCCCGTTTAACCCACAAATCTCAATTTCCGATGCCAAGGGTACTAAGGGAACAGAGTGTTTTAGGGCGAATTGGCGGTCCATAAAAACCCCGTCAGCCCCACTGTCCACAAAGGCCTCAGTCTTGACAGTTTGACCGAGGATCTTCAAGGTCACCGGAATGATAAAAGTCTTCTTGGGAAATTCTGACTTCTGGCCTGACAGGATATTTCCCATCACCCTCAGGCCCTGAAGTTTTCCGGCTTTTCTGGGCATGATACTACCACATGACCTTTATTCCCACAGTACAAACACAACCCCTGCTGTCTCCTCCGCGTCTTCTCACGCGAGGAGAGGCGGGTAGCCCCAATCTGCATAGGCTCCTCAGAAAATTCCTCAGAGTCTGAGGTTCCCTTGGGAAGGAAGGAAATCTCAGTCTCCCTTTCAAGCCTACGCTCTCTCAGCCGTCTATCCACCCGGATGGATAACTGCATGAGCTGATCCAAGCTATCAGGCAAGGGATATTGTACCAGTTGGTCCTTTATCTGGTTAGAAAGACCTCTTCGGTACTGGTGTCTCAGGGCTTGGTCATTCCACTGGGTATCATGGGCCAACCTCCGAAACTCCGTACAGTAAACCTCAACTGGCCTTCGCCCTTGCTTAAGGATCGAAATCTGAGCCTCGGCTGAGGCCGTCTTGTCAGGGTCATCATACAACATGCCCAGTGCCGTAAAAAAAGCATCAACACTTTTAAGCGACGGACAGTCAGGCTGCAACCCATATGCCCAGACCTGTGGGTCTCCTTGTAGCAAGGAAATCACTATGCCCACCCGCTGAATCTCCGACCCAGAAGACTGAGGCCTAAGCCGGAAGTATAGCTTGCAGCTCTCCTTGAAACAAAAGAACTGCGAGCGATCTCCAGAAAAACGATCCGGGAGATTTACTTTCGGCTCCTTAACCCCTGCAGGTGCTGCTGCTGCGGGAGCTCCGCCAGCAGCCTGGGAGGTGTGCATCTTAATGGACAAATCATTAAATTGTCGAGTCAGGACCTGCACCTGATCGACCACCTGTTGCAACGTATTTTGAGGGGTATGCTCCATATTCCCACAAAATTTCAACAGGAGTATTTGGCTGCTGAATATGTTATGCACACCAGTGCCTGCAGGAAAGTACTAGTGTCAGAACTGTTATGCACTCCAGTGTCTGCAGGAATGTACTGGTGTTTGAACTGTTATGCAAAACAAATGGACTCACAGACAAACTGGGGAATATGACATAACGTACACAGAAGGTGATAGGGTAACAAAATACACACACAGTGAACAGAGAAGCCCAGAGGCTAAGGAACTGGGTATCTCCCTTGTATTAGAACTGCTCAGATGTAAAAAGCAAGATGTTGTGTTTTAATACGTAGAGAACCCGAAATGCTGTTGCTAAGGGCAACAGCAAAACCCTAAAGGGTTACCAACGGGTGTGGCAGTAAACTCCTTGGTCAGAGATGGAATGATAGACACAAGGAGAGCCTCCACAATCCTGATTCTCACTTGCAGTGCACAGGTTTAAGCTTACTGCCACTAAACTGACCCCTGACACCTAGCACAGTGAGACAGGATTAGACAGGCAAGTGTTAGAATACAGCCGCAAACTTGCTAAGTTCACAGAGTAATAACAGAACCCCAGCAAGCTAAACGACTGACTCCAGTCTTACTGCTAGGTCTGGATTGGCAGAGTGTAATACCAAATCCCCAGGCCTATTTGCAGTAAGCAACAAACAAATACAAAGCTACACAGTACTGGCTAACTTTCATGAACTGACTAACCAACAGAGATTCAGCAGCATCTGCTTACCCTGAAAAGAGGCCTTATAAAGCAGGTGCTGTCCACGCCCCACTCAGACCTCACAGACTGTGAGCACAAAAACCAGCACCGGATCCCCTGCCGTGCACAGAGCCTATAACCACTGCACAGCAAAAGACCCGAACCGGAGTATCAGCTGCGCTCAGGTTACTCCACTAGCACTTGTCTCCCGGTTGCCATGATGACGTGGCAGCACAGGGCAGGAGACCCTAACAGTAGTCTAGGAAAACCTCCACCTTCATATTTTACCTCCGTTAGAATACCAATAACCACAACAGGTGAAATTACCTGAACAAAACACTAAATCATAGTGGTGTGGTTAGTTACTCCTTTCTTACACAAGAACCACTGTAATGAAAGTAGGGCATATAGCCTGTCAGGCAAACACCCAAAAGATTTAAAAATGTAAAACAAAGGTACCAAAGTACCACCCAATGGGGATCATACCTGATAACTTATAAGACAACAAATGGCAGCTAGGGCTCAATCAGCTTAGTCCAACACTAGATCTGCAATTTAAGAACAGAAGTATACTTACAAACCAACCTTATTAGAACACCAAGGGTAGCAACAGAGGTAGCATACTCACAGCTTGAGTGCCAGGAGCCAAATGATAGCTGCATACTGTTCTGCCAAAGCCAAGGGCTATTTAAGGCACTAGAACAGGAAGTACCACTTAAGTATACAGATGAATAATAAACCAGACAAATAGAGAAACTAGTGAGGATTATGCAAAATCCTGGACATTTATAAAAATCTGTGTCACAACAAAACCAAACGTAGGCAAATTGGGAAACAATAGAAAAGTTTAAAAGGTTCAACTGTTTACATACCCCAGTTCTTAATACCATTTATTGCCCCCTTTAACATCAAGGACATGTTTAAGTCTTTTGTGGTATTTGTGGATAACGCTCTTTATTTTCTCAGATGGTAAAGCTGCCCATTCTTCTTGGGCTGTAAATTCTTGGGCTGTCTTGCATGAACTGCACGTTTGAGATCTCCCCAGAGTGGCTCAATGATATTGAGGTCAGGAGACTGAGATGGCCACTCCAGAACCTGCACTTTTGTTCTGCTGTAGCCAATGACAGGTCGACTTATCCTTGTGTTTTGGATCATTGTCATGTTGGAATGTCCAAGTACGTCCCATGCGCAGCTTCCGGGCTGATGAGTGCAAATTTTCCTCCAGTATTTTCTGATAACATGCTGCATTCATCTTGCCACCAATTTTGACCAAGTTTCCAGTGCCTTTGTAGCTCACACATCCCCAAAACATCAGAGATCCACCTCCGTGTTTCACAGTAGGAATGGTGTACCTTTCATCATAGTCCTTGTTGACTCCTCTCCAAATGTAACGTATATGGTTGTGGCCAAAAAGTTCAATTTGGTCTCATCACTCCAAATTACTTTGTTCCAGAAGTTTTGAGGCTTATCTCTGTGCTGTTTGGAGTATTGTAAGTGGGATGCTTTGTGGCATTTGCGTAGTAATGGCTTCTTCTGGCGACTCGACCATGCAGCCCATTTCTCTTCAAATGCCTCCTTATTGTGCATCTTGAAACAACCACCCTACTTTTTTTCAGAGAGTCCTGTATTTCAGCTGATTTGTGGATTTTTCTTTGCATCCCGAACAATTTTCCTGGCAGTTGTGGCTGAAATTTTTGTTGGTCTACCTGACCGTGATTTGGTTTCCACAGATACCCTCATTTTCCACTTCTTAATTAGAGTTTGAACACTGCTGATTGGCATCCTCAATTGCTTGTATATCTTTTTATATCCCTTTCCTGTTTTATACAGTTCAATTACCTTTTCCCGCAGATCCATGGGCGGATCCAGAAAAAAATGACAGGGGGGGCACCATGACTTGGGGGGTACTTTGTGCGCCAAAGGCAAGCACGCTCCCGGGAAAGTGGGTGTGGCCCACAATAATAAGCGTGGCTTCAAAGGGAATGCTGTATCCATGAGCTAGTGGGTGACAGGAATGGTAGACACGGAGACACAGTGGGTGACAGGGAAAAGTTGACATGGAGAGGGAGAGGGTGATGCTTTGAAGAGGGTAACAGGAGAGAGAGGCGGATGTCGAGATAGTGATGCAGGGGAAAGGCAGTGTGTGAAAGGAGAGGGTGACAGGGAGAGGAAGTGGATGATGAGAGGGAGAAGGTGACGGCAGAGGCAGTAGGAGACAGGGAAAGGTAGTGGGTGACATTAAAAGGGTGACAGAGAGAGACAATGGATGACACCAGATAGAGGTTGATGGGGAGAGGCAGTGGATGATATATAGGGGGGCACTGGGCTGAATGGGAAATAGGCACTGACATGGTGGGAAGGGGTGGCACTATGTTGGAGAAGGGGGTACACTGGGCTTAATAAGGGAGGGAATACCCAGGGCTGGTAGGGTGGGAGACATTGGGATGGGAGGGGGGCCAGTGAGATGGTGGGGGATGCTAGGCAGGATGGGAAGGGGGCAGGGGGATCCCTGTGACTGAACTGGCAGGTAGGATCTAGGTGGGGGGGCAATGACATCGATGGGCGCAGTGGGCTGGTGGGGGGAACACAAAGAATTACCCCTACCCACTGATATACCACCCCCGTACCCCCACACTAACACTGTTGATGGCCCCCTGCTATGGAAACTGTTCCCTGGTACTGGCATTGAGAAGAGTGGACGGAAGGTACCAGGGGTAGGATGGGGAGCGGACCTTTACCTGATGTCAGATATGGAGATCTGGCTGCAGCAGGGCCGGTGCTAGGGTGTTCGGCGCCCCCCTGCAAACTATAAATTTGCGCCCTCCCATAATCCTTTGGCGCGCGCCGGGAAAAGGGGTGTGGTCTCACAAGTAAGGGGCATGGCAACACAATAGTACCCCCATTTAAATTTACGCCAAAATGTAGCACAATCTTATTTATCTTATACGTAATGCCCCACCCGTAGTAGTAGCGTCCTTATGCATAATGCCCCCCCCAGTAGTATTAGCGTCCTTATACATAATGCCTCCCCAGTAGTAGTAGCATCCTTATACGTAATGCCTCCCCCAGTAGTAGTAACATCCTTATACATAATGCCCCCCAGTAGTAGTAGCGTACTTACATGTAACGCCCACCAGTAGTAGTAGCGTTATAATTAATGCCCCCTCTCTAGTAGCGTCCTTATACGTAATGCCCCCCAGTAGTAGTAGCGTCCTTACACGTAATGGCCCCCCCAGTAGTAGTAGCGTCCTTACATGTGATGCCCCCCCCAGTAGTAGTCAAGTCGTTATACGTAATGCCCCCCCAGTAGTAGTAGCGTCATTATATGTAATGCCCCCCCTGTAGTTGCGTCCTTACACGTAATGCACCCCCCCAGTAGTAGCATCCATAAAACGTGTGCGCACACACACAATTCACACACATAGACACACATACACACCCACCATATATACACACACACACACATTTCTCTGTCACCCACCACTTACCTAAGCCACTGTCTCCCTCAGTACAGCACTGCAGCAGCCTGGTCCATGTAGCTCCGCCCCTTCTGTCCTGTTTAGCTCCGCCCATTATGATCTGTGTAGCTCCGCCCTCTCCTTTGATATGTACCGAGCCACTGACACACAGGTGAGGGGTGGGGGGGAGTGGGCTTTTCATGCTGCCAGCACCGCACAGCAGCTGGCAGCAGCACGGGTGTCAGGACGGCACTCAGCAGCAGGACGCGGACCGGTCAGAGGGGGACTTCAGTGCAGTCTAGCAACAGGACTGCACCATCTCCCCCCGTACTGCAGGGGGCCGCCGCGTCCCATTTTCCCTTACAGTGTTGTGCACAGCACTATCAATTAAAAAAAAATCTTCTTCTAAATGACAGGGGGGGGCACGTGCCTTGGTGCCCCCCCCCCCCCTGAATCCGCCACTGTGCAGATCCTTTGACAATTCTTTTGCTTTCCCCATGACTCAGAATCCAGACACGTCAGTGCAGCACTGGATGAAAGATGCAAGGGTCTTTCAGGAGTGCAGAAACTCACTGACCTTTTATACACACACACTGATTACAAGCAAACAGATCACAGGTGAGGATGGTTACCTTTAGTAGCCATTCAAACCCGTTTGTGTCAACTTGTGTGCATGTTATCAGGCCAAAATCTCCAGTGTATGTAAACTTTTGATCAGGGTCATTTGGGCAGTTTCTGTTGTCATTATGATTTAAAAAGAGTAAACACAGTTGTTTGACAATAAATGGCTTCACCCAACCACTAACCATGAGTGAAAGAAAAGTTTGTGAGTTATCATTCATATTCTCTGACAAATGGCCAGAAAATCACAAATTCTGCTAGGGTATGTAAACTTATGAGCACAAGTGTGTGTGTGTGTGTGTGTGTGTGTGTGTGTGTGTGTGTGTGTGTGTGTGTGTGTGTGTGTTTATTTATATTATATATATTAGTGATGAGCGGGTTCGGTTCCTCGGAATCCGAACCCGCCCGAACTTCACCTTTTTTTTACACGGGTCCGAGCGACTCGGATCCTCCCGCCTTGCTTGGTTAACCCGAGCGCGCCCGAACGTCATCATCCCGCTGTCGGATTCTCGCGAGACTCGGATTCTATATAAGGAGCCGCGCGTCGCCGCCATTTTCACACGTGCATTGAGATTGATAGGGAGAGGACGTGGCTGGCGTCCTCTCCGAGTCCGTTGTATTATATTAGAACTTAGTTAGTTATAATTGTGGGGAGGATTGGGGACGGGGAGCAGCTGTTAGGGAGTACAGTGCAGGGTTTTGAGTTTAATCCGTTGTTTCTCTGCCTGAAAAAAAACGCTCCACCATATCTGTGCTCACTCAGTGTGCTGCACTGCTGCATGATATATCTGTGCTGAGTGCACTGCTCACACTGCCTAATTGTGGGGACTGGGGAGCAGTTATAGCAGGAGTACAGTGCACAGTTTTGCTGACAGTGACCACCAGTCCAGTATACGTTTGTCTGCCTGAAAAACACTGTGGTGTTTTGTTTTTTCTTTCTTCATGCTAGTTTGTTTAGCAGTCTGCTGACACTGCAGTGTCCACCAGGTCCGTTATACAGTATATTATATATATAATTAAGCACTAAGCAGCAGTATGGTAGGCCACAGCTGTACCTACCTCTGTGTCGACTCGTCACTCGTCGTCCATAAGTATAAGTAATACTATCCATCCATCTACATTGTATACCTGTGGTGTTATTTTTTTCTTTCTTCATACTAGTTTAGCAGTCTGCTGCTGACACTGTCCACCAGGTCCGTTATACAGTATATTATATTTATATATAAGCACTAAGCAGCAGTACGGTAGGCCACGGCTGTACCTACCTCTGTGTCGTCACTCGTTGTCCATAAGTATAAGAAATACTATACTATCCATCCATCTACATTGTATAACTGTGGTGTTTTTTTTTCTTTCTTCATACTAGTTTAGCAGTCTGCTGACACTGTCCACCAGGTCCGTTATACACACAGTATATTATATTTATATATAAGCACTAAGCAGCAGTATGGTAGGCCACGGCTGTACCTACCTCTGTGTCGTCAGTGCACTCGTCGTCCATAAGTATAAGTAATACTATACTATCCATCCATCTACATTGTATACCTGTGGTGGTTTTTTTTTTCTTTCTTCATACTAGTTTAGCAGTCTGCTGACACTGTCCACCAGGTCCGTTATACAGTATATTATATTTATATATAAGCACTAAGCAGCAGTACGGTAGGCCACGGCTGTACCTACCTCTGTGTCGTCACTCGTCGTCCATAAGTATAAGTAATACTATAATATCCATCCATCTACATTGTATACCTGTGGTGGGTTTTTTTTTTCTTTCTTCATACTAGTTTAGCAGTCTGCTGACACTGTCCACCAGGTCCGTTATACAGTATATTATATTTATATATAAGCACTAAGCAGCAGTACGGTAGGCCACGGCTGTACCTACCTCTGTGTCGTCACTCGTCGTCCATAAGTATAAGTAATACTGTACTATCCATCCATCTACATTGTATACCTGTGGTGGTTTTTTTTTCTTCATACTAGTTTAGCAGTCTGCTGACACTGTCCACCAGGTCCGTTATACAGTATATTATATTTATATATAAGCACTAAGCAGCAGTACGGTAGGCCACGGCTGTACCTACCTCTGTGTCGTCACTCGTCGTCCATAAGTATAAGTAAAACTATACTATCCATCCATCTACATTGTATACCTGTGGTGTTTTTTTTTTCTTTCTTCATACTAGTTTAGCAGTCTGCTGACACTGTCCACCAGGTCCGTTATACAGTATATTATATATATAATTAAGCACTAAGCAGCAGTACGGTAGGCCACGGCTGTACCTACCTCTGTGTCGACTCGTCACTCGTCGTCCATTAGTATAAGTAATACTATCCATCCATCTACATTGTATACCTGTGGTGTTTTTTATTTCTTTCTTCATACTAGTTTAGCAGTCTGCTGCTGACACTGTCCACCAGGTCCGTTATACAGTATATTATATTTATATATAAGCACTAAGCAGCAGTACGGTAGGCCACGGCTGTACCTACCTCTGTGTCGTCACTCGTCGTCCATAAGTATAAGTAATACTATACTATCCATCCATCTACATTGTATACCTGTGGTGTTTTTTTTTTCTTTCTTCATACTAGTTTAGCAGTCTGCTGACACTGTCCACCAGGTCCGTTATACACACAGTATATTATATTAATATATAAGCACTAAGCAGCAGTACGGTAGGCCACGGCTGTACCTACCTCTGTGTCGTCACTCGTCGTCCATAAGTATAAGTAATACTATACTATCCATCCATCTACATTGTATACCTGTGGTGGCTTTTAGTTGTGCGCAAAATATGGAGAACAAAAATTTGGAGGTTAAAAAAATAGGGAAAGATCAAGATCCACTTCCACCTCGTGCTGAAGCTGCTGCGACTAGTCATGGCCGAGACGATGAAATGCCATCAACGTCGTCTGCCAAGGCCGATGCCCAATGTCATAGTACAGAGCATGTAAAATCCAAAACACAAAAGATCAGTAAAAAAATGACCCAAAAATCAAAATTAAAAGCGTCTGAGGAGAAGCGTAAACTTGCCAATATGCCATTTACGACACGGAGTGGCAAGGAACGGCTGAGGCCCTGGCCTATGTTCATGGCTAGGGGTTCAGCTTCACATGAGGATGGAAGCACTCATCCTCTCGCTAGAAAAAAGAAAAGACTTGCGGCAAAAGCACAGCAAAGAACTGTGCGTTCTTCGAAATCACAAATCCCAAAGGAGAGTCCAATTGTGTCGGTTGCGATGCCTGACCTTCCCAACACTGGACGGGAAGAGCTTGCTCCTTCCACCATTTGCACGCCCCCTGCAAGTGTTGAAAGGAGCACCCGCAGTCCAGTTCCTGATAGTGAAATTGAAGATGTCAGTGTTGAAGTACACCAGGATGAGGATATGGGTTTTCCTGGCGCTGGGGAGGAAATTGACAAGGAGGATTCTGATGGTGAGGTGGTTTGTTTAAGTCAGGCACCCGGGGAGACACCTGTTGTCCGTGGGAGGAATATGGCGATTGACATGCCTGGTGAAAATACCCAAAAAATCAGCTCTTCAGTGTGGAAGTATTTCAACAGAAATGCGGACAACAGGTGTCAAGCCGTGTGTTGCCTTTGTCAAGCTGTAATAAGTAGGGGTAAGGACGTTAACCACCTCGGAACATCCTCCCTTATACGTCACTTGCAGCGCATTCATAATAAGTCAGTGACAAGTCCAAAAACTTTGGGCGACAGCGGAAGCAGTCCACTGACCAGTAAATCCCTTCCTCTTGTAACCAAGCTCGCGCAAACCACACCACCAACTCCCTCAGTGTCAATTTCCTCCTTACCCAGGAAAGCCAATAGTCCTGCAGGCCATGTCACTGGCAAGTCTGACGAGTCCTCTCCTGCCTGGGATTCCTCCGATGCATCCTTGAGTGTAACGCCTACTGCTGCTGGCGCTGCTGTTGTTGCTGCTGGGAGTCGATCGTCATCCCAGAGGGGAAGTCGGAAGACCACTTGTACTACTTCCAGTAAGCAATTGACTGTCCAACAGTCCTTTGCGAGGAAGATGAAATATCACAGCAGTCATCATGTTGCAAAGCAGATAACTGAGGCCTTGACAACTATGTTGGTGTTAGACGTGCGTCCGGTATCCGCCGTTAGTTCACAGGGAACTAGACAATTTCTTGAGGTAGTGTGCCCCCGTTACCAAATACCATCTAGGTTCCACTTCTCTAGGCAGGCGATACCGAAAATGTACACGGACGTCAGAAAAAGACTCCACAGTGTCCTAAAAAATGCAGTTGTACCCAATGTACACTTAACCACGGACATGTGGACAAGTGGAGCAGGGCAGACTCAGGACTACATGACTGTGACAGCCCACTGGGTAGATGTATTGCCTCCCGCTGCAAGAACAGCAGTGGCGGCACCAGTAGCAGCATCTCGCAAATGCCAACTCGTTCCTAGGCAGGCTACGCTTTGTATCACCGCTTTCCAGAATACGCACACAGCTGAAAACCTCTTACGGCAACTGAGGAAGATCATCGCAGAATGGCTTACCCCAATTGGACTCTCCTGGGGATTTGTGGCATCGGACAACGCCAGCAATATTGTGCGTGCATTACATCTGGGCAAATTCCAGCACGTCCCATGTTTTGCACATACCTTGAATTTGGTGGTGCAGAATTATTTAAAAAACGAAAGGGGCGTGCAAGAGATGCTGTCGGTGGCCAGAAGAATTGCGGGCTACTTTCGGTGTGCAGGCACCGCGTACAGAAGACTGGAGCACCACCAAAAAAACCTGAACCTGCCCTGCCATCATCTGAAGCAAGAGGTGGTAACGAGGTGGAATTCAACCCTCTATATGCTTCAGAGGATGGAGGAGCAGCAAAAGGCCATTCAAGCCTATACATCTGCCCACGATATAGGCAAAGGAGGTGGAATGCACCTGTCTCAAGCGCAGTGGAGAATGATTTCAACGTTGTGCAAGGTTCTGCTGCCCTTTGAACTTGCCACACGTGAAGTCAGTTCAGACACTGCCAGCCTGAGTCAGGTCATTCCCCTCATCAGGCTTTTGCAGAAGAAGCTGGAGGCATTGAAGGAGGAGCTAAAACAGAGCGATTCCGCTAGGCATGTGGGACTTGTGGATGGAGCCCTTCATTCGCTTAACCAGGATTCATGTGTGGTCAATCTGTTGAAATCAGAGCACTACATTTTGGCCACCGTGCTCGATCCTAGATTTAAAACCTACGTTGGATCTCTCTTTCCGGTAGACACAAGTCTGCAGGGGTTCAAAGAACTGCTGGTGAGAAAATTGTCAAGTCAAGCGGAACGCGACCTGTCAACATCTCCTCCTTCACATTCTCCCGCAACTGGGGGTGCGAGGAAAAGGCTACGAATTCCGAGCCCACCCGCTGGCGGTGATGCAGGACAGTCTGGAGCGACTGCTGATGCTTACATCTGGTCCGGACTGAAGGACCTGCCAACGATTACTGACATGTCGTCTACTGTCACTGCATATGATTCTCTCACCATTGAAAGAATGGTGGAGGATTATATGAGTGACCGCATCCAAGTAGGCACATCAGACAGTCCGTACGTATACTGGCAGGGAAAAGAGGCAATTTGGAGGCCCTTGCACAAACTGGCTTTATTCTACCTAAGTTGCCCTCCCTCCAGTGTGTACTCCGACAGAGTGTTTAGGGCCGCCGCTCACCTTGTCAGCAATCGGCGTACGAGGTTACTTCCAGAAAATGTGGAGAAGATGATGTTCATTAAAATGAATTATAATCAATTACTCCGTGGAGACATTCACCAGCAGCAATTGCCTCCAGAAAGTACACGGGGATCTGAGACGGTGGATTCCAGTGGGGACGAATTAATAATCTGTGAGGAGGGGGATGTACACAGTGAAAGGGGTGATGAATCGGACGATGATGATGAGGTGGACATCTTGCTTCTGTAGAGCCAGTTTGTGCAAGGAGAGATTGATTGCTTCTTTTTTGGTGGGGGCCCAAACCAACCAGTCATTTCAGTCACAGTCGTGTGGCAGACCCTGTCGCTGAAATGATGGGTTGGTTAAAGTGTGCATGTCCTGTTTATACAACATAAGGGTGGGTGGGAGGGCCCAAGGACAATTCCATCTTGCACCTCTTTTTTCTTTTTTTTCTTCTTTGCGTCATGTGCTGTTTGGGGAGTATTTTTTGGAAGGGCCATCCTGCCTGACACTGCAGTGCCACTCCTAGATGGGCCAGGTGTTTGTGTCGGCCACTAGGGTCGCTTAGCTTACTCACACAGCTACCTCATTGCGCCTCTTTTTCTTCTTCTTTGCGTCATGTGCTGTTTGGGGAGTATTTTTTGGAAGGGCCATCCTGCGTGACACTGCAGTGCCACTCCTAGATGGGCCAGGTGTTTGTGTCGGCCACTAGGGTCGCTTAGCTTACTCACACAGCTACCTCATTGCGCCTCTTTTTTTTCTTCTTTGCGTCATGTCCTGTTTGGGGAGTATTTTTTGGAAGGGCCATCCTGTGTGACACTGCAGTGACACTCCTAGATGGGCCAGGTGTTTGTGTCGGCCACTAGGGTCGCTTAGCGTACTCACACAGCTACCTCATTGCGCCTCTTTTTTTTCTTCTTTGCGTCATGTGCTGTTTGGGGAGTATTTTTTGGAAGGGCCATCCTGCGTGACACTGCAGTGCCACTCCTAGATGGGCCAGGTGTTTGTGTCGGCCACTAGGGTCGCTTAGCTTACTCACACAGCTACCTCATTGCGCCTCTTTTTTTTCTTCTTTGCGTCATGTTCTGTTTGGGGAGTATTTTTTGGAAGGGCCATCCTGCGTGACACTGCAGTGCCACTCCTAGATGGGCCAGGTGTTTGTGTCGGCCACTTGGGTCGCTTAGCTTAGCCATCCAGTGACCTCGGTGCAAATTTTAGGACTAAAAATAATATTGTGAGGTGTTCAGAATAGACTGAAAATGAGTGGAATTATGGTTATTGAGGTTAATAATACTATAGGATCAAAATGACTCCCAAATTCTATGATTTAAGCTGTTTTTTAGGGTTTTTTGAAAAAAACACCCGAATCCAAAACACACCCGAATCCGACAAAAAAAATTCGGTGAGGTTTTGCCAAAACGCGTTCAAACCCAAAACACGGCCACGGAACTGAACCCAAAACCAAAACACAAAACCCGAAAAATTTCAGGTGCACATCCCTAATATATATATATATATATATATATATATATATATATATATTAGTGAGGAATAGTGATAAAACCAGGTACAACATGGGTCATTTTCTTGTACTTTGTTACCTTGTTGTATGTTTATATCAAAACAATAGTTTAATATTCCTTTTTCTGCATACATAGGGGGAGATTTATCAAACTTTGGAGACAGTTAAAGTACAAACACAGCTTGTAAAATTACAGTGAGAAGAAGGTGTTTGGTTCATACTTTGGGCGGGAATTTATCAATGCAGAATAGAAATAAAGTGGAGAGGGGAAAAAAGCACCAATAAATGAGCAATTAACTCTCATTTTACAGTATATCGCTCACCACTTTCTCTTTACAAGTTTTGATTAATCTACCCCATAGTCTTTAGTCATTTTATTATACTTATGATCAAGACAACATTTAGTAAACATAATGGGCAAATATACAGTATGATAAAACCTACAACAACAATGTGTTGTCCTTAGAGCTACTGACCAAGCAAATTCCAGGATTCACCTTGATGCGAGTTTCATACTTATTGTCTAAAGTGTTCAGATCTGTATGATCAAACAGCTATAGTACATTTTTAGAAATCCACATACAGTATTCCTTGGGGCTTGTGCTTCTCCTTTACTGACCAGCATAAATTGTAATGTAATGCTTTCTGCAAGATCAGTTTTAATGGCAGATTTATCCAGTTCTAACGTCAGACATTACTGCATTGATTTTTGTAATGTGCTAGCAGTTTCATTGCTTAAGTTTTCTAGCACTTTGGATAATAATAATTTAATAATCCCCCTGACTCCAAACATAGGTAATAAGAAATCTAAATACTTTATCAGTTTCAGATATTGCTCTTATATCCATAATCCTACCAGTAGGAAGAGAAATAGCATGCCTAATTGCAGGGAGCATATACCCTACATACAGAGGCGTAACTTTTACGCCTTAGACACCCGGTGCGGCGCTGCCAGTAAAAGGGATGGGGCTTCGCAAGAGGGGGGGCGGGCTTCGTGAGAGGGGACTGGGCTTTACTTCCCACCCCCGTTTTTCATCACTTGGGGGTTTGGGAGGTGCGTGCTGCCTACCGCAGAGTGCTTTTCCTGCAGTGCCAGCTCCTACCTGGTGAAGGGAGCCGAGTGCTTCACATAAAGTAACAGTGCAGCACTCGGCTCCTGTCACTGAGCTGGAGCCAACATTTTGGTGTCACCTCTCGGCGGGTGACACCCGGTTGCTGGCCGCACCCCCCTTGTAATGCCACTGCCTACATAGCAACTTCCTGTCTAGCCATTTAGTAAATATTTGTTCCACAAATACATCCCTAAATCATGATCTCCTGAATGCAGGGATTTAATATAAAATTAAGCATTTCGATTCCTACAGGAAAATAGATTGTTTCAAACTTACCCATAGTTATATTAGTTAGACAGCATAGTAAACCAGAAAGGGAAGATACAAATTGCACATAGAGTACACTGTTTTTAAAATGTTGGGCTCTAGTCCGTGATCTGTTTTACAGCTCACATGCTGGTTCCCTAATGTTACTAAAACAGTCAATTTGCTTCCCTGGTAGGGATGTCCTTTCTGTTAGGGACCTGTCCGGTGAGGTCACCGTGAAGCAGGTGGGCAGGCTCATATACTGGCCAATATATGCCAAGAACCTCAAATATTATATTATGGTTATAATAATTTTAATGGTGTATAGTGCACCTGCACCCTTTGTTCCTATGTTGTAGTATTACAGTACTTAGTCCCAGCAAGGTAGCACATCCCATTATAATAAGCTAGGGTGTGCAGTCCAGGCCCCGTTTCCATATAGTCTATATTACGTGTGTGTATACACACCTGAGGGATTGACAGCCCTCATCTCTGGATTAGCACCCCACCCACTGCCTCTCAGGCTTTTAAACAGGGAACCAGCACATTCTGACTGCACAAAAGACATAGGTATGATCCTTTTAATTATATACAAAGTCAGTTTGGTGGTGAGCTTTTGGGGCGTGGAGCTCCCTATATTGCTTTGGCTGGGCCACCTTGGGGCATCACCACCTTACATTTACTTTTAACACTTATATCACATTGTGTTTGTTTTTATATTCATGTAGCTTTTTGCACAAATTTTTTACACTTCTAACACTGCTCAGCTAAACTTCACATTCTAACACTTTACTCCTGTCCTCTTCTTTTCTTTTACATTCAGCAGCCTCTTTCATTTGCTTAACACTGATCTTTCACTCCTATCATTTTTTCTGTGTGATGCCCTGGGGTGGTTTGGCTGGGGTGGTCTGGGGGTGCTCTGCATCCCGGAGGTGACCCCTTATAGTGTTAGGGACCTGTCCGATGAGGTCACCGTGAAGCAGGTGGGCAGGCTCATATACTGGCCAATATATGCCAAGAACCTCAAATATTATATTATGGTTATAATAATTTTAATGGTGTATGGTGCACCTGCACCCTTTGTTCCTATGTTGTAGTATTAAGTTGCTTCCCTGGTAGGGATGTCCTTTCTCTCCCAATGTAATAGCAATACAGCAGCGTAAATTCTTCTGATAGTAGATAACCTAAATATTATAAATTGGAAGATCTTTTTAAATTGGAAGTAAATATTGGAAATAAAAATAAAAAAAATGGTTAGACAGCATGAATAAAAGACATGTTGATAGAAAACTAATTCCATTTGGTATTAGACAATACAACCCCTCCATTTTCAAGTTTTCAAATAGAATTGACTCCAGCCCTAAATAAGAATTAATTTGTATTAATGAATATAATAATTAAATATAGAACAAATTAAGTTAGTGTTTGAGAAGGTTAATGAGGAAGTTACTGTAAAATGGATGGAAAGATTTGAGGAAAATAAACATAGGAAATTAAGAAGAGAATAAAGGAACTTGAAAAAGGGAAAAAGATAATTTAGAAAGGCTTTATGTAAGAACGTTCCAGACCCCAAAATACAGTACCTCTCCAAATAAATCTAGAGAGAAACCACAACAAAATATAAAAAAGTATACACCTAGTACAAATATACAGTAGATATCAAGATTCAAAGAAAAGGATCTGATGCAACATATAGGCAGAGATATACAGTAGATGCTCGACCCACAGGGGAATCTAATATTGCAATAAGTATACCAGTTGTGTCCAAACAATAAGAGATGTTAGGTACACCAAAAAGAATAAAAAGCTCAAGTTCAAAGGAAGTAGATGAGGGAAACAACCATAAAAATTTACTAAAAACTTCTAAATTAGATAGTAGAAATATTTTAATTTGTCTTCCATACAACTTACACCAAACCAGATGTCTTCAATCAGCAAAGGAATTACATTCTCTGACATCAAGCCCCAATATTTTTGACCTACTGCATATGTAGATTTTAATCGAGATATCTGAACCATAGGTAGAATGAGATATGTTTAGACTAAGCAATAAAAGAATAAAGACAACACTTATCTGTACTAGGAGTTTGTTTCTCACTTTAACATGAAAAATTGGAATCTAAAGAACACACAAATTTATCCACTCTGAAACTCTAATGGTGTATACACACGGTGAGATTTTTTCTTTCGATTTTGACTATAGTCAAAATCGCAAGAAAAGTTAGTGCAAATCGCAAGGAGTTATGCCACTTGCGATCCCAATTCGATCCGGATGCGGTCCCGCCAGGTCAGTATCGCAAGAAAAGATAGACTGTGCAGGCAAGTCAATCCTTGCTAGATCGGTGTACAATCTAGTTCATCTCACATGTCAATTAAATCTCACATAAGCCAAAATCGTAAGCACACATAGTCCATATCACAAGAAAAGTTAGTCAAAATTGGTGGTGCTGGGCTCCAGGGAGTTCAGGGGAAATCGCAAAGTGAAAATCGGGCATAGCAAAGATCTCACCATGTGTACACACCATAAGATGAATTTCTTTTCAATTATTTCTACTAATTTCATAAAACCTGTAGATACAAGCAATTTTTTACGCTATAATAGTGACAATTTTAAGCAATGGTAAAAGAGAATTTATTTCAGTCAATTTAACCATATTAGTCATAATTGTTCATAATGTAAATATTTTTAAACTCAAGCTAACCTCATGTTTAAAGACTTTAAGAAATATCCAGAAGATTTATTTTTGGAAGTCTATGAGAAAACAAAGCCGTAGCTAATTCTTTACTTATCCCTAAAACTGAACTTGGAGAGGAAGGGAATACACAATCAAAATTTGTACCACTCTTCTCCAAATACAATTTTATAAAAATTAGAAGAGCTTTGAATAAAAACTATGAACCCCTGAAACAAGATCCAATTCTAAGTAGAGTGCTAGATGACAAAGTCCAGAAAATGTTTAAAATTATTAAAAACGTATAAAAATATAAATATTTTGGCAGCTACTGCAGACATAACCCCTAATTCAAAAATAAAAATAAATGTTTAAATGTGAAAAAAAATTTAGCATAAACATTCTACAAACAACGGAGTGCTTTGCATCTTTATTTTATACCATATACTATTGAGTTCTGGTATCATAATTAAATTGATAAACTGCCGAGCAGAGTGACCAACTACTTGCCTCTCATATAATACTGTATCTATCGAGAGAGAGAGCACAAGAGAGCGCACAAGAGAGCGAGAAAGAGAGCGTGAGAGAGAGAGCACAAGAGAGCACGAGAGAGAGCACAAGAGAGCGTGAGAGAGAGAGCACAAGAGAGCGTGAGAGAGAGAGAGCACAAGAGAGCGCGAGAGAGAGAGAGCAAAAGAGAGCGCGAGCGAGAGAGAGCACAAGAGAGCGCGAGAGAGAGGGAGAGAGCACAAGAGAGCGTGAGAGAGAGCACAAGAGAGCGCGAGAGAGAGATCACAAGAGAGTGCGAGAGAGAGCACAAGAAAGCGCAAGAAAGAGAGAGAGCACAAGAGAGTGCGAGAGACAGAGCACAAGAGAGTGCGAGAGAGAGAGCACAAGAGAGCGCGAGAGAGAGAGCACGAGAGAGAGCACAAGAGAGCACGAGAGAGCACAAGAGAGCGCGAGAGAGCACAAGAGAGCGCGAGAGAGAGAGCACAAGAGAGAGAGAGCACAAGAGAGCGGGAGAGAGAGCGCGCGAGAGAGAGAAAGCACGAGAGAGAGAGCACAAGAGAGTGAGAGAGAGAGCACAAGAGAGCGCGAGAGAGAGCACACAAGAGACAGAGCACAAGAGAGCATGCGCGAGAGAGAGCACAAGAGAGAGAGCACAAGAGAGCGCGAGAGAGAGAGAGAGCACAAGAGAGCGCGAGAGAGAGAGCACAAGAGAGAGCACAAGAGAGCGCGAGAGAGAGCACAAGAGAGCACGAGAGAGAGCACGAGAGAGAGTGAGAGAGCGAGAGAGAGAGCAAGAGAGAGAGCATGAAAGAGCGCAAGAGAGAGAGCACGAGAGAGAGAGCACAAGAGAGCGCGAGAGAGAGCACAAGAGAGTGCGAGAGAGCACAAGAAAGAGCGAGAGAGCACAAGAAAGAGCGAGAGAGCACAAGAGAGCGCGCGAGAGAGAGAGCACAAGAGAGCGCGAGAGAGAGAGAGCACAAGAGCGAGAGCACAAGAGCGAGAGCACAAGAGCGAGAGCACAAGAGCGAGAGCGAGGATCTCTAATATATTAGAGATGTGCACCGGACATTTTTGGGTTTTGGTTTTAGATCTGGGTCTCCTTTCGTGTTTTGGATCTGGAATGGTTTTGACAAAACCAACCTTCCGGTTTTTGGTCTTTGTTTTGGATCTGGATTATTTTTGGGGGGTAAAAATAGCTAAAATCATTTTTTTTGTTCCTACAGTATTACTACTAACCACAATAACGTTAATTTCCACTCTATTCTAAACACCTCACTATATTGTTTTTAGGCCAAAAGGTTGCTCCGAGGTAGCTGGATGACTAAGCTAAGCGACACAAGAGGGTGGCACAAACACGTGGCCCATCTAGGAGTGGCACAGCAATGGCAGACAGGATGGCAGTTTTAAAAACTAGGCCCCACAGAGCACATAAGGCAAAGAAAAAACAAAGAGGAATTGTCCTTGGGCCCTTCCACACCCCCTCATGTTGTTTAAACAGGACATGTACAGTTTAATAAACCCATCATTTCAGCGACAGGTGGTCCCCCTGGAAAAAGCTTGCCAAGTTCTCCGAATCATGGCTAGCTACAAACATACCACCTCCATATTTGATGACTTCACATTATGAGAAGAGGCAAGAGGAAGAGAACAGAGTCAAGAAGGTGATTAAAAAATAGAGAGGCTGTTATGCACACCAGTGCCTGCAGGAATGTACTGGTGTCTGAACGGATAGGGATGCAAAACAAATGAACTCACAGACAGACTGGGGAATATGACATTACGTACACAGAAGGTGATAGGGTAACAAAATAAACACAAAGTGAACAGAGAAGCCCAGAGGCTAAGAAACTGGGTGTCTCCCTA
Source organism: Pseudophryne corroboree (assembly GCF_028390025.1). Lineage (NCBI taxonomy): Eukaryota > Metazoa > Chordata > Amphibia > Anura > Myobatrachidae > Pseudophryne > Pseudophryne corroboree. The sequence goes on along the minus strand of NC_086444.1, from coordinate 379,457,800 downwards.
GTATTAGGAATGCTCAGATGGAAAAAGCAAGATGTTGTGTTTTAATACGTAGAGAACCCGAAATGCTGTTGCTAAGGGCAACAGCAAAACCCTAAAGGGTTACCAACGGGTGTGGCAGTAAACTCCTTGGTCAGAGATGGAATGATAGACACAAGGAGAGTCTCCACAATCCTAATCCTCACTTTCAGTGCACAGGTTCAGCTTACTGCCACTAAACTGACACCTGAACACCTTCCACAGTGAGACAGGATTTAGGCAGGCAAGTCTGAGAATACAGCCGCAAACTTGCTAAGTTCACAGAGTAGCAAAAGAACCCCAGCAAGTTAAACGACTGACTCCAGTCTTACTGCTAGGTCTGTATTGGCAGAGTGTAGTACCAAATCCCCAGGCCTATTTGCAGTAAGCAACAAACAAATACAAAGCTACACAGTACTGGCTAACTTTCAGGAACTGACTAACCAACAAAGATTCAGCAGCATCTGCTTAACCTGAGAAGAGGCCTTATATAGCAGGTTCTGTCCACGCCCCACTCAGACCTCACAGACTGTGAGCACAAAGACCAGCACCGGATCCCCTGCCGTGCACAGAGCCTGTAACCACTGCACAGCAAAAGACCCGAACCGGAGTATCAGCTGCGCTCAGGTTACTCCGCTAGCACTGGTCTCCCGGTTGCCATGACGACGTGGCAGCACAGGGCAGGAGACCCTAACAGTACCCCCCCTCTGACGAGGGGTCAAAGAACCCCTACCACCGGGTTTATCGGGGAACTGCGAGAAGAAAGAGCGTATCAGTCTGGGGGCATGAAGATCACAACTGCGCACCCACGACCGCTCCTCCGGGCCATACCCCTTCCAGTGCACCAAAAATGACAGCCGACCCCGAACCATCTTGGAGTCAAGAATCCTTTCAACAACAAACTCCCTCTGGCCACGTATCAGAAGAGGGGAAGGTCTTCCACTGGAAGAAGGATTACTAATCGCCCGTTTTAAAAGGGAACAATGAAATGTTTTATTGATACCCAAAGAACGGGGCAGATCTAACTGAAATGCCACTGGATTGATAACCCTGGTGATCCTATAAGGGCCGATGAACCGGGGACCTAACTTATGAGATGGCTGTCTCAACTTCAAATTCTTGGTAGACAACCAGACGAAGTCTCCCAATTTGAAGCTGCAGGGTCTTTTCCGCTTATCAAAAACCCTTTTGGTCACTAATGACACAGACACAAGGGCTTTCTTCACTTTCCTCCAAATACCTCTAAGGACCGAAACCACAGAGGAACCACCAGGCGTGGAGTCCAGGGGGTCAAAAGAATTGGCCTTAGGATGATGCCCATACACACAAAGGAAGGGAGAGATCCCTGTAGCAGAGTGAGCCGCGTTGTTATAGGCAAACTCCGCCATGGACAGATGAGCAACCCAGTCAGTCTGACACTTCGAGACATAACACCTGAGGAACTGCTCCAAGGACTGGTTCACCCTTTCAGTCTGCCCATTAGACTGCGGATGGTAGCCTGACGACATGCTGACAGAAATCTGGAGATCGGAACAAAATGCCCTCCAGAATTTGGCCACAAACTGGGATCCGCGGTCAGAGACCACATCAAGTGGCAACCCGTGGAGACGCACAACATGCAGCATAAATAATTCAGACAGGCGTCTGGCCGATGGCAGCCCAACCAGTGGAACGAAGTGCGCCATCTTCGAAAACCTGTCAACGACAACCCAGATGGCTGTCATCCCCGAGGATTTGGGCAAGTCCACCACAAAATCCATTGAAATGTGGGTCCATGGCTTAGATGGGATAGAGAGTGGATGTAATGGGCCAACAGGAACCCCTCTAGGAGTCTTATTTCGGGCACAGATGTCACATGCCCGAACCCACTGATCCACATCCTTAGCCACCGAGGGCCACCACACCGCCCTAGATAGCAACTCCCGAGTTCTGGCAATACCCGGGTGACCTGCCGACTTCTTGGCATGGAATTCCAGGAACACTCGCTGTCTTAACCTAGGAGGCACAAACAAAAGACCTACCGGAAGGTCTGGAGGAGCCTGCTCCTGTGCTCTAAGGACTAAAGATAAGAGGTCCTGGGTAATGCCCACTTTAATACATGATGGGGACACAATGGGCAACGGCTCCTCGGTGGTCTCCTGGATTGGAGCAAAACTCAGCGAGAGCGCATCAGCCTTGATGTTTTTTGACCCAGGGCGATATGTTATCAAAAAATTAAAGCGAGCAAAAAACAAAGCCCATCGTGCCTGCCTGGCATTGAGATGCTTTGCTGACTCTAAATATGCCAGATTCTTATGGTCGGTGAGAATTGAGACCACAAACTTAGCCCCCTCAAGCCAGTGTCTCCACTCCTCGAGTGCATCCTTAATAGCCAACAATTCCCGGTTACCCACATCATAATTCATCTCAGCAGGCGAAAATTTACGGGAAAAGTAAGCACAGGGATGAAGGCGATTATCAGACACTCCCATCTGAGAGAGCACTGCCCCAATACCCATCTCAGAGGCATCCACCTCCACCACAAAAGGACGCTCTGTATCTGGGTGCCGCAGCACCTTGGCCGATACAAATGCCCTTTTGAGACGGGCAAAAGCCGCTTTAGCCTCACAAGACCAGTGAGCAACATCCGCCCCTTTCTTAGTGAGTGCCACCAAGGGCGCCACTATAGACGAAAATCCAGCGATAAATAGTCTATAAAAATTTGCAAAGCCCAGGAAACGCTGAAGCGCCTTCAAACTAGTGGGCTGCACCCAATCCAGGACTGCTTGTACCTTGGAACCCTCCATTTGGAAACCTTCTGGGGAGATAATATATCCTAGAAATGCGATTTGCTGAACTTCAAATCGCACTTCTCCAGCTTCGCCCCAAGCCGGTGGTCTCTGAGTTTCTGGAGGACTAAGCGTACATGCTTCCGATGTGCCTCCAGGGAATGGGAGAAGATTAGGATGTCATCTAAGTATACAACTAAGAATCTATCCAAATATTCCCTGAGTACATCGTTCATGAAATCCTGGAAGACTGCCAGGGCATTACAGAGCCCAAAAGGCATCACCAAATATTCATAATGCCCTGAGTGGGTATTAAAGGCAGTCTTCCATTCATCCCCCTCTCTTATTCGGATTAGATTGTACGCCCCGCATAGGTCAGTCTTAGAAAAAATGGTGGCAGTACGAAGCTGGTCAAACAAGACCGAAATGAGAGGCAGTGGGTATGAGTTTTTAATCGTGATACGGTTCAATTCCCTGAAGTCGATGCAGGGTCGCAACGAACCGTCCTTTTTACCCACGAAGAAGAACCCCGACCCAACTGGAGACTGTGAAGGTCTGATAAATCCCTTAGCCAAGTTCTCCTGAATGTACTCTGCCATAGCCTGAGTCTCAGGACGTGACAGGGAGTACAACCTGCTCTTGGGAAGCTTAGCATTTGGCAACAAATCAATGGCACAGTCATAGGGGCGATGGGGAGGTAGTACCTCTGCAACTTTTTTGGAGAACACGTCCGCAAAATCTGCATAACACCCTGGCAATCCTGGCAAACTTAGCTGCGAGAGCCTGACTGGAAGGCTCAAGCAACTCCTGAAACAATCAGTACCCCAACTAAGAATCTCCCCAGAGACCCAGTCAAATTGAGGATTGTGGGCCCTTAACCAGGGTAACCCCAACACCAATGGGGCAAAAGTACAGACAGTCACATAAAAGGACAATTTTTCAGAGTGTGTGGCTCCAATAAACAAAGAAATCTGGCTAGTGCAAGAGGTAATTTTACCTTGGGATAATGGTTCCCCGTTTAACCCACAAATCTCAATTTCCGATGCCAAGGGTACTAAGGGAACAGAGTGTTTCAGGGCGAATTGCAGTCCATAAAAACCCCGTCGGCCCCACTGTCCACAAAGGCCTCAGTCTTGACAGTTTGACCGAGGATCTTCAAGGTCACCGGAATGATAAAAGTCTTCTTGGGAAATTCTGACTTCTGGCCTGACAGGATATTTCCCATCACCCTCAGGCCCTGAAGTTTTCCGGCTTTTCTGGCCATGATTCTACCACATGACCTTTATTCCCACAGTACAAACACAACCCCTGCTGTCTCCTCCGCGTCTTCTCATGCGAGGAGAGGCGGGTAGCCCCAATCTGCATAGGCTCCTCGGAAAATTCCTCAGAGTCTGAGGTTCCCTTGGGAAAGAAGGAAACCTCGGTCTCCCTTTCAAGCCTACGCTCTCTCAGCCGTCTATCCACCCGGATGGATAACTGCATGAGCTGATCCAAGCTATCAGGCAAGGGATATTGTACCAGTTGGTCTTTTATCTGGTTAGAAAGACCTCTTCGGTACTAGTGTCTCAGGGCTGGGTCATTCCACTGGGTATCATGGGCCAACCTCTGAAACTCCGTACAGTAAACCTCAACTGGCCTTCGCCCTTGCTTAAGGATCGAAATCTGAGCCTCGGCTGAGGCCGTCTTGCAGGGTCATCATACAACATGCCCAGTGCCGTAAAAAAAGCATCAACACTTTTAAGCGACGGACAGTCAGGCTGCAACCCATATGCCCAGACCTGTGGGTCTCCTTGTAGCAAGGAAATCACTATGCCCACCCGCTGAATCTCCGACCCAGAAGACTGAGGCCTAAGCCGGAAGTATAGCTTTCAGCTCTCCTTGAAACAAAAGAACTGCGAGCGATCTCCAGAAAAACGATCCGGGAGATTTACTTTCGGCTCCTTAACCCCTGAAGGTGCTGCTGCTGCGGGAGCTCCGCCAGCGGCCTGGGAGGTGTGCATTTTAATGGACAAATCATTAAATTGTCGAGTCAGGACCTGCACCTGATCGACCACCTGTTGCAATGTATTTTGAGGGGTATGCTCCATATTCCCACAAAATTTCAACAGGAGTATTAGGCTGCTGAATATGTTATGCACACCAGTGCCTGCAGGAATGTACTGGTGTCTGAACTGTTATGCACACCAGTGCCTGCAGAAATGTACTGGTGTCTGAACGGATAGGGATGCAAAACAAATGAACTCACAGACAGACTGGGGAATATGACATTACGTACACAGAAGGTGATAGGGTAACAAAATAAACACAAAGTGAACAGAGAAGCCCAGAGGCTAAGAAACTGGGTGTCTCCCTAGTATTAGGAATGCTCAGATGGAAAAAGCAAGATGTTGTGTTTTAATACGTAGAGAACCTGAAATGCTGTTGCTAAGGGCAACAGCAAAACCCTAAAGGGTTACCAACGGGTGTGGCAGTAAACTCCTTGGTCAGAGATGGAATGATAGACACAAGGAGAGTCTCCACAATCCTAATCCTCACTTTCAGTGCACAAGTTCAGCTTACTGCCACTAAACTGACACCTGAACACCTTGCACAGTGAGACAGGATTTAGGCAGGCAAGTCTGAGAATACAGCCGCAAACTTGCTAAGTTCACAGAGTAGCAAAAGAACCCCAGCAAGTTAAACAACTGACTCCAGTCTTACTGCTAGGTCTGTATTGGCAGAGTGTAGTACCAAATCCCCAGGCCTATTTGCAGTAAGCAACAAACAAATACAAAGCTACACAGTACTGGCTAACTTTCAGGAACTGACTAACCAACAAAGATTCAGCAGCATCTGCTTAACCTGAGAAGAGGCCTTATATAGCAGGTTCTGTCCACGCCCCACTCAGACCTCACAGACTGTGAGCACAAAAACCAGCACCGGATCCCCTGCCGTGCACAGAGCCTGTAACCACTGCACAGCAAAAGACCCGAACCGGAGTATCAGCTGCGCTCAGGTTACTCCGCTAGCACTGGTCTCCCGGTTGCCATGACGACGTGGCAGCACAGGGCAGGAGACCCTAACAGAGGCACACGCAATCAGGAACAACACACAGGCTTTCACCTCCACTCCTATCTTTGTGTGGAACAGAAAGGACTTTAATCAAGCAAATGTATAATTACCACATTACTGGACAAACTGAAAACCTAGGGGGACAAAGCCTCTGGATTTGTACCTACTTCTCCATTTTCAGGATGCAAATAAACTGGTTTGTACCACAGATCAAGATTGGATACTTTCCCCTCCACGGAGTCTGGAGACGTATTACGTGAAAATCTTGTGGGTTTCTTTTCCCCCCCCCATTTTTTAATTGCATTTTTATTTACATATTTTGTGGCAGATGATGTATTTTTGTTTTTCACAGATCCCAGTTACACGCATGTGAGCATACCTGTGTGTCCCAGTTACACGCATGTGAGCATACCTGTGTGTCCCAGTTACATGCATGTGAGCATACCTGTGTGTCCCAGTTACATGCATGTGAGCATACCTGTGTGTCTTTACTCATATTTTATTTTTAAATAAACCTGCCCTTAGATGTTATAGCAGCCCCTTGTGAACCCCTTGAGTTCGGGTGGGTTTGGTATATTACTAAGCAGGAATGTGCAGTGAATTTTTTTTGTTATTCAGCCCCTGCCCTAGAAGAGTTTACCACTCTAGTCAAAAATCATTTTATATTACAAGTAGGACTGTGGGAGGAAGGAATGCTAATCTCAGTGCCACCAGCATGCCTCAACCTGGCAAGCCAGACAGCTTCCTAGCTGTAAGCCACAATGAGACTCCATACTGGGCCCTTATTCAGTAACTGTTTGTGCCTCACAGGAGCTCCTGGACCATCTAGTGCTGCAGTGCAATGGAAATCTGATGCAATGCAAGATCAATGAAATTCTTCTTCTAACACCGCAAATTTTTGCGATAACCCTTCGCAGCCCTTGCATTGTACAATTACTAAGGAAAAGACACATTTACAAAATAAAGGAAAAGAACCCTGTACAACAAATGCACATCTTGTAAATAATCCCAAAATGTGGAACATTAATAATAAATCAAAATTAAGGTTGACTAATTGGAGCCATCCATTTGAGTCCCTAACATTAAATAATTGAGAAGAACCTCTTTCTAATGCTGGGTACACAGTGCACACTAGTAGACAGGGCACCCCTGGAATTATATGGCAGACATATAGATATAGGTGTGTTTGGAAAATTTAGTTTTATCCAGCAGTTGCCAGAGAAAATGTAGTAAGAGATGTTGCCATGTCACGTTCCGCTGGATTATGATTCTGTCTCTTCTGAGTCTGACTGACTTTGGCCACAAATGTGGTCTCTCCTCACTTTATTGGAAAACTTCAAACTTGGAATTTCCATTTCCACCTTTGTGGCTATATGTTTTCAAAAATCTTGGTTGGGATATTAAAGCTTGTTACATATTCTGCTATAGACTTTAATTTAAACCTAGGATCAAGTACAGCAGCACTCCTGGAATTATACGGCAGCGCCTCTGGAGTTATACAGTAGACAGACAACACCCCTGGACTTATACAGCATAGGCAGCACCCATGGAGAATTACACAGCACAGCAGACAGGCAGCAGCACACCTGGACTTAAATGGCAGTGGGGCAGCACCCCATTTAGGGCAGCACCCCTAGAATGACAAAGAAAAGACGTGCAAGATACAATTGTCCTTGGGCCCTCCCACCCACTCTCATATTGAATAAACAGGACATGCACACTTTAACAAACCAATCATTTCAGCGACAGGGTCTGCCACATGACTATGGCAGAAATTATTGGTTTGTTTGGGCCTCCACAAAAAAAGAAGCAATTAATCACTACTTGTACAAACTGGCTCTACAGAGACAAGATGTCATCCTCATCATCATCCTCTGATTCCTCACTCCCTTCAGTGTTTGCATCCTCAGAGAAATAATTCCACACTGAAGAGGTAGATCTTTGGGTATTTTACCCAGGCATGACAATGGGCTTTTTCATCACATGGCCAACAACTGTCTCCATTTGTGCCACTTTCAAACAAACCACATCACCATCAGAGTCCTCATCATCAACTTTCTCCTCTGCGCCAGCTATGCCTATATCTTCCTCATCCTGGTGTACTTTTACAGTGACATCCTCAATCTCAATATCAGCAACTGGACTGACGGTGCTTCTCCCAGCACTTGCAGAAGGGATACAAATGGTGGTAGGAGCCTCCTCTTCCCATACAGTGTTGGGGAAGTCAGGCTTAGACATCGCAACCGCTGACACACTTGTACTCCCCTTGGGGATTTGTGATATCTCTGAACACACAGTTATTTCCTGTGCTTTAACAAGCTTTATTTAAAAAAAATTTGTGAGAGGGAGGAAGGCTTCCATCTTCATGAGAAGCTGAACCACCAGTCATGAACATAGGCCATGGCCTTAGCCTTTCCTTGCCACTTTGTGTCGTGAATGGCATATAGCCAATTTTACATTTCTCAGATAATTTTTCTTTTTTTTGTTCTTAATTTTTGCTTCTTGTATTACTACATGCTCTCTAGGACATTGGGCATTGGCCTTAGCAGATAACGTTGATGGAATTGCATCGTCAATGTCATGACTGGTGGCAGCAGCTTCAGCACTAGTACTGGGAAGTGGTTCCTGATCTTTAACAATTTTTTCCTCCAAATTTTTGTTCTACCATTTCACAGGACAGCGCCCCTTTATTTTTACAGCACACAGAACAGTGCCCCTTTATTTTTACAGCACACAGAATAGTGCCCCTTTATTTTAAAATCACACAGTACAGGGCCACAGCACCCCTGTATTTTTACAGCACACAGAACAGTGCCCCTTTATGTTTACAGCACACAGGACAGGACCACAGCACCCCTTTATTTTGACAGCATACAGAATAGGGCCCCTTTATTTTTACAGCACACTGAACAGTGCCCTTTTATGTTTACAGCACACAGAACAGGGCCACAGCACCCCTTTATTTCTGCAGCACACAGAAGAGTGCCCCTTTATCTTTAAAGCACACAGAACAGCATCCCTTTATTTTTACTGCACCCCTTTATTTTTACAGTACACAGAACAGTGCCCCATTATTTTTGCAGCACACAGGACAGGGCTCCTTTATTTTTACTGCCCCCTTTATTTTTGCAGCACACAGAACAGTGCCCATGTACAGCACAGGACTACAGCACAGGACACTAAAGGATAGCACCCCAGAAAAGCACCCCAGTACAGAACAGGCCAGCAGCACCCCTAACATCACTGGACACCATAGAACAGCACACCTGTACAGCAGAAGACAGCAGCACCCCTGTACAGCACAGGACAGCAACACCCCTGTATGCCACCAGCCACAGAGAGACAGAGGCCTGTCTCCCTCACTCTCTAAGTCCAGAGTGAAAATGGTGGCAACACAAGGTTCCTTATATGGAATTCAAAACCTGCAAGATCCAACAGTGGAATGATGACGTTTTGCCTCGATCTGGGATCTGAGTCTGGCGGGAAGTACAGTCGGACTATGAGATCTGAACCTGCTCATACTATATATATATATATATATATATATATATATATTAGTGCTGGGCAACGATTAAAATTTTTAATCGCAATTAATCGCAGGATTTCATGCGATTGATAGCGATTAATCGTATTGTTAGCCGACTAAAGTCAATAATGAATTCAAAAGTGGTGTATTGCGCACTTTTAGTACTTCTATATGAACAACAGTGCAATAACATTAAACACTGCAAACACATTTGGTTTGCAGTTTTCCCTTAACACGGTAGCATTTAAAAAACGTTAAAAATTAAAATTAAAAATAAAATATGTTTTCTGAGAATCTAAATCTGTTTTCTTTGCCAGATTTTTGTTCCCACCAGATTGGACAGATATATTTTAGGTGTGTAACCTATTTACTCCTCTGCACCAAGCCAGTTGCTAAGACACACAAGGTTATTAACATTTTCAGATGATTAAGAAACTCTCTTCTTCTGTACAATATGACCAGCAAGAGAAAACAACCTTTCACAGGGTACTGATGTTGCAGGTGTGGCCAAGTACTTCTGTGCAATGGAGGCCAGCCTGCTGTGTGAGCCTGCATGTTTAGACCACCACTCTAATGGACAGGACTCTGTACTGATGGTGGGCTCCGCTCTGAATCGACGCACACTGTTCTCAACTGAATCTTCCTCCTGTTCAGAATCAGACTCTGATGAAGCAGCCAATAGGGCTAACTTTTTATTTGGTGGCTCTGATGTTGTTGCTTCCACAGGTTTCTCTGCAACAAACCTCTGTTCCTTTAGTAAGTTGGTGACTAAGGCCCACACCTCACCCCTCTCAGCTCTGGGTATACACTTGAGGTCCTTGAATCTAGGGTCCAATGCGGTAGCAATCTTCAGATATGCAATGTTGGCATTTTCTTTGCGTGTCTCCAGATCTGTTCTGAATGTAGACTTAAATTTGACCACGTAGGCAGGGTCATCATCTCAACTCTCCATGACCCGAGAGAGATGGCAAAAAGCAGGCAGAACCACAGAGCATGAAACATACTTTTCTCCTCCCAGAAGTTCAGTCACATACCTGCAACAGCAAAAAAAATCAAACCCATTTCTTTGGGTATAGGAGAATGCTGGTGGTCAGAAGACCGACAGCGGCATCCTGGAATCCAGATACCCAAAAGTCCCCGGTAAGTATACTAACCCTCCCTACCCTTAACCCTCCCTGCATAGTGCCTAACCCTAAAAGTCCGCTGGTGCTGCCTAACCCTAACTCTCCCTCCATGCAGCCAAACCCTAACCCTCCCTGCTCCCTACTAACCCTAACCCTCCCTGCTCCTTATTAACCCTAACCCTCCCTGCTTCCTACCCACCACCAGTAAGTGCCTAAACCTACCTAATTACATCCCATTCATGCTATATTTTTTACAGACAGGACAGTGGAAAAATGAAATATATGAAGTATGTAAAATATACCTGCAGGGCTCCAGTAGCGTTTCCAACCTCTGCAGTTTGTCCATTTCAGCTGTAGTTGGCATGGCAATCTTGGTGTTGTGTGTGGTGAGGACATCCCTCAGTGCCTGTTCATTTCTACAGACACTTTTTATCATGTCCAGAGTCGAATTCCATCTGGTTGGAATATCTTGTATAAGCTACTCCTTATTTTGTCTATGTTGAATTTGTTGTTTTTGTAATTCTGCAGCACTTGCTGGACTGTGTTTAAAGTGGCCTACAACTTTTCTGCATTTGGCCAGGACATTGTCAAACTCACTGTTCTGCAGAGATACTGTGACAGAACGCTGGAGACTGTGCGCAGTGCAGGGGACTTGCTCAAAACGCAGGTGTCTTGCAGCAGCAATCATATTTCTTGCACTATCTGTGCTAAGTGTGCCGACTTTATCTGAAATGTTCCACTCCTGTGCAACATGAATAAAATGTTCAGCGCACGTTTCAGCAAAATGTCTCTCTTCTGTTTTCATTACAGTCAGAGCATGTGAATGTAGCTCCCAGTGTTCATCAATATAATGCACTGTAACTCCAAGGTAATTATGGTTACCCAGCGATGTCCAGTAATCTCCAGTGAGAGCAATATGTGGTGCTCATTGTAACGCCATCGCTTTTGTAGTCCTCTCATTTTCATACAAGTCATGTATTCTTCTTGTGATGGTGCGTCTTGAGGGAGGCTCATACGTGCTGTCATTCGTTGCGATCCTAAGAACGTTCCTCAGACCGACATCTTCGACAATACTAATTGGCCTGCAGTTTGTAGCTATCCACTTCGCTATGTTATTTGTTAGCTTTTCTTGCTTTTGTTTATCTATACTTCTCCCATACGCTGTATCCAATGTAGTCTGCTGAAGCTTCCCTCCACTGTTTGTTTGAGTGGGTGAGTTGCTGTCATCAACGGTGTGTATTGCATTTAAGTGATACTTCAGACTCGAAGTACTCCGGTGATAAGAAAATTCAGCTTTGCAGTGTTTACAAATAACTTTGGTTTTATCAACTGTGCCATCTGGTAGAGATTTAAAATGAAAATGTCCATGTAAGATTTCGGTTCCTTTCTCCATTTTCTGTGAAAACATTTTTAAATAAATAAAATAAAAAAAATAAAAAAAACTATTTTTTTTTATAGCAGATTAGGCACCCCAGCAATAAAAGGGAGTATAATAGCTCAGCAGGGAGACCTTAATGAACGAAGGAGGCCCAAACTTCCAATCCCATCCACTAACTCTCCTGTTACTATAAGCAATATCAGCCCCAATGTACATAAACCTGTCACATCCAGTCCCACAGTGGCGTTGATAGAACCAGTGAATAGCCGCCGGTGAGAAGTGCTTCCTGCGCTGTCTCTGATACTTGTGCGCCGGCCAGCACGCACGCTGCGGGACCATCCAGTCCCACAGCGGCGCCCGCCAAAGAAGAGAAGGGCTGCCCTGCGTGCTGCAACCCACGCGACCAAGGTTTCTCCTCAGCCACGCGTAAGTTACCCAGTTACGGCCAGCGCGCTCTACGGGATCCCACTCACCCAGTCCCACCGTGACGCAGCTCCCGCTTGTGTTCTAACTTAGAACACAAGCGGGAGCTGCGCCGTGGTGGGACTGGGTGAGTGGGATCCCGTAGCGCGCGCTGGCCGGAGCTGGGTAACTTAGTTAGAACTTCTAAGTTAATCGCTACCTATCTAACTAAAAACTAAATGCTAAAGAGCAGCTATAAGGGAATCCTATGCCTTTGCTAGGGCCCTATATAAAAACCAGTACTCACAGAGATATTGTGAAGATGTCTCAGTCTCAAGAGGTTATGGCGGTGGCGGCTTCCTCTTCTCCGGCGGCATCCGAGGGCTTCCTCTTCTCCGGCGGCATCCAGCGGCTTCTCCATCAAGGGGGTCAGATGAATTACTGCTTCCGATGGCTTCTTCCGCTACTGCTTCCGGCGCAGCAGCGTTAACAGCGTTTACAATATTATCGCCGTTATTGCCTTATGGCGTTAACGCGTTATCTTGCCCAGCACTAATATATATATATATATATTCAATGTAATGATCTGGCACTCACTGGTATGGCTGGTTATTTGGTCCGGTGCCCTTACTGTTCCTCCGCATGCATATATATATATAGTCCGGGAAAGCTGTGGCACTCGCAGGCTTTGCAAAGAAATCAATACAGGACACGGCGGTCTCTGCTTTTAAACTTCAACGTTTCGATAATTTAATATCGTCATCAGGATAACAAATACAGGTACAGTGAACACAATATATACATTACTCACCCTCCACGTGCACACCCTCCCCGCGAGCACCGGGTCTTCTGACGACACCCCCTTGCGTCGCGCACTTCCTGTCTGGTGATCTCAGAAGCATCAAAGGAATTGAAAGAGATCAAACTTAAGAAAGCTGAATTCGAAACATTACATCTTCCGACATTACAAAAGGACTCCAATACAGATTGGATAGCTAAGTTGAACACACAAATTGAGATATATCGTCGAGACCTGATCAAATTTAAGTCCAACAAATTGACAATAGTCCAGAAAGATTACGCAGAAGGCAAGGTTTACCCTTGGGCAGCTTTCCCTGGACATAAGAGAGATTACAGACCTAAACAACGACGTTTTAGGAAATTTGCTGGGGATACCGAGACGTCGAGTGGAGGACAGTCATCCCAAAGCGAGGGAGAGGCATCAAACAGAACCAATACTGGCAAGCCCCCTTTAGGGGTAAGTACTCGAGCACAGCGAGAAGCCACAGGAGACCTTTTACCAGAAGAGGAGGACAGTGGCAAAGGCTCCTCAAAGCAAAAAAAGAAGACAACAGTGAAGAAATGATCTTCAATTTATCCAGCAGGTCCCTTACGACTGAAGAAAAGATGCTGTTGAACAAAGGACTCACCTTTATACCTACTACTAAATTTGATGACTTCCAGTGGAAACTGGACTCCTATCGCCTTGATAGAAAATTAAGACTACGAGAGCACTTTGGGGAGACGGAGGAGAATACAGCTCACCCCGTGAACCCGCTACCAAAGTTCAAGAACAGATCCACTTTTGACCCCATAAGCATGAATCCCTCACTTCGTTGTTTCAATCGGTCCTTAGATAAGGCCGCCAAGGGTATTGTCCAGTCGTTAAAACTGCCTAGATCCAATATGTCTAAAGCAGATTGGGCAACTTTGAAAACCCTGAGCAGTGACAACAGTATTGTCATCCGCCCGGCGGATAAAGGTGGCGGCATTGTTATACAAGACCTCCTTATGTACAAAAATGAAATCTATCGACAATTGGAGGACACCACAGTCTATATGGAACTAACAGCTGATCCCACAATAAGATTCAACCAGGAACTGAGGGTGATTCTACAGCAAGCAGTAACAGATGGAGTCATTTCTAACTCTATCATGCAGTCACTGATTCAAGAAAACCCGGTGGCACCTGTCCTATATACCTTGCCGAAGATCCATAAAAACCCAGTGGCACCACCCGGTCGCCCGATCATCTCGGCAAGAGACTCCATCTACTACAAGATTTCCCAATACTTGGACACATTTCTTCAGCCTGTGGTCCAAGCACAGAAGACTTATCTAAAGGACACTACGACATTAATTACTCGACTACAGAATCTACCAGTACTCCCCATGAATGCCAGGCTGTGTACCATGGACATTGTCAGCCTATATACCAATATCCCCCACTCGGGTGGGTTGGAAGCAGTGTTCCGGCTCCTGTCAACCAGTTCCATCTATACAGGTCCAGATGTGTCGTTCTTTCTGAAATTATTAGAATTGACCTTGAAAAGAAATTACTTTCTCTTCGACTCACGCTGGTTTGTCCAACAACAAGGCTGCGCAATGGGATCTTGCGTGGCACCAGCATTCGCCAACACCTATATGTTTGAGATTGAGAAACAGGCATTCTTCAGCGATTCCAATGTGGCGAATAAGATCGTGTTCTTTACGCGCTACATTGATGACCTCCTACTCATTTGGACAGGAACAGAGATGGAATTCTCTGATCTGATCACAAGGGTGAATTCCATGGAGGGTACTATCCGATTCACCTATCAGATGAGCTCTCAATCAGTGAATTACCTGGACGTTAAGATCTCCCTTAGGAACGGGAAATTATGCACGGGACTTTACAAAAAGGAGACAGATAGGAATACTATCTTACATGGAAGCAGCCAACATCCAGCTGCCACTAAAAACGGTCTCCCGTTTTCCCAGTTTCTAAGAATCCATCGCATTTCGGATGATCTGGCCGAGACTAATAAAGAAATTGATATCCTGATCAAACAGTTTGTTACGAGAGGGTATAATTACAACAATTTGATAAAAGCAAAGAAGAAGGTATTAGCCATTCCCCGTGCAGATACCCTTGTTCCATCCGCAACGAAGAAGAAACAACACCAGAACATGATTCCGTTTGTACAACGCTACAATTCAGCCAGTCCTGCCATTGCCAAGGCAACGAAAAATCTTTGGCCGGTGGTCACCTCTGACCCAGACCTTCGGATGCTGAGTAACACCAAGATTATGTCTAGTTACACCAGAAATCGTAACTTGAAAGACTGGCTAGTCAAGAATGACATTTCAGACAGAAAAGGTAGCGGTCCCAGCACGTTTCTCTCTAGGAAGACAGGGTGCTACCGTTGCACTGGATGCACCACATGCAGTTACTTGGAACCTGGCAATTCTTTCCCTCATCCACATTCAGGGGAACGAATTGCCATCAGACAAGTACTTACATGCAGCAGCACACATGTGATTTACATCATCCGCTGCCCGTGTGGTCTTCTCTATGTAGGGAAGACCACCAGGCAGTTTAAAGAACGCATGGCACTGCACAGGTCGGCCATCCGCAATGCATTGGAAGGTGGCAAAGGTGGCCTTAATCAACCAGTGGCTAGACACTTTAAATCTTTCAATCATGGCCTTGCGACACTCAGGTACAAAATCATTGACTCTGAGCCTAAACGTCTTAGAGGCGGTGACAGAGGTAAAGCCCTCCTTCAGAGAGAAACACGCTGGATACACCGCCTGAACACGATCGCACCTAGGGGTTTAAATGAACACCTTCCCTTGAATTGCTTTTTATAAAGTATTCTGTCTATATCTCCCATTAACCCCCTCAATGCGTATACCATTCTGTTTTTTTTTTTTTTTTTTTTTTTCTCTAGTAGGAGGTGCACATACGGGCTCGGTTACACACACTAGAGTTGAGGCTTTAATTATGCTGACTTGTATACACATGCATGGCCGTATCTGTTAGTCTGTGCCTATGTTTATTTCTTCCCTACAGGCGCATTGCGATCATGGGACTTCTTTATCAATCCAGGGATTGATTACTCAGAATCATTCATGTTATTATGCCTGTGTACTGTGTTCAACCATAGTGTATCTCTGTATTCCCCTGCGGCAGATTCTTGATGTCTCCGTGTCCAGTGAATCACATGGTGTTTATTTTGATTATTTTGGTTGCTAGGTGACCGCGTGAGCGGCCGGGCGCACAGGAAGTGCGCGACGCAAGGGGGTGTCGTCAGAAGACCCGGTGCTCGCGGGGAGGGTGTGCACGTGGAGGGTGAGTAATGTATATATTGTGTTCACTGTACCTGTATTTGTTATCCTGATGACGATATTAAATTATCGAAACGTTGAAGTTTAAAAGCAGAGACCGCCGTGTCCTGTATTGATTTCTTTGCAAAGCCTGCGAGTGCCACAGCTTTCCCGGACTGTATTTGGTCGCAAGACCTATTCTGGAGGCACCGAGGTATCATACTATTGTTTGGAGAGAGTGCCAGCCTGCACACGACTATATATATATATATATATTATATATATATATATATATATTACATACATACATATATACATAAATACATACACTGTATATACCCAAATTGGACCCCCACTATCTACTTACCAGCGGCATTATGAAATGCTGCAAGCCAGTATTAGGAACAAGAGACCAGTGTAAGCATTACTTTAATTGAAATTGAGTTTGGAGGGTCTTATATAGTCCCTTTACTATTGTTTCAGTGTTTCTTTATACTGTTAAATCGTATATACCACTATTTTTATTGAAATGCATTGTTTATCAGTTATACTGTACATAATTAAGTCAATATATTTAAGTTAATATCTGGTCAACACACCTCATTTTTTTATTTTAAAGTTAACATTTGTATAACAGCTGTAGTGCTGCTATAACTTTCCTATATACTTTTTCTGTAATCTGAGTTGTAGGAGTGACTCATCCTAACTGCTGCTTGTTGTGTACATGCACTACTTCAAGGTTTACCTACCTTAGCTACAGTAATACCATTTTATCCATATCTTTCCATCACTACACCATGTAAGCACTCAAGTTACATTTCATTCTCATCTTCAATAAGGAAATATCCCCCCCCCCCCTCCCCTGTGATTACTCTACCTAGCTGTGATCTGGTTATCCCTTTCTTTCTGGTTATTTCTTTCACACTATCTTCAGCCCTTAGACAATGCATCTCCAGTCACCACAATCTCTGACGATCCAAACTTAAATTATGTCACTCAAAACACACACACACTACATGCAAACTGCTGAGGACCAATGGAGTAAATCTGACTTTAAAGCCAATGTACTATGAGCTGCCACTGCGGCTCTCCCCCTCATCAGGTCCCGGCCGTTGTGAAAGGTAAATAAAAAGGGGCAAACTAGGTGGGCCAAGTGATTATTATCTGCCATAAAAGTTTATGTTTCTATGGGGTCTATTTACTAAGCCTTGGATGGAGATAAAGTTGCTGTAGATAAAGTACCAGCAACCAGGATTCCTGGCAGACACGCAGGTTCTTAGTCCTTGCTGTTACTAAGCAGCCAGTACATTGTTCTTTTTATGTACAGTGCACAGCTGCACATGATTAGTATAATATAGGCTTGTCTCTCAGAATGCAAATTGATTGGCTGATGATCATGATTTAAGGCAGGGAAGGCTTAGCCTCCTTGCCCGTTATTGCTTAAGCCCTAGTGTTTAGCTCGCTGATTCTGCCACTTGGAGAAAACTCTAGACTGCTGAAGTCCGGGTTCCTCACTGCCTTTTAGCTTTGTCTTCAGACTCCTGCCTGTGTATTCCCAGATAATTTTAGATATACCTCCAGCTCTGCTCCTGGATCCTGCTACATATCTACTCAGCCTTCTCTGCACCCTCATACCCCCAGCATTACCTGAACCTTCTGTATTTTGCCTCCAGTGTATTATCTGTATACTTCTAGTATATTGGCCCTCATTCCGAGTTGTTCGCTCTGTATTTTTCATCGCATCGCAGTGAAAATCCGCTTAGTACGCATGCGCAATGTTCGCACTGCGACTGCGCCAAGTAATTTTACTATGTCGAAAGTAATTTTACTCACGGCTTTTTCTTCGCTCCGGCGATCGTAATGTGATTGACAGGAAATGGGTGTTACTGGGCGGAAACACGGCGTTTCAGGGGCGTGTGGCTGAAAACGCTACCGTTTCCGGAAAAAACGCAGGAGTGGCCGGGGAAACGGTGGGAGTGCCTGGGCGAACGCTGGGTGTGTTTGTGACGTCAACCAGGAACGACAAGCACTGAAATGATCGCACAGGCAGAGTAAGTCTGGAGCTACTCAGAAACTGCTAAGTAGTTAGTAATCGCAATATTGCGAATACATCGGTCGCAATTTTAAGAAGCTAAGATTCACTCCCAGTAGGCGGCGGCTTAGCGTGTGTAACTCTGCTAAATTCGCAATGCGACCGATCAACTCGGAATGAGGGCCATTGTGCTGCTATTATAGTACTCATCTGCAAATTCAATTCTGTCCTGTTTACTATCACTACAGTAAAGTTCTACTCCATTCTATATCATGCAGTAACTCGATTATCAGTGTAAGCTCTTACTATCCTGAGTTAAATCCTGGCAGCATCCCAGTACCAAGGAGAACATCTTTCTCTTTGGGAAAAGCACAGCTGTTATAAGTGAAGACTTCTGTAGTGTGGTTCTAAAAGCTTACTCATTAATCCAGGTGAACCATAATATATATATATATCTATATAATATACAATATCCTCCACTATAAATACATCCTTTCAGTTTAAACAATGATCTGTGACTCTGTGAGCATTTGTTATTTTCAGCAGCAGCTACAGCAGCTGGTCAGCAGCGCCCACTACCTAGGGCAGGGGGAGCACTAAGCACATGTATTACATACATCTTCACATGTATGTTTATATGTGCTGTCAGTGTATCCGTGATCAGCAGTGGCACGCTGTATATTACAGCCGCCATGATGAACTCAGGATTCAGTCAGCATGCAATAGGATTAACTCTCCTAAACTCGCCAATTGGCTAGTTTCACATGAGTCTGGGGGTCAGTTTAGAAGAGTGAAACCTAGTGCCGAGACCTGGGTTCTGCACGCGCCGCTGCCAATCCCGGATACACTGCCAGCACATACTATATTTGTGAGAGGGAGGAAGGCTCATAGATCTTCACATGTATGTTTATATTTTGCCACCTTTAACTCATTTTGCTGCTACCTGCACCACTCCTCAATTACAGCCCATAATTTACCACCTACTGTAATTCAATAAAAAAATTGGCAATTTTCAACAGTATTAGCTCCTTAAAGTTCCTGTATACCCTATCCACCATTTCCTACACTTTTAATTTCAGTTATTTCTTTACTCCCCTTAGTCTAATAGTCACTTATCCTCCCAGAGGCAGATTTACTGATCAGGTCTCCCCTAGGCACAATATTATAGGTTACCCCCCCCCCCAATCCTCAAAACTACTCTCAGCCTCCATGGTCATGGGCAGGTAAACATAGCTGGAGAGCTGCCCTACAGAAGTGACAGGCAGCTCTACATAGACATGGCAGCAATGGGAGGTGATGATGATTGCAGTAGGAGAGACTTGCAGAAGTAGTAGTAGTGACACATGGCATTTGGGGAAAGGTGGTGGAGTGGTGATATAGTAGAGCTAGTGGGACTGGATAGGGGTCATTGTAGTGACACATGGCAGCTAGTGGATGGGAGTGATGATGGTCATAGTAGAAGGGACACATGACAGCTGGGGAAATGGTGGGTACTGGGTAGGAGTAGTAGTAGTGACACATGGAAGCTGGGGGAGGTGGTGGTGGGTGATGATGGTAGGAGGACTGGGTAGTAGTAATAGTAGTAGGGATACATCACAGCTGGGGTAAGTGGTGAAGTTGATGGTCGTGGTAGTGATACATGGCAACTGGTGAAGGTAGCAGGGGTGATGGTGGCATATGGAGAATGGAGGTGGTGGGAATTGGGTAAGAGGATTAGTAACAAAACATGGCAGCTGGGGAGGTAGTGGGTAGATGCAGAGAGAGTGCAGCACACAAACCATGAGCAAAGCACTGCTGTTTCTGTGTATATGGTCTGTAATGATGAATGGAGACCTCTTTCTAACAGCCAATACCCAGAACTAACAACCTCTGTCACAGCAAGGGGAAGAGTGGAGTCCAAGCTGTTACATGTAGTTCTGCAGGGTTACAATTTTCTTATATCTGTTTCTCTCATGTACACTAGCAGCAGCAACTTTCTGCCACACAGGCAGGTACTGTATATATCAGCAGCTACAGTATGTGGCAGTAGCTCTCATACAGGAGACACAGAGCACAGCAGTTTACATGGTGCCCCCCGCTCCCAAGGCTGAGTCAGGGCTGTATGCATATTCAATGCCCTCCTCCTGCACCCGGAACAGGTTCCTAGCAGTTATTCTGCAACAGCAGTGGCCTCTCATACATATAAACATACGTAGAACTTGGCCCATCTAACCAGATAAGAAACACTTAGCCCATCTAGTCTGCCCCTTTTAAATATTTGTCAGAAGCGAGATATAATATAACTGTCCAGCACCCATAATCTAACAGCCCAGCACCCCAAATCTAACATTCCAGCATTGATAATCTAACCAACCAGAACCCCCAAATATAGTCTCCCTGCATCCCTAATCTAACTGGCCAGCACCCATAATACAACCTCCCAGCATCCCTATTCTAATCACCCAACACCACTAATCACCCAGCACTGCTAATCTGACAGCCCAACACCCTTACTTTATCAGCACCCCAATTTAACCAACCAGCACCACTAATCTAACCTCCCAGCAATGCTAATCTATCCATCCAGCACCCCCCAATATAGCCTCCCTGCATCCTTAATCTAATCACCCAGTACCCCTAATATAACCTGCAAGCATCCCTAACCAAACCACCAAACATCACTAATATAACCACCCAGAACAACTAATCTAACCACCCATGCCCCCTAATATAGCCTTCCAGCACCCCTAATCTATCTGCCCAGTACACCAATATAATCACCCATTACCTAATATAGCCACTCAGCAATCAATCTAACTGCCCAGCCCCCCCTAATATAATCTCCCAGCACCAATTATCTAACTGCCCAGCAACACACAAAACTAACTGCACAGCCCCTCTAATATAACTGCCCAACAACCCTAATCTAATGCCAGTATCACTAATCTAACCACCCAACACCTCTAATATAACTGCCCAGCACCCCTTTTATAATCTCCCAGCACCAATATAACCTAACTGCCAGTACCACTAACCACAGGTTGTGTGGGGTTGGAGCTGTGAGCAGAGAGAGCAGGAAAGAGTAACAGTTGTAATGAGTATGGTTTGGGGGTGCCGTGACTGGGGCAAGCAGGAAAAGGGAACTGAGGGTGGAGAGGGGAGAAGAGAGAAGGAAGTAACTAGAATGATGGATCTGGCAGCTATGAGGGGGCAGCCCTAGGAAACAAGCCACTCAGTGTCAGGGAGCAGCTTGTAATAGGGCAGGTCCCGACACTGTTAATATGAAAGGGGGGCATTCCAACCCCAGCAGGTTTCACACCTAGGAAGTAGAGTCAAACCTGGAACTCTCATCTGCTGCCAATTAAACTGCTCCTTCAGTGTTCCATCTCTGGTATATTCTCTCCTCCAGTCCCAATATTTGGGGGGGGGGGGGCCCACCAGGCTTTTCCTTAATGTACTGTACACCCTGGAGAACAAATTAACACATTCATCCTCTAGCACAACCTCTATGCTAGTGACACCCAAATCTGCCTCTCTTCTCATTACTTCTTTCCTCTGTATTTTCTTGGGTAACCAAGTGTTTTTATGTTATCTGCATAATAATGCCCCAATGCTACTTAAAACTCAACATTGGCAATTCAGTAAGCCATTTTTCTAGCACTTCACAACCACCAGCATCACAGATTTGATCTTTACATTGCATAGATGTGGAAAATCAATATTATTGAGGTACCATAATAAATGGTGATGTCAGCAGTGACACAACACAGCTAGTTCAAATGCCCCCAATTAGTCCAAAAAAAGAACTTATTTTCTCCTCTCTCTCATTCCAGTCACCATTCTATCCAAACTTCAATTTATATTATTTCTATGACAAGACTGATTTGTTTTTTTCACTCTTCTACATCCACAAGTCTGCAAATACCTATACTTATTCATAGGGGTATATTTACTGAAGTGTGGGTTTTTACAGTGGTGGTGTCCTCTGCTGACATATGTCCAGTGCTGCTGTTTAATAAGTCCCTTACAGTGTTGCTGTGTGGTCCTGTATCAGACTAGTGGTAGTGTCTTGGGCATCAGTCAGTCCAGTGACCGTTAAACAGTGGTGGTGTCATCTGCTGCCATATGCCCAGTGATGTTGTATAATTATTTGTGTTGTCCTGCATCAGACCAGTGCTACTGTCCAGTGCATCAGTCAGTCCAGTGACCATTCACAGTGCTGGTGTCCTCTGCTGCCATATGTCCACTGCTGCTGTATAATAAGTCCCTCACAGTGTTGCTGTGTTGTGCTGCATCAGACCAGTGGTAGTGTCCTGGCCATCAGTCATTCCAGTGACCGGGCAGTCACACTGGCAGGGGCGGATTGGGACGCCGGGACACCGGGCCAGTTCCTGGTTGGCCGGTCCCATTGTCCCCTTAGTAGGCTGACTCACCCCTCCACCTGGCCTCCGTCCACGATCGGAGCTCAGCTCCGATCAGGCAGAGCTTGGAAACGGCCCCTGCACACAGTGCACAGCAACTGCCAGTGATGCTGCAGTCCGTGCAGCACTTCCTCATACAGCAAGCTCCGGACTAGGCATGACGTCATGTAGGGGGCGTGGCCAGCACTCGGCACTGCTCTGAGTCTGCTGCAGAGAAGTGACTAAACCGACTACAGAGGCAGAAAGAGGTTCAGTAGCTCAGTGCAAGGTAAAGTACAGTAAGATGCAGTAGAAGAAGGGATGAGGGAGAGGACAGAGAGGTATATGGATTACTAATGAAAATAAAAGTGGAGTGAAAGAAAATAAATTGAGGTGGCAAAGAAAAGTATGTGATAGAGAGAGAGAGAGAGAATAAGGCAAGTAAGAGGCTCTATGTCAGGGATTAGGAAGGAAAATATGTCAGTAAGCTATTATGGAGAAAAAGGAAGATAAAATAAACGAGACTAAAGTATAAAGACTAAAGAGGCTTCAAAGAGTGTAAAGAGTCAAGAAAAGGGAACAGGTACTTGCGTGTTGTAATATAGAGGGACAGGGACTTACTTGCGGTTGTAATATAAAGTGACAGGGACTTGTGTGTTGTAATATAGAGGGACAAGTATTTACATGTTGTAATATAGAGAGACAGGTACTTGCGTGTTGTAATATAGAGGGACAGGGACTTGCGTGTTGTAATATAGAGGGACAAGTACTTGTGTGTGTTGTAATACAGAGTGACAGGGACTTGCGTGTTGTAATATAAAGGGACAGGGACTTGCATGTTGTAATATAGAGAGACAAGCACTTGTGAGTTGTAATATAGAGGGATAGGGACATGTGTATGTTGTAATACAGAGGGACAGGGACTTGTGTGTTCTAATATAGCAGGACAGGGACTTGCGGGTGTTGTAATATAGAAGGACAGGGACTTGCGTATTTTAATATAGCGGGACAAGTACTTGCGTGTGCTGTAATACAGAGGGACAGGGACTTGTGTGCTGTAATACAGAGGGACAGGGACTTGTGTGTTGTAATATAGCGGGACAGGGACTTGTGTGTTGTAATATAGCGGGACAGGGACTTGCGTGAGTTGTAATATAGCGGGACAGGGACTTGTGTGTGCTGTAATACAGAGGGACAGGGACTTGTGTGTTGTAATATAGCGGGACAGGGACTTGTGTGTTGTAATATAGCGGGACAGGGACTTGCGTGAGTTGTAATGTAGAGGGACATGGACTGTTGTACTATAGAGGGACAGGTACTTGCGTGTGTTGTAATATATAGGGACATGTACTTGGGTTTGGTAATATAAAGGGATAAGGATTTGTGTGTTTTCTAACACAGAGGGACAGGGACTTGTGTGTGTTGTAGTATAGAGGGACAGGTACTTGCGTGTTTTGTAATATAGAGGGAAAGGGATCTGTGTGCGGTATAATATAGTATGAGTATGTAGTATGAGAGCGTGGACAGATAAAAAATTAAGGAAACTAAAAAGAGAAATTTGGAGAAAGTAAAGGACGAAGAGTAAAGATAATGAGCATAATATTACTATGATAAAATAAATGAGAGACTATATAATAAGTGAAGTGGAACAAGAGTAAAGTGTAGGGCATGACAGAATGTACAAAGAAGAAAGAGGATAAAAGGTACAGATGAGACTGTGCGGTTCGGTATGATTTACCATCTGTATCCCGACATCGGCATCATGAGCGGTAGAATGCCGGCAGGGGGTCGAGCAAAACGAAGCCCCTTGCAGGCTCGGTGGCAAGCTTCAATCACCTCAGGTTCTATTCTCCCTCTATGGGTGTTGTGGACACCCATAGAAGGGGAATGATCTACTTCACTGGTATACCGGCAGCAGTATGGTGCCCCCCGCCGTCGGGATCCCGGCATCGGTATTGTGACAGTCGGGATCTCGACGAGTTAACCGCATACCACAGAATGTAACAAAAATATAGTGTAGGAGCATAAGTAATCTAGCAGAACTAAGGATTCAAGTTCAGAATATGGGATCCCTTGGATTAGTATAACTACACTGGTCAAAACAATAAATGTACCATCGTGGGTTTGCGTCGCTTGCTCCACTTTGCTTGCCACAGGTTACTGTTCCCATTAGATGTCCACGTGAATAGTGAAACTAATAGACCAGGGTTCCCATGTTCTGAACTTGAGCCAGACTAAGCAATGACCATTGATTAGGACAGTAAAGTACTGTATATAGTAAGAGTAGACAAATGCCACCATGGAAGGGTTATGTAGTAGAATTAGCATAAATGTCAGAGGCCCAACTGCAGCAAAAGATGCAAGGACAGCTGTGTCAGGCTCTATGAAGAGTATCCCACCCTCTCAACATACCCCACCACTTCAACAGACCCCGCCTCCATTAGGGCTGCTTCCAGAAATTTCCCGGGCTGGTTTTCCATCCCAATCCGCCCCTGCACACTGGTATACACTGCTGCTATATGTCCACTGCTGATGTATAATAATAATAATAATAATAATAACAACAACAAGTCCCTCACAGTGTTGCTGTGTTGTGCTGCATCAAACCAGTGGTAGTGTCCTAGCCATCAGTCATTCCAGTGACCAGGCAGTCACAATGGTATATGCTACTGCTATGTGTCCACTGCTGATGTATAATATTATTAATAACAACAAGTCCCTCACAGTGTTGCTGTGTTGTGCTACATCAGACCAGTGGTAGTGTCCTGGCCATCAGTCATTCCAGTGACCAGGGTGTCACAGTGGTATACGCTGCTGCTATATGTCCACTGCTGACGTATAATAATAATAACAAGTCCCTCACAGTGTTGCTGTGTTGTGCTGCATCAAACCAGTGGTAGTGTCCTGGCCATCAGTCATTCCAGTGACCAGGCAGTCACAGTGGTATACGCTGCTGCTATATGTCCACTGCTGATGTACAATATTAATAATAACAACAACAACTCCCTCACAGTGTTGCTGTGTTGTGCTGCATCAAACCAGTGGTAGTGTCCTGGCCATCAGTCATTCCAGTGACCATGCAGTCACAGTGGTATACGCTGCTGCTATATGTCCACTGCTGATGTATAATAATAATAACAAGTCCCTTACAGTGTTGCTGTGTTGTGCTGCATCAGACCAGTGGCAGTGTCCTGGCCATCAGTCATTCCAGTGACCAGGCAGTCACAGTGGTATACGCTGCTGCTATATGTCCACTGTTGACATATAATGTTAATAACAACAAGTCCCTCATAGTGTTGCTCTGTTGTGCTGCATCAGACCAGTGGTAGTGTCCTGGCCATCAGTCATTCCAGTGACCTGGTAGTCACAGTGGTATATGCTGCTGCTATATGTCCACTGCTGACGTATAATATTAATAACAACAAGTCCCTCACAGTGTTGCTGTGTTGTGCTGCATCGGACCAGTGATAGTGTCCTGGCCATCAGTCATTCCAGTGACCAGGCAGTCACAGTGGTATACGCTGCTGCTATATGTCCACTGCTGACGTATAATAATAATAACAAGTCCCTCACAGTGTTGCTGTGTTGTGCTGCATCAAACCAGTGGTAGTGTCCTGGCCATCAGTCATTCCAGTGACCAGGCAGTCACAGTGGTATACGCTGCTGCTATATGTCCACTGCTGATGTACAATATTAATAATAACAACAACAACTCCCTCACAGTGTTGCTGTGTTGTGCTGCATCAAACCAGTGGTAGTGTCCTGGCCATCAGTCATTCCAGTGACCATGCAGTCACAGTGGTATACGCTGCTGCTATATGTCCACTGCTGATGTATAATAATAATAACAAGTCCCTTACAGTGTTGCTGTGTTGTGCTGCATCAGACCAGTGGCAGTGTCCTGGCCATCAGTCATTCCAGTGACCAGGCAGTCACAGTGGTATACACTGCTGCTATATGTCCACTGTTGACATATAATGTTAATAACAACAAGTCCCTCATAGTGTTGCTCTGTTGTGCTGCATCAGACCAGTGGTAGTGTCCTGGCCATCAGTCATTCCAGTGACCTGGTAGTCACAGTGGTATATGCTGCTGCTATATGTCCACTGCTGACGTATAATATTAATAACAACAAGTCCCTCACAGTGTTGCTGTGTTGTGCTGCATCGGACCAGTGATAGTGTCCTGGCCATCAGTCATTCCAGTGACCAGGCAGTCACAGTGGTATACACTGCTGCTATATGTCCACTGCTGACGTATAATATTAATAATAACAACAAGTCCCTCACAGTGTTGCTGTGTTGTGCTGCATCAGAACAGTGGTAGTGTCCTGGCCATCAGCCATCAGTCATTCCTGTGCCGCATATTGTGTTATATAACTCCAGAAAAATAAAGGAGAACAAACATTTGGAGGATAAAATAGGGAAAGATCAAGAACCACTTCCTCCTAGTGCTGAAGCTGCTACCACTAGCCATGACATAGACAATGAAACGTCGTCTGTCAAGGCCAATGCTCATTGTGATAGTAGAGGACATGTAAAATCCAAAAAGCCAAAGTTCAGTAAAAAGACCCAAAAAAAGAAATATAAATGGTCTGAGGAGAAACAAAAACTTACCAATATACCATTTACGACATGGAGTGGCAATGAATGGCTGAGGCCCTGGCCTATGTTTATGACTGGTAGTTCAGCTTCACATGACGATGGAAGCCCTCATCCTCCCACTAGAAAAATTAAAAAAATTAAGCTGGAAAGAGCAAAGAAAATAACTGTGCGTTCTGAGATGGTATCACAAATTCCCAAGGAGAATCCAAGTATATCGGTGGTTGCGATGCCTGACCTTCACAACACTGGACGGGAAGAAGTATCTCCTTTCACCATTTGCACGCCCCCTGCAAGTGCTGGAAGGAGCACCCAAAGTCCAGTTCCTGATACTGAAATTGAAGATGTCACCGTTGAAGTACACCAGGATTAGGATATGGGTGTTGCTAGCGCTGAGGAGGAAGTTGACGATGAGGATTCTGATGGCGATGTGGTTTGTTTAAGTCAGGCACCAGAGGAGACAGCTGTTGTCCATGGGATGAAGAAGCCCATTGTGATGCCTGGGCAAACTACCAAAAAAGCCACCTCTTTGGTGTGGAATTATTTCTCCACAAATCCGGACAACAGGTGTCAAGCCATCTGTTGCCTCTGTCAATCTGTAATAAGTAGGGGTAAGGATGTTAACCACCTAGGAACATCCTCCCTCATATGTCACCTGCTGCGCATTCATCAGAAGTCAGTGTCAAATTGTGAACTTTTGGTAAGAGCGTAAGCAGTCCACTGACACCTAAATCCCTTCTTCCTCTTGTACCCAAGCTCCTGCAAGCCACACCACCAACTCCCTCAATGTCAACTTCCTCCTCAGTCAGGAATGTCAGTAGTACTGCAGGCCATGTCACTGTCAAAACTGAGGAGTCCTCTCCTAACCGGAATTCCTCCGGAGGATCCTTGAATGGTACACCTGCCTGTCCTCTCCTAACCGGGACTCCTCTGGAGGATCCTTGAGTTGTACGCCTGCTGTTGCTGCTGCTGCTGCTGCTGTTGTTGCTGCTGGGAGTCGATCATCATCCCAGAGGGGAAGTCGGAAGACCACTTGTGCTACTTCCAGTAAGCAATTGACTGTCCAACAGTCCTTTGTGAGGCAGATGAAATATGACAGCAGTTATCCAGTTGCAAAGCGGATAACTGAGGCCTTCACACTTATGTTTATGTTAGACGTGTGTCCGGTATCCGCTGTCGAAGTCAAAAAAATATTACATAAAGAGAACATACAAGCTCTAAACACATATAAGTCGCTATACTTGCAAATATGCGCAGCGAGCACAGGTAACACACGCATTTACATGGACATGACACAGAGATGGATTCGACACTTATTTCATACAGTACATAATTGTGGTGATATCAAGCACCAGACATCATGATGATTTAAAATTATATATATATTGAAGTAATGTCATGTATGTGTATTATTTGAACGAAACCAAATAGACCGGTCATGTTTACTATTGAGGCAACCAGATTGATGTGTAGATTCATTTGATACTTGTTGTGAAGTTGTGGGACATTGCAGCGGATAGTTATGATTACATGTATAAAAGCCCTTTGGATGTCTTCAAGGCTGAACCTGATCAGCATATACAAAGAGAATAGTGACTCATCATGAACCCCTCCCCCAGAAACTAGATAACACATTGATCACAAAGGAGCTCACTGGCTTTTTGGTCTCAGACGATGATGGAGTACTTGCATGATTTTACAGAGAGAGAGAGAGAGTCATATGGAGGGACAAATTTATATGAGAAAGATATGGTATTGTATCGCTGGCCTGTAGCTAAAACTGTATGTAATGGCATGTAATTGTATGTATCTATGTTTTAACTGCTTACTGTGTGAGTGTAACCATGTAACTATAGGTATACTGTACTTTGTAATATATATTGAATCCATATCCTTTTTAATAACAAATATATACATCAATGAGCTTTGGAACTCAGATTATGTGTGGGTGTATTGTTTTCTCTTATGGGATACAGTGTTTTGCGATGTACAGCGCACTTTTATCATATATGGTAATAAGATGCGCCTGGCGTCTGCAATATATATTAGAGCGGGCATTTTAAATATTTGTGAGAAATCAATTTGGCATTCTTAGATGGGGGCTGGTCAGCGATATCACGTTCTTAATGATGCACTGTACATTATAAACGCGACGCTGTGGTCGATCAGCTTGTGATGGACGCATCATAAAAGCTGAGAAAATCATCATATCCGTGTGTATTGTTGTGTTATTAGTAAGACGCTGATATGAAATTCAAGGGACAATGCGTTTCTCATAATATTTAAGATGCAAAAATTTATTTTTATTGTTGCAAAACAAGGTTAAAATAAGTCATATTGAGTTTGATTCAGTTTGGATTGCTTATCTGTTAAGTAGGGTTAAAAGTACATTTAAAAGTTGCTGCATAGCCTTGATATAGTTTTTATTTTTAACTCAGGCCTAAAATAACTTCTGGTGCTTGTATGATGTGTGATTTCTTTGTGACAAAGGAAGCCGCATGGTCTGTCCTCCATTTTGGACTAACCACATGGCCTGTCCACCATTTTGTGTAATCCTCATGGATGTGGAAGGGGGAGGAGCAGCGGCCATCTTTGGGAAGGTAATTTTCTAAGTGGCTGATTTTCACTGCTCAGAATAATCAGCTCTCCTTGGTCACATCAAACACCATTTATGAGTTACCAATGCATTTATTTAACCCATGCCATAGTCAATTACAAATAGTTTCAGCTGGGCCTAGTGAGAGTTAAGAGATGAATACTTGATGTAAGAATTACACACAGATATAAAAGAAAAAAAGAAAAAAGTTTTTTTTTCTTTTACCTCTAGGATTTAGTAACTTGCTAGTTTAGGATAGCCATTGAAATCTTAATTAACCTGTCCCACTACCTTCTTGAACAGGCATATGAACCTCTGTTGATATGCAAATTAGAAGCACTGAATGGGTAAATGAGTCTCATAGGAGACCAGTGAATGGTACATATATATAATTATTATAACTATGTGTATATTTATATCAGTGTATGTTCTGCAAGATAGCTATCCAATCTGAATCATACAGATGTAGCCACCTTTATCTTGAGTGGCCGCGGCGGTTGTCCCGTTCGACCATACGCAGCGTACTGTGGCGTAGCGAGGCGCGCCTAGCCACAGAGAGGCTATCTAATCGCACGGAGACAGACATTTGACGTTTGGCGTTACCTTTACGTGTAATACCTGCGATCAGCCACCAGATGTCGCTTTTTACAATCACCACTGCGCATGCGTGTGGTCTCCCGTAAAATACAATACTGACATACATAATAAGGACTACTTTACTAATGCGTCTCATTACGCTGCATACAGCAAATACTGTACTCATTACGCTGCATTATTTAATACAGTACTGTATATACAGTACGACACCGACGCAAATACAGTAGTACAGCATACAGTATATGAGGAAATTCAGGTCCTGTGCAATGCACAAACGCTGAAGATCTACAGTACTGTTTTGCTTAGTTGGTAGCGTCAGAATACACTCATTTCATTCACGCTGTTTGGGTGCATTTAGCGTAAAGAATCGCTCCTGCAGATGTACTTTGATTTATGTGAAACCTGTGTGCATCCTTCCATTGACTGTCTTACAATGTAAATAAAATAATACAGTGCATTATTACAGAAAAAAAAAAAAAAAGAAAGAAAGCACATCATGTCTCGAACCCTGGACCCCCAGTGAGGGAGGTGGGAGCCTTCACCCCTAGCCCACGATGCCTCATGAGAGATTTCTAATTTCATGTGTGAAAGTACTGCAAACAGCGCCCGGCCCTCGCCCCATTGCTGTTGGTTTATGCCTTAGAGGACTCGGACGCTCGCATTTGTAAAGCACGGTGTTTTCCTCCGCCTCCTGCTAGCCTGTTGCCCTTCCCCCATGGGAGCCTGCACAGATCATGCAGTAGACAGGGAGGGAATGCAGGTCATGTGCAATACACAAACGCCCACTGTAGTACTATTTTGCTCACTTACAGTACCGTACTGTAGGTTGCATTTAGCGTAAAGAATCGCTCCTGCAGATGTACTTTGATTTATGTGAAACCTGTGTGCATCCTTCCATTGGATGTACTGTATTGGAGAGAAAAAAAAAATGTTAAAGTGAATGTCACGGGAACACATTAAAAATAA
Source organism: Pseudophryne corroboree (assembly GCF_028390025.1). Taxonomy (NCBI): domain Eukaryota; kingdom Metazoa; phylum Chordata; class Amphibia; order Anura; family Myobatrachidae; genus Pseudophryne; species Pseudophryne corroboree. Next base: position 379,426,276 of record NC_086444.1, on the reverse strand, counting down.
GGTTGGCACTTCCTTCCCATTGGTGTTGGTTTACAGTATGCCGTAGTGTACTCGGACGCTCATGTACTGTAATTGCATTTCAAAGGCACAGTATTTTCCATCGTCTCCCCCCTACCCCCATCGCCCTTCCCCCCTGGGGGCCTGCACAGGGAGGAAATTCAGGTCCTGTGCAATGCACAAACGCTGAAGATCTACAGTACTGTTTTGCTTAGTTGGTAGCGTCAGAATACACTCATTTCATTCACGCTGTTTGGGTGCATTTAGCGTAAAGAATCGCTCCTGCAGATGTACTTTGATTTATGTGAAACCTGTGTGCATCCTTCCATTGACTGTCTTACAATGTAAATAAAATAATACAGTGCATTATTACAGAAAAAAAAAAAAAAAAGAAAGAAAGCACATCATGTCTCGAACCCTGGACCCCCAGTGAGGGAGGTGGGAGCCTTCACCCCTAGCCCACGATGCCTCATGAGAGATTTCTAATTTCATGTGTGAAAGTACTGCAAACAGCGCCCGGCCCTCGCCCCATTGCTGTTGGTTTATGCCTTAGAGGACTCGGACGCTCGCATTTGTAAAGCACGGTGTTTTCCTCCGCCTCCTGCTAGCCTGTTGCCCTTCCCCCATGGGAGCCTGCACAGATCATGCAGTAGACAGGGAGGGAATGCAGGTCATGTGCAATACACAAACGCCCACTGTAGTACTATTTTGCTCACTTACAGTACCGTACTGTAGGTTGCATTTAGCGTAAAGAATCGCTCCTGCAGATGTACTTTGATTTATGTGAAACCTGTGTGCATCCTTCCATTGGATGTACTGTATTGGAGAGAAAAAAAAAAATGTTAAAGTGAATGTCACGGGAACACATTAAAAATAAGGTTGGCACTTCCTTCCCATTGGTGTTGGTTTACAGTATGCCGTAGTGTACTCGGACGCTCATGTACTGTAATTGCATTTCAAAGGCACAGTATTTTCCATCGTCTCCCCCCTACCCCCATCGCCCTTCCCCCCTGGGGGCCTGCACAGGGAGGAAATTCAGGTCCTGTGCAATGCACAAACGCTGAAGATCTACAGTACTGTTTTGCTTAGTTGGTAGCGTCAGAATACACTCATTTCATTCACGCTGTTTGGGTGCATTTAGCGTAAAGAATCGCTCCTGCAGATGTACTTTGATTTATGTGAAACCTGTGTGCATCCTTCCATTGACTGTCTTACAATGTAAATAAAATAATACAGTGCATTATTACAGAAAAAAAAAAAAAAAGAAAGAAAGCACATCATGTCTCGAACCCTGGACCCCCAGTGAGGGAGGTGGGAGCCTTCACCCCTAGCCCACGACGCCTCATGAGAGATTTCCAATTTCATGTGTGAAAGTACTGCAAACAGCGCCCGGCCCCCGCCCCATTGCTGTTGGTTTATGCCTTAGAGGACTCGGACGCTCGCATTTGTAAAGCACGGTGTTTTCCTCCGCCTTCTGCTAGTCCTCCATTCCCATTATGCATTAGCGAACTCAGACGCTCATATATTTTAAAAGCACGGTGTTTATACATTGTACTGTACATTCTTCCTTTTACACAATTACTGTAGTTGCGTCTCCATACACATACAGTACTGTACTCCATACTTTTTCCACCGCCTCCCGTTACGCCTACAGTATTGCCAGAGCTGTAGATCAATCCGCCGCTATACTGTACGATCGAAAGTACTGGATTAGTGGAGCATTAGCCACACAGTGGTGGAGATGTGTAATGCATGATGAGTATCTAGATCGTCTCAACGCGCCTGCCTGTGATTAAACTCAGCTATCGCCTTAGCGTGGCTAAACGCCCGTCTCGGCGGAGAAACAGTCAAGATAAAGGTGGCTACATCTGTATCATTTAAATTATTGATTATTGCTAGAGTCATTATAGATCTGTGTGAAATAGGATACATTTGTTGCTATATAGGTAAAACTAAAATAAATGTCTAAGGAAGTAAGTATAAAGACACAAAAGCAGGTCTGCATAAAAGTTTATACAGAACAAGTTGTGTCTAGTGTGCAATAGTAGTTAGTATTGCTCACATTTATAGAAGCTGTGTGATTTGTTTTATTGCGGACGCAGGGTTTTGTACACATGTCTCGGACAAAGTAAACGACTGCGCACGCAGCGTAAGGGACATGCACGGTCGCGTGTTTGCGCAAAGTGCGTAAGAATGCGGGCGCTAAGTACAAATTATACAATAGTGTCGTTTAGTTCAAAGGTGGAATAGTAGACATTTAATACAATAGCACATAACTATCAGATTTCAAAAGCAGGTTACTCTAAATTTAGTTTAAAAACTGTATTGCCTCTGGGGTAAAGCTGCCTATCTCAATGAATCAAAATTTTCTGTACAGAAAAGACAAAGTGTACTTGAGCGAGCGAACGTAGGAGTGAGTGGAACTGAACCCCGGAAGTCGGGTCCCGTGGTACATCAAGTAAGAGGAGGCTTGGTGGCGTGAAGTGGCTGACTGACGTTAATATAGATTGAAATACGCAAATCGTGAGGTGATTTGTAGAGGAGCGTGATAGTGCATTGTATTGCGAAGTATTGAAGTAAAAAGGTTTTTTTGGTATTACGCTCCGGACTAAGGGTTCCAGTTTGTACAACAACCCGTGTTTGTACGGCAGATAGGTAACAAGTACCTATATGCTGTGCGATTGGACCGCGCATTTGTGGGTGCGATATATATAGCGCAACTGGATACCCCTTTACGAGCTTTTGCATAAAATCGCGGTATCATTAGCGCTGTATAGAGCATACGCAAGTGTGATTTGTGTATAGGTGTATAGGGAGTTTTCGCTGGTCTCTCTCAGGAAATTCTCCAGCGGCAGATATTCACTGGAATAGGTAAGTCACTCCTAAACACTTCCAGTGAATAGAAACCAGTTAGGGCCTCGCTGGGTACGCGGTGGTCACTATTGGAGTGAGTCGTGGTACTCAGTGGAGAAGGAGCGAGTGAAAGCGTTGGGTGTCTTTCACCGTCTATCTGCGGTGTGCATTGGGGATTACGTTTATTGGCAAAAAGTCCGCGATGGGATCCAATTGCACAAGCAGTGGGCGTTTGGTAACTAGGGTTCAGGTTGAGATGCCGCGGCCCAGGGGGTCAGCGAGGTTTATTATGTGTGAAAAATATGGTTCACACATGGAGGCTTTTTGCAATGAATGGGTATGTATGACTGACAAAGATAGGGTACCATTCCCTAAGGTGAGCAGCTTTGAACCAGAGGTATTGCAGAACTTAAGGATAAGACTATGTCTGATAAAATCCCGAAAACAAAGGGTCAGACATACAAATTGTTTAAACCTGTGACAGCAAGAGGGGTTGGGGAGTTTGATCCTAAGGTATTGCAGGTGGTATGTCTAACCAAAGTCATATAAGACAAGAATGGAAATATAAGAACTGTTTGAACTTGTAGCAACAATAAATAAGTAGGGGGAAAAAAGAGAATGCAAGTACACCGCCTTATGTAGATGTGGAAGCAGTTACGGCCAGCATACAAACTATAGAAAATAATAAAAATATGAAAAATATTACTGTAACCTATACATGTACTAATGAATGTTGAAGTTTTATTTAGGAGAAGAAGGTGACCTGATTGTTTTCAGCCATTTCTCATGCACCCAGAGGAGTATCCAACCGGTAAAAGAAGAGCAGTAGCCTGTGGGGGAAGTGGCTGAGACCAGTGGAACAGGTAAGTATGGTATCATTCGTGTACATATATAGTAAAAAAAAAAACCAAAAAATCAAGAAAGTAACGTCAGAAATGGAGAAAAAAAACCTGTCTGCACATTTAGTATTTGCCAGTAGGGAAGCGGGCAGAGACAAGGTAACCCCAGGGTATTTCTTTCAGTTACCATATAAGAAGTATTCATTCCTAGTAATGCCCCTAGTAAAGATGAGCTTGGAAATGTTTGTTGGACCATGTACAGACCCTTAATACGGGATGAGAAGGATTGAATGAAATACTTCGAATGACCTAGAAGCTTGTTAAACTTTTTTTTGTTTTTGTCTTTTGCAGAAATAGAAAACTCTCCATCTGGATAAGATCACTGGTAACACTAATTCGGCAAATGGGAGGTGGCTGTCTCTGTGCAAATGGACGGGCTCAATAAGGCATTGAGTGTCAGGGTGCAGACTTCTTTGCAAAATTGGAAAGGGGTCACAGTAGCTAATTTTAGATAGTGTGCTATTGAACATCACAAGAATAGTGTTAGGCGCAGAGAACAACAGGTGGAGAGGTTGAGGACGGTAAGTATACTGGCACATACAGGAAAGACCCATCAGTCCAAACACCAAATCCCTAATGGTCAATAATATGTTACACTTGTAGGAAGGAAGGGCATTTTGCCAGAGATTGTAGGAGTAGTAGGACACATAGTCAATATAGTCAATATAGATCCCCTAGACAGAAAACACAAGCCACATTATTAAACACATAGACGGGACCAAGGGACATATAGTAAGGAATCATAAGCCATATAGAAAACACAGATTCGGCTAATGAGAAGAACAAAATAAATGCAACATTACCCTTTGACAAAACTTGAAGACTAATGTCGCATTCTACTGTTCTAGATGCATGTCCATCACAGGTAGAGGAAATTATCTCACAGATACCGGGTTCCCTATGAACTTCGGATGGACAGGACACTGGATTGATGGCTGGGATAGTCCCAGTAGAGCTAAGACACACAGAATTTTTTTTTAAGGGGAGTAGACCAAGTAGAGAATCACTTCCCCATAGTGCCCAATCCAGTTGTCAAATTTTTATAAAATCTTCTCCACCTCTACAAACTCATCTGTCACCAACCTCTATTCTGTTTCTCTACAGTTTCCTCTTCATCTTTTGAGTTCACACAGGGTGGTACAATACATGGACCCAAGAACAGTTCAAACTCCACATGCCTAGGTCCTTCAGAGTTCTGCCAAAACCCAGTATATCTCAACAGCACGATGACACCAGTATTACTGCAGTGTGCCTTGTCATGCACAAAGGGTGGAGAATGGGAATACTGGTGAAGGGAAATTTTGTATAGACACTGATATGTCTGTTGGTGAATGGCAAACCTGACATTTTCTTTTTCATTTTCTTCTTCCTTCTCTCCTCTAGAGATGTTTCTTTTTTCTTTTTTTTTCTTTTTGAGTTATGCTCATGGTACTCTACATTGCACACACACGATAGTTAAATTAAGATACAAAAATTTGTGTTCCCTGCAGGAAGAGGCAGTCTGGAGGACAAAGGGGTATGGCCAGGAGTCCTCAGGACTGTGGGCAGGTGGACACGGTAAGCCAGTAGCCCCCAGAGCATACCTTCCAAGTCTAGCTGAGGTGGCACACGATCTGACTCATCTAGGCAAAGAGGGTAGGTGCAGGCTGATGAGAGCCTACTGGTGTGCGCCAGGATTCTATTCTCATGCAGGTAAAGAGAGCAATGTCCTGCTTTGCTTGCTTGAGGAAGAATATTGGTAAAGCAATACCAACAGAGCCATCCCATATCCCTCCTGCAGATGGATCTTTTCAGGAAATACAAATCGACTTCGTACAGTCAACACCCTTTAGGAATTATTGTTATGTATTGGTGTGCACTGATGTTTTCTCAAGCTGGGTAGAGGCATTTCCTGCCACCACGGATGCTGCTGTGTTTACCGCAAAGAAAAATTGCGCAGAAATTTGTGTGTAGATAATGGTACCCCTAGAAGTAGGAGCAAAGCTTGAAATTGTACTATTGTGATCATAGATACTGCCACTAGTATTATGTAGCTTCGGAACCACTCCCAGATCTTCACTCGACGAATCACACTCTTCGAAATTTGTTTTTGTTTTGGTATTTGTTAGTGATGAGCGGGTTCGGTTCCTCGGAATCCGAACCCCGCCGAACTTCACCCATTTTACACGGGTCCGAGGCATACTCGGATACTCCAGTATTGCTCGGTTAACCCGAGCACGCCCGAACGTCATCATCCCGCTGTCGGATTCTCACGAGATTCGGATTCTATATAAGGAGCCGCGCGTCGCCGCCATTTTTCACTCGTGCATTGGAAATGATAGTGAGAGGACGTGGCTCTCACTTTGTTTCAGAACTTTCAGGGGGCTGCAAATATCTTTATTCTGGGTACCAGCAGTATAGTAGGAGGAGTAGTGCAGAGTTTTGCTGACCAGTGACCACCAGTATTATACGTTCTCTGCCTGAAAAACGCTCCATATCTGTGCTCAGTGTGCTGCATATATCTGTGCTCACACTACTTTATTGTGGGGACTGGGGACCAGCAGTATTATATAGGAGGAGTACAGTGCAGAGTTATGCAGACCAGTGACCACCAGTATTATACGTTCTCTGCCTGAAAAATGCTCCATATCTGTGCTCAGTGTGCTGCATATATCTGTGCTCACACTGCTTTATTGTGGGGACTGGGGACCAGCAGTATTATATAGGAGGAGTACAGTGCAGAGTTTTGCTGACCAGTGACCACCAGTATTATACGTTCTCTGCTTGAAAAATGCTCCATATCTGTGCTCAGTGTGCTGCATATATCTGTGCTCACACTGCTTTATTGTGGGGACTGGGGACCAGCAGTATTATATAGGAGGAGTACAGTGCAGAGTTTTGCTAACCAAAGACCACCAGTATTATACGTTCTCTGCCTGAAAAACGCTCCATATCTGTGCTGCATTGTAGTATATAGTAGGAGTAAAGTGCATAATTTTGCTGACCACCAATATATAATATATAGGAGTACGGTACAGAAGGCCACTGCTCTACCTACCTCTGTGTCGTCAAGTATACTATCCATCCATACATGTGGTGCATTTCAGTTTTGCACAGTTTGCTGACCACCAGTATATAATATATAGCAGTACGGTACAGGAGGCCACTGCTCTACCTACCTCTGTGTCGTCAAGTATACTATCCATCCATACCTGTGGTGCATTTCAGTTTTGCACAGTTTGCTGATCACCAGTATATAATATATAGCAGTACGGTACAGTAGGCCACTGCTCTACCTACCTCTGTGTCATCAAGTATACTATCCATCCATACCTGTGGTACATTTCAGTTGTGCGCAGTATATATAGTAGTAGGCCATTGCTATTGATACTGGCATATAATTCCACAGAACAAAAATGTGGAGGGTAAAATAGGGAAAGATCAAGATCCACTTCCACCTCGTGCTGAAGCTGCTGCCACTAGTCATGGCCGAGATGATGAAATGCCATCAACGTCGTCTGCCAAGGCCGATGCCCAATGTCATAGTACAGAGCATGTAAAATCCAAAACACAAAAGTTCAGTAAAATGACCCAAAAATTAAAAGCGTCTGAGGAGAAGCGTAAACTTGCCAATATGCCATTTACGACACGGAGTGGCAAGGAACGGCTGAGGGCCTGGCCTATGTTCATGGCTAGTGGTTCAGCTTCACATGAGGATGGAAGCACTCATCCTCTCGCTAGAAAAATTAAAAGACTTAAGCTGGCAAAAGCACAGCAAAGAACTGTGCGTTCTTCTAAATCACAAATCCCCAAGGAGAGTCCAATTGTGTCGGCTGCGATGCCTGACCTTCCCAACACTGGACGGGAAGAGGTGGCGCCTTCCACCATTTGCACTCCCCCTGCAAGTGCTGGAAGGAGCACCCGCAGTCCAGTTCCTGATAGTCAAATTGAAGATGTCACTGTTGAAGTACACCAGGATGAGGATATGGGTGTTGCTGGCACTGAGGAGGAAATTGACAAGGAGGATTCTGATGGTGAGGTGGTTTGTTTAAGTCAGGCACCCGGGGAGACACCTGTTGTCCATGGGACGAATATGGCCATTGACATGCCTGGTCAAATTACAAAAAAAATCACCTCTTCGGTGTGGAAATATTTTAACACAAATGCGGACAACAGGTGTCAAGCCGTGTGTTGCCTTTGTCAAGCTGTAATAAGTAGGGGTAAGGACGTTAACCACATCGGAACATCCTTCCTTATACGTCACCTGCAGCGCATTCATCATAAGTCAGTGACAAGTTCAAAAACTTTGGATGACAGCGGAAGCAGTCCACTGACCACTAAATCCCTTCCTCTTGTAACCAAGCTCCTGCAAACCACACCACCAACTCCCTCAGTGTCAATTTCCTCCTTACACAGGAAAGCCAATAGTCCTGCAGGCCATGTCACTGTCAAGTCTGACAAGTCCTCTCCTGCCTGGGATTACTCCGATGCATCCTTGAGTGTAATGCCTATTGCTGCTGGCGCTGCTGTTGCTGCTGGGAGTCGATCGTCATCCGAGAGGGGAAGTCGGAAGACCACTTGTACTACTTCCAGTAAGCAATTGACTGTCCAACAGTCCTTTGCGAGGAAGATGAAATATCACAGCAGTCATCCTGCTGCAAAGCGGATAACTCAGGCCTTGGCAGCCTGGGCGGTGAGAAACGTGTTTCCGTTATCCACCGTTAATTCACAGGCAACTAGAGACTTGATTGTGGTACTGTGTCCCCGGTACCAAATACCATCTAGGTTCCATTTCTCTAGGCAGGCGATACCGAAAATTTACACAGACCTCAGAAAAAGAGTCACCAGTGTCCTAAAAAATGCAGTTGTACCCAATGTCCACTTAACCATGGACATGTGGACAAGTGGAGCAGGGCAGACTCAGGACTATATGACTGTGACAGCCCACTGGGTAGATGTATTGCCTCCCGCAGCAAGAACAGCAGCGGCGGCACCAGTAGCAGCATCTCGCAAACGCCAACTCGTTCCAAGGCAGGCTACGCTTTGTATCACCGCTTTCCAGAAGAGGCACACAGCTGACAACCTCTTATGGAAACTGAGGAACATCATCACAGAATGACTTACACCAAATGGACTCTCCTGGGGATTTGTGACATCGGACAACGCCAGCAATATTGTGCGTGCATTACATCTGGGCAAATTCCAGCACGTCCCATGTTTTTTTTTTTTTATTCTTTATTTTCATTTTGCAATATAGAACATTTTCCAAATATGTCAACAAACATATCAAAAGTAGAACATAGACAACAGTCTCGTATCTTATCAACTGTAGTTATAAAACATCAGTAAATGGTTGCGAAAAGGAAAGATTAACAGATTCCTATATATTATCTCAAACTGTGTACCGTTCAGCAGAAGTCACAGAATCTGAAATAAAGAGCAACCCCGTAACAATATCGCTTAGTAACACAGTATTTAAACAAAGTGTGAGGTAGTAAACATTTGGAAACAAACAAAGAGAGGAGGACAAGGGGAAGAAGGGAAAAGGGAGAAGAGGAATTGGGGGGGGGGAGTATATAGGCCACAAACGTAAAACATTTAGAGGGCACTGTGGGGGCCCCAACAACCTCCATCATTAGTGTGTATTCAGGGTGCATAGTCAGCATAGGTCTTAGTGGTTTTAAAGTCAATCCAAAGAAACCAGGTAGCTATATAGTCTGAGTGTTTATCTAAGGCGTCAGAATAAACATCTTCCATATGCATGTAAAAATCAATGCGTTGGAACCATTCCCATATTGTCAGTGGGTTGGTGGATCTCCAATGCACCTGGAGTACAGCTCTTGCCGCGTTATTTAAGTGCTTAAGGAGGGACTTCTTGTAGCAGGAAAGGGGTATATCTGAATGTGATAATAGCCAAAAGTCGGGACCCGGTGGAACTGGGCCTCCCAAAATCTTTGTTGATAGATCCATAATTGTATTCCAAAATGGGGCAATTGACGGGCAGTCCCACCATATGTGGATCAGTGTTCCAGTATCCCTACTACATCGCCAGCATAGAGGGGAAACTGAGGGGTAAAATTTATGTAGAAGAGACGGGCATCTATACCATCTCGTCAGCAATTTGTATTGTGTTTCCACAACGTCTAGGCTAGTGGAGCATTGTGCCATAACCCTGCAGTGTGTGTCCCATTGGATCTTGATTCCCCAATGTATTAAATCTTTATCCCAGGCGTCACAAAAAGAAGGGGCCGTAGGAAAGGAACCCTGTTGAAGAATCTTGTAGATACCCGACACTACATGTGAGGGGGCTATCTCTTGACTGCACATGGACTCAAAGGGAGTGAGAGCCTTATAAAGGTCTATCGCCTCTCGCTGTGAGGTAACAAAGTGGTGTACCTGAAGGTAGAACCAATAATCTTTAGCGGGTATATCGCCCGTTTTCTGTATTTCAGAGAACGTTTTGAGTTTGCCATGTGCAAGCAAGTGAATTACCCTAGTTACACCCGCCTCCTCCCATCTAGAAGCAATCTTATTAGACCTTCCCGGGGGGAATATCGGGTTGTCGAAAATAGGCATAAGGGATGTTCGTTTAGATGAGATTCCCATCTTGTAGCGAAGCGTCCGCCATAAAGCTAATGTGGGCCCCACAGTGGGATGTGATAAGCGACCAACTCTAGGGGACCAGGGCACTGCCTGTAGGTTAAGATTGGTGGAAGAAGACTCCAGGTCAACCCACTGCTTCCTATGGGAAGTGGGGCGTGACCAGTCCACAACTCTATGTAATAGTGTGGCATGGTAGTATGTAGTAATCATAGGTAATTGTTGTCCGCCTTGAGATTTCAGCCTAGATAAATGGCTATGCTTGAACCTAGGCTTCCGACCGCCCCAAATTAAATGGCTTATCGCCTTGTGTGCTTCAGCTAAGAATTGAGGGGGAAGTTTCAAAGGGATGGTTTGAAAAAGGTATAGCAACCTGGGGAGAACGTTCATCTTCACTATATTTATACGGCCTAGCCATGAGAACCTCTGCGTGAGCCAGTGCCTCATCTCCTGTCTCAGTTTGCGAAGTAGAGGGGTATGATTAATATTAGCTATAGTGGTGAGTGCCGATGAGATTTGAATTCCTAAATATGTGATATGGGATTTTTGCCATGTAAATTGGAATGATTGCGACAAGAGGGATGCCGTGGCAGGTGGGAGCGTGACATTCATTGCCATGGATTTCGAATAATTAATTTTAAAGTTCATGTATGGGGGGTATACCGCACAGGGGAATAATAAAGTATAGAGCGGATAATGTAATTACCAAAATAAGACGGTGTGCAAAGAAAACCACTGTTTTCTAGTTGGTCTTAGATTTGGTGGTGCACCCTGAGTCAGTAATGAAACATGCAAAGGGGAAGGAGAAAAGAAGACTCTTTTGTGGGCGCACTCTTATTTTTCTTGAAATCTCAAAATGAAGCAATGAGTATTATAAAAATATAATTTTATTAACAATATCAGTAAAATGATTAATTAGTAGTTGGATATACAAACAAAGAAATAAAGGGGGAAAAGAGAAAACAAAAAGAAACTGGAACGAATGATATAGGCGTAAATGCTTGGTGAACGTTCCAGTGCTGTCCGGGTTTCAGACACATAGATTTTCCACAGCTAACTGCCTGATAATATAATCCTGAACTGAAACAAGTCGATAGGCAGCTCCTCAATGATGATAATGGTTATGATTACTGGCCACTTGTATTAGGAAAGAGAATAGAAAAGACTGAATAGATAAGATGAATCTGCTGTCAGTGTTAGACGCTGAGCATGGTCGTCCCAATCTTCTACTGAACTGAGTATTCCTCAATAGTCTCCCACTTGAGTACTAACTCAGCCCAACACTGCTTAGCTTCCAAGATCGGAAGGATTCGGGCGTTGCCAGTGTGGTATGAAAGTAGAAAGTATATCCAATGTTGGTGGGCTCTGGAATCACTGATGAGAGTTCACGAAAATTGTAGTAAGAATAGGATAGTTGATAGATGGGAGAAGAAAATAGGGGATCTGCTGCCAATGTTAGACAGGGACGGATGCCCCTGAATCAATGGTGAGAGTCCTGAAAATAGGTAAATATAGGAAAGAAATAATGGAGATATGAGGAAAGGAAATTGAAACTAAATTGCTCTAATTAGCAACCTGTAGTGGGTTAAGGCTGAACACTATGACATTAGTGAAATATTTCTTGGTAATTGCACCTGAAGAGATCGTCAAAATAAATACTTCATTTTTGAACGAATATAGTAAAGATATGAAGAGAATAAATTTGAGCTAGATTGCTCTGTATAGCAACCTGTAATGAATTAAGGCTGAACACTAAAACATTGGTAAGGTGAGTGAAAATTTCTAGGTAATTGCACCTGAAAAAGTTATCAAAATGTATACCTCAAAAATGAAAACAAGCAGATGTCCTTTTGTTTTCCAACAAAATAGAGAAGATGGTTAGAAAGTGGCTAATTTATAATCTAATACTATAAACAATAGTGAAATGTAACTGATGAAAAAACCAAAAGTAGCTAAGTACATTCTCTATAATAATTGTAACAAGAGAGAAGTCTCTGAATAGCTGATAATTCAAATTAAATGAACAAGCTGTCAAAAAAAAGCATCAATTAACGGGATAAGGGAAATATGGTTATAATTAACCTTGGTTACAATTAACCCGTGCCATATAATGTTTGACAGAACAATGAATATAAAGAGATCATTTAAAAAAAGAAGCTAATGGTCGCGATGGACCAGATATGGTGTATTATGCAGCAATGTTGGTTTAAGTGTGTAGTTCGGGTAATATATAAAGATATTACCCGAGTCCAAGGTGAATGAGTCCTGCGCCGTGCTTCTGGAGCGAGACAGGGATTAGGTGCAGACAGGAGACGTCCGTGAAGCGGGTCCGTCACTGGGAGACGCTAGATCAAGGTGGGACGCTGAGCAGATGGAAAACGTCCGTGGAGAGGTCCGACGTTGTAATGCCGTGTGGCCGCTGTGCTGAATAATGCACGGTTAGTCCAAGTCTGTACGGGATGTCTTTAGGATGCGGTGTCAGATGTCCCGTAGTGAGAGCGCATGGCGGACAGGAAGAGTTGGGTGAATGCTGGTCCTGGATAGGACGTGGCTGAACGGAGCTGAGGCAGGCTGAGGATGGCTGTGTCCCCGGACAGGGGTGTGTGGAAGACGCGTTTCGCCCGTTCACCGGGCTTGGTCACTTCCTGATACATTGCAGGCTCCTGCGGGCTTTATTATGAAAAGGCTGGCCGTTATCCAGTCAATAAGGGGGTGTGTCATCCCATATTGAGATTGTTGCGAGGCTGTATTCACTCTTGAAATTAATGGTATGCCATTCTTATTGTCTTACAATCTGGAGCCCATTCACGAGCATAAAAAATAAAACAAAATAAGCAAATTAGTGTCTTTTTTGTATTCAGTAAAAACTGAGAATTATAACGATAACTTTAATAATTTAATGACAGTATGCTGGACCCGCATGTGCAATATATAAAAAAAAAAAAAAAAGGGAGACATGCATGTATATTGCCATGTCAGTAAGGTGATTCTGATTAATTGATATAAATTAGATTAGTTTAAATATATTAAGGTAGCAAAGTAGCTGAAGAGAGGGAAGGGGAATGGGTAGCCAGAGATGAAAAAAGCACAGCGACTGGCAAGACGGGGACAAAAAAAGGGGGGGGGGGGGCGTCTGACATGATACGTATTGAATGAGAGCTCAAACTGTGTTATTGCTCTGTGGTGTCGAATATCTAGGTTGTAATAAATTATTAAGATGGAAATATATGGTAATGATTTTTTAAGGCCAGGGTGTACGAAATAAATAGGTACGTGCGTAAATAAATGAGTGGAAGATGGCAGTATGGGGAGAAGGGGAAAGAAAGGGGAAAGGCAGTGAAGGTGGCTAGTGTGGAGGAAAACAAGGTAAAGGGATTGGTTGAATTATTATAGAGAATGTACTTAGCTACTTTTGGTTTTTTCATCAGTTACATTTCACTATTGTTTATAGTATTAGATTATAAATTAGCCACTTTCTAACCATCTTCTCTATTTTGTTGGAAAACAAAAGGACATCTGCTTGTTTTCATTTTTGAGGTATACATTTTGATAACTTTTTCAGGTGCAATTACCTAGAAATTTTCACTCACCTTACCAATGTTTTAGTGTTCAGCCTTAATTCATTACAGGTTGCTATACAGAGCAATCTAGCTCAAATTTATTCTCTTCATATCTTTACTATATTCGTTCAAAAATGAAGTATTTATTTTGACGATCTCTTCAGGTGCAATTACCAAGAAATATTTCACTAATGTCATAGTGTTCAGCCTTAACCCACTACAGGTTGCTAATTAGAGCAATTTAGTTTCAATTTCCTTTCCTCATATCTCCATTATTTCTTTCCTATATTTACCTATTTTCAGGACTCTCACCATTGATTCAGGGGCATCCGTCCCTGTCTAACATTGGCAGCAGATCCCCTATTTTCTTCTCCCATCTATCAACTATCCTATTCTTACTACAATTTTCGTGAACTCTCATCAGTGATTCCAGAGCCCACCAACATTGGATATACTTTCTACTTTCATACCACACTGGCAACGCCCGAATCCTTCCGATCTTGGAAGCTAAGCAGTGTTGGGCTGAGTTAGTACTCAAGTGGGAGACTATTGAGGAATACTCAGTTCAGTAGAAGATTGGGACGACCATGCTCAGCGTCTAACACTGACAGCAGATTCATCTTATCTATTCAGTCTTTTCTATTCTCTTTCCTAATACAAGTGGCCAGTAATCATAACCATTATCATCATTGATGAGCTGCCTATCGACTTGTTTCAGTTCAGGATTATATTATCAGGCAGTTAGCTGTGGAAAATCTATGTGTCTGAAACCCGGACAGCACTGGAACGTTCACCAAGCATTTACGCCTATATCATTCGTTCCAGTTTCTTTTTGTTTTCTCTTTTCCCCCTTTATTTCTTTGTTTGTATATCCAACTACTAATTAATCATTTTACTGATATTGTTAATAAAATTATATTTTTATAATACTCATTGCTTCATTTTGAGATTTCAAGAATAATAATTTTAAAGTTCGACATGTCTCCGAACCGCGCAAATTCTTTCATAAGGTTGGGTAGTGAAATCAAAGGATTCGTTATGACCGCCAATAAGTCATCCGCAAAGAGGGCCAGACGATGGTCAGTTTTGCCCACCTGCAGGCCCGCAATGTTAGGGTTGCATCTAATCGCATGAGCCAGGGCCTCCATGCATAGAACAAAAATTAGGGGTGACAGCGGGCAACCCTGGCGTGTGCCGTTGGAGATTGATATGGGTTTGGAAAGGACGCCATTCACCCTAACCCGAGCAGACGGGGCTCTATATAATGAGAGAATCCTCTGTAGGAAAACATCTCCCAGACCCAAGCGCCGAAGCATTACCTCCATAAAATCCCAATCCAGCCGATCAAAGGCCTTTTCTGCGTCTGTGGAAAGGAGCATGAGGGGAGTATCAGTTATCTGCGCGTGTGCTATCAGATCAATGACTCTAATTGTATTATCCCTTGCCTCTCTGCCCATAACAAAGCCGACTTGATCAGGGTGTAGTATATCTGGCAGTAATGGCTTAAGGCGATTAGCCATGAGTTTTGCAAATAATTTAACATCTACATTTAATAGCGATATCGGCCTATAACTGGAAGGGAGAGTCGGGTCTTTAGAGTCCTTTGGGATGACAGTAATATGGGCGCTCAAGGACTGGCTCGATAAAGGAGCCGCTGATGATATGGCATTGCAGGCCTGCAGGACAAGGGGACCGAGTTTATCCTGAAAGGCCTTATAATATGTGACTGGGAAACCATCCGGCCCTGGGCTTTTACCGTTAGGAGACGACTTTAGGGCAGCCTGCAGTTCTTTCCCAGTAAAAGGGTCATCTAGGGCCCGAGCAATGTCCGTTGGAAGAGTCGGGAAAGTGACTTCCTCCAAAAACTTCTGTATGTTATGTTTGTGGTCTTTGCGTGCAGTTAATGTCCGCGTAGAGGTCAGGTTGTATAAGGCTGAATAATAGTTATGGAAAATCTCCGCTATCTCTGTATCAGAGGTCCGGGATACCCCGTCAGCACCTGTGAGTTTAGGTATGTACGTTAGAGATCTCTGAGCTCTAAGAGCACGTGCCAGAAGTCTACCAGGTTTGTTTCCCCATCTATGATATTTATGTCGACATTTACGGAACGCCCTGCGGGTACCGTCGCTGAGTAAAGTAGCAAGAGCTTGCCTCGCTGTTTGGAGTTCGGCAAATGTGTCCGACGCCAACGTGGACTTATGAATCAGTTCCAGTTTTTTTATTTTCTCTAGTAAGGCGTTTCTACACTCAACCTTCTGTTTTTTCAGGCGCGAGCCTAGTTGTATGCACTGGCCTCTAATCACACATTTATGTACCTCCCATAATGTAATCGGGGATACATCATCAGTCGCATTCAAAGAGATGTAGTCGTCTATTGCTGTCTCAATTTGAGCTCGACAAACAGGGTCTCGAAGGAGTTGTTCATTGAACCGCCAGCGCCAGTGTTTGGGGGGGGGGGATGGCGGAGAGAAAGTGTGAGTGTAATTGGGGCATGGTCTGATATTGTTATTTGGCCGATAGTTGCATCAATCAATAGATCCAGATGGGCATGGCTCACGCAGAGGCAATCTATTCGTGAATATGAGTTATGTGGGGGTGAGTAAAAAGTAAAGTCTCTATCTGAAGGGTGCAGAAGACGCCAAGCGTCAACCAGTTGAAAATCATGTAGAACAGCTCTAAATCGTCTGGACTCTCTAAGAGTATTCCATGGGGACCCAGAGGAGGAATCCAAGCGGGGTTCAAGGACCCAGTTAAGATCTCCTCCCACTACCAAGGTACCCATCAGGTTTTGCTCTATTAGTTCTAATGATTCCCTAAGAAACTGAGTTTGTCCTCGGTTAGGAAGGTAGAGATTTACAAAGGTGAATGTCTGATGGGCTATGGAAGCTCTAACCAGAATCCCCCTCCCATCACCTATCAACATTTCGGAAACATCTAGCGGTCTCAGATGCTTGGCAAAAAGAATGGCAACACCCCTAGCCTTCGCTCCAGAATAATCGTTAAAGTAACCATTGGGAAAATGACGAGAGCGAATACCCGGGGAGGCCCCCTGCTTGAAATGTGTTTCCTGTAAGAAAACAACCACTGCTCCATCAGTATGTAAGGTGTGTAGTAGGCCTGATCGCTTTTCTGGGATATTTAAACCTTTCACATTGTATGAAACAATTTTTAAGCTAGCCATATAGAAAAGAAAGCATGGATCAACTGACTGAACGATTTACCTTGACTACGATTCCGACACATTGCCGCACCATAAATAACCTGGAATTGGTAGTGGAACGGGAGGAGGGGGGGGGTGTAGGTGGGTAAACACATGAGGAAAGAAAGGAAGACATAGTTATTTTAACATAGAAAAAGAAATGGAGAAACAAAAAAAGAAATATAGACAACAACATATAATAGCAATCTCTGCATTGATAGCCATGGGTATAAATTACGCATCCCATGGTCTAAGAAATGTACAGCAGAGAGGGGGGTCCAAAGGGTGATACCGGGTTCAACAATTTTAGATAGTTAAGTAAAAGGGTATTTTAAAGGGATACATCATGATCAGGAAGGAAATGGGCGGAGGGAAACCAATCAACCACCTCCTCCCATCTCGCCACCTAATCCCACACAGCCCACAAGAAACCTCCCAGGTTAAGTACGTAATTAGCTTCTAACAATAAGACAATAGTAGGCAGTCTCTGGGCAGTTGAAGCTCATATATTCAATAACCAGTAAAAAGATCTATGTGAGCCTTCAGTGAGGTAACCTAAAAAAAGGATATCACAATTTAGGATGGCAAACGCAGTCATGAAATTTCAGATGTTTCATCAGTTCTGCCAGTCCGATTGCATCGTCTGGAGGCGCCCACTCTATTCCAAGGTTCCCTGTGAGGAAGTGCCGTAGTGGGAAGCTCCAGGGGGTCCGTCTAATTTGGCAGTGAGATTAACGGTAGACCCAGTGCGGTGCAGAATGACGGGACACCTTCATAGTCCTCGAGAACATATCGGTTCCCATCACGGGTGACTTGGACACTTAAAGGAAAGCCCCAGTGGAATCTAATATCCTTTTTCCGAAGAGCTTCCGTAAGGGGGTGGAGAAGACGCCTCTGTTGTAGGGTCACCCAGGAAAGGTCCTGGAAAATCTGTATGTGGTGGCCTTTAAAATCTATGGTCGAGGCCTGTCTGGATTTCTGTAGAATATTCTCTTTCACCTGAAAGTAATGTAGTCGGCAGATGACATCTCTAGGTCGCTCCGTGGGCGCTCCTCTCGGTCGTAGTGCCCGATGTGCTCTGTCAAACACTATTTGAGAGCTGGGGTCGGCACCAAGAAGGCCGTTGAATATTGTAGTCAACGCCGCGACCAAGCCCTGGGGCTGCACATCTTCGGGTAGACCTTTGACCCTCAAGTTATTCCGCCTACCTCTGTTATCTATATCGTCCAGTCTACGTCTCATTTCAGTGGTGGTACGTGAGTATCGAGGTACAAGATCGTGGAGGTCGGCGAGTTTAGAGTCCGTCTCATCTCTGTGATCTTCCAGGTCGACCACTCTGTTTGCTACTTGCGTGAGATCAGACTGGATGGTGGAGAGACTCGCTTGTAGGGAATCATTAATTCTTTTTTCCATGTTGGACAAATCTTGTTGAATGTCTTGGCGAGTCAGAAGAGAGCGTAGCTGTATGAGGACCGCCGCCATATCGGCAGAGTCTTTACTGACAGACCCAGCTTGGCGATGTTTTGGAGAGGGCAGGGCCTCGGTATCCTCCATGATGGTTGACGGCAAGGAGTCAGTGAGAGGGGTGGAGGTGGTGGGGTCAGGAACGGGGGTGCCAAATAGAGTATGAAAGGCTGCAGCTTGTGTGGTTGCGGACTTGGCTTTTGATGCGTTACCAGAGCGGCGCCGTCTTGTCATTTGTCTGAGTGAAGAGAACAGAGTCCAGAACAGGGCCTCGAGGAAGAAAACATTAGGACATATCCCAATTAGAAGTATAACCCGCTATCCCCTCTGCGTGGCTTGGTCGTATTATAGCATAGTATACGTCAGTCGAACGCCTGTAAGCATTGGAATCAGCAGAGTGGCAGCGTATAGAACCCAGTTGGTCACGTTCCACTTTTGGTGTTCACATAGCCTCGGTGGGAAGGCCGCGTTGGCACCAGCAGCCGTTAGGAAGATGACCGCCGCGGAGTAGCAAGGGAGGCAGTTCATATAATGTGCTTCAGCTAGGCTTTTCAAATAGGTCGCGGCTTTGGGGGAGGTCCTCAGGAGGTAATAGAGGGATTCAGGGTGGCCGGGGGTCCGCTGGGGGTCGCAGCAGTTAGTTGGAGGACGGGGGTCACAGAATCCACGACTCGGCCGAACCGTGCGTGACCCGGCTAAAGGTCGCGAGCGCCTGTGTAGCCGTTTCCCGATGACAGCCCGCAGGATGTACTCTCAGCCGTGTAGGGCCTTAGCAGGGCAAGTTCACAGTCACTCTGGGGGGATGAGGGGAGAGGTATGTGGAAGAGATGGGGATCGTGAGCTGCGCACCAGGAGTGGATGTAGAACAGTTCCATTTACATTTTAGCTGTGGGATCCAAGGTGGCCGCCGTCATATACACAGGCTGAAGATCTCACACAGCATCTGTGGTTCCAGGGGACAGGCAGTGAGTCTTTCCTGCCCCAATTGTGCCCGAGGGTCTAAGGCAGGCTGGAGGAGGTATGAGGGGGCTCCCAGGCGAGAGGGTGGGCAGCCGCGGGTCCCGTTTCAGCCGCGCTCCGGCCCCGGCTTCTGGACAAGTGGTAGGCCTCAGCCGCAAAACACGCCGGAGGGGCCACCCGATGGTGTCCCTGAACAAAGGTTACTGGCCACAGTCGTGGGTAGAGCTGAGTAGGGCTGATTAGCGGCAGGGGCCAGCAGCAATAAGCAGGTTTAACACCCAATTAGCTGGAGCTCAGCCACAGCACAACTCTCCAGGTTAACGCTCAGGCCACGCCCCCGCACGTCCCATGTTTTGCACATACATTGAATTTGGTGGTGCAGAATTATTTAAAAAACGACATGGGCGTGCAAGAGATGCTGTCGGTGGCCCGAAGAATTGCGGGCCACTTTCGGCAATCAGCCACCGCGTGCCGAAGACTGGAGCACCAGCAAACACTCCTGAACCTGCAAACAAACAACAGCTTAGCGCTAATTGCTATATAGATCGTGTGTGCATGAAATTAGTATAAAAGAACACTCTTGTTTAGATAGCAGCTGTTAAAAAGAGGGAGAGTACTCTACCCTCTTAACTGAAACAACCAAACAAACAAAAATAACAGCGCTGATCTAAAAAATATGTGTACTTTTTATTAAATACAGTTTAAAAGCAATTTATACATATAGATACCAAATTCCTAAGTACCGATTAATCCTGCAAGCATGACATAATAGACATAATTAATACAGTGCGGTCTAGAAAAAGCCTTGATAGTAATTTTAACTGTGAAATAATTGATTACATCACATGAGTGTAATCACTCTAGCCTGACAGTCTCTTCCAGCAGTGATAAAATGATTTAGTAGAAGCCAGTCAATTAGTAGCAGCAATTAGTAGTATTAACAGTTTCCACTGAGACAGGTTTATCAGTGGATTTTGCAGTTCAAAGCAAGTAATGATGAATTAGTGCGTGTTTTAAATTGAACTGTCAGAGATCAATGAAAATGTCCGTGTAGCTAGTACATACGACCTGCCTTATGGGTTAAGATTTAACCTTTGTGGTCCGATGTTTGGTATCTCCCGACTCCTGGTGCATTAATTGGCCGTTTTCATGGGTCTTATCCGGAGTGTCCAAAACAAGGGTCCAATTCGGAGCAGGTTAAGAAGGCTTAAGCAGGCTTGAGCAACCGGTACCGGGTAGGGTGAATAGCTCTTACGCGTTTCTCCGCCTGTCACTTATTCAGCGGCTTCCTCTGAGGAAGCCGCTGAATAAGTGACAGGCGGAGAAACACGTAAGAGCTATTCACCCTACCCGGTACCGGTTGCTCAAGCCTGCTTAAGCCTTCTTAACCTGCTCCGAATTGGACCCTTGTTTTGGACACTCCGGATAAGACCCATGAAAACGGCCAATTAATGCACCAGGAGTCGGGAGATACCAAACATCGGACCACAAAGGTTAAATCTTAACCCATAAGGCAGGTCGTATGTACTAGCTACACGGACATTTTCATTGATCTCTGACAGTTCAATTTAAAACACGCACTAATTCATCATTACTTGCTTTGAACTGCAAAATCCACTGATAAACCTGTCTCAGTGGAAACTGTTAATACTACTAATTGCTGCTACTAATTGACTGGCTTCTACTAAATCATTTTATCACTGCTGGAAGAGACTGTCAGGCTAGAGTGATTACACTCATGTGATGTAATCAATTATTTCACAGTTAAAATTACTATCAAGGCTTTTTCTAGACCGCACTGTATTAATTATGTCTATTATGTCATGCTTGCAGGATTAATCGGTACTTAGGAATTTGGTATCTATATGTATAAATTGCTTTTAAACTGTATTTAATAAAAAGTACACATATTTTTTAGATCAGCGCTGTTATTTTTGTTTG
This sequence comes from Pseudophryne corroboree, assembly GCF_028390025.1. NCBI lineage: Eukaryota > Metazoa > Chordata > Amphibia > Anura > Myobatrachidae > Pseudophryne > Pseudophryne corroboree. The sequence goes on along the minus strand of NC_086444.1, from coordinate 379,404,824 downwards.
TTTGGTTACTCCTGAACCTGCCCTGCCATCATCTGAAGCAAGAGGTGGTAACGAGGTGGAATTCAACCCTCTATATGCTTCAGAGGATGGAGGAGCAGCAAAAGGCCATTCAAGCCTATACATCTGCCTACGATATAGGCAAAGGAGGGGGGAATGCACCTGACTCAAGCGCAGTGGAGAATGATTTCAACGTTGTGCAAGGTTCTGCAACCCTTTGAACTTGCCACACGTGAAGTCAGTTCAGATACTGCCAGCCTGAGTCAGGTCATTCCCCTCATCAGGCTTTTGCAGAAGAAGCTGGAGACATTGAAGGAGGAGCTAAAACAGAGCGATTCCGCTAGGCATGTGGGACTTGTGGATGGAGCCCTTAATTCGCTTAACCAGGATTCACGGGTGGTCAATCTGTTGAAATCAGAGCACTACATTTTGGCCACCGTGCTCGATCCTAGATTTAAAACCTACGTTGGATCTCTCTTTCCGGCAGACACAAGTCTGCAGAGGTTCAAAGACCTGCTGGTGAGAAAATTGTCAAGTCAAGCGGAACGTGACCCGTCAACAGCTCCTCCTTCACATTCTCCCGCAACTGGGGGTGCGAGGAAAAGGATAAGAATTCCGAGCCCACCCGCTGGCGGTGATGCAGGGCAGTCTGGAGCGAGTGCTGACATCTGGTCCGGACTGAAGGACCTGCCAACGATTACTGACATGTCGTCTACTGTCACTGCATATGATTCTCTCACCATTGAAAGAATGGTGGAGGATTATATGAGTGACCGCATCCAAGTAGGCACGTCAGACAGTCCGTACGTATACTGGCACGAAAAAGAGGCAATTTGGAGGCCCTTGCAGAAACTGGCTTTATTTTACCTAAGTTGCCCACCCTCCAGTGTGTACTCCGAAAGAGTGTTTAGTGCAGCCGCTCACCTTGTCAGCAATCGGCGTACGAGGTTACTTCCACAAAATGTGGAGAAGATGATGTTCATCAAAATGAATTATAAATTCATCTGGGAAGACCTTTACCAGCAATTGCCTCTAGACAGTACAGAGGGACCTGTGATGGTGGATTCCAGTGGGGATGAATTAATTCTCTGTGAGGAGGAGGAGGATGTACACAGTGAAAGGGGTGAGGAATCGGAGGATGAGGATGAGGTCGACATCTTGACTCTGTAGAGCCAGTTTGTGCAAGGAGAGATTGATTGCTTCTTTTTTGGTGGGGGGATTAATTACTTCTTTTTTTGTGTGGGCTCAAACAAACCAATCATTTCAGCCACAGTCATGTGGAAGACCCTGTCACTGAAATGATTGGTTTGTTAAACTGTGCATGTCCTGTTTATACAACATAAGGGTGAGTGGGAATCCCAAGGACAATTCCATGCTGCACCACTTTTTCTTCTTATCATCATGTGCTGTTTGGGGACTATTTTTTTTAAAGTGGCATCCTGCCTGACACTTCCGTATATGTCCAGTGGTACTGCCATTTAATTCCAGTGATTTGGACGTATAATTCCAGTGATTTTGCTATTTAATTCCAGTTATTTTGATGTATAATCCCAGTGATTTTGCCATTTAATTCCAGTGATTTGGACGTATAATTCCAGTGATTTGGATGTATAATTCCAGTGGGAATTGTTTGTGTCACTTGGCTTAATCATACAGCTACAGTACCTCATTGCACCTCTTTAACATCTTTGCATGAGGTGCTGTTTGGGGCCTAGTTTTTGAAAAGTGCCATCCTGTCTGACACTGCCGTATGAGTCCAGGGGTACTGCTGTATTAGTCCTGGGGTACTGCCATATAAGTCCACCAATTGCAGATTTTTTTTAAAATGACAGGGGCGTGCTGGAGATGCTGTCAGTGGGCCGAACAATTGCAGCCCACTCTCGACATTCAGCCACTGTGTGACACTACTAGATGGGCCATGTGGTTGTGTCGCTTAGCTTAGTCATACAGCAACCTTGGTGCACCTTTTTTTCTTTTATGCATTATGTGCTGTTTGGGGACTAGTTGTTGAATAGTGCCATCTTGTCTGCAACTGCAGTGCCACTCCTAAATAGGCCAGGTGTTTGTGCCGCACACTTGAGTCACTTAGCTTGGCCATACAGCCACCTCATTGCAACTTTAAGCCTAAAAACAATATTGTGAGGTGTGAGGTGTTCAGAATAGACTGGAAATGAATGTTATTGAGGTTAATAATACTGTAGGAGCAAAATGACCTCTACATTCTATGATTTTAGCTGTTTTTATGTTTTTTCAAAAATCATCCAGATCCAAAACCAAAACACAAAAGGGTGGTTTTGGCAAAACCAAGCCAAAACCAAAGCACGAAAGTGGAATTATAACCAAAACCAAAACGCAAAACACGAAAAGTGCCAGTCGCACATCTCTAATTTTTATTTATGCCCTTATTCACACTACCTGTGCTGCAGAGCCCAATGACACATTACACATCCATGAAAATAATGCAAATAATCTTGAATAGAATTATGATTTGAAAATCATTTAGACAAAAATAAAAGTGTAACTGACCAAAGCAGTAGAAACATTGCAAATTAACACACAAATCAAATATATGTTCAAGTTATTGCAGAGTTTATGGTGCAGCACTCCATCCCCTTGAGCTGTTTGTACAATTTACTTAATCTATTTGAAGAAAAGTATTTCTACTATTGATTAGCAAATCTTTATGGTGTACATGGCAAACACTTAGTTAATTACTGTTAATGTCTGTAGTTCTTCATTATAGAATACAATGCACATGTGTGAGAACTAATGTTACAAATTTGAGTCACAGTTTATTTTTTATCAAATGTGTTTTTATTAGAGATTTCCAATATTTAGGATACAAAGCCATATGGAAATAATTATTATAAGTGATTACAAGGGAAATAATAAATATTGCATACATCATACAATCAATTGAATATAATTAACATAATTATGGTAAAATTTGTAGTAAAGAAATAGAGAAGAATGAAAAGGGGGGTCAAAGGAGAAAGAGAGGTTAAGGAATCGAGTTGATTAGGAGGATCAGACGTAAATATTTTGATCTAATACCATACTGTTCTATGAAAGCAATTGTGAATTTGACATTTAATGGAAATGTCCAAGGTATCAATAAAAGATTCCCAGATGGAATAAAACTTGTCAAGTCATTGTTCTTTGTTTAGAGATTTTTCCTGGCAGTCCATCTTAAACACATGAAAAATGTTATCTTTAAACATTTGCATAGAAACATGAGAAGGGTGTATCCACTGCTGCAGTATACATTTCCTCAAAACAGCTCAGAGTATCAATAGCAGTTTGCGGCACCCCAGTGAAATTTTAAAACTAGTTGTAAGAATGCCAAAAGTGGCGGATTGGACATAGGGCTCACAGGGAAGATGTCCCTTGGGCCGATGTGCACGTAGGGCCTGTTTTGTTTGTTGACATGTGATGAGTGGTACTGCCGCCATGGTTACATGGTTTACCTCTAGTGCTGCCCATGTGATGCCACTTCAACAAATTTTCCAGGGCCACTTTCATTTCCCAATTTCCCCTGGATGAAAAGATGGCCCATTCTGGGGTAAGTGGTAAAAAAGTTACGCATTCTTCCAGATTGCTTAACTTGAAGCCAAAATGTTTGAATAGGGGTACCTTACATCGGGTCTAGGGGGTAATTCTGAGTTGATCGTAGCAGCAAATTTGTTAGCAGTTGGGCAAAACCATGTGCACTGCAGGTGTGGAAGATATAACATTTGCAGAGAGAGTTAGATTTGGGTGGGTTATTTTGTTTCTGTGCAGAGTAAATACTGGCTGCTTTATTTTTACATTGTAATTGAGATTTCAGTTTGAACATACTCCACCCAAATCTAACTCTCTCTGCACATGTTATAACTTCTAACAAATTTGCTGCTTCGATCAGGTCTGAATTACCCCCTTACTGCATTTCGGACAAATTGATGAGGAAGAGAGCCGCATAAGGTGACAATGAAAAGTGAATAAATAACCTCTGTAAAACATTATATAAAACATTTCTTGATATGTTGTAGCAGATAAAACTCAGGGCCTAATTAGACCTGATCGCAGCAGCAACATTTTTATCTAATGGGCAAAACCATGTTGCACTGCAGGTGGGGCAGATATAACATGTGCAGGAGTGTCACCACATGAAGTGGCAAGGAAAGGCTCAGGTCTTGGTCTTTATTTATAAGTGGTGGTTCTGAAACTGTCAGTGAAGCATCCTTTTCTGCGTCTCATGACGATGTAAGAACTTTTCACTCAGAGTCTAGTACAGGTGTCAAATCAATGAAAACCAATAAGACAGTAGAACAAGCTGTGCATTCAGAACTGTCACTCATTCCTGAGGAACATTTAGGGGTGTCCACATTAGCTATGTGTAAATCCGCCATTTCTCACACTGTCCTCATAGACAAGCTTCTTTCACATCCTTCCACCATTTCTGCACATGTGGGGAGCAGTACAAGTAAAGATGGTAATTAGAACATACAAAAATTGAGGATGCTGTGTGGAAGTGAAAGAGGATAAGGTGGATATGTGTGTACTACTACTATCTGACACTGAAGATGTGGATGTTGATGATGTTGTTGTGTAAGTCAGCCACCACTGGCTGCAGTTCTTGCCCATGATAAAAAGAAAGCCATTGTGCTGCCTGGGCATAAAACAAAAAATGCCACCTCTTGGGTGTGGGATCATTTTTACCAAAATCTTGACAATGTTTATGAAGGCATCTGCTCCATTTGTGAGACCAAAGTTAGTAGAGGTAGGGATGTTAGCCATCTAGTCACCTTCTCAATGTTACATCATTTGCGGCAAGTTATGAAATTTATTTGACAAAATTATAATGTAATTAACACCCTCATCATCAACCTCCTCATTACTGACCATATGTAGTCCTTCCAAAAAATTGTTTTGTGGGGGCCCAAACACAGCAAGTACTTCAGCCACAAAAGTGTCAGTCCCTGTTACTGAAGTGCTTAGTTTGCTAAACTGTGCATGTCCTTTTTAAAATCCATCATGGGGGGGTCCCAAGGACAATTTCATCTTGCACCACTTTTCTTTTCTGAAACTGCTGTGTGGCAATGTTTTCTAGATCTGCTATAAACTGCCTTGTGTTTGTGCCACTGCTCTGTTGGTTAGTAACCAGCAAGCTCACTGCAGTGTTTGGCCTAAAATGTTATTGAAGTTAATAATACCCTAGGAACAAAAAAAGACCCAAATCCTAAATCAAAACCCAGACAACAAATTAGAACTAAACCAAAACCAGCAAAAATAGTCAGGAGCACATCTCTAGTTCTAATGGACATCCTCAATGGGGAACAGACCATGCAAATGTTGATGGCCTATACAGCAAAATTTTTAGATTTTTTCTTTTTTTAAGAAATTCCTGAATCTTTAATTTTTTATTATTGTTTATTTCATTTTTTATTTTTATAAAATTGATTGTCAGTTTATGACTTTTTACAGATGGAGGCAAATTAGTGTTTTAATTAACCATGGGGATGAGTGGGAGCAGTTGTGTCCTAGGGTTACCCAAATACCCTGATTACAATATTTTACAGACTTTTCCAACTATTAGTTAGGGGGGACAAATAATTATACAGTGGATTGTAAGAAACACATTGAGTAATTATAAGTTTTGTCCATATAAATCTTGAATAGTTCAATTGATAATGGTGTCGTGGCAATGCAAGTGTTGGGGAATTTGTGTTCTGGGTGGTCAGCCTTGTGCACCTGAGAGGATCTTGTGTACCTGTCCTAACTCTGTTGGATTATTGTAGTTTAAAAAGTACACTACACTACTACACTTGCAGTACAGTTTTGTAAAACAATGTACTTTACATTAAAGTTTTAAACTAAACAGCAATATTTACTTTGGTGGTGTGCATTGCCAATTGCTTCTATGCTCCTCCAATTTTTCAGATGCTGAATGTTTAATGTCATTATCCGGATATTCTGATATAATTGGTTGCCAAATGGACAGAGGGGGTTATTCAGAGTAGGGATGAGCGAGTTCGGTTCCCTGAGAACCAAACCCCCCGAACTTTGAGATCCGATACCAGATCCGAGTCAGGCTCGGTTTTGTGTGCCTAACTTGGATCAGAAAATGAGGCAAAACATCATCATCCCACTGTCCCGGTGATTAGCGTCATCTTCACTCGTGACTTGGAGAGTGCACAGTAAGGACGTGTACCTTCTGTGCTGTGTGCTGTTAGGAAAGGAGCAAGCAGGGAGAGTGCAATACATCTAAGAATACATACAAGCGTGCTCCATCCATTTCACAGTGTGGTGCTCATATTCTTATTATAACTTATTGTCTTTTTTTCATAACTCTTCTTATCACCACATTGTAATTAATTCAAATGAATAATAATTATAAATTAGATACATTAAAATTAAATGAATATATAAATAAACTCTCCACACACACAGTCAACTTTCTGCATATCGAAGATATCTTTGAGGAAATTAAGAATTTGAGACTAAATAAATTACATTAAATAAATTAAATTAAAAATAAATTTAAATTAAATTAATTAAATCTAAAATACTGTCTTTTTTATTCTTCACCTTAATCGTCTTTTTGTGAACTGAAATGCCTAATGCATCTCTTTTTAAATACATTCTTTTTTAAAATATTTTGTCCTCCCAGTATATACATCCAAGGGCTGCTGCTGCTCCGTCCAGCTACCTTGGTGCAACCTTTTGGCCTAAACTGGATAAAAACAATATTGTGAGCTGTGAGGTGTTCAACATAGTCTGTATATGAGTGGAAATGAATGTTATTGAGGTTAATAATATCGTAGGAGCAAAAACACCCCCAAATTTTGTTTTTTTTTTTAGCTGTTTTGATTATTTTTCTAAAAAAATCTAGATCCACAACCAAAACCAAAACCCGCAAGTGTGGTATTGGCAAAACCTATCCAGATCCGAAACAAGAAGGAGATCAAAACCAAAACCCGATAAATGGCCTGGTGCACACCCCTAATTCAGAGTTGTTAGCAAACCAAAAAGGCTAGCAATTGGGCAAAACCATGTTGCACTTCAGGTTTGGCAGATGTAATATGTGCAGAGAGATTTAGATGTTGGTAGGTTATATTGTTTCTATGCATGGTACAGTAAATACTGTCTGCTTTATTTTTACACTGCAATTTAGATTTCAGTTTGAAAACACTCCACCCAAATCTACCTCTCTGTGCACATGTTACATCTGCTCCACCTGCCAACATGTTTTTGCCCAATTGCTAACTTGTTTGGTTTGCTAACAACTCTGAATAACCCCCTGAGTGATCTGACATAAAGCACCAATGAATCAATTATCATTTTTTGTTGAAGAAAACCTTAATACACTGAATGGAAGTTGTTCAAAACAACTTATTGGCCCTTCACAGGTGTATGTAAGGTATGGGATTAATCTGGACAACAAATACAAACCAATTCATCCAGCACACTGCACTAGGCCAGCAAAAGAAACATACATCCTATATGATAATAGTAATGCAAAAATTTCAGTTACTATACATACAGTTGCATACTGTATGACACCAGACACAGAAAGACGTCTCTGCTCTGGTGGTCCTACACTACATGATAATACATCACTTTGATTCATTTTATTTTATTTTTCTAAATTGAGAGCCAAGTTATCTGGAAGTTCCACAGGATCTTCCAATATGTCACTACATGGATCAGCATACCCTCCAGCTACTGATTCCATACAGCTCTGCTGTGGTGGTGCTACACTACATAATAATGGCACTACTTTGGGTCATAGATATATGTATTTCTAAATTGAGAGCTACTGTAACTTACCTAGAGACACCCCAAGATCCTCCAATATGGCACTACATTTAGTAACTGATATCTTAGCATTTCTATTACTGTGTCAGATTTAAATCTCTTTTGCTCATCTATCCAGTGGGCTGGGATCTTCTTGTCTAGATTAACCCCTCCCTTCCATGCACATGTGATGGGCCTATAAATTAATTTGAGCAACTACCATTCTGTGTTTCACTGTTATGAGAGGCATGGATGGGATCAATGCTTGAAGAGTATGCTGATCTTTGTAGTGCCCTGCTAGAGAAATCTTGGTTGTCTCCAGGTGAGTTGGCTCTCAATTTAGAGAGAAATGCATAAATGAATGACCCAAAGCAAGTAACTAGGATTTTCAGAGCCCAGGGCAAGATGAAGAGTTGCCCCCCCCCCAAAAAAAAACCCACAGTCAAGTATGTGCGCACCGAAATAATGGGCGTGGCCACACACCAGAAAGGGCGTGGTCACATACCAGAAAGGGGATGGCCACTGAAAATGGGGCATGCCAACATGACTATAACCTACCCGCTGTGTCACCTCTCAGCACACTATCACCTACCCCATGTGTCATCTCTCAGCACACTATCACCTACCCCTTGTGTCGCCTCTCAGCACACTATCACCTACCCCTTGTGTCGCCTCTCAGCACACTATCACCTACCCCTTGTGTCGTCTCTCAGCACACTATCACCTACCCCTTGTGTCATCTCTCAGCACACTATCACCTACCCTTTGTGTCGTCTCGCAGCACACTATCACCTACCCCTTGTGTCGTCTCTCAGCACACCTTCATTCAATTTTTGCACTTTACGGCAGTAGAGTCCCCTATTTACACAGTACACAGGCAAAGTCCCCTTTTTACACAGTCCGCAGGCAGAGTCCCCTTTTTACACAGTACGCAGGCAGAGACCCTTTTTACACATTGTCCCACAGTGCCAGATACACGTTGCCCCACAGTGCCAGATACACATTGCCAGATACACATTGCCCCACAGTGCCACTGCCAGATACACATTGGGGCTCCCGCTCCCCGCTGATATGTGATAATGTGAGGGGAGGAGAGCAGCGAGCAGCACCACTCCTGCCCGGCCTCAACGCACCATGAAGTCCAGTCCGGTCTCTGGCTGCGGGTATCTTCTTGGCACCGGTTCATTAGCCAATCAGAGCTCGCGGACCGGCAGCCAATCAGAAGCCGGTCCACGAGCTCTGATTGGCTACCAAACCAAGGAGAATAGCCCAGCCGCCGCACTGGAGACCGTCACCAGACACTGAGCACATTGAGGGGTAGGAGAGGTGCTGTGCTCTCCTCCCCTCACATTATCACATAACAGCGGGATGAAAGACGGCCCAATGGCAAAGGAACAGTAGCGGGGGTGAGTGGGCATGAAGCCCTGGCCGCCGGCGGCGCCTCCCCCCTCTGCTGGGCCTGCCAAGGTGCCCAGGGCACGTGCCCTGCTCGACGCCCCTTATTTATGCCTCTGACCCAAAGTAAATGCTATTATGTAGCATGGGACCAGCAGAGTAGAGATGCCCAATATTGGTGGACAGTAGATGGGGACCCTTGGTGCACTGAAGGCGTGGGCACAAAGGGGAAGAGCCTTGGGAAACAGGGCAGATCTTTACAACACCCCTGATTCACCCGTGGGATCTCCTTGTATTGTGACTAGATGTGCACAGCATCTATTTACAGTACATGCTGCTTACTGACTGCTCTGCTACGAGCAGGGGTGTATGTTTCCACCCAACTGCACCCCCCACCACCACCACAGGAAACTGCAGCCTGCAGGTGGGACAACGGGACAGTCCTAGGAAAATGGGGCTGTCCCACTAAATGCGGTACAGTTGGGAGGCATGTTGCCGTGAGTGGTGGTTTCCCATATGTGCCAGGTGCATGTAAGGAAGGACTTAATCTAATCAAGAAAAAAAATTACCCAGCACACTGTTAAAGAGATTTACATCCTGCCTAATAATAGAAATGCATAGCTCTCAATTACTCACATTTGCAAATATACGGCAATTCATATACCACGGCAAGGTGTTTCTACTCTACTGGTCCTACAGTCACGTGGACACCGGGATCCGGTCTGAAGGTCGACACTGTCTAGGTCGACAATGTTTAGGTCGACCACTATAGGTCGACAGTCACTAGGTCGACATGGATGGAAGGTCCTCAGGGTTTCTAGGTTGACATGTGCTAGGTCGACAGGTCTAAAGGTCGACATGAGTTTTTCACATTTTTTTTCTTTTTTTGATTTTTTTCATACTTAACGATCCACGTGGACTACGATTGGAACGGTAATCTGTGCCGAGTGAAGCGGTAGCGGAGCGAAGGCACCATGCCCGAAGCATGGCGAGCGAAGCGAGCCATGCGAGGGGACGCGGTGCACTAATTGGGGTTCCCAGTCACTCTACGAACAAAACGACACCAAAAAAAAAATAAACCTCATGTCGACCTTTAGACCTGTCGACCTAGCACATGTCGACCTAGAAACCCTGTCGACCTTCCATCCATGTCGACCTAGTGACTGTCGACCTATAGTGGTCGACCTAAACATTGTCGACCTAGATACTGTTGATTTGATGAACCACACCCTGGACACCTACTTAGGTTAGAGGAGAGGAGATTTCGCACACAGAGGACAATATGAGTTTGGAATTCCCTGCCTGAGAGAGTAGTGCTGGCAGACTTGGTCAATAATTTTAAGAATGGGCTAGATAAATTTCTAATGGATAAAAATATACAGGGTTATGGAGGATAGATTACGTACTATAGTTACAATAAAATTAGGAAATACAACACAATGGCTGACTTTATCAAACAGATAAAACTAGTCCTGAAAATAATACAGAGTAGGAGAACATATATGGGTTGAAATCGATGGACAAATGGTCTTTTTTCAATGTCTTAAACTATGTTACTATGTTACTATTCTACATAATGATAGCAACTACCATTGTATATGTATCAGTGTTCTGGAGGCATGGATGGGATCAGTAGTTATAGGGTATGCTGATCTTTGAAGTGCAATAATGGAGGAACCTGGGGTGCCTCCAGGTCTTGGCACAAAATTTAGAATTACAGGTTGAGTCTCCCATATCCAAAATTCAGAAATATGGAACTGAGTGTGACTAAGTACTGTAAGTGGCACATTTTCTATCTAATGGTTCAATGTAGAGATGTGTGGCGGGCACTTTTCGTGTTTTGTGTTTTGGTTTTGGCTCTGGTTCCATCCTTGTGTTTTGGATCTGGATTGGTTTTGAAAAAAACACCATTTCGAGTTTTGGTTTTGGATCTGGATGATTTAAAAAAAAAACAGCTAAAATCACAGAATTTGGGAGTAATGTTTATCCTACGGTATTATTAACCTCAATAACATTAATTCCACTAATTTCCAGTCTATTCTGAACACCTCACACCTCAGAATATTGTTTTTAGGCCAAAAGGTTGCACCGAGGTAACTGTATGACTAAGCTAAGCGACAGAAGTGTGCTACACAAACACCTGACCCATCTAGGAGTGGCACGGCAGTGGCAGACAGGATGCCAATTAAAAAAACTGGGCCCCAAACAACACATCATGCAAAGAAGAAAAAGAGGCGCAATGAGGTAGATGTATGACTAAGCTGAGCGACACAAGTGTGTGACACAAACAACATGGGACGTGCTGGAATGTGCCAAGTTGTAATACACGCACAATATTGGTGGCACAGGAAAGCGTACCCCTAAACCACATACACACGGCAAAGCCTGTAAAATTAATTTGTTTAATAAGAACCCTATTATTTGGAGCTGTTATAATAATATGCAGCACAGGCGAGCGTACCTCTACACCACACAGGACAAACCCTGTAAAAATGATTTGGATAATAATATAAGTAATGTATATAACCCTTTTATTTGGAGTAAATAATATACAGCACAGGACACCACCACTGGACTGATGCAGCACAAGACAGCACCACTGGACTGGACTTGTACGGCAGTACCCCTGGACTTATACGGCAGAACCCCTGGACTTGTACGGCAGTGTCAGATAGAATGGCACTTTAAAAAACTAGTCCCCAAACAGCAGATGATGCAAAGAAGAAAAAGAGGTGCAAGATGGAATTGTCCTTGGGCCCTCACACCCACCCTTATGTTGTATAAACAGGACATGCACACTTTAACAAACCAATCATTTCAGTGACAGGGGCCTATATTTACTAAAAATCCGAGTTTGGCCGATTTGTGTTTTTTTTTCTAAGTCCCAATCTGGAAATTCACTAAGCACCAATCTCGGCAGTGTTTGGACTATTCATAATGGTTTGATTTGCAAAGTTCAGAAATACGAATGAATAGACCATCGGTCAAACGCGGCGGTTAGTCTCTGAGTGCTCAAATGCGGTCGTATTTTTTTGTGAATTGTTAAAAAATGCGGCAAAAAAATAGACCTGCTTTTTTCAGGCATGTTTACATGTGTTGCAACTCAAAAATCAATCACACCTGAATACGGATGCCTATAAAAGGATGTTAGGCCCAATTCAATCCACCTACACTCAGAAATGGCAGCAGGACTGTGCACCAGTGATATTTTGTGTGCTGTGGGATTCCTCAGACTCAGACATCAGCCTGTAAGTAACCAGGGCCAACAAACTGAACATGGTCAGCAGGTTGTACAGGTTCCACGGAGGCTGCGCAGGCCTCGTTTTTTTAGGGGGCGTTTAAACTTGAACGCATTGTCCGATGATATGGTCATACAGATGTTCCATCTAAATCGTTACAACATTTTCCGTCTGTATGACCTTGTCAAACTGGGCCTAGACCCTGAGACAGCACGCTCTCGCTCTGCACAAACTCCTGGCTGTGTTGCACTTTATGGCTACTGGTAGCTTTCAGGCTGTGTCTGGGGATGTCATAGGAATCTCATAGCCCTCATTTTCGAGAATATTAACACAGGTGATGTATACCTAACTACCTCTTCTTTTTTTTTTTTTTTTTTTTTTAATTTCTCGGTGGACAGTTCTGTCCTAAAATCTCATGTTTATTGTTCTTTCAAATATACACACAGGTGTTGGCTGTTTTGCAGCCCCACATCGATGCCTCAATCTGCTTCCCTACCCAGGAGTCTCAGTGGCATGATGTAAGGGTAGATTTCTATGAGCTGGCTGGCATGCCCAATGTGCTTGGAGCCATAGATTGCACACACATTCAGCTGAGACCACCTAGGGGCAGGCAGCACATATAAACTAATCGCCATCAAGAACACTCCACAAATGTGCAGGTGGTTTGTGATGCAAATCTCAAAATAATGAGTGTTGTTGCTGGTAACCCTGGGGGCTGCCATGACTCCTTCATCCTCAGTCAGTCATCCCTCTTTGATACGTTTGAGGACGAACAAATGCCAGAAGGGTGGCTGCTGGGTATGTAATTTGATATGTGTAGACCTGCGTATACTTTGTCCAAATACAGGGGCAGATGTATTAACCTGTAGAAGGCATAAGGAAGTGAGAAACCAGTGATATGTGCAAGGTGATAAAGGCACCAGCCAATCAGCTCCAATATGTAAATGAACATTTAGGAACAGATTGTCCGCTGCCTTTATTACCTTGCACATATCACTGGTTTATCACTTCCTTATGCCGTCTACAGGTTAATACATCTGGCCCACAGTGTGTTACTTATGTGTTGCTGTATCTTAACATGAATCACGTTACTATATCTGTGTTTTAGGTGATGGAGGATATGGCTGTTTCTCTTGGCTTCTAACTCCATTGTCCCGACCTGATACCCCTGCTGAACACAATTACAATCATGCACATAAGTCCATGCGGAATGTGATAGAAAGATGTTTTGGTGTGCTGAAATCTAGGTTTCGGTGTCTGGATAAGTCTGGTGGCCTTTTGTTGTATAGTTCCTCGAAGGTGACTCAAATTGTGTTATGCTGCTGCTTTCTTCATAACATGTGTTTGCAACAACATCTGCCACATGTTGAGGAGGAGGTGGAGGAGGATGAAGAAAGCAGCCAGCAAGCAGAGGAATTAGAGACATCTGGTGATACTTGGAGTACAGATGTAGGGAGGCAGGTTAGGCAAGAGCTCATCACTCGCTATTTCTAAGGTAAGTTTGGTTTGCTAATTTCATTTGTTGTGTAATCATAAATAGATGTTGGGCCATTTTTATTGTAAAAACCATTACTCAGAATGTGTCTGTCTCCTTGAGACATACAAACATACCCTCGCTTTATGCAAAACTAATGTCGCATGTGTATTGTGTTTATTTGAAAAATCAAAGCAACAGATTATGAGTGCCATGCATTAAGTCTGGATAAGTGTTCTTAAACTTGCACTGATAATTTATTACAAGCACACATAATCCACATAGTAATTTATTTAGTATTTTACTTTATGATTGTGTGTAACGTCCTAATGCACAGGTTCTCAAACTCGGCCCTCAGGACCCCACACAGTGCATGTTTTGCAGGTAACCCAGTAGAAGCACAGGTGTATGAATTACTCACATACACATTTTAAAAGGTTCACAGGTGGAGCTAATTATGTCACTTGTGATTCTGTGAGGAGACCTGCAAAACATGCACTGTGTGGAGTCCTGAGGGCCGAGTTTGAGAACCTGTGTTCTAAATAAACAGTCCTCAACATATAATATGTTAGCCTTGAGGAATACATATGTCCCTATGTGTGATGCTCCATCATATTTAAGGGACACAAACTTACTGGCCGATTTGTGTTTTTTTTTTCTAAGTCCCAATCTGGAAATTCACTAAGCACCAATCTCGGCAGTGTTTGGACTATTCATAATGGTTTGATTTGCAAAGTTCAGAAATACGAATGAATAGACCATCGGTCAAAAGCGGCGGTTATTTCATACAATACGGGAATTCACTATTCATTTGTATTTGGGTGTTAGTCTCTGAGTGCTCAAATGCGGTCGTATTTTTTTGCGAATCGTTAAAAAAAGCGGCAAAAAAATAGACCTGCTTTTTTCAGGCGTGTTTACATGTGTTGCAACTCAAAAATCAATCACACCTGAATACGGATGCCTATAAAAGGATGTTAGGCCCAATTCAATCCACCTACACTCAGAAATGGCAGCAGGACTGTGGACCAGTGATATTTTGTGTGCTGTGGGATTCCTCAGACTCAGGCATCAGCCTGTAAGTAACCAGGGCCAACAAACTGAACATGGTCAGCAGGTTGTACAGGTTCCGCGGAGGCTGCACAGGCCTCGTTTTTTTAGGGGGCGTTTAAACTTGAACGCATTGTCCGATGATATGGTCATACAGATGTTCCATCTAAATCGTTACAACATTTTCCGTCTGTATGACCTTGTCAAACTGGGCCTAGACCCTGAGACAGCACGCTCTCGCTCTGCACAAACTCCTGGCTGTGTTGCACTTTATGGCTACTGGTAGCTTTCAGGCTGTGTCTGGGGATGTCATAGGAATCTCATAGCCCTCATTTTCGAGAATATTAACACAGGTGATGTATACCTAACTACCTCTTCTTTTTTTTTTTTTTTTTATTTCTCGGTGGACAGTTCTGTCCTAAAATCTCATGTTTATTGTTCTTTCAAATATACACACAGGTGTTGGCTGTTTTGCAGCCCCACATCGATGCCTCAATCTGCTTCCCTACCCAGGAGTCTCAGTGGCATGATGTAAGGGTAGATTTCTATGAGCTGGCTGGCATGCCCAATGTGCTTGGAGCCATAGATTGCACACACATTCAGCTGAGACCACCTAGGGGCAGGCAGCACATATATACTAATCGCCATCAAGAACACTCCACAAATGTGCAGGTGGTTTGTGATGCAAATCTCAAAATAATGAGTGTTGTTGCTGGTAACCCTGGGGGCTGCCATGACTCCTTCATCCTCAGTCAGTCATCCCTCTTTGATACGTTTGAGGATGAACAAATGCCAGAAGGGTGGCTGCTGGGTATGTAATTTGAAATGTGTAGACCTGCGTATACTTTGTCCAAATACAGGGGCAGATGTATTAACCTGTCGAAGGCATAAGGAAGTGAGAAACCAGTGATATGTGCAAGGTGATAAAGGCACCAGCCAATCAGCTCCAATATGTAAATGAACATTTAGGAACAGATTGTCCGCTGCCTTTATTACCTTGCACATATCACTGGTTTATCACTTCCTTATGCCATCTACAGGTTAATACATCTGGCCCACAGTGTGTTACTTATGTGTTGCTGTATCTTAACATGAATCCCGTTACTATATCTGTGTTTTAGGTGATGGAGGATATGGCTGTTTCTCTTGGCTTCTAACTCCATTGTCCCGACCTGATACCCCTGCTGAACACAATTACAATCATGCACATAAGTCCATGCGGAATGTGATAGAAAGATGTTTTGGTGTGCTGAAATCTAGGTTTCGGTGTCTGGATAAGTCTGGTGGCCTTTTGTTGTATAGTCCCTCGAAGGTGACTCAAATTGTGTTCTGCTGCTGCTTTCTTCATAACATGTGTTTGCAACAACATCTGCCACGTGTTGAGGAGGAGGTGGAGGAGGATGAAGAAAGCAGCCAGCAAGCAGAGGAATTAGAGACATCTGGTGATACTTGGAGTACAGATGTAGGGAGGCAGGTTAGGCAAGAGCTCATCACTCGCTATTTCTAAGGTAAGTTTGGTTTGCTAATTTCATTTGTTGTGTAATCATAAATAGATGTTGGGCCATTTTTATTGTAAAAACCATTACTCAGAATGTGTCTGTCTCCTTGAGACATACAAACATACCCTCGCTTTATGCAAAACTAATGTCGCATGTGTATTGTGTTTATTTGAAAAATCAAAGCAACAGATTATGAGTGCCATGCATTAAGTCTGGATAAGTGTTCTTAAACTTGCACTGATAATTTATTACAAGCACACATAATCCACATAGTAATTTATTTAGTATTTTACTTTATGATTGTGTGTAACGTCCTAATGCACAGGTTCTCAAACTCGGCCCTCAGGACCCCACACAGTGCATGTTTTGCAGGTAACCCAGTAGAAGCACAGGTGTATGAATTACTCACATACACATTTTAAAAGGTTCACAGGTGGAGCTAATTATGTCACTTGTGATTCTGTGAGGAGACCTGCAAAACATGCACTGTGTGGAGTCCTGAGGGCCGAGTTTGAGAACCTGTGTTCTAAATAAACAGTCCTCAACATATAATATGTTAGCCTTGAGGAATACATATGTCCCTATGTGTGATGCTCCATCATATTTAAGGGACACAAACTTACTGGCCGATTTGTGTTTTTTTTCTAAGTCCCAATCTGGAAATTCACTAAGCACCAATCTCGGCAGTGTTTGGACTATTCATAATGGTTTGATTTGCAAAGTTCAGAAATACAAATGAATAGACCATCGGTCAAACGCGGCGGTTATTTCATACAATACGGGAATTCACTATTCATTCGTATTTGGGTGTTAGTCTCTGAGTGCTCAAATGCGGTCGTATTTTTTTGCGAATCGTTAAAAAAAGCGGCAAAAAAATAGACCTGCTTTTTTCAGGCGTGTTTACATGTGTTGCAACTCAAAAATCAATCACACCTGAATACGGATGCCTATAAAAGGATGTTAGGCCCAATTCAATCCACCTACACTCAGAAATGGCAGCAGGACTGTGGACCAGTGATATTTTGTGTGCTGTGGGATTCCTCAGACTCAGGCATCAGCCTGTAAGTAACCAGGGCCAACAAACTGAACATGGTCAGCAGGTTGTACAGGTTCCGTGGAGGCTGCGCAGGCCTCGTTTTTTTAGGGGGCGTTTAAACTTGAACGCATTGTCCGATGATATGGTCATACAGATGTTCCATCTAAATCGTTACAACATTTTCCGTCTGTATGACCTTGTCAAACTGGGCCTAGACCCTGAGACAGCACGCTCTCGCTCTGTCTCAGGCCTGCACAAACTCCTGGCTGTGTTGCACTTTATGGCTACTGGTAGCTTTCAGGCTGTGTCTGGGGATGTCATAGGAATCTCACTGCCCCCATTTTCGAGAATATTAACACAGGTGATGTATACCTAACTACCTCTTCTTCTTTTTTTTTCTTTTTTTTTATTTCTCGGTGGACAGTTCTGTCCTAAAATCTCATGTTTATTGTTCTTTCAAATATACACACAGGTGTTGGCTGTTTTGCAGCCCCACATTGATGCCTCAATCTGCTTCCCTACCCAGGAGTCTCAGTGGCATGATGTAAGGGTAGATTTCTATGAGCTGGCTGGCATGCCCAATGTGCTTGGAGCCATAGATTGCACACACATTCAGCTGAGACCACCTAGGGGCAGGCAGCACATATATACTAATCACCATCAAGAACACTCCACAAATGTGCAGGTGGTTTGTGATGCAAATCTCAAAATAATGAGTGTTGTTGCTGGTAACCCTGGGGGCTGCCATGACTCCTTCATCCTCAGTCAGTCATCCCTCTTTGATACGTTTGAGGACGAACAAATGCCAGAAGGGTGGCTGCTGGGTATGTAATTTGATATGTGTAGACCTGCGTATACTTTGTCCAAATACAGGGGCAGATGTATTAACCTGTAGAAGGCATAAGGAAGTGAGAAACCAGTGATATGTGCAAGGTGATAAAGGCACCAGCCAATCAGCTCCAATATGTAAATGAACATTTAGGAACAGATTGTCCGCTGCCTTTATTACCTTGCACATATCACTGGTTTATCACTTCCTTATGCCTTCTACAGGTTAATACATCTTGCCCACAGTGTGTTACTTATGTGTTGCTGTATCTTAACATGAATCACGTTACTATATCTGTGTTTTAGGAGATGGAGGATATGGCTGTTTCTCTTGGCTTCTAACTCCATTGTCCCGACCTGATACCCCTGCTGAACACAATTACAATCATGCACATAAGTCCATGCGGAATGTGATAGAAAGATGTTTTGGTGTGCTGAAATCTAGGTTTCGGTGTCTGGATAAGTCTGGTGGCCTTTTGTTGTATAGTCCCTCGAAGGTGACTTAAATTGTGTTCTGCTGCTGCTTTCTTCATAACATGTGTTTGCAACAACATCTGCCACATGTTGAGGAGGAGGTGGAGGAGGATGAAGAAAGCAGCCAGCAAGCAGAGGAATTAGAGACATCTGGTGATACTTGGAGTACAGATGTAGGGAGGCAGGTTAGGCAAGAGCTCATCACTCGCTATTTCTAAGGTAAGTTTGGTTTGCTAATTTCATTTGTTGTGTAATCATAAATAGATGTTGGGCCATTTTTATTGTAAAAACCATTACTCAGAATGTGTCTGTCTCCTTGAGACATACAAACATACCCTCGCTTTATGCAAAACTAATGTTGCATGTGTATTGTGTTTATTTGAAAAATCAAAGCAACAGATTATGAGTGCCATGCATTAAGTCTGGATAAGTGTTCTTAAACTTGCACTGATAATTTATTACAAGCACACATAATCCACATAGTAATTTATTTAGTATTTTACTTTATGAATGTGTGTAACGTCCTAATGCACAGGTTCTCAAACTCGGCCCTCAGGACCCCACACAGTGCATGTTTTGCAGGTAACCCAGTAGAAGCACAGGTGTATGAATTACTCACATACACATTTTAAAAGGTTCACAGGTGGAGCTAACTATGTCACTTGTGATTCTGTGAGGAGACCTGCAAAACATGCACTGTGTGGAGTCCTGAGGGCCGAGTTTGAGTACCTGTGTTCTAAATAAACAGTCCTCAACATATAATATGTTAGCCTTGAGGAATACATGTGTCCCTATGTGTGATGCTCCATCATATTTAAGGGACACAAACTTACTCTCATCCAAAATAATTTATTTCGTAATGTTTGCTGCAGTAAACTTGCTGATTTGTGAGTAAATACACAGTTTGCCACATATATACATTATTATACACATTATGTATTTTTTGGTTGTAAAAATTTTTTTGTTTTTGTTTCTGAATCATGTGTAATAACATTATTACTCATTTTTAACACACACAAACATGGCCCAACAATAATGACATTCATTTTGGCAATGAATTATCTTAATTCAATGACAACATATTAAAAGCTTTTTACGCAACTCAATTGTGTTATTCTTGTAATGTTGTATAGAGAAGAAAAGTAAAATAGTTAACAATCACATTGTAATGTGGATTGGCTGCAGGATAGGAGAATGATTGGAATCTAGAAAGAGTAATGATTAGAATAAAATCAAGTGGTCTGGTTACTTCCTGCTAACATGTATGTGGCTGCCTGGCAATGATTGTGTGTGCAGGATAGGAGAATGATTGGAATCTAGAAAGAGTAATGATTAGAATAAAATCAAGTGGTCTGGTTACTCCCTGCTAACATGTATGTGGCTGCCTGGCAATGATTGTGTGTGCAGGATAGGAGAATGATTGGAATATAGAAAGAGTAATGATTAGAAAAAATCAAGTGGTCTGGTTACTTCCTGCTAACATGTATGTGCAGATCCAACAACATTTCCCTCCTCCATAAGAAAACAAAGATGGTAAAGAATAAATGTGCGTACAAATTTTATGCTGTTGTTTGTGCCACTTATAATTAATGATGTTGTATAAATTGTCAAGGAGCTAAGTGTTATTTATATTTTGCCAAACATACACTTACTAATTATTTTGAATTACTTCTCAGAAATGTAAAATTTGTTTGTTTTGTGTTAATTTTTTTTGGGTGCCTGCTTGTCCTGCCCTTTGCCTTTAACACTGTTATGTTGTCGTGCTCTGGTGGAGCGTCTTCGTGGTGATGAGACTGGCGTGATATTTGGAGTAGTCGTACCATAACTGCTGCTTGTTTGCTGTTGGTGCATGGATCTGAGTGTGTCATAAAGGTTAGTGAGGGTGGCATTGAGTTCACGTGTAGCAGCATTTTGATTGTCTACAATTCGGAATAAACTTTCATGAATCTTTTGATTGTTTTGAAAAATGTTCATATAACTTTGCTGTTGTCTGTGCTGTTCTTCCATTAGTCTGTGCTGTTCTTCCATTATGCGCTGTAAGTTGCCCATGACCTGTGTAATGTCTGTACGCATGAGTTCCATGGTATTGCCAATTCTGGTTGTTTGTTCATTTTGTCTACTCATATTTCTGGTTATTCTTCTGAGGTGACATGGTAGGCTTGCAAACATTTGTGTCTGCTACGCAGGCAATCTTCATTAGTGGCCTGCTGTCTAGCCCAAATGATCCAAAACACCTGATCAGGGCCTTGTGTTACTGGTGTTGTTGGGCTGTGTTGTGGTGGTGGTGTGCTTTGCTGTGGTGGTGTACTCACAGGTGCTGGGGGGCTGATTCCTTGGCTTAATGGCTGCATTTCTAAGATGATTGTCTCCTCCATGTCACTGTGTTGCTGTTGTTGCGGAGGGATGCTGTTACCAGGACTAGAAGCTGAAATGTCGAAAAATGTGCCGTTAGCTATCCATATGTTTGATAAATGAAAACAAATCACTACACATGTAACACATGTCATTCACTGTTGCTTTCAGATATTCTGCCTAGCAACATCATCACTCATAACTTAAATACATACATATGCCTGTTTGTGGCAAATGTGTCTGGTTGCTTAATTGTGAAAGCAAACACTTTAGTTTTATTGTAGATCAGACATACTCCACCATAAAAACACATTGGAATCCATAATGTGTTACATTATAGCTTTTCTAAAACAAACATAGTAATGTTTTTATATGTATTTGGCAATGTGAGCTCAAACACACATGTGAAAATTTGATAAACAACCTTACTATTTGCAAACATTAAACATGAGTTTCTGCTGCAGCATCTTACACACAATGTGCTACTGTATGGCTCAACTGGACATACATATCTTTACTGGATGTGGACAAGGCCATTTTGCTTGGATTCCATTTCATGTTTTACTTACTTCGGTAAGTATATAAGTTTTTGATGTGTTTTGACTTAATGCAGTCAAGAAAAAGTTTGATTACGATCTAAAATTGTTTACATCTATTTCAGTTTGATACTCACAATCAAGATGAGGGGAGTGTGGATGACATCTTGGAGGTGTGTCCTAAATTTGGAGTGGGGGGACAGAACATACTGTCGATAATCTTTGTGGCGGGGTAGCCTGCTGTGGTTGGCCCTGGACATCAGACCTTGCTTTCTTTGCTGCCACAGGTTTTTTGTGGTGATGTCTTACAGAAGTCCCACTTCTGCTGCTCCAGACTTCTTTTGATGGACCTATTAATGAAAGTGAAATTTTGTTATAGCCATTCCTTTACAAACATACCCTATACTACAATGGACACTTTACCTGCTTCCGCAGCGTCATCATCATCAGATGTGCTGGGAGTTACTGGAGGACAAGTAGTACTGCTTTTTTCAAACACTGTAAAAAAAAAAAAAAACACTCATGTATTCATGCTATTGTTGATACATCCACCCATTATGCTTATAAACATGTATTCTTTAAGAAATGCTTGCTTTATTTTTATGAAAAACATAAGGACCGGAAACAAAAAAAACACTATATAAAGCAATAAACATTGTCCAATAGCCATATGCACTATGGAAAGTTCAACACAGGAAAACATGTACAGGACAATGACATAGGCCACAAGTAAAAATGCATACATTAACAACCACAAACACACACATCTTCATTTTGTAATGAAAGGAAAAATATTACAGATGCAATATATAAATTGCTCTGTGATGTGGCACTCCAAACACACATTACCACTATATGAGCCAAACAAAAACAAAAACAAAAATTACACTGCAGTGTTGTGTCACGGTACAAATACAAATTCAAACTGAGCAAACAAATACTGGATTTTAAAAAAAAAATATTACATTCTGTATTAATGACATTAAACATGTAAGTGGTTTCCAAACCACTTTCCACTACTCCAGCCTCTAACATGACAACCACTGTTTTTGAAACATTGCACATGGATAACCTAAATATAAAACATAGTCCAAATTTAAAAACAAAAAATGTCCAAAAGGAAAACATTATTGCAGGACAATTCAATTACACACCAAGTCCAAACTACACATGCAAAATATACTGCAAAAAAACACATGACATACAATAAAGTAAGATGTTACATTGGCTTTTGTATAAAACATTACCCAAAACAATGTATTTGCTGACCCACACTTGAAAATGGGAGTAATATGCAACGTGACATGACACACATTTAAAAAAAGTAAAATAAATAAGGTCATAGAATGTTAAAGCAAATACACATGCTCACCATTCTTCCTGGGCCTAACTGAATCCCGGACATGGGTTGCAGAGACTACTTCAGGAGGTATTACACTCCGCATGGGCTTCTCGTACTCCAGATATCTTGCAATATAGGGCTGGCCACCACCGGTTTTTTGAGCCGACTTCGCCTCCTTGGCCATTTTGGACTTGACACGTCGCTTTATGTCATAGTACCGTTTGCGGCACGTGTCCTCCGTCCGCTTGACCACCCCCTCACTATTGACAGCAGCAACAACTTTCACCCACAACACCGTCTTCCTCTGTGTTGGCACCTTGGCGGACTCAGGCCCAAATAGCTGCCGCTGATACTTCATCAGCTTATGCACCAATGCAACATTTTCAGCAAAACTAAACTTTACATTCCGCCCAGTCTTAGTAGTGGTGCGTGGCTGCGTAGCTGTCTGACTGTCACTATCACTGTCACTTGAGGCTGCTGCAGCAACCTCACTCACCTCCTCCACCTGACCGACCTCCTCCCCCTCACTCACACCCTCCACCTCACCCACCTCTGAGTCACACATAATTGTGTGTCTAAACACTTAACACAGAAAAAAAATAGACAAACAACACACTCCTCCACTACCACTGCACAACACACACACACACACACACACACACACACAAACACTGACAAGGGACTATAAAGAAAAATAACTTGGACAAAAAATGAGACAAAACCACAAAAAAAACAAGACTACAAGAATGACAAGATGACTTTCAAACACAATACCACACTCAGAAATCACTACCAACACTCCTCACCAAATCACAAATTCACCTACCTCCACAGCACAACCTCCCTCCTCCTCACCACTAACTAAACCCACGAGGTGCAGACGGTTTGGGGCATATTTATATGGTTGCGCACAGACACTCCTACATCTGAAACACAACCAATCACGAACGGGGATGAAAAACTAAACTAAAAGTGAAAATGCGGTCGGGGTCTTAAAAAAACCCTGCCGCGTTTAACTTAGAAAAAATACCGGAAAAAACAACCAAAAGACGTACGCAAATGACAATGACGGCCGAGAATGGTCCAAAAAAAAACGACTGGCATCGACATCGCAAAACATGAAAACCACAAAGTCGACTGCTTCGTAACTTTGCGTATATAGTTTCAAAAAGTTGCATGAAAATGCACCCGATACAAAACGAGTTTAAACACTACACAAACCGACTCAAACATGAATACTAGTAAATATACCCCAGGGTTTGCCACATGACAGTGGCTGAAATGAGTGGTTTGTTTGGGCCCCCACCAAAAAAGAAGCAATCAATCTCTCCTTGCACAAACTGGCTCTACAGAGGCAAGATGTCGACCTCCTCCTCATCGTCCGATTCCTCACCCCTTTCACTGTGTATATCCCCCTCCTCACAAATTATTAATTCGTCCCCACTGGAATCCACCATCTCAGGTCCCTGTGTACTTTCTGGAGGCAATTGCTGGTGAATGTCTCCACGGAGGAATTGATTATAATTCATTTTGATGAACATCATCTTCTCCACATTTTCTGGAAGTAACCTCGTATGCCGATTGCTGACAAGGTGAGCGGCTGCACTAAACACTCTTTCGGAGTACACACTGGATGGGGGCAACTTAGGTAAAATAAAGCCAGTTTGTGCAAGGCCCTCCAAATTGCCTCTTTTTCCTACCAGTATACGTACAGACTGTCTGATGTGCCTACTTGGATGTGGTCACTCATATAATTGCACAAACTGGCTCTACAGAGGCAAGATGTCGACCTCATCCTCATCCTCCAATTCCTCACCACTTTCAGCTTGTACATCCTCCTCACAGAGTATTAATTCGTCCCCACTGGAATCCACCATCACAGGTCCTTCTGTACTTTCTGGAGGCAATTGCTGGTCAAGGTCATCCCAGAGGAATTTCTAATTCATTTTGATGAACATCATCTTCTCCACATTTTGTGGAAGTAACCTCCTACGCCGATCGCTGACAAGGTTACCGGCTGCACTAAACGCTCTTTCGGAGTTCACATTAGAGGGGGAACAACTTAGGTAAAATAAAGTCAGTTTGTGCAGAGGCATCCAAATTGCCTCTTTCTCATACGTCCTAGAGGATGCTGGGGACACTTCAAGAACCGTGGGGTATAGACGGGATCCGCAGGAGACATGGTCACTTTAAGACTTTCAAATGGTGTGACCTGGCTCCTCTCTCTATGCCCCTCCTCCAGACTCCAGTTTAGATCTGTGCCCAGGCAGACTGGATGCACACTGAGGAGCTCTACTGAGTTTCTCGGAAAATACTTTATGTTAGCTTTTTATTTTCAGGGAGATTGCTGGCAACAATCTCCCTGCATCGTGGGACTTAGGGGAGAGAAGTCAGACCTACTTCTAGGGAGTTTAAAGGCTCTGCTTCTTTGGCTACAGGACACCATTAGCTCCTGAGGGTTTGGAACACTAGGTACGCCTAGGGGTTCATTCCCAGAGCCCGCCGTCACCCCCTTGCAGAGCCAGAAGTCAGAAGACAAGTGAGTAGAAGAAGATCAGAAGACTTCAGTGATGGCTTATGAGGTACCGCACAGCGGCCGTGCTGCGCGCCATGCTCCCACACAGAGGCACTACAGGGTGCAGGGTGCAAGGGGGGGGCACCCTGGGCAGCAGGTATACCTCAATATGGACTGGCAACAGGGGACATAGGTGCCAGGGGCACTGTCCTAATCCCCGCCAGTATAAAGAAAGTAACAGAAATAGCGGGTCTGAAGCGCGCCATAGCGGGGGCGGGGCTTAGCCCTCACAGCTCACACAGCCAGGGCCATTTTCTGTGGTAGAAACGCTGGTCCTTCCTCACACTGCTGACAGTATCAGGGTGTAAAACGGGGGGGGGGGGGCAGTAAATGTGAAATATATATTCAATATAAAAGTGCTGCAGGTTTGGGGCATTATTATTATATAGTCTTCAAAACCATTCAGAAAGCGCTGGGTTATGAGCTGGCAAACTTATCTGTGTCTCTCTGACAGAATTATACTGTGAATCTGTACACTATATGTCAGTGGGTGGTTAATACACGTGTGTCAGCATGTCTGTGGCAGAGTGCTTCCCACAAACGACTGTGGGAATGACCCTGTCGGCACCGCCGACTCCTGGTGGTACTTGGTACAAAAGGTCGGAGAATTATGAATTTTTTTCACAAAAGAAAACTATATTAGGGACACAGATGTGAGTGGGTGGCCCTGTCGACGCCATCAATATCTGACTGGGTAAAAAAGATTGCATGTGAATGTAATGCATATCAGAAAGGGCTATGTCTGTATATATCTATATATTAGTGATGAGCGGGTTCGGATCCTCGGGTTCCGAACCCGCCCGAACTTCACCTTTTTTTGCACGGGTCCAAACGTCATCATCCCGCGGTCGGATTCTCGCGAGATTCGTATTCTATATAAGGAGCCGCGCGTCGCCGCCATTTTTCACTCATGCATTGGAGATGATCGTGAGAGGACGTGGCTGGCGTCCTCTCAGTTTCTATGTTCAGTGGGCTGCAAATATCTGTGCTCAGTGTGCTGCAAATATCTGTACTCAGTGTGCTGCAAGTGCAAATATCTACATTCTCTGCCTGAAAAACGCTCCAAATCTGTGCTCAGTGTGCTGCAAATATCTGTGCTCAGTGTGCTAATTGCTTTATTGTGGGGACTGGGGACCAGCAGTATTATATAGTAGGAGGACAGTGCAGAGTTTTGCTGACCAGTGACCACCAGTATTATACGTTCTCTGACTGAAAAACGCTCCATATCTGTGCTGCATTGTAGTATATAGTAGGAGGACAGTGCAGAATTTTGCTGACCACCAGTATAACTATATATATAGCAGTACGGTACAGTAGTCCACTGCTCTACCTCTGTGTCGTCAAGTATACTATCCCATCCATACCTGTGGTGCATTTCAGTTTTGCACAGTTTGCTGACCACCAGTATAATATATAGCAGTACGGTACAAAAGGCCACTACTCTACCTACCTCTGTGTCCTCAAGTATACTATCCATCCATACCTGTGGTGCATTTCAGTTTTGCACAGTTTGCTGACCACCAGTATATAATATATAGCAGTACGGTACAGGAGGCCACTGCTCTACCTACCTCTGTGTCGTCAAGTATACTATCCATCCATACCTGTGGTGCATTTCAGTTTTGCACAGTTTGCTGACCACCAGTATATAATATATAGCAGTACGGTACAGTAGGCCACTGCTCTACCTACCTCTGTGTCGTCAAGTATACTAGTATCCATCCATACCTGTGGTGCATTTCAGTTTTGCACAGTTTGCTGACCACCAGTATATATAATATATATCAGTACGGTATAGTAGGCCACTGCTCTACCTACCTCTGTGTCGTCAAGTATACTATCCATCCATACCTGTGGTGCATTTCAGTTATGCAGTCTGCTGACCACCAGTATATATAATATATAGCAGTACGGTACAGTAGGCCACTGCTATACCTACCCCTGTGTCGTCAAGTATACTATCCATCCATACCTGTGGTGCATTTCAGTTTTTGTGCGCAGTATATATAGTAGTAGGCCATTGCTATTGATAAATATATTACTGGCATATAATTCCACACATTAAAAAATGGAGAACAAAAATGTGGAGGGTAAAATAGGGAAAGATCAAGATCCACTTCCACCTCATGCTGAAGCTGCTGCCACTAGTCATGGCCGAGACAATGAAATGCCATCAACGTCGTCTGCCAAGGCCGATGCCCAATGTCATAGTAGAGAGCATGTAAAATCCAAAAAACAAAAGTTCAGTAAAATGACCCAAAAATCTAAATTAAAATTGTCTGAGGAGAAGCGTAAACTTGCCAATATGCCATTTACGACACGGAGTGGCAAGGAACGGCCGAGGCCCTCTCCTATGTTCCTCATGACTAGTGGGTCAGCTTCACATGAGGATGGAAGCACTCATCCTCCTGCTAGAAAACTTAAAAGACTTAAGATGGCAAAAGCACAGCAAAGAACTGTGCGTTCTTCTAAATCACAAATCCCCAAGGAGAGTCCAATTGTGTCGGTTGCGATGCCTGACCTTCCCAACACTGGACGGGAAGAGGTGGCGCATTCCACAATTTGCACGCCCCCTGCAAGTGCTGGAAGGAGCACCCACAGTCCAGTTCCTGATAGTCAAATTGAAGATGTCACTGTTGAAGTACACCAGGATGAGGATATGGGTGTTGCTGGCGCTGGTCGGTTACCTGGTCAGCCGTTATAGATACCCTGGTGAGGAGATAGGATACTCCTTACGTTGGGTCATATCAAGGACACTACAGCATACTTTTGTGCGACTGCAAATGATATGAGACTCTTGGGTTAGCGGCCCAATTCTATGGCGGTCTCGCCTAGGAGAGCATTGTGGATTCACCTATGGAATGCTGATATTGACTCCGAGAAGAAATGGGGTCTCTTCCCTATGAAGGTGAAGACTGGTTTGGTGAAGTCCTAGTTAAGTTGATCTCGGCAGAGGCCGCAGGTAAGTCTACCTTCTTGCCCTATGATCCCTCACAACGGATGATGAAGCATCATTGTTGGATGCAGTCATTCCAGCCCAATAGATACAGATTCCCTTTTCTTTGCAGATAGAGGAGGGAGGAAAGGGAAAAGGTCCGCAACCTCTTCAAGATCACAGGAGCAAATATCATCCTCTGTTCTGCCACATCCACCGCATGATGCTGGGACTCTCTTGCGGGAGTCCACACTGGTGGTGCCACGTCTAAAAACTCATCAGTCAGTCCTGGAATGGACCTGGACCTGTGGGTTTTTACGAATAGTGTCCCAAGGGTACATACTGGAGTTTCCAGACATTTCCTCTCACCAATTTTTCAAATTAGAAATTCTCCTCCGGATGGGGAGGTAGTATGAGACACAATTCTTAGGTTGCATTAGGATCAGGTCATTGACCTGGTTTTCCCCTGTCACAACAGGGAGAAGGTTTTTATTCAAGCCTCTTCGTGGTCCCGAAACCAGACGGCTTGGTCAGACCAATCCTGAATCTGAAATCCCTCATTTTCTACTTGAAGAAATTCAAATCCAAGATGGAATCTCTCAGGGCAGTGATCTCCAATCTGAAAAAAAAAAAAAAAAATTTCCATGGTCATAGTAGACATAAAGAACCTCTGCAGAAGGCTTGAGTGAGGTTTGCAATTCAGGGGTGTCATTACCAATGTCAGACGTTGCCGTGGGTCTGTCCACGGCTCCAAGGATTGTCACCAGGGTGATGGTGATAATGATACTTCTCCGTCGCTAGTAAGGAGTCAGTTTTCCCATACTGGGACAGTTCCCTGATAACGGCGAGTTCAAGGAACCAGTTGGTGCAAAACATTGCACTCTCCCTGACAGTTCTTCAACAACAGGGTTAGCTCCTGAACTTGCCAGAATCACTGTTGGTCCCAACGACGCGGTTGTCTGTTTTGGGAATAATACTAGACACAGAACTACAAGGAGTTTTGTTCTTACAGTGGAAAAGGCTCTGGAGATTCAGAGTCTGGTCAAACAAAGTCCGAGACCAGCAAGAGTGTCGTTTCATCAAACGTTCGGTTGCTGGAAAAGATGGTTGC
The DNA here is from genome assembly GCF_028390025.1 of Pseudophryne corroboree. NCBI lineage: Eukaryota > Metazoa > Chordata > Amphibia > Anura > Myobatrachidae > Pseudophryne > Pseudophryne corroboree. The sequence continues at coordinate 379,375,208 of NC_086444.1, read as the reverse complement.
GGCCTACGAGGCCACTCAATTTGGCAGGTTCCATGCCAGGGTGTTCCAGAGGGACCTGTTGGACAAGGGGTCCGGTTCCCACCTACACTTACACCGGAGGATAATCCTGTCTTCCAAGACCAGAATCTAACTCCTGGGGTGGCTGCACAGTTCTCACATCCTAGAGGGGCGCAGGGTCGGGATCCAGGACTGGATCCTAGTGACCACAGATGCAAGCCTCCGAGGCTGGGGGGCAGTCTCTCAAGAGGAAAACTTCCAAGGAAGATGGTCAAGTTAGGAAACTGATCACCACATTAACGGTCTAGGGTTAAGGGCCGTTTACAACGATTTTCTACAATGAAAAACAGAACAGCAATGGCAGAAGCCACAAGGATTTTCCGCAGGGTGGAAAAACATAAAAGCGTTTTGTCAGTAATGGTCATTCTAGGAGTGTACGACTGGGAAGCAGACTTCCTCAGCAGACGATCTCCATCCAGGAGGGGGGAGACCTCTTCCAAGTAGTCTTCGAAGACATGACATTGGGATTTCCTCAAGTAGGAATGATGGCATCTCGTCTCAACAAGAAGCTTCAGAGTTCCCGGTCAAGGGACCCTCAAACAGGAACAGTGAAGGCACTGGTGACACCGTGGGGGTTTTCAGTCAGTATATGTATTCCCTATGTTTTCTCTCGTTCCAAAAGTTCTGGGTTCATAAAAAAGGAAATCCGGCGAGCCTCATGGTCCCAGACTGGCCAAGGAAAGCTTGGTATCCAGATCCTCAGGAATTACTCATAGGAGATCCCTGGCTTCTTTCTCTATGAGAGGATTTGTTACAGCAGGGGCCGTGCGTATATCACGACTTACCGTAGCTAAGTGTGACGGCTTGGCGGTTGTACGCTGGATCCTAACCCATAAGGGTATTCCCAGTGAAGTCATTCCTACACTTCTACAAGCTAGGAAAGGAGTAACATCAAAACATTATCTCCGTATTTGGAGAAAATATGTGTCTTGGTGTGAATCCAAGAAGGTTCCTACGGAAGAATTTCAGTTAGGGCGTTTTCTCCATTTTCTGCAAGCAGGTGTGGATGCAGACCAAAAGTTAGGCTCGATTAAAGTACAAATTTCGGCCTTATCGGTTTTCTTTCAAAAACAATTGACCTCCTTTCCAGAAGTTCAGACTTTCGTGAAAGGAGTTTTGCATATCCAACCTCCATTTGGGCCCCAGTGGCATCATGGGATCTTAATGTGATGTTGCAGTTTCTTCAATCACATTGGTTTGATCCTTTACAGGTGGAGTTGAAATTTCTCACTTGGAAAGTGGTCATGTTATTGGCTTTAGCATCCGCAAGGCGGGTGTCTGAGTTAGCGGCATTGTCTCCCAAGAGTCCTTATTTAATCTTCCATGAAGATAGAGCAGAGTTGAGGACTCGTCAATAATTTCTGCCGAAGGCGGTTTCATCGTTCCACATGAACCAGCCTATTGTGGTGCCGGTGGCAACTGACGCCTTTGCAGAGTCAAATTCTCTAAATGTTGTCAGGGTTTTGAAGATTTATGTCACCAGAACGGCTCCACTTAGGAAAACAGAAGCACTGTTTGTCCTGTATGCTTCCAACAAGATTGGAAATCCTGCTTCCAAGCAGACTGTTTCGCACTGGATCTGTCATACAATTCAGCAGGATGATTCTACGGCTGGATTGCCGTTACCGAAATCAGTGACAGCCCACTCTACCATAAAGGTGGGCTCATCCGGGGCGGATGCCCGAAGGGGTCTCGGCATTGCAACTCTGTCGAGCAGCTATTTGGTCGGGTTCAAACACTTTACGAAAATTTACAAGTTTGAGACCCTGGATGTTGAGGACCTTATGTTTGGTCAATTCGGTGCTGCAGAGTCGTCCGCACTCTCCCGCCCATTCTAGAGCTTTGGTATAACCCCGTGGTTTTTAAAGTGTCCCCAGCGGACTAAGAGAAAAGGATTTACCGGTAGGTATTAAAATCCTATTTTCTCATACATCCTAGAGGATCTAGGATGTATGAGAAAATAGGATTTTAATACCTACCGGTAAATCCTTTTCTCTTAGTCCGTAGAGGATGCTGGGCGCCCGTCCCAGTGCGTACTGTATCTGCAGTTATTGGTTGTGGTTACACACAGATTGTGTTACGATTTTGTCAGCATATTGTTGCAAAATAATTCATGCCGTTGGCTTGGGTTCTGTTGAATGCCATGGTCTGTGGCATGCCTGAGGTGTGAGCTGGTAAGATGCTCACTGTGGTTTAACAATAAATTTCTTCCTCGAAATGTCCGTCTCCCTGGGCACAGTTCCTTAAACTGGAGTCTGGAGGAGGGGCATAGAGGGAGGAGCCAGGTCACACCATTTGAAAGTCTTAAAGTGCCCATGTCTCCTGCGGATCCTGTCTATACCCCATGGTTCTTGAAGTGTCCCCAGCATCCTCTACGGACTAAGAGAAAAGGATTTACCGGTAGGTATTAAAATCCTATTTTCTCCTGCCAATATACATACGGACTGTCTGACATGCCTACTTGGATGCTGTCACTCGTATAATCCTCCATCATTCTTTCAATGGTGACAGAATCATATGCAGTGACAGTAGACATGTCAGTAATCGTTGGCAGGTCCTTTAGTCCAGACCAGATGTCAGCACTTGCTCCTGACTGCCCTGCATTACCGCCAGCAGGTGGGCTAGGAAATCTTATCCTTTTCTTTGCAGCCCCAGTTGCGGGAGAAAATGAAGGACGAGCTGTTGACGGGTCACATTCCGCTTGAGTTGACAATTTTCTCACCAGCAGGTCTTTGAACCTCTGCAGACTTGTGCCTGCTGGAAAGAGAGATACAGCATAGGCTTTAAACCTAGCATCGAGCACGGTGGCCAAAATGTAGTGCTCTGATTTCAACAGATTGACCACCCGTGAATCCTGGCAAATCGAATTAAGGGCTCCATCCACAAGTCCCACATACTTAGCGGAATCGCTCCGCCTTAGCTCCTACTTCAATTTCTCCAGCTGCTTCTGCAAAAGCCTGATGAGGGGAATGACCTGACTCAAGCTGGCAGTGTCTGAACTAACTTCACGTGTGGCAAGTTTGAAGGGTTGGCGAACTTTGCACAAAGAGAAAATCATTCTCCACTGCACTTGAGTCAGGTGCATTCCCCCTTCTTTGTCTTTATTATAGGTGTTTGTATAGACTTGAATGGCCTTTTGCTGCTCCTCCATCCTCTGAAGCATATAGAGTGTTGAATTCCACCTCGTTACCACCTCTTGCTTCAGGTGATGGCAGGGCAGGTTCAGGAGTGTTTGCTGGCGCCCCAGTCTTCGGCATGCAGTGGCTAAATTTCAAAAGTGACCCACAATTTTTTGGGCCACCGACAGCATCTCATGCACGCCCCTGTCATTTAATAAAAAATTCTGCACTACCAAATTAATTGTATGTGCAAAACATTGGACATGGTGGAATTTGCCCACATGTAATGCACGCACAATATTAGTGGTGTTGTCCAATATCACAAATCACCAGGAAAGTCTAAGTGGGGTAAGCCATTGTGCCATGATGTCCATCAGTTTCCGTAAGAGGTTGTCAGCGGTGTGCCTCTTACGGGAAGCAGTGATATAAAGCGTAGCCTGCCTAGGAACGAGTAGTGATTATTAGATTCATTTTGACCTGTGCTGAGAAATTTGTTGCTATTTAGTTAAAATATAGAATAAATATTAGGGAAGTAAACTTAAAACACAAATACAGTCTGGCCTAGTTAAACAGGTTTATACAGAAAGAAACTGTGTTGTGTTAAGTAAACGATTATAGGTAATATCGCTTACATTTATAGAAGTGTGGGATTTGTACTATTGCGGACGTACGGTTTTTGTACACGTGTCTCGGACAAAGTACGGGACTGCGTACGCAACGTAAAGACATACGCATGGTCGCGTGTTTACGCAACGTGCATAAGGGTACGACCGCTAAGTACAAATTACACAATAGCATTGTTTAGTTTAGGGGCGGAACAGTAGCCACGCTACAATAGCACAAATTGCTCGGTTTCCAAAATTTAGTTTAAATAAAACCTTTTCTACTGTATTACCTCTGGGGAAAGCTATCAGTTAACAGGAAAGGATATTTTTCTGATCTGAAAACTATAGAGTGTTAGTGTGGGCTGAAAAAGGTGTGAATGTATTGAACCCCGCTTGGTGAACTCGGTGAACTCAGTGAACTTGGTGAACTCGGTGAACTTGGTGAACTAACTCGGTAAACTCGGTGAACTTGGTGAGCACGGTCTAGGTGAATACGTGCAATGGAGTGTGAAGTTGTTGTTTTCTTGGTATTACACTCCGGCTGTTTTGGAGCACAGTGTGAAGACTCCAGTGATCCTTCAACTTATAGATAGCAAGTGTCTATAAGCAGTACGATTGGACTGCACGGTTGTGTGAGCAATATGTGGCGCAACGTGATACGAAGTTTTGCATATTTGTGCGTAAATCTCGTCATCATACGCGTTGTGTAGAGCACATGCTAGCGTGATTGTGTAGACATTGTCTTTTAGGCAGATATTCACTGGGTACGGTAAGTTACTCCTAAAGGCCCAGGGGATATAGGCCGAAGTAGGGCCTGCATTGGCTACACGTGTCTGCTAAAACGGGCCGATCCGTGGTACTCGGAGCAGAAGAAGTTAGTGGAAGAACTTTAAGGACTTCCACCGTTAGACTACTGTGTTTGGAGCATTTTAGGAAGTTTTCCCGTATTAAAAGGGTCCACAATGGGAGCCAAGTGCACAACACAGGGACGTTCCTCAGTCAGGGTTCAGACAGCAGAATTGAGACCCAGGGGGTCAGCTCGGTTGGTAATGTGGGGGAAGTATGGTCCCCACACTGAGACATTTTGTGATGAATGGACACGAATGACTGTGGGGGATAAAGCATCATTTCCTGGGATAGGTAGTTTTGATCCAGAGGTATTGCAGAATTTAAGGAGTAGGATATGTCTAATAAAATCCAGAAAACAAATTATTAGACATGCAGATTGTTTACATTTATGGCAGCAAGAGGGCGATATGCAGAGGGAACTAGCTCACGCAGCAGGTTCCAAACCTAGCAGGAAAATGATGGCAACCACATCAACACCACCACCGTATATTGTAGGGGAGAAAGTGGCTACAGACAATGGCATACTGGTATCTGATAAGAGTATAGTTGATAAATGTGCTAATGCTAACCCGTGCAAGTTGTATCCCATTTTAAACTTTCCTCAGGACTGCGAGCAAGAAGATGTGCCCAGCACGATATCGGCACTCTCTCTAGCAGCCACCATACAGAACACTCAGGTGGGCACGGCTCAACCAGTAAGATCAGTAGTAAAGGCCCCTAGCGGAGGGATAGGTGAGGTCGTGTCCACAGGTAAGTACGGTACCGTACATTATGCAGAGACAATTGCACCTCACATTGTAGAATCAACTCAGAATGATGTAATTGAACTAAATCCTGTCAGGGTGAACGCAGTCCCCAATGGGAGGACTGACGCTCAGGGAATCACTCCCATCAGAAACATTGCTATGCATTGTCCCTGGTGCCGAACAGAATTGAGGACAATTATGTCTGAATTTCCCGATCCCAGAAAGGATCTAGTCACATGCCAGAGGTTTATTAAAGAATTAGGTAACGCCACCGAACCCACAAAGATTGGCGAACAGTGCTACGAGTATGTTTACCTTCCAATATTGACCCCGCGAAATTCATTACTGATTGCAAATTAGACGCAGAAGTACCTCTCACTGAAGAGCACACTCAGGAGAATGTACGACAAATCAATCTGTAATTAGGAGTATATTTCCCAACTGTTGTCAAATGGAATAAAATCTTTTCCATAAGACAAAAAGAAGGTGAAACGGCATCTGAATATTTCCATCGAGCACTGCAGGAAATGGCTAGATACACTGGGATCGAGGACATTAAGGAAAATGTACATCACAGGGAGGTTGCTGTGTCAGTATTAATGGACGGGTTGAAGGAGGCACTGAGAACAAGGGTACAAACCTCTCTACCTAACTGGAGAGGTATCTCGTGGCTGCATTGAGAGAGTCCGCTGTCGAGCATGATAGGAACATCATTAAGCACAGAGAGGTACAGGGGGAAAGGCTGATGACAGTAAGTATACATGCTCTTACAGCAAAGCCCCATCAGCCAAAACCCCAGGCCCCTGACTCATGGAGAAAGCCAAGAGTTTGTTATCTGTGTAAAAGGGAAGGACATTTTGCCAGCAATTGTAACAGCACACAAAAATTCAGACCCCCTAGACAAGAACATGAGCAAAGTTATGATACACGTAATTGGGATCAGGGATCACATAGGAAAAATTATGAGCCACACGTAGGGGAAACAAGGAGGTATCCACCTAGGAGGGACTGGCAAGTCTCCGAAAATTCTCAGTTACCCCCCTCACATATTGTAGCTGCCAGTTCGCTGCGGGAGGGTCACAATATACAATAGGGGTTGGGCCACACCTGTAGTCTGCAGCCAGTGAAGTTGATTGCTAGCCTTGGTAGTGAACCTGAGGTCACAGTTGATGTAGCTGGTAGATCATTCCTTGTAGATACAGGGGCGGCCAGGTAAACTCTGTGATTTGTCTTCAAAGTTTCCTCTTCATTTTTTACGTTCACTGACAGGATTATAGTTCAAACGCCACATGCCTATTCGGTCTTTTAGAGCTCTGCCTAAATCCAGTATATCTCACCAGCATAGGGACTCCAGTATCAGTGTGCCTGGTAATGCACAAAGGGTGGAGAATGGGAATACTGGTAAAGATAGACTGTGCATAGATACCGATATACATGATGGTGTGACAGCCTGATGGTGAACGCAAATCTGACAAATTTTCTTTTTATTATTTCCCCTCTCTTCTCACTTCCCAAAGATCACACAACTGAAAATACACAACAGTTAAACAGATTTATGTTTCCTACAGAAAGGTCGCTGACCCGGAGAGAACATCGTATCACTGGAGTGTCAGTTCCAGGAAGGCTGAGAGGCAGTACGGTTGAAACGGCACCTGAGCGCGGAGAACAACAAGACCAAGAGGCGGTTGTCGCACCAGTTTTTCTTTTTTTTATTATTTTCTCCATCTCCCACTACCCTCCTTCTCTCCTTCCCTTTTCCTCCCCCTTCTTGTTTCCTTTCTCTTCCCTTAACAAGATGCACTTACCCCAAGAGACTGCGTTCCGGGTTTTCCTGTTAACCCTGTTGTTGACCAGAACAGTCTGTTTCGGTAAGAGTACCAGAGAGGTCGAGAAAGGATCTGGATTGGGTTCTGATGGCGAGGATGGATTTGTAGAATCTCAAGAGCAAACACATCACTCGAGCAAAGGCGAGTATCAGAAAACGATCTGGTAGTCAGGGAGCTCGGAGGCACTGTGAAGGGTTATTGGCTGAGGAAAATTATATTTGTAAGAATTGTGAGAACATAGTCGAGGATGGGTGCATCCAGAGATGTCAGTCCAGCCTTAATATCAACATGGACCGTCATCCATTGAGTGATTACCACTCACTAGTGGGTAAGGTCTTAAACCAAACAGAATGCTGGGTGTGCTCACAAGTACCTCAAGGTCAGAGCAAGTCAGGATTAGTACCGTACCCTTTAGCAATAGATGAGATACTCGAATTACGGGGTGGGAGACCGGTGGACAAGAAATTTAATATTTCTAGGCCCCCTAGTTTGAAGCTCCACCAGTATCATGTAGATAGATCCTTATTATGTTTCAATATTTCCAATTACCGAAAGCCGGGAAATTGGGAGGTGACATGGAATAACCAGACCATGGCCTTTTCGCACAGAGCTGATAAGATACCCATAGACTCTGAACTTGTACGCCAAATAGCCAACAGTGGAAGATATTTCCGGTATAGGTATACTCGAGGAAGCAAGACCATGTGGGTTGGAGAAGTATCACCAGGGTACTGTGCTCATATCATCCAGCCTGATACTTGTACTGAGCAGATGGGAGAACTAGGTATTGGGTTTTTCACTTGGAAAATTTGTAATATGGTAATGTCATATTCTGTCCCCTATGTTCTCCCCGATGATGTCTATTTCATATGTGGAAAGAAGGCGTATAAGTGGCTTACCCAAACTCAGAGGGATTGTGTTACGTTGGGAGAGTGTTGCCAGAGGTCATGACCATAATCCATGATAAGATGAAAGATGTTCACCGCAGTGCTCAGGCTCCTTATACTCATACTCACTATGAACACATCGTCAAGAGACACCTCATAGAAAGAACAGAGCACGTAGCCTCTGATTTGATCCACGAATCCACCGGGATTCAATTCCTTCTCGCATTAGACATCACCCGTACTGCCAGAGGAATTATAAATTATAGGTATATCCATGCGCTAGCGAACTTGATAGATAATATCACTGAGATGTATGACGACACCTTCAGGTATACGGGTAGGGAGTTGCAAGCTTACAAAACGGAACTGATCCAGCACAGGATGGTCCTTAATTATATCACAGCCGTGACGGGTGGGTACTGTGTCACTTTGGCAACTCAATATGGGGTGAAGTGCTGCACGTATATTACAAGCAGCACTGATGACCCAACCGAGATCATCGATCAAAAGATGGACGATATCTTGCAGTTGAAGTGGGAGTTCCGAAGGAGACACAACCTTACCCTGATTGCTGTGAGTAATGAACTGACCGGCTGGATCTCATGGTTGAACCCACGCAATTGGTTTTCAGGTTTAGGAGAATGGGCTCAAAATGTTATTATGAGTGTAGGAAAGTTTCTCCTTTGTATCCTTGGAGTCGTCATAATTATTGGCTTGATATTTAGGTGTGTTCGAATTCTAACGCGGCGCAAGCACGGCACAAATTTGATGAGTTTAAGGAGCGGGGGCTTTGTTACAGCAGCAGATTTGATTTACGACCCATCCATAGAGACATTGTTATAAGGATTGCAAATGAATTCCATGGCCCGTTTCTTTCACCCGTTTTTCCTTTGTCTCCCCCTTTGCCCAGATACATCGATCTGGAAAAGACATCAACTACACCCAAGAATGATTACGAAAATGTTAAGTGATTGTATTTTAGATATGTGTCTTATCTTCAACTCTACAACCTTCAGTTAGTGACACACATAGTCGACAGGTGATATCCACATATATTAGCACTCACATATGTTCCCCCTCCATGTATCATCAACTAAATGTGCACCCCATTTGTTGGAACAAGAAGCCGAAAAGAGCTCGGTAGTGTTTGTTGGCCCACTTACAGACCCTTAATACGGGATAAGAAGGATTTAATGTTTACTTCGCAATACCTCGAAGCTTATCTAGAACATATATGGCACGATGATACATGCCCCTCAGACATGGATTCATACATACATGCTTTTTACTATCCCACTAGGTCATACATTTCCCACCTACAACTCTTCCCCGATCATCCAAGCTTTAGTATATATTGTATAGGTAATATTTTTTTTTCCTGTTTATTGATTAGTTAGTGGCAGTTATTGATGACTGCCAAAGGGTGGACTGTCGAAGTCAGAAAATATTACAAAACACACATTACATACAAACACCACATAGGTGGCCTCCGTGTGCATGCGTGTTCGGCTGTGCATGCACATATTCGCAAATTGTGTATGGTCACTCCCGCGGTCCTGCGCGGTTTGAGCGTGGTATGAGTAATTACAGTGGAGTTTGTACTCTCATGAAAAAGCCACAAAGACATATCATAAATCTAATATATATATTGTATAAATCCCACACTGTCTGCTTTTTCTTCTAAATAGCATGAAGATCAGTCACACATAAATTAAAACTCCCAGAGACTAAAATACAATGGCCTTATTTACACTAAGCTTTGAAATTCTATGAAGAAGGCAAACACCTTTGTTTACTAGGATAGCCGAGTTTCTATTTTAAACAATGAGTACTGGATTGTCATTGTCTCACCTGAAGGCAAAAACAAACGAAGAGACAATACCCAGGAACCGACGCTGTTAGAAAATCAATTAACAATAGCTAACCAAAACACAAAACCAGACAGTTAGAAATCTAAAATATTAACATTCATAGTCAAAACTCATGGAGATGTATGTGTTTGTTTGTATATATATATATATATATATATATATATATAATTCCTAACAAATTGTAATAGCAGGAGTATGTGTGTGTGTATATATATGTATATATATATATATATATATGAGTATATGGATATATGTGGATATATGTATATTTTGAGGATTGAAATAGATAATCATATCATGTGTGGGATCATATTGTTCAGAGTCACGTAAACATTAATCTGGTGGGAATAAGAACATTATTATATATTACCTCATTAAGTTATTAATAATACCAGATTTATGTATGTTTACTGTGATGGGTTTAACTGGTCATGGGGCGGGAACTCAGATGTAAACAACAGAAACCACATCTCAAGTCCTAGCCATCGCCCACTTCTTGAGCTGACCAATGGTCCCCGGTGCACAGGATATGTCCCACCCCCGAACCAATGGAAGAAGAGCACACAGTGTCTATTGTATTATGTTTTGATCTACTGAATAAAGAGCGAGCTGCAGGCCAGGTCACTATCACAAGACTCTTAACGCTATCTACCTGATTAGCGGAGGACTGGACCAGGTTGCGCAAGCGAATATTCTCATGTATGTACATTGACTGTAGCCATTTTACTGTGTTGTATTTTGTAGTGTATAAATTGTATTGTTATCCCCTTCCAGATATATACGCTGAGGTTTCGGAGCCCAGTGTTTAACTACAAATCGGTGTTGTGTCCTCTTTTCCCTGCTAGGGTTTAAAGCGTATTACATTACCTAACTGTATAAGGTTTAAGAGTGTATTGATAAGGTTTGTACGCACTGCGGGTACTTTATACCGTCACCGCTGTGTAAGGTTTAAGGTGTAACATCATTGCATTGCATTGCTAATAAGGTTTAAAGTTTATCAAGAGTGTGTGCGCGCGCTGTGTGTACTTTGTACCCCCAGCGCGGCGTTTGTACGCTAAGTCCGTACAAGGTACGGGACTCTGTACGCAAATAGCGTACAAAGCGCGTAGCGTGTGTATTAAGTCTAGCGGCCGCAGCGGCTCCATTATAAAAGTGTGTTTAAAGGTATAGCTTTACAGTTTAAGATAATATCAACATTATCATATTCATACTCATATTGTGACACTGTAGGTAGTACCCCAATTTAATCCAAGTATTGTGATGCTGCTAGGTGGTACTGCAGTGTAATATTCTTATACATATTGTGACACTGTAGGTGGTACCCCAATTTCATTGAAGTATTGTTACACTGTAAGTGGTACCACAGTGTAATATTCATACACATGTTGTGACACTGTAGATTTATTATTCCATACAATTACTGTGACACTGAAGGCTGTACCACAGTGTAATATTCATGGTTGATTATTCTTTCAGTGATAGCATCCAAATAGGCATGTCAGACAGTACGTTTCACTACTGGCAGGGAAAAAAGTCCCCCGGCCAGGCACCTCTCTCCCTGCAGCGCCTCCCCAACCCGCCACAGACATCACTCTCTGCTTCCGCAGACACTGGCAGCTCCCCACACCGCCGTCCAGCTCCACCCGCCGCCTGCTCCCCCTGCTGCCGCTGTCAGCGCACCCGGCAGAACAGCACCCCAGGTACGGCCAAATCCGACAGTCGGATTTGTCTCAAATCCAACAGTCAGATTTGGCCGACCATTGAATAGCCCTTGTTGGATCCATTCTGACAAATGCATGTCTGAATGGATCCAACAGTTATTGAATACACCCCCTTGTGCTCCCTTCTTCCTCCTCCTCTGTATAAATCACTGTGTCCACCCGACCCCTCTCTGTGTGTATGATTACGCTCTCCTCTGTATCCATTAATATGTTCTCTCCACCTCCTCTGCATCTATTATTATGTTCTCTCCCCTCCAATGTGACCATTATTATGTTCTCTCCTCCTTCTCTGGGTCCATTGTTGTGTGTGTTCCCATATCCATTATTTAGTTCTCTCACCCTCCTCTGTGTCCATTATTATGTTCTCTCTGTGTTCATTAATATGTCATCTACTCCCCCCCTCCGTGCCCATTTTTTTGTTGTCTCTCCCTCCTCCACATCCATTATAATGTATACCCCAACCCCTCTCTGTGTCCGTTATTATGTGTCCAACCTCTGTATCCATTATTATGTTCTCTCCCCCTCCTCTACATACAATATTATATTTATTCCAACCCCTCTCTGTGTCTATTATTATTGTATGTATTCAACTATCCATTGCTAGTAGTAATCAGCATTATCAATGAGCACTTGCACCAGTCTATGCTAGGTGTAAAAGATGAATTTGAAAATATGGTAATTACTAGAAATGAGTGGGTCCAGTTGTCTGAGAACTGGGCCCACCCAAACTTCTGGGATCTGTGGCGATCCGAGCCATAGCTCGTATCTCCCTGCCTGCCCCAGTTCCAAAATCGAGGCAAAACCTTGTGATCCTGCTGTCAGATCTTGAGTTTTTTTGCCTCGGGTGCCAGTCCCATTGTATTCAATGGGCTGACTACTGATCTGTTGAGAGAGCCGTCTATCATGGATCAAAGCGAATTATCGCTTGCCCATAGCATTCCATGAGCATAGCATTAAAGACACAATTCACCGCAAACACCGCTCACACTGAGGACACCACCGGCAGCACCCCTGCACTGCTGACACAGAGATACCGCCGGCACTGCTGACACAGCTGATACAGCCAGCCCCCCACACTGCCGACAATGCTGACTCACCCACACAGAGGACACCACCAGCAACCCAGCACTGCCAAAACTGCTGGCACACCCGCACAGAGGCCACAGTCTGGACACTGACACTGCCGACAATGCCAGCATCAACCTTCTAACAGACACCACCTGGGGCATCTATCATCGGAGGCACCCCTCCCACCTGGTGTCACAGTAAGTGCACTCTTGGTGTATCCAACCCACATTGTATGCGACCTGCACTGTATTCAATCTGCACTGTATCAAACCCACACTGTATCCAATTCACACTGTATCTGACCCGCACTGTATCTGACCTGCACTGTCTATAACAGCGGTTGCCAACCTGTGGCTCTTGAGCCGCAAGTGGCTCTTTCTTTATTCAAATGTGGCTCCCAACCCTCTAAATCATGTGACCACAACAGATACAGAAACTGCTGCACTCCAGCCAGATACACAGCAGCACTACAGGGACTGAAAACCGAAGGAGTCAGATACTAGAGGTGAGACACCCACAAGCAAACAGAGGACACATTAGGGACTGCTGCAATGGCACGAGTTGATGGGGGAGCTGTAGTGATACATGAGGGTGGGCTAGAGTGACACATGGCAGAGCTGGCTGGAGAGACACAGGAGGGTCCTGGCAGGAGTGACGTGGGAGGGTGCTGGAAGTAGTGACACATGGGAGATATGGCTGGAGTGACATAGGAGGGTGGTAGCAAGAGTGACACATGGGGGAGCTGGCTGGAGTGACATAGGAGGGTCGTAGCAAGAGTGACCATGGGGGAGCTGGCTGAAGTGACAGGAGGGTGCTGGAAGTAGTGACACATGGGAGAGCTGGCTGGAGTGACATAGTAGGGTGGTAGCAGGAGTGACACATGGGGAACTGGCTGGAGTGACACGGGGGAGCTGGCTGTAATGACATAGGAGGGTGCTAGCAGGAGTGACACATGGGGGAGCTGGCTGGAGTGACATAGGAGGGTCGTAGCAAGAGTGACACATGGGGGAGCTGGCTGGAGTGACAGGAGGGTGCTGGAAGTAGTGACACATGGGGGAGCTGGCTGGAGTGACATAGGAGGGTGGTAGCAGGAGTGAAACATGGGGGAGCTGGCTGGAGTGACACGGGAGAGCTGGCTGAAATGACATAGGAGGGTGCTAGCAGGAGTGACACATGGGGGAGCTGGCTGGAGTGACAGGAGGGTGCTGGAAGTAGTGACACATGGGGGAGATGGCTGGAGTGACATAGGAGGGTGGTAGCAGGAGTGACACATGGGGGAGCTGGCTGGAGTGACACGGGAGAGCTGGCTGAAGTGACACAGGAGGGTGCTAGCAGGAGTGACACATGGGGGAGCTGGCTGGAGTGACAGGAGGGTGCTGGCTGGAGTGACACATAGAGGAGCTGAAGTTTATTATGTGAATCTGGCTTTTTCAATTATTTTTTGTGAAAGTGGCTTTTTTAATGGATTTGGCTTTAAAAAATTATTTTATGTCATTCTGGCTTTTTCAATGTATTTTATACCAGGGGTGTGGTCTAGCAGGCACAAGGCCACATTCCATTTTCGCATGTGTGCCATCGGCTCGATGTCGGCTCTTTGTCGTACCTAACAAGGTTTTTTGGCTCTTTGTCACTGACTGGTTGGCCACCCCTGGTCTATAACCTGCACTGTATCCGACCGACACTGTATCCAGCCCACACTGTATCTGTCCTGCATTGTATCCATCCTGAACAATAACCTGCACAGTATCCAAAACTGTATCCAACTTGTGATACAAAATGGGTCATTCTGAAGAGCTCAGTGACTTCAAGCGTGGTACTGTGATAGGATGCCACCTTTGCAATAAGACAGTTTGTGAAATTTCATCCCTACTGGATATTACACGGTCAATTGTAAGTGTTATTATTAGAAAGTGGAAGCGTTTAGAAACAACAGCAACTCAGCCACTAAGCTGAAGACCATGTCAAATCACAGAGTGCAGGTCAATGACAGCTAAGGTGCATGGTGTGCAAAAGTCGTCAACGCTAATTCCATAGCTGAAGCGTTCCAAACTTCCACTGGCATTAACATAAGCACAAAAACTGTGCAACGGGAGCTTAATGGAATGGGTTTACATGGCCGAGCAGCTGCATGCAAGCCTCACCTCACCAAGTCCAATGCCAAGTGTCGGATGGAGTGATGTAAAGCACACCAACAGTGGACTGTGAAGCAGTAGAAATGTGTTCTGTGAAGTGACGAAACATGCTTACCTGTTTGGCAGTCAGATAGGTGAGTCTGGGTTTGGAGGATGCTGGGAGAACATTACCTGCCTGACTGCATTATGCAAACTATGAAGTTTAGGGAAGGAAGAATAATGGTATGGGGCTGTTTTTCAGGGTTTTGGCTAGGCCCTTTATCTCGAGTGGAGGGCAATCTTAATGTTTCAGCATACCAAGACATTTTGGACAATGCTATTCTTCCAACTTTATGGCAACAGTTTTGGGAAGGCCCTTTTTTATTCCAACATGACTGTGACCCAGTGCACAAAGCAAGGACTATAAAGACATGGTTTGATGAGATTGGTGGGGAAGAAATTGACTGGCCCACACAGAGCCCTGGGCTCAACCCCATCAGGCATCTTTGGGATGAACTGGAATGAGATTGCGAGCCAGGCCTACTCTACCAACATCACTGCCTGGCCTCATAAATGATCTACAGAGTCAATGGGCACAAATTCCCACAGAAACACTCCAAAATCTTGAGGAAAGCCTTCCAAGAAGAGTGGAAGCTGTTACATCCTTTGTGACGTGATGCCCTTCCTGTGTGGTTTCAGTGGCAGCTTGTGTAGTTAAATCCAATGGTTCACATCTGTATAAATAACTGGAAAAATAGTGACAGAAAAAAAATGCCTCCTAGTGCATTATAGACCAATTTCCAGTTAATTTTATATTCATATAAATTGTGCATGTACCCTTTATATCAGGCAAAAGTTTTGATTTTTTTTCCCAAGCCAGTATTTAGGAGTATAGAGGATTCTCTCAACGCATTTCATCCACAGCAAATATTTTAGAACTTCATCAGGAGGATACTTTACCAGTGCTCCTAGGACCCCTTTTATACTCTTACTAATAGGTAGATGGGGGGTAGGTGTAATCTGCTCCACTAAACAAGAAGTGACCTCACTTCCACAATACAGAATATAAATATATGTACACCCCCACCAATATGTCCGTTAATGATAAAACCGGAAATACGGAAATATATCCTTTCTGATGAACTCCTTTACAAGTTATACATGTGTTCTTATTCACACATTAATGGATACAAATTTTAACCAAATAACACTCCGAGAATGTCTCCAATTTTCTTTGATAGCCACATCACCGTTTGCCTCTACTAAGATGGCCACAATACCGTAAGTCCCAAGTCCAGACTTACAGGTACATGGTCCCTCAGACAATATGGTGCCCCATCCAAGGTGGCCGCAAATCAGAAAAATGGCGCGCCTCCTCCATCCTCTGCAGATTCCACCACCATGATGGACACGGACCAGAAGTTCCTCAGCTGGAAACATCCATAGGCCGGAAGTGTGGCTGCAATCATATTCACTGTATATTTTCTTCATTTGGTAATAAACTAGTCCATCTTTTGGTATTGCAGGTTTTAGAGGCCGTTTCATTGATATAAAACAGTACATTTCTTTCAACTTGAGAAGCAAACGGAAACTTTGTTCCATAGTACAGATGTAGCCACCTTTATCTTGACTGGCTGAGGCGTTTGTCCCGATCGAGCATACGCAGCGTCCCGGGGTGTAGGGAGGCGCGCCTAGTCACAGAGAGGCGTACCTAATCGCACGGAGAGCGTTTGGCGTTACCTTTACATGTAATACCTGTGATCATCCACCAGATATCGCTTTTTACAATCACCACTGCGCATGCGTGTGGTCTCCCGTAAAATACAATACTGAAATATATAATAAGGACTACTTTACTAAGGCGTCTCATTACACTGCATACAGTAAATACTTATTACGCTGCATTATTTAATACAGTGAATACTCATTACGCTGCGTTATTTAATACAGTATATACGGTACAGATGCAAATAGTACAGCATACAGAATATGATCCATCTACAGTACTTTATGAATATGTGAGCGTCCAAGTCCCGCAGACAAAACAACATAAAACCAGTAGTGTATACTGTCGCAAATGGACGTGTTAGAAGTTCACTATTGCCTCTTGAGATTAGGAGTTTTGTACAGTATGTTAGCGTCCTAATCCCGTAGCCATTACAGCATAATCAAAACCAATGGATCTATTCATCTGTCTGCGGCGAAGTGGTGAAGTGTTCCGCTTCCTATACTCATAGTCCCGGGTTCGATTCCTAAAGTACGAATGCATGTTAGTTTTTTCCAGACACCTTATTATTATTTTTATTCACATAAACCAGGGCAAAGCTGCAGGAGCGGTTCTACTGTTAAGGTTCTATGCTCCGTACAGTACACATACAATTCTGTAGCAGGGTAGACTCAATAGAAATGGCTACCACCTATGACTCCTTGCCCCATGGAGGCCCTAGGCTACAGAGCAAGTAGCCGTCCAGATTTTGCAGGCTATGGGGCAATGCTGAAGGAGCGTCACAATCCCCTAGCTAAAATACACAGGGGCGATAGGAATAAGTGAGGTCTATGCACATTACGGTACACCGGACTCGATCGCATAGCACACTGGCAAAATGGCCACTGCCCCTGAACCCCCACCATGTGGCAGGCAGCGCTCGGATATGGAGTGAGAGATGGTATAAGTTTTGCAGGCTACGGTGCAATGCTGAAGGAGCGTCACAATCCCCTAGCCAAAATACACAGGGGCGATAGAGATAAGTGAGGTCTATGCACATTACGTTACACCGGGCTCGATCGCATAGCAAACTGACAAAACACAAGTTTTACATAAAGCAGGGCAAAGCTGCAGGAGAGTTTCTACTGTCAAGGTTCTATGCACTGTACGGTACACATAAAATTCTATAGCAGGGCAAACTCAATTGAAATGGCTACCGCCTGTGACTCCTAGCTCCATGGAGGCACTCGGCTATGGAACAAGTAACAGCACAGATTTTGCAGGCTACGGGGCAATGCTGAAGGAGCGTCAGTATCCCCTAGCTAAAATACACAGGGGTGATAGGGATAAGCGAGGTCAATGCACATAACGATACACCGCAAAGTTCCCCATGGTTTTGATTATGCCTTTTCTTTGAACACTGTATTTTCCACTGCCTCGCCCTACGCCATCCCACTTTCCCCATCCCCCCTGGGAGCCTGCAAAGTACATGCAGTAGACAGGGAGGGAGTTCTGATCAGGTTACAAGACATGTGCAACAGTATACTACTGTATGTAGGAAAATCCCCCGCCCACTCTGATTTATGTGAAACCTGTGTGCACCCTTCCATTGAATGTATAACAAAGAAAAAAAATAATAATAAAGTGAATGTTACAGGAGCACATTAAAAAAAGGTTGGCACTTCCTTCCCATTGGTGTTGGTTTATGCCTTAGGGGACTCAGACGCTAATACTTGTATTTCAAGAGCACTGTATTTTCCACCGCCTCTCCATACCCCCATCGCCCTTCCCCCCTGGGAGCCTGCACAAGTCATGCAGTGGACAGGGAGGAAGTTCAGGTTAGGTACAATACACAAATGCAGACGATCTACAGTACTGTGTTGCTCAGTTAGTTGCGTCGGAATACACTAATTTATACTCATTACCGCTGTGTATTTGTATATAGCCGAATGAATTGCTGCTGCAGATTTACTTTGATTTATGTGAAACCTGTGTGCACCCTTTCATTGAATGTATAACAAAGAAAAAATAAAAATAAAGTGAATGTCACGGGAACATATAAAAAAAGGGTTGGCACTTTGGTACTCAGCGTGGGAGGTAAAAGCCTTCATCGCTAGGTTGGTATGGAAGGGGAGACAATTAGCTACCGGAGGGTACCAACCCCAAATTTCTGTGACCCCCACAAGGCTCATGGCAAGCGTCGGAACCCATGGTGGGTCTGAATTAATGGGCCCATTATAGTCTATGGGAAAATGGGTCCACTTTGTGTACTGATATCTCTGGTTTTGGGTGTCCCAGAGACACAGGATTGGTACCATACAAAAGAGGAGACTCTTGGCTTTCGGGGTAGACCAACCACTCGTTTATGTGACACTGGAAAGGGAAACGGGAAGCAACTGTGTTTCAGGTACCCTCCAGTTGTCCGCCTAGCTTGCACAGGATGCAGGGTTTCTGGCTAGATAGGAAATACTGTACAGAAATGCTAAGTATGGTAATTTGACATCCAGGAACATAGGGAGGAGTTTTTATCTCTCTCCATTATACTTAGAAAAATGACACTTGCCACTGTACGTTACAAGCTGTTCGTGCTAATTAGTACACTAGTAGAACATACTGTACAGAGATACTAAGGACAGTGATTTGGCATCCACGAACTTAGGGAGGAGCTTTAATCTCTCTCCATTGTAATCTTTCTAAGTATAATGGATAGAGATAAAAGCTCCTCCCTAAGTTCCTGGGTGCCAAATAACAGTCTTTAGTATCTCTGTATTCTATGTTCTACTAGTGTACTAATTAGCATGAACAGCTTGTAACGTACAGTGGCAAGTTTAATATTTCTATGTATAATGGAGAGAGATAAAAGCTCCTCTGTAAGTTCCTAGATGCCAAATCACCGTCCTCAGTATCTCTGTACAGTATGTTCTACTAGTGTACTAATTAGCACAAACAGCTTTTAACTGAATGCCAAATCACCGCACTTAGTATCTCTGTACAGTATGTCCTATTAGGGTACTAATTAGCACAAACAGCTTGTAACGTACATGGCAGGTTTAATCTTTCTATGTATAATGGAGAGAGATAAAAGCTCCTCAGTAAGTTCCTGGATGCCAAATCACCGTACTTAGTATTTCTGTACAGTATGTTCTATTAGGGTACTAATTAGCTGTTTGTGCTAATTAGTACCCTAATAGAAAATACTATGCAGAGATACTAAGGACAGTGATTTGGCAACCAGGAACTTAGGGAGGAGCTTTTATCTCTATAGATTAAACTTGCCACTGTACGTTACAAGCTATTCATGCTAATTAGTACACTAGTAGAACATACTGTACAGAGATACTAAGGACGGTGATTTGGCATCTAGTAACTTACAGAGGAGCTTTTATCTCTCTATTATACTTAGAAAGATTAAACTTGCTACTGTACGTTACTACCTGTTCGTGCTAATTTGTACACTAGTATAACATACTGTACAGAGATACTAAGGACAGTGATTTGGCATCCATGAACTTAGGGAGGAGCTTTAATCTCTATCCATTGTAATCTTTCTAAGTATAATGGAGAGAGATAAAAGCTCCTCCCTAACTTTTTGGATGCCAAATTACCATCCTTAGTATCTCTGTACTCTATGTTCTACTAGTGTACTAATTAGCACAAACAGCTTGTAACATAGAGTGGCAAGTTTAATATTTCTATGTATAATGGAGAGAGATAAAAGCTCCTCTGTAAGTTCCTAGATGCCAAATCAACGTCCTTAGTATCTCTGTACAGTATGTTCAACTAGTGTATTAATTAGCACGAACAGCTTGTAACGTACAGTTGCAAGTTTAATCTTTCTATGTATAACGGAGAGAGATAAAAGCTCCTCTGTAAATTCCTAGATGCCAAATCACCGTCCTTAGTATCTCTGTACAGTATGTTCTACTAGTGTATTAATTAGCACGAACAGCTTGTAACGTACAGCGGCAAGTTTAATCTTTCTATGTATAATGGAGAGATCAAAGCTCCTCAGTAAGTTCCTGGATGCCAAGTCACCGTCCTTAGTATCTCTGTACAGTATGTTCTACTAGTGTACTAATTAGCATGAACAGCTTTTTTACCGGATGTCAAATCACCGTACTTAGTATCTCTGTACAGTATGTTCCAATAGGGTACTAATTAGCACGAACAGCTTGAAACGTACAGCGGCAAGTTTATTCTTTCTATGTATAATGGAGAGAGATAATAGCTCCTCCCTAAGTTCCTGGATGCCAAATCACCGTACTTAGTATCTCTGTACAGTATGTTCTATTAGGGTACTAATTAGCTGTTCGTGCTAATTAGTACCCTAATAGAAAATACTATACAGAGATACTAAGGACGGTGATTTGGCATCTAGGAACTTACTGAGGAGCTTTTATCTCTCTCCATTATACATAGAAAGATTAAACTTGCTGCTGTACTTTACAAGCTGTTCTTGCTAATTAGTACACTAATAGAACATACTGTACAGAGATACTAAGGACGGTGACTTGGCATCCAGGAACTTACTGAGGAGCTTTGATCTCTCCATTATACATAGAAAGATTAAACTTGCCGCTGTACGTTACAAGCTGTTCTTGCTGATTAGTACCCTAATAGGACATACTGTACAGAGATACTAAGTACGGTGATTTGGCATCCAGTTAAAAGCTGTTCGTGCTAATTAGTACACTAGTAGAACATACTGTACAGAGATACTAAGGACGGTGATTTGGCATCTAGGAACTTTCAGAGGAGCTTTTATCTCTCTCCATTATACATAGAAAGATTAAACTTGCAACTGTACATTTCAAGCTGTTCGTGCTAATTAATACACTAGTAGAACATACTGTACAGAGATACTAAGGACGGTGATTTGGCATCTAGGAACTTAGGGAGGAGCTTTTATCTCTCTCCATTATACTTAGAAAGATTACAATGGAGAGATTAAAGCTCCTCCCTAAGTTGTTTTGCTCAATTCGTTGCGTCAGAATACACTCATTTCTACTCATTGCCGCTGTGTAGTTGCATTTAGCGTAAAGAATCGCTCCTGCAGATGTACTCTGATTTATATGTAACTTGTGTGCACCTTTCCATTGACTGTCTTACAATGAAAATAAAATAATACAGTATATTATTACAATAAAAAAAAAAAAAGGCACATACCCTGGACCCCCAGCGTGGGAGGTGGGAGCCTTAATCGCTAGCCCACGATGCCTCATGAGAGGTTCCCAATTTCATGTGTAAAAGTACAGCAAATAGCGCTCGGCCCCCTCCCCATTGGTGTTGGTTTATGTCTTAGGGGACTCAGACGCTCGCATTTGTAAAGCACGGTATTTTCCACCTACTCCCGCTAGCCCACCATTCCCATTTATGCCTTAGGGAACTCAGACGCTCATGTACTGTACATGTATTTTAAAAGCACAGTGTAGGTCACCATCTTTTTCCACCGCCTCCCGTTACGCCTACAGTATTAACATTACAGTCGTCACTGACCAATTGCCAGAGCTGTAGATCAATCCGCCACTATACTGTACGATCGAAAGTACTGGATTAGTGGAGCATTAGCCACCCAGTGGTGGAGATGTGTAATGCATGCTGAGTATCCAGAATCGCCTCAACGCGCCTGCCTGTGATTAAACTCAGCTATCGCCTTAGCGTGACTAAACGTCCGTCTTGACGGAGAATCGGTCAAGATAAAGGTGGCTACATCTGTATGGTGAGAGCAAAAATACTAAAACACCGTCTTTAGAATGGTATAATGGGTTCTCCATAGAGAAATGCCAAAAAACTGAAAAAGGAAAAAATCTGTAGCATACGACAATGATCAACATTTATATATATATATATATATATATATATATATATATATATATATATATATAATGTTGATTATTGTCATATGCTACTGATTTTTTCCATATATACACTGCTCAAAAAAATAAGGGGAACACTAAAATAACACATCCTAGATCTGAATGAATGAAATATTCTTATTAAATACTTTGTTGTTTACATAGTTGAATGTGCTGACAACAAAATCACACAAAAATTATCAATGGAAATCAAATTTATTAATCCATGGAGGCCTGGATTTGAAGTCACACTCAAAATTAAAATGGAAAAACACACTACAGGCTGATCCAACTTTGATGTAATGTCCTTAAAACAAGTCAAAATGAGGCTCAGTAGTGTGCGTGGCCTCCACGTGCCTGTATGACCTCCCTACAATGCCCGGGCATGCTCCTGATGAGGTGGCGGATGGTCTCCTGATGGATCTCCTCCCAGACCTGGACTAAAGCATCCGCCAACTTCTGGACAGTCTGTGGTGCAACGTGGCGTTGGTGGATGGAGCGAGACATGATGTCCCAGATGTGCTCAATTGGATTCAGGTCTGGGGAACGGGCGGGCTAGTCCATAGTATCAATGCCTTCGTCTTGCAGGAACTGCTGACACACTCCAGCCACATGGGGTCTAGCATTGTCTTGCATTAGGAGGAACCCAGGGCCAACCACACCAGCATATGGTCTCCCAAGGGGTCTGAGGATCTAATCTCGGTACCTAATGGCAGTCAGGCTACCTCTGGTGAGCACATGGAGGGCTGTGCGGCCCCCCAAAGAAATGCCACCCCACACCATTACTGACCCTTCACCAAACCGGTCATGCTGGAGGATGTTGCAGGCAGCAGAACGTTCTCCTTGACGTCTCCAGACTCTGTCACGTCTGTCACATGTGCTCAGTGAGAACCTGCTTTCATCTGTGAAAAGCACAGTGCGCCAGTGGCGAATTTGCCAATCTTGGTGTTCTCCCGCAAATGCCAAACGTCCTGCACGGTGTTGGGCTGTAAGCACAACCCCCACCTGTGGACGTCGGGCCCTCATACCACCCTCATGGAGTCTGTTTCTGATCGTTTGAGTAGACACATGCACATTTGTGGCTTGCTGGAGGTCATTTTGCAGGGCTCTGGCAGTGCTCCTCTTATTCCTCCTTGCACAAAGGCGGAGGTAGCGGTCCTGCTGCTGGGTTTTGCCCTCCTACGGCCTCTTCCATGTCTCCTGATGTACTGGCCTTTCTCCTTGTAGCGCCTCCATGCTCTGGACACTACGCTGACAGACACAGCACTTTCACATAGATTTTATTGAAACCTACGTGAAAGTTTGTGATAGAGTAGGACTTGCGGTGAAATGGGGTCCCGTGGAGTGGGCTGCAAGCTTACATGCATTGTACAATTCATAAACCAAAACCCCATTGTTTATTTAGATGTATATTAAAGCATTAAGGTGAATGAAGCTGCTTAGGAGAGTGCTGGGTTTTCTGTTTGGTATATTTGAGTTCGGTGGTCACAGCCCACCGCACCCCAACCCCTGGGAATGGCGAGTGCAGTGGTTCCTCGTGTTTGTTTATATATATATATATATATATATTGCTAGCATGCATGGATTTCAAATAAAAACTATTAATTAAAAAAGCAGCGAGAAGAGACCATACATTATACAAAAATTTTCCATGAATAGTATTGTTAATATTTATTAAAAAAAAGGTGCAATTTCATATGACTCGTTAAGGCCATGTGGTACCATAGAATTAAACTGATAGATCCAAGATTCCGAGTTGTTCGCTCGCTAGCTGCTTTTAGCAGCCGTGCAAATGCTAAGCCGCTGCCCTCTGGGAGTGTATCTTAGCTTAGCAGAAGTGCGAACTAAAGGATCGCAGAGCGGCTACAAAATAATTTTGTGCAGTTTCAAAGTGGCTCCAGACCTACTCCTAGTGTGCGATCACTGCAGACTATTTAGTTCCTGTTTTGACGTCACGAACACGCCCTGCGTTCGGCCAGCCACGCCTGCATTTCCCCAGGCTCGCCTGCATTTGTATGTGACACGCCTGTGTTTTTTCACACACTCCCCGAAAACGGTCAGTTACCTCCCAGAAACACCCACTTCCTGTCAATCACTCTGCGGCCAGCAGTGCGATTGAAAAGCGTTGCTAGACCTTGTGTGAAACTGCAACGGCCGTTGTGAAAGTAGGTTGCGCGTGCGCATTGCGCCGCATACGCATGCGCAGAATTGCCATTTTTAACCTGATCGCTGCACAGCGACCGAAAACAGCTAGCGATCAACCTCGGAATGAGGGCCCAAAACATTTCTCTTTGAGATAACTTGTTCTGGAGATTCCATCCTCTTTTTCCCCTAGTTTTACTAACTCCAAAGCTTTAAATTAAATAGATTTTGATCTGCATAATGGCGTGTACACACGATGAGATTTTTTTCCTTACAATTTTGACTATATAGTCAAAATCGTAAGAAAAGTTAGTGCAGATCGCAAGGTGAAAGTCCCCTTGCCAAACCGATTCGATCTCGATGCGCGGTCTGCATTGCAAGCATAGATAGACTGTGCAGACAAGTACATTTTGACTATCTCTATAGAAGAGATAGTCAAAATTGACACTTAGCCAAAATCGCACATAGCCAGTATCGCAAGCACACTCATTATGTGCTTGCGATGCCGACCTGGCCCTTGACGCATAATGAGAATCGGGCATAGCCCGAATCTCACCGTGTGTATGGGACTTTAGAGTATGTTTGTTTTTAAAATGTTTTGGAACTGAATGATTTTCTACATTATTTTTAATGGCCCCAATGTGTTCGTGTATCCACAGCATTAACTGACGTTTAGTTTTCCCAATATGTTTCAATTTGCACGGACATTCAAGCATATAAATGATTGATTAACTATTTTAATTCATGAATTGTTTAATTGAAAATTCACATGTACCCATAGTATTTTCACATTTTTTTGGACTGTTCTGTACATACTGACAAACATTACATTGTCAACATTTATAGACACCAGTACATTTAGTACATCCTAGGGATTTCTTTTCCACTATTTTGAATTGTAGCAGACTCGGTGCTAAAATATCCTTATCCAAACAGCTGTTTGGTTTTTATCAACCTGCCCTGCAGCATGGCACCTTGAAAAAGCACCCTAGTGGTGTTGAAACATTGGTGATTTCCACTATGCACTTCATCTGATTGTTTTTGCTGTAAACTTTACTTGGATGTTATACACATGTACAGAGTTGCAAAGCCCGAAGAATGCCACCTGGTTCTTTCAAAGCAATGGGAGTACTGAGCTAAAGGTACCCCAGGGAACTCATATTCCATATGTATCTGTGAGGAAGGCACCCTGGCTTATGTATTGGAACAGTGAGTGCCATAAATTGCATTTATATATATATACATATATACAATTCCCAAGTGTGCTGTATTGGTTGTATTTACATAGATTCTTCCAAGGAAACCCAATTGGATGTACACTGTACACTGGAGAATATTAATTCCTAGGGTCCTAGAACAAGTAACCCCTCATTTTTTACTAATTGGCCCAAGGCCAATTAGTAAAAAATATTGGTTTAATGGGGGTCATTCTGACCCGATCCCTCACTGCAGTTTATTGCAGCACAGCGATCGGGTCGGAACTGTGCATACGCCAGCGCTGCAGTGCGCCGATGCATGCCGGATGGCCGAAGGCTGTCATTGCCTAGCGATCGCCTCTGAGGCAGAGGTGGTCGCTGGGCGGGAGGGGGCTGGATGGCAGTATCAAGCAGGCATGTCCGGACCATCGGGGGGGCAAGCCGCAGCGGCTGCGTGACGTCAGATGCAGCCGCTGTGACCCAGGGCAGCGAAGAGGTTCTCCCGGCCAGCCTCAGGAGCTGCGCTGGCTGGGAGTAACTCCTGAGATGCAAAAGCATTGCCGCTGTGTGATGATTTCGCATTTCTGCGGGGGGGGGGGGGCGGCACTGACATGTGGGGTGGACTAGCCATGTGCCTGGCGTCCCCCCGCATGTCTGAGTTTAGCACAGCCACGATCAACTCGGAATGACCCCCAATGTCACAGATTAAACGCATATACGTTTAGTAAGATTTCTTTACAGACAGTTTTACAGTGTTTTTACATAGAATTTATAAAAAGTGTAAGTCCGTAATAAATATCCAGTGTATGATGATGACTTAGACACTCCCTCACCTTAGCAAGGTGTGAGCTCAAAGGGAGTGTCTTCACAGACTGGGTTAATAGCTCATGGCTGACAGACCCAATGCGTTTCATCTACATGACTTCATCAGGGGTAACAGTATTGAAAGTAGGAACAGAAAAGTATTTAAAAATCTATGTATAAAATGTCATACGATAACCTTGAGAATGAAAAAATTCATCTCATATATGGCTCTTAAAAATAGCTTGTATTCAAGCTCATCTCAGAAGTGATAATACCCATAAACTGATGTCCTTCAAACCACCTGAATATATTATACAGTTTTTATAATCAGAAATGGTTTTACTCAGATTTGATGGCAAATGTATACATCACAACTGAATAGCTGGTTTTATAAAAATAATATGGACATTGAAACTTCCAGTAAAATTCACAATTGGATCTAGATAGCTTTAGCAGCACCCATACATGTGGAAGTTTCAGAATATTTTTTACTAATTGGCCTTGGGCCTCTTGCTTGGGTGATTTTCAGGGGAGGAGTTATTTGTTCTAGGACCCCAGGAATTAATATTCTCCAGTGTACAGTGTACATCCAATTGGGTTTCCTTGGAAGAATCTATGTAAAAACAACCAATACAGCGCACTTGGGAATTGTGTTTTTATTCTATGTGTAATTGATATTTGTCAACAGAGATCTCTTCCGCAGTGCTGCTTTTATCTAGGCGCAAAATTAGGATACTGTTGTGTATATACATATATATATATTTATATATATATATGTATGTATAAAGTTATCCAACAAGCGGCGGCACTCAGAAGTCTGGTCTCAGCAAATAAAGTGCATCAGTGCAAAACGTGCTTTAATGAGATCACTTCATACCCAATATGAAGTAATCTCATTAAAGCACGTTTTGCACTGATGCACTTTATTTGCTGAGACCGGACTCCTGAGTGCCATCGCTTGTTGGATAACTTTATACATGTGGATTTTTTCCGGAAGGCACCGGGGCAATAATCATCATTTGGAGCAAGTGCAGATTCATTTGTGGTATATATATATATATATATATATATAATTTGTATGTTTTACAGGTACAAGGGATGCCGTCTGTCAGTATACCGACAGCAGCATCCTGTCTGTTGGAAGCGAGGCAGTGAGTCTCCTCGCGGGCTCACTGTGCTCGCAACAGCTCAGGCGCGGTGGCTCACTTTGCTCGCCACATGTTATATTTCCACTCGGTTGGTGGCGTGGATTGCTTTGGCAGCAATTATAGCCTCAAGTCATTTTTAATATGATGCCACAAGCTTGGCACACCTATCTTTGGGCTGTTTCGT
Source organism: Pseudophryne corroboree (assembly GCF_028390025.1). Taxonomy (NCBI): domain Eukaryota; kingdom Metazoa; phylum Chordata; class Amphibia; order Anura; family Myobatrachidae; genus Pseudophryne; species Pseudophryne corroboree. The sequence goes on along the minus strand of NC_086444.1, from coordinate 379,347,314 downwards.
CCATTCCTCTTTGCAGCACCTCTCAAGCTCCATCAGGTTGGATGGGAAGTGTCGGTGCACAGCCATTTTCAGATCTCTCCAGAGATGTTCAATCGGATTCAAGTCTGGTCTCTGGCTGGGCTACTCAAGGACATTCACAGAGTTATCCTGAAGCCACTCCTTTGATATCTTGGCTGTTTGCTTAGGTTCGTTGTCATGCTGAAAGATGAACCGTCGCCCCAGTCCAAGGTAAAGAGCGCTCTGGAGCAGGTTTTCATCCAGGATGCATTCATCTTTCCCTCTATCCTGACTAGTCTCCCAGTTCCTGCCACTGAAAAACATCCCCACAGCATGATGCTACTGCCACCATGCTTCACTGTAGGTATGGTATTGGCCTGGTGATGAGCGGTGCCTGGTTTCCTCCAAACATGATGCCTGGCATTCACACAAAATAGTTCAATCTTTGTCTCATCAGACCAGAGAATTTTGTTTCTCATGGTCTGAGAGTCCTTCAGGTGCATTTAGGCAAACTCCAGGTGGGCTGCCATGTGCTTTTTACTAAGGAGTGGCTTCCATCTGGCCACTCTACCATACAGGCCTGATTGGTGGAATGCTGCAGAGATAGTTGTTCTTATGGAAGGTTCTCTTGTCTCCACAGAGGAATGCTGTAGCTCTGACAGAGTGACCATCGGGTTCTTGGTCACTTCCCTGACTTGGGCCCTTCTCCCCCAATTGCTCAGTTTAGATGGCCAGCCAGCTCTAGGAAGAGTCCTGGTGGTTCCGAACTTCTTTCATTTATGGATGATGGAGGCCACTGTGCTCATTGGGACCTTCAACGCAGCAGATGTTTTTCTGTACCCTTCCCCAGATTTGTGCCTCAAGACAATCCTGTCTCAGAGGTCTACAGACAATTCCATTGACTTCATGCTTGGTTTGTGCTCACACATGCACTGTCAAGTGTGGGAACTTATATAGACAGGTGTGTGCCTTTCCAAATCATGTCCAATCAACTGAATTTACCACAGGTGGACTCCACTTACACTGTAGGAACATCTCAATGATGATCAGTGGAAGCAGGATGCACCTGAGCTCAATTTTGAGCTTCATGGCAAAGGCTTTGAATACTGGCAAAAATCACACAAAAAAACTTTTCATGTTGTCATTTTGGGTATTGTGTGTAGAATTTTGAGGGAAAAATGAATTTATTCCATTTTGGAAAAAGGCTGTGACATAAAAAAAATGTGGTAAAAGTGAAGCGCTGTGAATACTTTCCGAATGCACTGTAACTGTGAGAAAAGTTTTAAAAAGTATTATTATGAATTTTGTCTAGTTTTGTGTCCAAAAGTGATGAAATTAAATATAAAACTTCAATTTAATCTAAACAAATTGTGTATGTGTCCCACAGAACTAAATGAATTTCAAAGAAAAAGTATATACAAAATTAGCTTAAGTAGATAACCCGTTATAATCCTAACTCTTTCACTGAGGGGCGAACAACTTTGCAATATAAAGGAGTTAAAATATAATGTAGCACTCTTGTATAACATATTTACAGTACTTTTATTAATACCAATGAGAGATGTCATATTGTTTCTGCCACTAAAGAAAATAGTAATTTAGACATAAATAGTGCAATGCCATCTAGAGGCTACACTATAACTAAAGTGAAAAAACACTTGTTTGATATTAGCAGCACATTTAGTGCACTAGTTTTACTCTGGAATGTGAAATATATTCATTTTAAAATAAGCATTTTGTATTGAGTGATATCCCTATAGTAACATGCTGTTGCTACTTAATATAAGTATTTGAAATTATTATTAAAAACTGTGTTCCCTTATTGTAAAATAAAATTATAATTATGAATTAAAAAAAGTACTTTTAAAAAATAGTGAAGGTTCTTCCATGCTAATTACAAGTCAATGTCATGCATATTCATTGAAGGTTGACCTTTCAAATTCACATGAGTTAAAGTTTTCAAGGCCTATACCTACAATTACTGAGTGCATGTACTGTAAATGTATAGTCTATTAAGTAAAAATGCTAACTTGCTCCAATAACGCTACTAAAGTTTATCGAGTCTAAACTAATTTGTTTGTATTATGAGCATCAGAGTACAATATCGGAGCTGATTTTATTTGTGCCCCCCTCCCTCCATATTTTCCCCATTTTTGCAAGGGTTTGCTCAGGGTGCCTTAGCTTCAATAATGAAATATTATCTACAAAGTGATGCATTGTATGTTGGTGTAATTATCATATAAAAAGTTAATGATGGTGATTCTTTAGGGAACTCAGTATTTTAATGTCTTACTATTGTGCTTATATGTGCTTTAATGTATTCAATATAATGGAATGAAAATGTATAAAATCATACAATCACACACTGACTTGAGATGTTTCAACAATTTTTCCCCCATTTTAGCTTATATTAATTTATAGCAGAGGTAAGACCTCATATCACAGGTCTATATGATGTAGTAAATAAAAATTACTTGCAGGTCATTTATCCAATTCCACCACTTTCCATGTCAATGTTTGCTTGTTTGTGATCATTTAAAAAAAAAAAAAAAAGGGTTAAATGTTGCATGCAAGTTTGAAGATGTTGAGACAGCTGTGATTTGTACATAAGCTTTCAAATTATAAATTTCCTTCCATTTCTCAGAAATGTAATCTCATTTGTACTTCCCATTTCAGTCTAGCTGTAAGATCCTAATCCTTCCACTGCCAGAGGGGCCAGTAATGCTATGTAAACTTAAGCACTGTAACAGCAATGGTTTAAACCATACCTACCAAATAACACTAGGACACCAGTGCCACAATGATCTGGTCTTAGATTGAAATCCTATTTTATGGTCTGCTAGCTTAGTCTAATAAAGGAAGGTTAACCCAGATCACTTTATGCCACTAAACTGTAACTTGCAGCTAAAGGGTTAATAAATATGTTGATGCACACTACACAGACACACACACACATATGTTTATAAATATATATATATATATATATATATATAAGATAGATAGATAGATAGAGAGAGAGAGAGAGAGAGAGAGAGAGAGAGAGATAGATAGATAGATAGATAGATGTGTGTGTGTGTGTGTGTGTGTGTGTGTGTGTGTGTGTGTGTGTGTGTGTGTGTGTGTGTGTGTGTGTGTGTGTGTGTGTGATTTCACAGTATTCGTCCAGCTCTTTTAGAGGTTTCTAATTATCAGTTTTCATTATTTGTATGCGTTAATAAGAAACGGTGATTGTTAAGTGTGAGCAGTATGTCAGATTTTACCTCCTTAATTAACTATTCCCAGCCATTTTTCATCACCACTGTGTGATAGTACTTCTTTACACTAGTATAACTCCCTGAGCCTGGCACATGACTGTATATTCTGCCAAATCAAAGCTAATTCCAAGCGTTCCGAAACTCCAGAGCCTCTTTGCACAGCAGATCCGTGGTGCTGAATGGACAGCGCACTCCACCAGCTCGGACTTGCAATGTTTCATTATCCCGGTTTGTTTGCTGTTTTCTCTGTTCGTTCCCTCCCATCTGCTCCAGTCTGTCTCCTGTAAATCGGATCAAGCCTGATTCCCCTCACGTCAAACCACATGATCCCATAAAACATTCATCACCTCTCAATCCCTGATCCAGTTCCATAAAACATTCATCGTTGCTTTTCCTCTCACTGCTTTTCCACAGAGTAACCAGGGAAGGAAAAGAACAGTGATTTGGCCCCAGCGCCTGGCAGCCGGAGGAAGCACATCACACGCTGATGTGCAACCACAGTGCGGGGGAAGACAGGGAGATCTCATTACCAGCTGCCTTCGTGGTGGAAGCTCACAACTACCCGGTACAGAAGTAGTTGCGATTTGGGTACATGAAGACAAGGCAATAGCTGTTCTGAATGGATGTTATATGCAAACAGGAAGATTTGTGTTTTACTCCAAAGACTGAAGGGGGCAGCTGGATGGGGAATATTCTTTCTTGTATGTTGGAGTGTGGTTTATTTTACTGAAGTTTCAATTTCCTAAGGATTGCGTTATTTTTCCTGAGTCTGTGTATAACGGAATATAAAAAAGAATCACAATGAAAATACTGTGTAATCAAGGTAGGTTTCCTTGTTTTATCATTTCACGTTCACTAATGCCTGATAATATTTACATGTGATTCCAGTTTTTAAAAGGTGTGTGTGCGGGGTTGTTTTTTATTTTTTTGGGTTTTTTATTTGTTTGTTTTTTTTGTTTTTGTTTTTTTTTTTAGTTTTTGTATGTTTAGCAACATAGTGCTCTATCTTTAAGCAACCTAGAGGAGAGCTACAGTACTAAATTTATGTTGCATAATCTAGATTCGGGATGCATATAAAAACAGGGAGCCTTTCCTAATCCGATGTATTTAGATTAGGACTTTTCCTAGTGCAATAAATATTTTGCAGTTATAGGCACTGTTTAATATTACACTGGTGAAATCATTTTAAGAAGTCGATTATTAAAGGATGGGGGATTGGGAATTACTATTTCATACGCTATCCTCACAGCTATAGTGCAATACATAGCACAAAGTAGGTCAGGAATCCAGAAGGACACTTGGGAGACAGCTACCGGATCTTGCGGTGGATATGTCCCCTGGGTCACTTCAGCTCTTTGCTCTATGTAACATGATAAACTTGTTTTTGTGTCTGATATAACATCTGAATATGCTGTTCATATGGTCTATTTATAATATGTGTTCTGGGAGTACTTCCTCAGTTGTTCACTGCATTTCAGGGATTCTCAGTGATGCTAAATGGTACCCAGGATGGAGTCTTCAGCTCTATTCCATGAATATGCAGTGTTAGCGAGTTAGTGACGGTATTTTAAATCACACCTAAATTAAAAGTGGATAACCGTGACCGTTACATTTCCTATGCGCAATATGCAGGATTAGCAATAGGTTCCTGCACATTGAATTCTGCTTTTACTTTACCATAACACTTTGTGCTGTCTTTTAAACAATGGACATTGATGCATATATAGTACTGTATACTGCCACCTTGATCTTAACCAGATGAGGGTTTGTGCATTGCCTGTTATGCAATGTTTCACAGTCGTGATACAGTAGGTCTGCATAATCCACCAAGCAAGCTACTGTATGATAAAATGCAGACGCCCTCCGCAATCATATGATCCTGGGTGTTAGTGGCACTGCCTAAGACATCCCTGACACATCTCTAAAAGTTAAATGCATGTAGTAAAAAAATAATTAAAGCTAAAGCAACTATTGCATTTCAGACTGTAAAAATCATAAGGTCACATGTAGAATGATTTGTATGTATATATATAGATAGATATGTTTGTTTTTGAATCCATAAGTATACATATACATATCATTTAGATAGATAGATAGATAGATAGATAGATAGATAGATAGATAGATAGATAGATATTTTTCTATGATCTACATTACAGTATATTGACTTTTACAATGCCACTCATTATTTCACCACACAAAGTGTTGATCATTATGTTGGTTGTGTTCTCTGGAGTGTAATCTTAACAGCAATCCCAGCACAGTACAATATATTTACTGAGAGTTTGTACATACAGTACAATGCGGTGAATGTGCATTACTACATAGATCATCTCCTGTTTCATAAAAGAGATGAGCCCCAATAAAGTGTTCTTTTAAGGTTTACTTAACTGTCTTGTTATAAAATTGTTGTTACAATATTATATTACAATGCTCTGTCTGGTAGAGTTTATCAGGTTTTTATATCCCCTGTCCTCTTCTTTAATAAATTCTATGTAGAATCTTTATTTATCAGTTGTAGGGCTGCAAATAGCAAGTAAGCAATTCATTTGCAAATCAATATGTGGTACAATAGGATTCTGTACAAATGAGACCCGATCTAAAATATATCTCTATATTCAAGGATTTAAATTGTAAATCTGACACTTTTATTAGAACTAGAGGCATATGAGTCCCTTTCTTCTGTACATGTCCTACTGATATATCTTTGTAGTGAGTGAGATATCATTATATGCATGTTATGCAGCATATGTGACAGAGAACTTTATAAGTCTGCAGTATATTATTCTTTGCAGAAATGCACTATACTGTGCAATTCTAAGACTTTATTTAAAAAAGTGTCCTTGTTTGAGACAGCGTTCTTAGTATTAACTTGGCACACTTGTGGTGACTTCGAAAATCTGCTTATCTTCTAACATTACGGGTTTACTGCAGTCATATTAAATCATGTGAAACTCTTTTCAGGCCTACTGAACAGCATTTATGTTCTATCAATCACTGCTCTGGGTGGTGAGAACACAGCCATATATTTACTTGCATTGAGGTTAATGTAATTCATAGCATCTAGGGTGAGACTGGCTCTGCTGTCTTGTCATAGGTGTTTAACTAAATACATTTCAGACACGTAATAATATTAATTTAAATTTTCAGAGACATTTTAGGTTTCCTAACTCAACTGAATAAAGTAATGTGGTTTATTGAACTTTCATTATGCAAGGCTTAGCTCAGTGTTATTGATTTGTATTTTGTCTAGATGAGAAGGGAAAGGGATTTATGTCAACATTGTTGAATTTGGATTTTGGGCTTTGATGTTCGCTTGCAAGGTCTTTGCTATATAAATAACATGCAATACAGCATCTTTCACTGTGGCTTGGTTAGCATTTTATGAAAAATATACAAAGGGAATAAATGTCTACTAATAGCATTAAAAAGTCTGCACTTTTTTTGCACTTGCAACATATTTTCAGATGTGGCCTAGGTACCAGAAGGCATAATTTATCTTTAATAGCTACAGTACAAGCAACTACACAAAATAAAGAAACAACACACTGAACTGCACAATAGGATACATTCTTGGTCAGAGCATAATAATCCCAAAAAAACATTTGTGTGTGTGAGCATGCACATGTGTATGCTTCTGTATGTTAGTGTACATGTTTGTATTAGTGCACATTTTCAGTTTTGCAGCAATTTTCCATAACAGAATGAAGGTGTTTCTATACCTGAATCAGCTGAGTATGGATGATAGACATGCAATAAAAATGCATGATGTGGATTGGTGATTTTATACATAGGAACAATGCAACAGTGCCAGTGAAGAGTGCAGCTTATTTCCAGTAAATTAACATTTTTTTATTACTTGAATGAAGGAGCTGCAGTATAATATGCAAAAAAATGCTTCATATATTAACTTGTATATGTAAACCTCAAATGGAACACTTTCAGGAGATGTCAAGCAAAGCCTGAAGTAATATACTGTGTTCTGCCATACACATTAAAGGGGTTCTCCATCTAAATTATGACCTCTCCCTTCCCACCACCTGTTTATGATCAGAGCTCTGTAATGGATGTTGTTTTATTTATAATTATCCCATTGGAGATTCCAGCACTAATGGAGTGGTGTGCAAAAGCTATACACCGTGCAGCTTCCTGCAGCCAGCCTTCATGGAAGCTATTTGATAGGTCAACAGACCCACATTTCATTGCAGCTCTCTTTCCTCTCGGAGACACTGTAAAGGGATATATTTGATTACACATTATAGTTCTAGGTTCCATAAGGCACTGTGTAGTACAGTAATAAAAAGATATTAGAGAATCTAGTGACAGGGCCTACTTAGGAGGGGAAAAAAAACATTGAGCCATTTTAATTTTTACAACATTGCAAAGTCAAGCATTTCATTTTATAGCAACGTTATGAATTAATTTTTCATATTTTATTACCCTCATTAAAATTGTGTCTGGACCAATATACAATGGTATATTGTGTTCAAATCCCAGTGGTTTCTTTTTTTCTATCTATCTATTCAGCTATTGAAACCATTGCTGTATAAGCAGTTTTTCCCTTTGAACAGGATTTTGTAAATTGTAAAACATTCACTTTGAAATGCATATAACAATTTCAATCGAATGCAAATATCACATACATTTGCATTTAGTGCAGTTAATCAGAATACATTGTAATATTTGGACATAGATCCACAACCCATGTGTTATTTTAGTGGGAAAAAACAACCAAAGTACAATTTATTTGCTCAGATAAATATTACCAAATATCAGAAGATATTGTGATTATCCTTTCAGTGCAATTACTTTATCTAGTGGTTTTTTGCCCCTTTGTCGCTAGTCCATTTTCACCCCATTTTTGTATAAAGTATTTTTTCATGGTGAAGAAGTTAATAATAATAATAATTATTATTATTATTATTATTATTATTATTATTATTATTATTATTATTATCATTATTATTAAAATTATTATTATTATTATTATTATTATTATTATTATTATTATGCTGAAATAGACAGTTTTTCCCTTATCAGTATATTTCAATAAATATATTTTTATGCTATGGGTAGTATTGATTAAAATGAAAATAATACAAAAAGTATACACCTTTCTACTCTTCCCACAGTTACTTTCTTGCAGCATAGCAAACTTATTTCCATTTATTCTTTTACATTTTTTTTGCTGGAGATGCTTGCTTATCATGTAGACTTATACAGATGTTTTTTCTTGGGCTGTGAAGGGAGCTGGATGGAGAGAGGATATGTATAATATACCAAGCTGGTCAGGGTGTGGCCAGATTGTTATAAGGTAGACATTCTACATCTTAGTACTCTACTGTTACTGCCAAAAATATGAGTAATTTAATGCTGGCTGCAACTTTGCTGGATCTGGCCTCTTCCCCCTAGCAGCAGGGATTCCCCAGGAATGTCAGGATGACAGCACTGGTTACTATGGCAACCCAAATGTATAAACTGTGCTTCCTCATAGGAGGATACAGAATTCAGGTAGAAAATAATTACGTTTTCTGCTTATCAAGTGCATTGGTGTGCGATGAAACTATTTCTATGCAAACCACTCGGACTGGAAACTATCACTGCAGAATGGTTCCACTCTCAAATTTAAGAGAGGACAAGCCAGCTGTCATCTTCACAGTTCATTTATAAAGGTCCTAGCAGGCTTCATTGATGTCTGGCATGACATTTACATACAGATACTGATGGTATTTTGTCAATTTCTAAACAATTCATCAGTTGGCAGGATATATTGTTGCTACAAGTTTAAAACATGTTTTGTTTTTTTAAATATTCTTAATATAACCATTTATATTTGTACTAACAACTCATTGTTTCATCGTTTCTAATATTTTTATGTTTTTAATCTTAAAATATTTTGACGTTTTATTAAAATTTTTATCATTATTTAGTTGATAGGTTATTTATTTTAATATATTCCAAACTAGTTCTTTAGCACTCCTTATTTAGGTATGATATAGGGTCTAATTCAGAGTTGATTGCAGCAGCCAATTTGTTAGCATTTGGGCAAAACCATGTGCACTGCAGGGAAGGGGCAGATATAACACGTGCAGAGAGAGTTAGATTTGGGTGGAGTGTGTCCAAACTGAAATCTAAATTGCAGTGTAAAAATATAACAGCCAGTATTTACCCTGCACAGAAACAATATAACCCACCCAAATCTAACTCTCTCTGCACATGTTATATCTGCACCCCCCCCCCCCCCCCCTGCAGTGCACATGGTTTTGCCCAACTGCTAACAAATTTGCTGCTGCGATCAACTCTGCATTATCCCCATAGTCCACAGGTTCTCAAACTCGGTCCTCAGGATGCCACACAGTGCATGTTTTGCAGGTAACCCAGCAGGTGCACAGGTGTATTAATTACTCACTGACACATTTTAAAAGGTCCACAGGTGGAGCTAATTATTTCACTTGTGATTCTGTGAGGAGACCTGCAAAACATCCACTGTGTGGGGTCCTGAAGACTGAGTTTGAGAACCTGTGCTATAGTCTAAAAATAGAGTATTGAAGAAGCCAGTCAATTCTGTTGTGTGGTTGGGGCATAACTGAAAATTCTTGACAAAAGGCCAAATTCAGTCAGCAAGATATGCCAAATTGTAGAACAAAGCAGATATTTAGATTACATTTTTTATATTTCCCTCATCTTCTGAATGCCCCATATAAAAATTGTTAGACAAGTGGATATAGATATAAAGCAAAATGTGCCTATGTGAAAGCGGCCAAATGATCCCATTTAGTGAATCAAGTGTCACCTTACACCCCAAACAGACTGAACAAGCAAAAAAAGGTTCACCATACAGGGTCCACCAGCACTTTTTGGCAGTTACTGTTTAAACACTGTTTATGCTAGAAAACAGGAAAAAAACATCTCATAGTGCAATATGTAAAATGAACAAGAGAGTGAATTTAAATATCATGCGGGCAGAATTGTCAGGCCTCGTACCACTTTAGATGGTCTACCAACTGCGGATAGACATGTGACGCTTATTGATAAAGTGGGTAATTCCCGTGTAGATAATGGTTTTGAGGTGTCCCTATTCCATCTAGTCACCACTTCATTGTCCAAAACTCATATAAGAGAAAGAAAATCTCCAATGGAGCAGTATCAGTTATTCAAAAACAAAACAACATGTAATATGACAGAAGGGTTGGCCTCTCACCATATGCATTGGTCTACAACAACAGTAAACAATTGAGCTCAAAATCGAAGACACATATCCCAAGCGTCCCTGGAACTTGTGGAGCCAGAGGTGAGAAGACGTCCTCCGATGAAACAGAGTCCTCCTTTATCCAACGCGTTTCAACACCTACACAGTGTCTTTTCAAGGCATATGGAGGAAAAACCGTGACTTCACTATTTAAACCCTATCAAAGAATGGCCTAATACCAGACATGGATCTTCTACCCATTACGGCCTATACTAAATATCTATGCTGTGACTCATTCACATAGTCCACTTCAACTTTTCCATATTTATGTCCCGCTGTAACAAATAAGACCTTGTGATACATTGTTCCTGATCAGTCCGGAAGTGTTCCTCTCATTTTAGAGGCTGGCCAGGAACAGATCCTGACCTTGGACATTCCGCATAACTGAGTTCCCTCGGAGATCACTGGCCAGAAGTGGTCATCAATCCGGAAGTTATGCGTTCCATTGATGTGTTCCGATTTCTGGAAGTTCATATTATTTAGGTATCCATAATACCGGACTGTGTCGTATCTTCTCTATCTTATGGATTCAGAATTTCATACATGTTCCCAATATGTAATCAATGTTATCGTGAATCAACAGCATATGGAATATACGAAGATAAAACAATATTAAAAACATAAATTTTGACACGTTAAAAATACCATTTTAGAATAAAAGGGGCCAATAAGAAGAAAAGGAAAGTGAAAAAGGAAAACATAAAACCAAATTCAGGTATCCCAATAACATAAATTATGGAGGATTATAAAAACCACTTTAATTCAAAGTCCTTATTTAATCCATTCTGGACCAGGGTTTTTGAAATTAAAAATCATGTTCATTTCATTACGTGCCAACTTTTGTGCCACATCCACACCCCTTATGTCCCCCGTGATCTTTTTTAACCCATAGAAATTCTTTATATAATTTGTATTACTTTGATGAGCTTCTTTAAGGTGCAATAAAAGTGCATGCGTTTCCAACCCCTTTCTTATATTCCTTAAATGTTCCCGTATCCGGGTCTTAAGTGGTCTACTCGTGCGACCAATATAAAATTTATTACAAGAACATTCAATTCCATAGATAACATTTGAGGTGTGACAGGTAATTAACGCTCTTATTCTGTGTGTTTTTCCATTTACAATCACTTCTGTTAGTTTCATACCAAAGGTGTTTTCAATATTTTTGCAACCTGTGCATAGGCCGCACCTGTAAAAACCTTTACTAATAGTCCTCGGATTCATAGGTGATACAGGACAGATGCTCCATACCAATTTCAATTGTAAGTTCTAATGCTGCATCTTCTGACACAGCACGTAGATCTGCTCTGCATGCATGCTGGAGGCGTCTTTTTCCTACAGACAACTCCTGCAGAATTAGTATGTTATTGCAATACTGTACATCTCTGAATCAGGCCTATGGTCTGAACTTTCCTGTAGTGTCCAGAGGACACCTCTTCTATCAGCCCACAGTGGCTGTGAGTTGGACTTGCTACGAGCTACTGTGAGGGTAGTCTCCACTGCAGACATGATACATGCTGTTGTTGTTGAGATGGGATGTGGCGCTGCTCTGATGTATAGGTAATAAGCATCAAAGTACTTCCGATTGTCAAGATATCAGATGATCTGCCAGGTGAAACCATGATGATTTTCTACAAGGAACAAACCCTCAGTTTCTTCTGAAGGACGATATACTCCTTTTGTAGAAGAAGATGCAAGCTGATGTGTTCCGAAAATTATATTTCTCTAACGTCCTAGTGGATGCTGGGGACTCCGTAAGGACCATGGGGGATAGACGGGCTCCACAGGAGACAGGGCACTTTAAGAAAGAATTTGGATACTGGTGTGCTCTGGCTCCTCCCTCTATGTCCCTCCTCCAGACCTCAGTTTGAATCTGTGCCCGGACGAGCTGGGTGCAACTTAGTGAGCTCTCCTCAGCTTGCTAAAAAGAAAGTATTTTGTTAGGTTTTTATTTTTATTTTCAAGAGATCTGCTGGCAACAGACTCTCTGCTACGTGGGACTGAAGGGAGAGAAGCAGCCCTACTCACTGAAGATAGGTCCTGCTTCTTAGGCTACTGGACACCATTAGCTCCAGAGGGATCGTACGCAGGATCGCACTCTTGGTCGTCCGATCCCGGAGCCGCGCCGCCGTCCCCCTCGCAGAGCCGGAAGACAGAAGCCGGTGACAGAAGCAAGAAGACTTCGAAATTGGCGGCAGAAGACTCCAGTCTTCATATGAGGTAGCGCACAGCACTGCAGCTGTGCGCCATTGCTCCCACACTAAACCCACATACTCCGGTCACTGTAGGGTGCAGGGCGCAGGGGAGGCGCCCTGGGCAGCAATTAGAGACCTCTTGGCAAAAGTGGCCATATATACAGTTGGGCGCTGTATATATGCATGGGCCCCCGCCATATTTTTACACAGAAACGCGGGACAGAAACCCGCCGCTGAGGGGGCGGGGCTTCTTCCTTAGCACTCACCAGTGCCATGTTTTTTCTCCACAGCACCGCTGAGAGGAAGCTCCCCAGTCTCTCCCCTGCAGTTACACGGTAGAAGAGGGTAAAAAGAGAGGGGGGGGCACATAATTAGGCGCAAAAATCAATATAAACAGCAGCCACTGGGTTAACATTAAGTTACTGTGTTATTCCTGGGTTAATAGCGCTGGGGTGTGTGCTGGCATACTCGCTCTCTGTGTCTCCAAAGGGCCTTATGGGGGAATTGTCTTCAGATGAGCATTCCCTGAGTGTGTGGTGTGTCGGTACGTGTGTGTCGACATGTCTGAGGTAAAAGGCTCCCCTAAGGAGGAGATAGAGCAAATATGTGTGTGTGAGGGTGTCTCCGTCGACAACGCCGACACCTGTTTGGATATGTGTAATTAAGTGCTAAGGTGAATTTATTGCACAAAAGATTAGAGAACAGACAGGAAATCTACCCATGTCTGTCCCTGTGTCACAGAGACCTTCAGAGTCTCTCAATGCTCACTATCCAAAATAATAAACACTGATATCGACACGGAGGTTGACTCCAGTGTCGACTACGATAATGCAAAGTTACAGCCAAAATGGCAGAAAAGTATTCAATATGATTTTTGTAATAAAAGATGATTTGCATATCACTGATGACTCATCTGTCCCTGACACAAGGGTACACATGTTTAAGGGGAAGAAAGCTGAGGTAAATTTCCCTCCTCTCATGAGGAAAAAGAGCGGGAATCTCCAGACAAGAGACTGCAGTTTCCCACAAAGAATTCTCAGGCAGTATCCTTTCCCCACTAGGGCCAGGATAGGATGGGAATCTTCCCTTAGGGTGTCACGTTTGCCCAAAAGGTAGCCCTGACGTAAAAGCTATTCTCAGGGATCCTGCAGATAGCGTGCACATTCTGGTACACTACTCAGACCGGCGATTGTGTGGGCATGGGTTTATAGCGCTGTGGCAGCGTGGACAGGTACCTTATCAGCAGAGATTGAGACCCTAGTATGTAGATATATATATATATATATATATATATATATATATATAGATATATAGATATATATATGTATATATAGAGATATATATATATATTAAAGATGCTGTCTTAAGAGATATATATATATAAAACATGCCCAAAGAGACATGAGTATACTGCGTCCTAGAGTCAAAGCTATGTCGATTTCTGCTTGACGTGTCCTGTAGAATATGCAATGGACAGATGATGCCGATTTAAGAGGCATAGGGAAGGCTGAGGATTGCGTGGAGAAGGGTTCTCGGACCTGGTCTCCACAGCTATAGCTGGTAATTCTGATATTTTGCCTTATATTCCTACACAGCCTAGGAAAGCACGACATTATCAAATGCAGCCTTTCGAACAAAGAAACAAGAAAGTCCGAGGTGCGTCCTTTCTTGCCAGAGGCAGGGGCAGAGGAAAGAAGCTGCACAACACAGCTAGTTCCCAGGAACAGAAGTCCTCCCCGGCCTCTACAAAAATCCACCGCATGTCGCTGGGGCTCCACAGGCAGAGCTAGGCACGGTGGGGGCACGCCTTCGTAAGTTCAGCCACAAGGGGGTTCACTCCCTGTTAGATCCCTGGGCAATAGATATTGTGTCTCAGGGATACAAGCTGGACTTTGAGAAGATGCCCCCTCACCGACGGCCCTGCCGGCTTCCCCCCACGAGAGGGAAACAGTGTTAACTGCAATTCACAAATTGTATCTTCAACAGGTGGTGGTCAAGGTTCCCCTCCTTCAACAAGGAGGGGGTTATTATTCGACCATGTGGTAGTCCCGAAACCGGACGGTTCGGTCAGACCCATATTAAATTTAAAATCCCTGAACATATACCTGAAAAGGTTCAAGTTCAAGATGGAATCGCTAAGAGCGGTCATTGCAAGCCTGAAAGGGAGAGATTTTATGGTGACTCGGGACATAAAGGATGCATACCTTCATGTCCCCATTTATCCACCTCATCAGGTGTACCTCAGAATTGCGGTACGGGATTGTCATTACCAGTTTCAGACGTTGCTGTTTGGTCTCTGCATGGCCCCGAGAATGTTCACCAAGGTAATGGCGGAGATGATGGTGTTCCTGCGGAGATCAAGAGAGCAGTGGCTGAACAGCGTATCACTTTCTCTGGAAGTGTAACGGCAACACGGCTGGATTCTATATATTCCAAAGTCGCAGTTGGTTCCTACAGCTCATCTGCCTCTCCTAGGCATGATCCTAGACACAGACCAGAAAAGGGTTTATCTCCCGATAGAGAGAGCTCAGGAGCTCGTGACACTGGTCAGGAATCTATTAAAACCAAAACAGGTGTCAATGCATCACTGCACTCGAGTCCTGGGAAGGATGGTGGCATCATACGAGGCCATTCCCTTCGACAGGTTCCATGCGAGGACCTTCCAATGGGACTTACTGGACAAATGGTCCGGATCACATCTTCAGATGCATCGGTTAATCACCGAATCCCCCAGGGCCAGGGTGTCTCTCCTGTGGTGGCTGCAGAGTGCTCACCTTCTCGAGGGCCGCAGATTCGGCATTCAGGACTGGGTCCTGGTGACCACGGATGCAAGCCTCCGAGGGTGGGGGGCAGTCACATAGGGAAGAAATTTCCAAGTCAAAACAGGAGACTTGCCTTCACATCAACATCCTGGAACTAAGGGCCATATACAACGCCCTACGTCAAGCGGAGTCCCTGCTTCGCGACCAACCGGTTTTGATTCAGTCAGACAATATCACCGCAGTGGCTCATGTAAACCGCCAAGGCGGCACAAGGAGCAGGGTGTCGATGGTAGAAGCCACCAGAATTCTTCGCTGGGCGGAGAATCACGTAAGAGCACTGTCAGCAGTGTTCATTCCGGGAGTGGACAACTGGGAAGCAGACTTCCTCAGCAGGCACGACCTCCACCCGGGAGAGTGGGGACTTCATCAAGAAGTCTTCACGCAGATTGCAAGGCGGTGGGAACTGCCACAGGTGGACATAATGGCATCCCGCCTCAACAAAAAGCTACAGAGATATTGCGCCAGGTCAAGAGACCCTCAGGCGATAGCTTTAGACGCACTAGTGACACCGTGGGTGTTCCTGTCGATTTATGTATTTCCTCCTCTTCCTCTCATACCAAAGGTGCTGAGAATCATAAGAAAAAGAAGAGTGAGAACAATACTCATTGTTCCGGATTGGCCAAGAAGGACTTGGTATCCGGATCTGCAAGAAATGCTCACAGAGGACCCATGGCCTCTGCCTCTAAGACAGGACTTGTTGCAACAGGAGCCCTGTCTGTTCCAAGACTTACCGCGGCTGCGTTTGACGGCATGGCGGTTGAACCGCAGATCCTAGCAGAAAAAGGCATTCCGGATGAGGTTATTCCTACGCTGATAAAGGCTAGGAAGGACGTGACGGCTAAACATTATCACCGTATATATGGCGAAAATATGTTGCTTGGTGTGAGGCCAGGAATGCCCCTACGGAGGAATTCCTGCTGGGCCGTTTCCTTCACTTCCTACAGTCGGGAGTGACTTTGGGCCTGAAATTGGGTTCCATTAAGGTCCAGATTTCGTCTCTATCCATTTTCTTTCAAAAAGAACTGGCTTCTCTTCCTGAAGTCCAGACATTTGTAAAGGGAGTGCTGCATATTCAGCCCCCTTTTGTGCCTCCAGTGGCACCTTGAGATCTTAACGTGGTGTTGAGTTTCCTGAAGTCACACTGGTTTGAGCCACTCAAAACCGTGGAGTTAAAATTTCTCACGTGGAAGGTAGTCATGCTATTAGCCTTGGCTTCAGCTAGGCGTGTGTCAGAATTAGCGGCTTTGTCACATAAAAGCCCCTATCTGGTTTTCCATATGGGCAGGGCAGAATTGCGGACCCGTCCACAATTTCTGCAAAAAGTGGTGTCATCCTTTCATATGAACCAACCGATTGTGGTGCCTGTGGCTACTCGTGATTTGGAGGATTCCGAGTTACTAGATGTGGTCAGGGCTTTGAAGGTTTATGTAGCCAGAACGGCTAGGGTCAGGAAAACAGAATCTTTGTTTATCCTGTATGCTTCCAACAAGCTTGGGGCGCCTGCTTCAAAGCAAACTATTGCTCGCTGGATCTGTAACACGATTCAGCAGGCTCATTCTGCGGCTGGGCTGCCACTGCCTAGATCAGTTAATGCCCATTCCACAAGGAAGGTGGGCTCTTCTTGGGCGGCTGCCCGAGGGGTCTCGGCATTACAGCTTTGCCAAGCGGCTACTTGGTCAGGTTCAAACACCTTTGCAAAGTTCTACAAGTTTGATACCCTGGCTGAGGAGGACCTTGTGTTTGCTCATTCGGTGCTGCAGAGTCATCCGCACTCTCCCGCCCGTTTGGAAGCTTTGGTATAATCCCCATGGTCCTTACGGAGTCCCCAGCATCCACTAGGACGTTAGAGAAAATAAGATTTTACTTACCGGTAAATCTATTTCTCGTAGTCCGTAGTGGATGCTGGGCGCCCGTCCCAAGTGCGGACTTCTTCTGCAATACTTGTATATAGTTATTGCTTAAATAAGGGTTATGTTGGTTGCATCAGGGTTGATCTGATGTTCCGTTGTTGTTCATACTGTTAACTGGGTAAGTTTATCACGAGTTATACGGTGTGATTGGTGTGACTGGTATGAGTCTTGCCCTGGATTCCAAAATCCTTTCCTTGTACTGTCAGCTCTTCCGGGCACAGTTTCTCTAACTGAGGTCTGGAGGAGGGACATAGAGGGAGGAGCCAGAGCACACCAGTATCCAAATTCTTTCTTAAAGTGCCCTGTCTCCTGCGGAGCCCGTCTATCCCCCATGGTCCTTACGGAGTCCCCAGCATCCACTACGGACTACGAGAAATAGATTTATCGGTAAGTAAAATCTTATTTTTATAAGTGTAAATATTGCATTTGTTTTGTGCTTCATATTATATACTCGCAAATGTCTATTATATGGACTGTGTACCATACTTGCCCACTCTTACGGTATGTCCTGGAAACACCTGAATTTTTAGGAGTTTATCTTCCCACATCTTGGCCATTTTCTAATGAAGTAATTCTCAACAAATAACATAATCATTCTGATTTACCTGAATCTAACTTAAAGGGTAAGTATTGGCTACAGTATGTTGACACTGCTCCACATCGCTAAATAAACTTGGAAGGTTGGGATTGGATACTAGGATTATTGAATGAATAAGATCTTGGTTGCAGGATAGAAAACAGAGAGTTGTGGTAAATGGAGTGCATTCACAGGAGGGAAATGTTACAAGTGGAGTACCCCAGGGATCTGTACTTGGACCAGTGCTTTTTAATATCTTTATTGGTGACATTGCAAATGGCATTAAAGGGAAAGTATGTCTTTTTGCAGATGACACAAAGGTATGCAACAGGGTAGACACACCAGGTGGGGTAAAACTAATGACTGAGGATCTAGGTAGACTAGAGGAATGGTCAAGAGTGTGGCAATTACAGTTTAATGCCCAAAAATGAAAAATCATGCACTTGGGTCTCAAAAATACAAAGGCTAAATATAGTATTAATGGCACTATACTGGAAACTACTGAGGAGGAAAGGGATCTAGGAGTCACTATTTCAAGTGACTTAAAGGCAGGTAAGCAATGTAACAAAGCAACAAGGAAGGCTAGTCAGATGCTTGGTTGCATTGGGAGAGGAATCAGCAGCAGAAAGAAAGAAGTAATAATGCCACTGTATAGGTCATTGGTACGGCCTCATCTAGAATACTGTGTTCAATTCTGGAGGCCATATCTTCAAAAGGGTATTAATACTTTAGAGACTGTAAAAAGAAGGGCAACTAAAATGGTGCATGGCCTACCTCACAAAACATACCCAGAAAGACTAAAAAAATCTAAATATGTATAGTTTGGAGCAGAGAAGGGAAAGGGGGGACATGATAGAAACTTTCAAATATATCAAGGGTTTTAACAAAGTCCAGGAGGAAAACATTCTCCAAATGAAGAGAAGCAATAGGACACAAGGACATGCGCTGAGACTGGATGGGCAAGGTACAGGAGAAATATGAGGAAAAATTACTTTACAGAAAGGGTAGTGGACAAGTGGAATAGCCTCCCATCAGGGGTGGTAAAGGCTAAGACAGTAGAGCAATTTAAACATGCATGGGATAGACATAAGGATATCCTTACAAATAAATAAGGATCAAATGAGTTTTGAGATAAAAATATGGTTAAAAAAGGGCAGACTAGATGAGCCAAGTGGTTCTTATCTGCCGTCAAATTCTATGTTTCTATGTTCATTTGATAACTAAAAAAGCAATTCAGTTTCCAGTTCCTATTTTCAAGTACATACAGTGCGGCAAAGAAGTATTTGAACAGCCACAGATGGTGTAAGTTGACCAACTTAAAAAGATGAGAGAGGTCTGTAATTTCCATCATAGGTACACTTCAACTGTGAGATACAGAATCTGGAAGAAAAAAAAACAGGAAATCACATTGTATGATTTGTAAACAATTTACTTGTATATTCTAGTGGAAAATAAATATTTGGACACCTACCAAGCAGCATGATTTGTGGCTCTCACAGACCTGTTACTTCTTCTTTAAGAAGCTCTTCTATCCTCCACTCGTTACCTGTATTAATGGCACCTGTTTGAACTGGTTATCTGTATAAAAGACACCTGTCCACACACTCAAATAGTCAGATTACTACCTCTCCACCATGGCTAAGACCAGAGAGCTGTCTAAGGACACCAGTGACAAAATTGTAGAGCTCAAGGCTGGGATGAGCTACTCCACAATAGGCAAGCACCTTGGTGAGAAGAGATCAACTGTTGGCGCAATTATTAAAAAATGGATGAAATACAAGATCACTGACAATCTCCCCCAACCTGGGGCTCCATGCAAGATCTCACATCATGGGGTATCAATGATCTTGAGAACGGTGAGGAATCAACCCAGAACTACATGGGGGGACCTGGTCAATTACCTCAAGAGAGCTGGGACCACAGTCACAAAGATTACCATTAGTAACACACTACATCGTCATGGATTGAAATGCTGCAGCACCCGAAAGGTCCCCCTGCTTAAGCCAGCACATGTCCAGGCCCATCTAAAGTTTGCCAGTGACCATCTGGATGATCCAGAGGAGGATTGGGAGAATGTAATGTGGTCAGATGAGAGCAAAATCTAACTTTTTGGTTTAAACTCCACTCGCAGTGTTTGGTGGTACAAGAATGATGAATGGCATCCCAAGAACACCATACCCACTGTGAAGCATGGGGGTGGAAACATCATGCTTTGGGGCTGCTTTTCTGCAAAGGGGACAGGATGACTGATCAGTATTAAGGAGAGGATGAATGGGGCCATGTATCGTGAGATTTGGGGCAAAAACCTCCTTCACTCAGTAAGAGCATTGAAGATGGAACATGGCTGGGTCTTCCAGCATGAAAATGAACCCCAAACACACCACCCGGGCAACTAAGGAGTGGCTCCATAAGAAGCATTTCAAGGTCCTGGAGTGACCTAGCCAATCTCCAGACCTCAACCCAATAGAAAATCTGTGGAGGGAGTTGAAATTCTGTGTTGCCCGGCGACAGCCCCAAAACATGATAGATCTAGAGAAGATCTGCATGGAAGAGTGGGCCAAAATACCTGCTACAGTGTGTGCAAACCTGGTCAAGAACTACAGGAAACGTTTGACCTCTGTAATTGCCAACCGAGGTTATATTACAAAGTATTGAGTTAAACCTTTTGATTGTCCAAATATTTATTTTCCGCAAGAATATATAAATAAATTGTTTAAAAATAATACAATGTGATTTCCTAGTTTTTGTTTTTTAGATTCTGTCTCTCACAGTTGAAGTGTACCTATGATGGAAATTACAGACCTCTCTCATCTTTTTAAGTGGATCAATTTGCACAGTCGGTGGCTGTCCAAATACTTTTTTGCCCCACTGTATATCACACTCTTGTGCTTCATGGAACTCCAGGTCTGTGTGTAGCAAACAGGTCCCTGTTCATGATCACTTCATTTTCAACTCCATTCACCTCTCAGCTATCATCAAGACTTGGATCATTCAACATGACACCACTTACCCGGCTGATCTCTCAACAAGCCATCCTTTTCCCTCAAATTCCCCACCCTGGTTACTGACAGAGTGGTGGCATGCAGGGATGTGCGGTGAGCTAAATGGCTCAGGAGGCACTGGCTGGCACCAGAGCCAGAATTACACACAATATACAGTATGAGCCAAAGGGTTCATGTAGGCATTATACACAGGCACAACAGTATAAACTCCTGGAAATTTGCTGAGTTTTGGTCAGAGATTTGCAGAAAAGATAGGTATGGCCTCTCCTGCCATATACTTTTTACTCCAGAGTTTTGCCTATAACAATGATTAGAATAATACAAAGAAGATATTTCAAACATATTCTTTGTATTTTACATATACTTTAAACAGTCAAAACTTGGAAATAAACATTAGCATGACAGGAAAGGCTCTGCCTCACCCCATGGCATGTCACTGGTAGCATGGATATCTTTCTCTCCCCCAGGGAACTTATTGTGTCATTCATACTTAGCTCTCACTCTGCTTCTCCTAAAATGCAACCTAATCTTCACCTCCTAGTCGCAGTCATCCATAATCCTCCTGGTCCACATTCCTAGACTAGTCAGCTGCTTGACTTCCCCACTTTCACCCTTATGAACTCCCCACTTCATTGTAGGTGATGTCCATATCCATATTTGTAATATCATAGATACTGCTGTCTCTAAACTCCTTTTCCTTGCATACCCTTGTCCTCATTTAATGATCCTCCACCCCTTTTCACTCCATTTGTCATACTTTTGTCTTCTCTCTCTATTGTGACATCTCCGATTTAACCAACCTCCCCTTCACCCCTTCCAACTGCCACCTCATCTTCCTCTCCATCTTACTCTTTCATTGCACCACCTTTCTTAAAACTACAATCAACTGGGAGAACTTCATGTTTATTCTTTTTCCTCATCTCTTGACTTGTTCTTTCCTCCATCCATACACTTTTCTGCCCTGAAAAAGTTGCTTCCTTCTTTAACTGTACATTTATTTCTGTCACTGGCTTTGCTGCCCTGGCAATTAATACCAATGGCCTGTGTTCCACACCCCAACCTTGACACTCTAGACTGACTTGCTACCTCCACAAATGTACCTACACAGCAGAATGGCACTGGAGAAAATCCGATTTACTTTCTGACCCCCTTCACTATTCATTGATGCTCCACTATGTCTCCTCCACTCTCTCTTTTAACAAACTTATTTCTAATCTACCATTTCTTACCAAACCTCACCATGTCTTTGCCACCTTCAATTTTGTCTACCCTTCTCCCCAATCCATCCTCATGGCCATTAATTTTTCTTGCTGCTTTTCTACCAAAATTACTACGATCTGTCAGGATATATCCTCCCAAAATCCCTCTTCTGCTACTCCCCTATTTCCGATTGTTGTCCAGCTCACCTTTCCTTATTTCCCACCACCACCACCACCACCACCACCACCATAGATATTGATTCCCTTCTTTTGTTCTCCTCCCCTATATCTAACTTCATTCTTTCTCAACTCCTCCACTCACTCTCTTGCACTCTGTCTCTCTCTCTCACGATGCGTGCTCTCACCTGGATCTCCTTTGTAATCTCTCTA
Source organism: Pseudophryne corroboree (assembly GCF_028390025.1). Taxonomy (NCBI): domain Eukaryota; kingdom Metazoa; phylum Chordata; class Amphibia; order Anura; family Myobatrachidae; genus Pseudophryne; species Pseudophryne corroboree. Next base: position 379,324,719 of record NC_086444.1, on the reverse strand, counting down.
TCCTTTGAAACTGTCCTCTCCACTTTTAAACATGCTCTTATCTCTCTCATTCTAAAACAAACTTGTCCACCTTCCACTGCTCCCACTCTCCCCTTGATCAGCTTCGATCAGTCTTTCATTCTACAGAAATTACCCTAACCAAGATCACTAATGACCTTTGCACCAATAAATCAGTGGGTTATTTTTCCATCATAGACCTGTCAGCGGCCTTTGCCACAGTTGACCACTCTCTCCTCCATGAGAGACTCCACTCTCTTGGGCTCCATTACATTGTTCTATTACGGTTGTCCTCCTAACTTTCTAGCCATTCCTTATCTGCCTCTACCTCTCCTCTTCCTGTTGGTTTTCCACAGGGGGCTGTCCTTGGCCCCCTTCTCATCTCTCTCTATACCTCTTCTACTCTCAATCTTCTCTAATTTCAATTTACTATAATCTCATTCTCCATTATTACTTGTTTGGTGATAATATATAAATCAGGTCATTATAGACCAGTTAGTCTTACATCTATAGTGAGGAAAGTATTGGAAGGTATTCTAAGAGATAGTATTCAGAAGTTCCTTGAAGTCAATAAGGTCATTAAAAGGAATCAACATGGGTTTATGAAGGACAGATCCTGTCAAACCAATTTACTTGGCTTTTATGAAACAATAAGCGCAAACCTAGATCAGGGTAAAGAGGTGGTTGTAATCTTTTTAGATTTTGCCAAAGCATTCGACACTGTACCACACATGAGACTTATCTACAAGCTACAAGAATCAGGGCTAGGAAGCACAATATGCACTTGGGTCAAAAACTGGTTAGATAATAGGGAGCAGCGCGTTGTGGTTAATGGATCTTTTTCAACTTGGACTGAAGTGCTAAGTGGTGTGCCGCAAGGCTCAGTATTAGGACCGCTATTGTTCAATATTTTAATTAACGACCTAACAGAAGGTCTAGAGAGCATGGTGTCAATTTTTGCAGATTATACCAAATTGTGTAAAGTTATAAATGCAGGGGGGGATGCTGAGTCGCTTCAGAACAACTTAGTTAAATTAGAAGCTTGGGCAGCGAAATGGAGAATGCGCTTCAATACAGACAAGTGTAAGGTAATGCACTGTGGTAACAAGAACAAAAATCTACTAAATGGGGTAAAATTAGGGGATTCTGTACTGGAAAAGGACTTAGGTGTCCTCATAGATAGCAAACTAAGCAGTAGTACCCAAAGTAGGACTGCAGCAAAGAAGGCTAATAAGATATTAGCATGCATAAAACAGGAAATTGATGCTAGGGACGAGAGTATTATACTCCCATTATATAAATCACTTGTGAGGCCACACCTTGAATACTGTGTACAATTCTGGGCACCTTATTGCAAAAAGGATTTCCTGGAGCTAGAAAAGGTTCAAAGGCGGGTGACCAAATTAATTAAGGGTATGGAGACGCTGGAATATGAGGAAAGGCTTGCAAGACTAGGCATGTTTACACTGGAAAAGAGGAGATTAAGAGGGGACATGATCAACATTTACAAATATATAAGGGGACATTATACAGATCTTGCGCAGGACCTGTTTTTAGTCAGATCAACACAGAGAACTCATGGACACTCGCTCAAGTTAGAGGAGAGGAGATTCCGCACAATACGGCGTAAAGGCTTTTTTACGGTAAGGACGATACGTGTTTGGAATTCCCTGCCTGAGGGAGTTTTAATGGCGGACTCAGTCAACACCTTTAAGAATGGGTTAGATACATTCCTAATGGATAAGGATATCCAGGGTTATGGGGAATAGTCACGCACTATGGTTATTATAAAAAAGAGGGGTAAAACGTAACGGCAGTCATCAACTTCTGTCAAAATATTCTGCAAAATAATCGTGCATAGGAGACCACAAATAGGTTGAACTCGATGGACAATTGTCTTTTTTCAACCTTAGATACTATGTTACTATGTTACTTTTTCCCTCCTAACTTCTCCCTGTACACCATCTCTCATATCTCCAACTGTACAGTATCTTTTCCATCTCTTCTTGGATGTGTCAGTGCATTCTTAAAGTGAACATGTCTCAGCCTGATCTCCCTGTCTCCCCTCCCTCTAGGGCCCCTTTTCTTCCCCTCCTCTCTCTCTTTCTCTTTTTCTCTCCTTTACCTCCTAGTCCTTCTGCTTTCATATCCAGAATGTCTTCAGGATCAGAGTTTTTTGCACCCTGGAGGCAATCAAATCTCCTACTTGTTTTCTACTGTATGGACAATTTCAACCTTTTACTCTTTGACCTTCCTCTACGTTACCTCTTTATTCTTAAATTCATTCTCAGATCTGCTGCCCATCTCATCTTATTATCTTATTGCACTTACTCAACCTTTCCTATTTCTAACTCCGTAATTCACCCTAACTTTCAAAGCACTTAATCATTCCCCGTTCCAATGTATCCAAATTAATCTTAGTACACACTCCTTCTCGCCACCTCTGCTTTTCCTCTGTCACCTCTACTCCACACTTATCATTTCCTTTCATTCCTACATCCAAGAATTTTCTTGTACTGCTCCCTTCCTCTGGAACTCATTTCACCACCTTATATTTCTCCCTACCAGCCTTCAAACTCACCTGTTCAACAAAGCTGGCCATCACTCATCAGAATATTAACTAATGCCCTCTCTCCTTCCCCATTATCTCTTACAAGGTCTACCTACCAGTTTACCTCTATTCACTTAGACTGTAAACTCTCAAGAGCTAGGCCCTCCATAAACTTGTTTCTCACCCAGCATTGTCTTTGTCTCTGGTTTGAACTTATTCACTCAGCAGCTTTAATCCTGTCTATCTGCCTTCCCGGGGCACTGACTGCTATTGTCACTCTGTTGTATTAAGATCTCATTGTGTGATTTTTTTTCCTTCCTGTGTTCGTGTGTTTGAACTTACTTTATTGTTTGTGTTATTGTAATTTTAGGTTATGGTATTACAGAATAATAATAACATTATATAGTCAAATGCATAAACAAACATAGTTTTACATCTACATAACAAAACTGGCCTGGATTCAACTTAAGGAAACAATCAAACACACTTGAAGAACAAAATGAAAAAAAAAGTAATGGTCAGTCATTACTGTGTACTCTTGAAAATTGACTTGTTTCCAATCCAGTATTGAGTATCAAAAACCACAGAAAAGTGTTTTAATGTCCTCAGCTTCATTACAAGAGCGATCTATAAGAATACTGGTGATGCAATTGAAAAAATAGCCCTGTTAAAGCTTATAAGGGCAAATTACATGTTGACCTTACTTAAAAATACAATACTGTCAGATCTTTCAGCCAGACAGCAATAACCACTAAATATTACAAAATAAACTGCTTTAAAATAATTCAATAGGAGTGCTCATTTAGCCAGTTTATTGCTATTATTCAGAAAGTAAAAATAAATAAATAACGAATGCAGTATAAAACAGAATAGTTCCCTAACTCCAATGACTTTTCACTAATTAAATATTTCCACTGAATATACAGTATGATATCTCACAGTTTGCAGACATCTACACACGAATTTGCTCTTTGAGACATTGTAAGCATCTAAAAAGAGATACTTCTCTAAAAAGGAATAAAATAACTAAGCCCTACCTATTCTGATCCTTTCCCATTGCACTCAAAGGGGAGATTCAAATGTTTGAAAAGTCAGTTGGGAGTCTGTTTTTTCCTATCTAAGAGACAGGAAAAAACAGACACCGAACCAACTTTTCAAACATTTGAATCTCCCCCAAAATGTCAGTTTCCTTTTATGTTTTATGTACCAGGGAATAACATACATAGGGCGGTATCCTATTGCAGGAGATAAAATATTGGGTGCAGAAAAACTTCCATTGTTCGCAGTTTTTTCAGATGTTTCACTGATTTTTTTTTTTACTGGCTATCCAATTAGGATTGCCCGTAAAAAAACAGCTTTCATCCTTAAAACACACAAGTTCTCTGAAACCTATGTGTTTTCGTGAGAAGCAATCCCGTTTTTGGGTGAAAACGGGGTTGTTTCCAGGGATTTGGTTTCGACTGACCGTGGCAGGTGAAACAAAATCCCCGATAACTGTGGCAACATTGTCCCATGACCACCACAGCAGCAGCAGGCTGGGACTGCAGGGAGGGCACCGTGGCCCAGGAGCTGTCACTCAGCACTGGGACCTCCAGCGGGGAAGCTGCGGCAGCACCGTGACCAACATCCCCCCTCCCCCCCCCCAGCCCCCCCAGCATTCACAATAAGAAAAGAGATAAATATGGGAGCCGCACCAACTGCCTGTGAGTCCCGGCCAGTGATATCTGGCAGCGTTTGGGGTGGCAGTTGTTTTGGTTCCCTAGTTGAATTTTAGACTGCACTGTAACTGCCACTAGAGAAGATATATTTATCTCTTTTTTTATTTTTTGGAATAATTATGTTTATTAAGTATGCCCCTTTGTTTTTCTCTTAAAATACTGCTGACCTACATTTTTTCCTTAATGTAAATTATTCTTTAAACTGCTATGTGACTTATTACATACATCATTTTGCATATTTGAACCTTATTCCTATAGAACTACTGTACAAGTGGAAAGCTCAAATTGCATTCCCTTATGACTAAAAGGAAGAAGTAGTGAAAAACGTGAGTACTTTTAAGGGGAGAGAAACGCTGTTGGCCATCTCATAAAGCATGGAACACTCTCATATATGCACCTCCTTCAGCACTTTATCTCATTCAATTATCCCAACCTGCAAAATGATGTCTTGTTTCTGCACTTCAGAGCACAAGCGAACATGCTCAAATACACCAAACTCTTCTCATTCGTCTGTACAAATCCTTGGATCCCTGCAGATACCAGCAACCAGGCCAAGGAATGCCAGCATGTCCCTTTTGTACTAGGCACACAGGCAAAATTGGGTGTGTAACGTCACAAAACGGTATTTCAGCTGCCCAAATTTTGGTGGGACAGTCACAAATCGCTCAAATTTGAAGCAGCACCGGGGTCCTCCTGGATTCCTCCGCCATTGTCGTTCTTCCGCCGGACACCGGGAGCTTGTGAACCTGTGAGAACCCTAGTTCACTCCAGCGCACTAGTGCTAGCACTAATGAATTTTTTCACTGCTACTGATTTTCGCATCATCTATCTCTGTACTGGAGCAATGATGCGAGGCAGAATGTTAATCATGCCCCCGATAATTAACATGCATTATTTGTCTTTTAAGGTATGGAGGATATTTTCCAGCAACCTTTGTGGAGGCAATTTCAAGTTGTCCATGGGGGAGAAAGTTATGGGCAAAGTGCACTTTGTAAAGCTAATATTTATTTTCTCATACTCCTGATCTTCTCACACAGTGTGTGTGTTTATTATTGTTATTGTTGTTATTATTATTATTATTATTATTATATTAATAGCAGAATGGTGACTTTTATGAGTGACATATTCTGTGTTGCCGTTGTCTGAACAGGGCATATCATATACCAAATGAAAAGTTTTGGTCTGTAGATTTACAGAAAAATATTGGTATTTTTATTGGTTGCTTCATCTTGGAGTTACAGTATGTGGAAAAATGTACATCTACCATTTACAATGCATCATCGTTGTGCTCAAGAAAATGTTGGTGAACTCTCCCTGTGCACCTGCTAGGTGACCTGGAACATGTGATCTGCTGAGTGGTCTGGAAACTATGAGATAGATGTGTGATTAGTCGGTATGGGGGGAGAAGTGGTATCAGCTGCACGGTATGCGCACCGATACCACTTCACCCCCATGTATTACTATGGCAGTGTGTACTATATGACAGGGGTGCTATGCCGGCTCCGGGCTGCACGGGAGATCTCACAAGACTTGCAAGATCTAATGCATGTCAGATAGTCGGCTGGGGGGAGAGACACAGTGCGTCAGCACTAGGCTGATGCACTATGCACTCTAGCGGCGATCACCGGAGAGGGGGAGCTTTCACTCCTACGCTGCGGCAAACGAGATGTTCATACATCTCGTCATTGTTGCTTCCTGCTTCACCTCAGTAAAGAGGCAAAACAGGAAGAGTTATACCGGCATGATCAGTGCCACCATAGTACACCTATATATCCCGGTCACCATTATTTGCAGCCACCCACCAAGCAGGCATTTTTTGACTCCTAAGGGAGTGAAAAGGGGTATAATGTTCCACCCAGCAAACCTTTGCCTGGCTGAAATCGGGCACATCAGCTAATTATTATTATTATTAATATTATTATTATTATTTATATAGTGCCAAAGCATTGTAGAGAGAGAGAATATTTGTAATTCACATCTAGCCCTGCCCCAGTACAGTTTATTGTATAACCCCCTAACACAGGCACACACATTTGAGTCAGCAGCCAATGAACCTACCAGTATGTTGTTTGGACTGTAGGAGGTAACTGGAGTACCAGAATAAATCTCATACAGGCATAGGGAGAACATATACATTTCCAAATAGAGGACCCTAGTTTTGAGCCTAACTCATTATCCAAGCAATGCTAACCACTGTGCCACAGCAGGAAACAGTGGTAGAGTCTCTACCTACCTTTAAATTCTGATACTTAAGGTGAATTGCTCAATACTTTCTTGAGGCAGTGAATGCTGAATACTAAACACTTATATAGAGTATGTTTATTAATGATCAAGTTTTGCACCAGAAAATTAAACAATTTTGGTGGCAATGAGAAATTAAGATACACCCAAATGTATTCAAAATTATTTGCATTGATAGGGGCTCAGCCAGTAGCTCATCTCTGTGATGTGTAAAAGTAAAGTGATTACTGTGCAAGCAGCCATACAGATCTCACTACTAGTACTGTACATGTTGCAGTTTGTGGCCCATAGGCTACAATGGTTAAAGCCATCTGACAATATATAGGCTACAATGGTTATCGCCATCTTACAATTTAGCAGCTCCCTTAGAAACCTATGATGGCTGTAATTGCAAACCACAGCAGATATCTTAGGTACCCCATATACATATATATATATATATATATATATATATTATATATATATATATATATATATATATATATATATCCTGGGGATGCTCAAATTTTCCTGCTGTTTACAGGGTATCTCTCACTAAATAGTTTTAATATACTGTGGCAGAGACAGCATGGTTCCATATGGAGTTAATGTGGGAAATCAGGATTTCCCAGAGTTAGCAGAGCAGCAGCAGGAACGAAGGGTCTAGTTCAGGTGTTGCTTCAATCAGTTGTCAGCCAGAAGCTAGGCTAATTAATTAAACTGCACATGTAATTTGCCTTCAAGTATCTGTTCAGGGCACAGAGACTTTGTTTCTGATGGTGACTAGCATCCAGAGGGGGATGTGGGGATGTCAGGGCCACTGATCCTGTGATATGATCATATGACATGATCCTGTGCTGCTGTGAACTATGCTGATGTGATCCTGTACTGCTGTACCATATGCCGTTGAGAACTGCCTAATAACCTGAACTGCAAGCCTGGTGTATGAAGTTGTAACCTGCTTATAATAAAGTGTGTTGGACTTTTATCCAGTATATGTGATTTCTTGTCACATCACTGTATATATCCTTGAGACAGCGCAAACTTCAAGTGGAATAGTTGGTTACACCAAAATACAATTGAAGAAAAAATAGTAATAATAATGTGACAAATATAATGGATAATACATATACTGATTCAGAATCTCTGCTACTTGATTAGGACTTCTAATATTCAATAATATTAATGATATTTTACTGCTTACTGTTGTGCTACAGTATGTCATGGAAATTCTCATCTGCAACTTTCATAACAAGTCCATAGCTTATACATATTACTGATGGCTTCTAAAAAGTGGATAAACGGTTTGGGCGGAAATTAGTAGGTGCAGAATCTCTTGTAGAGCATTAAAGCCAACAGAGGTAGGATGTGGTGACTTGATGAGCTCTGACCGTTAGGAAGAAGATGTGGAATTGATTTGTCTTTTAATCTAAGTGTAATACAAGTGAAGGTATTCTTCTTTACTTAGCAATCCAGAGCTTTTTTTCTTCTGTTAAGTATAAACATTTTACTGCTTGTTTCCTGAATTTCAGAAATTATAATATGTAATTTAACTTGGAGAATAGTAGATATTTCTTTCTCAACAAGAGTAATTTTATAATCAGAAAATGTGATTAGGGGTAATCTGTTAATATGTAATAAATTCACCAAGGTTTTGGCGAACCATCTAAATATTGGAATTTTCCAATTAAATTACCTGTTGGTTTAGATAAAGAAATACAAGTTTGGTGAATGCTCCACAAGCATAAACTGCAAGTATAAAAAAAAACCTTTAACATGAGAATAAAATAATAATAATAATAATAATAATAATACAGGTTGAGTATCCCATATCCAAAATGCTTGGGACCAGAAGTATTTGGGATATCGGATTTTTCCTTATTTTGGAATAATTGCATACCATAATGAGATATCATGGTGATGGGACCTAAGTCTAAGCACAGAATGCATTTATGTTTCATATACACCTTATACACACAGCCTGAAGGTCATTTTAGCCAATATTTTTAATAGCTTTGTGCATTAAACAAAGTTTGTGTACATTCACACAATTCATTTATGTTTTATATACACCTTATACACACAGGTCATTAAATACAGTAGTGTATTAAAGTATTGTATATTAAACAAAGTTTGTGTACATTGAGCCATCAGAAAACAAAGGTTTCACTATCTCAGTCTCACTCAAAAAATTCCGTATTTCGGAAAATTCTGTATTTCAGAATATTTGGATATGGGATACTCAACCTGTAGTAGTAATAATAATAATAATAATAATAATATAATGATATTATATTTATTATGCCTTTTCTTTATCAATTAAAGCATGATTATGGCCAGGGGGACTTGTGCTACATGATCAGTTTAAAGTTGAGTAGAAAAGGCCTCACTGATCCTCTTTAGGACCATCTATCTTGTCTATTTACTAATATTTGTTCTTAACAAAAACTGGCTCAAAGGCTGAAGAAAGTTGGTGTTGGCCACTCGAGCAATCAGATGAATTATTTTATGTTCTAATCTGTAATAGAAAAAGAACAATGTATTCCCTTTGCTTCAGCTTTCATAAATGACCGCAAAATCAACACTAATTTAATATTCTATGTATTATATATTATTTATATTATTTTATTTTATATCATAAAATATATACAACATAAGAAATAATGGTTTTTAGAAAGTATGGTAATTCTGGAGCATACAATTAAATAGTCTCAGCTGTGAATTAACCTGTCTTTGGGAGGTAGAGATTTTCACAGTAGGGCCAGAATCTTAACAATATTTGTCTAACTTAGATTAATGACAAATCCTTCCCCCTCATGAACTGAAAGCTATTGCATGTAATTTGTAAAGATATAAATGTGAAGGGAAAATGCTTATAAATGATGGCAATATTTTTTGTGCTTTGTGATTCAAGCTCAGCTGGAACCACGATAGACAATTCATTCTGATATGTGAGTGGTTGCAGCAGGACTGAGAAAACTTAAGGCCAGGTTCTTTTGGCAAAACACACAAAAATTCTTTGTCAATTGTGGAATGAGGCTAATATTTCATATAACAGTTTTCAAAATGTCACTCATCTCTAGTCATGATATATATATATATATTGTATTACAATGTTCTGTTGTTCTTGTCTTTGTCAATTCCCATATTTCCAGTGTTTCTGTCTGTAGTTTCTTACTTCTTTCCATCATATATTGTAAGCTCTTCAATGCAATGAGCTTTATTCTATTGGAACAAGTGTGTAATATGCACCTAACATATTTGACTATATTCATGTGAGAATTTTGTATTGGCTTCTACATTATCATTCCTTTGTTTATTCTCTGTTTTTACTTTTATCAGTTCTAAAATATGTATTTATTTCTCAAATTTCACTTACTGTAAATTGAAGAATGTTCTTCAGTCAGATTCACAACCATAGGAGTTAAATTAAACTATTGGAATGCTCAAGTACCGCAATACTGATATGACGGAACAATGCCGTGCATAGACATGGATAGTGGCAGCACAAATATGGGGGGTCATCAGGCACTGAATCCACAGAGATGGCTCTTATGATCCCAGCTATAAAATGCTCTAAGGTCCCAACAAGAAAGATAGATAGATAGATAGATAGATAGATAGATAGATAGATAGATAGATAGATAGATAGATACGAACACAAACACATGATATGCAGTTTCTGTATAATGGATGTTATCCTGGACCAATGACTACAGTAATGGACTTAATAATACCCTGTGTGTACAGTGAATCATTATTGTGTGATATTCAGGCTTCTGTAACCGTGGTGAAATGTAAGGAGGAACTATAAGAGGTGCCACCATTTAGCTAGTAATGCCAGGGAAATTATTTGCTTAGGACTTGTCATGTTTTCCTTAATGTAAGTGATCATTTTGGTCTTTTAAATATATTTATTGCACAGAGTGATATTTTCTTCTACTTGGGTGATAGGGTCTACTCGAGTGGGTGATGATTCCAATTATATAGAATGAAGTAGAGCTCATTCACAAGAGACTGCTATGTCAGTATAGATCCCTAATGGACCACTTATTTGAAGTATGAGACTATTCATTGTAACAGTACAGTACATTGCATTAACAGCATGTGTTTTATCTTCTTTATAATAATCTATTATATATTCTCTAATAGTTTGATTCGCAAGAGTACATTGTGGTAATAGTTGGTCCACATACTGTATATGGTATTTTTTATTATTTATTTACTGTATTTGGTGCACTAGATATTGCTTTTATACTGTAGTTATATATTGCATTTACCTGGAAAAGTACTGTATACTGTCTATAGACATGTATTTTTTATACATGCTATTTTTATAATTTGCATGTGTAAAGGATGGTACCATATAGGATAAGAAAATAACATAAATCTTACTATATTTCATATTAAAAAAAAAAATTCAGCAGTATTTCTAGGCAAACATATTATATTGGAAAGACCTAGTGGAAAAGGCATAAAATAAGCAAATACTGTAGCAGTGAATTTTTTTTTTACTCATGATAATCATGTTAACTCAATTCTGTCATGGCCACCCCTTCTTTTCCTCAATGTCATCTAAGTGGCAATTGGAAAACCATGAGGTCTACAGTATGATGTATATTATCTGTTACACATTCAGAGTCAGATGCCTACAGAATCACAAAATATGTTTGCAGATACATTTGCATTTTTGCATCTGATTCAGACTGCTTTGCTTATTCAAATCTAAAACTGTGACCCCCTCCCCTTGGCTGTAGCTCCCTCCCCTTGCTGTACTCGGGTGTGATAAGACTGGATTACAACTGGAGCTTTGGATCCAAGCATATATACAGACATAAAATGCCTGTGAGCAATGTCATACTGTCAGGGTTGACTGTATACACTCTACACACAGAGACAGGGAAGATAAATGATATTGGTGCTTCTCTGAACCATTATCTGTTGCTGCTCTCAAAATACCTTCTGCTCCGCATGTTTCATGGCCAATAAGGCCCTTCATTCACCTGTTATAAAAGTCTGGGATTTAACCCATTAAGCATAAAATGGAATAGATCCCACCGGGGCATAACTAGAACTTAGCATAGCAAAATCTTGAAATCATCTTCCATCAGACTTTTCCTGAAGATGTGGTCATCTTACCCTGAAAACCCTTCAGTGTACTTACTAGTGCCAAATGTATAGTCACATGGGCCAGGGTCTGAAAATAGTCTGGTGCCTATTGAAGTGGAGTAGCTGAGACCAGTGCAATGCGGGTGTAGCCCATGCCATGCAGGCATGTAGACCCCCTACACTATTATCCCCAAACACTAAATATTTAAAAGTTGAAACATTGTATGATTTTGTAAGGAAAAATATACAATTCTAAATTTTGATTTATGGCCGACCGTGTGGCCTGCTGGGTCACTGGTCATAATCATGCATGATCATGGGTAGTCCCATCCACCAAATAAGTAATTTAGCAATGGTGCTTCTTAATACAAATTGGAGCATTTTGTGATGCCCCTAAAAAAAGTAAGAGTAGTGAACGACTGCATGTTTGTAACTGAGTCTTATACTCATTAAATGTAAATCTGTGCATAGGAAATACTTAGATTTAACAGCAATATATTACGTGTAAAATTAGTTTTATTTATAATATAATTTACTTTCTCTTCCTATTATCATATCCATCATGTCTACAAATGGTCCAATTACATGCCCTGTTTACACATTTTCCAGGAACAGTTAGAATAACTGAGAGAATGCTAGGCAATATTAATTATTATCTCCTCATAGAAGTCATCTTTATTACTAGGCTTCTTAAAATTCTGACCTACATAAATTATATGTGTATTGATTTTTTTTCATCTTCCATAGCAACAATCCTCTTGGCTTCTCCTTTATGCAGAATTGTAACTATTGTTTTCTTTTTTGAACTATATTGATATTGCACTGTTTTTTATAATACCAGACCCTATTGATACCATTAGCATTATACCGAGTTATACTGAACAGACTGGGAATAATGCAGAGTTGTAAAGCCTTTATTTTATGTGCAACAAATGTATTTGCTATGGGGCATCAATTTAACTACATAATGTAGTGGATCATCCCTGTCTTGCATGCACAAATAGTAAACAGAAAATGAAACAGATACAAAACGAGCATAATATACTGTAGGAGACAAAGCATATAGACAACAGTTAGCAAATAGACAGCCACAAGTGCTTTGCTGGTGCTACTGCCAGCAACTAACCTCACTATCTACCTTTTTTACCTGTGTCTGGCCATATGAAGGTACAGATGGAGCCTTGCTCATCTATTCTGTCTATGGCGTTAGTCCCTATCACAGAGTTGCAGCGTGCCTAGGCGCAAGACGAAGTGCCTAGTCGTTTGGCGTTACCGGTGAGTGTAATACCTGCGATCATCCACCTGTCGCTTTTTAAAATCAACATTGCGCATGCATGTGGTCTCCATTGACATACAGTACTGTACACTATAGTGCTACTACTTTACTACAGTACTACAGTACTTTACTGTACATTGTATGGGCAATGCTGTAGGTCCCGTAGACAAACCAATAAATAAAAATAGTGTATACAGATGCAAACAAACTTGTTAAAGTTATTGTCCATTAACTTTAGGGATATGTGAGCATTCAAGTCTCGCAGACAAACCAATAAATAAAATTAGTGTATACAAATGCAAACGAACGTGTTACTGCTATGGTCCATTGGCCTCTGTGTACAGTATACAGTAACATTACAGTCATCACTGACCATTTGCCAGAGCATGTAGCTCAATCCGCCGCTATTGCATGCTGTGTATGTTGTCGTGCCTCAACATGTCTGTCCATGCATAAACTCAACAACCTAAGATATCGCCTAGGTGCGACTAATCCTTTGTTTAGGCAGAGAAACTGCAATGATGAAGAAGGCTCCATGTTTAATATGCACTTCATGCACTGTACTTGGCCTAAATTAGAACACACCTGTTCTGCCTATCCAAGTGCAGGCAAGCCTCAGTGGCAGAATCTTGCTAATCTCGCTAATCTGTATGGGAGAATTTGTGTATGAACACTGTTCTGGGCAGGCATAGTGGAAATTTACCAAATTACGATACAACAGTTGGCATAGTACTAATTCCACATGGTGCTTTATTGTGAAGCTATGCTGTCATTTTGTGTGCTACTGTATATATTTCAATTGCTGTACTGTAGTATCTACATGTCTCTTTACAGTTCACCTAAACAATCAATAGAATCCTCTAGTTAGGTTGGGTACAAAATCCCAGCATTCAAAATCCAGAATGTCAGTATCCAGACAGATTCCAGTAAGTAACCCACCCATCCTGCAACCTTAAATGTTACCTCCACTAGCCTAACTTTAACCATTCCTGCCCGCAGCCTAAGCCTCAGCCCAGTTCATACGTCAGTATCTATCGGGACTCTGACCTTTGGGATTCCACTGACGGCATTCTGACTGTTTGGATACAGACTGTCAGGAACCTAAGTGCATCCTCTCAAGTCCTCTTACAACGGCAGAATAGTAGCTAGCATGTGTTTGCAGTAATAGCAACTGTATGTTGTCATTGGACAAAAAAGATGTATATTAGGATTGTAGAGTATATCAGGGGCATCTATATGCATGTACACAAAGTGCAGCAATGCTATCCATTTATTTAGGTTGACAACCACTTTAGCATTATAATTGCTTCCTGGACTGCCAGGTCCTATTAGAACATAAAGTCCTAAATAGTTTTAGTAAGAAAAGATGTGTGATAAAAATACATTACAGTATAAAGAATTAGACATTTATAAGTAACTACATATACCGTACATGTCCTCAATGATAGCATCTGCCCACATCAGAATAACCATCTATATAACCTTAATTTATATTAGTTAGAATTTAGAATGCTTTATTCTACTTCCATGGCATTGAGATACAGTAGTTCATGCAAAGAACCTTTTTATAAATTTAAAATGTTTTACTTAAAGTGCTCTAAACTGTTATATTGCTTCAAACTTTTGTATGAAAATATTCTCTTTATAGAGCTACACCCAAGTTCTGTGGTGGTGTTAGTAAATCTGAATGCAGAGGTCACCAATTCTATTATGTTCTTTTTGTTCTTTCATGATCTCTCTATCTTCTCCCTGTCTTTAACTTTCAATTTAATTGGGGTGTGATAATCCTCTCCCAGCACCATATCTTCTGGGCATATCCTAAAGTACATACTGTAGTTAGATAACTGACTGAATGATAAAATGCACAGGCTTACTGTACTGTAAATGTAACATACTGTAGGCAAAACTAAGTTTCAGTTGTTATGGGGATACCACAGGGATTGGTATTGAATCCTGTCCTTTCCACTCGTTTTAATTAATGACCTTGTCGATGGCTTGGAAAGCAAGATGTCCTCACTTGCAGATGACACTAAGCTATAATACAGTATGTAGATTTACTAACATAGAGGAAGATAGTTTAAACAGCAAGTTAGCTACAGAAATAGCAGACGAGGTTGAATGTTAATAACAGTAGGTTATGGTAAAAGTCAATATATCTAGATTTTAATTGTGATAGAAATGAGAAAGGATTTAGCAATATCTCAATAAGTGGTATAGTACAGCGCCGTCACAAGGCGGGTGCGGGAAGTGCGGCCCGCACCCGGGTGTGACACCTGGAGGGGGGTGACACCAAATGTCAGCTCCTCCGCAGTGTCAGGAGCCAGGTGCTGCAGTGAGAAAGCCTCCTACAGCACCCGGCTCCTGTCATAGAAGATTAGCCGACAGCGCATGGAGACTGTCTCTGGGGGAAGCCCAGCATCTCCGGAGATGCTGGGCACACCCCCGGAGTGACGATTCCGGGATCCTTGTGAAGCCACGCCCCCTAAGTGCAAGACAATGCCCCCTTTTTTGCCACGATCACGGCAGGAGATCAGGGGTGCGCACCGGGTGTCACCACACCCGGTGACACCTCTGGTATATTACCAGTTACTGATGTCACTAATACATTTCTGACTTGTATACAAAAGGAGAATAAATGCAATAGGAACAAATGCAATATAACCTCATACCTAATGGGGTCTATTTACTAAGCATTGAATGGAGATAAAGGGCCTAATTCAGACCTGTTCGCTAGCTAGGGTTTTTTTGCAGTCCTGCATTCGTATAGTCACCGCTCATAGGGGAGTGTATTTTCGCTTTGCAAGTGAGAGCTATACAAGCAGATTTTGTGCAGTCTCTGAGTAGCCCAGGACTTACTCAGCTGCTGCAAACACTTCAGCCTGTCCGGGACCGGAATTAACGTCAGGAACCCTCCCTGCAAACGCATGGACACGCCTGCGTTTTTCCAACCACTCCCAGAAAACGGTCAGTTGACACCCACGAACGGCTTCTTTCTGTCAATCTCCTTGTGAACACCCATTCACAAACCAATCGCTGAGCGGCGATCCGCTTTGTACCCGTGCAACGCGCTTGCGCATTGCGGTGCATTTGCATGCGCAGTTTAAACCTGAACGTCCGCTGTACAAAAACGCAGCCTAGCGATCAGGTCTGAATTAGGCCCAATGTCCCAACCCACCAGCTCCTACTGTAACTGTCATTTTTCAAATTCAGCCTGTAACATGGCAGTTAGGAGCTGATTGGCTGGTACTTTATCTCCGTGTACTTTATCTCCATCCAAGGCTTAGTAAATAGACCCCCTATAGTCACTGGTTAAACAGCACATTGACTATGAGACACAGAAAAGACATAAGTGACCTTCTTGGTGTTTGAGACAAGTTACGCTACTGAAAGAAGGGAATGGATATTGGTGGTCATTCCGAGTTGTTCGCTCGGTAAATTTCTTCGCATCGCAGCGATTTTCCGCTTAGTGCGCATGCGCAATGTCCGCACTGCGACTGCGCCAAGTAAATTTGCTATGCAGTTAGGAATTTAACACGTTTTTTTCTTCGTTCTGGTGTTCGTAATGTGATTGACAGGAAGTGGGTGTTTCTGGGCGGAAACTGGCCGTTTTATGGGAGTGTGTGAAGAAACGCTACCGTTTCTGGGAAAAACGCGGGAGTGGCTGGAGAAACGGAGGAGTGTCTGGGCGAACGCTGGGTGTGTTTGTGACATCAAACCAGGAACGACAAGCACTGAACTGATCGCACTGGCAGAGTAAGTCTCGAGTTACTCAGAAACTGACAGAGATGTCTTATCGCAATATTGCGAATCTTTCGTTCGCAATTTTAAGAAGCTAAGATTCACTCCCAGTAGGCGGCGGCTTAGCGTGTGCAAAGCTGCTAAAAGCAGCTTGCGAGCGAACAACTCGGAATGACCCCCATTATCAGTTGTAAAACAAATCTAAACACCTGATTACAATGTATTTATTTTTTGTTACAAAAATAACATATTCAACTATATTGACAAGGTTTAAGTTCAGTGACAATCACATATTTATAGCGGGCTAGACTAGGGATGAGATGTGCACGCTGTATATTACAGAGGTGTCTTCGAAGCGCAGGTCATAGATATTATAAATAATGCTGTTATTTGTGGAAAACTGGATTTAGAATGTAATCAGCTGCAAAGGAAACCTGTAGGACTCACTCACGATACTAGGAATCATATCTCAAGCCTGCTGACTTCTTGAAGACATGATAAGAAAAATAAGTTGTCTGTATAACAATGTAAGACACATAGATCCATTCTTGTAATTGTAGTAATCACACTCATATATATCGCACATGCTTTGCTCAAGTGATAACAATGAATAATACCATACCTTTCATTTTATGTGAGTACAACTAACTTTTAAAGATGTAGATACAAATATTTTTTTCTTTAGAGAAAGGTGTTCTAATGCTGAGATCTGATTGAATCCCTTTATCTTTATGTGTATGCAGGTTTTTCTTCATGATTATGAATTTCGCACACATATATTGGAAATGATGGGCTGTATTTAATAAATATTTCACCCTTTCACACAAGATTGAGTATGTGTCATTCTCTGAGTGTCTCCAATCGCTGAGCTTTGAAAAAAGCCATTAAGACTATTGAAGTTATAACTAATTCAAATATTGATAAAATGCCATCAGAATACTAAGACTGAAAACAAAAATCAAGAAACATCTTTCAATGTTTAAAACATAAATATTAAATGACAGAAGTAAAGCTAGAGCAATTTCAAGGTGAAATGTTCAATTACCTGTTTTGCATTAAAGAAGAAAAGCTAAGCAATTTAATAAGTCATTTTCCTCAGGATACACCAGATACTTTCAAATCCTGGAAGCAGGAATTCATTTGTAAATTATTTGTTAAAATCATTACATAGATATGACTGTTAATCCCTGGAGTATGCATATACAATTAGCACCTGCCTAACAGCTGAGCATCATGGGTATTGTAGTGCCAAACCTGTAGGAATGAACAACATTGGTTTTTGAAAATTCACACCATATAGTGAATTTTAACTTCACACAATCTCTTCTCCACCTCAAGGTTATTATTTTGTTAGAGGTCACTCCCAGGTGATCTCAGTTATTTGCCGGATATGCTGGACAGCAGTGTGATAAAATCTAATACACACCTAGAAATGAGAGCTAGCACTCTATTAGATAAACTGAGCTTTTCTTCATTTCCATATAGAGGGGGGCAATGTATCAAACTTTGGTAAAAGATAAAGTGAAGAGAGATAAAATACCAAATTGAGCTTTTCTTCATTTCCATATAGGGGGGTGGGGGGGGCGCAATGTATAACACTTTGGAAAAAGATAAAGTGTAGAGAGATAAAATACCAATCAGCTGCTAATTGTAATTTTACAGACTTAATGGTCTATTAACTAAGCCTTGGAGAGAGATAAACTGGACAGAGATAAAGTACCAGCCAATCAGCTCCTACTGTAACTGCCATGTTACAGGCTGTGTTTGAAAAATGTCAGATAGGAGCTTGTTGGTACTTTGGGGATATGTACTAAGCAGTGATAAAAGTGGAGAAGTGAGCCAGTAGAGAAATTGCCATGGCAACCAATCAGCTGCTCTGTATACTTTTCTAGCATGCAAATGTTATGTTAATGCTGACTGGTTGCCATGGGCAAAATCTCCACTGGCTCACTTCTCCACTTTTATCACTGCTTATTACATCTCCCCCTTTATCTCTTATCACTTTATCTCTTTCCAAGGCTTAGTACACAAACCCCTGATAGGTTGATGCCTTATCTCTCTCCATTTTATCTCTCTCCAAGTCATGATACATCAGAGGTGTCACCAGGTGTGACACCCAGTGCGTACTCTGAATCTGATGAAAAGGGGGTGTGGACACATATAAAGGGATGTGGCCATATAAAGAGCGGTGTGGCCTCACGGGGATCCCGCGATCAGCACTCAGAGGGCGTGCCCAGCATCTCTAGACATGCTGGGCTGCCGCCAGAGACAGTCTTCCTGTACTGTCGGCTCCTCATCTATGGCAGGAGCCGAGTGCTGCAGGAGACTGTTACACTGCAGCACCTGGCTCCTGTCACTGATGAGGAGCAGGCATTTTGGTGTCACCCCCTGACACCCAGGCCGCACTCCCCACAACTCCCTAATGATGCCACTGTGATACAGCTGCAGCAGCAGCGATCGCAGTCTGAAGCCCAGAGAGATGCAAAAACATCTCAGGGCTGCGATCGCCTCTGCCTGATTGACAGGCAGAGGCGGTTGCGAGGCAGGAGGGGGCGTGCCAATGGTGTTAGAACGCCGTTGGTGGGGCGCAGTCCGGACAATGCAGGCATGTCTGGACCGTTGCGGAGGCGGGCCGTGGCGCCAGCATGATGTCACATGCAGCTGCTGCGACCCGGGACGCGGCGAGTAGCCTCCTGCCAACGCAACTAGGCTGCGCAGGTAGGGAGCTACTCGTAGGGTGCAAAAGCATTGCCGCCATGCGATACTTTCGCAGGGGGGGAAAGCCCTGACATGCGGGCGGACTGGCCCTGTGCTGGCACATTTAGCACATTTATGATCAGATCTAAATGACCCCCTAAGTTCACTCTTAAATTACACATCCACCGTATCTATTAACGAAATGTATATAGGGATAGATAGATAGATAGATAGATAGATAGATAGATAGATAGATAGATAGATAGATAGATAGATAGATTTTAATTGATTAACTCAGCCTTCCGTAGTAACTCTGGGATAGAAAACATGATCTGAATGCAAAATATCATGCAAAATATTAGCAAGCTACATTTTTACATTTTCAAGAGACTTTGTACAGCTAATTTGGAGAAACAGCATTTAAAAAAAAATAGTGTATTTTTTTTAACAAAACCTTTATCAATTTGCCACCTTCAACAAAATACCAAAAGAAAAGTTCAAGTCCAATCACAAAAATATTATCAATAATGATAGCCCCACCCAAATGTATTTTTTTTATGCTGCGATTCACCATAACGCTATGTTAGAAATGGCTTACACAGGGCCAAGTGTCTTAGTCGCCACTAGTTCCAGTATGGCTAGGGAAAGCGATCACATTTTTCAATGCTGGGATTTGTTGAAATTTGTAATGTGGCCCATCCTGTACTTTTCTGTATCCTGCCTAATAAAAAGTGCCTGCTCTGAGTTACTGTTTAGAGATGGGATGCACATGGTAAAGACTGCTAAATTGGTCAGTCTAGGAAGAGGTTGATTTACTGTACATGCTGTAACTAATTATGTATCTTCCAAAGATGTTGGAATAGACATAGGGCTATTTGTCCGTTAGCCTGGGCAGGCAGCATTTTCATCGTCCTCAGACAATATAATTTAACCCCCCACAGTCTAACCTTAACCCTCCCTCATGCAGCCTAACCATAATATCGACATTCTGACAATGTCAATATTTCACTTGTTGACAGTCCGAAATGTCGACACAGTGCATGACGATATTTAACCGTTTCAAAATAACTGTTGACATTGTGTTGACAATATGTATGACAACATTGTCATTGTCAACCATTTGACTGCATCTTGATAATGGCAACTTTAATACAGGATGCTGCAGATAGAATTAAGATTATTTAGGCGGGGGCAGATTATGAGAGGTGGGAGCCCATGTGCATCCACTGTACAGACTCCTCCTCTCTCCACAGCGCAGATGTGAGTGGACTCTGGCACTGTGCCCGAGCCATGTTCCAGGTGATTTTTGTGCTATACTGTACATGTACAAATCTTGGATGATTGGCGGTACTGCATGGGACTCTGGAGATGTAGGTATACTAGAATGAGTGCAAGGTGCGCAGTGTGGGCCCCCCTGGGCACAGGGAACCATGTCCTGCGTATACCCTGCACCCATTATAGGGGGTCATTCTGACCCATTCGCTCGCTGCTTTTTAACGCAGCAGAGCGAGCGGGTCCCTACTGCGCATGCGCCGGCACCGTAGCGCGCCGGCACTTGCCAGACGGCCGAAGGACATAGCAGGACAGCGATCGCCTCTGCCTGATTGACAGGCAGAGGTGATCGCTGGGTGGGAGGGGGCGGAACGGCAGTGTTTGGCTGCCGTTTCGTGGGTGCGGTCCGGCCAACGCAGGTGTGGTCGGACCGAATGGGGGGCGGGCCGCAGCGGCTGCATGATGTCACACGCAGCCGCTGCAGGCCGGGGAGCGATGAGTAGCTCCCGGTCAGCACGCTAAAGCTGCGCTGGTCGGGAGCTACTCTTGAAGTGCAAAGACATCGCCGCTGTGCACTTCTGCGGGGGGGTGCGGCGACTGACATGCGGGGCGGACTAGCCCTGTGCTGGACGTCCTCCCGCATGTCAGGGAAGATGATCGTAGCTGTGCTAAATTTAGCACAGCTACGATCAACTCGGAATAACCCCCTTAGATAAGCCACTGTATGTAGGTAAGGAGGGAGGGTTTTCCATTTACAGATCACCAAGACAAGCTGAGGAATTGAAAGACTACTGTGCTCCTGTATTAGTAGATTAAATCACTAAAATGCTAATGAAAACTGTGGTGATAATTCTGAGAGATTTCATGCCTGATGTGGACAAGAATGCGCCAATTGCTAAATCTTCCAGTATCAACCAAGGAGCAATTCTAGAATTAGGTCTTGCAAATGAAGACATATAATATCAAATGTGTCTGTAGGAGAGAGAACTTGGGTTATAGTGACCATTAGTCATCCTGATTTAATATCCAGGTAGCAGAAACAAAGGTTTTAGACTTTAGAAAGGATGACTGTTCAAATGAGAAATTTTTATGTGAGTTTCTGGCAGCGTGGGAATTGAGATGTGGAGCGCAGGAGCAGTGCAATAAAGTGAAAAAAGGCCCTATTAAATGCAATAGAATTGTGTGCCAGATATAGTAATAAAAGTAAAGAAAAGAAAAGAAAAAAACATTATGGTTCTTAAAGCAACTGGCAGCATGCAAGAAATATAGATAGACCCCATAATAGTACAATAAAATATATATATATGTTTGCCTAAAAGCGGCTAAACACACAATGAAACTCTCTAAAGCTCAAAAAGATTGCTCAGTATGAAAAAAAATATATTTGGATACAGTACATTAAGGAAAGACAAAAAGCAAAGGGATGAACATGAAAGTATTAAACCATATGTACCCCACACGTGTCCCAGTTTAGGCATTATAATCCAGATTTTGGTCCCTGTCCTGCCACCCCGCCTTTGAGACATCTCTGTCCTGGCTGGGCTGGACGACTGGGAAATGTATTGTTTCTACTACTGCTTTGTAAAGAAGTGAATTGTTGCAATGGTACACAAGGTATTTAAAAGGTCATTTCAGGGGAGAGGAAACTAACGTAAGTCAGTCCAACATGTCAGAGGCACTAGTCACTCCCCAGAAAGCACAACTAGACCAACTTCTTGTGTGCACACCATCACAACACAGCAGTGAGTGAACCATTGTCCAGTTTATCCATCTCAAAAAGTATTTGAAAACCGAAGGGAGTGGGGGCGGGATGTATTAAAATACATCGCCGCCCACCACAGCGATGCTAATTGCATATGTACTAACATAAAGTATGCGATTAACATCGCAATGCAGTGACAGAGGCCCCCCGCGATTCCTGTCAGAAGGTGTGTGGGGGGTTTCCGTCACCTCCCTGGGGTCTCACCTCCCAGACCGGCAAGAAGGCACTGCAGCAGTCAATCCCAGGCTCCTCCTCCTTGCAGCCGGAGGAACCTCCGGCTGTGCTGCTGGAGGAGGAGGAGGAGTTTGGGTCCAGGACCAGGGCTGCATGCACAGAGGTATGCCCCGGGGGAGGGGGGTTGGCGTGAGCAGCGTGGGGCAGCGGCTGGCGGTAAGAAGCCTATTGGCTTCTATAGGGTATCGCCATCAAAAGATGGCGATACCATCAGCGTCGAAAATCCGGCGGACAAGTGTTAGTACATATGAAAATGCAGTAAAACCCGCGAAAACAGGGGTTTTACTGCATTTTCCCTTTAGTACATCCCGCCCTGGGTGTGATACAGGAGACAAAGAAACAGCTGCTTAAATATATTTTATGTGTTTAATGTAATATATTCAGAGAAGCCAGCTACACTAAAGGAAAAATATATACCCAGCTGTATTGTAGACATAATTATGTTTACTACATTATATTTGCTACGGAAGAACGGAAGCTACGGAAGAAATTAACTCTGAAAATTAAAAATGGGAGATGCCGTTAGCCGGAGCAACATAGCAACATTATTAAACAGTGTTTAAACGTCATCCTGTTTTAATTAGATTCCGTTACCAGGGCAACATGGACACTTCCTGTGGGGACACACAGGAAGTGACACAATTAACATAGGGCAACATGGACACTTCCTGTGGACACACACACAGGAAGAGACACGATTAACCGGGGTAACATGAACACTTTTTGTGGGCACACACAGGAAGTGACACTTTTAATCAGGTCAACATGGACACTTCCTGTGGACACACAAAGGAAGTGACATGATTACCAAGGCATAATTGATTGTATTGGGTATAAATATAGCTAAAGGGACATCCTGGCTACATGAATGAATTCCAGACACTTGCATGAAGGACAAAACATGTTAAGGATGTTTGACCGAATCTCTACCTGTTCCTACAATGTGTTATGAGAACTTTAATATAAGCTATCTATTCTATTTTCAATGTATTGGCATATGTTTGTTTTTAATTGTTAAATGGTGTGTTAAATTGGATTACACTATCGTGCCTGCCTTCTCTCTTCTATTTTATTGCATCATACCATTCTGAGGATCAATATTGATGTACAGTGAATATCATCCTGGGTATTATATGTTAAAGCTGCAATTTGAAAAGTGGTTCAATACAACTGTATGAGGTAAACCTTCATTATTTGGGTGCCTTTAATTGGTGATGGGAACCCATTAACATCCAGTAATATGCTACCCCAGAGGGCGCAATTCTCATCTTTTTCTATGGACATACATATATATGCAGTATATATATATATATATATATATATATATATATGGTGAAGATCAGCGCCGCTTGTGGTATACCCCTTAGCTTGTACAAATCAATTAGCCTGGTAAAAAGGCACTCCCTGTGATATAGAGTGTCAGCTAACCCCAAATAAGTAGCAGTGGTAAACTGCTGAGCGAGAAATGTGAGCAGATTAGATGGGAATATCAGCGACCACTGGTGTTGTTACAGTACTAATAATCAATAATATTACGTGATAAAAGATCAATAAATATATTCAATTAAAAGTTAACAAGAGCCCTTTATTTAAGACAGTATATAAAGAGCATAAAATTCAACAGACTGTAGGTGGAACTGTACTAAGACAAATAATAAGCCTATTAAAAGTAAATTGAAGAAGTGGTATATGAAAAGTAATATATAAAAAAAATTATATAAAAAAATAGGAGGTGTCTTATATTTATAAAGCTGGAGGTCACAGTGAGGGAGGCCCAATGCGTTTCATCCTTCATCAAGTCTTATATAGTGTGTATATACACACTAGTGTTTGCCTGTGGATTCGCTAGCGTGGATGTCAGTTATTGCTCAGCGGAATTCATTTTAGACAGTAGTGCCATCTAATAATGTGATGTATATTTTATATTATACACATTGATCATAAAATGTCTTTGTAAACAATATTTAAAGGTTTTCCTTCATGGATTAACACAAACAGATTCTTGGGGCCAGGGGCGCTTTAAGAGAGGAGGAGGCACGTGTGCAGCCTCCTCTGTACAGCCCCCCTCCTCTCTACAGGAGCACTGTAGAGTCTGAGCACTAGAGGGCTCAGACTCTACTGCGCATGCGCAGATCTCTGGGAAAATGGCCACTGTGCCATTTTTACGAGGTTTTAACAGCACCGGTGAAATCGGCGCGGGGGGGAGTATTAAAAAAATTGGTGCAGTGTGTGTGGTCTGGACTCAGGGACCCGTGTGCACCGCACACACTGCACCCATTATAGAAATGCCAGTGTTTGGAGCTACTAACTTGTGAGCAAGCCACGTAAAGCTGCACATGGGAGAAACAGCAGGTCCAATGATCTACACGTGCAGCCCTGAGCGTTTGCCCCTGTGACTTGTTGATAGTCATATCAAAGCAGACATTTACAGGAATCTGAAGGCACTTGAATTGAACAGGAAAAATTTTTGGGATAATGGAAATGGTTATACCTGGCATAAATACAGTCTCACCAGCACCACATACCATTAGAGTCTCTGCCTCCATTTGTTCCTCTGCAGTGCAGTCATGTTAAGTTGGGTTCTGTTGCATACATTGGTTGGAGTCAAGTTCTGCAGAAGCATGATAGGTACACAAACTTTTAGTTTGCTGAGTGTCAAGCGTCTGGTTTTCCTTTATTGCTCCTCTCCCTAATATCACATCAAAATCATGCTGTACATGCCTCAGTTTCTTTGTAGGTCACTAAGCTATACATTAGTGAAAACACAATCCAAATTCATCCAGTAGTTTTTGCGTGATGCTGGAACGAACAAACAGACAAATAGATAAAATATCTGGAAAAAAATTCTCCACAGGTCATAAACAGACCAAAGAAGTATATTAAAAAAAAATGCTGTCACAACTGAGGGCCTGAGCTGACGGGAGGCAGCCTCAGTTGTAGGGGCTGAGATGTACCGGAACCTGGGAGGTTGTATCAGACCCCTGGACATGTAAGTAACATGAATAATAACTGCCCGAAGGCGTGACCACGACAACTTAGATAAAAGTCAATGATGTTTATTATGACAACTCCGCATCACAGCAGCAATAAAAGAAAACGTAAAAGTCAGCAAAGAATAAATACAGTTCCTGAGTACTACAGCATGGCAGGAGCCACAGGGCACTGGTAGTGTGAGATAGTTCTTATGATCTTCTAGATGGAAAGTCCTTACCAGGCCCGGCTGTAGCAATGGAGATAACCCAGGATTGTACCAGCTGGTGTTCCAGGAAGAGCTGGGTTGCTGAAGGTAAAACAGCTGCTGTGGATACTGGCTGGAACCAGACTGTTGTTAGCACGGAGTGGATACTGGCTGGAACCAGTTAAATAATAAATGAACTTTGGGAACGATGAAATGTGAACTGAAATGTAGAACTTGAGAGCGGAGAAATAATAATTCCGGTGGAGAGTGGTAAAGTGTAGAAAGGACACCGGCCCTTTAAGGGAAGCTGTACTCTGCTGGAAGCTGAGGCTGGAAGCAGGTAGTGTTGTAGCTGGAAACAGATGAATCCACAATGGATTGGAGAGTCAGGCTACACCGCAGGTGGAATGCTGGTGCGGGTCTCTATGGTGGAAGTCTTGAGACAGGAGCTGGAACCTGGAAGACAATCATAGAAGAGAGACAAACAGGAACTAGGTTTGACAACCAAAGCACTGACGTCTTCCTTGCTCAGGTACAGCTTACTTATACCTGCAGCAAGGAAGGGGTTGGCTAGGCAATTATGCAAATCAACAACACAGACAGCAGATTGGTGGAAATGATCAGATGACAGAATCCAAGATGGCTGCGCCCATGCAGACACTTGGAGGGAAGTTTGGTTTGTAATCCATGTGGTCTGGGAAACAGTAATGGCGGCGCCGGCCACCGGAGACAGGAGACGCCAGGCTGATAGATGCACATTTAACCACGCGGGCACAGCGGAGGCCGCGGCTGATGAAAAGACCACTCTGCATGTGGAAACTCAGGAACAGCGGAATCCGGTCCTGGAACACTGAGCCCGCCTTAGGAGGCATCTGAAGGGTAAGTAATGGCGTCCAGATACCCGGATCGTGACAGCACCCCCCCCTTTAGGAGTGGCCCCAGGACACTTCTTAGGCTTTAAAGGAAACTTTGCGTGGAAATTTCGGACCAAGGCAGGAGCATGGACGTCAGAGGCATTGGTCCAAGAGCGTTCTTCAGGACCATAGCCCTTCCAGTCAATGAGATACTGAAGTTGACCGTAACGGTGACGTGAGTCCAGGATCTTGGCCACTTCATACTCAACGCCTCGTTGAGTTTGGACTTTCGGAGTTGGTGGAAGTGAGGAATGAAACCGATTCAAGATTAGTGGTTTCAACAGGGAAACATGGAATGTCCTGGGTATTTTTAAGAAGGGAGGTAACTGGAGTCTGTAAGCAACAGGATTGATGACTTGATCAATTTTAAAAGGACCGATGTAGCGAGGTGCAAACTTCATACTGGGAACTCTTAACCTCAAATTCTTCGTGGATAACCATACCCGATCACCCACCTTGAGAGCAGGAACTGCTCGACGCTTCTTATCCGCAAACTTCTTGTACCTGAACGATGCCTTGAGCAGAGCTGATCGTACGCTCTTCCAGATATTGGCAAACTGATGCAAGGTGATATCCACTGCGGGAACAGAAGTTGCTGGAAGCGGTTGGAACTCAGGGACTTTAGGGTGGAATCCAAAGTTGGTGAAGAATGGTGTTGAGGAAGATGAAGAATGATACTGGTTGTTATGACAGAACTCGGCCCAGGGAAGTAATTGAACCCAGTCATCTTGAGAGGAGGACACATAGATGCGGAGGAAGGCCTCCAAGTCCTGATTCACCCTCTCAGTTTGACCATTGGTCTGAGGATGGTAAGCCGTGGAAAACTTTAACTTGACTTGGAGGACTTGACATAAACTTCGCCAGAATTTGGCTGTGAATTGAACTCCTCGATCTGAGATAATTTCTTCTGGAAGACCGTGGAGTCGGAAGATCTCTTGTATGAATACTTGAGCCAACTTGGAAGCTGACGGAAGGCCGGTGAGAGGAATGAAGTGTGCCATCTTGGTGAACCGGTCAACTACCACCCAGATGGTATTGAACTTGTTGCACATGGGCAAATCTGTAATAAAATCCATCGACAAATGGGTCCATGGTCGACGGGGAACAGATAGTGGAACCAGTTGCCCCGCAGGCGACTGGCGGGATACTTTATGTTGAGCACACTTTGGGCAAGATGCAATAAACTCCAAAACGTCCTTTTTCAGAGTTGGCCACCAATAGGACCTAGAGATAAACTCCAGGGTTTTTTGGATACCTGTATGTCCGGCAAAACGGGAAGCATGGGCCCAATGCATGAGCTTCTTCCTTAGTGTCGGCTTCACAAAACTTTTCCCTGATGGGGGCGTAGAGTCCATCCCTACCGTGGAGAATGCCAACGGATTTATAATAGGATGCTTGTCTGAAGACTCTGACTCATTTTCTTGCTCCCATGAGCGGGAAAGGGCATCGGCCTTGCGATTCTGAGAGCCCGGACAGAACTGGAGTTTAAAGTCGAACCTGGAAAAGAAAAGTGCCCATCTGGCCTGACGAGGGTTGAGACATTGTGCGCCTTTTAGATATAGAAGGTTCTTGTGGTCTGTAAGGATGGTGATTGAATGAGAAGCTCCCTCCAACAGATATCTCCACTCCTCTAGAGCGAGCTTGATGGCTAGCAACTCCTGGTCGCCAATGGCATAGTTGCGCTCCGCTGGGGAGAACTTCCGTGAGAAGAAACTGCAAGGATGTAAATGACCATCTTTAGCCCTCTGAGATAACACCGCTCCTACTCCAACGGAGGAGGCATCCACCTCTAAGATGAAAGGAGAGTCGATGTCAGGCTGTTTCAGGACAGGTGCAGAGATGAACCTCTGTTTTAAAAGATGAAAAGCTTGCATGGCTTCTTCAGACCACTTGGACGGGTTAGCACCCTTCTTGGTGAAAGCAGTAATAGGCGCCACAATGGTGGAAAAGTCTCGTATAAACTTTCGGTAATAATTGGCGAACCCTAAGAACCTCTGGACCCCTTTGAGGGTTAAGGGTACCGGCCAATTCTGGATTGCTTGTAGTTTCTCAGGATCCATCTCTAGTCCGGAACCGGACACAATGTACCCTAGAAACGGAATGGACTTGACTTCAAAGACGCATTTCTCTAATTTGCAGTAGAGATGATTGACACGGAGACGGGACAGAACCTCCTTTACCCAGAAACGATGTTCCTCTAAATCGTTGGCAAAAATGAGGATATCATCTAGATAGACCACGACATGACGGTATAGAATGTCTCTGAAGATCTCATTGACGAAATGCTGGAAGACAGCTGGAGCATTGCTCAATCCGAAGGGCATGACGAGGTACTCATAATGTCCGTCACGGGTGTTAAATGCGGTCTTCCACTCGTCACCCTCACGGATCCGGATGAGATTGTATGCACCTCTCAGGTCCAGCTTTGTAAAGATGGTAGCTCCGCTAACTCTGTCAAAGAGCTCAGTAATCAGGGGTAAAGGATAGCGGTTCTTGATGGTAATGTCGTTCAAACCTCTGTAGTCGATGCACGGCCGCAGACCACCATCTTTCTTCTTTACAAAAAAGAAGCCTGCGCCGGCTGGAGAAGAAGAAGGTCGAATGAACCCCTTTGCTAGGTTCTCTTTAATGTATTCCTCCATAGAATATGTCTCGGGGAGAGACAACGGATAAGTTCGGCCTCGAGGTGGAACCTTCCCTGGAACGAGATCAATCGGGCAGTCCCATTCTCTATGAGGAGGAAGGATATCAGCAGAAGCTTTACTGAACACATCCGTGAAATCTTGATATGGAGGAGGTGGAACATCAGACGACCTGGGGGAGGAAGAACAGACAGGCAACACTTTAAACAAACATGTCTTAGTACAGGAGGAACCCCATGCCAGGATTTGCGTAGTCGTCCAATCAATTGTAGGATTGTGAAGACGGAGCCATGGAAGGCCCAGGACCACAGGATGTGTGGCTCTTGGAATCACTAAAAATGAAATAAGTTCGGAATGAAGAACTCCCACTCTCAGACGAACTGGTAGAGTCCTTAGAGAAATAACTGTATCAAAAATTTTACTGCCATCCACAGCAGTTAAGGAAAAGGACGAAGGAAGTCTCTCGGTGGGTAGGGACCACCGTTTAACATAGGCTTCAGTAATAAAGTTCCCAGCTGCTCCGGAATCCAGGAGGGCAATGACGTTCTGATAACGTTGAGCAACTTGAAGCGAGACTGGGAGGTTACAATCTTGAGGAGATGGAGAGGAGATCATTACTCCTAGCCGGCCCTCTCCTTGGCGAGCTAGGATTTGGAGTTTCCCGGACGTTTGGGACAGGCATTAATGGTGTGAGACGGAGCTGCACAATACAGACAGAGAAACTCGGAGAGACGTCTTCGGCGCTCAGCAGGAGTTAAACGGGAACGGCCAATTTGCATGGGTTCATCTGTAGTTGGTGACAGTTGGCGAGGAGGAGGAGTAGAAGATTTTGGAGCAGATGATCTTCCACGCTCAGTTGCTCTCTCTCTGAAACGTAAGTCAACTTTCGTACAAAGTGAGATTAGCTCATCTAACTTGGAGGGTAAGTCTCTGGTAGCTAACTCATCTTTAATACGCTCGGATAAACCATGCCAGAATGCAGCATACAGGGCCTCGTCGTTCCATGCCAGTTCGGATGCCAGGATCTGGAACTGTATAAGATATTGTCCTACAGTACGTGATTCCTGGCGTAAACGGAGAATCTCAGACGAAGCTGAAGTTACCCGGCCTGGCTCGTCGAAGATGCGCCTGAATGTTGACACAAATGCAGTGTAAGAAGATAGCAGGGTGTCGGACCTCTCCCATAACGGTGATGCCCAATCAAGGGCTGAGCCACTGAGAAGAGAAATAATGTAGGCAATTTTTGTACGGTCACTGGGAAAATTGCCAGGTTGTAGCTCAAACTGAATCTCACACTGGTTGAGAAATCCCCTGCAGAATCTTGGAGATCCGTCAAATTTTGCTGGCGTTGGAAGATGAAGACGTGGAGCAGAAATGGGTAAGGTGGGTGGGGTTATAGCTGGAGTCACTGTGGTTGACGCACCAGACGCGCCTGATCCACGGAGAGTTGTCTGAATCCCATCCAGCCGAGTAGAGAGATCCTGGAGACAGCGGATGATGTGGCCCTGTGCAGCCTCCTGATGTTCTAGTCGGGCTGCCAGTTCTTGCATCGGCCTGGCCGCTTGATCCTGGTCTCCGGCTGGATTCATTAGGTCAGTGCTTACTGTCACAACTGAGGGCCTGAACTGACGGGAGGCAGCCTCAGTTGTAGGGGCTGAGATGTACCGGAACCTGGGAGGTTGTATCAGACCCCTGGACATGTAAGTAACATGAATAATAACTGCCCGAAGGCGTGACCACGACAACTTAGATAAAAGTCAATGATGTTTATTATGACAACTCCGCATCACAGCAGCAATAAAAGAAAACGTAAAAGTCAGCAAAGAATAAATACAGTTCCTGAGTACTACAGCATGGCAGGAGCCACAGGGCACTGGTAGTGTGAGATAGTTCTTATGATCTTCTAGATGGAAAGTCCTTACCAGGCCCGGCTGTAGCAATGGAGATAACCCAGGATTGTACCAGCTGGTGTTCCAGGAAGAGCTGGGTTGCTGAAGGTAAAACAGCTGCTGTGGATACTGGCTGGAACCAGACTGTTGTTAGCACGGAGTGGATACTGGCTGGAACCAGTTAAATAATAAATGAACTTTGGGAACGATGAAATGTGAACTGAAATGTAGAACTTGAGAGCGGAGAAATAATAATTCCGGTGGAGAGTGGTAAAGTGTAGAAAGGACACCGGCCCTTTAAGGGAAGCTGTACTCTGCTGGAAGCTGAGGCTGGAAGCAGGTAGTGTTGTAGCTGGAAACAGATGAATCCACAATGGATTGGAGAGTCAGGCTACACCGCAGGTGGAATGCTGGTGCGGGTCTCTATGGTGGAAGTCTTGAGACAGGAGCTGGAACCTGGAAGACAATCATAGAAGAGAGACAAACAGGAACTAGGTTTGACAACCAAAGCACTGACGTCTTCCTTGCTCAGGTACAGCTTACTTATACCTGCAGCAAGGAAGGGGTTGGCTAGGCAATTATGCAAATCAACAACACAGACAGCAGATTGGTGGAAATGATCAGATGACAGAATCCAAGATGGCTGCGCCCATGCAGACACTTGGAGGGAAGTTTGGTTTGTAATCCATGTGGTCTGGGAAACAGTAATGGCGGCGCCGGCCACCGGAGACAGGAGACGCCAGGCTGATAGATGCACATTTAACCACGCGGGCACAGCGGAGGCCGCGGCTGATGAAAAGACCACTCTGCATGTGGAAACTCAGGAACAGCGGAATCCGGTCCTGGAACGCTGAGCCCGCCTTAGGAGGCATCTGAAGGGTAAGTAATGGCGTCCAGATACCCGGATCGTGACAAATGCTATGTACAGACACAACCCTTACATTTTTATTATACTGTACGTATACAGTAGATACAAAATGTAAACAATGTCGCCACATGCCTCATGCAATACAAATATACCTGTAGGAATGGTGGTGAGTGCAGTTGATCAATGCCTTTTATTCATATATATTTCATATATATATTTATATATATACAGTATCTATATATATACATATATATATATATATATATATATACACAGTATCTATATATATATATTATTTTTTTCAAGGTTCATATCTAGATATTCTATTCATCTAACAATTGCTGCTGACAGGAATAAATGAAAAGTGATGGAAAAATGGCAAATACAGTACAGCAGTCCTTCAAAAAATAAAAAGGTGATATACAATATCATAATACTGTAACTATAGACTTGTGAGTCTTTCATCAATAGTAGCTAAATAAATGGAATCACTTACACATGAAGTATTTGTTTTACTTTTTATAGTCCAAAAAATGACATGACTGCATAGATTTGATTAAGGGAGTGCCAGACATATCTATTTTTTCCTTACTTTTTATTTGGTAAGGATCAGGGCAAATCAGTGACAAGACATTTAATGCAATATTCCACAATAAATCAGTTCAAGAAATGAATGTCATTGGATGTGACCCAATGATTGTGAAATGGATATAGTGACAGAGTGGTGTAGTCAGTGCTTTAAGCTTAGCAGAAGGTAAACAGCAGAGTATGTCAGGGATTTTATGGTTTCACTACTAATATTACTGGACTGGTACTGGTACAGCAGTTATATCATTTTACAGATGCTAAAAATATTGTTTACGGACGGTATAAAGAAGTGTAGTTAATTAGAGCTCTTATGCCAGTGGTGAGATGTACGAAGATGACAATATAAGGTTAAGAGATTTATCCAGCCTAACCTCGCTTTGGACTCTGTGGGGATCGCATCGCTAAATCCTTTTTAACGTGTGGTGAAATGCACAGTTTTCACTGCTAGGCAATGACATCTTCAAACATACTCTTTCTATGGCTGGCACTGGAGACAAATGAATGACCCTATGCTTTTCCTATGGCCAGGTTAAACAGCTATGTTTTTGCACATGTCAAGTAAATAGAAGAAGGATGAGGAGGGAGACACTGCCGCACGTCTCTGGACAGAAATACAGTATGGTGGAATCATTGGAAGTGTCACTGCAAGCAGTAATGACACTGAACAGTACTGCTGGTAACAATTTTTTGTCATAATAGAACCTTTGAAAAAAGGAATGGATTAAATGGGGAATATTAAAGTGAATACATTAAAATGTAAAGCATTGCATGTGGGACACAGACACCCAGAAGAAAATTACAGAATAAAATAGGACAGCAAGGTGGGCACAGTGGCAAGATGGCTAGCTGTGCTGTCTCACATTGGTCAACTTATGAGTTCTATTCAGACCATACTTTTCTACCTGACCCTCTCCATGAGGGAGAAAATGCTCTGTTCCTGGACTTTCCTGGTAATGTATGATTGCCATCACCTGTGGTGAGCTGGTTAATTGATAAGAAAGGTGTTTCACCACAGATGATGGCAATCATACATTACCAGGAAAGTCCAGGAACAGAGCATTTACTCCCTCATGGAGAGGGTCAGGTAGGCAAGTATGATTCAGACCATAGAACTATCTGTGTGGCATGTACTTGCTTTACCACAAGACATTTTCAGCCGATTCAGGAATTCTCCTCATCTATCACTCAGTCAGCTTCCCCCTTTTTTTTATAATGAGTGATCAGAGAAAATATTGTTGGAGCTATTTGGTATGGAAGCTGTGTAGTCAAGTACTTTGATTCCTATTGAGGGAAGCTGTAGTCAAGCACTTTGATTCCTATTGGGGGAAAAGTGCTACATTTATTATTATTATTATTATTATTATTATTATTATTATTATTATTATTATTATTATTATTATATTTATTCATCATAATAATGATGAGGATAATAATAATAATAATAATAATAAGCAGTACAACAGTTTAGAATAGAGAAGGAACAGACTATTTCCTATCTATAATATGAGTTCTAGAACGAGAAGATACACTTTAATGTAGTTAAGAAGATCCATAGGTAACATAAGGAAGATATTTTTCTACAGAAAAAATGATAAATCCATGAAGAGGAGTTATGATCAGGGCTCAAACAGTAAAATAAATTCAAGAGTGCACATGGGACAATCATTGTGCTATTGCTAAGACTTACGGCGGCATCCATTTAGCCACGGTAATTTTTTGCACAGAAAAAATTTACTTTTATTGTGATTTTTGCGCGATGGTCATTATCTGACTATCCAATTATAGTCCGTTTTTTCCGTGTGAAAAATTACCTGTTTTCTCTTGGAAACCTATGTGTCTCCACAGCCGCCATTGTGGAAAAAATGGTTACTTATCACTAATTTGGTTTTGTAAAATTTCTGATAAGTGCCAGCATTGGGACTAATAGGATAACCCCAGAAGAGTCAATTAACAGTCGTAAATTACTGTGACTAATTAGATACGATCCTTATTTTTAAGATACTATTAAGGAGAAAACAAAACAGCCCCAATGGGCAGACTAGAGAGACCTATACCCTCTGTTCTGCTCTCAGATATAAATCTGTAAGTAAAACTAGCTGTGACCAATTTGGGGTATAGTCACCTACAGTATATTGGGTTACACCCCATATTTCCCAGCAGCCAGCACAGTTGTAACTTTTAAACCCTTATGTTAAGAAAAATCAACTCCAGAGTGATATGACAATCCCATACTTCTTAGATGTTTAGCTTTAGGAAGGTGATAAAGGTAACTAGACACACATAGAGGGAATTCGATTAGCCATGGATTTTGCTGTACAGGGAAAGGCTCTTGATTTCACGTCAGGATCTATTCAATAAAATAGCATTTTGCCTACTCAAAAACAGTAAGTTATTCCTTAAAACTGCAGCATCCCTTGCAGACTCCTTGCTAAAATCACTTGTAAATGTTCAGTTTGATTTGGTTACCATGTTTAATAATGAAATCATTCTAGTTACTGTACATGGGGAGTTACTGGGTGCTAGCCCTCGCACATGCTCAGAAGAGCAGACTGGTGGCTTCTGGAGCGAATGGGAATATAATGTGGTTATGAGACTTGGCGATGTTGCTCCCCTGTGCATTATGACTGGCTTTCTGTATCTGGCAGGCCATAGCTATGTCATTAAAAGATAAATATAGGCTGAAAGTTGACAGTTTACAAGATGTAGAAGATGAGGTTTAACATAAGGGTGAGAATTAATATGTGTAAAAACACTTTTCTTTATTCAGCTCAGCTTCACACTTCCCTATGTGTGAACATTCAGAAATCACAAAGGATTCCTTCTAAGACTAAACAAAAGGTCAATAAGAGATAGATAGATAGATAGATAGATAGATAGATAGATAGATAGATAGATAGATAGATAGATAGATAGATAGATAGATACTGGCTTTCTACATCTGACAGGCCATAAATATCTTGTAAGAATATATATTTCAGTCCAGAGCTGTAATGTTACAGGATATGTGGTGATACTGTATATGGCACTTATTTGATCAAAATGTACAAGAAGAAGAGGTTTATTATAAGGCTGAGGAAAGAATATGTGGAAATAACACTTTTCTTCGGATCAGCCTCACACTTGCCTATGTGTGAACATTAAGAAAGCACAAGGAATTCCTATTAGTATTAAACAAAGCACAATTTGTGGAAATATATAGAATATGTAGCTTCCGTTTATTTTAAAGTATAATAATATAAAGCATGCAAATAATTGTCACTACTATAGCTAAAAAATTGAAATAGGACTCTACCCCAGAATCCGGGAGGGTAGGCAACTATATTGTATGTGCCAAACATTTATGTTACCCACCAGCTGCGGCTCCTACCTTGGGAGAGGAGGAGGGTTGCCACTGGCAATGCTTCGTGGTCTACACCGCCTTGTCCCCGCCAACACCTGGGTTCCAGCACCTGTACTATGTACAGTTCACAGATGACAAGACCTGGCGCATGACTTCCAATAGGAAGTCACTGCCAGCCACAGTGAAGCCAGTGCAGTCTCACAGACTACATCTGGCTTCACTGACAGTGAGCTGGGTTGTGGATTTTACCTGGGGGGCATAGCCAGATTAAGGGGAAGACCAAGGGATTATGTACCCCAGGCACCCCTCTGTCAGGGGCCTCCCAGGCCAGAGCACAACAAGCTCTCCCTCTTGTGTAGCAGCAGAACAAGGCAGCCAGAATGTGAGTAGGACCGTATGCAGCGCAGGCAGAGATACAGGAGTATCAGGTTTCATGACCTACCGATGGAGCTTCACGACCAGAGTAGAGATAGTAGGAGGGAGGGTGCTGTAATTGACCCAGGGATCCCAGCATCTTCTCCTCTCCTGTGTTGAGGAAATACCTTTCTTATCAATTAAATAGTTCAACACAGGTGATACCAATCATATATTAAAAGGGAAGTACAGGAGCACAGCTTTTTGTCCGTCCTGGAATGGGTCATGTTGGGAGGTATGCACAATCTAATATACACCCCACCCCCTCTCCCGCAACCCCTTTGTTTTAAGTGCCCCGGGCCCTCTTAAGGCTTAATCTGGCCCTGCTGGGGGAAACTGCAGCCCTGCAGCCCATAGTAAAAAAAATGCCACTTGTATCCACCGAAAGACCGAGCTCACAACAATACTGCCAATGTGTATTTCCATGCTGCACTATTGTGTATAAAAGTGGTATGTGGCTATAGTTATTATCCTGGGTAGGGATTATTAGGGATTGCATTGTGATCTTTGGAGTTAAGGGAGTCATTGAAGCTAATTGTGTGTCATCTGTTGTTGAAATCATTCCAAGTGATAGTAGTATTGTTACGATCTCATCTCTACATGTCAACAGTCTCTAATAAGTAGCTATCTATAGTACATATTATTGTTTGCATCTAAAAATTCATGCTAAACACATACTACATTGTGAGTGCCTACACTAGAGACATATTGCATGTGTATTGCTCAGTATTTTCCATTGCTGGTAACTTCAAGTACTGTCAATCATCGATTTCTGATGTTTTCATCCCCGCGAGTAATTGTGGCAATAGCTGCACTTTATGGCAGCTCGGACCATAGGGCTGCGTACAAGATTGTGCAAATTGGGGGGGTGCGAGATGTGGTGCCATTGCTGGCGTTTCAGTGCTGCTGCAATGGCTACTCATACCCTTTGCCTGCAATTGAATTCCCCACTATATCTACTGATATTTTCATGCATCGCCTATTGTCTCTTTAGCCATGTCCTACTGTATCTACTTGTGAGGTTAATCTATTTCTACTTCTGTGATTGTTGCATTGCTGTGTCACATAATTGTGTGTATTCTTACAATTGCTATTGCTATTTTGACAGTTCAGAGACTGCCACCTTCTTTTCTATACTCTATGTAGTATAAATAAATATACCATTGTGGTTTTGATAACAAACATTGGGCCAAAATTCAGAGTTCTACACAGAGGCAATTGCAATTTTCTTGCCTGGGTAACTGCTAATGTTAGCAAGTGAAGCTGCTGTCCAGAAATGAAAAGAGCCGCCCACCGAAGCGATAGCAAACCAATTTGCAACTCCATACACATTTGCAGCCTACACGCAACAAAAGGGAACATTGACTGCTCAAGAAGGTCTATGAGTATGCAGACTGGCTGTGGCAGTAGCGACATAGGTGCCATGTTTCTCTGCGTACATGATCACAGCTGGCGTCAGATACACGCCCCAAAAATGGCCATGATACGCCTGCATTTTTGCCACCACTCCCCGTTACCACCCCCAAATGGGTGTGGTTTTGTTTGGTCAACAGTAACTAGGTTGACTGTCATTAGGTCGACCACTATTAGTTGACAGTGACTAGGTTGACACCTGAAATAGGTCGACATGGAAAAGGTCGACATGAGGGTTTTTTGGGGGGGTTTCAGTTTATTCGTTTATTTGGTTTCGGTGGTCTATTTTAACAGAATTTTATACTCTTCCTTTCATAAGCAGTTGGCAGCAACAGAAATGTTTGCAAACCATCTTTGTAGCAACAGTAACAAAGTCTGCAGCGTCCATCACACAGACTGTCATTCAATGTCATTCACACACAATGCACTCTCAAAATAACTTGTCCATAACTTGTGCATTACCTGTTGTGATCCTCCCCCTTACATGCAAAAGCAGCCATACACTGAGTTACACAATGTGCAAACACCCTGATGACATGCACAGGTAGTATCAGAGCCGGCCCTAACCAATATGATGGCCTAGGCAAGATTTTGGCTGGTGCCCCCTAGAATGCCGCTAGCTCCGCCTCTGACCCTGCGCCCCTTTCCCAGTAACATCACCCATTATCCATATCAGTTCTCATTTTGGTGCTCCTACCCCCTATATTTTAAATAGGAACAGTGGGCACATACGACGTGTGCTCTTGCTGGGAAGGGGCATGGCCACACAATAGCACCCCCAATTAAATTTATGCCACACAGTAGTGATAGTGTCTCTTATTCACGTTACATCACACAGTAGTACCACTTTACCTTATATATGTTACTCCTCATTGTAGTACCCCTATATTCTGTGTGCGACTGGGACTGTATCTGCATATGACATGCTACATTACAGTGATTTACAGGAATACACTGTAATGTAACATTTCATATGCAGGTACAGCCACAGACATACACAGAATATAGGCATGCCGCATATCATTTTAATCAGCATGAGCTGCTCGTGCCCCTAGGCATTCCAAGTGCCCTAGGCAGTTACCTAGTTTGCCTATGCCTAGGGCCGGCTCTGGGTAGTATTCACCCACATGTCAGTCAGTGGGCATATATCAATGATCTCCGGGGGCAGGGGAGGAGGAGGAGGAGGGAGGGGGACTCAGGAGCCACAGCAGCGCACTGTAATTGCTGGCAGCACAGCTGCAGCTGTCCCTCTCCTTCCACATAGGCTAGCTGCCACTGCTGAGTGTGAATGCTGGGATGTACTTCCCTCATTCCAGCATTCACAGCGGCGACGGCCAGCCAATGCGAAAGGAGAGCGGCGCTGCTACCAATTACAGTGCGCTGCTGCAGCTCCCAAGTCCCCCTCCCACCTCCTCCTTCTCCCCTGCCTCCAGAGCTGCCAGCACTGAGCAGCCTGACTGCCTGAGCCTGCGGAGAGATGGTAAGTATCATCTATTCTATCTGTCTATCTATCTATCTATCTATCTCTCTATCTATCTATCTATCCTGTCTACCTAATGTGTAAAAGGGGGACTGGCTGCCGTAATGTGTAAAAAGGGGGACGCTGTCTGCCATTATGTGTAATAAGGAGACGCTGTCTGCCGTAATGTGTAAAAAGAGGACGCTGTCTGGCGTAATGTGTAAAAAGGGGGACGCTGTCTACCATAATGTGTAAAAGGGGGACTCTCTCTGCCGTAATGTAAAAAGGTAACTCTGTCTGCCATAATGTGTAAAAAGGGGACTCTGTCTGCCGTAATGTGTAAAAAGGGGACACTGCCGTGATGTGTAAAAAGGGGAATCTGTCCGCTGTAATGTGTAAAACGGGTTCTACATGGTGTAGTGGTGCTACTGTGTGGCGTAATTTGAATAATGGAGACTACTGTGCACCGTAGTATGAATTGGTATAATTTTGTGGCCACACCCCTTCCCCATGAAGCTACGCCCCTATATACTGCCCTTATGTTGCATGGGGGGAGCGCTGATGCCGTTTTTTGCACACAGCGCTAAAATGTCTAGTTACGGCACTGCAGCAGTGATCTCCTATCACACCCTGCAATGGTCTATCAGACCCTGCAATGATCTCCTATCACCCCCTGCAATGATCTCCTGTAACACGCTACAATTATCTATCACACCCTACAATGATCTCCTATCACAACCTGCAATGATCTATCACACCCTGCAATGATCTCCTATCACACCCTACAATGATCTTCTATCACACCCTACAATGATCTTCTGCCACACCCTGCAATGGTCTATCACACCCTGCAATGATCTCCTATCACAACCTGCAATGATCTCCTATCACCCCCTGCAATGATCTTCTGTAACACGCTACAATTATCTATCACACCATACAATGATCTCCTATCACAACCTGCAATGATCTATCACACCCTGCAATGATCTCCTATCACACCCTACAATGATCTTCTATCACACCCTACGGTGATCTTCTATCACACCCTGCAATGATCTCCTATCACACCCTACAATGATCTTCTATCACACCCTACAATGATCTTCTGCCACACCCTGCAATGGTCTATCACACCCTGCAATGATCTCCTATCACAACCAGCAATGATCTCCTATCACCCCCTGCAATGATCTTCTGTAACACGCTACAATTATCTAGGACTAAAAATAATATTGTGAGGTGTGAGGTGTTCAGAATAGACTGGAAATGAGTGGAAATTATGGTTATTGAGGTCAATAATACTATGGGATCAAAATGACCCCCAAATTCTATGATTTAAGCTGTTTTTGAGGTTTCTTTGTAAAAAAAAACACCCAAATCCAAAACACACCCGAATCCGACAAAAAATTTTCAGGGAGGTTTTGCCAAAAAGCGTCCGAATCCAAAGCACAGCCGCGGAACCGAATACAAAACCCGAAAAATTTCCGGTTCACATCACTAATATAGGGACAGCTGTGTCCCTTGTGTGTTACTAGCAAAGCTGCTACTTGTACTGTATGCCAATATTGCTTCCATCCCTGAATTAATAAACTGCTATTACTATCTCCTTAAATGTAATTTGCCCTATTCTGACAACCCCTCCAGCTGCTGCCTCCCAGCTCTATCCATGCTACACCCCTGGATGGTCACTACTTCCAGTAACATGGCAATCCAACACCTTGACAGACAAAAGTACAGCATATAGTGATGTCTTCTTATTGTGGCTCAAAACTCTATTAGTCATATGATAATACTGATACAAGCAGACCTATGAACAGGAAATCCAAACTAGGCTTTATGTATTACATATATACATATATATATATATATATATATTGTCAAGTACGTAGGTAAGGATTATATTCAGCGTCCGCAGCAGCCTGAACTTTAGTGTAGAAGGTTATTGCTTTTTCGTCCTGTAAATTAATCAGCATTAACAATATAACAATATAACAATATAACAATATATATATATATATATATATATATATATATATTAGGAAGGTATGACAAAAATGCTGCAAAGTAAGAATGCTTCAGAAATAGAAGTGTTAGTACAGTAGTTTATTTTGTATCTACTGACAAAATGCAAAGTGAATGAACATAGGAGAAATCTAAATCAAATCAATATTTGTTGTGACCACCATTTCCTTGTAAAACAGCATACATTCTGCTTGGTGTACTTAAATCGGCAAGGAGGTTGTTCCAAACATCTTGGAGAACTAACCACAGATCTTCTGTGGATGTAGGCTTACTCAAATACTTCTGTGTTTTCATGTAATCCCAGACAGACTCAATGATGTTGAGATCAGGGTTTTGTGGGGACCATATCATCATTTCCAGGACTCTTTGTTCTTCTTTACACTGAAGATAGTTCTTAATGACATTGGATGTATGTTTGTGATCATTGCCTGATGCAGAATCAGTTTGGGCTAATCAGATGCCTCCCTGATGGTACTACATGATGAATAAGTATGCTGTATTTCTCAGCATTGAGGACACCATTAATCCTGACCAAATCCCCAGCTCCATTTACTGAAATGCTGCCCCAAACTTGCAAAGAACCTTCACCATGCTTCACTGCTACCAGCAGACACTCATTATTGTACCTCTCTCCAGCCCTTTGGCGAACAAACTGTCTTCTGTTACAGCCTAATATTTAGAATATTGACTCATCAGTCCAGAGCACCTGCTGCCCTTTTTTCTGCACCCCAGTTTCTGTGTTTTGAGCATAGTTGGGTAGCTTGGCCTTGTTTCCACATCAAATTTATGGCTTTTGGCCACAATTCTTCCATGAAGACCACTTCTAGCCAGACTTCTCCGAACAGTAGACGGGTGTACCTGGGTACCACTAGTTTCTACTAGTTCTGAGCTGCTGTACATCTTCCAATTTCAAAGGGAAGTAAGCATGATGTGTCTTTCATCTGATGCCCATTTTCCCGTTTTCTGTTTCTTTGTGCTTTAATGCTGAGAAATACAGGCAGGTACTTATCCATCATGCAATACCATCAGGGAGGCATCTAATGGTTCCAAATTTATTCTGCAGCAGGGCAAAGATCCCAAACACACAGACAATGTCATTAAGAACTATATTCAGTGTAAAGAAGAACAAGGAGTCCTGGAAGTGATGATATGGCCGTCATAGAGACCTGATCTCAACATCATGGAGTCTGTCTGGGATTACATAAAGAGACAGAAGGATTTGAGCCTACATTGAGACGGAGGGTGAGCGTAATACAGTTAGCCTGCTTAGGCTATTTGGAGCCTGTTGTCAATTACAAGGAGGTTGTTGAGACTTTTTAAACATCAATTGATGAACTTTTTATTCCATTATATGGTCTCTGTTCTATTGATAAGTGAACAACCTGTGGTCATCTATAAATACATCACTAATGAGGATATTTTTCACATGACAGACTGTGGACACGGTTTACATTTAATATCTGATCCTCCCGCATATAGATTTGCAATTTGTAGCCGGCTAATAGACATAGGATCCAACTAGGTTTATTTACATGGTTATTTGTGTATGTACACTGTTTTTAACTATCTGTATTCAGTGAGTAATAGTATATATATTTATTTGAAGATCTATATGATCAATTCATTGGATAAATGTTTTTTATATTCTTATATGTGAATTCACTCTAATTTTTCAAGCCTGATAGATCTGATTAGCGCAGAGTGTCTTGTATTATTTAGTGTTTGTGGTTGGCGGAAGCTACTAGCTAGTGAGTTTGTTGGTTGGCGGAGGCACGCTGCTTTGATGTTGTTGACGAAAGTGCCTGTGTGCTCGTTTGTATGGGGCGGCTATGCGCGCCCTACCAGCTGACCTCTGTGGCGGGCGGAAGTACTCCATCACACTGCGTTGGTTGATGACCGCATATGTGGCTGGCGGAAGCGATAGAAGGTGGCAGGAACCAGTGCGCTCTTGGTATAAGCTATTTCAATATGAGGGGAACTGAATTGTGGAGTCTGGTGTACACTGGGGGATGTCTGATAAGACGGGACTATTTACATCCTATCTTCTGAGCTCGGATCTGATTTAAATGATTTAAGAGATTTAAAAGACTGTGAGAACTTGTGGAAATTTCCTATAATGTGGTTTGCACTATAATTGATATAACTCTCTTTAGGTTATAAGTTAACCGATCTGATGCTTCTATTTCGATCCTAATTAACCTAATGCATAAAATGTGTTTTATGGTTTGTGGGTGTGTCATGTGGGCTGGCTGTGTGCTCACTTCACTGGTATAAATAAGCCCAGTTTGGCCAGTGATGTGATATGCTCTCCTTCATTTGGACATCTGTGTCTTGAAAAAGGGCCATGTGAGGCCCGAAACGTCGACATTGTTCTGTTCACCATGCTGTAAGTTAATTAAACATTTGGAACTTTAAAGAAAGAAGACTGGTGAGTGCTCTTTCTAGTTTTGGATGAATATATATGGCCTACTATGGATGGATTCTGTGGATACGCCTGAGGTGCACCCCAGCAGGATGTTAAATGTA
Organism: Pseudophryne corroboree; assembly: GCF_028390025.1. NCBI lineage: Eukaryota > Metazoa > Chordata > Amphibia > Anura > Myobatrachidae > Pseudophryne > Pseudophryne corroboree. The sequence goes on along the minus strand of NC_086444.1, from coordinate 379,280,889 downwards.
CTTTGTGAGCGCCAACACCTTGTATTCTTTATATATATATATATATATATATATATATATATATATGCCTCTGAGAACACCCTCACAATTTCTCTATCTCTCTCTTTCTCTCTCTTTTTACAGGATCCAGTTGCACAGTAGCACAACAGTGCAGCTTCCGGAGTGCATGCAGGGTCCCACTCCCAGCAGATAATTACTGGCTATGATTTAATATTTCCAAGTAACAGTAGGGCACAACATACAAACATAGGGCATCAAAAGGCATCACAGACCAAAGCACATGGTGGCTTTACACAGTTAATTTCACTGCTTCACTGCACAGGTCAACATTAATCTTATAATCCTTCTGCCTTGGGATTTACTTTATCCACAACACTTCCAGTGCTGTGAACTGTATTACAGCTCAGATATTATTCTAGCTGAGAGCAATCTTTCTAAGTCTGTACATCCCAAGGTGTAAGGGCAAAACAGAGCCAGACTGAGAACCAATGGGGCCCTAGGTAAGGTAACTGGTTAATCCCCTTGATAACTTATAAGTATATATCGATTGCAGACATTTTGATTGTCGAAAAGCCATAACTACAGACGCCCAGCATGACTGAACTGCTCTGAAAGCACTATCATACCATTTTCTTCTTTAAATTTTACATATCATTTCCATAGCAGTCTGGAGACTTCTCTGAAAGAGGGAGGCCCCAGTGCAGGCACCTACTGAACTTTGCAAATGGGAATATTGGAGCCACCAGATACCTCCTGTCTAGGCCTCATACACTTGTATTGCCTGTACCCAGTGGTGCTGAGAGAGGGGGGGGAGGGTACAAATTACCCGGGCCCAGGTATGATGGAGGAACCCTGGGCCCCCTCCCCATGAACTGGCAGTAGCAGCTGCAGCTTTTCATAGCCCTGCTGTGTGCTGGGCTGCAGTGTGGCCATGGAGGCACTTAAAATACCATTTTTTTCAGTATTTTTTTCTAAGGGTGCATGATTACACCTCCTGTGATTAGTCCACGCCCCCTGTCAAAGGGGGGCCAGCCAAGCTCTCTACTGCCCTGCCTGTACCCTTATGGTGGACTTGCATAAATTATTATTATTATTATTATTATTATTATTATTATTACAACTATATTGTTCAACAGTTTAATAAATATTTTGTAGCTAATTTTGTTATGCAGAAAAAAATTGTAATTACCCCCAGTGAAGGGGTTAATAGACCTAAACTGAGCAATTTTAGGGCAGTACGGATGGTGTAATGGTTAGCATTACTTCCTCACAGCACTGAGGTCATGGGTTCGATTCCCACCATGGCCCTAACTGTGTGGAGTTTGTGTATTCTCCCCGTACATGCGTTTCCTCCGGGTACTCCGGTTTCCTCCCACAACCCAAAAATATACTGGTAGGTTAATTGTCTTCCAACAAAAATTAACCCTAGCGTGAATGTGTGTGTACATGTGATAGGGAATATAGATTGTAAACTCCACTGAGGCAGGGACTGATGTGAATGGGCAAATATTCTCTGTAAAGCGCTGTGGAAAATGTGTGCGCTATATAAGTAACTGGTAATAATAATAATTTTATGGATTGCCCCTCTTTAGATCAGGGCAAGTGTTCTCATTTGCAATACAGTTATAGTATTGGAAATGAGGACACTGCGGAAAACGAAAATGCACCCTTGGGAATAAATCCACCTTGTGATGGAAGCACTGGATCTCATCCCAACACCACTGTGTGGTGACTGTTAAGGTAATAGTGAGCTAATGAAAAAATAATAATTTCTGTATATGGTATCCGTGAATATGCTGGCATTTGTAGCTGTAAAGGCACTAACCAAAGGCATAGCTACCATAGGTTCAGGGAGTGCAGCTACTATGGGGCCCAGAGCTGAGAGGGGCCCACCTTTCCTGCCAAAGTTACATGTGTTATATACATTTTCACGATTGGGTCACACATAGGAACCCTTACAAACTTTGCTTTGGGGCTACAATATATCTAGTTATGCCCCGGGACCTGCTCATTGTAATATAGTATAAAATGAACTGGAGGGCATTATAATGTTACATAATATGAACTGGGGCACTGTAATGTGGCACACTATGAAGTGGAGTTACTATAGTGTGGCATCATACTGTATGAACCGGGGGCACTGTAAAGTGACATAAAATGAACTGGGCATACTATGCTGCATAATGTGTACCGGCCCTACAATGTGACATAACGTGAACTATGGCACTACTGTAGTTCATAAAATAAACTAGGACACTACTATGGGGCATAACACTAAAGCACTAATCTGGTTCAAAAAGTTTACTAGGATACTGCTATGGGGCATAAAATTAACAACTTCAGTGGAGGGGTGTCTCTAGAAGCATTGGGACAAGAGCACCTTCAAAATGTTGCTATGAGGCCCATAAAGTTCTGGCTAACCAAACAGATTATGGCTACCAAGTCTGTGCCACATGCAAAAATGCCATTTTTTTCACAATTTAATATGACTGGTGTCTCAAGTACTGTATGCTGCCACATCACTATGTGCTTAAAGTACATCGTCTAGTGCTTACCATTGCTCCCATGCATTGGTGGTCATTCCGAGTTGATCGCACGTAGCAACTTTTCGCTGCTCGTGCGATCAACTTGACGCCGCCTATGGGGGGAGTGTATTTTAGCCTAGCAGGGCTGCGAACACTTGTGTAGCCCTGCTATGCTAAAAAAGTTTCCTGCAAAACAAAACCAGGATCAGACCTACTTACCCTGTGCGACGGATCCAGCGATGAAGGTCCCGGGATTGACGTCAGACATCCGCCCTCCAAATGCCTGGACATACCTGCGTTCGGATCTCCATGCCCGGAAAACGGTGAGTAGATGCCCTGGAACGCCTCCCTGCCGTCAATCTTCTTGCGATCGCTGCTGCGATCACTTTCAGTGCTGGCGGCGTCGCTGCCTGGCGATGACCGTCGTCAGGCAATGACGCACGTGCGCATTGCGGGCGCCGCACAGCCACAGTCCTGACCCATTTGCACTGCAGTGAAGAACCCCCATTGCCACTGATTTGCAGGGCCAACAGGCTGTTGGTATATTGCTGCCGGTATCAGTAAGTGTGCATGCACTTACCAATGCCGACCCCAACACCGGGTAATGACGCCCGCGATGAGGCTGGGTACAAACATCGTGTAGTGTGTACCTAGCTTAAGTTACGTGCAACACAAAACAAACAGGTCAATTTGACACACATTTTACACCTTTGTTTTGGAAACAAATGTATCCAATTGTAAATGATGCCATAAGACTGCAAGCAAATACTGTAGCAAAGATGTATAAATCATTACGCTTCAGATTATTTCAGAATTAAATATTTTATACTATCAGTATCTACAGGTTTAATGTAGTAATAGAGCACATGGTCACTGATTAACTGGAAAGAAAACCCTGCAATTCTGCAAAATGAAAACATCAGCAGTTGCATGTTTTTAAATGATCCCATTAGCTTGATAATTGTCTCTGCACACGTGTAGTCCACAGCTAAAATACCAATTTATATCAATTCAAGTTTTAAATTGTTTAGATGCTGTGTGAACAGGACAAATGCTTTTGAATTTAATAGCTACTGCGTAGTTTTAAATGATCCGGAACAAATAGCATATGTAAAACAGCTTAATAAGATAGATACTATGTGAAATATCTAGCCACATTCACAGATCCAGTTATGTAGCATGGGGAACTTACATTAAATGCATCCTACTGTATATGTGTCATTTAGATGATCTCACCTGGTAATCCAGCTCCAGTAATGTATGCCCAAGGTGTAAACCACCTAAGCACTTTACAAACATAGGGCCCAATTCAGACCTGATCACTGCTGTGCATTTTCGCGCAGCGGACGATTATCGATAGACTGGGCATGCATATGCACCGCTATGCACACGCGTGTCACCAAACAAGAACAGGCATTACCGAACAGCAACGGGCTGGTGCGAAAATTCCAATCGCACTGCCATTCTCATGCTGATTGACAGAAAGAGGCCGTTTGTGGGTAGTAACTGACCGTTTTCTGGGAGTGTCAGGGAAAACGCAAGCGTTCCCAAGCGTTTTCAAGGAGGGTAATGACATCAGCTCTGGCCCAAGCAGCCTGTTCTCATCGCATTGTAAGAGTAAGTCCTGGGCTGCGCACAGACTGCACACAGTAGAAAAATCATTCAATGGTGAATGAGCTGCGAACGGATTTGCAGCTGTCCGCTGACTAAGGGATTTTTTGCAGCTCAGCGTACACATGCGATCGCACACTTGCACTATACACTCCTCTTGGGCAGCGACTATCTAAACGCAGGACAACAAATTTAGCAGCCCAGCAATCAGGTCTGAATCACCCCCATAGATAGTATTATTGTCATATGCCAATTATTTGGAACGCCGCCTGCCAAGAGTAAAAATGTCACATAACTAACTACAAGTACAGCTATCTGTTCTAGTACAGTATTGTTATCAAATGCACCTGATCTATTGACTTTCAATAATTTTGTATGTTCAAAATATTTGTAATTATTTTCTTAATCATTGTATTTTTTTCAACTAACTGCAATGATGAGAGAACAAAATAATTACTTAAAATGTCACTGTAAAATGTCACAGTATTATGAGTTAGGAGAATAGAACTCGGGGCCTAATTCTAGAGATAAGCGGGTCCGGTTCCCTGAGAACCGAACCCTACCGGACGTCACTACCCGAGCCCGGATATGAGCCCGGCTCGGGTTTTCCCACCTGACTCGGAAACCAGAATGAAGCAAAACGTCATCATCCCGCTGTCGGATTCTCGCAGGTTTTGGATTCCATATATGGAGCCGCGCGTCACCGCCATTTTCACTCCGGCATTGGAAAGTGTAGCAAGAGGACGTGTCTCCGTCCTCAGTGTCTGTGCAGTAGGGTAAGTGGGGTGGTGATTCCAGAGCTGTCTTGTGCTGCTCAGTCTAGTGTAGTGTCTTATGCTGCATCAGTCCAGTCACAGTGGTGGTGTTCTCTGATGCCATATTTCCAGTGTAGCTGTATAAGTCCAGTACAGTGGTGCTGTGTTGTCCTGCATCAGTACAGTGATAGTGTCTTGTGCTGCATCAGTCCAGTCACAGTGGTGGTGTCCTCTGCTGCCATATGTCCATTGCTGTTGTATAAGTCCAGTCCATTGCAGTGGTGCTGTGTTGTCCTGCATCAGTCCAGTGATGGTGTCCCTGTGCTGCTGTATATGTGCAGTGGTCCTGCCGTATATGTCCAGGGGTACTGCCGTATATGTCCAGTGGTACTGCCGTATATGTCCAGTGGTACTGTCGTATATGTCCAGTGGTACTGTCGTATATGTCCAGTGATACTGCTGTATAATTCCAGTGGTACTGCCATATAAATCCAGTGGTACTGGCGTATAAATCCAGTGCAGTGATACTGCCATATAAGTCCAGTGATAATGCCGTATAAATCCAGTGGTACTGGCATATAAATCCAGTCCAGTGATATTGCCGTATCTGTACAGTGATACTGCCGCATAAGTCCAGTGATGCTGCCGTATATGTCAAGTGATATTGCCATATATGTCCAGTGATACTGCCATATAAATTCAGTGGTACTGGCATATAAATCCAGTTCAGTGATACTGCCGTATATATCCAGTGGTACTGCCGTATAATTCCAGTGATACTGCCGTATATGTCCAGTGTTACTGCCGTATAAATCCAGTGGTGCTGGTGTATAAATCCAGTCCAGTGATACTACTGTATATGTCCAGTGGTACTGCCATATAATTCCGTAATACTGCCGTATATGTCCAGTGGTACTGCCGTATAAATCCAGTGGTACAGGCATATAAAATAAATCCAGTCCAGTGATACTGCCGTATATGTCCAGTAATACTGCCATATAATTCCAGTGATACTGCCGTATATGTCCAGTGGTACTGCCGTATAAATCCAGTGGTACTGTCATATAAAATAAATCCTGTCCAGTGATACTGCCGTATATGTCCAGTAATACTGCCATATAAGTCCAGTGATACTGCCGTATAATTACAGTGGTACTGGCATATAAGTCCAATGATACTGCCATATAAATCCAGTCCAGTGATTCTGACGTATAAATCCAGTCCAGTGGTACTGCCGTATATGTCCAGTGATACTGCCGTATAAATCCAGTGGTACTGGCATATAAATCTAGTCCAGTGATACTGCCGTATATGTCCAGTGGTACTGCCATATAATTCCAGTGATACTGCCGTATATATCTCCAGTGGTACTGCCGTATAAATCCAGTCCAGTTGTACTGCCATATAAGTCCAGTTCAGTGGTGCTGCCATATAAATTCAGTGGTGCTGTTCTGTGCTGTATATTATTTACTCCAAATAAAGGGGTTATTAATATTTAATCCAAATAATTTTTACAGAGTTTGCCCTGTGTGGTGTAGCGGTACTCTCTCCTGTGCTGCATTTTGTTTTATAACTCTAGAAAAATAATGGAGAACAAAAATTTGGAGGATAAAATAGGTAAAGATCAAGAACCACTTCCTCCTACTGCTGCCGCAGCTGTTGTTGCTGCCTGGAGTCGATCGTCATCACAGCGGGGAAGTCGGAAGACCACTTGTACTACTTCAACTAAGCAATTGACTGTCCAACAGTCCTTTGCGAGGAAGATTAAATATAACCACAGTCACCCTGTTGCAAAGCGGATTACTGAGGCCATAACAACTATGCTGGTGTTAGACGTGCGTCCGGTATCCGCACACTTGTGTCGCTTAGCTTAGTCATACAGCTACCTCAATCCACCTCTTGTTCTTCTTTGCATGATACGCTGTTTGGGGCCTAGTTTTTGAATAGTTCCATCCTGTCTGCCACTGCAGTGCCACTCCTAGATGGGCCAGGTGTTTGTGCCGCACACCTGTATTGCTTAGCTTAGTCATACAGCTACCTCATTGCACCTCTTTTACTTCTTTGCATGATGTGCTGTTTGGGGACTATTTTTTTTTAAGTGCCATCCTGGCTGCCACTGCAGTGCCACTCCTAGATGGGCCAGGTGTTTGTGTCGCACACTTGTGTCGCTTAGAAAAATAATATTGTGAGGTGTTCAGAATAGACTAGAAATTAGTGGAAATGAATGTTATTGAGGTTAATAATACCATAGGATCAAAATTACCCCCATATTCTGTGATTTTAGCTGTTTTTACAGGGTTTGTTTTTCAAAAATCATCCAGATCCAAAACCAAAACACAAAAGGGTGGTTTTGGCAAAACCAATTCAGATCCAAAACCAGAGCATGGAACCAGAACCAAAACAAAAACAAAAAACACGAAAAGTGCCCGCTGCACCTCTCTACCTAATTCAGACCTGATCATTGTAGCAAATTTGTTAGCAGATGGGCAAAACCATGGGGGTAATTCAGACCTGATCGGTCGCTATCTGGTTTTTTATTTTGCAGTCCTGCGTTCACCGGGGAGTGTATTTTAGCTGTGCAAGTATACGATCGCATGTGCAGCTGAGCGGTACAAAAACATTTTGTGCAGTTTCTGAGTTGCCCAGTACTTATTCAGCCTCTGCGATCACTTCAGCCTGTCCGGGACCGGAATTGACGTCAGACACCCACCCTGCAAACGCTTGGGAACCCCTGCGTTTTTCCAACCACTCCCAGAAAATGGTCAGTTGACACCTACAAACGCCTTCTTCCTGTACACTGCTATCTTGTCCTGACGACGGAGCTTTGGGCTCCGAAACGTTGACGGGGGAATACACTGCTTTTGAACTTGTGCTGTTTCAGAGTGTCGTCTATTGCTGGACTTGTACACATTCTTATTCTGGCACCTGAGCACTTTGATTGTTTATGGGAGTGCCGGCTGCTGCTGTATGGAGATTATTGCCAATGTAAACAATAATCTGTCACAGGGGTTACACACACATAGGTCAAGCAGTAATAAATCCATATCTTTATAAAGGAAAAGCAAAACTGACAGTGTTAATAAGCGGGGCCACAAATAAGTCATCCAAAATAGCCACTTGCAAAGGTTAACATCACAGGTTTATCTGAGTATCACATGCAGATGTCTCCAAGGCATTCGTCCACTAATGCGTCAGATAGTAACTAATGCTGATAGGGCACATTGTTTGAAAGAGGGGACTCCCCTCCTTCAAACATGTGTGTGGGCTACTATGGGGGATATAAGGTACAGTGGGGGTCATTCCGAGTTGTTCGCTCTTAATTTTTTTCTCGCAACGGAGCGATTAGTCGCGAATGCGCATGCGCAATGTCCAATTTGCTATGCAGTTAGGAATTTTACTCACGGCATTACGAGGTTTTTTCTTCGTTCTGGTGATCGTAATGTGATTGACAGGAAGTGGGTGTTTCTGGGCGGAAACTGGCCGTTTTATGGGAGTGTGTGAAAAAACGCTACCGTTTCTGTGAAAAACGCGGGAGTGGCTGGAGAAACGGAGGAGTGTCTGGGCGAACGCTGGGTGTGTTTGTGACGTCAAACCAGGAACGACAAGCACTGACCTGATCGCACTGGCAGAGTAAGTCTCGAGCTACTCAGAAACTGCACAGAGAAGTATTTTCGCAATATTGCGAATCTTTCGTTCGCAATTTTGATAAGCTAAGATTCACTCCCAGTAGGCGGCGGCTTAGCGTGTGCAAAGCTGCTAAAAGCAGCTTGCGAGCGAACAACTCGGAATGACCCCCAGTGTTCCTGTTACCATATCTGTGGAAAACAAAAGGTTTCTGTAGCTCAGGGGGATATTGGCTGGTCATCACAGGAGATCATCAGACAACACCTGCTAAGGACCACGTCTTGAAAGAGAGGACTCCGCTATTTTATATGTGAGTTCAGTTGCAACTATGGGTGTGATAGGGCCCATCGTGCCTTCCCACCCATATATGGAAATGTGTGTTTTCATAGCTCATCGTAACAATGTCTTGTGATGATGATGATGACGGGTGACCCCCCCCCCCCTCCACCACCCCCCGCCCCACTCTTTCCAATGTGGATTCCCTTTATTTTTTTAAATCCAGAGTGTGGAGATCTTCCCCCACTCCTGGACTCCATGATTTTTCTGTAGTGCAGGAAGTTAATGTATGGCGATCATACTAGCTTTTAGGTTATTAAACTTTCCTATATCAAATGAAAGCACTCTCAAGTTTGTAGCTGCCATAAGAGCCGGCTGCCCATATGTCACTTTTGGCAAATGTCAGAAGGGCCGATGGGCTGGTGGGCCAGTCCGGTCAACAGAGTCGGGAAGGCAGCTTCCGGATCTATTGTTTGTCCCCTGCCACCTGTAGTGCTCGTAATGCCCATTGCTAAGCAATATGGAGGCGATCCGTAAGTCCACGCCCCCTGACTTGCAGCATGCCCCCATGAGCAGTGTCTGTGCACCCCTTTTATGTCACATGTGCCCCCTTTCAAGTGTGCATGGGCACAGATGCCAGGGCCAAAAAGTGTCCTGGGCTGCAATGGTGGGGAGATAGAGGGACTTGAGGTGCCTCCCCCAATTTTTACATTCCTTTTATTTTCTTAGTTCACAAAAGTGATATTGGGGTGAGCCTGCACAATGGTATCACTTCCCAATTTGTCCTAGCAGTCACCAGCAATCCTCAACAGTTATCTAGATTAGTGGGGAAGAGGTAAAATGTTTATCTTTTTTTCAAAGCTTTCCTTTCGGTGTGGAGGATGAGTAGGATTTCTCCTCCGGGGCCAGATGTACTAAGCATTGAAAAGTGATACATCGCATGGTGATAAAGAACCAACCAACCAGCTCCTGTTATTTTTCAAACTCAGCCTGTAACATGGCAGTTAGGAGCTGATTGGCTGGTATTTTATCTCCGTGAAATTTATCACTTTTCAAAGTTTAGTACATCCCTCCCTCTCCCAGTCTTAATGTATAAGTGGAGGACTATTCCCATTCGTACTCTTCAGGAAAGGGGTTAAATATGGGTGGATGATAATACTTATACTAATCCTTCCAGCTGCCACAATAGCTTATCAACAGCTGCAATTGTTCTACCGCTATCTTAGATACCTTTTTCCCCGTTGGCTCATTTATCCACAATCCTCTATATTTTTTTGTTTCTTTTCTTTGTGCACATTTTGTTTATATCATAATCTCGTCAACGTACATGCTGTGTAATAAGTCAGCACTTTATACATAAATAACATCAATAAAATGTCTGCAAAATATTTATCCTGTATAATTTTGTAAAATGCAAACAATATTACATTCTTACAATATTCAGACAATGACTGATCAGAATGATCCACATTTTATAATGTTAATAGATTCAATTAATGAAAACAATTAATCAGGATCTAGTAAGCTTTTGGTTTCATACCTTTGACTACATTATGCTACTTATTATGGGCTTGTTTCTATATAACTTTAATAATAATTATGATACATAAAAGTTAGCAAATTATTAAAATTCTGACCTGTGCCCCAAAGTCCCAACAGAGACACTGGACTGTTTATATCACTCTTGGACCATATGCAAACTATATTAGATGCCTACAGTAGCTGGGCTATTGGGAATACTGCACTTGCAGGACCTTTGGCATCATGGGGGTAATTCAGACCTGGTTGCTAGGCTGCGTTTTCTCACAGCCTGCGATCAGGTCCAAACTGCGTATGCGTATGCACCGCAATGCGCATGCGCGTCGTACGGGTACAGAGCAGATCACCGCTCAGCGATGGGTTTGTGCGACGGATCCGTTTGCACAGGTGATCGCCAGGAGATTGACAGGAAGAAGGCATTTGTGGGTGGCAACTGACCATTTTCAGGAAGGGGTTGGAAAAATGCAAGCGTGTCCATGCGTTTGCAGGGAGGGTTCTTCACATCAATTATGGTCCCGGACAGGCTGAAGTGATTGCAGCCGCTAATTCCTGGGCTGAGCAGAGACTGCACAAAATCAGTTTGTGCAGCTCGGCTACACCTGTGTTCGCACACTTGCACAGCTAAAATACACTCCCCCGGTAGGCGGCGACTATCTGATCGCAGCAGTGCAAAAATCGCCTGCTAGTGATCAGGTCTGAATTAGCCACTATATTTTGAATATTTACCTTTCACTTAAATTATTACTGTTTGCGTTGAACAGTTAAAAAACTTTCCATTTTTTTGAAGTAGAGAAATGAGTGACAATGTTACTCACTACTAAAAACAAGAAACAAGAAGAAGTTTGTTTAAATAGAATTCTAAAAACAAATGTTTACAACTCATAAATATCTTAGCTGGGTACACACACTGCTTCAGATATAACGGCCAACATGCCAACATAGCGCTACCGCGGTAGAGACCAGAATGATGTAATGAAGGACGGAATGATCCCCTGTTCCATCCTTCATTACCTTGTATGGCGTTTGGGCATGCAGATGATATTGCATGCGACTGTGGGAAAATGCAGATTGGTCATACACACTGTAAAGCTGATCCGGACGCTATGTTTTTCCTATTCGTCCAGAATTTACATATTACGCTGATACTATAGTGTGTTCCCAGCTTTAGGCTAGAGCTAAGTCATACCTCTGTGACTGAATAGAATAATGCCATAATTACAATATTACTCCAAAGACAGCTCAATGGACCCAATGATGTGTGTGTGTGTGTGTGTGTGTGTGTGTGTGTGTGTGTGTGTGTGTGTGTGTGTATATATACATACATACAGTATATATTTACCCCCTCACAGAGATCACCCTGCCAAACAGATCTCCCCTCCTCACTCATTTCCCACCAGGACCTAGGCAGCCACTTCTACTGCTTTAAAGATAATCTTGCCCTGTATGAGACTGATTTTACAGTAGAGCCAGTTTATAGTAGATTAGAAAATCATATAGATAAATTACTGCAAAACACAACAATGTGAATGTTACAATACTAATGAGCTAAAGATTAGTAAAAATTAGTAATTAAAATTTAGGCATGTGATATCATTTGTCACTGTATACAGAATTATTTATGTTCTATGGCTGAGGGAAGTAACTTGTGTCAGCCCCTCTTGCTCTTGCCAAGTGCATAGATGATGTAGAACAAACAAAGATCTTGCAGCTACTGTGTAGATTAAAAATAAAATCAATCTTAAACCATACATGTAACACAGGTTGATCATGTGGTATTTCTTACTTCATTAGCAAATTAGGCATAGGGACACGGTCAGACTTAGACAGTGCACTCTCTAATGGTTAGCCAATTCCCTATGGTGGCTGGACACATGGGCCCCAACTACTGCATTACCCCCATGGGCCCTTCATGCCCCAGTCTAACACTGCACAGGGAATGCCCACAAATCCAGTCTGTAAATATACTTCAGAAGACATTCTGTCACCACTTGCAAAACATATATGTAGTTAACATATTGGGCTAGTACAATTCTCACCATGTTGTTTGGCTGCACACAATTCTAAAGATAATCATAGCCAAATATCACTCATTTTTTTGAGTATCTCTCTGGTGTCCACAAGGTTTCAATATGCCAACCATCATTATGCCATTCTCATGGCACATTGCAGATATTGCTAAGAACTGAATTCCCCACATAAAGTAAATTAAGATTATATGAGTGTTATATACTAAAATTAATTAGCATTTACATATGTAACGTAAATTAAAACATCTATGACATCTGGGGTTGCCCAGGTGTCTTGATTTACTGGAAAATACCGGTATCATCAAGTAATTTGCACAGTTGAAATCTCAATGCTGTTTTCCTACTTGTGATTTTTAGAAGTATCAACGTATCTGGCATTACCTTCAAACACTGCCAACAGGTTCCATGACCCTAGCTCTACCCCATCCACTGTAATTTCCAAATTGTACTACCCCTCTCTGAAAGGTGCTATCTCAGGATGAATACATAGTGTATGGACCCTTGTGAAATGGCCAAATTATCTGTTCAGTTCAAATGGAAGGAGGATTTGCACATTTCTTTATCAGATGAAGATTAGGAGAAAATATTTCGGAATGAGTTTAAAATTTTCAAATGCATTAATCATTCAGAAATGCTGGTTGAGCTGATACACGGTATATATGTATGCATAGGTTTTGTCCCAACATCTCTTGGCTCTGTTGAAGAAACTTTGGAGAGGTTAGTACCCTTTTGCATATTTTTGGGTTGTGCACACTACTTAACATGCTTTGGATTGACATTTTTAGTCCCATTTCTAAAATTACAGGGATCACTTTCCCATTAGCAGCTGAGACTGCTTTTCTTCACCATTACCCAACCTCTCTCCAGTCACATTTCAGATATATAAGTGGTCAAATCTTTATTACCACCAGATCGGCTATTTCCCAATATAGGAAAACCCCTGATCCCCCCAGCCCTGTCTAAGATTGTAGTATATGTTCAAAAGAGTTATGATAGCTTGGTCTTATATATTCCCATTTCATTAAAGGAGGTTGTAGTGTTTTGTGTGTTGTGGTTTGTTTTATATGTCTCCTTTTTTGTATGCCATCGTGTATTTTAATAGCTTCATTATCTCTTCACAACCTTATAGACTTTATATTGTTGTTCATTTTGATATGTTGGTATGTTTTTGTTTTTTATTATCCTGTCACCTATGTTTGTTATTTACTATTTGTTTGCTCGTAGCTGACATTGGCTGTGTTTTCAAAACTACTAATAAAAATGTACTAGTAAAAAAACAACTATGACATTTTCTGTCTAGGACCCAGTTATATTTGCTACTGTTAGAAGATAATGTCATGTCAGAGACATGATTAATGAGATTTGTTTTCTACAGTCAATTTGATGAACATGTGAACAAAGTAATAAGGTGAGAAAGGGCACAGACAACGTCAGAAAGGATGGCGCCATGTTTATTGTCATTTGGTATATTTTAAGCATAATGCCTCAAATTACAGGAACAGCACCTATCCATTTTAGTATGTATATTACTATTAGAGTCTGAGCTTTAACATTTTAAAATGTAAATAAATACGGTGGTGTAGCTACTGCCATTGGATTACTGGGCATAATGGGCTGTCTCCAACCAAAGTGTTCCTCAGTGGTACATGATGCCAGCAACAATGAGAGTTGGTAAATATATTAGTATCCACCATATAGTTATCTGACAATCTAGAATTTTAATTTTAAAACTGCAATGAATAGCTAAAAGGGTGCTATGATCAAAGTTGCATAGAATTTACATGCAAATTTAAATATACAATAAGGATGACATGGGTGTGTGTCCCCCTTGTATATAAAAATGTTACACTAAAGCCTCTATTTTGTTCAGTAGGATTGTTATAATAAGTGCTACACTATTGCTGTTATAATTAGAGCTTCTCTCCCACAGACTCGGGAACTTTATCACAAATCCAGTCTGTTCATAATGTTAAAAAATGCCAAACTCTCCATAAATAGATCATTAATTTATACGTCAAATTTTTCGGTCTATAAGAAAAAAAATATTTTCAGTTGACTCAATTTTTCTAATTTGTTTGACTAGGCGATTCGTATACATCAACTATTTCTGTCATTGTGAGAAATGGGGTGAATTATTTCTTTATTGAGGTTTGAAAAAGTAAATATTTACATGGCAATTTGCCTTTCAATGTTTAGGTAAATTAAAAATTGCCATGTAAATTGCTAAACTATTGGAGCTATGACCAAATAAAAAGTTTTATAGATCTGCCCCAAAGTCTTCACTGTGCTGCAAAAAGTATCTTACTGGACTATAACGTATTAGAGTATGCCTGGATGTCCTGTATATAAACTGGACAGTTTAGGGTAAATTGAATGGAGCATTATTAGGACAAAAAGCACCATAGATTATTATTTCCAATTGGTGCCCATTGTAAGTGTCCATCTCTTCCTCGTGCTGTTTATTACCTACAGTCAATGTCGGACTGAGGCATAAAGGGCCCACCGGAGGGTATGCAATGATAGGGGCCCGTGTTTAGGTGTGACCACTACCCACAGGGTGTTGCCAGCCGCCACATTGGTTTGCCAATAGAGAGTGCATGGGTTGAGCTCCTTGATAAATAAATATAGTAAATACTGCTAGTGCGTGCATGACAATGTACCAGATTAATATCAGAAATGCACTGCAGAAGATACACAATAGCCCTGTGCAGTATACATGTTACATATACATAATGTATAATTCAAATGCACAGTCTAGAATCTGATCCCTACAGGAGGAGGTGGGGCCCCTGGCAGTGGGGCCCACCGGGGGATTCCCTGAGGCCCAGTCCAACCTTGACTAGAGTACTAGCTAAAAATGACTGAAAGAGAGCAGTTCTGCAATGTATACCACGTTCTAATCTTTCAGTTCTGGCTAACCTTTTTCCAATATCAGGAACATCTTTTCTTTCTCATGGGTCCACAACATTCCAAAGCCCTGCAGTTATTGTATGCAGGAAAGTATCAGGGGTCTTAACCATAGTGATCTAATGGGACCCAGGCCCCTGGAGATATCAGTGGCACACAGCCAATGTAGATTGCATAATTTATTCCACTGATACTTTGGAACATATGCAGGTTTAATGCAGGAAATGAATGCATCTAACAGCTGCTGCAATTTTCTGAACACTAACAGATGTTTTAAAGTATTTAACTCATTTGATTTTGTAAATTTGTGCTGCTTGGTTAACACTTAATGGTCGTTGCCATTTCAAAATAATAATTAATGTCAACCAATTATGTCTGAAGATATACATCTAGTAGTATTATAATGAAAGCATTACAAATCAACATAATCATTTATTATTTTAGGGATCTATTTATTAAAATACCTAGGGATTTATTTATTAGGACCACACTGAAAGAAATACTTTCTATCATTACTCACTGCAGCGATAGAAAATCATTGGTTCTGCAATTTATCACTGGGGCAGCTGAATAATGCTTTGTTTTTCAGCCACGCTGAATGGCAGTGGTAAGCGTAGTCCTGCCACCTGCCTTGCCAATTAGTTGTCAAGAAACACTTGTATGATGTGGCATATCAGCTCCAAATCTGGATTCCATAAAAATAGTAAATACAAGTTTTGTGAGGGTTTTTTTTTTTAAGTTAAATAAAGAAAAAAATATATATATTTTTTAAATGGTAATATTTATTTTAATAATAAAGTATTGTTTTCAGTGAGCACCTTCAGCCAACACCATACTGAGGTTTGCAGTCTAAAGGTGCCCATACACTAGACCAGTGGTTTCCAAACTTTTTTGAATGACGGCGCCCTAGAATATAAGAATTTTTTTCACGGCAACCCTAGGCCAAAAATTTCTTATTGAGAAATTTAGAAAGAAATATTACATTATGTAGATCGCATTTATATGTCATCCTTAGGGTCAGTTGTGTGGTGAGGGACAAGATTTTCTTCTGTTTGGCCACATATTTTATGACTGGCAGCCACCAGCACTGGTTTTGCCTATTATTTTGACCATGAATAATTTGAATAGGTCCTGGACCACCAACCCAGGGCACCCCTGGGAGCCACGGCACACAGTTTGGGAACCTCTGCACTAGACGATATTATGAGCGTTTTGGTCATTTCCGATGGATCGGAACTACAAATCGTTCATAATAGTGCAAATCGTTCAGCATCTGTGAATGGTAACGATCACGATGCGCGGTCCCGCTGTTCGTTGGTCTGAGCTTCTGTCCTTCCCTACTGCCAGGGGAGTTCAAGGGAAATCGTTAACGAGGAATCATCATTTGCAGGTTGTCTAGTGTATGGGCACCTTAAGAAGGGGCAGTTTAAATGGGCCAAATGGTTCTTATCTGCCGTCAAATTCTATGTTTAAGAACAGCTGAGGAAATATGGCAGAAGTCCCCCAGTGAAGGATATGAGCCTTTCATAAAAAGACCCCTTCATTTTAAAGACTCCTTGGTTTCCTTCATTGTAACTGTTATTTGGAGACAGCTCATATTTCCTTCCTTATATCACTAAGCACTGCTGGCTTTACAAGGCCGCAGCACTGTTCAGCAGTGGCAGCAGTAGCATTCTTTTTACACACTGGTCTAAAGTAGTGATGTGCACCGGACATTTTTCGGGTTTTGTGTTTTGGTTTTGGATTCGGACGCGTTTTGGCTAAACCTCCCTGAAAATTTTTTGTCGGATTCGGGTGTGTTTTGGATTCGGGTGTTTTTTTACAAAAAACCCTCAAAAACAGCTTAAATCATAGAATTTGGGGGTAATTTTGACCCCATAGTATTATTAACCTCAATAACCATAATTTCCACTCATTTCCAGTCTATTCTGAACACCTCACACCTCACAAATTATTTGTACTCCTAAAATTTGCACCGAGGTCGCTGAATGACTAAGCTAAGCGACCCAAGTGGCCAACACAAACACCTGGCCCATCTAGGATTGGCACTGCAGCGTCAGACAGGATGGCACTTCAAAACATAGTCCCCAAACAGCACATGATGCAAAGAAAAAAAGAGGTGCACCAAGGTCGCTGTGTGACTAAGCTAAGCAACCCAAGTGGCCGACACAAACACCTGGCCCATCTAGGAGTGTCACTGCAGTGTCAGACAGGATGGCAGATTTAAAAAATAGTCCCCAAACAGCACATAATGCAAAGAAAAAAAGAGGTGCAATGAGGTAGCTGTGTGGCTAAGCTAAGCAACCCAAGTGGCCGACACAAACAATTGGCCCATCTAGGAGTGGCACTGCAGTGTCAGACAGGATGGCAGATTAAAAAAATAGTCCCCAAACAGCACATGATGCAAAGAAGAAAAGAGGTGCACCAAGGTCACTGGATGGTTAAGCTAAGCGACCCAAGTGGCCGACACAAACAACTGGCCCATCTAGGAGTGGCACTGCAGTGTCAGACAGGATGCCAGATTAAAAAAATAGTCCCCAAACAGCACATGATGCAAAGAAGAAAAGAGGTGCACCAAGGTCACTGGATGGTTAAGCTAAGCGACCCAAGTGGCCGACACAAACAACTGGCCCATCTAGGAGTGGCACTGCAGTGTCAGACAGGATGGCAGATTTAAAAAATAGTCCCCAAACAGCACATGATGCAAAGATAAATTAAAGAAAAAAAGAGGTGCAAGATGGAATTGTCCTTGGGCCCTCCCACCCACCCTTATGTTGTATAAACAGGACATGCACACTTTAACAAACCCATCATTTCAGCCACAGGGTCTGCCACATGACTGTGACTGAAATGACTGGTTGGTTTGGGCCCCCACCAAAAAAGAAGCAATCAATCTCTCCTTGCACAAACTGACTCTACAGAGGCAAGATGTCCACCTCCTCCTCATCGTCCGATTCCTAACCCCTTTCACTGTGTACATCCCCCTCCTCACAGATTATTAATTCGTCCCCACTGGAATCCACCATATCAGGTCCCTGTGTACTTTCTGGAGGCAATTGCTGGTGAATGTCTCCACAGAGGAATTGATTATAATTCATTTTGATGAACATCTTCTTCTCCACATTTTCTGGAAGTACCATCGTACGCCGATTGCTGACAAGGTGAACGGCTGCACTAAACACTCTTTCGGAGTACACACTGGAGGGGGGGCAACTTAGGTAAAATAAAGCCAGTTTCTGCAAGGGCCTCCAAATTGTCTCTTTTTCCTGCCAGTATACGTACGGACTGTCTGACGTGCCTACTTGGATGCGGTCACTCATATAATCCTCCACCATTCTTTCAATGGTGACAGAATCATATGCAGTGACAGTAGATGACATGTCAGTAATCGTTGGCAGGTCCTTCAGTCCGGACCAGATGTCAGCACTCGCTCCAGACTGCCCTGCATCACCGCCAGCGGGTGGGCTCGGAATTCTTAGCCTTTTCCTCGCAGCCCCAGTTGCGGGAGAATGTGAAGGAGGAGCTGTTGACGGGTCACGTTCCGCTTGACTTGACAATTTTGTCACCAGCAGCTCTTTGAACCTCTGCAGACTTGTGTCTGCCGGAAAGAGAGATCCAACGTAGGTTTTAAATCTAGAATCGAGCACGGTGGCCAAAATGTAGTGCTCTGATTTCAACAGATTGACCACCCGTGAATCCTGGTTAAGCAAATTAAGGGCTCCATCCACAAGTCCCACATGCCTAGCGGAATCGCTCTGTTTTAGCTCCTCCTTCAATGTCTCCAGCTTCTTCTGCAAAAGCCTGATGAGGGGAATGACCTGACTCAGGCAGGCAGTGTCTGAACTGACTTCACGTGTGGCAAGATCAAAGGGTTGCAGAACCTTGCACAACGTTGAAATCATTCTCCACTGCGCTTGAGTCAGGTGCATTCCCCCTCCTTTCCCTATATCGTAGGTAGCTGTATAGGCTTGAATGGCCTTTTGCTGCTCCTCCATCCTCTGAAGCATATAGAGGGTTGAATTCCACCTCGTTACCACCTCTTGCTTCAAATGATAGCAGGGCAGGTTCAGGAGTGTTTGCTGGTGCTCCAGTCTTCGGCACGTGGTGGCTGAATGCCGAAAGTGGCCCGCAATTCTTCGGGCCACCAACAGCATCTCTTGCATGCCCCTGTCATTTTTTTAATAATTCTGCACCACCAAATTCAATGTATGTGCAAAACATGGTACGTGCTGGAATTTGCCCACATGTAATGCACGTACAATATTGCTGGCGTTGTCCGATGTCACAAATCCCCAGGAGAGAGCAATAGGGGTAAGCCATTCTGTGATGATGTTCCTCAGTTTCCGTAAGAGGTTGTCAGCTGTGTGCCTCTTCTGGAAAGCGGTGATACAAAGCGTAGCCTGCCTAGGAATGAGTTGGCTTTTGCGAGATGCTGCTACTGGTGCCGCCGCTGCTGTTCTTGCTGCGGGAGGCAATACATCTACCCAGTGGGCTGTCACAGTCATATAGTCCTTAGTCTGCCCTGCTCCACTTGTCCACATGTCTGTGGTTAAGTGGACATTGGGTACAACTGCATTTTTTAGGACACTGGTGACTGTTTTTCTGATGTCTGTGTACATTTTCGAAATCGCCTGCCTAGAGAAATGGAACCCAGATGGTATTTGGTACCGGGGACACAGTACCTCAAGCAAATCTCTAGTTTCCTGTGAATTAACGGTGGATACCGGAAACACATTTAACACCGTCCAGGCTGCCAAGACCTGAGTTATCCGCTTTGCAGCAGGATGACTGCTGTGATATTTCATCTTCCTCGCATAGGACTGTTGGACAGTCAATTGCTTACTGGAAGTAGTACAAGTGGTCTTCCGACTTCCCCTCTGGGATGACGATCGACTCCCAGCAGCAACAACAGCAGCACCAGCAGCAGTAGGCGATACACTCAAGGATGCATCGGAGGAATCCCAGGCAGGAGAGGATTCGTCAGACTTGACAGTGACATGGCCTGCAGGACTATTGGCGTTCCTGTCTAAGGAGGAAATTGACACTGAGGGAGTTGGTGGTGTGGTTTGCAGGAGCTTGGTTACAAGAGGAAGGGATTTAGTTGTCAGTGGACTGCTTCCGCTGTCACCCAAAGTTTTTGAACTTGTCAATGACTTCTGATGAATGCGCTCCAGGTGACGTATAAGGGAGGGTGTTCCTAGGTGGATAACGTCCTTACCCCTACTTATTACAGCTTGACAAAGGCAACACACGGCTTGACAAATGTTGTCCGCATTTCTGTTAAAATAATTCCACACCGACGAGGTGATTTTTTGTATAATTTGACCAGGCATGTCAATGGCCATATTCGTCCCACGGACAACAGGTGTCTCCCCGGGTGCCTGACTTAAACAAACCACCTCACCATCAGAATCCTCTTTGTCAATATCCTCCTCAGCGCTAGCAACACCCATATCCTCATCCTGGTGTACTTCAACAGTGACATCTTCAATTTGACTATCAGGAACTGGACTGCGGGTGCTCCTTCCAGCACTTGCAGGGGGCGTGCAAATGGTGGAAGGCGCAAGCTCTTCCCGTCCAGTGTTGGGAAGGTCAGGCATCGCAACCGACACAATTGGACTCTCCTTGGGGATTTGTGATTTAGTAGAACGCACAGTTCTTTGCTGTGCTTTTGCCAGCTTAAGTCTTTACATAGAACATAGGAGAGGGCCTCAGCCATTCCTTGCCACTCCGTGTCGTAAATAGCATATTGGCAAGTTTACGCTTCTCATCAGACGCTTTTCATTTAGATTTTTGGGTAATTTTACTGAACTTTTGTTTTTTGTATTTTACATGCTCTCTACTATGACATTGGGCATCGGCCTTGGCAGACGACGTTGATGGCATTTCATCGTCTCGGCCATGACTAGTGGCAGCAGCTTCAGCATGAGGTGGAAGTGGATCTTGATCTTTCCCTATTTTACCCTCCACATTTTTGTTCTCCATTTTTTAATGTGTGGAATTATATGGCAGTAATATATATCTATAGCAATGGCCTACTGTACCGTACTACTATATATTATATACTGGTGGTCAGCAAAATTATGCACTGTCCTCCTGCTACTGCGCATAACAACTAAAATGCACCACAGGTATGGATGGATAGTATACTTGACGACACAGAGGTAGGTAGAGCAGTGGACTACTCTACCGTACTGCTATATATTATATACTGGTGGTCAGCAAAATTATGCACTGTCCTCCTACTACTGCACACAACAACTAAAATGCACCACAGGTATGGATGGATAGTATACTTGACGACACAGAGGTAGGTAGAGCAGTGGACTACTGTACTGTACTGCTATATATTATATACTGGTGGTCAGCAAAATTATGCACTGTCCTCCTACTACTGTGCACAACAACTAAAATGCACCACAGGTATGGATGGATAGTATACTTGACGACACAGAGGTAGGTAGAGCAGTGGACTACTGTACCGTATTGCTATAATACTGGTGGTCACTGGTCAGCAAAATTCTGCACTGTCCTCCTACTATATACTACAATGCAGCACAGATATGGAGCATTTTTCAGGCAGAGAACGTAGATATTTTCAGCACACTGAGCACAGATATTTGCAGCACACTGAGCCCAGATATTTGCAGCACACTGAGCCCAGATATTTGCAGCACACTGAACACAACTGAGAGAACGCTGCACACGTCCTCTCCCTATCATCTCCAATGCACGAGTGAAAATGGCAGCGACGCGCGGCTCCTTATATAGAATACGAATCTCGCGAGAATCCGACAGCGGGATGATGACGTTCGGGCGCGCTCGGGTTAACCGAGCAAGACGGGAGGATCCGAGTCTGCCTCGGACCCGTGTAAAATGGGTGAAGTTCGGGGGGGTTCGGATTCCGAGTAACCGAACCCGCTCATCTCTAGTGTAAACTGTGCTGGAATCCGTAAAGCTACAAATTTACAGACATTTTAATGACCACTTAGGTCAGATTCCTATTGATATCTATGAGATGCCGCTCAACACTGGGAGTAATGTATGGTCAAATGCTGGCTGTTATCTGCTACAAAAGGCCTGTGATTATATGGCAAGGACTTTTCTGAAATGATAGGCGTGGGGTGAGAGGCAGAGTTAAATAAACTGATTTATATGCAGTCTAGACAAACTGAAGGAAGACAAAGATGAGAAGTCATTTTATTGGTCCCTTTTGGAAGTTTGAAGGTAACAGTCCATCTTTAATCATGTTAATGTTGAAACACTGTTAGGTGCAAAATTAGATGGAAGAAAAACAAAATGTGCCTGTTTGTTGCAGTTACATGAAAAATGATTACTATATTTTCAATTGAAACCATACTCCCTAGATTGTGAGCTCCTCGGAGCAGGGCCCTCTTCCCTCCTGTTCTCACAACCATCTTCTCTTGCACTTCAATTACAGCTCCCTACTACATAGCGAATGTCTATACCTGCATTACTGTTTATCTCTTCCAGTGGCTGTTTGCCCCCAATAGTATGCCAACTATTCCTTTGCTTCCTTTCATCTCAGCTGTATTATGTACTGAGAATTAAGGTGCTAATTGTTACCTGTGCCCTGTTTTAGTTTTTCTGTTACTGTAATGTTAAGTTCTGTGTACCCTGTATTGTTATAATGTCTGCTGTATGTATGACACTGTGAAACACTTGTGGCGCCCTATAAATAAAATTTAATAATAATAATAATAATAATACTCAGATGCATAAATTAGGGGTGCGATTCACAGAGTAAAGGAGCTTTACAAAACTGCAATTAATGCCAACATGATGCCTACTACATCCCTCCACAAAACATTCTTAATTGTCTGCTTTGCAAAATCCATAGTTTTCAGTAGTTGGGATCGTTTTGCCGGCCGTCGGGGTGCCGGTGGTCAGAATACTAACTGTGGCATCCCAACAGTGAGAATCTTGACAAGTAAGCATACTTACCTTCCCCCAATGACCCCCTAACCCTCCCCTTCCGCAGCCTAAACCTAACCCTCCCCAGGGTTGCCTAACACCCCTCTCCACAGACTAAACCTAACCTGCCCTTCCTGCAGCCTAATCCTAACCCTCCCTCCGCAGCCTAAACTTCCCCCCACCACCACCAACCCCCGCCTTCCCTCGGATCCCTTTTTCAGAACTGTCCATAGAAAGCCATAAAGGAGTCTGATTACAGATGTGGATGGTGGAAAGACAATAATTCCTAATTAATTAAGCTATGTTTTTCCTCTGCTTATGTCATAAATAAAAACCTTTTTAGCTCTGTTTATGTCAGAAATTACTCATTAAAATTAGAGATGAGCGCCTGAAATTTTTCGGGTTTTGTGTTTTGGTTTTGGGTTCGGTTCCGCGGCCGTGTTTTGGGTTCGAACGCGTTTTGACAAAACCTCACCGAATTTTTTTTGTCGGATTCGGGTGTGTTTTGGATTCGGGTGTTTTTTTCAAAAAACACTAAAAAACAGCTTAAATCATAGAATTTGGGGGTCATTTTGATCCCAAAGTATTATTAACCTCAAAAACCATAATTTACACTCATTTTCAGTCTATTCTGAATACCTCACACCTCACAATATTATTTTTAGTCCTAAAATTTGCACCGAGGTCGCTGTGTGAGTAAGATAAGCGACCCTAGTGGCCGACACAAACACCGGGCCCATCTAGGAGTGGCACTGCAGTGTCACGCAGGATGTCCCTTCCAAAAAACCCTCCCCAAACAGCACATGACGCAAAGAAAAAAAGAGGCGCAATGAGGTAGCTGTGTGAGTAAGATTAGCGACCCTAGTGGCCGACACAAACACCGGGCCCATCTAGGAGTGGCACTGCAGTGTCACGCAGGATGTCCCTTCCAAAAAACCTGAACCACTAGCCATGAACATAGGCCAGGGCCTCAGCCGTTCCTTGCCACTCCGTGTCGTAAATGGCATATTGGCAAGTTTACGCTTCTCCTCCAACAATTTTATTTTAGGTTTTGGAGTCCTTTTTTTCTGATATTTGGTGTTTTGGATTTGACATGCTCTGTACTATGACATTGGGCATCGGCCTTGGCAGACGACGTTGCTGGCATTTCATCGTCTCGGCCATGACTAGTGGCAGCAGCTTCAGCACGAGGTGGAAGTGGATCTTGATCTTTCCCTAATTTTGGAACCTCAACATTTTTGTTCTCCATATTTTAATAGGCACAACTAAAAGGCACCTCAGGTAAACAATGGAGATGGATACTAGTATACAATTATGGACTGCCTGCCGAGTGCAGACACAGAGGTAGCCACAGCCGTGAACTACCGTACTGTACTGTGTCTGCTGCTAATATAGACTGGTTGATAAAGAGATGTCTATGTAACTATGTATGTATAAAGAAGAAAGAAAAAAAACCCACGGTTAGGTGGTATACAATTATGGACGGACTGCCTGCCGAGTGCAGACACAGAGGTAGCCACAGCCGTGAACTACCGTACTGTACTGTGTCTGCTGCTAATATAGACTGGTTGATAAAGAGATGTCTATGTAACTATGTATGTATAAAGAAGAAAGAAAAAAAAACCACGGTTAGGTGGTATACAATTATGGACGGACTGCCTGCCGAGTGCAGACACAGAGGTAGCCACAGCCATGAACTACCGTACTGTACTGTGTCTGCTGCTAATATAGACTGGTTGATAAAGAGATGTCTATGTAACTATGTATGTATAAAGAAGAAAGAAAAAAAAACCACGGTTAGGTGGTATACAATTATGGACGGACTGCCTGCCGAGTGCAGACACAGAGGTAGCCACAGCCGTGAACTACCGTACTGTACTGTGTCTGCTGCTAATATAGACTGGTTGATAAAGAGATGTCGTAGTAGTATGTATGTATAAAGAAGAAAAAAAAACCACGGTTAGGTGGTATACAATTATGGACGGACTGCCTGCCGAGTGCAGACACAGAGGTAGCCACAGCCGTGAACTACCGTACTGTGTCTGCTGCGACTGGATGATAAATGATATAAAAAATATATATATATCACTACTGCAGCCGGACAGGTATATATTATATATTATATAATGACGGACCTGCTGGACACTGTCTGTCAGCAGAATGAGTTTTATTTTTATAGAATAAAAAAAAAAACAACACACAAGTGAAGTCACACGACGAGTGTTTAACTTTTTCAGGCAATCACAATATAAGTATACTACTAACTATACTGGTGGTCAGTGTGGTCAGGTCACTGGTCAGTCACACTGGCAGTGGCACTCCTGCAGCAAAAGTGTGCACTGTTTAATTTTAATATAATATTATGTACTCCTGGCTCCTGCTATAACCTATAACTGGCACTGCAGTGCTCCCCAGTCTCCCCCACAATTATAAGCTGTGTGAGCTGAGCAGTCAGACAGATATATAATATATATATAGATGATGCAGCACACTGGGCTGAGCCTGAGCAGTGCACACAGATATGGTATGTGACTGAGTCACTGTGTGTATCGCTTTTTTCAGGCAGAGAACGGATATATTAAATAAACTGCACTGTCTGGTGGTCACTCACTATATAATATTATGTACTCCTGGCTCCTGCTATAACCTATAACTGGCACTGCAGTGCTCCCCAGTCTCCCCCACAATTATAAGCTGTGTGAGCTGAGCAGTCAGACAGATATATAATATATATAGATGATGCAGCACACTGGGCTGAGCCTGAGCAGTGCACACAGATATGGTATGTGACTGAGTCACTGTGTGTATCGCTTTTTTCAGGCAGAGAACGGATATATTAAATAAACTGCACTGTCTGGTGGTCACTCACTAGTAAACTCTCTGCACTCTCTACACTTCTACAGTACTCCTCCTAGTCCTAAGCTCCAGTAAATCTCTCTCTCTTATAATCTAAATGGAGAGGACGCCAGCCACGTCCTCTCCCTATCAATCTCAATGCACGTGTGAAAATGGCGGCGACGCGCGGCTCCTTATATAGAATCCGAGTCTCGCGATAGAATCCGAGCCTCGCGAGAATCCGACAGCGTCATGATGACGTTCGGGCGCGCTCGGGTTAACCGAGCAAGGCGGGAAGATCCGAGTCGCTCGGATCCGTGTAAAAAAAGCTGAAGTTCGGGCGGGTTCGGATTCAGAGAAACCGAACCCGCTCATCTCTAATTAAAATGACCTCAAATTACAACTGCTTACTATGCGGCTATTCCAATTTACACACAAATGGCCAATGCTTATTCATCTGCATATGCATCTGAGTGGTGCCGCCACTGACGCAAATGCATCCCAGTTTTGTATGTACAGAGTTGCAGTACAGACTTGGACGCACAGTAACAGAAATGTAAGGGGTGTTCCTGTACGCTGACTGGGAGGTAACGTGGGTGCTGCAACCGTATCAGAATCAGAAACTATACTTTGCATGCTTGAAAGTTTTCTCTTTCTTACTAATTTCAGTAATCATGTCCTACAAATCCAAATTTCATGTTTGTACATATAAAAATATATAGTTGATCTACCCAGTAATTCCTATAAGGACAGTTTGCACCTCGAAGGTGATAGTACGGTTGATGATGAAAGAGCAGAAAGATTGTGCTTTAGCTTTTTTAGAGCAAATTTACACAATATTCGTCAGCCGGCGTAGATGCATGAAAATAGCGGAAGGAGAATGAATGCTGTCATTTTTATTATTTTTTGTTATACCATCCTACATATTTAGATTGTACTTAGCTTTTGGTGGCATCAAATGACAGCAGTATTGATAAACACATACTGTCTTTTGTGCAGTTTTTAATGTTCTCAGCGCTATTTATCAAAGCTCATGCTGCATTTAGCTGGGTATTATTAAACAATTTGCATGAAATGATGAGCTACACAAATTCAAAAGAAAACAGATTACTGCATTAGCTGTTGTACAGTGTCTGTAGCAGTGTATTATAGTTGCTGTTGTTATGTTGAATCTTATTAATAACCAATAAGGCAGTGGCGCCTTTGGGAAATAGGATGCACAGAATATCAGATTTTTGCAGAGAAATCAAATATTAATAAATACTCTCAAATTCTTTTCTGCAGTGTTCCTGGCAATGCCCTGCACATGCAAATATAGCCTCCATGCAGGCCAGTGTTTCATGGTAATAGATGTGCACTGATTAAACTGAGAACAGACTTATTCAGTTAATTGCCTCTTAATTGAAGAAATGTCAGTAATGTGTGGTACAGAACTATGCTGCCATCCATAACATATTCGTTTAACTCCATTTTTGTTTAGTTTTTCAACCCCGTACAGGTAAACATGAAATACATTAATCATTTTTATTTAATGGCAACATAAATACAAACAACAAATGGTAACAGACAAATACACATTTGTTATATAATATAACAATATAATATATACAGTATGTAAACTCAACAACTGAAAATAAGTGTTATAAAGGCTGGATACACACTAGAAGATATGTACCCAGCGCAATGCTGTCAGCGACGGGACACAACGGCAGGGCAGGTACACAACACACTTGCCGATGCCAGTGATGAGTGATTGCGGTTGGGTGGAGGGGGGCCATACTGCATGGCCATCGGTGACGATGTTGCCCATAAGGCCTACAGCAGGTCTGGTAACTGCAGATGCACATGGCATTGGTAAGCGCTGTTACCAAAACAGCCAGCATACTGAGAATGATCTGATCACAATCACTGTAATGCAGCAAAGTTCAGGCAGCAGATATTTAGTGTTGACTCATCTATCATCTGTACTGACAGGCTACCATGTGATTTGGTCCAGCACTGAATTGCCAATTCTGTGGAATCTGACCATTTCTTCTTCTTCTTATTATTATTATTATTATTATTATCCTTTATTTATATGGTGCCACAAGGGTTCCGCAGCGCCCAATTACAGAGTACATATGCACATAATCAAAACAGGAAAACAGTGACTTACAGTTGAAGACAATATAGGACAAGTACAGGGTAACTAAGCATAACTACACTAGTATTTATTAACAGTTTCTTATATAGCGCAGCAAATTCCGTTGCACTTTACAATTTGAAATAACAATAACAAACTGGGTGATAACAGTCATAGAGGTAGGAAGGCCCTGCTCGCAAGCTTACAATCTATGGGATAGTAAACGACATAGAGATAAGTTCCAAGGTGGGCAAAAAAAACTGCGGGATTTGGGCAGTTGAGGATTATTAAAGTATGAAAAGGATAAGCACATGAGGGAAGAGGGCCCTACTCGTGAGAGCTTACATTCTAAGGGGAGGGGTGTGCACGTATGTGGCCATATTAGAAACCTATCATGTAACTTGTGCAGCTAAACAATATTATGGTCCATCATAGCCATATGTTTTGACTATATTGTATACAGGAGACTAAAATCTCTACAGTTTGCATTAATTTCTAGCATTATTTAAGACATGGGGTGTTGATATATATCCTATTGATATGGTGGTCACAATAGGTGCACAGCGGATGTGAAAGTGTCAGTTAGGCTACACGGAGCCTAACATATTAAGATGCTGGGTTTATTGGTAGACACCAGTAACAGGCTAATGCAGGAATACAATGGTAATGCAGGGGTTAACAGCAGTGGTATCAAACAGTGGGTAATAGCAGGTATCTGAGTGTGTCACCTCTGGTGCTAAGAACTACATCTGTGTGCAGTATTGTGACAACTCTTCTACAGTAAAAATGGCTGCTGTAGCACATCAGGTTGCACCCCCTGCAGACTCTGGGCCTTAGTGCCCGGAGTGTATGCGGCATAGGAGTCAACAACAGAATGCAGCTCTCCCAACAAGGGGAACATAGAGGACACAAACATACTCAAATACTGTAAAGATTACTGATCTGAATAGAGAGACTCATAGTAGGGTTAGGGGAAGATGTACGAAGCAGTGAAAATAGTGGAGAAGTAGGCCAGTGGAGAAGTTACCCAGTGGAGAAGTTTTTTACCTGGCAATTCAATTAATGCTCATTTATTGCTGTAAAATTTACCAGTTTTCTTGCGAAAACACAGGGATCTGGAAACTTATCCCGGATTCATGTGTTTTCACGATTGCGGCTGTAAAAAAACGTAACTTATCATGGATTTTGTTACTCCTGCCTCCGGGGCAGGTGAAGCAAAATCCCTGATAGTGCCGGCTATCATCATCAATTGAATTAGCCCCTGGGGATCCATTAGCCACAGTAAATTTGAATCCCCCCCCCTCCTTAGTATCAAACCAATGTCTCTACATTTAGCCCAGCTAGTCAAAAGTATTTTAGTTCAAATTCCATGCAGTGAAATGTGCTATATTCTACCACCAAATGAGGAAGAAGGTCAGTCATTTGCTCATCTCTAATGGCAGTGAAGTGTCATAGTGATGGATATCATTTGAGGACATTCCAGAACAATATTTGTGGTTATAGAATTTGATTAGAGTGCTACCTTGTTAACACAGAAATAAAAGCAAAACAATCTACATGAAAAACAGTAATTTCAAGTGAAAATTGCATATTTGTCACCATGTTCAATTTGTTTCCAGGGTCACTTTGTTGAAGAACATTGAACTCCCATTATAACATTTGTTAGAATATAATTTGTTTGCATTCTATTGTAAGTGTACTGTTTAAATAAATACTAATTTAGAAAAGATAACAGAATAAGCAAATAGTAAATCAATCATGGACAGAAGAGGAATAGTACTATGCAGTTGAAAAGGTAGGAGAATTTCCTATGTCAAACAGGGAGAAATTGTCAAAACAGTTTATATCTAGAAATTAGGAACAGTTCAGTTAGTAATTGTGCAATAAGAACAGATAACGTCTTAGGCCAACATCTCACTTTGACTAGTATGAAAAAAAATACAGTGGGCCTGATTCAGTGATGGATGTCAACTGAACGCAATGTCGATGTTGGCACAGTTGAGCAATTATTTGCTACTGCTTATATGCAAAATTTGCTGGAAAACCCCATGGCGCATGCGTTACCCTGACTGTAAGCACAAAGTTACTACTGTGTTCGGGGTTACTGATATAAGAGATAGAGTATTCAAGCAATGGGCATTCCCGGGCAGTGACTGTGAGGAGGTCCAAATTATATACAAAAAATATCCTTCATGTTGGGGATATATTATGGGAATGTTGCCGGCGTATCATTGGAAGCTTTCTGTGTTTTCCACAGGGGCCATGTTCTGAAGGAGACATTGCACCTGCCATAGGCAAATGTCGATGGTGCAAGTGTCGATGGTGGACGCGATGGTGCTACTGTGTCCAAGGATGCCAGAAAATGTGGGTCTCAGAACTTGCACCTTCCAGTGCCCAATAGTACACAAGGGGAAAGCTGAAGCTAGTATTTTTATATTATCGCACTTGCGACTCTACCGATGGTCACTAGTGCAGAAGCAGTAGTCTCCATCTCTGAACCAGGCACAGCATCTCATATTCAAAACCCTGATCATCTGAGTAAAAGCCCTTAATATAGTGTGACATGCCCAACCTGGCATTGCCTGGTAATACATCATGCTCCCTGATCCCCAGCTTTATCACTGGTAGACATCATTATTATTTTTTTGTTCAAATTTTAATTTTTATTAGTATTTGTCAAAGATTACAGTAGACATATTTTTTTATTGTTTCATTTTGTTTTTATCAACAAAAAAGATAAACAGTATGCTGATGAACATTATCATCTGCATGTATCTTTACACTATACTGTATATTCAGGAATGGCTGTCGAAACTCCTCCTATAGATATGTTTGAAGATGTAGACAGGAGCACCCAGGGTCAGTGACATCACTATGGGGGTACAGGCCGCACTCGGGTGTCACCTGCCGAGGGGTGACTCCAAAATGCTGGCGGCTCCTCTCTAGTAACAAGAGCCAGGTGCTGCATTGTAGCATTACATGCAGCACGCGGCGCCTGTCCCAATGTAGGATACGGCACTGCAGACAGCCTCTGAGGAGTGATGCAACTAGGAGTCGGGCCACAAGGCCATGCCCCCTTACCACATGACAATACCCTCTTTTTATTGTCTTGCACCTTCAGTGTGCACATGGGTTATTTCCACCACACCGGATGTCACATAGCTTAGTGATGCAATTGTCCAGGATTCGCCTATGCAGTGCTGTTGAGGGGAACACATTAATATTATTGTTTTTTTGTTAGGGACTAGCAACCCCTCCTGAATTTGGCAATGCACAACCCCCTTCCCCCCAGTACCTAGGCTCTGCTTTCAGCAGCCCTGTTCTAAGATGGCATGGCCACGCATCTTTCCTCAAAAGGGAACCTTATGGGGTGTGGCCACCTGTCAGGGCCCTCCCACCATCTGCTGGCCCTGGATGTAACTTATTCTAAATACATTGCACCTCCAGTGTGTCAATTAACTTGCACTTCTCTTCCCACCCCCTACCCCCTCTCTGCATAGATTGTCTTTCTAGACATACAGTAGGAGCCAGAAGTGAAAGCTACATTTAATTTTAAATGCTGATGCATTTTGCTACACATGTCCGTCCAGTAAAACAAAGCACATTTTTGTGACACACAATTCAATTAACAGCCAGGCTATTAGTAGGCATTGAGCTATGAGTAGATAAATAGTCAACGGGTAATGAACAAAAAACGAGAGACCACAAATACGCGTAATGAAATGTAGTCATTTTTGTTAAATATGAACAGTGCTGGCATGTGCCTACTGTACATGGTAAATAGGCACTGATAGCAGATATTATACTGGGTGTCATTATCTATTAAAGGATCATTTTATCACACTCATTTTAATATTACTATGATCACTATTTGAGTAATAATTATAAAGACAGTTGTGGATGTCTTGTTTCAAGGTGTTACAAAATGTAAAGCAACACGAATAGCAGTCATTACTATTCTAGACATAATTACAAAATTATTAATGCAAATTCTAATAAGGCTTCATTGTAATAAGTAAATTATCAAACTCAAATTTCCCCTGGCATGTTCCAAACATATTGCAAAAATGTACTATAGCCGGTTGTGGTCTCAGTCTAAAAGGGATAATTATAAGAGGGCAATAAGCGTTTTTATGAACAATAATTAAGTATTAATGATTGACATTGTTTTATAAATTCTACAAATTTTTTAGTCAACTATTCTATTACAGGTATCTATGAATAATTAAACCACCCCTGTATTCATAATCTATAATGAATAGTCTTATCCTCTTTTTTAGCAAATTCTAATAAATATTACATTATCATTATTAGCTGGGATGAATCATCTAGAAATAATTAAACAGTTACACTGCTGATTAATTAACTAGCACTGCATTGCATATAAATTATATCATACAGCAGTTCTAGTGGCCTTTGGGAAGGAAAAATAACCCACAAATTGTCTGCTTTTAAGAGTTGGAAGCATTATTGTTTCTAAATATGTCAAAATGTTTATACCATTTATAAATTGGCCTTCATAGCTATACTTTTATACCCGTTCCTGGGAATTCTTTCAATTGTTAAGATGTGTATGACACATATAAAATATTCATAAAGTATTGACAACTTAACCTTTTTTCAAAAGATTGGCAATAAAAACCTTAGTATCACTGGCATTTCTATAATGGGTGCAGTGTGTGCGGTGCACACGGGCCTCTGAGTCCAGAGGGGGCCCCCACCGCACACGCTTCATCCATGCGCAGTAGAGAAATCTCAGGGAAAATGGCCGCCGTGCCATTTTCCCGGAGATCTGCACATGCGCAGTAAAGCCTGAGCGCTCTAGTGCTCAGACTCTCAGTGCTGCCGGCAGAGCGAAGGGGGCCTGAACGGAGGAGGCTGCACCCGGGTCTCCTCCTCTCTTAAAGCGCCCCTGCTTAGTATAGTGGTGATTGGATTGGGATGCTGGCGCACAGGATGCCAAATGTCAGTATAACGACATAGGCATCCCATGTGCCAGAATGCCGTGGGGGGGATCACAACAAAACCCCTTGCGGGCTTGGTGGCGAGCTTTGGTTGCCACAGGTTCTATCCTACCTCTATGGGGGTATCACCCACAGAGGGGGTAGCACCTACTTCGCCGGTATTCCGTCTGGGAATAGTACCCTTATTGGGAGTCGGTATTTGAACCTCATACCATATAGTGTAATTACTATTACTGTGCATTTGATGTGAGGTATCTGTGTGTCTGCGTACAGTAGGCAATACACTTCTACTCTGTTACTTTCCTTTGCTCAAGCTCATGGGCTGTGTGTTAGGTGTAGAAGGGATCCTTGTGTGTGCAGATTTAATATCAAAGCCACAAGTTGTAAACACAGGTATTGTAACATTGTTATCAGTCTGTCATTAAATGATGCACCCCCCTAAGTAAGAATCTATATTACCTAGTAGAGTGCCACTACCTAGGGTACCAGGCTCATAGGTCCCCAAATCACTTAGTTACAATTGCACAGTCTATGTGACACAAACTATTACACAGTTACTTAGGCCTGTTTCAGTGGTTGACACAATGTTGATTTTTACGCAGTTGAGCATTGTTTTGCCACTGCTCATGCACGAAAGTTACAGAAATTCCCTATGAGTTTTACCACTGAGTGTACGTAGAGACCGCTGTTGCATATGAAGTTGCTTGCAGTTGAGCTAGCGGCATACAGCCATGGGCGTTCCTGGCTAGTGACTAGGAGGCGGGCTGAAGTGTTGTTAAAAAAAATGCTGTGTCATGGGCATGTTATAGGAGTATAACAAAAGTTTCCCAAAAGTGCATGGCCACACCTACCCATATTTAGCTACGACCCCTAGCATCTAAACCCATCAGAGCACTTAACGGACCTGAACAAGGTTGAGGGAATTTGAGATGGCAACATTGAGTAGCCCATAGGCTGTCACAAGTGTCGATGGTGCGCCGATGGTAGAGACCACTGATGCAGTTGCACAGTTACCGGAATCTAAAAGTGGGCACCTCAGTGCTTGTACTGTCTTTCACACACTGGTGCACAAGGGGAAGGGGGAGATTAGCATTTGCATATTCTCGCTCCCACTGTTTCAATAAAGGCTGTTATTGTGTTTGTGTTAGGGTCTCCTGCCCTGTGCTGCCACGTCGTCATGGCAACCGGGAGACAAGTGCTAGTGGAGTAACCTGAGCGCAGCTGATACTCCGGTTCGGGTCTTTTGCTGTGCAGTGGTTATAGGCTCTGTGCACGGCAGGGGATCCGGTGCTGGTTTTTGTGCTCACAGTCTGTGAGGTCTGAGTGGGGCGTGGACAGCACCTGCTTTATAAGGCCTCTTTTCAGGGTAAGCAGATGCTGCTGAATCTCTGTTGGTTAGTCAGTTCATGAAAGTTAGCCAGTACTGTGTAGCTTTGTATTTGTTTGTTGCTTACTGCAAATAGGCCTGGGGATTTGGTATTACACTCTGCCAATCCAGACCTAGCAGTAAGACTGGAGTCAGTCGTTTAGCTTGCTGGGGTTCTGTTATTACTCTGTGAACTTAGCAAGTTTGCGGCTGTATTCTAACACTTGCCTGTCTAATCCTGTCTCACTGTGCTAGGTGTCAGGGGTCAGTTTAGTGGCAGTAAGCTTAAACCTGTGCACTGCAAGTGAGAATCAGGATTGTGGAGGCTCTCCTTGTGTCTATCATTCCATCTCTGACCAAGGAGTTTACTGCCACACCCGTTGGTAACCCTTTAGGGTTTTGCTGTTGCCCTTAGCAACAGCATTTCGGGTTCTCTACGTATTAAAACACAACATCTTGCTTTTTACATCTGAGCAGTTCTAATACAAGGGAGATACCCAGTTCCTTAGCCTCTGGGCTTCTCTGTTCACTGTGTGTGTATTTTGTTACCCTATCACCTTCTGTGTACGTTATGTCATATTCCCCAGTTTGTCTGTGAGTCCATTTGTTTTGCATAACAGTTCAAACACCAGTACATTCCTGCAGACACTGGAGTGCATAACAGTTCTGACACTAGTACTTTCCTGCAGGCACTGGTGTGCATAACATATTCAGCAGCCTAATACTCCTGTTGAAATTTTGTGGGAATATGGAGCATACCCCTCAAAATACGTTGCAACAGGTGGTCGATCAGGTGCAGGTCCTGACTCGGCAATTTAATGATTTGTCCATTAAAATGCACACCTCCCAGGCTGCTGGCGGAGCTCCCGCAGCAGCAGCACCTGCAGGGGTTAAGGAGCCGAAAGTAAATCTCCCGGATCGTTTTTCTGGAGATCGCTCGCAGTTCTTTTGTTTCAAGGAGAGCTGCAAGCTATACTTCCGGCTTAGGCCTCAGTCTTCTGGGTCGGAGATTCAGCGGGTGGGCATAGTGATTTCCTTGCTACAAGGAGACCCACAGGTCTGGGCATATGGGTTGCAGCCTGACTGTCCGTCGCTTAAAAGTGTTGATGCTTTTTTTACGGCACTGGGCATGTTGTATGATGACCCTGACAAGACGGCCTCAGCCGAGGCTCAGATTTCGATCCTTAAGCAAGGGCGAAGGCCAGTTGAGGTTTACTGTACGGAGTTTCGGAGGTTGGCCCATGATACCCAGTGGAATGACCCAGCCCTGAGACACCAGTACCGAAGAGGTCTTTCTAACCAGATAAAGGACCAACTGGTACAATATCCCTTGCCTGATAGCTTGGATCAGCTCATGCAGTTATCCATCCGGGTGGATAGACGGCTGAGAGAGCGTAGGCTTGAAAGGGAGACTGAGATTTCCTTCCTTCCCAAGGGAACCTCAGACTCTGAGGAATTTTCTGAGGAGCCTATGCAGATTGGGGCTACCCGCCTCTCCTCGCGTGAGAAGACGCGGAGGAGACAGCAGGGGTTGTGTTTGTACTGTGGGAATAAAGGTCATGTGGTAGTATCATGCCCAGAAAAGCCGGAAAACTTCAGGGCCTGAGGGTGATGGGAAATATCCTGTCAGGCCAGAAGTCAGAATTTCCCAAGAAGACTTTTATCATTCCGGTGACCTTGAAGATCCTCAGTCAAACTGTCAAGACTGAGGCCTTTGTGAACAGTGGGGCCGACGGGGTTTTTATGGACCGCCAATTCGCCCTAAAACACTCTGTTCCTTTAGTACCCTTGGCATCGGAAATTGAGATTTGTGGGTTAAACGGGGAACCATTATCCCAAGGTAAAATTACCTCTTGCACTAGCCAGATTTCTTTGTTTATTGGAGCCACACACTCTGAAAAATTGTCCTTTTATGTGACTGTCTGTACTTTTGCCCCATTGGTGTTGGGGTTACCCTGGTTAAGGGCCCACAATCCTCAATTTGACTGGGTCTCTGGGGAGATTCTTAGTTGGGGTACTGATTGTTTCAGGAGTTGCTTGAGCCTTCCAGTCAGGCTCTCGCAGCTAAGTTTGCCAGGATTGCCAGGGTGTTATGCAGATTTTGCGGACGTGTTCTCCAAAAAAGTTGCAGAGGTACTACCTCCCCATCGCCCCTATGACTGTGCCATTGATTTGTTGCCAAATGCTAAGCTTCCCAAGAGCAGGTTGTACTCCCTGTCACGTCCTGAGACTCAGGCTATGGCAGAGTACATTCAGGAGAACTTGGCTAAGGGATTTATCAGACCTTCACAGTCTCCAGTTGGGTCGGGGTTCTTCTTCGTGGGTAAAAAGGACGGTTCGTTGCGACCCTGCATCGACTTCAGGGAATTGAACCGTATCACGATTAAAAACTCATACCCACTGCCTCTCATTTCGGTCTTGTTTGACCAGCTTCGTACTGCCACCATTTTTTCTAAGATTGACCTACGCGGTGCGTACAATCTAATCCGAATAAGAGAGGGGGATGAATGGAAGACTGCCTTTAATACCCACTCAGGGCATTATGAATATTTGGTGATGCCTTTTGGGCTCTGTAATGCCCCGGCAGTCTTCCAGGATTTCATGAATGATGTGCTCAGGGAATATTTGGATAGATTCTTAGTTGTATACTTAGATGACATCCTAATCTTCTCCCATTCCCTGGAGGAACATCGGAAGCATGTACGCTTAGTCCTCCAGAAACTCAGAGACCACCGGCTTGGGGCGAAGCTGGAGAAGTGCGAATTTGAAGTTCAGCAAATCGCATTTCTAGGATATATTATCTCCCCAGAAGGTTTCCAAATGGAGGGTTCCAAGGTACAGGCAGTCCTGGATTGGGTGCAGCCCACTAGTTTGAAGGCGCTTCAGCGTTTCCTGGGCTTTGCGAATTTTTATAGACGATTTATCGCTGGATTTTCGTCTATAGTGGCGCCCTTGGTGGCACTCACTAAGAAAGGGGCGGATGTTGCTCACTGGTCTTGTGAGGCTAAAGCGGCTTTTGCCCGTCTCAAAAGGGCATTTGTTTCGGCCAAGGTGCTGCGACACCCAGATCCAGAGCGTCCTTTTGTGGTGGAGGTGGATGCCTCTGAGATGGGTATTGGGGCAGTGCTTTCTCAGATGGGAGTGTCTGATAATCGCCTTCATCCCTGTGCTTACTTTTCCCGTAAATTTTCGCCTGCCGAGATGAATTATGACGTGGGTAACCGGGA
This sequence comes from Pseudophryne corroboree, assembly GCF_028390025.1. Taxonomy (NCBI): domain Eukaryota; kingdom Metazoa; phylum Chordata; class Amphibia; order Anura; family Myobatrachidae; genus Pseudophryne; species Pseudophryne corroboree. The sequence continues at coordinate 379,243,176 of NC_086444.1, read as the reverse complement.
ATTGTTGGCTATTAAGGATGCACTCGAGGAGTGGAGACACTGGCTTGAGGGGGCTAAGTTTGTGGTCTCAATTCTCACTGACCATAAGAATCTGGCATATTTAGAGTCAGCGAAGCGTCTCAATGCCAGGCAGGCACGATGGGCTTTGTTTTTTGCTCGCTTTAATTTTTTGATAACATATCGCCCTGGGTCAAAAAACATCAAGGCTGATGCGCTCTCGCGGAGTTTTGCTCCAATCCAGGAGACCACCGAGGAGCTGTTGCCCATTGTTTGCCCATCATGTATTAAAGTGGGCATTACCCAGGACCTCTTATCATTAGTCCTTAGAGCACAGGAGCAGGCTCCTCCAGACCTTCCGGTAGGTCTTTTGTTTGTGCCTCCTAGGTTAAGACAGCGAGTGTTCCTGGAATTCCATGCCAAGAAGTCGGCAGGTCACCCGGGTATTGCCAGAACTCGGGAGTTGCTATCTAGGGCGGTGTGGTGGCCCTCGGTGGCTAAGGATGTGGATCAGTGGGTTCGGGCATGTGACATCTGTGCCCGAAATAAGACTCCTAGAGGGGTTCCTGTTGGCCCATTACATCCACTCTCTATCCCATCTAAGCCATGGACCCACATTTCAATGGATTTTGTGGTGGACTTGCCCAAATCCTCGGGGATGACAGCCATCTGGGTTGTCGTTGACAGGTTTTCGAAGATGGCGCACTTCGTTCCACTGGTTGGGCTGCCATCAGCCAGACGCCTGTCTGAATTATTTATGCTGCATGTTGTGCGTCTCCACGGGTTGCCACTTGATGTGGTCTCTGACCGCGGATCCCAGTTTGTGGCCAAATTCTGGAGGGCATTTTGTTCCGATCTCCAGATTTCTGTCAGCTTGTCGTCAGGCTACCATCCGCAGTCTAATGGGCAGACTGAAAGGGTGAACCAGTCCTTGGAGCAGTTCCTCAGGTGTTATGTCTCCAAGTGTCAGACTGACTGGGTTGCTCATCTGTCCATGGCGGAGTTTGCCTATAACAACGCGGCTCACTCTGCTACAGGGATCTCTCCCTTCCTTTGTGTGTATGGGCATCATCCTAAGGCCAATTCTTTTGACCCCCTGGACTCCACGCCTGGTGGTTCCTCTGTGGTTTCGGTCCTTAGAGGTATTTGGCGGAAAGTGAAGAAAGCCCTTGTGTCTGTGTCATTAGTGACCAAAAGGGTTTTTGATAAGCGGAAAAGACCCTGCAGCTTCAAATTAGGAGACTTCGTCTGGTTGTCTACCAAGAATTTGAAGTTGAGACAGCCATCTCATAAGTTAGGGCCCCGGTTCATCGGCCCTTATAAGATCACCAGGGTTATCAATCCGGTGGCATTTCAGTTAGATCTGCCCCGTTCTTTGGGTATCAATAAAACATTTCATTGTTCCCTTTTAAAACGGGCGATTAGTAATCCTTCTTCCAGTGGAAGACCTTCCCCTCTTCTGATACGTGGCCAGAGGGAGTTTGTTGTTGAAAGGATTCTTGACTCCAAGGTGGTTCGGGGTCGGCTGTCATTTTTGGTGCACTGGAAGGGGTATGGCCCGGAGGAGCGGTCGTGGGTGCGCAGTTGTGATCTTCATGCCCCCAGACTGATACGCTCTTTCTTCTCGCAGTTCCCCGATAAACCCGGTGGTAGGGGTTCTTTGACCCCTCGTCAGAGGGGGGGTACTGTTAGGGTCTCCTGCCCTGTGCTGCCACGTCGTCATGGCAACCGGGAGACAAGTGCTAGTGGAGTAACCTGAGCGCAGCTGATACTCCGGTTCGGGTCTTTTGCTGTGCAGTGGTTATAGGCTCTGTGCACGGCAGGGGATCCGGTGCTGGTTTTTGTGCTCACAGTCTGTGAGGTCTGAGTGGGGCGTGAACAGCACCTGCTTTATAAGGCCTCTTTTCAGGGTAAGCAGATGCTGCTGAATCTCTGTTGGTTAGTCAGTTCATGAAAGTTAGCCAGTACTGTGTAGCTTTGTATTTGTTTGTTGCTTACTGCAAATAGGCCTGGGGATTTGGTATTACACTCTGCCAATCCAGACCTAGCAGTAAGACTGGAGTCATTCGTTTAGCTTGCTGGGGTTCTGTTATTACTCTGTGAACTTAGCAAGTTTGCGGCTGTATTCTAACACTTGCCTGTCTAATCCTGTCTCACTGTGCTAGGTGTCAGGGGTCAGTTTAGTGGCAGTAAGCTTAAACCTGTGCACTGCAAGTGAGAATCAGGATTGTGGAGGCTCTCCTTGTGTCTATCATTCCATCTCTGACCAAGGAGTTTACTGCCACACCCGTTGGTAACCCTTTAGGGTTTTGCTGTTGCCCTTAGCAACAGCATTTCGGGTTCTCTACGTATTAAAACACAACATCTTGCTTTTTACATCTGAGCAGTTCTAATACAAGGGAGATACCCAGTTCCTTAGCCTCTGGGCTTCTCTGTTCACTGTGTGTGTATTTTGTTACCCTATCACCTTCTGTGTACGTTATGTCATATTCCCCAGTTTGTCTGTGAGTCCATTTGTTTTGCATAACAGTTCAAACACCAGTACATTCCTGCAGACACTGGAGTGCATAACAGTTCTGACACTAGTACTTTCCTGCAGGCACTGGTGTGCATAACAGTTTGCAATGGCCCTTAGTTACAATAACCCGATAGTTGTAAAGATAACCTACTGTAAGGTATCAGCAGGTTCTTCAAAAAGTAAAGTTTCAGAGGATATTCTGTATGAACAGACATAATAAAATAATACTTTAGTTTATTTACAGAAAGAGCACAATGTAGTTACAAAAATGATAATAAAAAGGTTACAATAAAAACAGATACTACATGAATAGTACTCACCAGAATTTTGCACTTAAACATTGATGTGAGTGCGACCCTATATGGATATATGTGTGTGTGTGTGTGTGTGTGTGTGTGTGTGTGTGTGTGTGTGTGTGTGTGTGTGTGTGTGTGTATGTGTACAAAAAACATTTTTTTAAACATTGGACTATCAGATCATCACCATTACTCATGGATGAGGATCTACATGAGGATCGCTGGTGGCTCTAGATTGTAATAGTGATATCTCTTTGTTTTTCCTATGGAGGGGGGGGGGGGTAATTCAGAGCTGATCGTAGTTGTGCTAAATGTAGCATATCTACGATCATTTACTCTGACATGTGGGAGGACACCCAGCACAGGGCTACTCTACAATGCATGTCAAGCCCTACCCACCGCACAGGTACAAAAGCTGTGCGATGCTTTTGTACCTTGTGAGTAGCTCCCTCCTTGTGCAGCTCATGTGCGCTGGCAGGGAGCTACCCACCGCGTTCTGAGTCGCAGTTGTCTGGACCGCACCCCGCCAATGGCGTTCCAGCACCGTTGGCACGCCCCCTTCCACCCCGCAACCACCTCTGCCTGTCAATCAGGCAGTGTTAGGTGCCACGGTCCGCGGCGCCGCTCGGTCTGCTTCCGAGCGACGCTCACGGCCACCGCACCTCCCTCCCTGCCCGCCCGGCGCCTAGCAATGCCAGGACGCCGTGCGTACTGTAGCCGCCGGGTCCCTGGCAACGCTAGGACGCCGGGCGTCCTCAGCCGCTGGGTCCATAGCAACGGGGACGCCATTGGCGGACCGCGTTCCCCGTTGCCAGATAGGATTGATTAGTTGCTCGTGCAGCAGGGCAGCTGCACGGCAACTAGTAATTAGGGTCTGGGGGGCTGGTCTTGCTGGCCCTCCTGTCATTGGCCAGCAGGGTCTTTTTATGGGAGCCAGCACATTGCAACCTCGCCGGTGATAGCTTCCTGTATGCTGTTCCTGCCTTGCAACGTCTGTTCCTGGTTAGCTGTATCTGGTCGATCCTGCTCCCTGTGCTCCTGAGTCCTGGAGTTCTGAAGCCGGTCCTGGGAATCCTTCCTGTCCAAGTGAACCTGTTGCAGTCATCTGGGGGTTCTCGCTTGTTGGGATTCTCTCCCGGTTTCGTGAGTAGCGGCTTCTGCCGCGTGTTGCGGCCTAGGCCGCTTGGTCCTTGTGTTTATTTTGCATTGGTGGTTTTTGCGGAGGTTTCCGCTTTTCACTGTCCTCCCCGGAACTCGGCGGTGCCGTGTGGGGGAGTGGACAGTGGTATCTTTTGTTGTTCTTTTCCTCTGGCGGCGTGCCGCACATATATTTAGTTTTAGGGTAGTTAGTAGCCCCTAGCTTTCTGTTGCTTTAGTTAGAGGTCCCCTTGTTATTATCCTGTCTCGGTTCACGCCTTGTCTCACTCTAAGACCTGGGGGCATCGGAGTTGGGCAGACCTAATCCGCCCTTCAAACGCGGCTGCCGTGGACCCAAGAAACCATAGTCACTCAGGCGTAAACTGACCACACGGGTAAAACAATGGAGGTAGGGTGCTAGGGGCTATTCCCGTACCATCCCTTATTTCAGCGTCACGTCCTGGTGCTCTGGACTCACTATGCAACATCTCTCTAGTACTGAGCATCAGGAACGTAACAGGCAGAGGCGCTTGCAGCCAGTGAGATGCTGATAGCGTTTCACTGGGCTCCCGGGTGCACACGTGCAGTGCGGCCGCTGCGCGTGCTCACTCCACAAAGTAATTCAGACTGCGATTGATGCGGCTGCAGCGATTCAGTCTGAATTACCCCCTGAGTTATAAGTTGATTAAAATACATATTCCTGGTGACATTTCCCTTCTATACCCATAAGTCTACTGTATAGCACAATACATTGTTGGCATAAGGGTCACCAAGCAGCAATGAGACCAGAGAGAGGCTGGGGGCTGCCCAGCAGCTCCTGTAGAGCTGGGCAAGCCTGAAGCATGAAAAAACTGGGGTCGTTAACTGAGGCCATGCCCTCAAAACATCATACATTTTGAGCTTGACACAAAGGAGTGCACAAGAAGACCTGCAGTGAGGTTGACAAATATCTATTCTACATCTAAGGACATGAACTAGGTTTCAAAATAGAAAAATATATTCACTCCTCTTTCTTCACACTTGCAATATGCTTATCAATCAGTAATGAGATGGCTCTTAACTGTCACTCAGATGTCACAGTTATTATTTCAATTTCTGCCGGGAGCTATTGTGTATGATGCTAGCCCTTTCCTGTAGTAGTCACTGGTATGTGTAGAATGTCCCCCCTATCACACCCCCATACACACACACTTTCTACAAACGTTAATGTACCTGCATCATTACATGGGTGGATGCGTTGAGTACTACTGAGCTAATTTTAGAGCCCTCACAGCAGTTGCCATGGCCTGTTCCCAGATCACAGAGGGAGTGCCGGACTACTAAGTGTCAACTACAGGCCCTAACTGTCACTGCCCCCTTAGTGATTCTTGTCTGTTTGCATCACCAAGGGGCGTAACCTTGTATGCCCTTCAGGGGGAACATTGCAGCAGTAATCAGATAACTGAATTAATATTACATGTACATGAGAAATATATTTATTTCTACATTTAAACTAGCATGCTGACCATTGCATGGTGTATAGCACCATCATGTCTGATTCATGATCCGTTCTGTTGTGCAAGACTGTAAACTGGATAGTAGAAAATCTGGTCAGTTGGAGTCCTCCATTTCTAACTGATCTGGAAGTAGAGGTGAATACGGGTGACCAGATGTACAATTATATGCTGTAGTTCAGTGCCTTAATAATGTGATCTATGCAATATCTGAAGCCATATTCCTCACCAATCAAGGAGATTTTAAGGAAGATTAAATGCACATTTTCATCAAAATAGTGTACACTTTGCTTTTTGTGTAAATAATAATACATAGTAAAATAATATATACTTAACTTTCTAGTTTAAACATTGTACAGTGCATAGTCTTCAGAAATTTGATTTGTAATTGTCTTATTGTTGAAGCTGCATCTGTTACCACTCTAAATCTCACTGGCATGTCATTTTTTACACTTGCATTATAACGAATCTGCTTCACACATCTCTAGTTAAGCCTGGAAAATTTCTGATGGCAGGATAAACCAATTATAGAATTGTCAGTATGTAACAATATTTTAGATGGTTATACAGCCACCTACTGTATGCTGCATAGTATTGCTGCTGTAATCATCATGGGGTGGCTTATCAGTTACTGAGAGAAGATGGAATATCTGGGCAAGAACATACATTTATAGGCTACGTACCTTGAGAGATTATGCAGAGTGGTATTACAGCATGACTCATGGTAACCAAAGAAAGAAGTCACAACAGGATACAAGAAAGGATAAGTCCAGATCATGCAGTCATACAATTTATTGTAAAATAATGTAGCCAAGCAGGGTTAAATACAAACATAAATAGAATACAGAATACCCAAACACAATAAAAGATATCAGACAAGACTGAGCCAGGAAAAACTCATGGATGGGGAAGGGAATGGTTCTGACACCCAAACCGCTACTGATAGCCCGAGTTCCCAGTCTCAACATGCACTTAGAATCATAGAATTTGACGGTAAATAAGAAGAACCACATGGCTTCTCTAGTCTGCTCAGGGTACCAGGGAGAATATGCAAACTCCACACAGTTAGGGCCGTGGTGGGTATCGAACCTACAACCTCAGTGCTGTGAGGTAGTAAATGCTAAGTTACACCTTCCATACTAAGTAGCTATCCTTTATTTCTGAACTGCCCTCAGGTATTCTTATGTTTTCAGTACTTGGATAGGATATTTCAATCAACATCAGAGCAAACTGTAGGTCCAAATAGAGAAACATTGAAGGTAGCAATATTAACAGTACAAGCGCACACAAGAGGACAGGGAAAACAGAATGCAAAGACACAGACTAATCCAAAAAGAAAAGGCTCAATGCAACAATTAACTAAAATGTTGGATGCAAAGTGGGTATGGAAACAGGACAAGGAACAAAATGTTAATTGTAACTAACAGCCCACATGCACTCCTGGGATTTGCTGGGAAATCATTACAGCTGGGTCAGTTAGGGCAGGGAAGACACTGGCTCCAATATCCTAGGGGTTCTAATATTAAAGTAGTAAAATAAAACAATGCAGTTAATCATCATCATCATCATCATCATCATCTATAATAAGGGTTATTAACTTTTTCTCACACAGATTATGCATGTGAATAGTTCCAATTGTAATGAATCTTTTTTCTTACTAGTTTATCAGTTTTCAAAAAAAGGATCATAATGAACCATTCTCAAACAGCATGCTGACCCAATGGCGTCACTAAGGTTAGTGTCACCCAATGCAGTATCCCATGGTATTACCACCATGGACCTCTTCCATTATCAGACCATACAGAATACTTAATAATGTTTTTTGTATAAATGTTTCTCATAAACTGTAATTCTCATATATCACTGAATAGAATGGCAATAGTGGCAAAATGAAAATAATACTTTTAAATTACAATTCGCGTTCATCTTATAACCAATATCCCCTCCACCCAGATACATTAATCCAATAGCCAAGGCCCCCTCCAGTTACATTTATCCTATAGTAAGTGCCCCTTCCTCCTCCAGTAACATTTATCCATCTTATTAGCAAAGACCCCTCTATCCCTAGTTACATTTATGCTATAGCCAGTACCCCTTCTCCAGAACCAGTTACATTTATCCTACAGCTAATGCCCCACTCCAGATAACCAGTGCCTCCTCTCCCTCAGTTACATTTTTCCTATAGCCAGTACTCCCTCCCCCAGCTATATGTTTCATTCAACCAGTGCCCCCTCCCCAAAGATAAATTTATCCTATAACTAGATCTCCTCTTGCCATCAGTTACATTTATCCTAAAACTTGTGCTCCCCCTCCCTCCAGTTATGTTTAACTTATTGACAGGGAGATCTTCGCAGCTCTGGGTTCCATTGGGACCGTCCTCTCTTCTGTCCTCCCTCAGACTCCCACAGTAAACAGTGACCACCCAGAACATGAGGAAGAGAGCCACGGATTACTGGGCATGTCGCCAGCATATCATGCATTGCAGCAAGCCATCCGGGACTGATGGGCAGCACTTTAGTGACCAGAAGCTGGGTACTGCACTGTGACATTATTGTGCAGCACCTGCTCCTGGCTTCCAGAATTTTCATGTCACCCTGCTGGTGTCACCTGGTGTGGTCCACATTCCCCGCAACCCCTAAGTGGTGCCATTGTACTGATCCATTGACCCATGTTGTGGGCACCACCCTTCAATTTATATCCCTTATTATATACCATAAAATTATATGTTTTGGCCGGGTGTATCCATTCAGAATGTCAACATGGACATAATGCCAACAAGAAACATGTTGACATTCACAAATGTTGAAATAGTTAAAATGTTGACATGTTTTTAATGTCAACATTCATCATGTTGACACAGAATGTTCACAGTACATTTTTAGGGTTACGTTTAGAGTTAAGCTGGGTACACCCCCTATATGTCTGTGAATTACGTTGTTCACAGACATATCATGACACGACATTCTGGTGTCAACATTCTGAATGTTGACTTTTCATACGACATACTGTTTTGGGTTTAGTTCCACTTTAAATGTGTCAGCTAATGTGTAATCATTGTGTCATTTCAATGACTTGACTATCACTAACGTAGATCCTTGGCAGTGCAATAATCTAACAATCAACATTAATAATGCCTGCTATGTGTAACGCTGATATATGGAAAGAAAAGAAAGAAAAGAAAAAGTCTAATAGAGACAAAATTACAATGTTTTTTAACAGTTAAATGAAAAAATATAAATACCCTATCATTTGCTTGGATCCAATTATCATGCCTCTGCAATAATAAATTCAATTACTCGACCTCTAAATCTTTTGTCATTTTGATTACAATGTGCAGAGTTGTGTTTAGACACAGACAAGGCTCCAAGACCTTGTTTAATATTGTCTCAGTGTTTGTAAATCTTCTTTATTAATGCAGTCCAGTTACTCGAAATGTGATAACTATCATAATTAATATATTATGTTGGAGATGATGATAACAACAATTCCAACAATGGAATTAGATTAAATGAAATTATTTTTCATGCAGCTGACAGTGCGATCATTTTCTTAAATAACAATAATAATTTGTTGACGTTTAAATTTTTTCATGCATAATTGCGTATTTCTTTTAAATTATCCATTTTATAAACCACAAGCATATTTAACACTGACAAACACATGTATTCATATTTCAGTCTATCCCAGTGTTTAACCCTGTGGAATATTATTGAAATGTAGCTATTTTACTTTCAAAATTGTAGAGGATGCAATACAGGTTTAGGCAAACTTACAGGTGTAGGCATTTGTTTAGAAGTTGCTAGAGCAATTTTCAAGTGACGTAGTTCAATGTATGCTACTTGTGTTTTTACTCAGTAAGTTTTATACATAGGTACTTACTGACTTTATAGTCCTGCTCTTCATAAACTCCACAAAGTCAGGGTATGCAGATAAAGGTGGCGCATTTCGCAGTATGACAGCCCATCCAACGCTGTGTCCATCTCTGCGCTATGTTGTGAATTGCATTATCATACATTGGTGTGCAGAGTACAGCGACGATACACACTGCAGGGCTCTACTGCTGCACAATGAGGCATATGGCATCATCACGCAACTGTGTGAACAAGGCCTGTGCTTAGAATGGAATACTATCAATGGTACACATTGTGCACATTCCACTTGCATTTTGGGGGAAAAGCACATTCAAATACACAAAGACATATTATTATAAACAATGCAAATGTCCCCTCCCTCTAATAATACATTTCTACATAAATGATCCTTAACCTGTGAAGTCTTTTAGGAGGAAAAATTAAAAATGTGATCACGAGAAGTGATATTAAAGTGAAAGTAAGTTGGAATTTAGAGTTATGTATTTCTACCTCTAGCATCCACACACCTGCAAATGTATATGCTTCTCCCTTTTATGGGAGTGCTTTCAAAACTGAGTAAGTAGGTGCGCACTATGAAATGGGCTGAGCTGACAAAAAAATACATAAAAGAGCCACTTTGAGTCATTTTTGTTGTTCGTAACTATGCCCTGGTGTCTTTCTTTGTCCATTTGAAATGCTAGGAAAAGAAGATTTGCCCATGGCTGTTTCACAGTTTAACCAATTTAATTGAGAAACTGGGAGCCGTTTACAGACATAAACAGCTGATCAAAGCGAATAATCACATTTTTCTTGCTAGCTTTAAAACTGGATTATTAGATTTGTGTTATCCTAAAACTGAAACTTGATAAACTGTTTTGCAAAAAAATAGTTCATTAAAGGAGAAGTCTACTAAACGTTAACACCGTAGCCTCCAATTGATAATATGATTTGCAATTAATGTTATTTATACGGTATTTCTGTTCCCTCTGAACTGACAGCAAGACTTACAATAATCATCTTCCTGATATTCATTTGGCAGAACACTGCAACATGGGAGGCACAATGTAAAAAAGAAACATGGTAATGTCTTGCTGACCAGTCCTACTGCACTTAAAAGGAAAGTGGCATTGGCGTTTCTATGATGGGTGCAATGTGTGTGATGCACACGGGCCCCTGGTTCCAAGGGTGCCCACGCCGCACACACTGCACTCATGCTGTTTTAATACTCACCTTTCCGGAGTCCCACGATGAGTGCTGCGGCCGCAGCAGCCATGGCAAAAATCACTGTCATAATGGCAGCTGCGCATGCGCAATTCGAATTTGGTCTCCAGAACATGGCGGGCGCCATGTCTCCGGAGACCTGCACATGTGCAGCAGAGTCCAGCACAATACTGGAGACTACTTCACCGTGGAGAGGAGGGGGTCCATTCAGAGTCTGCGCACGGGCCCCCTCCTCTCTGAAAACACCCCTGGAAAGGGGCTATGTGACAGTTCTGACTATTGCATTTTCAAGCTGAAGCAATAATGGGTGTGGATTAACAGATAGACAGTCAAAAGGTCTACAGTCAATAGGTCGACACAATGTGGCCATCTGTCTAAATGTCAACAGGAACAAAGCGTTGACATGAAAAAGGTAGACAGTACAAATGGTCAACAGGTACAAAAGGTGATAAAGTAAAAAGGTCGACATGAAAATGATCAACACAAAAAGGTCGACAAATTTTTTTTCTTTTTGGGTGTTATTTTGCATGTTTAACTCTATATGACCTGGATTAGTAAAAATGCTTGCTTCGCTCATCGCACTTCAGGCATGGTGGCTCACTTCGCTCGTCACAAGGTTAAAAAAGATGATAGTTTATGACATGGATAGTAAATTAAAAATAAATGTCGACCATATGTGTGTTGACCATAATCATGTCGACCTTATGAACCTGACGACCATTTGTACTGTCTACCTTTTACATGTCGACCTTTTGTACCTGTTGACCTATGGACTGGCGACCATATGGTGTCGACCTATTGACTGTAGACCTTTTCACCTCTCATCCACCTCCCAGCAATAACATGATCAGTCAAGTAATCTTACATGCATATCTAAGCAAAAAGGTACGTACGCCATTTAGGTGTCCAGGAAATGAATCAAAACAATGAAAAGTACAAAGTGAAAGAAATAAATGTCCATAGGACAGTCTTGAATGTACTGTATAATCTCAAGATCAGGACCTCAAACATCGTCTTTGTCAGGAGCTCACAACTTGTGATTAATGTGTAGCTGAGATTTCTCACTGGTAGTTAGTGTAGGGAAGGAATTTCCATTTGTCAGATAATGCAAAGCAGGACTTCTCACGTGGTAGCTAATGCATAGCAATACTTTCACTCTGGTGGCTGCTGTATGTAGCAGGGCAGACTCTATCGGTTAGTGTCGGAGATCACACCTTGTGGTTGGTATATACCGTATAATTTTTAGGACTTCCCAACTGGTGACTAGTATACAGCGGGACATGCCACTTGTGACTAATGCATAAGAAAACTGGTGATATATCACAGAAGTTTTGGACTTGTAGTTTATAGCAGGATTTACCACCTGTTGGCTGCAGTGTACTCAGACTTCTCTCTTCTCTGGGGCTAGTGTTGAATGAGACATCCTACAGTACCTGAAGGATAATTCATGCCAAGACATCTGATCTGGTGATTAATGTACTGCAGTGGCTGTCATAATTATTGGCTAATATTGTTGGCTAATAAGTATTAAAACTTCCCTCTGCTGTATACTTGGACACTGGTACTGTGTCAAATGCTCATTACTAATGGGAAAGACTTATGGGAGCTGGATGTAACATCGAGCTGTTGGCTGTGACTGCACTGTCAATCAGTGATGCAAGTAGAAAAACTTTCTTAGTGGTACTGTGTGCGTGCAACAAAAATGAGTGTGGCCACATGTTACATGGATGGGGCATGGCCAATGACAATGGGGGCATGATACACATATGGGAGTCCAGATACACATATGACCCCATATGACCCCAGTAGTGCCAGATACGCCCCACAGTGCCAGTTATACATATGTCCCATAGTGCCAGATATGCCCCACAGTGCCAGATATACAGATGGAGCCAAGCTTATCTTGGCTTCTCTGCTGCGCCTAGGCACACCATGGTTTATTATCATAAGCCCTTCATCTATTGTTCTCAGCTGCAATACAATACAGATGATTAAATCATTACAGCAGGGGATTAAGTCTGACTGGCCTGGCTCAGTTAATCCTATTAAAGGCCAAGATAAAGAAGGCTCCATCTGTACATATACCCCACAGTGCCAGATATGCCCCACAGTGCCAGTTATACATATGTCCCACAGTGCCAAATATGCCCCACAGGGCCAGATATGTCCCATAGCACCAGAAATCACAGTCAATATACCGAACCCTACCTCCCTTTCCCCGCTGCTCACCCGCTGCTGCTGTGTCAGCATAGGAGAGGAGAGCACAGCACAGTCCCTCAGTGCTGCTCAGTCAGACTCTGGTCTCCAGCGGCAGCACGTATCTTCTCATATGAGGCGCCGGTTCGTTAGCCAATCAGAGCTCCTGGACCGGCAGCCAATCAGGAGCCGCTGCTGCCAGTCCGTGAGCTCTGATTGGCTAACAAACTGGCACCTCAATGAGAAGATACACACCACCGCCAGAGACCAACACCAAAGTCTGACTGAGCACTGAGGTACCGCGCTCATGCTGCACTCTCCTCTCCTTTCCTGACACAGCAGCGGGTTGCAAGCTTGGCAGTTGGCCCGGCGGTACTGCGTACCGGCTGGAAAATTCTTACCGGTACGCAGTACCGCCCCGTACCGCCATGCTTGCAGCACTGCAGTGTAAATTAATACCAACCCGGCTAACAGCAAGTGCATTAATTTGGTGCATTGAGAAGTGATTGTGGTGCGATTTTAGCAAAAACAATTCTTAGTAAATTTATGATTTGCATTGGCAAAACATTTATTTTAACGATGTTTTTTGCAATGGCTATTTTCCATGATTTAGAGTGTGAAGTCGCATTTCACTTGCGATTTCCATACGAACTGGTCCTTAGTAAATTCATGATTTGCTAAATTGCGGTATTATCGCAAAAGATTGGCAAATAGCACCAAGACGATTGTTAGTAAATTTCCCCTCACACTTTCTGGTGGCCAAGAGCATTTATTTCCTAATGGAAATGAGACCACTGTACATTCTTTAGAGTGCGTGGTAGGGAGAAACTTCAGCAAATCTGCCACAAACTACCCTGCACCAAGCAGCCCACTATCTAACTTCTTCTGCCAAGGAAACAAGCTGTTTATAAATACTCTCCTGCTTGGCTCTTGTTATTACTTGGGACATGCAGTGGGGGATTTAAACAGCAGTTCAGTAGAAGAAGTGGCACTGGAGAACATTGTAGCTACATTATAATAACTTTTATTTAAAAAAATAAAAATATATGTAATTGAAACAGTACTGCATTAAATAAAATGCTGCTGTTATGGTAATGCCACCTGAGAATGGTATTACTAACATACAATGCTGCTTTAATGCTTACTAAACAGTTTGACTCCTTATTTCTAGCAATAGTCCATACCACGGCGCCATCCAGACTGCAGTATGGGCAGCCTTCCTCACCCAAACAGGTAGGAGCCGCCAATGCCCCATTAATATACAGTAAAGGGCAAGACTATTTGCTGTCAGCAAAAATCAATTTCTGTAGCAAAACCTGGGGACCTGTGTTTACCTAAACCCAATAGTTGGCCAGAACTCATGGCACCTAAGCCTTGTGCTTGACCACATGGCAAAGATTTTCAGATAGCCCTTGATGTTGCTACTGTACAGACAAGAAAGTTATGCCGTATTCATCTTAATGTGCTTGGGTCACTAGATAGACATCAGTGGTCAGAGTTAAGATGCTAATGGAAATGTCTCCTCTTCTGATTGCTTTGATATTATACTGTATAGTTTATTTTCAGAAGCATTTTGCAGGTGAATTTTGAAAATGCGGGCGGAGAATAGCCATTAGCTTGTGAAAGCCTGCTGAATCAATATTACATCTACAATGCATATTTAATGCTAATAACAGTCAATTCCTTTGTAATATTATGTGCCACAGGGTGTCTATGATCATAATTAGTTTGCATTTCAAAGGATGTCTCAACAGTTAACTGCTTCTGGGTCTTGTCCTATCACGGCTTTTATTGCATTGTAAAATGTATGCATACCTGCAAAATACGATGACAGATCTGAAATCAATTATAAGGAGACTGTGGCATATTTCAGAGTAGTGCTTATTCAGCACCTTTCAGTGTGGGTTTAATTATTTGTTTTTATCACTATCTGTCAGTATTACTTTAGGCAGCTATTTCATTTTTATATTTATATTATATGCATATTTGTAGATGGGGAATAATTACAATGCTCACCATAATAAATACTTAAGAAATAAATCATAAAGGACCTTCAGATTAGGTTAGACATCAGACATCAGGGTGAGAATATTATAGCCTGCATCTTGCAAGAATCATCTTTGTTCCGTTGAGTCTGCACAGTATATTAAAGTGGCAATCATTTAAATGGCAAAACACGGTTTTGCCTTTTAAATAATTGGCACTGCAAAACATTGTGTAATGGTCAGACTTGCTGGAATCTTGCCAATGCATGCAAGTCACAGGTTATTACATTTCCCTCCATATCTCACCAAACATTTCTCAGTATACAGTAGGTTTCCTCATATTTAGTGCTTTTTATGTTCTTTGCATGAAGATTTCTACTGGTTTTTAATGGGATCAGCATGTGCATTTCTGGTACTGATGCAAGGACCCCTCACCTTAGTATTTAGGAGCAATAAACAGGCCACAACCCTCTTTTCTTGACACCGACCATAAGTTCACCACAAATGCCTCAACAAATCCCTTCTCTCTTGTCCCTTCCTAATAACTCATCTAGAACCTAAATTGTTACCTTATTTGGCACTCTTCATACAGGGTCTCAAGTACAGTTGGTCAAAAGCCATAATTTACACAATGTGCCTGTCCATTCTACCATGCACATGAAGACAGGACCTTATAGAGGCTCAGGAGCATCTCACACTCACTACTCTTTACATTACATAGTTGGAACCAGGAGATGTTTCAACATAGGGCAAGTATAGTAAGGGCGAGATCACTGCTGTGAGTACAGAGGTCGACTCTGTCCCACACTCAAGTCTTTAAACACTTTCTGAAAACACCTCTTCATTAGTGCTGACCCTACTCACACCTACACTTCTCACAATCTCTTAACTGTCCCAATATGCACTGTAAGCCATACACTCCACTTGTCTCGGCTGCACACATGCTTCACTTAAATCACATACCATCAGTCAGAGTAAATATGAGAATTAACCATGCAAGTTCATATCCGGGACCTGCTACATAGCCTAAGACTAGGTACAGGTATAAATACTTTTGATGACACTTTTTTCATTTTCATTATTTTTGACAACATACAGTACAGTTGGGTGCTTGCCTAAGGCTTCTGCCAGTTGATGAGAGCCGGTCAGAGTAGAAACATGACATACTGTAGTACTGGAGACCACTTCATGAGAGGTTAAAAAGCTGAAGTTGAGTATTTCAGTGCAGTCACATCCATATCACAACTGTTCTGAATTTTAGTTACCATTTTCTTAAAGGCGGAATAGGAGGGGTTTTCCAATACTCTGTAGTTGTGGTGGATAATGATGGAGCAGTACTAGACTTGAAGAAGGTGCCAGATCTGCAAGTATAACATACTGTATTTTATAACGTTGTGGATTTCCCAACATAACCAACGGAGAGATAGGCCATTCAAAAAGATATGTATAATATCCCTCATTGTAGTTACACCAACAATGTTTAGATTGGCATGGCAAATATCTGGGTAGTCTTGTAGGACTGTTTCCTAGTTTCATAATATCCAAATGATTAAAACATCTAGATATACAGTACAAGAAGGAGGTAGCTCCTGTGCATTTTTTCTGTTTGTCAGCAAAGTATTAAGTGGCATTTGTAAAGTGTTGTCCTGTGAGGACACTCTCTATGTCTTAGTATTAGAAAATGCTTAAGAAAGAGAAACCTAAAACTGGGATTGAAGTTACGTGAAGAAAATTACTTGACTGGATTCAATGTAGGTAAGGTGGGGTCAGGAATTAGTTTGGCTAGCTCAAAAATGAAAGTTGAAAGTAATTAGGTGTATTTTTATTATGCAGTGTAAAACCCTTGGGAATCTAGAGGTAGCCTGTTATGGGGCCTTTTTAAATGAATAAATAATATATCCACTCCATTAAACTTAAATGACCCTTTAGCCGTATAACAAAGAAGAAAGTGATTATCTGTATAAAAGGAGAGTATGTGAGGAAAAGTGGCCCTCTTAAACCACTATTACATTTCCTTTTTGTTTATGCAAGGTATTAATGCTAGTCTATACATTTTAGAGGAGTTGCCTCACCATGCATTAATAGAACATAAATTAACCATAACACAGGACTCTAACAAGGGTGCTAAGTGGAAAGTTATGAATTTCAACATCTCCCTGACTGCCATAAAATACAGAAAGTAATAATTAAATGTATTTAGTGTGTCTGCAGGGTTGGGGGTAATAGTGGGATATATGCAGTGGCATGGTTACTAAAGTAGAAACAGAAATAGTCCACCTATGATGACTAGTGTTACTGACACAGAGCACAGTATGAGGTAATGGTTCAATGTGTAGTACTTCATAGAGTAACATATAATTTAATTTAACATTATAATAACCAACTTTTGGCACAAAGTACTAAAAGTACCATATGACAGTATATGGGAACAATTTCTGAGTGCCTGACGGCTCACAATTGGTTCTTTGATATGAAAAAAATGCATCCTTATGCATCCTTACAAGAATGTCCCTCGGAGTAGGTTCTGATATGTGTTTATATTTCTGCTGATGTGGTCAATATAAAGATCTTGCTCTGAATTCTTACTATAGAATTCCTAAGATTTTGATGTCGTCACACCTTTACCTGTCTTCCAAGATGTAAAATGTGCTTTTTTTTAATGGCATTATGTACTGAGATCAGTTTGTAATGCAAGAAGACCAGCTCTTCCATCTTGTTAACAATACTGAATTGTTAGCATGTGAGATCTGTGCCACTTCCCTGAATAGAGATTTTATAATTAATGATGCTGCCATTTAGAGATGTCGGCCTCTCCTAGATTATACAGCAAACAAAAGGTAAGGCATTTGGCACAAATGATTTAGAATAATCTAGAAAGTCCAAGTACAGTAATTTCTGCTATCAGTATAAATAATTTATCTACATAGTTAGAAGTGATAAGGAACCATCAGGGTCTGGAGACTTACCCTGTTGTGTTGGACTTGGAAGAGTTTCCAACTTTTGTGAGTCCTGGTAAAAGACCCCTCTCAGTAGTGTTAGCTCTTGGTGTAAATAAGTGTACTAGATTAGCAGATTTGCAAGGTGTTTAGTTTTGTTTGTTTCCTCTTAAGGTACATTATTTGTGTTTGCAGACAAACTTTAAATATTGTTTTCAAATATAGCTGAGTATGCACCAAACTAATGCAGATTGACAGATTTTATAATTAGAGAGTATTTGAAATCTGTGTGGAAGATTTCTCAAGTAATCCTAATTGCCAATTTATTTTTGAGTAGGGGAAAATATTCTGATGTCTGTGGATTTATAGTGGGAAGCATACACCAAGTTTGGCATTCAAGCCATATCCCCAAATTCAAATAGATTTGTATGACAAGATCTGTCTTTGATAAATCCATGCTGGTTGTGCTGACTATATTGTTTTCTAAACCAGTGTGTTCAATGTTTTCTCATAATGGCCTCTCAGTACTGTATGTGGTTTTACTGGCTTATGGTTGCCAGTCAGAGTCCTCTGTGAATTGGTAACTTTCCATTCTGTTGCTTTACAATATCAAATCTAAGCTCTCTGAGTACTCACAAAATGTGAGCCAGCTGGTCAAGGTGATGTATTCATGATATCAAGAACTTTATTATTAATTTCATAGTCCCTTTCAGAACACTTCTAAAATATGCATTTTGCCACCTTTGCTATTCTTCCTATAATTCATAGAGAAAGTATAATCATGAATATTAATAGTCCAGACGTGAATTATCCAACCAAGTTACGGCTGCACCAGTCAAGTTGTGCTACTCAAATGTGAAGAACTCCAGTTTTCCAATTCCCCTTCCAAAACTGCTAGCACTTGCAAATATACACTTAAGTTTTCCTTATTGAGTTCCCTTGTTCCAGTCTCAATACTAATTTGGCATCTAAATCATTAAGGGGGTTATTTATCAAAGCATGAAGTGAGTTAAAATGGAGATATATAAAGTACTAACCAATCAGCATCTCTCACTTTACAGGCTATGTTTGAAAAATGAGGAGCTAATCAGGGCCATCTTAACAGCAGTGTGGGCCCCTGGGCACAGCAATGCACTGGGGCCCCTACCCATCCTCCAGGGGGGAATGCTATCAGCGGCAGCTTTGATGTACCACGGGCGGTATGGGGTGTTCTATCTTCTGCTCAGCATATAAGACCTGGAGCAGTAATTTCTGCTAATTACTGCTTTACTGCACAGATGGGGAGGGAGGGAGAACACTAAACTGTAGAAGGTGGCATTGGGATGAATGAAGGGGCCTCGGTACATGACTTTCAGGGTGGTAGGGGGTGTTTAATATGTAAGGGAGGGGTCGATAGTGGAGTGGGCTTAATATTCATCATTTTCTGGTGAGAGAGCAGCTTGCTTGACTGCAGATATCTCAAGTTCCTGGAAAAAGATTTCTTAGCTCTGAATGGGATAAAATATTAGAGTGCCTCACCTGTCAGGAGGTACTGGGGACTTGGGGATCAGAGTTCAGGAGCCAGAGCAATCCACCAATGAATATATAAAACTGCATAATAGGCGTGTGGAGCTGGAGCAGGGACCAGCTACTTGAAGGCTGATATCTCTGGTTCTGGGCATAGTAGAGAAAATCTGCCAGTGTCCACCGAAAGTGGAGAGTCCCAGCTTTTGAACTGTACCCTCAGAAAACTCTTAAGTCATACAGAACCTGAGATATCTGGCTGGGAAGAGCAATTAACAGGCTTGGATGGGGACCACTGCTTTGAAGTTCGATATCTCTGGTTCCCTATGGCCGATTTTCAAAAATCTGGTACCTCTGGAAAGAGGGGACCCTCAGCTATCAGCCTAGGGCCCTTATACTCCTGGGGCCCTTGGGCAAGAGCCCATTGAGCCCATACGAAAAGACGGCCCTGGAGCTAATTGGTTAGTGCTTTTTTTTTACCTCTACTTTATCTCTCTATCTCTCTCTTCATTTTGATAAATGCCCCCCTTAATCTTGATAGTTTAATTTTACTGAAATTATAACCCCTCACACAGACCGTGTTTTACCTTAACTTGGTGGTTCCCAAACACAATCCTCAAGGCACCCCAATAGTCCAGGTTTTAGGGATATCCCTGTTTGGGCATAGATGCATTGGCATTTCTATAATGGGTGCAGTGTGTGCGGTGCAAACGGGCCACTGAGTTCTGGGAGGGCACACAATGCACCCATTTCTCCTATACTTACCTTTCCGGAGTCCATCGCTGACCATGTGTGGGCCCCCTCCTCTCCCGTAGCCGTCGCGCCGCTGCAAGAGCACTGACCACTAGAGACTCTGGCACAGTGCATGCGCAGGACTCCGAAAAAATGGTGCAGCCACCATTTTCAGAGTCCTGCGCATGCGCTGTAGACTCTGGCACTGTGCCAGAGTCTACAGCGCTCAGAGTGCTAGCAGCGGCGCAACGGCTACGGGAGAGAAGGGAGCCCACACACGGAGTCTGCACACGGGACCCCTCCTCTCTACAGACGCCCCTGAATAGTGTAATCAAACTGGAGTACAAATTAAGTCACCTGTGCCTAAGCATGGACATCCTTAAAACCTGGATTGTTGGGGTGCCTTGAGGGCCACTTTTGGGAACCACTGCTATAACTTATAATGTTTACAGATAGTCCTAGATATAGAAATGAACAAGAGGAAGGGCGTAAAGTGAGGGAATTCTAAAGATCTATTTCATTTGTTACTATTGGGTTGGAGATTTTAAGGTCAGGAATTTCATTTTGTACATTTTTGTAGAAGTAATATTTCAATATTCCTCATATTGTATTATTATGTTTGTGCTGTAAATAATTTGTAAGATAATGTGTAAAGAATTTTGGGTTTATAAATGTTCATAGAGCAAGCATTGGTCAAGCTCATATTTCTGAGATACCCCATTCATTTAATTTTTAGATTGCGTGATTTTCTTCCTATATAAATGTTATTACAACAGCATTGAATTATGTATATCACGTTAGTACTATTACATACTGTATCTTTTAAATATGTCAAAATTCCTAAGATGCAAAATACACATAAAAGATCACAATTTTTGGAATGCAAATGCATAAAACTCTAAATCAGGTCCTTTAGTATATGTAAATGAACCACTCTGATGTATGTATTGAATGTAGAAGCTCCTTTACATGCATACATATTTGCTTTAAAAGTATTTAACTTGTTTAAATAGTTGATACATCATTTATTCAACCCTGTAATGTTTTACAAACAAAAAAGTTCATTTTTGTTTATTTCTTATTAGTATTGTTATTTATTTATTTAATCATTTATTTATTTATTTATTGAAAAAAGCCAAATATGTTTTACCTTGTTAGCTAATACATCAATAGAGAACAGATTATTATTTGTTTATGTGAAAACTGTATCATACAATAACAAATCTGTCAGCAGCTTGTCAATTTTTTTAGACTAAATATTGTGATAAAGGGAAATATTTTAAAGTACAGTTTAACGTGACTTAATGATTTCATTTGTAAATTAATCACAGAAAAACACGGTGGAACGACTGAAAAGAGTATATGTTAGTTGGCAGTAAATCATTTCAGTCATTCCATTGATTGTGATTCTCAAACATGAGGGGTAAAATACTGATTTATCTACAGCACGTAAAACAGCGAATAGAGCTTGAGAAGAAGGGATTCTCAAGCGGTAATGAAAGTAATATATTGATATGAGGAGAAGAAAAGATTATTTGAGGCATGGCATAAGATCCCAACAAATTGCTTAAGTATAAACAGTAAATAATTAGGCTATACTGTATGCTTTCCAATTCATTTTTTGTGTGTGTCATCTTCAACATGGAGTTAATATAATCTTTAAACTTCTTTATGTTCATGGAGATAGTGGTTATCTGCAATATGGTCTTGTACTGGATTTCTTCAGCTATTAGGTTCCATGAAATGGTTTTTCTCTTCTGAGCTATCCCAGAATTTAAGCCACCTGGCTAAAGTCTTGAGTTTAAAACCCCATTTCATTACAGCTTTATTGGCTTACCACTAGGGTTTAATTAATTGGATTCACTCCAACATTTTTTTTACTGACACCTCTGAACATTTCTGGATTTCTGTGAAATAGGCTGACCATGAATGTGTACTCAGACATTTTTTGATATTCTATATGTGTTCAGCCATGCGTATCTCCATTTGTCTAGATTTTAGCAAACGTAAAACAAACACACTTCAGTTAAATACAGTAAATAATATTTCTAGTGTACCACATTACAAAATCTTTTACTGGAAATCTATGGGTCTGAGTCAGGTGTGGGAATAGTAGAAGGTTTCGGGCAGTTTTCCGATTATAGGAAATCTGCGCATGTGCAGTATGGGTCCTGCGTCCTTGCGTGCAGTAATACTGCAGATGTCAAGTGATTGACAGTCTGCAACCGTTTGGTGCCAGCGATGGGATCTGTTTCACAAAACAGAGATGTGTTAACTCTGTTTTGTGGTAGTGCCAAGGCCAGGCTCTCAGTCTTCCAATGCAGATTCCCTGGCCTCATTGAAGGAGCAGCGGCAGCTGGGCTTCAGAAACTGAGAGTCACTCAGATGGCTGATGGTGTCACAGAGTGATCTGATGCTGCGCCCTCAGACAGAAGCTTGCGAGCTATGGATTGGTGATCACTGTTATAGACTAATAAGTGTGGTAAATCCCTGCAAATAGGTGTTGTCCTTGTTTTTCATTGTTCTGGCTTCTTATGTTCTGCTGTATCTATCCATGGTATTCAGTGTTTCTAATGAGAACATGAAATAAAAGGAGAGATTCCATGGATGCATAAAATACTGTTCACATTTTTAAAGGGCATCAATGCATAGAAACTGTGTTTAGCGAAGACACGATGCATGTGGCAATTGACATTTATCAGAGTAATTCCCACTATATAGAATCCCCACCAAGACGCACAGTACAACAGTTGTTGCAATGTAATGCTAAATTTATACTTTACTGGTAATTTGGGATGTACTTTTCTGGCTGTCCTGGTAATCTTTTGCTTTGACATGGTTGTCCAATGTATTCAGCTTTCACCTGTAATGTGAGTTTGACAAAAAAATATAGTCACAGTGAACTCAAAGTACTGAACAGTTACACTTGAACAATGACCCATATTAATGATTAATATTTTCAGCAGGGGAGCAATTATTGTGAAGGTCCAAAATCAAAAGAGAAAAACAATATAGGGCCAACTGTTAGAAGAATGATCCTGTAATACAAAGTACTGATGTGCTTCTCAGGGTATGATCCCAGGACCCCGTGAACTTGAGGCCAGCACTCTAGCCAGTTAGGCTACACTGAATGTACAGTAAGAAAACAAAAACAGCTAGGTGCTGGTTAATACAAAAAATATTAATCATATATTGAAAAAACGTTATTATTCAATCACAGCAGCAGAAAAAAACTCTCTACATGTTTGTGAACATATGAACAATATTCTACATATCAACCTGACGGTTGATGTATAAGAAGAGAACTTCAGTTTAGTGGGAGCATGCACTAATCTTTATCACCATGTAGTCTGACATGTGCACAAAATACAGCATAGGACTAATCATATAATAAAAAAGACAGATCTTTTTATTTATTTTGTACAGACTTAATGTTTTTATGTCTGTTATTCAATAAATGTACACATAAAAATTGTCGCAACCGTTTGTACACAAAAACACAATAACAACATTAACAATAATACAATAACAAAACATATAAGGCTGGTCTATTATGATTACAGAAGAGTTTCTTTACAAATGACCACTGTCATATGTGAGGTGTCCTTTCCACACAGGTGAATATATATTTGTTGTTGAGGAGCTCCTATAGGGCCCACATGTTGGTTTTAGCTTTCCAATTCATAATCCAGTCTGGAAATTGGCCTTTTATATATGAAATCAATGTGACCAAAATTGTATATAATTGGTGCTGCTAGTACCTGAATAGGAGGCAATAATAGCTGTGATGTTGTAATCCATGCAAATTAATGGCATCAAGTCTCCTTGTGACACACACAATATTGGCTGTGTCCACATCACAGCTTCTGGATAGTGCAATAGTAATGACCCTCTCAACTGCCAACCGGCTTGCTACATCAGCATCTGGGGTGCGTCTCCATGTGGTGCAACTAGGGTGCAGTTATAGTATCTGGCTGCAGCTCCGGTACACTGACGATGGCGTATAGGCAGATGGGGCCCCCGATGTCCGGGAAGCGGCAGAGAGGTTGGTGGTGGCTCGGGAAGCTGAGGTGTGTAATGCAATGCAAAGAACAAATGTTGCAACAGGTAATTCTCTAACCCGTTTCACTCCTGTCTGGGAGCTTTTTCAAAGAGAGCCAATAGTACATTAGTTTGTTTAGGTTTTTGCTCTTCTCGTATACTTGATTTTCTGAACAGTCCCTCCTCTCTGCCCACTTCCAGGCCACAACGAGGAAGGCTTGTTACAGGCTGTGGGTATATAAAGCAGGAAATTAACACACCTTGTGCTGATGATATTGAATGCTCTCCACTATACCTGTTTGTCTCTGATCTTGAATTGACAGCTGGTACTGACTCAGACTGCCTTGACTTACATTGTTTGCCTGTTTACCTGTTCCTTGAAGCTCAGCTTGCTCTTTCATGTTTCTCAGATTTTTGCCCTTTTTTATTCAAGTCTTATTGGCTTAGAAAGTTGAAACTATTATATTTTGGAACAAGTGAGATATGGAAATAACAAGAAGCTGTAAAAGATTGCATAGTTTAGAATAACACAAAAGCCATCTAATTTAATGTTTTTATTGGGTTTGCTATCCCATCTTAGGTTATCCCATCTCTGCCATTGAACACTGTAACTGTGAGAGTTTCCATATGTCTCTTGGTGGCCTCCATAACAACTGTACTTCTCATACTGATATTATCAGTTCCAGATTAAATATTTACAGATGTGCCATAGTTTTCCAGTTCCTTATGATGAACTCTGTAGGGATTCAGGAAATACTAAAACCATAGATTTCATGATTGTTGCATTCTGCAGTACCACATTTTCTCTTTTTTTCTCAAATATTATTGATCATTAAAGTGAAGACCTTGGTTGGTAAGAATATGTATTTTGAAATCAACTGAAACACTTTAAGGATGGAATTCAATTGAGTGCAAGGTCTAGTGAGGTAAAAAAAAAATCTTGTTCGCTCCCAGTTTTGGATTACTACGGGTATGTGTGTCCCTGATACACAGAGTATCCAATAAAAAAAAATGGTTGCAGGGTTTTCATAGCAGAAAACTCAGTGGCACTTGAAAAAAATACAATTTAAAAAAAATAATACCTGTCCAGTGCTCTCCAGTGGCCTCCTGGTCTCCCAGTGGTCTCCCCTCTATCTTGCCATTAGGGAGGGGGCTGCTGGGAGGCTCCAGGGGTGCTGGGAGATGCAAGGGCTGCTGGGAGATGTAATCTAGTTCTCCCTGCAGTGGGATCCAGGGGGGATGACACACACAGTCATGCACACTTACACATACACTCACTTTCAAACACACAGACTACATACTCATCGATGCTACAGAAGACCAGCTCCAGGCGCTGGAAGAAGATAGAAGACCCTGCTTTGTGAGGTGAGTAATTACTGACTAGTTAAGATAATTGGAAACTTCCAGTTGCTTAATTAGTCCTCGTGGGTGAGGCAGCTGCTGAGGTGCAAAGAGCAAGTCCTGCTGAATTTTCCTAAAAAACAAAAATTTTAGGAAAAATATGACTTGCTCTGGATGTGCGATTTCTATAGAAATCACTGTGTCTCATTTTCTGTCCTGTAATCCAATACCAAAACCCAGCAGCTGCTGGCTTTTTTCAATTTCCCACCTGCAATTATATTCCATCAATTAATAATGTGACCTGTGAGACATTTATTGCACAAGAATTTTTTAGGTGTATATTAGCAAATCATCGCCCAATTATATAATGTATTATTATAGAATATTATTTGCTTTTGTTTTTTCATTTATAATAAAAAAATAGAGCATTTATGTTTAATATATGTTTGCATATACTAATCTTACAATTGAGAAAACTGTCAGTGTATTCCTAATTGGCGAGTAAAATGCAGAATATATGTATTTGGGAGTAAACACTTTCAGCCCCAGATGCTAAGTGACAAAACTGGACACGTAAATTCTTATGAATTTATAATCAAAAGATGAAGAAATTATAACTTTGAATATAAATCCTTTCTAGAGTATTTGGGGAATAATAATTATTTCTAAAATGTTCCACTTCAGCAGACAAAATCTATTAAAGTGTCATGAAACCTATTATTTATAAAGCTCATATAATATTTTATCACCTCAAATGTGTTGTGAACAGATGTCAACTACAGTCTTTAGTTTAAAGCTGTTTGTGTACATATTTGCATGTGTGCATCCATATTGTAAGATTAAATGTAGCATTTATGTATTTTTTAGAGACATTTTTCATTGTTTCTTTTTTTAAATCTTCTCAGAGTAGGTCTACGATGGCAGAAAGATATATATAATCCATTTTAGTATAGGTATACTATTGCACAATAAAGAATTTACACACATTCACAATTTAAACTTAGTGGAGTTGATTCTGAGATGGATACACTGGTATATTTATAATGAGTGCAGTGTGTGTAGGGTACACAAGCCCCCGGGGTCCAGGGGAGCCCTCACCGCACATCCTGCTCAAATTTTTTCCAATGCTTACCATCCAGAATCCCTCATCAGCAACAGTATGGCCCCATTTTACCAGTGTTTTGCGCATGTGCATTAAGGAAATCACTGGGGAAATGGCTGTAGCACCATTTTCTCGGAGATCTGCACATGCGCACTAGACTCTGAGACAGCACTAGGGTCCCCTAGTGACCCTAGTGCCCAGATCTACGGTGCTGCCGGCTAGAGAGGATGGGGCCCAGATGGATCCTCCTCTCTAGATGTGCCCTTGGTTGGGTAATTATGCACCTTGGTAAAACCATGTTGCACTGCAGGTGGGGCAGAGCTAAAATGTGCAGAGAAATTTAGGGCATATTCATCATCACTCACAGATTATTTGAAACTCATTATATAGGTAAAGCAGCAGATATCACTAATATCTACTGCTTACTCTTAACTCCTAATCTGGACCACACTGAAATATGGGGATTATTGTTACTATGTTAGTGTAAACATACATCACCTCAGGATGGCATACTGGCCACCTCTCATGCTGCAGCTCTTCCCCTATTCTCTGTGTGGAGCCGGCTGCATTGCAGCAAAGCAAGTGTCACAATATGATATGTAAATCTCGCAGAATGTGGGGTGGATAGTTACAGATGCCAGAGTTGCTGACAATCACATGTGAATGTGATATGTGATTGCTTCTGTGCTGTGTGCAAAATATAAAAGGGGATAATGGGGTGTGTCAGGTAGCTGCATTCACTAACCAATGATGAAGGAGTCTGTGAAGGGGGGATCTTGGACATCACATAGGGGCATGACCATGTGAGACGCAAATAAACATCAGGCAGCACAGAAGCATTTGTATTAAGAAACCTCAGAGGAGATGAAAGTTTGGAGGTACTGTACATTTGCTTAGTAGTGAACAGAGTATTTTGATAGGAGTTGGGGAAGTTGACAGACTTATGAGATGTATGAGACTTTTGCCAAAGACACTCAACTTTATAGAGACGTTTTTGAAGGGAGTTTGTTTGTTCAGTGTGCCACAGCTGGAATTATGGCCTATGCTGAAAAGAAATAGTAGCTGTGGCAATTTTACCAAGGGCTTTAATTAAGAGGATTTGTGATCCTGGATTTGCTATATTTGTTGACAATTTATACAACTGACATTTTGTGAGTACGTGGATTCTTCATTTAATTTGTGTAAAAAGAGGTTAAGGTGGTAGAAGCATGGCAGGTGATACGGTGCTGGTCTAAGAGAGGGAGAGTAGTGTTGAAGGAATCAAAAACTGAACAGGGTCTGTAAAAATAGTATCAAGGCAGTTGTCATGACGAGTAGAAGCGTTAAGGGGACATTTACTAAGTAGTGATAAGAGCGGGGAAGTGAGCCAGTGGAGAAGTTGCCCATGGCAACCAATCAGCACTGAAGTAACATCTATAATTTGCATACTATTAAATTATACAGAGCTGCTGATTGGTTGATGAGTCAACTTCTCCACTGGCTCACTTCTCTGCTCTTCTCACTGCTTAGTAAATGTCCTCCTAAGTCCACTGGCAGAGGTCGAGAGAAGAGGTTAGTGCAGGTATGGGCAATAAGCGGCCCTTCATCTGCTGTTGAACTATACATCCCAGCAGGACCATAACTAGGGTGGTGGCGATGGTGACTGGCACACAGCACAGTGGAGATCCTGCCATCAACACCCGTAGGGCCATACTATTGTCCTTTCATGCCCCAGCCCCACCACCGTTAGCTGCAGCGCTGCCTGCTGTATTGTATGTAGCAGTACGGCATGCCCAGCTCCTTCTCTGCCCTGCGCACCATTACATACATTACAACTAGCTGGGCAGTGCTGCAGCTGTCCAACCAAATGCTCCATCTCCCCCATCTCTGGCCACTGCATCTCCTGGGAGAGATGTCATGACATCTCTCCCAGCCCCAGCCCACTCCCACAGTGCCCTGAGCCGCGATAAGATGCACCGTTTCGGGTAGAGGGCACTGAATGAGATGAGAGCTGGTCCAGGACATGTCAAGCCAGGCAGCTTGGACAGCCCAGCCCAGTTTCCAGCATTAGAATCCACCCCAGGTTGAAGTGGGACAGCAGCAACCAGCAGCAGTGACTCCAGTGAGTCACCTCTATTTTGGTCAAGTCAACACTGTCCTGGCCCTGTCATTTCTGTTCTTCCCCACTCTACTGTCCCTGTCTTCTCTGTAGTGGCCCATTCACCTCTCTCCGGTTCCTAACACCTCTCTCTCCTGTCCCCTCTGTTCTGTCCTGGCCATGTCACCCCTGTCCTTTTCCTGTCCCCTCTGTCTTAGTCCTGTCCCCTCTTTCCTGACCCCACCGTACTGTCCATGTTATCTCAGTACTGGCCATGTCACTCCTGTCCTGGTCCTGCCCCCTCTGTTCTAGCCACTCTATCATGGTCGTGTCCCTGTTACCATTGTCCTTATTCTTTCCCTTTCACCTCTGTCCTGGCCCTGTCACTTTTATTCTGTGTGTTTCACCTTTGTCCTGTCCCCTCTGTTCTGTCCCCACTGCCCTGTCCCTGTCACCTCTGTATTGTGGGTTAGAAAGTTTTGAGGTATCTAAAGAATAGCAAAGTACTTAGGAAGGAAATGAGAGAGGGAAGTGGGGAAATAAAGAGGGGTCTATTTATTATATATCATTGCTCTGCTATGATAAGCCCCACCAGAGCAGCTCTATTTAAAAATGATTTTCTGGATGATTATAGCAGGGACAGATATACTAGACTACTGTGTGGTGTATTGTAAATAACTGACGCTAATGTGTGGTGTAATGTGCATTGGTACTATTCTGTGACCATGCCCCTTCCCCACAAAGTCACGCCCCTTTATTTTTGACTATACCTCCTTCGTAAGGGTGGGGGACCAATTCTCTTTTTGGCATAGAGCACCAAAATGTTTAGTTATGGCAATGCATCCCCTACAATG
Source organism: Pseudophryne corroboree (assembly GCF_028390025.1). Lineage (NCBI taxonomy): Eukaryota > Metazoa > Chordata > Amphibia > Anura > Myobatrachidae > Pseudophryne > Pseudophryne corroboree. The sequence goes on along the minus strand of NC_086444.1, from coordinate 379,213,896 downwards.
GTTTTAGCATGGCCAAGTAGCAATACTCTGGCAGTGCATACTGAGATTTGTGGAACTACAGCAGCTGGATGGCCACTTATTGCCCATCCCTGGGTGAGAGACAATAGTTTAGAGACACAAGAGGAATGTTGATGAGTAAATGGGATATTTAAATAGCTCATGATAAATGCTTAAGGGAAGTTTGAGGGTGGTCTGGGGGTGTAACACACATGCAGGAGGGGTTGAAAATGTGGATAGTTAGCACTTCAAAAAATAGAAATTTGAGAGATGGAATAGTAGGAAATATAATAAATGTACCACAGGTACAAAATATGTAATATTGTATGTATGCACAGAAAACAGGCCTCACACATATGCGCCTATGCAGATTTGAGTGAATCTAACATACATGCATGCTCCCGAAAAGGAGGAATGGAAGAGTGAGGCTGCAGACTAAGTCAAAGACTCATATATGCATATCTACCCTGTATTATTTGCAGATGCAAATACTCAGTGATGATAATAATGATGATGATGATGATGATGATGATAACTATCGGGAGTACTATCAAACTGCGTCTGATTGGCTGATCAGGAACACACAGCTGATACTGATAGGTGCTTTGTCTGTAATTTCTTGGCAGAAATGTTATTTCCTTTTCAAAAATTGGTTAACGATTTTAAATCTACAAATATTTTGGTGCAAAGGCATCCATTAATATACTGTACATAGTATTCCCTCATCCATGTGACATGAACCTAACATTTCCACTCTGTGCTGGTAGGAGATGCTGCACTTTCCAGTATTTAAATCTCATTTCCCTTAATCAAGACACTGTCCCTGTCAGATAAAACTCTGACAACACACAATTACTCAAACAATCAGGTTACTTCTAGTACAGCATACTCATTACTTAAAATAATCTGTGCTACAATGAACAATCTGATGGTCTGTCTACATGTACAGTAACCTAGATCATATTTTGAGACACATAGACAACCAGGAATTGATGACTGACAACAAAAATATGTTTTGACCTTGGAAAAGTGAACTTTACAACTGCTAGTTTCTATTTTACTGAATTGAACTCATTTGGCACACAATGATAGAACAATCTGAACCAGGTGCTCTATCAATCTTAAACTTAGTTATAACTACAATTTTGTGTTAAATCAGCAATTTTAAATGGTGTTTATCAAGACGCTACAGATTTCCTTGCATTTTCTTCCATATATACAGCCACATATAATGCATTTGAAGTTAAATTTCATTCTTGTATCCTCCAAATAACATCAGTATTCTTTGCATTCACTTATATAATTTCTCTTTTGAGAAGCATCAACAATTTAAATGTCCTCCTTATATGACTTAATCTGACTTTTTTTAAATTAGTTTCTTTGTCATATCTAGAACTCTTTAGGTACCAGCAAAACATTGTAAAAAATGTCTGTGGTTTGAACTGAAACTACGGCTCTGTAAGCTATAATAGTTTTGGAGATAATTAACTGTAAATGAGCCTTAATAACTTTTAGGAAGATTGCAAACTGCAAATAACGTGATAGGCGCTTACCAGTGAGTACCACATGAATGATTGAATGTGGCATGCTATATGATCACATTCCAAGTACAATGAGTATCAATACATAAGTATATGTATGATAATTAACAGAAAAATTATTCTAAAATTTCATGGATACTAATTCAGTTCAAATATTGTAATAACATTGAATAGATACTTGATAAAAAACACGTTGAATGCTGATTCAGCATGTATAGAAATACAAGCAATAAAATGGTATCATTATAAATATATAAAAACACACAATTGAAATAGCTTATATTAATGGCAAGGAGTGTGTAAAAATATAATCATATCAAAGACCAGTAGGAATAGGAGTGAATCATAACAAATGGAGATGTAGGAGTCGCAGGTAGTTTTAGCAGAGTACCTCCGGATATACCCTGCTTAGGCTCCAAGCATTCCAGATATTTGTAAGTTATGACCCAAACCAAGTCCAGTGTTTCAGAGGAACAAGTATCCAACGCCTGTCTAGATGCAAGGTCTCTTCTTTAAGGCTTAAATGTATCCTGTGTGTGGATTCTATCATTATAAGGCTGAAGAAAGTGCTGAAATGTGGTACTTCCAGACCTGAACTGGAAGTGACATCATTCACTTGTCAAAAACATAAGTCAGGTTATAAAAAAATACAAATTTAAAATTCTTGGATTTGGTCCTCATTGAAACTTTATGAACTTACTAAGATGCTTTATCTAAGCTGAGGCCCATGGAAGAGGAGCTGCTGTGGTTGGGCATGCGCTGCAGCCCTCCATCGGCCATTTGAGTTGCTGCTTGCTGCCTACATTGTCTGCTGCTCGCTCCTACTGCTGGCTGCATGCTTAGCTGCCGGATCGGAGCTGACTTCCGATCGCAGTATTCGAGATCCGCGTACAGGTGCCCCAAACTGCCTCCAGCCTTAGGGCCTGACCAAGTGACAGATTAATGTCCATATGGGATTTGATACAGCACTAAAGATTAGAAGGGAGACCTTACACTTTTTTTTATATTTAAATAGAGTGCTTCCAGATATGTGCTGGAAACATGCTGGAATGCCAGTGAGAGTTGCCTCAAACTTACAACCTATTACATTCGTCAAGTTCACATTCCAACTCGCTGAAAATTCAAAGCTGCTTCCACCAAGTTTAATCTCGCAGAAACATTACGTTCTCGTCGTCCTCCCCCCACCCCCACCCCCACTAAATGTTTTATGTAGCACTCTAGTTTTAGTTATGTATTATACAATAGCCTAATTATGTTTAAAAAAAAAAAAGTGTTAAGAGACACTAGGGAAACTTTGAAGATTAAGTTCCAGATAATTAATGGTCATTAGCATATTATTTAACAGGTGAATAATTGTTATTTATACTAGTATCAACATCTATTCACATTTTGTACACATTTTCTTTCAATCATGCTTTTTATAATATCCTGCTCTTTGCAGAAATTCTAGTATCTTTCAAATGATTTCTCTTCCATCTGGCTTCCATGGTAACGTCCATGCTGCAGCCACCTCTGAGGATGCAACCAAAATACATCATCCTAGTTCTCAGATATATTACAATTTCTAAGCCTTTAATACTAATCTGATGACCTACCCTCTTTTTGATAATAACCTATGCTTATTTTTACTAACATGAGAAAAAGGTGTTATTATTTTAGAGCTACAGTATAATGTGCACATGTAGAGAGGGTTATTTAGAGATGAGGAACATGCAATAACATAGAGATGAGCGGGTTCGGTTTCTCTGAAACCGAACCCGCACGAACTTCATGTTTTTTTCACGGGTCCGAGCAGACTCGGATCCTCCCGCCTTGCTCGGTTAACCCGAGCGCGCCCGAACGTCATCATGACGCTGTTGGATTCTCGCGAGACTCGGATTCTATATAAGGAGCCGCGCGTCGCCGCCATTTTCACACGTGCATTGAGATTGATAGGGAGAGGACGTGGCTGGCGTCCTCTCCATTAGAAATTAGATTAGAAGAGAGAGAGAGATTGTGCAGAGTCAGACAGAGTTTACCACAGTGACCAGTGCAGTTGTTGTTAGTTAACTTTTATTTATTTTAATATATATCCGTTCTCTGCTATATCCGTTCTCTGCCTGAAAAAAAACGATACACAGCAGCAGCCAGTCACACAGTGTGACTCAGTCTGTGTGCACTCAGCTCAGCCCAGTGTGCTGCACATCAATGTATAAAAGGCAAAGCTTATAATAATTGTGGGGGAGACTGGGGAGCACTGCAGGTTGTTATAGCAGGAGCCCCCAGGAGTACATAATATTATATTAATTTAAAATTAAACAGTGCACACTTTTGCTGCAGGAGTGCCACTGCCAGTGTGACTAGTGGTGACCAGTGCCTGACCACCAGTATAGTAGTATATTCATTGTTGTATGTATTGTATACTATCTCTTTATCAACCAGTCTATATTAGCAGCAGACACAGTACAGTGCGGTAGTTCACGGCTGTGGCTACCTCTGTGTCGGCAGTCGGAACTCGGCAGGCAGTCCGTCCATCCATAATTGTATTACAATATATACCACCTAACCGTGGTATTTTTTTTTCTTTCTTTATACCGTCATAGTGTCATACTAGTTGTTACGAGTATACTACTATCTCTTTATCAACCAGTGTACAGTGCGGTAGTTCACGGCTGTGGCTACCTCTGTGTCGGCAGTCGGCAGGCAGTCCGTCCATCCATAATTGTATTATTATTATAATATATACCACCTAACCGTGGTTTTTTTTCCATTCTTTATACCGTCGTCATAGTGTCATACTAGTTGTTACGAGTATACTACTATCTCTTTATCAACCAGTGTACAGTGCGGTAGTTCACGGCTGTGGCTACCTCTGTGTCGGCAGTCGGCAGGCAGTCCGTCCATCCATAATTGTATTATTATTATAATATATACCACCTAACCGTGGTTTTTTTTCCATTCTTTATACCGTCGTCATAGTGTCATACTAGTTGTTACGAGTATACTACTATCTCTTTATCAACCAGTGTACAGTGCGGTAGTTCACGGCTGTGGCTACCTCTGTGTCGGCAGTCGGCAGGCAGTCCGTCCATCCATAATTGTATTATTATTATAATATATACCACCTAACCGTGGTTTTTTTTCCATTCTTTATACCGTCGTCATAGTGTCATACTAGTTGTTACGAGTATACTACTATCTCTTTATCAACCAGTGTACAGTGCGGTAGTTCACGGCTGTGGCTACCTCTGTGTCGGCAGTCGGCAGGCAGTCCGTCCATCCATAATTGTATTATTATTATAATATATACCACCTAACCGTGGTTTTTTTTCCATTCTTTATACCGTCGTCATAGTGTCATACTAGTTGTTACGAGTATACTACTATCTCTTTATCAACCAGTGTACAGTGCGGTAGTTCACGGCTGTGGCTACCTCTGTGTCGGCAGTCGGCAGGCAGTCCGTCCATCCATAATTGTATTATTATTATAATATATACCACCTAACCGTGGTTTTTTTTCCATTCTTTATACCGTCGTCATAGTGTCATACTAGTTGTTACGAGTATACTACTATCTCTTTATCAACCAGTGTACAGTGCGGTAGTTCACGGCTGTGGCTACCTCTGTGTCGGCAGTCGGCAGGCAGTCCGTCCATCCATAATTGTATTATTATTATAATATATACCACCTAACCGTGGTTTTTTTTCCATTCTTTATACCGTCGTCATAGTGTCATACTAGTTGTTACGAGTATACTACTATCTCTTTATCAACCAGTGTACAGTGCGGTAGTTCACGGCTGTGGCTACCTCTGTGTCGGCAGTCGGCAGGCAGTCCGTCCATCCATAATTGTATTATTATTATAATATATACCACCTAACCGTGGTTTTTTTTCCATTCTTTATACCGTCGTCATAGTGTCATACTAGTTGTTACGAGTATACTACTATCTCTTTATCAACCAGTGTACAGTGCGGTAGTTCACGGCTGTGGCTACCTCTGTGTCGGCAGTCGGCAGGCAGTCCGTCCATCCATAATTGTATTATTATTATAATATATACCACCTAACCGTGGTTTTTTTTCCATTCTTTATACCGTCGTCATAGTGTCATACTAGTTGTTACGAGTATACTACTATCTCTTTATCAACCAGTGTACAGTGCGGTAGTTCACGGCTGTGGCTACCTCTGTGTCGGCAGTCGGCAGGCAGTCCGTCCATCCATAATTGTATTATTATTATAATATATACCACCTAACCGTGGTTTTTTTTCCATTCTTTATACCGTCGTCATAGTGTCATACTAGTTGTTACGAGTATACTACTATCTCTTTATCAACCAGTGTACAGTGCGGTAGTTCACGGCTGTGGCTACCTCTGTGTCGGCAGTCGGCAGGCAGTCCGTCCATCCATAATTGTATTATTATTATAATATATACCACCTAACCGTGGTTTTTTTTCCATTCTTTATACCGTCGTCATAGTGTCATACTAGTTGTTACGAGTATACTACTATCTCTTTATCAACCAGTGTACAGTGCGGTAGTTCACGGCTGTGGCTACCTCTGTGTCGGCAGTCGGCAGGCAGTCCGTCCATCCATAATTGTATTATTATTATAATATATACCACCTAACCGTGGTTTTTTTTCCATTCTTTATACCGTCGTCATAGTGTCATACTAGTTGTTACGAGTATACTACTATCTCTTTATCAACCAGTGTACAGTGCGGTAGTTCACGGCTGTGGCTACCTCTGTGTCGGCAGTCGGCAGGCAGTCCGTCCATCCATAATTGTATTATTATTATAATATATACCACCTAACCGTGGTTTTTTTATACCACCTAACCGTGGCAGTCCGTCCATAATTGTATACTAGTAAACTATCCAATCCATCCATCTCCATTGTTTACCTGAGGTGCCTTTTAGTTCTGCCTATAAAATATGGAGAACAAAAAAGTTGAGGTTCCAAAATTAGGGAAAGATCAAGATCCATTTCCACCTCGTGCTGAAGCTGCTGCCACTAGTCATGGCCGAGACGATGAAATGCCAGCAACGTCGTCTGCCAAGGCCGATGCCCAATGTCATAGTACAGAGCATGTCAAATCCAAAACACCAAATATCAGAAAAAAAAGGACTCCAAAACCTAAAATAAAATTGTCGGAGGAGAAGCGTAAACTTGCCAATATGCCATTTACCACACGGAGTGGCAAGGAACGGCTGAGGCCCTGGCCTATGTTCATGGCTAGTGGTTCAGCTTCACATGAGGATGGAAGCACTCAGCCTCTCGCTAGAAAACTGAAAAGACTCAAGCTGGCAAAAGCACCGCAAAGAACTGTGCGTTCTTTGAAATCCCAAATCCACAAGGAGAGTCCAATTGTGTCGTTTGCGATGCCTGACCTTCCCAACACTGGACGTGAAGAGCATGCGCCTTCCACTATTTGCATGCCCCCTGCAAGTGCTGGAAGGAGCACCCGCAGTCCAGTTCCTGATAGTCAGATTGAAGATGTCAGTGTTGAAGTACACCAGGATGAGGAGGATATGGGTGTTGCTGGCGCTGGGGAGGAAATTGACCAGGAGGATTCTGATGGTGAGGTGGTTTGTTTAAGTCAGGCACCCGGGGAGACACCTGTTGTCCGTGGGAGGAATATGGCCGTTGACATGCCAGGTGAAAATACCAAAAAAATCAGCTCTTCGGTGTGGAGGTATTTCACCAGAAATGCGGACAACAGGTGTCAAGCCGTGTGTTCCCTTTGTCAAGCTGTAATAAGTAGGGGTAAGGACGTTAACCACCTCGGAACATCCTCCCTTATACGTCACCTGCAGCGCATTCATAATAAGTCAGTGACAAGTTCAAAAACTTTGGGTGACAGCGGAAGCAGTCCACTGACCAGTAAATCCCTTCCTCTTGTAACCAAGCTCACGCAAACCACCCCACCAACTCCCTCAGTGTCAATTTCCTCCTTCCCCAGGAATGCCAATAGTCCTGCAGGCCATGTCACTGGCAAGTCTGACGAGTCCTTTCCTGCCTGGGATTCCTCCGATGCATCCTTGCGTGTAACGCCTACTGCTGCTGGCGCTGCTGTTGTTGCCGCTGGGAGTCGATGGTCATCCCAGAGGGGAAGTCGTAAGCCCACTTGTACTACTTCCAGTAAGCAATTGACTGTTCAACAGTCCTTTGCGAGGAAGATGAAATATCACAGCAGTCATCCTACTGCAAAGCGGATAACTGAGTCCTTGACAACTATGTTGGTGTTAGACGTGCGTCCGGTATCCGCCGTTAGTTCACAGGGAACTAGACAATTTATTGAGGCAGTGTGCCCCCGTTACCAAATACCATCTAGGTTCCACTTCTCTAGGCAGGCGATACCGAGAATGTACACGGACGTCAGAAAAAGACTCACCAGTGTCCTAAAAAATGCAGTTGTACCCAATGTCCACTTAACCACGGACATGTGGACAAGTGGAGCAGGGCAGGGTCAGGACTATATGACTGTGACAGCCCACTGGGTAGATGTATGGACTCCCGCCGCAAGAACAGCAGCGGCGGCACCAGTAGCAGCATCTCGCAAACGCCAACTCTTTCCTAGGCAGGCTACGCTTTGTATCACCGCTTTCCAGAATACGCACACAGCTGAAAACCTCTTACGGCAACTGAGGAAGATCATCGCGGAATGGCTTACCCCAATTGGACTCTCCTGTGGATTTGTGGCATCGGACAACGCCAGCAATATTGTGTGTGCATTAAATATGGGCAAATTCCAGCACGTCCCATGTTTTGCACATACCTTGAATTTGGTGGTGCAGAATTTTTTAAAAAACGACAGGGGCGTGCAAGAGATGCTGTCGGTGGCCAGAAAAATTGCGGGACACTTTCGGCGTACAGGCACCACGTACAGAAGACTGGAGCACCACCAAAAACTACTGAACCTGCCCTGCCATCATCTGAAGCAAGAAGTGGTAACGAGGTGGAATTCAACCCTCTATATGCTTCAGAGGTTGGAGGAGCAGCAAAAGGCCATTCAAGCCTATACAATTGAGCACGATATAGGAGATGGAATGCACCTGTCTCAAGTGCAGTGGAGAATGATTTCAACGTTGTGCAAGGTTCTGATGCCCTTTGAACTTGCCACACGTGAAGTCAGTTCAGACACTGCCAGCCTGAGTCAGGTCATTCCCCTCATCAGGCTTTTGCAGAAGAAGCTGGAGGCATTGAAGAAGGAGCTAACACGGAGCGATTCCGCTAGGCATGTGGGACTTGTGGATGCAGCCCTTAATTCGCTTAACAAGGATTCACGGGTGGTCAATCTGTTGAAATCAGAGCACTACATTTTGGCCACCGTGCTCGATCCTAGATTTAAAGCCTACCTTGGATCTCTCTTTCCGGCAGACACAGGTCTGCTGGGGTTGAAAGACCTGCTGGTGACAAAATTGTCAAGTCAAGCGGAACGCGACCTGTCAACATCTCCTCCTTCACATTCTCCCGCAACTGGGGGTGCGAGGAAAAGGCTCAGAATTCCGAGCCCACCCGCTGGCGGTGATGCAGGGCAGTCTGGAGCGACTGCTGATGCTGACATCTGGTCCGGACTGAAGGACCTGACAACGATTACGGACATGTCGTCTACTGTCACTGCATATGATTCTCTCAACATTGATAGAATGGTGGAGGATTATATGAGTGACCGCATCCAAGTAGGCACGTCACACAGTCCGTACTTATACTGGCAGGAAAAAGAGGCAATTTGGAGGCCCTTGCACAAACTGGCTTTATTCTACCTAAGTTGCCCTCCCACAAGTGTGTACTCCGAAAGAGTGTTTAGTGCCGCCGCTCACCTTGTCAGCAATCGGCGTACGAGGTTACATCCAGAAAATGTGGAGAAGATGATGTTCATTAAAATGAATTATAATCAATTCCTCCGCGGAGACATTGACCAGCAGCAATTGCCTCCACAAAGTACACAGGGAGCTGAGATGGTGGATTCCAGTGGGGACGAATTGATAATCTGTGAGGAGGGGGATGTACACGGTGATATATCGGAGGGTGAAGATGAGGTGGACATCTTGCCTCTGTAGAGCCAGTTTGTGCAAGGAGAGATTAATTGCTTCTTTTTTGGGGGGGGTCCAAACCAACCCGTCATATCAGTCACAGTCGTGTGGCAGACCCTGTCACTGAAATGATGGGTTGGTTAAAGTGTGCATGTCCTGTTTTGTTTATACAACATAAGGGTGGGTGGGAGGGCCCAAGGATAATTCCACCTTGCACCTCTTTTTTCTTTTCTTTTTCTTTGCATCATGTGCTGATTGGGGAGGGTTTTTTGGAAGGGACATCCTGCGTGACACTGCAGTGCCACTCCTAGATGGGCCCGGTGTTTGTGTCGGCCACTAGGGTCGCTAATCTTACTCACACAGCTACCTCATTGCGCCTCTTTTTTTCTTTGCGTCATGTGCTGTTTGGGGAGGGTTTTTTGGAAGGGACATCCTGCGTGACACTGCAGTGCCACTCCTAGATGTGCCCGGTGTTTGTGTCGGCCACTAGGGTCGCTAATCTTACTCACACAGTCAGCTACCTCATTGCGCCTCTTTTTTTCTTTGCGTCATGTGCTGTTTGGGGAGGGTTTTTTGGAAGGGCCATCCTGCGTGACACTGCAGTGCCACTCCTAGATGGGCCCGGTGTTTGTGTCGGCCACTAGGGTCGCTAATCTTACTCACACAGCTACCTCATTGCGCCTCTTTTTTTCTTTGCGTCATGTGCTGTTTGGGGAGGGTTTTTTGGAAGGGCCATCCTGCGTGACACTGCAGTGCCACTCCTAGATGGGCCCGGTGTTTGTGTCGGCCACTAGGGTCGCTAATCTTACTCACACAGCTACCTCATTGCGCCTCTTTTTTTCTTTGCGTCATGTGCTGTTTGGGGAGGGTTTTTTGGAAGGGACATCCTGCGTGACACTGCAGTGCCACTCCTAGATGGGCCCGGTGTTTGTGTCGGCCACTAGGGTCGCTTATCTTACTCACACAGCGACCTCGGTGCAAATTTTAGGACTAAAAATAATATTGTGAGGTGTGATGTGTTCAGAATAGGCTGAAAATGAGTGTAAATTATGTTTTTTGAGGTTAATAATACTTTGGGATCAAAATTACCCCCAAATTCTATGATTTAAGCTGTTTTTTAGGGTTTTTTGAAAAAAACACCCGAATCCAAAACACACCCGAATCCGACAAAAATAATTCGGTGAGGTTTTGCCAAAACGCGTTCGAACCCAAAACACGGCCGCGGAACCGAACCCAAAACACAAAACCCGAAAAATTTCAGGCGCTCATCTCTACAACAGCATACAGTTCATATTGAATAGATGCACATTGGGAAAAAAACCATTACCACAGGCATATTTCCGGCACAAAACAGTAGACATTAACTATATATACTTATATACACAATAGCTCTAGTATATGGTACAGTATATAAAAGGCTGATAAATAGTAGGCCTGATTTTGGAGTACAGAAAAAAAGCAAGTAACTGTAGACCTGGACTGCAAGGGGTGCAAATAATTTTATTAATTTTGCTTGTAGGGTAAATACTGGCTGCTTTTGCATATAACCCACAAATACTGGGCAGCTTTATTTTTACACTGCAGAGTTGAGTTTGGACACACCACTCTCAAATCTATGGCCAGGTACACACATGGTTTGCCGTATCAGCATGACAAATTGTGCATATCGGCTAGTGTGCACACACTGTTACGTACCCCTGTGGGTCCTTCCAGTCGGCCATGCTGCATGGCCAACCGGAAGATATTGCATGAGACCCAGTGCTTTGTAATGAAGGAGAGAACAGTGATCTATCATTTCTTTATTACATCGGACTGGTGTGTACAGGCAATCGGGCATGGTCCAGGCCAAAGGGAAGTCAGTCAGACCATAGGCCCGATCACCTGTCGTACAAGTGTCTACCAAGCCTAAAGCTCTCTGAACATTTCAAATCTGCCCCACCTGCACGGCAACATGGTTTTGCCAAGGTGCAGGTACTTGCTTTGTTACTTTGTTACTTACTCTCACCTCAGAATTAGGCTCAGTATGTCTTACTAAAGTGAATATTATGCCTGAAATAACTGTTAACCACATGCGTCCATGATGATCTCTTCCAGCCTTCTTTAGTAGGTTTCCTTGTTAGAAGGGAGAAAATTAAGAGACATGCAGTGACTTGCAGACTTGTTCTTTAGAAATTCCCTGTGTGGGTAAGTAGGTTGCAAGTTGCTACACAGGACTGAACCAAGAAATGTCCCAACATCTCAACTGACAATAATATCAGCAATTTGGGCTGCATCAGATCCCATTAGGACATTGTCCTAAACATGTGAAAATCCTCTCAATTTGCCAAAAAATGAAATTAACACAGCTTTCAATTAATGCAGTAAACAGTGGAGTAAGTAGGTTGTTATTAGTGACTAAGGCCACCCTTCACATTGGATCCCGATTATCTGTAAACTGCAGTCATAGGACCCATTCTGCGCATGTGCAGAGTGGGACCTACATGTGGATCACAAATTAACAACAGTCTCTGCCTGATTGACAGACAGAGACATTCGGGGGGGGGAGGCAGCCGGCGTTTCTGGGAAATTGGGGCATGTCGCCCCTGTTTTCTGGGAGTGGCGAGACCAAGGTCTGCGTCTCAGATGCAGATTTCTTGGCCTCACAAGGCCCCACGCGATGGCTAGCCTGAGTAAGCTAAAGCTTACTCAGCTGGCAGTCTGTGATGAAGGACTGTCGACCTAATGCATGTTGACCATATGGTCTCAACCTATTGACTGTTGACCTATACATTGTCAGTCTTAATGCACACCAAAATCCCCCCCCCCCCCACACACACACACACAATAGTACCTTAATATTATTTCTATACTTCAACTTATTATACAAACCACTATATACACAATTTTAGGCACTTCCTCTTTTCTATCTATTCCTTTGTAACCTTCCTTTTTCATGAATTACCTTTCCTTTTAGAATCGCTCTATTATTTTTGTCATTATTTTAATTATTATTATTTTTCTCATTATGCTTTTTCATCATTTTTTTTTATTTTTGTAGCTTATCAATTGAATGATATTTAATTTTTAGTATTTATTATTCTTGTTTTTAAGTTTTATGTTTTAGTTTTCATTTTAAGTTTTCTTAGATTTTTTTTTTCTAAATCGCATATACAACAAGTGGTCCTCTTTATCTAAATATCAGCCTTATTTCCAATTGAAGCCACTATCACCTCACCCTCAGGTGCGCTTTGACTTTTACTTCTAATTTTTCCCTTATAAAATTTATAATGGGTCTGTTCACCCATAACTTTAACCCCCTACCCGCATATATAATATTACTTAGCACAACATTATTCCCCACACAAAATTAAACCTCCCCACCAGTAGTTACATAAGATGCATCTCCAACTAGTCCACACACAACATTATATTCCCTATACCAGTTCCCACATAACATTACACTTCACAGTCTCCACATTATATTAATATTCCTCCCCAAGACACTTTCTCTGTAGAATGCTGTGGAAAGCAGACTTCTCCAACTTTCTCAAGATTTTATTATGCAGTGAAATCTCTATGCATAACAGGGGATAGGTGGTGGAAGTTGGCACAAATGGAGTGAAGCCAGAAGAAGGAGAGAGGCAGGTGAAGAGGTAGAGCATTGGATCAGGTTGGCTCATAACAATGAAATTGCGGCCTGGCCCTGCTAACAATCAACTAAAAGTGACCTACTTTCATTATGATGTAAGGCACTACGTAAGAAGGAATATCCAAGAAATGACAAGTTCTCTGCTTTATTATATATATTTCAGCATTTAACATGGAGTTTATTTAGTAGTTGGTACTATAAAGAAGCAATGTGTTACCTATATCTACAATATATTTTTGTCTTAATTAGAATGTTAATGAACAGAAATTGTTATTACAGTGTATCCGGAAAGTATTCACAGCGCTTCACTTTTTCACATTTGCTATGTTACAGCCTTATTCTAAAATGGAATAAATTCCCTCAAAATTCTACACACAAGACCCCATAATGACAATGAAAAAAAATAAAAATTTTAAGATTTTTGCAAATTTATTAAAAATAAAAAATTAAGAAATCACATGATCATAAGTATTCACAGCCTTTGCCACGAAGCTCAAAATTGAGCTCAGGTACATCCTGTTTCCACTGATCATCCTTGAGATGTTCCTATAGTTTAATTGGAGTCCACCATGGTAAATTCAGTTGATTGGAAATGATTTGGAAAGGCACTCACGTGTCTATATAAGGTCCCACACTTGACAGTGCATGTCTGAGCACAAACCAAGCATGAAGTCAAAGGAATTGTCTGTAGACCTCCGAGACAGGATTGTCTCGAGGCACAAATCTGGGGAAGGGTACAGAAAAATATCTGCTGCTTTGAAGGTCCCAATAAGCACAGTGGTCTCCATCAACAATAAATGGAAAAGTTCGGAACCATCAGGACACTTCCTAGAACTGGCCGGCCATCTAAACTAAGCGATCGGGTAAGAAGGGCCCTAGTCAGGGAGTTGACCAAGAACCCGATGGTCACTCTGTCAGAGCTACAGCATTCCTCTGTAGAGAGAGGAGAACCTTCCAGAAGGACAACCATCTCTGCAGCAATCCACCAATCAGGCCTGTATGGTAGATTGGCCAGATGGAAGCCACTCCTTAGTAAAGAGCACATGGCAGCCCACCTGAAGGACTCTCAGACCATGAGAAACAAAATTCTCTGGGCTGATGAGACAAAGATTGATCTCTTTGGCGTGAATTCCAGGCATCATGTTTGGAGGAAACCAGGCACCACTCATCACCAGGCTAATGCAATCCCTACAGTGAAGCATGGTGGTAACAGTGGATGTTTTTCAGTGGCAGGAACTGGGAGACTAGTCAGGATAGAGGGAAAGATGAATGCAGCAATGTAGAGAGACATCCTGGATGAAAACCTGCTCCTAAGCGCTCTTGACCTCAGCCTAGGGTGACGGCTCATCTTTCACCAGGACAACGACCCTAAGCACATAGCCAAGATATCAAAGGCGTGGCTTCAGGACAATTCTGTGAATATCACCCAGCCAGAGCACAGACTTAAATCCGATTGAACACCTTTAGAGAGAATATGCAAATAGATTTAATCAAGGGAGCGCTGAAAACAAATTCATTTTATATCATAAATTTAATATGGTCCACATATAAAACATCAGTAAAATAAGAATTTACTTACCGATAATTCTATTTCTCATAGTCCGTAGTGGATGCTGGGACTCCGTCAGGACCATGGGGAATAGCGGGCTCCGCAGGAGACAGGGCACATCTAAATAAAGCTTTTAGGATCACATGGTGCGTACTGGCTCCTCCCCCTATGACCCTCCTCCAAGCCTCAGTTAGGTACTGTGCCCGGACGAGCGTACACAATAAGGAAGGATCTTGAATCCCGGGTAAGACTCATACCAGCCACACCAATCACACCGTACAACTTGTGATCTGAACCCAGTTAACAGTATGATAACAAAAAACGAAGTAGCCTCTGAAAAGATGGCTCACAACAATAGTAATAACCCGATCTTTGTAACAATAACTATGTACAAGTATTGCAGACAATCCGCACTTGGGATGGGCGCCCAGCATCCACTACGGACTATGAGAAATAGAATTATCGGTAAGTAAATTCTTATTTTCTCTAACGTCCTAGTGGATGCTGGGACTCCGTCAGGACCATGGGGATTATACCAAAGCTCCCAAACGGGCGGGAGAGTGCGGATGACTCTGCAGCACCGAATGAGAGAACTCCAGGTCCTCCTTAGCCAGAGTATCAAATTTGTAAAATTTTACAAACGTGTTCTCCCCTGACCACGTAGCTGCTCGGCAAAGTTGTAATGCCGAGACCCCTCGGGCAGCCGCCCAAGATGAGCCCACTTTCCTTGTGGAGTGGGCCTTTACAGATTTAGGCTGTGGCAGGCCTGCCACAGAATGTGCAAGTTGGATTGTGCTACAGATCCAACGTGCAATCGTCTGTTTAGACGCAGGAGCACCCATCTTGTTGGGTGCATACAATATAAACAACGAGTCAGATTTTCTGACTCCAGCTGTCCTTGAAATATATATTTTTAATGCTCTGACAACGTCCAGTAACTTGGAGTTCTCCAAGTCGCTAGTAGCCGCAGGCACCACAATAGGCTGGTTCAAGTGAAAAGCCGAAACCACCTTAGGGAGAAAATGAGGACGTGTCCGCAGTTCTGCCCTGTCCGAATGGAAAATCAGATATGGGCTTTTGTATGATAAAGCCGCCAACTCTGAAACTCTCCTGGCTGAAGCCAGGGCCAATAGCATGGTTACCTTCCATGTAAGGTATTTTAAATCTACCGATTTTAGAGGCTCAAACCAATGAGATTTGAGAAAATTCAAAACTACGTTCAAATCCCACGGTGCCACTGGAGGCACTATTGGGGGTTGTATATGTAGTACACCTTTGACAAAAGTTTGTACTTCAGGCACTGATGCCAATTCCTTCTGGAAGAAGATTGATAAGGCCGAAATTTGAACTTTAATGGACCCCAATTTTAGGCCCATAGACAATCCTGCTTGCAGGAAATGTAAGAATCGACCCAATTGAAATTCTTCCGTTGGAGCCTTCTTGGCCTCACACCACGCAACATATTTTCGCCAAATGCGGTGATAATGTTGTACAGTCACTTCCTTTCTAGCCTTAATCAAGGTAGGAATAACTTCCTCTGGAATGCCCTTTTCTTTTAGAATCCGGCGTTCAACCGCCATGCCGTCAAACGCAGACGCGGTAAGTCTTGGAACATACAAGGTCCCTGCTGAAGCAGATCCCTTCTTAGAGGTAGAGGCCATGGATCCTCCGTGAGCATCTCTTGAAGTTCCGGATACCAAGTTCTTCTTGGCCAGTCCGGAGCCACCAGTATTGTTCTTACTCCTCTTTTCCGTATAATTCTCAGTACCTTTGGTATGAGAGGCAGAGGAGGGAACACATACACTGACTGGTACACCCACGGTGTTACCAGAGCGTCCACAGCTATTGCCTGAGGGTCTCTTGACCTGGCGCAATATCTGTCCAATTTTTTGTTGAGGCGAGACGCCATCATGTCCACCTTTGGTCTTTCCCAACGGTTCACAATCATGTGGAAGACTTCTGGATGAAGTCCCCACTCTCCCGGGTGAAGGTCGTGTCTGCTGAGGAAGTCTGCTTCCCAGTTGTCCACTCCCGGGATGAACACTGCTGACAGTGCTATGACATGATTCTCCGCCCAGCGCAGAATCCTTGCAGCTTCTGTCATTGCTCTTCTGCTTCTCGTGCCGCCTTGTCGGTTTACGTGGGCGACTGCCGTGATGTTGTCCGACTGGATCAACACCGGCTGACCCTGAAGCAGCGATTTTGCCAGGCTTAGAGCATTGTAGATCGCTCTTAGCTCCAGTATATTTATGTGAAGGGACGTCTCCAGGTTTGACCACACGCCCTGGAAGTTTCTTCCCTGTGTGACTGCTCCCCAGCCTCGTAGGCTGGCATCCGTAGTCACCAGGACCCAGTCCTGTATGCCGAATCTGCGGCCCTCTAACAGATGGGCACTCTGCAACCACCACAGGAGAGACAACCTTGTTCTTGGTGACAGTGTTATCCGCTGATGCATGTGCAGATGCGATCCGGACCATTTGTCCAGCAGATCCCACTGAAATGTCCGTGCATGGAATCTGCCGAATGGAATCGCTTCGTAAGAAGCCACCATCTTTCCCAGGACTCTTGTGCATTGATGTACTGACACAGTTCCTGGTTTTAGGAGGTTCCTGACAAGTTCGGATAACTCCCTTGCTTTCTCCTCCGGGAGAAACACCTTTTTCTGAACCGTGTCCAGAATCATTCCCAGGAACAGCAGACGAGTTGTCGGGGTCAATTGAGATTTTGGAAGATTCAGAATCCACCCGTGTTGCTGAAGCACTACCTGGGTTAGTGCTACACCGACTTCCAGCTGTTCTCTGGACTTTGCCCTTATCAGGAGATCGTCCAAGTAAGGGATAATTAATACGCCTTTTCTTCGTAGAAGAACCATCATTTCGGTCATTACCTTGGTAAAGACCCGAGGGGCCGTGGACAAACCAAACGGCAGCGTTTGAAACTGATAATGACAGTCTTGTATCACGAACCTGAGATACCCTTGGTGTGAGGGGTAAATTGGGACATGCAGATAAGCATCTTTTATGTCCAGGGACACCATGAAGTCCCCTTCTTCCAGATTCGCTATCACTGCTCTGAGTGACTCCATCTTGAACTTGAATTTCTGTATGTACAGGTTCAAGGATTTCAGGTTTAGAATAGGTCTTACCGAACCGTCCGGCTTCGGTACCACAAATAGTGTGGAATAATACCCATTTCCCTGTTGTAGGAGGGGTACCTTGACTATCACCTGCTGAGAATACAGCTTGTGAATGGCTTCCAAAACCGACGTCCTTTCTGAGGGAGACGTTGGTAAAGCAGACTTTAGGAACCGGCGAGGGGGAGACCTTTCGAACTCCAACATGTAACCCTGAGATATTATCTGCAGGATCCACGGGTCCACTTGTGAGCGAGCCCACTGATTGCTGAAAATCTTGAGTCGACCCCCCACCGCTCCTGAGTCCGCTTGTAAAGCCCCAGCGTCATGCTGATGGCTTTGTAGAACCCGGGGCGGGCTTCTGGTCCTGGGCAGGGGCTGCTTGCTGCCCTCTCTTACCCTTTCCTCTGCCTCGCGGCAGATAAGACAGTCCTTTTGGTCGCTTGTTTTTATAGGAGCGAAAGGACTGCGGCTGAAAAGACGGTGTCTTTTTCTGTTGGGAGGGGGTCTGAGGTAAAAAAGTGGATTTGCCGGCAGTTGCCGTGGCCACCAGGTCCGAAAGACCGACCCCAAATAATTCCTCTCCTTTATATGGCAATACTTCCATATGCCTTTTGGAATCCGCATCACCTGACCACTGTCGCGTCCATAAACTTCTTCTGGCAGATATGGACATCGCGCTTACTCTTGATGCTAGAGTACAAATATCCCTCTGAGCATCTCGCATATAAAGAAAAGCATCCTTTAATTGCTCTAGAGTCAATAAAATACTGTCCCTATCCAGGGTATCAATATTTTCAGTCAGAGAATCCAACCACACTACCCCAGCACTGCACATCCAGGCTGAGGCTACTGCCGGTCGCAGTATAACACCAGTATGTGTGTATATACTCTTCAGTGTAGTTTCCAGCCTCCTATCTGCTGGATCCTTGAGGGCGGCCGTATCAGGAGACGGCAACGCCACTTGCTTTGATAAACGTGTGAGCGCCTTATCCACCCTAGGGGGTGTTTCCCAGCGCGCCCTAACCTCTGGTGGGAAAGGGTATAATGCCAATAACTTCTTGGAAATTAGCAGTTTTCTATCTGGGTTAACCCACGCTTCGTCACACATGTCATTCAATTCCTCTGATTCTGGAAAAGCTACAGGTAGTTTTTTCACCCCCCACATAATACCCCTTTTTGAGGTACCAGCAGTATCAGAGATCTGCAAAGCCTCCTTCATTGCCGTGATCATATAACGTGTGGCCCTATTGGAAAATACGTTTGTTTCTTCACCGTCGACACTAGATTC
Source organism: Pseudophryne corroboree (assembly GCF_028390025.1). Classification (NCBI taxonomy): domain Eukaryota; kingdom Metazoa; phylum Chordata; class Amphibia; order Anura; family Myobatrachidae; genus Pseudophryne; species Pseudophryne corroboree. Next base: position 379,194,735 of record NC_086444.1, on the reverse strand, counting down.
ATCTGTGTCGGTACCCGTGTCGACTGACTGAGGTAAGGGACGTTTTACAGCCCCTGACGGTGTCTGAGACGCCTGAGCCGGTACTAACTGGTTTTCCGGCCGTCTCATTTCGTCAACTGACTTTTGTAATGTGCTAACATTATCACGTAATTCCATAACTAAAGCCATCCATTCCGGTGTCGACTCCCTAGGGGGTGACATCACCATTACCGGCAATTGCTCTGCCTCCACACCAACATCGTCCTCATACATGTCGACACACACGTACCGACACACAGCAGCCACACAGGGAATGCTCTAATCGAAGACAGGACCCTCTTAGCCCTTTGGGGAGACAGAGGGAGAGTTTGCCAGCACACACCAAAAGCGCTATAAATGTATATAAACAACCCTAGAAGGTGTTGTTTTTGATATAAGCGCTTTTAATATATCAATATCGCCAAATTATGCCCCCCTTCTCTTTGTTACCCTGTTTCTGTAGTGCAGTGCAGGGGAGAGTCCTGGGAGCCTTCCTCACCAGCGGAGCTGAGCAGGAAAATGGCGCTGAGTGCTGAGGAGAATAAGCTCCGCCCCTTTTTCGGCGGGCTTTTCTCCCGGGTTTTAAGAAAACTGGCCTGGGTTAAATACATACATATAGCCTTAATGGCTATATGTGATGTATTTATTTTGCCACTAAAGGTATTTAATATTGCTGCCCAGGGCGCCCCCAGCAGCGCCCTGCACCCTCCGTGACTGAATCAGTGAGACGTGTAGCAACAATGGCGCACAGCTGCAGTGCTGTGCGCTACCTTCATGAAGACTGAGGAGTCTTCTGCCGCCTGCTTTCCGGACCTCCGTCTTCAGCGTCTGTAAGGGGGATCGGCGGCGCGGCTCCGGGACGAACCCCAGGAGGACCTGTGTTCCGACTCCCTCTGGAGCTAAGTGTCCAGTAGCCTAAGACTCCAATCCATCCTGCACGCAGGTGAGTTGGAAATCTCTCCCCTAAGTCCCTCGATGCAGTGATCCTGTTGCCAGCAGGATTCACTGAGATTTAAACCTAAAAAAACTTTTTCTAAGCAGCTCTTTAGGAGAGCCACCTAGATTGCACCCTTCTCGGACGGGCACAAAAACCTAACTGGGGCTTGGAGGAGGGTCATAGGGGGAGGAGCCAGTACGCACCATGTGATCCTAAAAGCTTTATTTAGATGTGCCCTGTCTCCTGCGGAGCCCGCTATTCCCCATGGTCCTGACGGAGTCCCAGCATCCACTAGGACGTTAGAGAAAAACAATTTAAAGGATAATATCCGGATATTTTAAAAAACAACAATATGCACTCAATGATCCATCTATGCCCTGAGCTCAGGTTGAATGAATGTCCAATTGTTTATTTATAATGATCCGTTCCAAACCCGCTTGATATTTTTAGTTAAATCTGGCTGTGTCACTTTTAAATGGTAATAGGTAGTAACAGTCTCTTTGCATTCAGTTACATTCACAAAATAACTTTGATATGTAGCAGAAGGGGGAGAGCGCTGTGTGATGATTGTCTTTCACAGCGGTATGCTACGACCCCTTAATCATCCCAGCCGCTGCCCGCCTCAGACAGAGATATACTCACAGCCGCCTCGGCTTTCTACGGGGTACGGACCGCCTTTCACTTGGTCACGCTTTAGCTTTGTCCCCAGTTGAATGTCTGGTGGGCACTTCAGTGCGGTAACAGGATATCATGGACGTCTCAGGGCACCGGGATCAGAATAGTAGAGCCCTTCTTACGCGTTTCTCCGCCTAAAGGGCCGGCGGTTTCGTTAGAGAAGTATACCTGCAGTCTGGCTAATCCCATTTTTAAAGGGCGGCGAGCCAATCAATACATGGATTAATCAAATTGCACTCAGCTGTTGTAGATATATACATGGACCTTCCTTAATATAACAGTTCATAAACAATACATAAATTTTATCAAATTAATCGTTTCTTTGGTGGTATGTTAAATGAGCATTATACTAAGAATAAATATTCTCTTTCTATTCAAGCAATAAGGTTGAATTACAAAGCCAAATTGCATTCATTGATTTAATCTAATTTATTAAAACTGACCAGGAGAAAAAACAAGGTACCTACAAAAGGGGTTTTATCTCAAAAGGAGCTCTCGTGGCTCAGAGGATTTTTCACATAAGTACAGAGCACCCGCAATTGCGGTTCAACTCCGTCAAGCAACCGACTTTATATATTGATATATACAATAAACAACAGGGTTAAATTACAAAACCAAATTGTATTCATTTAATTTATTAAAACTGACCAGGTAAGAAACAAGACACCTTTAGAGAGATCTGAAAATGGCTATGCACCGACGCTTCCCATCCAACCTGATGGAGCTTGAGAGGTGCTGCAAAGAGGAATGGACGAAACTGGCCAAAGATAGGTGTGCCAAGCTTGTGGCATTATATTCATAAACACTTGAGGCTGTAATTGCTGCCAAAGGTGCATCAAAGTATTGAGCAAACTCTGGGAATACTTACAGTATGTACATGTGATTGCTTCATTTTTTATTTTTAATAAATTTGCAAAAATCTAAAAAAAACTTTTTTCACATTGTCATTATGGGGTATTGTGTGTAGAATTTTGAGGAAAAAAATTAATTTATTCCATTTTGGAATAAGGCTATAACATAACAAAATGTGTAAAAACTGAAACGCTGTGAATACTTTCCGGATGCACTGTATATAGTTGTAAAACTAGACTAGGCTAATTCATTATTTAATGCATAAGAGAAATGATATCAAAAAAAGTTGTGCATCAAAGCCTTTAGGACTAACAGGTATATGTACTAAAACTCCACTTAGCATGGAGATAAAGCTGCTCCTACTACCACTGCGAAGCAAGATCTGGCTACAGCGATTGTTACTAGTAATAGACCTGCCAAGGAGAGTGAAAGTTAAGTCACCCCCTCGACGGTGTCAGGCAGCAGAGCAGAGATAGAGGAGTGACTGTGACTCACCGATCTCCATCTCCATAGAGCTGCAGCAGTGAGATTTTTTTTTTTTAAACCTTTATTGACAACCGGCCAAGTAACAGAGCTCACTTCCTGCTTCTACAGTGTGGAGAGGCAGATACCTGCAGCTGGAAATGGCGATACCAGCGCTTGGAGAAGACACCTGACGGTAAGTTACCTCTACTCTTAGTAACACTTTAGACACTTAACGCTACCATAGGTGCCTATGGCAGCACTAGTGACCCAGGTGCAGCGACAATATTGTAGCCTGTTAATAGCGCTAGCAGGCTGGAGGCAGAGCAAATCCCTTTAGTATATATCAAGAAGCAATATGTACAGGTCTTTTATCTGCCTTTTTCATTTAGCCCCCTCTATCTCCCGGTAGTACATAGAACGGGTGTAGTATGTTATGCCGGCGGCCGGGCTCCCGGTGACCAGCATACCGGCGCCGGGAGCCCAACCGCCGGCATACCGACAGCGTGGCGAGCGCAAATGAGCCCCTTGCGGGCTCGCTGCGCTCACCACGCTGCAGGCACGGTGGCTCTCTACGCGCGCCACGCTATTTTATTCTCCCTCCAGGGGGGTCGTGGACCCCCACGAGGGAGAAAAAGTGTCGGTATATCAGCTGTCAGGATTCCAGCGCCGGTATACTGTGCGCTGGGATCCCGACAGTCGGCATGCTGAAGACCACCCCATAGAACCCTTATTTTGAGCATTGAATAGAATTCACTAAACAATTTTCTATGCTGTACAGTTATAGCAGCGCATGTGCAGTAGCACAGTTGGGGTGGCAAAGGAGGATGTAATATGAAAGTAATCCTGCTAATTCATAATAAGTTCCAGCCACTTCCCCCAGTTCTCTTTAGGCTCATCCCCCATTGTTTCTGCAGCTCCAGCCTCCTTCGGTCTCACCAGTCAGCCCCCTACTTTCATTCAAGCCATGTACACTTCTATCTCACTTGCCAAGCCCCTTCTGTCTCACCTGCCAAGCCCCTTCTGTCTCTCTAGCTGGCATACTAGCAGTACCCAGTATCTCCATTAATTCATTTGGTTGTCAAGGTTTTGGCTTTGCAACTGTTTTGCTTGCTTCCTCAAACAGTTTTTTAGTTCTCCACTCTAGAAACCTTCAAAAAGGACTCAGGGCTCACAGTACCTGTTTGCTCAAACATTTCCTTTATGTCACTTTATTGCTAAAAAAAAAAAAAGTTTATTTTAAATCCTTCTTTTTTTTAAATGCAAATCTAAAGTACTGAGTGCTTTTGGGAGAAAAGTGCCATAGAAATAACAGTATTATTATTAATAGTAGTAATTGTAGTAGTATGTAGATGGGATCCGGTCTGAAGATCGACAGTGTCTAGGTCGACAATGTTTAGGTCAACCACTATAGGTCGACAGTCACTAGGTCGACATGGATGGAAAGTCGACAGTGTTTTTAGGTCGACATGTGCTAGGTCGACAGGTCTAAAGGTCGACATGAGTTTTTCAAATATTTTTTTTTGGGGGGGGGATTTTTCATACTTAACGATCCACGTGGACTACTATTGGAATGGTAAAGTGTGCCGAGCGAAGCGGTAGCGGAGCGAAGGCACCATGCCCGAAGCATGGCGAGCGAAGCGAGCCATGCGAGGGGACGCGGTGCACTAATTTGGGATCCCGGTCACTTTACGAAGAAAACGACACCAAAAAAAAAAAAATCCTCATGTCGACCTTTAGACCTGTCGACCTAGCACATGTCGACCTAGAAACCCTGTCGACCTTCCATCCATGTCGACCTAGTGACTGTCGACCTATAGTGGTCGACCTAAACATTGTCGACCTAGATACTGTCGATAAAACGAACCACACCCATGTAGATATGGTCACATGTAGCCCTTACTTCTCCTTTGAGTGGCTGAATGGAGGGAGGGGCTGGCAAGTGTTGGACGAATGTAGTAAGAGCACATTCAGCAAACATGTATTAGACAAACTATCTGTCATGAAGCTGATAACTAGTAGCAATTTGAGTCCTGGAACAAAATACACAATGATGATGACAATTGGCAGCCACTTCTGATCGACTGGCTGCATCTTGATCTCTGTATGTATTTTTGATGCAATATGAATCCGGCTCTACTCTAGACCCTACAGTATATCTGTGGAATAGAGAACAGCAGGTAACTCATTAACTGAAATCTGGCTCTGTAGCTGCTGACACTTTTCTGATTTATTTCTGTGAATAATGTTATATTTTATAAGAAATGTGCAAATTCTGCACAAATGGTGTTGAATTCATTTAATTGTGGCTTCTTTGTGGCCCGTAAATGGTTGCATCTGGTAAATTTAAGTTCTTATCTAAGTGCATGATTACAAAGAAGTTTATGAAAATATCACTAGCAAAGTCTTGGATTTAGGGGGTTATTAAGAGTTGATAGCAAACCACAAACGTTAGCAATTGGGCAAAACCATGTTGAACAGATGTAACATGTGCAGAGAGATTTAGATTTGGGTGGGTTATATTGTTTATGTGCATGGTAAATACTGGCTGCTTTATCTGCCCCACTTGCAGTGAAACATATTTTTTCCCAATTGCTAACTTTTATGGTTCGCGAACAACTCTGATTAACCCTTAATGAGGTATTATAAAGCCACAAGCAAATTGCCATGTTAGCATGCAAGGTTCTAAAAGCATGTTCCACTCTGAGGTTCAGAGTGGAGAACAATTTAACTGAAACATTTGAATTAGAGTAAGAGTGGAACCTGTTCTTTAAGGCAAGATAATTTAATTACATTAGTTGCAAATGCAATAGATTCATAGGCAAAGAATATCTTTGTTTTCTATTCCACAAAAACAATATACAAGTCCTAGTAGATGATGTGGATGGTCAGATGAAGCACTTACTGTATCTAGACTGTCTCTCATGTATCTCAGGGCAATATGGACAGTGTAATGGCTAGTATTACTGCCTCACAGCACTAGGGTCATGGGTTCAATTCCCACCATGGCCTGTGTGGAATTTGTATTTTCTCCACGGGCTTGCATGGGTTTCCTCCAGGTACTCCAGTTTCCACCCACAATCCAAACATATACTCGTAGGTTAATTGGCTCCCTTAAAAATGTGTGTGCGTGTACATCTGTTTAGGGCAGACTAGATGGGCCAAGTGGTTTTTATCTGCCATCAAATTCTAAGCCAAAAGTTCAAGTTCTGCATGGGGGTAAATGCATGTGAATGAAACAGTTGCTCCTAGGAACCATTTAATAGAACAGCTGAAGAATCTATGAAGCAATTAAGGGTAATCCTCTGGTTTCAAACACATCTAAAACTCATGGTATGTCACTGCCACTAATAGTTTCTTATCCAGAGGTTAAAATTCTGTAGAGCAGTTTGGCTGGAAGATGATAGACAAATAAGAGATACACAATGTACAGAAACAGTAATTACGCAGAAGCTGAAACTCTCCAGACATCTAGTTAATGAAAGGATTGTTTTTAAGACATGGGAGTCTAGACTAAAATAACAGATATTAATGGTCAGGGGCAGGCAGTAATCCAGAGAGTAGTCACATTCACAGTGCAAGGTCAGAAAAAACAGTTCAGATAGTAATTCAGTGTTAGAATTAACATAACTACCAGGGAATGCCAAGGAATGATCGCCAAGAAAGGAATGAAAAGCTCAACAGACTATGATTTAATTTCCTTTTAATCATCTGTCCAGCTAGAATCTAGCCAAAGTGATAGAAATCTACTAGATAGATAGATAGATAGATAGATAGATAGATAGATAGATAGATAGATAGATAGATAGATAGATAGATAGAATTCACAACAACCACATTTATACTGTGCCCAATGGAAATACTATCTGCTTCAGTACACCCTCACTGCTCACCCAAGCAAATAATGACTACCTGCAATGCAGCACTTTGTGCTGTTTACAAATATATCTCAGCAATTAAAAAATTAGTTGAACAATAATAAGCATGCGTGTAGTCACTTCACAAATTATCTGGTAATTACTGAAAGCTTTAATGCCATTTTAAGCTGATCCACTGTTACAATATTTAAATTGCCATATGTACACTGATCACAATCTATTATTGGAACCAAAGTGACAGCACAATGACAAGTAACTTAGCAGGACATTGCTTATATGTCTAGGAGACAAATTAACACAAAAAAATGTAAAATACCCCGGAGTATATAATATTCAAAACCAACTGGAATCATAGCTGCTTCTAACTGTTAATGCATTTTTTTTTGTTAATAGTCTTCAATCTAATTTTTTATTTTGTTTGTCCATCTCTAAATTGATGTCATTGGGCCAGATTCTGATTTGGAAGTAAACAAAAAACAAAAAGCAGTAACTGTGCACCTGGGCAAAATCATGTTGGGCAAGATGTAACATGTGCAGAGAGATGTTGATTTGGTGGGGTGTGTCCAAACTGAAATCTAAATTGCAGTGTCAAAATAAAGCTAACATTTGTGGGATACATGCAAAAGCAGCCAGTGTTTACTCTGCACAGAAAACTATAAATGTATTTGTTCCCCTTGCATTGCAACATGTTTTGTTGCAGATACAAAGTTACTTGCTTTTTTTGCTTTACTTCCAAATCAGAATCAGGCCCATTGTGAGATATTTTTTTAATGCACTGGCATAGTAGGCACAGATTATGCGAAAGAGACAGTATATGAATATTGGGCAAAATCAGTTACCTCTGAGTTTAAACTCTGCATCCAAACCTTTGACCAATAACTTCAAAACATCTGTCTAGCACTGAGGCCATAGGTTTGATTCCCACCATGGCCCCAACAGTGTGGAGTTTGTACATTCTCCCCATGCTTGCATGGGTATCCTCCGGGTACTCCGGTTTATTCCCACAATCCAAAATTATACTGGTAGGTTAATTGGCTCCCACCAAAAATTAACTAAAGCATGTAAGTGTGTGTATGTACATGGACAGACTAGATGGGCCAAGTGGTTCTTATCTGTTGTCAAATTCTATGTTCTGTGTTACTATGTTTTTAAACAGCTGCAATTATTAATCCTAATATGAAGGTAGAAGGAAAGGGTGCACATTAGACTTTGATGCATTCTATATATACTTCCACTTAACGAGTAAGGGCAAAAATTACAGTATATAACCCTACTTGTACATAATATATTAATGGAAAAATATCATATGTGCAATAGAGAATTGTGTTTTGAGAGTAATATTAATAAATCCATAAAAACTACATTTGGATTTTGATATTTTAGAAAATCAATGAAAATCTGCTTTCCTGCATTAGTCAAACCAGAACTGACAAATAAGTAATGCAAATAGATGGTCGCAGCTTGATATAATGTAGCCTTGACCCTACTGAATAAGTCAGGCTAGTATTCAGGGTCAAAGCCAGACCTTTGTGGGCCCCATAGTAACATTTGTGGACCCTGTCCAATTCTTCTAGAGAAACATGTCTCTACAGCAGTTGTGAATTTTATTATTATTATTATTATTATTATTATTATTATTATTTTTAACTTTTATTTATATGTTGCCACAAGGGATCTGCAATGGCCAATTACAAAGTACTTAAATAATCAAAACAAGAAAACAATGACAAACTTACAGTTCAAGACAACATAGGACAAATACAGGCTATATTAACATACAGTAGCTGCATAAGCAGATGGCACTGACATAAGTATCAGGGTGGCGAAAACCAACAGATTTGGTGCTGAGAAGGGAGTATAGAGTAGAAGATAGTTTAAGAGAAGGAAAACCAAATGAGGGATGAGGGCCCTGCTCGTGAGAGCCTACATTCTAAAAGGGAGGGCAGACAGACAAGGGTGACACAGAAGGGATAGACAGCGTGGGACAGAGGGTTTAGGATGAGAGTTTGCTGGGTTTGGTGAAATAGTGGGTCTTGAGAGTCCGTTTGAAGTTTTGTACAGAGGTGCAGAGTCTGAAGCGAGAGGTACAGAATTTCATAGTAAGGGAGCATCATGTGCAAAATCTTGGAGATAGAAAAGGGAGCAGGTAATCAGTTGGTAGGATAGGCGGCATACATTAGCAGAGCAAAGAGGATGGGTGAGGGTGTAAAATGAGATAAGGACAAAGATGTAAATGGGAGAGGAGTGGAAGAGGGCTTTGTAAGTGAGTGTGAGAAGTTTGAATTGGATTTAGAAGGGGAGGGAAGCCAGTCAAGGGCTTGTAAGATAGGGGAGGTGGACATAGTACGTTTGGTGAGAAAGATGAGCAAGGCAGCAGCATTAAAGATAGATTGGAGTGGAGAGAGGTGTTTGTCAGGGATACCAGATAGGAAAAGAATACAGTAGTCCAGTCTGGAGATGACCAGTGAGTGGATAAAGGTCTTAGTGGCATCCCTTGTGAGAAAGATGAAAACAGCAGGTTTTTGAGAGGTACTAAATGTGTGGTTTGAAGGAGAGGGAGGAGTCAAGGATTACTTCAAGATAGTGCACTTGGGGGATAGAGGAGATAGTCATGCCATCAATAGATAATGAAATTGTGGGAGGTGAGGTTGTGCGGGAGGGTGGGAAAATTATCAGCTTAGTCCATACTTGCCTACTCTCCCTCATTCTGCAGGAGACTCCCTGAAAAAGAAACAATCTCCCTCACTCCCTGAATAGTCCAGCAATCTCCCTGATTGCACCTTATCCCCATTATGCAGCTGTTACATTCTTGGGGGGGAAAAATAAATCATAGATATATACATTCAAATGGACTCATCAAAGCCATTCACCTGCATTGGTTATAAGGCACAATGATCTATATCACTACATGCATTTTAAATAAGGTTTGTTGTGGCCACTTACAATATATGGAACCTCATGTAAAACACAATACATTAACAAATCCTGCAAAATATCAGTGTCTTTTCTTCAACAAGTAAATCTTACTAACTTTGGGGCTCATATTTGGATGTACAGTAAGTCATGTTTATGACATGCCTCTCAGATGTGGCAGTCCACGTCCACGCTGCTAGGTGTTACTTTCACAATCTCCCTGAAATGCTTTTTCAAAAGTAGGCAAGTATGGCTTAGTCATAGATAAGTTAAGTTTAAGAAAGCGTTGTGACATCCAAAAAGAGACAGCAGAGAGACAGTTGGAGATACGAGTAAGGAGTGGAGGGGAGTGGTCAAGGGAGGAAAGGTGGATTTGAGTATCATCAGCATAGAGATAATATTGTAAGTCTAAAGAGCTAATGAGCTCACCTAAAGAGGACATATAGAGAGAAAAAAGGAGAGGACAAAGAACAGAACCTTGGGGGACACCTACAGTTAGTGGAAGTGGGGGTAGAGTCATGAGAGGAGACAGAGAAGGAACAGTCAGAGGTAAAAGGATAGCCAGGAGAGGGCAGTATCATGCACACCAAGTGAGTGAAGGATTTGCAGAAGGAGAGGGTGGTTTACAGTGTCAAAAGCAGCAGAGAGGTCAAAGAGAATACGCAGAGAGTAGTGGCCCTTGGATTTAGCAGAAAGAAGGTTATTGTAGACTTTCATGAGGGCCGCTTCAGTGGAGTTGAGAGGATGAAAGCCAGACTGGAATGGGTCAAGCAGAGAGTGGGAGGAAAAAAGACAGTAAGGCATTTGTAGACAATGCACTAAAGGAGTTTGGAGGCAAAAGGGAGGAGAGAGATGGGTGAGTAGTTGGAGAGAGTGTGTGGATCAAAGGTAGATTTTTTAAGACTAGTAAAGACTTAAATGCTTAAAGACAGAAGGGACAGTGCCTGATGAAAGGGAGAGATAGAGTAGGTGGGCAAGATGGGAACAGGTAGGAAAGAGGTAGCGGGGGAGGTGAGAGGGGATAGGGTCAAGTGGAGGGGGGAGGAATGAATGACGCCATGACTTCCTCACCAGATAAATGGGAAAAAGATGTCAGGGTTGGTAAGAGGGATGGGAACGTGTTGTAAGGGAAAGGAGGCAACTGGTTGCTGGAGGTGCAATGTGATGTCCTGACATGGAGTCAATTTTGGATTCAAACTAAGTGGCAAAGTCAAGAACATAGAGTGTGAGGAGAGGAGTTGAGGTGGAGAGAGGAGGACATCGCCAGGAGTTTGAAAACTGGGATGAGGTTCTTGAAGGAAGACTGTTTAGCAACGTAAAGAGCAGCACTGAAGGATGAAAGCAAAGTTTGAAATAGATAAAGTCTGCCTTAGAACGTGATTTTGTTGTCGCTTGGCAGTATGTTAGCATTTTTGCAGATATCTGGTGCATTTGGTGTGCCAGGGTTGAGGTGTTGATCTGTGAGAGTGAATAGTGGTCGGTAGAGCGGCAGAGTCAAGAGCAGAAGTAAAGGATGCATTGCATAGGGAAGTGGCTTGTTCAGGGCATGAAAGAGAGAGAATAGGAGAGAGAAGTGAGTCAACAGGCAGGATAGGAAAGTTGTGTTGATGGCCTGAATGTTACGCTTAGTGATGGTAGCCTTAGGATGTAGCGATGTAGAAGCAGAGAGAGATAAGTTAAAAGAGAGCAGATGGTGGTCAGAGAGGGGAAATGTGTAGTTGGAGAAATCAGAAATATCACAATGGTTAGTGAAGACCAGATCAATTGAGATCCCATTCACATGGGAGGTTGAGGAGGTTCATTGGGAGATTGCAAGCAAAGTAGTGAGGATAAGGAATTTCGAGCCAGGTGATTTTGTGGGGGTATCGATTGGGATGTTGAAATTGCCTAAGATAATGGAGGGAAAGTCAGAAGAGAGGAAGTTAGGAAGTCAAGAAGCAAAGTTGTCAAATGTAGAGAATGTAAAGGACGGTTCAGTGGGTATGAGTTGGTAGGAGCAGCTAGAGGGTAAAAGGAGGAGGAGAGAGAGTAGGAGATGTAGGAGACTAGGATAGAATGATAGAGGTGGGAGGAGGGGTAAAAATAACGAATTAGATAATTAGTGATGGGGAGGGTTATTGAAAACCTGAACATAGGGGGTCATTCCAAGTTGTTCGCTCGTTGACGATTTTCGCAACGGAGCGATTAAGGCAAAAATGCGCATGCGAATGGTACGCAGTGCACATGCGGTAAGTATTTTAGCACAAAACTTAGTAGATTTACTCACGTCCGAACAAAGAATTTTCATTGTTGAGGTGATTGACAGTAAGTGGGTGTTTCTGGGCGGAAACTGGACGTTTTCAGGGAGTGTGCGGAAAAACGCAGCGTGTCAGGAAAAAACGCGGGAGTGTCTGGAGAAACGGGGGAGTGGCTGGCCGAACGCTGGGTGTGTTTGTGACGTCAAACCAGGAACGAAACGGGCTGAGCTGATCACAGTGTAGGAGTAAGTCTCGAGCTACTCAGAAACTGCTAAGAAATTTCTATTCGCAATTCTGCTAATCTTTCGTTTGCAATTCTGCTAAGCTAAGATACACTCCCAGAAGGCGGCGGCTTAGCGTGTGCAATGCTGCTAAAAGCAGCTAGCGAGCGAACAACTCGGAATCACCCCCATATAGTATGGATGAGGTAAAATAGTTGAGAAAAAAAATGGAAATAGGAGTGAAAATTTCAAATAGGGAAGCCATAACAACTTTCACCAACTGTCACCTCAAACTGACTCACTGGCAGCTGGTATGGATCGCTTATCTGAATTTTGAACTGAGCTGCAGCCCCACCTCTGGAGCCGCCCCTGCTCCCAGTGCCCCCTAAGCTGCAGCATGATTGACATGCAGCCATTTGGGAGTTAGGATGGGATGAGCTGTGCCATGTTCCCAAAAACTGGGATGTGTTGGCCCTGTTTTCTGGGTGTGCTGAGGCCAGCATCTGCTTTTCCCGATACAGATTTGCTCATACCTCCCATCATCTGGAGCAATGCTTAACTCTCTTGCATGTGGCTTATGAAAAAGGGGGCATGGCTTCATGGGAGTGCGGCGATCGCGAGCCATGTCCCCGTTTTCGTCACTGAAGGGGCATGCCCAGCGCTCTGTGAGCTGCTGGCATGTCCCCAGTCATTCTGTGTCCAGTGAATAGACCTGTCTATTCACCACTGCTCTGGAGGGCAGTAAGTGACAGGAGCCTCCCAACTACTCCCCCCCACCGCGGGACACTGCGAACCGCTGGTGGGACAGTGGGACAGTCCGGAAAAAAAATTGGACTGTCCCACAAAAATCTGGACAGTTGGGAGGTATGATTTACTGGTCCCGGAGGCCTGATCAGCCTGACCATATTGAGCTACCTGAGGAGTACTCAGATGGCTGATTTTCACATAGATGATCTGACGCAGCAGCCGATCACAGAAGCCGGTTGGAGGCATCTATTTACACAAGATGCCTCCTGCAGCGTTACCATAATTTAGCAGTAGCAGCTGCTATTAGAGCGTATAACTTGAATCAAGCTCTGTCTTAATATCCAAAATACTGAACCGTACAAAGACTATCACTCCAAGAATTTTAAACTCTGCCTCCTAATACTTAGTTTTAGCATCTTTCATCAAAAGTGTCATCCATCCACAGTCGCAGTGCTTTTTATACAATACAGATAGAGGATTTGCAAAATATGCAGTGATAAACAATGTGTGGACAAATGAAAGCAGCATAATCACATTTTCAACATTTTTCACATGTCTAAAGATGACAAGAGAATCGTCGTCTTATTAACATAACTTAGAAATACCACATACTGCTATGTTCAAAACAAGACAAATCTGTTGGCAAAAAGGAATATGAATTCTTTCCTATCTCCATTCTATTGACTTCAAAACAACATGAAATGAAGGCATTATATTTCATAATGAATAAAATAACTGTCACGATTGTGGTTTACTAGACATATTCAAGTAAAAATATGCAGAGAAAAAAGACCTTTATTAATGGCTGACAATGGTAGTATACCTAAGATGTCCATCCATAAGTTTATATTCAGCATCTTCTGTTAATTCCATTAAATGTGCCATACATTCAATGAGAAGCCAAATATATAACACGTTTCTTCAACTGAAATGGGCAAAAATTTAAATTATTTTTAAAATAATCACAAAAAAATCACAATATTCTTTATGCACTGTAAATATCAGCTTCAGTGATGAATTCACAATCAGAATCAGAAGTGGCAAGTAAGTGCGGAGTATCATCACCATCAACATGTATTTACCCCAGCTCTAAAACACCCATGTACTGTATTTTCCTATCCACGCAGTTGTGCTTCTGTCAGGAGCACCAAGTCACACCATTTCAGTCATATACAGGAACAATTGTCAGATGCAAGCAAATCGGCATCATAAATATAATATGCCTATGTGAATGGATGTCAGGACTCTGATATGTAGATAGCTCTAGCTATCCACCAGTCGGCATGCTGACAGCCATTCACTGTGTGGTGCAGGCTGGGGGGCAGGCACAAAATACTGTCCTGCTGTAATTGTGTGATAACCACCCACTCCTATTGGAAGGCCCCTAGAATTGTGGAGCCCTGGGCATCTGTCCAGTATGCCTACATGTTATGATGGCCCTGCTTGGTTGGCATTTGTCAACAACTGATTTACAGTATTACACTTATTACATTTTGCCAGACATAGGGGGAGATGTACTAAGCCTTGGAGAGTGAATTAGTGGAGAGAAGTAAAGTACCCTCCAATCAGCTACTACCTGCAATGTTACAGGCTGTGTTTGAAAAATGACAGCTAGAAGCTGATTGGCTGATAGTTTATCTCTCTCCACTTTATCACACTCCAAATACTTAGTACATCTGTCTCATAATTAGGTATCACTGATAGCTAACATGAATTTTGTAGTACATTTTTACACCACAACATAGTAGAGAGGAGCAAATCTGTCATGATTGGCGTCACAGGTCGATTTGCAGTATTAGTACAATAGTATAATTATAAAACTAGTATTTTTGACCTGACATTTGTCAGGTTACAATCTTGTGTGACCCTGTGTGTCTCCAGGTCATGACCCTATCCCACCCCCTCCTCCCATGTGTCTAGAGCCTCACAGGGGGATATGTATAAAGAGGTGGTAAGTGTCAAATGCATTATAACCAGCGCTATTTGACACTTACAAGCACTCCCTGTATATATGAAAACATATATTGGTATCCGGATGGTAGGTCGACATGGATTTGATCGACAGTTGATAGGTCGACCACTATTGGTTGACATTGACAGGGTCGGCACAGGAAAAAGGTAGACACATTAAAATGGTCAACACGGGACATGCAGGCACATGAAAAGATCAACATGACTTTTTTGTTGTTGTTAATATTTTTAACTTTGATAATACTTTACATACAGTTGGACTATGATTGGGTAAGGCACCCTGCCCACAGCATGGCAAGTGAGGCAAACCATGAAATGGGATGTGGAGCACTAATTGGGGTTCCTGGTCATGTTATGCAAAAAACCACAACAAAAAAAGTTTAAAAATATCATGTTGACTTTTTTTATGTGTTGACCTGTCCCATATCGACCATTTTAATGTGTCAACCTTTTTCCTGTGCCGACCATGTCAGTGTCAACCAACAGTGGTCGACCTATTGACTGTCGACCAAATCCAGGTCGATCCATTGATCCGTAACCGGACATATCATAGCGAAAAATTACTTTTCTCTACGGTATCTGCATATAACGATTTCGCTGTCACCATACTATTATATGGTGACATAAAAACATTTAGATTAAAAAATGATAAGTGCACATTTACTTTATGGTTGCGAGATTTCGTGCATGCCCAGTGGAGCCGGTCAGGTTGTTAGACACATCTCATCAGCACTAGGCTACCCAACTCTGTGACGATCTTTGCCACTATGATACATCTCCTAGGTATCGTCTAGGTCAGGCATGTCAAACTCAAAATCCCAACTGCGCCAAATAATCAAGGTCTAAAGCTGCATACACACGGTGCAATGCAAGCTTTTGGCCGATACTGACTATATTGTGCCCTAAGGCATGTAGTCAGTATTGGCCCTGCCTGCACACACTATATTTTCTTGCGATGCCGATCCCGCAGGACCACGTATCGGCATTGTAAGCTTATACACAAAGTGCGATAGACACTATGTTTCTGTGTGATATTGATTATATAGTCCATATCGCACGGAAAATCACACTCTGTGTATGTGTCTTAAGTCTTTTGTGGGCCGCAGAAAGAGTCTAGGAGCTGTGATATGCCCCCTCATATATCATTGTGCAGCCCCTCTCCTCTATCTATTAATAATACCACATATCAGTGTGAACTGGGAGCTGTGATATTCCCCCTCATACTGTATATCAACTGTGCGGTCTCCTCTTACGTTAAACCTTGTGGGATGACTGGCACTGTTTTACTACCCTGACATCTGTGGGATAAGTACTCCTGTTTTCATGATGCTGCTTGAATGTGACTTAACCCGGTCTCCCATGTTTTTGATGCACTTTATTTGAAATGCATTGCACTTTTTCATTGCTATATGCAATAAATACCAAGTAATTTTTTCTATTCAAATTGGATGCTGCTGGCTATGTTTGTTCATATCGTAACCTGTATGAGCCTTGCACTCCGTCTGTTGAATGTAAATGTGTGCTGCTAGCCTCATATCATATACTGTGTATATATATATATATATATATATACATACACACACAGTATATATAACAATAATTCCAAAGCAATGATAACATCATGTACCTCCAAAACAGCAAACTGTGAAAACCAGCATATGAACATAAAATTTAGCATCTTATTTTATGTTCATACACTGATTTTCACAGTTTGCTTACAAATATCAGACTGATGCAGGATATTTTTCCATTCTGGGGAGAGGCGGGGAAATCACACACAGAGAGGAAGCAGGTTAACATACACAGTATGTGGACTTTGGAGGGAAGGTCTAACCTTTTTATTAGCTGTAGAAAATCTCTGTGGGTGAGACTCACACTCACAGTCTTCAGCGTTTGCATGGGCATTCTTTTTTCTCTCAGGGCGGCTTCCCTCCTCCCTCCTCACAGGAAACATGTGATCTGACATTATCTCTGAAGGCAGGGCGGGCCGTCTGTTGATATGGGCACCGGTGGGCAGTGCAGGTAGTGGTAAACCTGCCCAGAACCCAGCCTCATCTGTTCTTACAGCAGCCATGACAGGGTGCAGTGGGCAGTGTGGGCAGTGGTTAGACTGCCCAGAACACAGCCTCCTCTCCTCCTGCATCAGCCATGACTGAATGAGGTGGGTGGTGCAGACAAGTTGGGCGGACGAGGATGCAGTGTGGGGACAGATAGGGAGAGAAGGAAGCGGATTCAGTTAACACGGTCCAGTCTGTGTTAACCCTGCCCCAGATATCTGTGGCCAATAAGTATAATTATTATTCCAACTTCCGGTTCTTAGACCGGAAGTGATGCGCAGGATGTTACATCAACATCACATCTACCTCTTTCTCTGCCTCATGATTGGTCCCCACATTTAGACCACTCCCATCTTTGCCTTAAATAGACTGTTTTCCACCACTTCTTCACACAGTGAACAAGCCACCTTCCGGTGAAACGGCCGTCTGTGTTAAGTGGAGCTGAGCAGTGCACGGCTCAGCCCATTCACCTCCTGGTATCGTATAATATGAAATTCTGATCATTTAATTATTTAAGATTTGTTTAATCTGCTACTTACATATTTTTTTGTGAAACGTTCAATTTTGCACCCTTAAGCCCCCTATCTTGCTACTGTCGTTAGGACTTAAGATACCTATGTAATTTCACACTTATATTCATTAGGCACAGGTAACCCATTTCTCTCATCCTATGTCCACTGTCTGAGATATGCATTTGACAGTGGATAGTAGAAGACGGGCCCTGAACCTATACGTTTCCTAGATTCTATTTTCCAGTACTCTCTCATTTTTTGATGCCAGTCATACATCTATTCGGCAATGCAAAAGCAACAGAGAGACTGTGCATAATAATGAACAATAGAAGTACTTCTTCTGGTATATGCCAATAACCATACACCATTGCATTCACAATCTATGTGATATTACTACCATATCTCACTGGCTACGCCCAACCTCGTCTGATCTTGGAAGCTAAGCAGTGAACAGCCTGATTAGTACCTATATGGGAGACTGCTAGGGAATATCAGGTGCAGTAATAAATACCTCTGTGTTCATGTGAAAAGCAGAGGTGTTGGAGCAACCTTTGACCATTACCATTTTTCACACCTACATTTCCCTCTTCTTACTTAATTAGTTTTTCTGATTTATTATTTATTTGCAATAAGTATTCGTCCTCTCATCTATTGCACGTTATTATCATAAATTCCAAGGTAGCAGATTAACCTTTACCAGGATATATCACTTCTATAGGTAATTATTGCAAGACTACAATTGTAGTTTAATCGTACCATATCTACTGCCTATGATTTTTATGTTAAGGATTTCCCATTACCCTGTGATATTTAAATCTAATTTCTAATATTTTCGGCTCAGGTGTCACTGTCATCTTTATCAGTTATATTAATTGTAGATTGATTACTCTTAATTATTCTATGATTGAGAATTATTTCTTTTAATAAATAAAAAAACACAAGGGGAGAAAGGCTATAACAAGTTTATGGCCGTTTCCTAAAAGTGTCATAAAAAATGTATATATATGTGTGTTGCTCTTGTGTACCATAATTTAATTAGATTCCTATTAAAAGTTAAGTTTTAGTTTTTTCAAGCGTGCCCCAACAAAGAGTCTCTCTTTTCCTTTGCAACCCATAATGACCCCTGCCAGCGGGCCGCAAAAGGATGCGGTAGGGCCTGCGAGTTTGACACCCCTGTTCTAGTTGATTTGGGTGATTTGGGAAATGGGGATGGATGCCAGCTCCAAACACTGACACTGGCATCATCGCTCATGTTTCCATCTTTGCCCCACCCAACACCCTTCTGTCTCTCTCATCACTGTCACTCCTCTTCCCCTTTTCTGTATTGGTCTCTCTCTTTCATCACTCTCCCATTGCCTCTCCCTTTTACCCCCCCCCCTCCCCTTATTCACCTCTGTCCTTCTCTCCTCACTTTCTCTTTCATCTCTGCCCCCTCCCTTTCGTTTTCATCTCTATCTTCCTCTTCTCTTTCTCCAAGTCAGCTCTGTCCACCTCTTCCCTCCCCATCTCCATCATCTGATGGAGAGAAATGGAGATG
Source organism: Pseudophryne corroboree (assembly GCF_028390025.1). Classification (NCBI taxonomy): domain Eukaryota; kingdom Metazoa; phylum Chordata; class Amphibia; order Anura; family Myobatrachidae; genus Pseudophryne; species Pseudophryne corroboree. The sequence continues at coordinate 379,175,718 of NC_086444.1, read as the reverse complement.
GCGGAATAGTGTGCCTTTTGGAGGTCTTGAAGGTGTCTCAAGCTGGGAGCAGTGAGTGGGCAGGGAGCCAGTTCCAGGGACTGACAGCACTGACTTGGAGAGAAATTAGGCTGTGCCTTTTGTCTAGAAGGCAGCCAGTAAGAGCTGTGAGTGGATAGTGGGGGTGGGGCCTTCCTGCAGCTCTCTGAAGCACATATGCTAGACACACGCCTTGCAGCATTATATAATAGAGATTTTAAAGATTTTAAACCTAAAACTTTACCGTATTCTTTCAGTCATCTGTGCTATGTGATAATATGGAAGGATTTCTAATACAATATTTAAAGTTGTCTATGCATTTCAATAGACGTTTGAAAGTGAAAACACTAATATGCATTTTGGCAGCTCAATATACCGAACAACTGAATAAAGATTCTAAAATACCATTTTTATATGGTATATATTCTATATATTACAGTTTCTGGAACAGTGATAGTGTTAAAAAAAACAACAGCATGCAACTACACAATTAGCCATTTCTGAAGCATTTAACCTAACTACAGCAAAATACTTTTAGAGCTGCACACATTTAAATTGAAAAATAGCAGTGTTCCTTTGAAAACAATTAACTTGCTAAATAAACTTCCTATTACAGAGTCAGCCAGGAATGGGAAGTTGACTTATGCAATTTAGAAAGGTGTTTTACTGTGTCTATTTTACTAAATGATGCACCTTTTAGATTAATTATGCCATTATTTTAATCTCATTTAAACAAATATTTTTCATAGATGAATTGTTTCAAAAGTAATCGTTTATTAGTGTGATAAGAGGTCAGGGCCATAGGGAGTCATGTCATTGCCCATTGCCCCTGCATCTGGCTAGCAGGTTGCCTGAAATGGGTGTGGATAAGGTCGACAGTAACAAGGTCGACAGTCACTAGGTCGACCACTATTAGTCGTCATTGACTAGGTCGACACCTGAAATAGGTCGACGCAGTCATTGGTTCGACATGAACAAGGTCGACATGGAAAAAGGTTGACATTAGTTTTTTCAATTTTTGGGGTGTCGTTTTCTTCGAAAAGTGCACCGTGGACCCCAATTAGTGCACCATGCCCCCTCGCATAGTTCGCTTTGCCCACCATTCTTTGGGCAAGAATGTAGTCCACGTAGTCCACGTGGATCGTAAAGTATTAAAAAGTTTTAAAAAAATTGAAAAAAATTTGAAAAACTCATGTCGACCTTTTTCCATGTTGACCTAGTGACCATGTCGACATATAGACCATGTTGACCTAATGCATGTTGACCAATAGTGGTCGACCTTAGTGCAGTCGACCTAAAGACCGGATCACCCTAGGAATACACTCTGCAGTGTGTAGAGCCTCCCCAAGCATCTAAGCAGATCTCTATTTAATCCTACCAGCGGCCACGTCCCCTCACATAAAGTCATGTGTTCAGGGGTGAGGCTGGCACAGAACATCAGTAAGCCCTGCTCAGGAACTATAAGTGGTGTTTCACTATGTCTTATAGGTATCAAGTATTATGGCTGTCTCTTCATGCTGAAATGCAATATGCAATTAAGAGATGCAATAAAGAGATGTATGTGCATGCTACTACAACTTACAAAATCTTTGTCACACAAGCATTGTATTTATTTTAGCTCAGTCAAGGCCAATAGTTATGTGTTACTTCTGGATATATTTGTAAATAAAAATTCCCAGACCACACACTTTCGCTTAGTCTAGTTGGTCTGGCTCTAACTATGTTGTCTGTATAGCTGTTTCCATGTTAAAAAGTGTTGATGAAGGATTGGTGCTCCTGGTCATTTTAGTCCCCGAGTAATAAGCTCTCTCCATTTATGTTCTCATCTAGTGGACAGAGCTGCAGAATCTGATTAGCTGTTTCCAGTAACACCACTTCTTTCTTCTGTATTAGCTTTCCTATGTGCTGTCTACAGTTGATGTTGCATGTTGTAAACACTAGAGAAAGACATCTTTACTGAGACAAAGCCAATGGCAAGAAAATATGAGCAGGTTTGCTGAGAGAGTATAGCATGTGGGAAGGAAAAAGAGCAATATTTCAACTTGGCTTGATTGGTACATGGCACATAAAAAAACTGTATAAATGTCTTTTCTTTTATTGAAAAGATTGATCTGTTCAACAACAATGTATCCAGATGCAAAGAGTTAAATACAGATGGTTACGAAAAAGAAAACAATCTCATTTACTGTAGATTTGGATGCTTACACAGCCCAAACTATTATGACAATCAATAATAATTATACTTTTGGCTATTATTTGTCAGATAGCAAAGATTTTACCCAGACTGTAATTATGCGCGTGGAGCGACAAGCAGCCCATAAGAGATTCACCTGCAGACCTAAGCAGATCTGATTTCCACTTTTAGTCATCTTTATGGATATTCTGATTTTAAAGCCACAGTTCTGTATAGTGTATATGAAATGCATCACCATGTCATTTTTTTCCTATATATAACATACTTATGCCCTCAGGGGTCTTTATACTTAAAGCTGGATCCAGCTATGAGTATATGAGTACTAATATAGCTGTCTGTAGATATAACTAGTGCTAAAAGAAAAAGGGTGCTATTCCTGCACACAGGCCCTCATTCCGAGTTGTTCGCTCATTAGCTGCTTTTAGCAGCTTTGCACACACTAAGCCGCCGCCTACTGGGAGTGAATCTTAGCTTTGCAGAATTGCGAACGAAAGATTTGCAAAATAGCGAATAAAATAGCGATCAGAATTTCTTTGCAGTTTCCGAGTAGCTCGATACTTACTCTGCCACTGCGATCAGTTCAGTCAGTTTCGTTCCTGGTTTGACGTCACAAACACACCCAGCGTTCGTCCAGACACTCCCCCGTTTCTCCAGCCACTCCCGCGTTTTTCCCAGAAACGGCAGCGTTTTTCCGCACACTCCCATAAAACGGCCAGTTTCCGCCTAGAAACACCCACTTCCTGTCAATCACACTCCGATCACCAGAACGAAGAAATTTCTTTGTTAAGCCGTGAGTAAAATACCAAACTTCTTAGCAAATTTACTTGGCACAGCCGCGGTGAGAACATTGCGCATGCGCAGTTTGCGGAAAATCGCTGCGATGCGAAGAAAAATAACGAGCGAACAACTCGAAATGAGGGCCATAGCTCCCTCTAGTTCGTTGCTGCTATATTACACTATGTGGGTATACTATAGGATCCCACTGAAGACGTGACAGGTATGATGAATGTAGTGTTTAGCGCACCCCTAGCTTGAGTAAACTATACTTAATAACAATAAAAGATGTTCACAATGAGACAGAAATCTGATTAAAATCTCAATTTATTTGTATGAATAAGTTAATAAATAAAAACCGAGTGAATAATAAATACGGATTTTCTGTGTGTAGCTGTTTGTTATGCAATTTCTCCAGTACCGGTACACGTGACAAATGTTAACATGACAAACATAAAACATATGGACAAACATATAAATATATAAATATATAAATTACCTGATGGCACACTAAATAGCATTTTACCCCACTGGTGATATATATTAGAAATCAATGGTGATTTTTTTGGCAGTCTCTGTCCAAAGGGAAAGTGTTTTACCTCTGTTTCCTTAATGGGTTACATACACTGTCTGGTATTTGCCACTTGGAATAAAGTCTCTGCAGTTATGAGGCTTGTTCTGTCACTGCATAAAAACTAGTGCTGACTACGACTAGATCCAACCATGCCAGTAGTTAGCTATGATCAGAGGTGTAGCTAGGTGCCATGGTGCCCGAAGCAAGGGTATGTTTTGGTGCCCCCTCCCCTTTACTGAATTGGGTGCATCTGATATTTAAAAAGAAAAAATAATAAAAAATTGGTGACAGGGCCGATTTTAGGCCTTGTGGAGCTCAAGGCGAAAGTTTCCTTTGGGTGCCCCCATTTTTAAAATTGGGGCAGTGCGCACCAAAGGCACATAACAAAAATGTAGGAGCGTGGCTTCATGGGGAAGGGGCATGGCCATAGAATAGTACCAGTTCAGACTACACTGCACAGTGGTGTCCGTTATTTACATTACACCACACAGTAGTACCTCTTATACACGCTACACTACAGTAGAGCCGCTTATACATGTTACTCTACAGCTTCTAATGCAGAGAGAGGTGGTGCAGCAGCAGCTGGGACAAAGAGAGGTGCTGCAGCAGCAGCTGGGACAAAGAGAGGTGCTGCAGCATCAATGTAGAGAGAGAGGTGCTGTAGCAGCCGGGGGAAAGAGAGGGGTGCTGCAACAGCCCGGCAAAGAGAGGTGCAGCAGCAGCTGGGACAGAGAGAGGTACTGCAGCAGCCAGGACAGAGAGAGGTGCTGCAGCAGCCAGGACAGAGAGAGGTGCTGCAGCAGCCAGGGCAGAAAGAGGTGCAGCAGCAGCCAGGGCAGAGAGTGGTGTAGCTGGACAGAAGTACCCCTGCTGCACAGCTACAAGCAGTGAGACATATAAAGAGGAGGGCAGAGCTCCGGCATGTGCTGGCTGTCAGTGTCTCCTGCTGTCACCTTTGGCCTGCCCTGTTCCATACCAAGTCTGCCCTTTCTGCTTCACCTCCTCATGCGCTGTGGTTGCCTGAACAGCGGCCCGTGATATAGCGGGTGGAGGGAGGGGGGGAGTCAGGTGGCAGGGCGCCCTCTAACTTTTTCAGCACCCGGAGCTCGCGCTCCAGCGGAGCCACCCTCGCTACACCCCTGGCTATGATTGCTAATTATTTAATAAAGCCTAATGTACAGTATATACTAATATACTATATATGGAGATCACATTCCTTTTTGTTACTTATCATAGGGAATGCTACTAGGCATAGATTTTATTATAACCAAAATAACAAGTAGAACTACATTATGGTATGATATTTTAATAAATAATAATTGTTAAACTTTATAATAATCATTGTCATATTTTTTCCATTCATTCGTACAAAGTCTATAATATAATTTTTTTGCTAAATATTTAAAACTTATTAGATTTGTGAACACAGTAAGGGCAGAAATGGGTTATGCCAATAAATCATAACTGACCTTTCTCCCCTTTTCATATACAGAATTGTGGATTATTTTTATTTCTGTAAAAGAATATTTTGGAGAATTACTGTACATAAATGCAGGTATTCTATGCGCAGATTTCCATTCATTTTCAGTCCAATCTCTTTCTCTGAGTCAGTAAATTCATGTAATGGGAAATTGAATTGTTCGTTATCAAGTGGGATCATATAGCCATCAAGTCCAATAGCCAATCTCTGTAATCACTTATTTCTTATCAAAGGTAGTGACAGAGACAGGTAAGGCTGTCAGGACTAGGGTAGATGGATATACATTATCATTATCATCATCATTATCATACTGTATTTATCAGACATCACATAACACTACAGATCATGACAGTAGAATAAATTCTACATAGAAACAGAACAAGGACATATAAAGCTGACAGAGAAGAAACAGACATAAAACAGAGGGTAGAGAGAACCCTGCCCATAAGACCTTCAATCTAAGGCATTAAAAAAGAACTATCCAGATGACAAAACGAGTTACAAATGTGGCACTTTAGATGCCTTGCTGTGACATCATTAATTGGGGAACTCATTATGCTATGCTGAGTCTTGCAGATGAAGGACCCTGTTAACCCCCAAAATGCCTTTTACCAGATTCTACCCATGTTAGCTAACAGTTATGCTTATAGCTGTAAACATAGGAAGGATTGTGAACAACTGCAGATGTGGGTCATATCAGATTCCAAAGCTGTCAATAGGCATGGAGCACTTGAAGCATTGCCATCACAAATACGTTGGGCACTACTATGGGGCATAACATTAACTAGGGCACTACTATGGGACATAATGTTAACTAGGGAACTACTATGGGGCATAACATTAACTAGGACACTACTAAGGGGCATAATATTATCTAGGGCGCTACTATGGGGCATAATATTAACTAGGACACTACAATGGGGCATAATATTTACTAGGGCACTACTATGGGGCATAATATTAACTAGGGCACTACTATGGGGCATAAAATTAACTAGGGCACTACTATGGGGCATAGTATTAACTAGGGAACTACTATAGGGCATAATTTTAACTAGGACACTACTATGGATCATAATATTAACAAGGGCACTAGTATAGGGCATAACATTAACTAGGACACTACTATGGGTACATTAACTAGTGCACAACTATGGGTTGTAAGGACACTACTATGGAGCATAATAACAATGGCACTACTATGAGTTATAACATTATCTAGGATATTACTATGGAGCATAACATTAGGACACTGCTATTGGGCATAACATTAACTAGGACACTACTATGGAGCATAACATTAACTAGGGCACTACCATGGTGCAAAACATTAACTAGGGCACTACTATGGAGCATAACATTAACTAGGGGATTGTCCCAGGGGTTCAGAAACAAATCCTTACATTTATAACTTAAAATAGGGATTTTCCTCAAGTTTATCTCCTGCTCAGAGTTGGTGAATCGAAATTTGCGGTAAAATTACAGTGAAAATGTTTTCATAGACAATTGAATAGGTGCTTTTGTCTTAAATAAAACTGGGAGGGCACTAGAATAGTGGGATTAATGTAATTTAATAATACAAATGCAATGAATATACAATATAGCAGGTTAAATTCAACTATGCTTCAGAGGCTTTGGATTCTAAACTTGAAAGTTCTGACCCAAGTGTTCAATTTCTTTGTTTAAAATCAGGTGAAGTCAGATGACATATTAATGTTCCATAAAATGTCTGAGCTTGTCTGTGAGTTCTTTAAGGGCTCTACAATTACACCCTCACACCAACAAGAATCATCCAAGAAACAAGGCCAATGGTCACAATTAATAGAGTGGTATACAATAATTTTATATTAAAACCAATATTTTCACAAGATAGACATAAAAACTTTGCTTACACAGTATTTTATACAATATAGATTTTACGTGTTTAACCAATACCTTGATCATTATCTCTATCCGGAGGTTAAAGGGGGGTACACACGGAGCGATAATCTAAGCAATCTGACTAGATTGCTTAGATTTTCAGCAAGATCGCTCCGTGTGAAGCCCTAACAGCGATAGCGATGCGCTGCCCTGCGCATCGCTATCGCTGGCGCTGGCCAATCTAACGGGTCGCTCACTTCACCCGCTGAGTGAAGTGAGCGCCCCCCTCCCCGTCTCCCCCCGCACGTTCAGCACAGATCGCGCTGTGCTGAGCGGTGGGAGAGATGTGTGCTGAGCGGTTCGCTCAGCACACATCTCTCCTGCATCGGCCCGTCTATATGGGCCTTAAATCCCAATCCCCTATAAATAGCATCAGCAACTGCTAGCATGTGCTAGTGTGTATGACCGCTTAATTTAAACAAATTACTGTAAAACAATCCCCTGCCTCAAATGTAGTGTTAAAAAAAACAAGCATATTATGCATTTAAAATAACAAAGACCTTTAATCTCTGTTATGCTAAATTATACAACATACACATAATGGAATTCTCTATTTTAAAGTCTACTTTAGAAGCTAAAAGCCCCCTACTTCAAAAATGTAACTTCTCCAAAATCTCAGAAGGAAAAGAGACCTTGGATTGTATCTTCATAATGATGTAATTACTGGAGAGGTGTCAATTTCATCCTTATTCCTCGAGAGCCCAAGATCTGGTGTGTTTTGTATTACATCGCCTCATTTTAGATATTCTCCCCTTTCTCACAGGACGCACATACTAACAATAATCTCTAAGATCGTTTTCTAAATTTTACAGATGAACCTCTGTGTTAAATATGCTGTAGATGTAAAGCTTTTTAATACATTTTTGGCCAAAATATTATTACCAGATTTAGGGGTAGTGATAAATGTGGAGCGAAGTAAAGTATAATCTCCTAACTGCCATGCTACAGGTTGTGTTTAAAAATGACAGGAGCTGATTGGTTGGCACTTTATCTCTATCCACTTTATTACCCTCCAATGCTTAGTACAGATGGGTCCATATTTATCTTGACCTTAAATAGGATTAACGGAAACTGGCCAATCAAACTTAATCCCCTGCTGTAATGACTTAATCCCCTGCTGTATTGTTCTTTGTATTGTATTGCAGTTGAGAACAATAGATGAAGGGTTTATGCTAATAAGTCATGTTGTGCCTAGGTGCAGAAAACGAGTTAAGATAACTGTGGACCCATCTATACATCTGCCCCTTAGTCCATAGAAACAAAAGAATGTGGTTTTGTCAGGATTGAAGCCCAAGACAAAACCACCATAATACATGATTTGATCCATGTGATTTCACGGAAGATATGCAAACTTGCAAAATACTCTCTCTGAAGGGAATAGTCACTACCAACACTTGCTTCTGAGTGTTGTGTATGCGGATTAGATTCATTCTTCCCTGTAGCTTTCTTTTGATCAGGACTGCTGGGTAGCGGGCAGAGTCCTGACTCCAGAAACTGAGTTCAACAATAGGAACAATGACATGCTTTAAGATTAGCTTGCATCTTGTGGCTCCCAAGAATATAGCAGGTACTGTATAGGCATGTCACCATTCTCAACCGGTTTCTTGAATCTATCGCGAGAATCAGTCGGGCTCAGTGTTACTTTACAGTCTCCCACCTGTACACTTACTGCCAGTTAAAGTCCACTCTAGGAGTAATTCAGACTTGATCGTAGATGCGCTAAATTTAGCACAGCTACGATCACTTTTACAGATATGCAGGGGGCGCCTTGCACAGGGCTAGTCTGCCCCGCATGTCTGGCTCTGCCCCCCCCCCCCTACCCCACACACACACACACACACACACACAGGTACAAAAGCATTGCGCGGCGGCGATGCTTTTGTACCTGAAGAGTAGCTCCCTACCAGTGGGGACAATACATAAAACTATGCCCATTATCATCACAGTGTGATGACTACCGAAAGCCCAGGTGGCCTTACTGTTGGCCATAAACGTATTAAAACTGAATTTCTATTTTCTTTCCAAACTGAAGCAATTTTTCTGTTTATACTGTATGTGTTTAGGGAGACTTTAGGGCTGATAGTGTGGAAGGGGTAACACTAGGAAGTGTGCATGCCTATGTAACACTAGGAAGTGTGCATGCCTATATAACACTTGCTACACCAACACAGAACTGGTGACAACTCCTCTGCTTCTCACAAGAAGCCCATGACCATTTTCAGCACCAGGCCTTGTGCCCATTAATCCAGCCCAGTATGAATAGAAGATACAGGGTGATATCCTATTAGCAGCAGTACTTTACCACTGCTAATAGGATCACTGGGGCAATCCTATTAGCCACAATGCCAGCATCCATTTCCCCAGATACAGGCACCTGAAGCATAATCCCTAACAAGCAGCTGCCGAAGTCGCGATAACACATGGGATCATGGATTTATCACCGATCCCATGTGTTTTTGTGGGATCATGGGTCCAATTTCGACTGTAAAAAAATGGCCTCTAATTGGCTACCGCGATAAAGACCATAGTTGGTCGTGATATACTGCCCTTTTGTACCACCCACAGTATCCCTAAAATATAACCACAGTATCTTAGGGGAAAATTTGGTGTTTATCAGATAGACGATTTTCTCTGTAGAATATATAAGTAAATTCTAAAATGAATGAAATTAAAATCTATTCATAGTATATTCACCTCGTTCTGCTATTGGCCACAAAATTTGACACATTTCCAGGTGAGATCTGCTTACCCCAGTCACACTATACCGCCAGTAGCGGATCTTGCCATGGGCAAGGAGGATTTTTGCCCGTGGCGCCACTGTCCCGAGGGTGTTACCACCATCCCAAGGGCGCCGCCGCCGTGGCAAGATCCGCTACTGGTGCCATGCTGTGCACGATGAAGTCATCAGGCACCGCACACCATTGTGGGAGCGGTCATAGATGCTTGAGGTCATAATTGACCTAAAGGTTCTGTGTGGTGCTATGGGAGAGACGTCATGACGTCTCTCCCATAGATCTGAGGAGCGGCGCCGGCGGCCAGAGACGGAGGGCAGCAGCGGTCGGGAATCAGGAGCGGGGACGGTGAGTATTTATTTGTTTATTTTTGTAAGCGACAAGAGACACAGCTACAGGGGGCACAGTATTGGGGCAAACAACTACTGAGGGCACAGCTACAGGGGGCACAGTACTGGGTTCACAACTACTGAGGGCACAGCTACAGGGGGCACAGTACTGGGGGCACAACCACTGAGGGAACAGCTACAGGGGGCACAGAACTGGGGGCACAACTACTGAGGGCACAGCTACAGGAGGCATAACTGCGACCACGTCCCTTCCCCATGAGGCCACACCACTGGGTTTTTTGCGCACACCTATGGCGCGCACTAACCCTGTTTTCCCTGTCGGGGGTGCCAGGCGCCAAAGGAAACTTTCGCCCTGGGCGCCACAAAGTCTCGAACTGGCCCTGTATACAGCCACACCATACAGCAGAATTGACTGCTGGCATCTCAGCTATATCGGCTATACAGTCAGCAAATTGTAAATTTACAATAACAGCACAGAACCACTTTCTGTAGAAAGGAAAGGAAATGGGGAACTCAGAGATGGAATCACTGTATTGTGAATCTTTGCAAAATTACCTGCTTCACCCTAAAACTTCGTTTAGACATTTTGCAGCTATTTTGCTAGTAGCATTTAGTTTTTGTCTGTAACCACACATACTGCAGTATGTGTTACATTCACTTACTATAGAAGTTACTGTGTAAATCATTCCAATTTGTGTCCTGTAAATTAAACCTGCAAAGTCTTGTACTGCCCTATTAAGGACACACACCTCAAGATGTGTAAAGTGTATAAAATGACAAGTACAGTAGACTGTAATACAGCATATGTGTGTATCAGTGGAAGTGATTAATTATCAGCGCTGTTAGAGCTGGCCACTATTTTAATTAGCTTCATGGTGAATTTCTGTTAACCTGGCAACTCTTATCTAAATTAGGCCGGAATCACAAAATTATTCAGTGGAACCAATAATTAATACATTCTTCTCCAGTTATATTAATTAAATCTGATCAACAATAATTCCTCTGCGCATAAGCTTTTCACTGTAATGAGGGATTAATTTTGTAGCTACAACTGTATGAGCCTGCTGTCCACAAGCAGAAAAAGGTGGAAATCATAAATCAATTCACAAAACCTTTGTATTCCGAAAATTATATTTCAGTGCACAGAGCCATCAGGATATGGAAACATTATATCCATCAGGTCCAGGTGGTCACTATAGTTAACCCAGAAGAATGTAAAATTGTGCTATGTAGACCAGATATCAATTAATAAAATAAAATATATAATGAATCAAATAATACAATTGTGTCATTTCATTAGAAAACTATACATTAAAAAAAGTGCACAAAGTGTACAGATGTAAGAACATTGGTACCAAATATGCGTACAGTATATGGGAACCAGAGTCCCACTATATGATGTAATACAATTGGAGTTTCAACCGCAGTCATTCCCAACATGAGGTGCTAAATGAGGGGTATTATATACTTCAAAATGCAATAGGCTTTTTTGGGCATAGATTATAAATAAATATTTCCCGTCTTCAGGATTTCCCAACATAGATTGCAGATGTGTAATTACCAGTATCTTACGAGGATACAGATTTCTGTAGCAAAGATGAGCTGGTTGTAGTCTGATTAAAGTCATTGTACTAGCTTGTGAATATGGGCCTGAATCATGTTAGCTTTTTTTTACACTGCAGTTTACAGTAGATTTTGGCTTGAACACAGTCCACCCAAATCTAAATCTCTCTGCACATTATAACTGCCCCACTTGCAGTGCATCATGGTTTTGCCCAGTTGCTTGATAATTTGCTTTACTTACAAATATGAATCAGGCCATCTATCCCTAAGACATTCTGGTCAGTAGAGAGGTTAGGAGAAGAATGCTCACCTTTGCAAAAGAACTCTGCATCTTCACAAGAGACATTTGAGCTTGACTGAGACAATCTGCTTCTGCTTACTATTCAACTACTATTAATCCTTTGTGTACTGAATTAAAGGCCTAATTCAGCATGGATTCAGAGAATTAGCAAATTGAGCGATTATAGAACGACTGTGCATTCCTAACGTTCACATTGCACACACACGAGGGGTAATAGAGACAGAAAATGGCGTAATGATTGTAATTGCAATGTAGCCGCTGTTTGAATGAGAGGAAACCTGACGTCTCTGGGTGGAAACCTGTGGTTTTCTTGGTGTATCCGTGAAAACACAGGCATGCCCAGGCGTTTTTGGGGAGGGTCTCTGATGTCAGCGCAGACCACTTCCAGGCCGTATCAGATTAGTTGCAGCCTCAGACCTACTTACATTTGGTCAGACGGCAAACAATCTTTGTTGTTTTGGAAATTAAGTATACATCTGTAACTGGATCGTGATGTGTGATGCATCCGCAAACTTGCATGGGACATTTTTTCTTCCTATTGGGGCAGCACCTTTCTACTCATAGATAACTACAATTTCTCAGAATAATGATCCATGCTGAATTAGGCCCATTGGGGGTCATTCTGAGTTGATTGCTCGCTAGCTACTGTTAACAGCCGTGCAAACACGGGGGAGTGTATTTTTGCTTTGCAAGTGTGTAAACTCGTGTGCAGCCGAGCGGGACAAAAAAGTTTATTGTAGTTTATGAGTAGCTCTGGACTTACTCAGCCCTTGCGATCACTTCAGTCTTTTTGGTCCCGGAAGTTACGTCAGACACCCGCCCTGCAAATGCATGGACACGCCTGCATTTTTCCAAACACTCCCTGAAAACGGTCAGTTGCCTCCCACAAACACCCTCTTCCTGTCAATCGCCTTGCGATCGGCGTTGCGAATGGATTCTTCATTAAATCCATCGCCAGTAATGATCCCCTTTGTACTCATATCATTGCGGTGCATACGCATGTGCTGTAGTGACCTGATCGCTGCGCTCATTTGTCAGACAAAGAGCTGACTCACACTTTTATTGCATACTTGATTGGGAATACCCAAAGCGCAGTGCTGTGTTCCATAATCTCTGTCATTGCTGCCAAAACGGTCAACAGGAAAACAATAACCTATTCTTAAAATATTCTCTAAACTGTATTCCTTTTATTGAATACACAATTTTTCTTTCTAGTTAAATTATGCACATATAGCATTACATATGTGAACACATTTAATGTTTATTTATAGGTTTGTTTGGCACCACAATCTTCTTAAACCACTTTGACAGCAGCCTCATATAATTACTCTGTACTTTTACTGACATTTTGATACTTGGTTTGGCTATATGTTGGCCTACCACTTCCAATTTACAACTTGTGCACACATGGAGAGCAAGATACAAGCTGAAATCTGTGCAGCTGTTAACATTCTGAGGGATTGATGTATCAAGCAGTGTAAACAGTGGAGAAGTTGCCCATAGCAACCAATTAGATTTGAAACAAGCAGATTGGTTGCTACTCTATAGATAACGTCTCCACTGGTCTACTACTACTTGATATACTGTACTTTATATCCTCCTAGTGCATTGATTGGCTATAGTCTGTTCTAGCCATGCTCATTTCATCTCCTAGTTTCGTGTAACCAGTTTTGAGTAATAATTACAGTGGGTGCTCTAACACTAGTTTAAGGCACATATATGTGCTCACATTAGCACATAGTAAATTGGTGCAGGTTGCATTAAATCAGCTTAAGCTTCTTAAAGTCTAGGTAACCAACTCATATTGAGTGAAAATCTCTTACATAAGGGAGAGATACCAGTTTGTTGCCCTGGGTGAAAGCATTTTGGGAAATCCATATCTCAATCTGTATAAGTGGTATCAACTGCTGGTACCCACTGCTGCCGAGCTGCATCTGAAGTGTTGTAGATTGCCAGTAGTGGCTTGTACATGACTAAGATCTTATGATTTAGATTGTTTCTGAAGACTTGCTGGATATTGGAAATCTCACATCCAGAGCTGTTTTTTATGATGTTGAAATCTCTGCCAGCCCAGGCTGACTGGCTTCAGGCATATCATGTATAAAAAAGGTATTGCTGCTGTTTGAAGGTTTATTGGTTAGTAACAACATTTCCTCCTTTGTAGGCACATCCAGTGGTTGATGTACACGTTCCTTTTCATTGTTTGGACTTGTGGGAATGAGGAACAGCTCTTCTTTGGTTCACAAGAGAATTCAAAGAAAATGAAAGATTTCAAGTTATAAACATGCAAGGTAATAAAGAACTATATACATATGTGCATGTGTTGGGATACAGTCATTATTATTGCTCAAAATAGATGTATGTTAATATACAAATGTTAAAGGAAAATAAATGAAGAAATTAGTAAACTTAAATGGGGCGGGGGGGAAATTCTCTCGCATTTAATTAGTCTCAATAGTGTATGAGACTATTCTGGAGGAATGGCTGCTCACCACAATGTAATAACCAATTCAGGTTTGTTTGTTTTTACAGGAGTTTATAATGTTCCGCATATTATGTTTCCACTCCCCCTTTTCATGTATATGATATGTTCTTTCTTTAGCTTTCATACACTGCCTATCAGTAACCTCATAAGCATTGTGCCACTCTATAGAACCTTCTACTGATGCAGCTCCATGCCAGAGTCAGTCTGTTGTGTTCTCTCCTTTCTAAACCATTTTTAGGTAGATTATTTGTAGAGGGATTTTCTTTAATGTAGAAGAGAAGGGAAAGTTGGAGCACTGGAGTCTTACTTCTTTGTGTCGAGGCAGTACTGGTCAGTCAGTCGATGTGGGAGATGTATCATTTATCACAAAAAAAATTGTCTTAATCTCTCCCTCTATTTACCATAGTTTCCTCTTTGAAACATGACACCCTATGACTGGCAATCCTGACAGAGACCCACTATAAGTTCTATGAAATGCTCACAGGCAAGAAAGAGGAAGTAAACAAGGATTCCAAAAAATAAAAGTAGATGCATAGTGTTATATACAGAGATGGCCCTAGGTATAGGCAGTATAGGCAAATGCTTAGGGGCATCTGAAAAAGCATATGAGCATTTGAGCAGACTGGCCATTGAGCTCAAGATTTCAGAAGTCCTGACTGATAGTGGCTGTCCTCCAATGAGATGTACAGGCTTTGCAGCACTGAAAGCCTGTACAGCCCATCGCCGATCATACAGCTTCTGCAGCTTCCATTATTGTGTTGCTGGCATGACCTAAGGTCACATCTGTGTCATTCACAGAAGAAAGCGCCTCAAATGAAAGAAGCTGGGGGTTACAGGCAAATAGTGAGCTGGAAGGCTGCGCTGTGCATGGCCATCCCGGCTCTCTGTGTGGCTGGACCGGCCCAACAGGCCTTTGCTAGAAGTGCCAGATAGCCAGTCCGACCCTGCACAAAGGGGTAGAGATTCGATTGCTGGAGATACACAAGGAAGATAAATTTGATTGCTGTGAAAAACAAGGGTATGAGACATCACAGCTGGAGACTTGATGGCCAGAGACACAAGGTGGGGGACAGACTTGATGGCTTGAGGCACACAAGGGGGAGAGACTTGATGGCTGGAGATACAAGATGGGGGAAGACTTGAAGTCTGGACTCACACAGGGGGAGAGATTTGATGACTGCAGACACAAAATGGGGATAGACTTGATTGCTGGAGACCTACAATACAAAGGGGAGATATTTGATTACTGGAGATCAGGCCTCTGACTCGTGGCACATCCCCATGGATAGTGTCTGCGCGCCCCCTTTCACGGCACACGCGCATGCCAGGGCTGATTTTTGGCCCCAGTCCATCACTGCTGGAGACACACAAGGGGAGAAACTTGATGGCTGGAGACACAAGGTGGTGAGAGACTTGATGGATAGATACACACAAGGGGGAAAGATTTGATGGCTGAAGACACAAAGTGGGGGGAGGCTAGATGGCTGCAGACACAGAAGTGGGGGAGATTTGATGGCTGGAGACACAAAGTGGGGGGAGGCTAGATTGCTGGAGACACAGAAGTGGGGATATTTTATGGCTGGAGACACAAAGGGTAGTGATTTGATTGCTGGAGACACTAACACCCTCTGCTTCCACAGTCATCCACTGTCAAAAGACCATGCCCATTCGGTGAGGCCATGCCCCCTTCTCGGGAGTGCAAAAAGTCTCACATTGTGGGGGTGATGTACCAGCCACAATTTTGCCTCGGTAATCAAATTGGTCAGGGCCAGCATTGATTACAGGGCTGATGCTACCTGCTCAGCAAGGGAATGCAAAGCAGGCAGGCACCAGACTCTCCCAACTCTGTAACCTTGCTGATGTCCCCTGCTGCTGCCAGCTGATGTGCTGGTCACACTGTATGACAGGCAGCAGTGTCAGCAGCTTGAAGTGTCCTCCCAGCCCCACCCCCCTGAGAAAGTGGCAGAGGGGGGCAACATGGGAATAAAGGGGTGGAACTACATGGGACTGAAGGGGAGGATCTAGACAGGACCAGGGCTGCTGTATGTCAGAGGAAGAGGATAAGCTGCTTCAGATCCGGCCAGCCAGACTTTTTAGAAAAATTAGGTAAGTGGAGGGAGAGTAAGTGTGTGTGTGTGTGTGTGTGTGTGTGTGTGTGTGCGTGCGTGTGCGTGCGTGTGTGTGTGTGTGCGTGTGTGTGTGTGTGTGTGTGTGTGTGTGTGTAGGTGGAGATAGGCAGTACTAGTTTATTCTGTAGGTATTTAGCTGTGATGAAAAGGACACCGAATCCATGCTTCCTCCCCAGGGCCGGATTAAAGGCCACTTGGGCTTGGGGGCTGAAAATATTCAAGGGCCTATTGTGAGAATCGGGGAGGTGTGACAAGTGCTGTGTGTGGGTGTGTCCAGAGCCAAATGGGCATGTATATCCCCTACAGTATCAGCCCCAATGTCTCCCTAATTATGTAAAAATATATAACAATTGCATAATTTTGGGAGAAAAATAGAAATCTAATCTTAATAGTTATGATTTATGGGCAACTATGTATCCAGCTGATGGCTGGCCATCATCATGCTGCCATGATGATGGGCCTATTTTTATGTGGAGGCCTGGAGCTGGAGCTCCATCCGCCCCATTGCTAATCTGGCCCTGTTCCTCCCGCTATCTTTATTTAAATGAATAGCCTTAATTATCTGTAGGCACCTTTTGATTTTAGAACCTGGACAAAAAATGAATCAAGCCTTCCCAAATCACTGGTAATTTACCTTAGCTGAAAGCCCCCTCCGAGACATACTGATTGCATGCCTTCTTCTTACTAGGGACACCAGTCTTTATACAGCAGTATTGTATCTCACTGCAGCCTCTCCTTAAGACTTTTAGCAGGATGTTGCTTTACAAATACAGAAGTACCAAGACTGAGGTTTTGTTTTGCATAACCACCTTATACGTTTCTACCGAATAAATTTGTCAGAACTTAAGCCATCTCTGATATTCTTTCCCCTCCTCAGCTGTCATCAAAAAGTGTCATTTTACCATAACCAGTGTTCTTACAGATGGGTAGCTCCCCTAGATGGCTCCAAAAGTGTGCCCTGCCTATTCGTGAAGGTATGCATCTCCAATATCCCTTGATTCTCAGCCAGCAGTCTGGTCATGTTTATGACGCAGTAGGGAATCCCGAAGTCAGCTGGAAAAAAGGGCATAGTCCCCTCTTTCATACTGTGTACCATCTTTTGTTGTTTGGGCTATTTTCAGGTGACCATCAGACAATATCACACTATGCTACAGAAAGTATCAGGAAATCCAGGGATGGGAGGTTCTAATGTCCACATTTCTACAAAGTAATACTTGGTATCGGTTAAAAAAAAATGCACTCATTTGCATTTAGTTCATTTTCTTGGAAACTTGATAAAAGAAAACACTTTTTTGGCCATTTTGACCAGCCCAAAAAGTGTAGAAATAGGCTCACCAGCAAATATTCTAATATAAAAACAGTTGTAAAACATACTGTAAGCAGTAAAATTACAGAAGTAATTACTAATGTTTTTCTTTTAGCCAACATGAACCTAGCAGACATCAGTCCTGTAAATTGTCAAGCAGGTGTCGATTCTGCTGACAGTGGCGGAACTGTGGAGGCAGTGGAGTCTGCTGCCGCCGGGCTCCTAACCACAAGGGGGCATATCTCCTCCACTGTCTCCCGCTGCCTGAGGACCGCTCGCTGCTATTGCAGACGGAGGAGCTGTGTCAGTGACACGGAAGCTGCCTCCTGTATTTACAGAGAGCTGGCACTGGCTGCAGCTAGGGGGAGCCCCAGAGCGCAGCTCCTCCCGGGCTCTTCCAGTTAAGCAAGCCAGCCGAGGGAAGCTCAGAGCTCCCTGCTCCTTGGTCAGCCTGATGATAGCCAAAGGTATGCACTGTATGGGGGGTGGGGGATAGGGGGACGTGGGGGGGGGATGCACTGTGTTTTGTGTGTGCTTGTTTTTAAGTGTGTGTGTGTGTGTGTGTGTGTGTGTGTGTGTGTGTGTAAGTGAGTGATGTGTGTGTGTGTAAGTGAGTGGCATGTGTGTGAGAGGCATGTGTGTGTGTGAGAGAGGCATGTGTGTGTAAGTGAGAGGCATGTGTATGTAAGTGAGAGGCATGTGTGTGTGTGAGAGGCATGTGTGTGTGTGTGTGTGTGTGTGTGTGTGTGTGAGGCATGTGTGTGTGAGAGGCATGTGTGTGTGAGAGGCATGTGTGTGTGTGTGTGTGTGTGTAAGTAAGAGGCATGTGTGTGTGAGTGTGTGTGTGTGTAAGTGAGAGGCATGTGTATGTAAGTGAGAGGCATGTGTGTGAGAGGCATGTGTGTGTGTAAGTGAGAGGCATGTGTGTGTGTGAGAGGCATGTGTGTGTAAGTGAGAGGCGTGTGTGTGTGTGTGTGTGTGTGTGTGTGTGTGTGTGTGTGTGTGTAAGTGAGTGAGAGGCATGTGTATGTAAGTGAGAGGCGTGTGTGTGTGCGTGTGTGTGTGTGAGAGGCATGTGTATGTAAGTGAGAGGCGTGTGTGTGTGTGTGTGTGTGTGTGTGTGTGTGTGTGTGAGAGAGGCATGTGTATGTAAGTGAGAGGCATGTGTGTGTGTAAGTGAGAGGCATGTGTGTGAGAGGTGTGTTTGTGTGTATGTGAGAGGTATGTGTGTGAGAGGAGAGGATTAAAGGAGGCATTTGAGCATTTCTACAGGACTATGGCCCTCATTCCGAGTTGTTCGCTCGCTAGCTGCTTTTAGCAGCTTTGCACACACTAAGCCGCCGCCTACTGGGAGTGAATCTTAGCTTTGCAGATTAGCGAACTAAAGATTCGCAAAATAGTGAATAGAATAGCGATCAGAAATTTATTTGCAGTTTCTGAGTAGCTCGACACTTACTCTGCCACTGCGATCAGTTCAGTCAGTTTCATTCCTGGTTTGACATCACAAACACACCCAGCGTTCGTCCAGACACTCCCCCGTTTCTCCAGCCACTCCTGCGTTTTTCCCAGAAACGGCAGCGTTTTTTCACACACTCCCATAAAACGTCCAGTTTCCGCCCAGAAACACCCACTTCCTGTCAATCACACTCTGATCACCAGAACGAAAAAATGTCTTCGTTAAGCCGTGAGTAAAATACCAAACTTCTTAGCAAATTTACTTGGCGCAGGCGCGGTGCGAACATTGCGCATGCGCAGTTTGCGGAAAATCGCTGCGATGCGAAGAAAAATAACGAGCGAACAACTCGGAATGAGGGCCTATGTACAGAGCACACCCCTGGTCTGGGTACACGCTACCTTACAAATATATGGAGGGGTGTCCGTTCTGAATGTGTGTGCATGTAAGTGAAAGGCATGTGTGTGTGTAAGTGAAAGGCATGTGTGTGTGTGTGTGTGTGTGTGTGTGTGTGTGTGTGTGTGTGTGTAAGGCATGTGTGGGTGTTTAAGTGAAAGCGACGTGTGTGTGTTTAAGTGAAAGCGGTGTGTGTGTGTGTGTGTGTGTGTGTGTGTGTGTGTGTGTGTGTGTGTGTGTGTAAGGGGCGTGTGTGTGTTTTTAAGTGAAGGAGGCATGTGTGTGTGTGTGTGTGTGTGAAAGCGGCGTGTGTGTTTTTAAGTGAAGGAGGCATGTGTGTGTGTGAAAGCGCCGTGTGTGTTTAAGTGAAAGAGACGTGTGTGTGTGTTTAAGTGAATGAGGCGTTTGTGTGTTTTTTTTATATATATATCTAGTGTTCACGCTAGGTGTCTTTCACAGGGCGCTGCGCCCTGCCCCTTTTTTAGACAGGTGAATACCGCCCTGCCAGTTTTTCTGCGCCGCCCCGCCATTTGCTGCCTGCCAGACCCCGCCACGCCGCCGGACCCAGCCGTGCGCCGCCGGACCCGGTAAGCACACGAGAGTCCCCCTGGGCTAAATTAACCTTGTAAGTATTTTGCAGCTGTAAACTTCAATCTCAGTGCTCTCTACCTGGTGCAATGTGCCTCAGTGCTCTCTACCTGGTGCAATGTGCCTCAGTGCTCTCTGTCTGGTGCAATGTGCCTCAGTGCTCTCTACCTGGTGCAGTGTGTCTCAGTGCTCTCTACCTGGTGCAGTGTGCCTCAGTGCTCTCTACCTGGTGCAGTGTACCTCAGTGCTCTCTACCTGGTGCAGTGTGCCTCAGTGCTCTCTACCTGGTGCAGTGTGCCTTAGTGCTCTCTACCTGGTGCAGTGTGCCTCAGTGCTCTATCTGGCGCAATATGTATAACGTGCTCTACCTGTCGCAGTGTGTATAGGAGGTTCTACTTGGTGCAATGTGTATTAAGTGCACTACTGTGTGGTGTAATGTGAATTGCCACTATTATGTGGCCACGCCCCTTCCCCATGAAAAAATGCCCCTAAATTTTTGCTGCACGCCTTCGGCGCGCACTCTCCGAGTTTTTGCCTATAGGAATGGGAGCACCAAGCATTATACTATGTACCTAAGTTTGCCCATCTAACTTAAAAATGTGCCCTCCCGAATGTAAAAATGTGCCCTCCCCGTGATCAGCACCCTGCCCTAAAAAAATCCTAGAGTGAACACTAATTATATCAGCACACCGCTGCGCCAAAGCATCTCCATCGAGACCTGCTGGCGGGTGAGGGAGCACTGTAGGTATACTATAATGGTATGCTGGTGTCTGTTTTATTGTAATGACTGACTTGGAGTGCGTCCACTTTCTATGTGTATCTATATTACTATTGGGAAAGGTACCTGAGCACGCTGCTACTGTTCACCCTGAGTACCGGATAGCTACATATGGTATGTATATGCAAAAGATAGTATACACTATCAAGGGAGCGCCGGAAACCTTAATGGATTTAAATGTATTTAATTTATTTATACTCCAAGTATACAACATAAAAACATATATATAAATTTATGTATAAAATTACTATGATCAATATAAAAAGATCCACATACAATAGCTCTTTAGTAAATTGCCCTTAAAGTTCATTTGTGAAAAATGTCCATATAGTGTCTCTTGTGTATTTGGTAACAATTGTTACTCTTGGACAACCATCTCTTATAGGCCGGGATACAAAGTTGCAGTCTTTAATTGCAGCCACTTGGTGAGATTTATAATGCTGACAGGGGGAGAACGCTGTGTGTTGAACTGTCCACAGCGGTATGCTACGACCCCAAATTGTATGTTGCCGTGTTAAATGTCTCTTTGGCCGGATTAAAGATAACAATTAATGTTTTGAGTCGCTTGTAGAATTTTTACTGACAGGGGGAGTACGCTGTGTTGGATTGTGGCCACAGCGATATACTCCACCCCTGTTCTGTCTTGCCGCAATAGATGTCACGGATTACTCATGGCTGTAGCGGCTTCGGATGGACAGGGTGCGGACCTCCTTAGCTCGGTCCCGCAATAGCCTTTACCCTGTTTGGAGGCTCACCGGCAAGCAGAGAAGGTGGATAATAATAATGGGCAGCAAAATGTAGGTGCCTTCCTTACGCGTTTCTCCGCTAAACTGGCAGGCGGTTTCGTCAGAGGATATTCTCTGCAGCAGCATTGGTGTGGTTTTTAAAATAGAGTGGACCAATCAAAACACTAATGACATTAATTTATCACATCTGTTGTTTGTATCAATTCTATACATATATATGGAGTATGAAATCACCATTATAAAAAAAATCAAAAGTATAACAATTCAAACAATCTTGGTGGTATAATCATTAAACCGCATAAAATTAGCGACATATATTTAAAAATATCTAAAATCATATCTAAATAAATAAATATATATATAAATATATAAGAGACTGACCAGGAGATATAATGAACATTTCAATTACAGGTTTAACATAACAAAAACATACACTGAATTCAAGGGAATCTCTGGTGGCTCAGAGGAAATGTAGCTGGCCATTCATCCACAGAGACCTGAGTTTAAAGCCCAGACAAAACAATCCCCACAACTCAAGTTAACTTTTATTTTGTTCTATTTATTTTACATTTAAACCAAATAATGTTAAACACAACCTCTTTAGTATGTATCACTCTATAGGTACATAGTATCCATAAAAGATTCATTATTACTCAGCTGGTAATAACCATACCTCACAAACATTATTTCATAACACATCATTATTACTATTAGTCATAACATTTATCCATTCAATTCATAAGAGGCTCTGGTGGTTCAAAGGGAATGCAACTGGCCATCTAGCCACAGGGTCCCGAGTTCAAAACCCAAACAAACCCGATCCCACCCACAACTCAAGCCAACTTTAATTTATTTTCTTTCCTTTTAAGCCAAATTACATTAAACACAACCTTTTTACCATATAATACTCTATAAGTTCATACTATCTATAAAAGATTCAGTTATTAGTCTGCTGATGTTAGCCATACATCCCAAATAATATTTCATAGCACGCTATTGCTATTAATCATGACACTTAGATACTAAAGTGTATATGTACATATATGTAAAGACTTTATGGTTTTAATCCTATTAGTCCAACACAGTTCGAGGGCAACCTAAACTATAGAGCACAATGGAGAAAAGATATAATGGGAAATTACTAGTGATGAGCGGGTTCGGTTCCTCGGAAACCGAACCCCCCCGAACTTCACCCATTTTACACGGGTCCGAGGCATACTCGGATTCTCCCGTATGGCTCGGTTAATCCGAGCGCGCCCGAACGTCATCATCCCGCTGTCGGATTCTATATAAGGAGCCGCGCTTCGCCGCCATTTTCACTCGTGCGTTGAAAATGTTAGGGAGAGGACGTGGCTGGCGTCCTCTCCGTTTGTGCTTATTGCTTAATTGTGGGGACTGGGGAGCAGCTGTATTATATAGGAGGAGTACAGTGCAGAGTTTTGCTGATCAGTGACCACCAGTTTTATCTGTTCTCTGCCTGAAAAACGCTCCATATCTGTGCTCAGTGTGCTGCATATATCTGTGCTCACACTGCTTTATTGTGGAGACTGGGGACCAGCAGTATTATATAGGAGGAGTAAAGTGCAGAGTTTTGCTGACCAGTGACCACCAGTATACGTTGTCTGCCTGAAAAACGCTCCATATCTGTGCTCAGTGTGCTGCATATATCTGTGCTCACACTGCTTTATTGTGGGTACTGGGGACCACCAGTATATTATATAGGAGTACAGTGCAGAGTTTTGCTGACCAGTGACCACCAGTATATATAGCAGTACGGTACGGAAGGCCACTGCTCTACCTACCTCTGTGTCGTCAAGTATACTATCCATCTAGATTCAATACCTGTGGTGCATTTTAGTTTTGCAGTTTGCTGACAGTGACCACCAGTATATATAGCGGTACGGTACGGAAGGCCACTGCTCTACCTACCTCTGTGTCGTCAAGTATACTATCCATCTAGATTCTATACCTGTGGTGCATTTTAGTTTTGCAGTTTGCTGACAGTGACCACCAGTATATATAGCAGTACGGTACGGAAGGCCACTGCTCTACCTACCTCTGTGTCGTCAAGTATACTATCCATCTAGATTCTATACCTGTGGTGCATTTTAGTTTTGCAGTTTGCTGACCAGTGACCACCAGTATATATAGCAGTACGGTACGGAAGGCCACTGCTCTACCTACCTCTGTGTCGTCAAGTATACTATCCATCTAGATTCTATACCTGTGGTGCATTTTAGTTTTGCAGTTTGCTGACAGTGACCACCAGTATATATAGCAGTACGGTACGGAAGGCCACTGCTCTACCTACCTCTGTGTCGTCAAGTATACTATCCATCTAGATTCTATACCTGTGGTGCATTTTAGTTTTGCAGTTTGCTGACAGTGACCACCAGTATATATAGCAGTACGGTACGGAAGGCCACTGCTCTACCTACCTCTGTGTCGTCAAGTATACTATCCATCTAGATTCTATACCTGTGGTGCATTTTAGTTTTGCAGTTTGCTGACAGTGACCACCAGTATATATAGCAGTACGGTACGGAAGGCCACTGCTCTACCTACCTCTATGTCGTCAAGTATACTATCCATCTAGATTCTATACCTGTGGTGCATTTTAGTATTGCAGTTTGCTGACAGTGACCACCAGTATATATAGCAGTACGGTACGGAAGGCCACTGCTCTACCTACCTCTGTGTCGTCAAGTTTACTATCCATCTAGATTCTATACCTGTGGTGCATTTTAGTTTTGCAGTTTGCTGACCAGTGACCACCAGTATATATAGCAGTACGGTACGGAAGGCCACTGCTCTACCTACCTCTGTGTCGTCAAGTATACTATCCATCTAGATTCTATACCTGTGGTGCATTTTAGTTTTGCAGTTTGCTGACAGTGACCACCAGTATATATAGTACGGTACGGAAGGCCACTGCTCTACCTACCTCTGTGTCGTCAAGTATACTATCCATCTAGATTCTATACCTGTGGTGCATTTTAGTTTTGCAGTTTGCTGACAGTGACCACCAGTATATATAGCAGTACGGTACGGAAGGACACTGCTCTACCTACCTCTGTGTCGTCAAGTATACTATCCATCTAGATTCTATACCTGTGGTGCATTTTAGTTTTGCAGTTTGCTGACAGTGACCACCAGTATATATAGCAGTACGGTACGGAAGGCCACTGCTCTACCTACCTCTGTGTCGTCAAGTATACTATCCATCTAGATTCTATACCTGTGGTGCATTTTAGTTTTGCAGTTTGCTGACAGTGACCACCAGTATATATAGCAGTACGGTACGGAAGGCCACTGCTCTACCTACCTCTATGTCGTCAAGTATACTATCCATCTAGATTCTATACCTGTGGTGCATTTTAGTATTGCAGTTTGCTGACAGTGACCACCAGTATATATAGCAGTACGGTACGGAAGGCCACTGCTCTACCTACCTCTGTGTCGTCAAGTTTACTATCCATCTAGATTCTATACCTGTGGTGCATTTTAGTTTTGCAGTTTGCTGACCAGTGACCACCAGTATATATAGCAGTACGGTACGGAAGGCCACTGCTCTACCTACCTCTGTGTCGTCAAGTATACTATCCATCTAGATTCTATACCTGTGGTGCATTTTAGTTTTGCAGTTTGCTGACAGTGACCACCAGTATATATAGCAGTACGGTACGGAAGGCCACTGCTCTACCTACCTCTGTGTCGTCAAGTATACTATCCATCTAGATTCTATACCTGTGGTGCATTTTAGTTTTGCAGTTTGCTGACAGTGACCACCAGTATATATAGCAGTACGGTACGGAAGGACACTGCTCTACCTACCTCTGTGTCGTCAAGTATACTATCCATCTAGATTCTATACCTGTGGTGCATTTTAGTTTTGCAGTTTGCTGACAGTGACCACCAGTATATATAGCAGTACGGTACGGAAGGCCACTGCTCTACCTACCTCTATGTCGTCAAGTATACTATCCATCTAGATTCTATACCTGTGGTGCATTTTAGTTTTGCAGTTTGCTGACAGTGACCACCAGTATATATAGCAGTACGGTACGGAAGGCCACTGCTCTACCTACCTCTGTGTCGTCAAGTATACTATCCATCCATACCTGTGGTGCATTTCAGTTGTGCGCAATATATATAGTAGTAGGCCATTGCTATTGATACTGGCATATAATTCCACACATTAAAAAAAATGGAGAACAAAAATGTGGAGGTTAAAATAGGGAAAGATCAAGATCCACCTCCACCTCGTGCTGAAGCTGCTGCCACTAGTCATGGCCGAGATGATGAAATGCCATCAACGTCGTCTGCCAAGGCCGATGCCCAATGTCATAGTAGAGAGCATGTAAAATCCAAAAAACAAAAGTTCAGTAAAATGACCCAAAAATCAAAATTGAAAGCGTCTGATGAGAAGCGTAAACTTGCCAATGTGCCATTTACGACACGGAGTGGCAAGGAACGGCTGAGGCCCTGGCCTATGTTCATGGCTAGTGGTTCAGCTTCACATGAGGATGGAAGCACTCATCCTCTCGATAGAAAAATTAAAAGACTTAAGCTTGCAAAAGCACAGCAAAGAACTGTGCGTTCTTCTAAATCACAAATCCCCAAGGAGAGTCCAATTGTGTCGGTTGCGATGCCTGACCTTCCCAACACTGGACGGGATGAGCTTGCGCCTTCCACCATTTGCATGCCCCCTGCAAGTGCTGGAAGGAGCACCCGCAGTCCAGTTCTTGATAGTCAAATTGAAGATGTCACTGTTGAAGTACACCAGGATGAGGATATGGGTGTTGCTGGCGCTGGGGAGGAAATTGACATGGAGGATTCTGATGTTGAGGTGGTTTGTTTAAGTCAGGCACCCGGGGAGACACCTGTGGTCCGTAGGACGAATATGACCATTGACATGCCTGGTCAAAATACAAAAAAAATCACCTCTTCGGTGTGGAATTATTTCAACACAAATGCGGACAACAGGTGTCAAGCCGTGTGTTGCCTTTGTCAAGCTGTAATAAGTAGGGGTAAGGACGTTAACCACCTAGGGACATCCTCCCTTATACGTCACCTGGACCGCATTCATCAGCAGTCAGTGACAAGTTCAAAAACTTTGGATGCCAGCGGAAGCAATCCACTGACCACTAAATCCCTTCCTCTTGTAACCAAGCTCCTGCAAACCACACCACCAACTCCCTGCAGGCCATGTCACTGGCAAGTATGACGAGTCCTCTCCTGCCTGGGATTCCTCCGATGCATCCTTGAGTGTAACGCCTACTGCTGCTGGTGCTGCTGTTGTTGCTGCTGGGAGTCGATCATCATCCCAGTGGGGAAGTCGGAAGACCACTTGTACTACTTCCAGTAAGCAATTGACTGTCCAACAGTCCTTTGCGAGGAAGATGAAATATCACAGCAGTCATCCTGCTGCAAAGCGGATAACTCAGGTCTTGTCAGCCTGGGTGGTGAGAAACGTGTGTCCGGTATCCACCGTTAATTCACAGGCAACTAGAGACTTGATTGAGGTACTGTGTCCCCGGTACCAAATACCATCTAGGTTCCATTTCTCTAGGCAGGCGATACCGAAAATGTACACAGACGTCAGAAAAAGAGTCACCAGTGTCCTAAAAAATGCAGTTGTACCCAATGTCCACTTAACCACGGACATGTGGACAAGTGGAGCAGGGCAGACTCAGGATTATATGACTGTGACAGCCCACTGGGTAGATGTATTGCCTCCCGCAGCAAGAACAGCAGTGGCGGCACCAGTAGCAGCATCTCGCAAACGCCAACTCGTTCCTAGGCAGGCTACGCTTTGTATCACCGCTTTCCATAAGAGGCACACAGCTGACAACCTCTTACGGAAACTGAGGAACATCATCGCAGAATGGCTTACCCCAATTGGACTCTCCTGGGGATTTGTGACATCGGACAACGCCAGCAATATTGTGCGTGCATTACATCTGGGCAAATTCCAGCACGTCCCATGTTTTGCACATACATTGAATTTGGAGGTGCAGAATTATTTAAAAAATGACAGGAGCGTGCAAGAGATGCTGTCGGTGGCCCGAAGAATTGCGGGCCACTTTCGGCATTCAGCCACTGCGTGCCGAAGACTGGAGCACCAGCAAACACTCCTGAACCTGCCCTGCCATCATCTGAAGCAAGAGGTGGTAACGAGGTGGAATTCAACCAGGGCCGGTGCTAGGGTGTTCGGCGCCCCCCTGCAAACTATAAATTTGCGCCCTCCCATATTCCTTTGGCGCGCGCCGGGAAAAGGGGTGTGGTCTCACAAGTAAGGGGCATGGCCACACAGTAGTACCCCCATTTAAAATTACGCCACAATGTAGCACAATCTTATTAATCTTATACGTAATGCCCCACCCGTAGTAGTAGCGTCCTTATACGTAATGCCCCACCCGTAGTAGTAGCGTCCTTATTTGTAATGCACCCCAGTAGTAGTAGCATCCTTATACATAATGCCCCCCCAGTAGTAGTAGCATCCTTATACATAATGCCCCCCCAGTAGTAGTAGCGTCCTTATACGTAATGCCCTCCCGGTAATAGTAGCGTCCTTGTACATAATGCCCCCCCAGTAGTAGTAGTAGCGTTCTTATACGTAGTGCACCCCAGTAGTAGTATCGTCCTTATATGTAATGCCCCCAGCCCCAGTAGTAGTAGCGTCCTTACACGTAATGGCCCCCCCAGTAGTAGCGTTGTTACACGTAATGCCCCCCTGTAGTAATAGCGTCCTTATACGTAATGCCCCCCTGTGGTAATAGCGTCCTTATACATAATGCCCCCCCAGTAGTGGCGTCCAAAGAGCGCGCGCACAGACATACCTCACACACACACACACACACACACACACACAATTCACACATATACACACACACACACTTCTCTCTCACCCTCCACTTACCTAATCCAGTCTCCCTCTGTACAGCAGCCAGGTCCGTGTAGCTCCGCCCCCTTATGACCCGTTTAGCCACACACCCTACAGTCCCACGTAGCTCCGCCCCCTTCTGTCCCGTACTCGGCGCTGTCACACAGATGAGGGGAGGGGAGGGAGGTGGCGTATCATGCTGCAGGTGCCCGCTGCCAGTGCCTGTCATACAGTGACAGACACAGCAGTGGCAGCAGCAGCAGCAGCAGGGGGGACAGGACGGTGCAGCAGGGAAGGGATGCAGAGTAGGGGAAGCACCTATCCATCCCAGCGCCTCCCTGCACTGCATCCCTTCGCTGAGCGGGTAGCGCCGGGCCTGAATTCAACCCTCTATATGCTTCAGAGGATAGAGGAGCAGCAAAAGGCCATTCAAGCCTATACATCTGCCCACAATATAGGCAAAGGAGGGGGAATGTACCTGACTCAAGCGCAGTGGAGAATGATTTCAACGTTGTGCAAGGTTCTGCAACCCTTTGAACTTGCCACACGTGAAGTCAGTTCAGACACTGCCAGCCTGAGTCAGGTCATTCCCCTCATCAGTCTTTTGCAGAAGAAGCTGGAGACATTGAAGGAGGAGCTAAAACAGAGCGATTCCGCTAGGCATGTGGGACTTGTGGACGGAGCCCTTAATTTGCTAAACCAGGATTCACGGGTGGTCAATCTGTTGAAATCAGAGCACTACATTTTGGCCACCGTGCTCGATCCTAGATTTAAAACCTATATTGTATCTCTCTTTCCAGCAGACACAAGTCTGCAGAGGTTCAAAGACCTGCTGGTGAGAAAATTGTCAAGTCAAGCGGAACGTGACCCGTCAACAGCTCCTCCTTCACGTTCTCCCGCAACTGGGGGTGCGAGGAAAAGGCTAAGAATTCCGAGCCCACCCGCTGGCGGTGATGCAGAGCAGTCTGGAGCGAGTGCTGACATCTGGTCCGGACTGAAGGACCTGCCAACGATTACTGACATGTCGTCTACTTTCACTCCATATGATTCTCTCACCATTGAAAGAATGGTGGAGGATTATATGAGTGACCGCATCCAAGTAGGCACGTCAGACAGTCCGTACGTATACTGGCAGGAAAAAGAAGCAATTTGGAGGCCCTTGCACAAACTGGCTTTATTCTACCTAAGTTGCCCTCCCTCCAGTGTGTACTCCGAAAGAGTGTTTAGTGCAGCCGCTCACCTTGTCAGCAATCGGCATACGAGGTTACTGACAGAAAATGTGGAGAAGATGATGTTCATCAAAATGAATTATAATCAGTTCCTCTGTGGAGACATTCACCAGCAGCAATTGCCTCCAGAAAGTACACAGGGATCTGAGATGGTGGATTCCAGTGGGGACGAATTAATAATCTGTGAGGAGGGGGATGTACACAGTGAAAGGGGTGAGGAATCGGAGGATGATGATGAGGTGGACATCTTGCCTCTGTAGAGCCAGTTTGTGCAAGGAGAGATTGATTGCTTCTTTTTTGGTGGGGGCCCAAACCAACCAGTCATTTCAGTCACAGTCGTGTGGCAGACCCTGTCACTGAAAGGATGGGTTCGTTAAAGTGTGCATGTCCTGTTTATACAACATAAGGGTGGGTGGGAGGGCCCAAGGACAATTCCATCTTGCACCTCTTTTTTCTTTCATTTTTCTTTGCATCATGTGCTGTTTGGGGACTATATTTTTAAGTGCCATCCTGTCTGACACTGCAGTGCCACTCCTAGATGGGCCAGGTGTTTGTGTCGGCCACTTGTGTCGCTTAGCTTAGTCACACAGCGACCTTGGTGCGCCTCTTTTTTTTCTTTGCATCATGTGCTGTTTGGGGACTATTTTTTTGAAGTGCCATCCTGCCTGACACTGCAGTGCCACTCCTAGATGGGCCAGGTGTTTGTGTCGGCCACTTGTGCAGTGTCAGACAGGATGGCAGATTTAAAAAATAGTCCCCAAACAGCAATGATGCAAAGAAAAAAAGAGGTGCACCAAGGTCGCTGGATGGCTAAGCTAAGCGACACAAGTGGCCGACACAAACACCTCGCCCATCTAGGAGTGGCACTGCAGTGTCAGGCAGGATGGCACTTCAAAAAAATACTCCCCAAACAGCACATGATGCAAAGAAAAAGGAAAGAAAAAAGAGGTGCAAGATGGAATTGTCCTTGGGCCCACCCACCCTTATGTTGTATAAACAGGACATGCACACTTTAACAAACCCATCATTTCAGCGACAGGGTCTGCCACACGACTGTGACTGAAATGACTGGTTGGTTTGGGCCCCCACCAAAAAAGAAGCAATCAATCTCTCCTTGCACAAACTGGCTCTAGAGAGGCAAGATGTCCACCTCCTCCTCATCGTTCGATTCCTCACCCCTTTCACTGTGTACATCCCTCTCCTCACAGATTATTAATTCGTCCCCACTGGAATCCACCATCTCAGGTCCCTGTGTACTTTCTGGAGGCAATTGCTGGTGAATGTCTCCACGGAGGAATTGATTATAATTCATTTTGATGAACATCATCTTCTCCACATTTTCTGGAAGTAACCTCGTACGCCGATTGCTGACAAGGTGAGCGGCTGTACTAAACACTCTTTCGGAGTACACACTGGAGGGGGGGCAACTTAGGTAAAATAAAGCCAGTTTGTGCAAGGGCCTCCAAATTGCCTCTTTTTCCTGCCAGTATACGTACGGACTGTCTGACGTGCCTACTTGGATGCGGTCACTCATATAATCCTCCACCATTCTTTCAATGGTGACAGAATCATATGTAGTGACAGTAGACGACATGTCAGTAATCGTTGGCAGGTCCTTCAGTCCGGACCAGATGTCAGCACTCGCTCCAGACTGCCCTGCATCACCGCCAGCGGGTGGGCTCGGAATTCTTAGCCTTTTCCTCGCAGCCCCAGTTGCGGGAGAATGTGAAGGAGGAGATGTTGACGGGTCACGTTCCGCTTGACTTGACAATTTTCTCACCAGCAGGTCTTTGAACCTCTGCAGACTTGTGTCTGCTGGAAAAAGAGATACAACGTAGGTTTTAAATCTAGGATCGAGCACGGTGCCCAAAATGTAGTGCTCTGATTTCAACAGATTGACCACCCGTGAATCCTGGTTAAGCGAATTAAGAGCTCCATCCACAAGTCCCACATGCCTAGCGGAATCGCTCTGTTTTAGCTCCTCCTTCAATGTCTCCAGATTCTTCTGCAAAAGCCCGATGAGAGGAATGACCTGACTCAGGCTGGCAGTGTCTGAATTGACTTCACGTGTGGCAAGTTCAAAGGGTTGTAGAACCTTGCACAACGTTGAAATCTTTCTCCACTGCGCTTGAGTCAGTTGCATTCCCCCTCCTTTGCCTATATCGTAGGCAGATGTATAGGCTTGAATGGCCTTTTGCTGCTCCTCCATCCTCTGAAGCATATAGAGGGTTGAATTCCACCTCGTTACCACCTCTTGCTTCAGATGATGGCAGGGCAGGTTCAGGAGTGTTTGCTGGTGCTCCAGTCTTCGGCACGCGGTGGCTGAATGCCGAAAGTGGCCCGCAATTCTTCGGGCCACCGACAGCATCTCTTGCACGCCCCTGTTGTTTTTTAAATAATTCTGCACCACCAAATTCAATGTATGTGCAAAACATGGGACGTGCTGGAATTTGCCCAGATGTAATGCACGCACAATATTGCTGGCATTGTCCGATGTCACAAATCCCCAGGAGAGTCCAATTGGGGTAAGCCATTCTGCGATGATGTTCCTCAGTTTCCATAAGAGGTTGTCAGCTGTGTGCCTCTTATGGAAAGCGGTGATACAAAGCGTAGCCTACCTAGGAACGAATTGGCGTTTGCGAGATGCTGCTACTGGTGCCGCCGCTGCTGTTCTTGCTGTGGTAGGCAATACATCTACCCAGTGGGCTGTCACAGTCATATAGTCCTGAGTCTGCCCTGCTCCACTTGTCCACATGTCTGTGGTTAAGTGGACATTGGGTACAACTGCATTTTTTAGGACACTGGTGACTCTTTTTCTGACGTCTGTGTACATTTTCGATATCGCCTGCCTAGAGAATTGGAACCTAGATGGTATTTGGTACCGGGGACACAGTACCTCAATCAAGTCTCTAGTTCCCTGTGAATTAACGGTGGATACCGGAAACACGTTTCTCACCACCCAGGCTGCCAAGACCTGAGTTATCCGCTTTGCAGCAGGATGACTGCTGTGATATTTCATCTTCCTCGCAAAAAAGGACTGTTGGACAGTCAATTGCTTACTGGAAGTAGTACAAGTGGTCTTCCGACTTCCCCTCTGGGATGACGATCGACTCCCAGCCGCAACAACAGCAGCGCCAGCAGCAGTAGGTGTTACACTCAAGGATGCATCGGAGGAATCCCAGGCAGGAGAGGACTCGTCATACTTGCCAGTGACATGGCCTGCAGGACTATTGGCTTTCCTGTGTAAGGTGGAAATTGACACTGAGGGAGTTGGTGGTGTGGTTTGCAGGAGCTTGGTTACAAGAGGAAGGGATTTAGTGGTCAGTGGACTGCTTCCGCTGTCATCCAAAGTTTTTGAACTTGTCACTGACTTCTGATGAATGCGGTCCAGGTGACGTATATGGGAGGATGTTCCTAGGTGGTTAACGTCCTTACCCCTACTTATTACAGCTTGACAAAGGCAACACACGGCTTGACACCAGTTGTCCGCTTTTCTGTTGAAATAATTCCACACCGAAGAGGTGATTTTTTTTGTATTTTGACCAGGCATGTCAATAGCCATATTCGTCCCACGGACAACAGGTGTCTCCCCGGGTGCCTGACTTAAACAAACCACCTTACCATCAGAATCCTCCTTGTCAATTTCCTCCCCAGCGCCAGCAACACCCATATCCTCATTCTGGTGTACTTCAACAGTGACATCTTCAATTTGACTATCAGGAACTGGACTGCGGGTGCTCCTTCCAGCACTTGCAGGGGGCGTGCAAATGGTGGAAGGCGCAACCTCTTCCCGTCCAGTGTTGGGAAGGTCAGGCATCGCAACCGACACAATTGAACTCTCCGTGGGGATTTGTGATTTAGAAGAACGCACAGTTCTTTGCTGTGCTTTTGCCATCTTAACTCTTTTAAGTTTTCTAGCAGGAGGATGAGTGCTTCCATCCTCAGGTGAAGCTGAACCACTAGCCTTGAACATAGGCCAGGGCCTCAGCCGTTCCTTGCCACTCCGTGTCGTAAATGGCACATTGGCAAGTTTACGCTTCTCCTCAGACGATTTTGATTTAGATTTTTGGGTCATTTTACTGAGCTTTATTTTTTTGGATTTTACATGCTCTCTACTATGACATTGGGCATCGGCCTTGGCAGACGACGTTGATGGCATTTCATCATCTCGGCCATGACTAGTGGCAGCAGCTTCAGCACGAGGTGGAAGTGGATCTTGATCTTTCCCTATTTTACCCTCCACCTTTTTGTTCTCCATTTTTTAATGTGTGGAATTATATGCCAGTAATATATCAATATCAATGGCCTATACTGCGCACAACTGAAATGCACCACAGGTATGGATGGATAGTATACTTGACGACACAGAGGTAGGTAGAGCAGTGGCCTACTGTACCGTACTGCTATATATTATATACTGGTGGTCAGCAAACTGTGCAAAACTGAAATGCACCACAGGTATGGATGGATAGTATACTTGACGACACAGAGGTAGGTAGAGCAGTGGCCTTCTGTACCGTACTGCTATATAGTATATACTGGTGGTCAGCAAACTGTGCAAAACTGAAATGCACCACAGGTATGGATGGATAGTATACTTGACGACACAGAGGTAGGTAGAGCAGTGGCCTTCTGTACCGTACTGCTATATAGTATATACTGGTGGTCAGCAAACTGTGCAAAACTGAAATGCACCACAGGTATGGATGGATAGTATACTTGACGACACAGAGGTAGGTAGAGCAGTGGACTACTGTACCGTACTGCTATATATATAGTTATACTGGTGGTCAGCAAAATTCTGCACTGTCCTCCTACTACAGTATATACTACAATGCAGCACAGATATGGAGCGTTTTTCAGGCAGAGAACGTATAATACTGGTGGTCACTGGTCAGCAAAACTCTGCACTGTCCTCCTACTATATAATACTGCTGGTCCCCAGTCCCCACAATAAAGCAATTAGCACACTGAGCACAGATATTTGCAGCACACTGAGCACAGTCAGATAGGGAGCGTTTTTCAGGCAGAGAACGTAGATATTTGCACTTGCAGCACACTGAGCACAGATATTTGCAGCACACTGAGCACAGATATTTGCAGCACAATTTGCAGCCCACTGAACATAGAAACTGAGAGGACGCCAGCCACGTCCTCTCACGATCATCTCCAATGCACGAGTGAAAAATGGCGGCGACGCGCGGCTCCTTATATAGAATACGAATCTCGCGAGAATCCGACCGCGGGATAATGACGTTCGGGCGCGCTCGGGTTAACCGAGCAAGGCGGGAGGATCCGAGTTGCTCGGACCCGTGAAAAAAAAAGTGAATTTCGGGCGGGTTCGGATCGTGAGGATCCGAACCCGCTCATCACTATACTGTATATATACATTTCATTGTCTTTTATTTTAAATCACACATTTCTTAGCAGTCATGCCCAGGATTAGAACCCATGACCTGTTACACTTCACTGGTGGAGCTATTTGCTCCTGTGCATGAAGTATGAGAATTCTTACTATATGAAGTTATGTGTAATTGTCTGAGAAGTAACTTCATATAGTTAGAATTCTATTATTTCCTATACAGGAGCAACCAGCTTCATCAGTAAGGTGTCTGCTTCCAATGTAATAGGTTGTGGTTTCTAATCCTGGGTATGACACTTGTAAAACGTGTATCTACAGTGTAATAAAAAGTGTGATTTGTAAGTTGCAGTGACCAGTGAGGAAGTTGGCCACTGAAGAGATAGCGGAAACTATCAATTAACTTAATTTAATGGTGTCACAGAATGGGAGGAGAGGTGCCCCCTTCAGAGCAGGAGCCCGGTGGCAGATGACTCCGTTGCCTCCCAGTGTTACGCCTCTGTATAAAGATTATTATATGTTTTATGAATGACCTCTGTTATTATAAGCTTTTGGGCGGCTAACATTTATCTTTTGCATTACTTTATTCAGATTTGTATTTTTTTTTAGTATTAATTATTGTAATATCTGAAAATATAAATTACATGTTTAGTAACATTTTCCACACAACTTTATATTTTGGGATCTTGCGTTCTAGTAATCAGTTTAATATTTATTATCATATTTTTTTATTGTATGAAAGCAAGCAAATGAAGAACAAAGTCTGTTAGAGATTCTGCTGCCAACAGCGCACATTTCTGCTTTCATTACAAAAACTCAGTTTTAGCAAGTTCATTTCATATACTAACAATATTGTTGCCACCATCTATTGCATTATCAAGTCCCATCTGTGCAGCCTTCACATTACTAATATCCTGTATGATATATTGTGTTATAAATAAATGATTGTAAACTCAAGGACAACTATTATAAAGAAGTCTACCATCCAATTATACACAAATAAAAATTGCCAATTGTTATGTTCCCACTATGTATATCACAGAGATCTATGAGTTTCACACAGTGAAATCTACAATCGCCGTTTTATTGGAGACTGGCCAGTGTTTTGGCTTATGGGGGGGTCATTCCGAGTTGATCGTAGCTGTGCTAAATTTAGCTCAGCTACGATCATTCAAACTGACATATGGGGGGACGCCCAGCACAGGGCTAGTCCACCCCGCATGTCAGTGTCGGTCCTCCCCGCAGAAGTGCAAAGGCTTCACACAGCGGCGATGCCTTTGCACTTCAAGAGTAGCTCCCGGCCAGCGCAGCTTTAGTGTGCTGGCCTGGAGCTACTCATCGCTCCCCGGCCCGCAGCGGCTGCATGTGACATCACGCAGCCGTTGCGTCCTGCCCCCATTTGGTCCAGCCACGCCTGCGTTGGCTGGACCGCTCCCACGAAACGGCAGCAAAAATGCCGCCGTTCCGCCCCCTCCCGCCCAGCGATCAACCTCTGCCTGTCAATCAGCCATAGGCAATCGCAGCCCTGCTACGGTCTTCGGCCGTCTGGCATGCGCCGGCGTACTACAGCGCCGGCGCATGCGCAGTAGGGACCCGTTCGCTCGGCGGTTACCGCTCAGCAAAGGGATGCAAAGCAGGTAAGCGCCAGGAAGGAGAGGCGCTCTGCCTGCTCTGCATCCCCGCTGCTGAGATACCCTGCTGATGCCGGCTGCTGCGCCTGTCACACTCTATGACAGGCAGCGGCGCCGGCATCACAAAGCCTCCTCTCCCCCTCCCCTGTCACAGACTCACCTCACAGTGCAGTGTGCTGGGCGGATCTAAAAGGGGTCGAAGCTACACGGGAATAAGTGGCAGAGTTACACAGAGCCAGGCTGCTGCCTGCAACACAGAAGGACGAGTTGCCAGACTCCTTTATGTAAGTGGCTGGAAAGAGTGAGTGTGAGTGTATATGTATGTGTGTGTGTGTGTGTGTGTGTGTGTGTGTGTGTGTGTGTGTGTGTGTACAGTATCTGTGTATATGTATGTATGTGTGTGTGTGTGCGATTGAACTGTATGTGTGTAATGTATGTACAGTATGTGTGTGTGTGTATGTATATGTGTATGTGGTGTATGTGTGACTGTGCAGCATAATGTGTATAAGTGTCACTGCTACAGGGGGCATTACGTATGCAATCGTCACTACTACAGCGGGTGTTACGTGTGCAAGCGTCACTGGTACAGGGGGCGTTACGTGTGCAAGCATCACTAGTACAGCTGTAGTCCACATGAATAGTAAACCAGGCAAATGTTGGAATACGACCATTTGTGTGTTGACATTGTCATGTCGACCTTTTGAATCTATCAACCTTAAGCACTGTCGATGTTTCATCTGTCAAGCTTTTGTACCTGTTGACCTTTTGTACCTGTCAACCTAATGCATGTCGACCATATGGTGTCAACCTATTGACTATCGACATAGACACTTTCTATCATCCAGATACCCTCCATGGTAACCCCTTCTCTGAATTGGAGGAAGCAGTGATAAGCCCTATTATCACTCATACAGGGCATTTCACTGATGCATGCATAGTCCCCAACGTACCAGCCAATCAGCTCCTGTCATGTTACAGGCTGAGTTTGAAAAATGACAGTTAAGAGCTGAGTGGTTCTCCAGTCTTTTTACTGTTTGATGACGATGTGTTTATTATTTTACAAAACCAGGCATGTCAGGTGCATATTTCATTATATATTTTTTGGCTGTAAAAATATGTTAATGCATGCAATGCTGTTTTAAATAGTTACTTTGCCATGTACTGTGTCTCACTCATAATTTTGTGCTAGCAGCATGTATGGGTGTGATAGGAAATCACATGACCAACTGCGGCATCCCAATTTTTTGAATGCCGACAAGGGACGAGGTAATGAATTTATCCCTCCACTGCCCCCTACCCTAACCCTAATCCGCCTGGGGTGGCGGCTAGGGCAAAGATAGTGGGGGGTGGCAGCTACAGCTAATCACAAGGGGTGGCGAATGGGGCTAAGACTCGGGGGTGGCATCTACGGCTACCCCCTCCTTCCTCCCCCCGGGCCCTAACCCTAACCCTCGCCCCAATACTTACCTTCGTGATGCCAGCGGTATGGGTTGACCGCCAGCATCCAGACCGTATGATCATTAACCTGTTGCTCTCTTATTGAATACAGTGATTTTACTGAAAATTTCACTATAAAAAATATTTTTTTTCAGTTCTGCTAATTTTAAAAGATATACATGCTTATGTAATGCTTGATTTGACTTTGGATGGTATGTAAGTTCCCTGTATTATCTTTGTTGAGAAAGTTTTATATTTTTTTGTACACAGTGTCGGACTGTCTGGGGCATGAAGGGCCCACCGGGGGAATGCAGTGGCAGGGGCTCATGCTTAGAGGCTTGGCTAACCATTAACAATTGCATGGTCTGGGGCACTTTACAAATATATAAAGTAAATACTGCTAGTGCATTCATGATAATGCACCAGATAAATAACAGCAATGCACTGTAGAAAATACACCATAGTCCTGTGCAATATAATGTAAGATATGTATAGTGTATAATTCAAATGCACAGTCTGGAACCTGATTCCTAGATGAAGGAGCCCCCCCAACCAGGTTGTAGTGGGTTTCCCCGTACCCCTGTGGGCCAGTCCGACCCTGTTTGTATATAAGGTATTTTCAGTTCTTCATTTTTATATGTTTAAATTAGAACCTATATATTTCAACAGCCTCTCAATCGGGACGCAGTTATTTTTCCAACTGTCGGGATCCTGGCGGTCGAAATACCGACGCCGGAATCCCAACACCCGTTGAAATGCCAGCGGTTAGAATCCCGACTTCTGCCCGGAATCCCTACTTGTGTGATGGTCCACGCCACTACCCGAGGGGGAATAGATTATGGTTGCCATCGGGCCCGAATCATGGCGAGCGCAGCGAGCCCACAAAGGGACACACTGCGCTGGGCTGGGCTGGATTGGGATTCTGACTGTTGAGATTCCGGCATTTTACCGGCTGTCGGGATTCCAGCGTTGGTATCCTGTGCATTGGTTCCCCCCTATATTGTAAATATACAATATACACTGTCGTATTAGCTTGTAGTTAACACAATTCAACTTGAATGTTATTTCATGTTTTTAAATGATTTAGAAAATAATAAAACAATTGAAGTTAAGCTTTTGCTTGTTATTTTTTAAAGCACACTTATAATATCATTAGGTTATCCCATTTTTATCATCTTACTGTGTATTTCATTTCATCTTGCCCATCTGAATAAAATAAATACATAAAAAACAAAGAAACTAAGCAACTCAAGGTCCCACCAATTCAGGTGAAGATAAGAAGAAAATTGCAGGTTAAGTGATGGACTGATAAATGGTGGCTAGAACAGATTAAAAGAGATTGGCAGATTAGAACTTCAGTTATAGACAACAAGCATTATTTGGTCAAAAAGGAGCTGTATAAATAAATAGCATTTTCTGTGCAGATGTCTTCAGTTATATAGATAAACATGGAATGGACTCCCTGGCCCAAAGGTAATAGCCTGAGATTTGTGCTGATTTTAGCGAGTTGGCTGCTTCATTTAAAATGGCGATTAGTTTTAATGCAAAATTTAGCTTCTACCTTGTTGAACTCCTACCTGCGCCATCAATTCACAGGCTATTACATTTGGGCCCATAACTTTTTGCAAAAGGTTAACACATTTTATATTTTCTGTTATTTGCAAGCAAAATGTATGAAAATGATGCTGAAATACTATTATTTGTAATATTTTGTAGCTCCACTTAATTTTACTGTGCTTTTAGATTAATAGAAAAGCTTCTTCATTGAAAGGGGCCCATTTAGAGGGGTTTGGTATGTTAGGTCAACATGCATCAGATCAACATGAGAATGTCCATGTGGTCAAAGGACGACATGCAGCCCTTCGACATAATTAGCATATTGGTGACTTTTTCCCCTTTCCCTAACCCTAAATCCTAACCCTTACACTAACCTTCCTCCTTCCCCACAGTTTAGGAATCTTTTTGGGGTCTTTTGGGAATCTAAAAATACTGTTTTTGCAATCTAAATTCTGAATTGTAGATATTTACAACAAAAAGTCTATGTTGCTGAGATAAGTGATTGTCTGTGAATGTAAAGAAATGCAGGCCTGAAGCCAGTACACAGAAAACCATTTGTTGATTTTCAATTTAATTTATGATTTTTCATAGATAAGTGGGGTGATGACTGGAAGGGTAAGGTCCAGGATTAGCATATGGTGAGCGATGCCTATTTTACCTAGGTTATTTTTTTATGGAGACATTTCAAAGGTCATCCCTTCATCGCCGCTGACATCGGCAAGAGTGTATGCACTTGTCAATGCAAACACCCCCCCCCCTTGTCGTGTCGCATTGCCCGCGATGTTGTTGGGTACACACATCATGTAGTGTGTACCCAGCTTAACTGCAGTAGTTCTTTTCAGTATTGCATAAAATGACAACTGTAACAAATACACCATAGAAAGTAACAGTTTAGTTTAGCAACATATAGCAATCCGCCCAGTATTGACATAATACACTTTAGGGCAGATTTCATTACTCTTTTGGTGCTTTCCCTGACATGGTCGCATCTGATGCAAACAGTTGGAAATGCCCCTCTCAGAAGGACCTCCAAGCCCCCAGTTTCCTGGTTCCATCCTTCAGTTCCTGCAGTCCACCAATCACTGGAATTTTTTTATTTATTTTTTAATTATAAAATCTGTTGGCTATGTTTTAAATAAATGTTCTTAACCTGTTTCAATCATAAAAAAACTATTTCTTAGTGGTTTTGGTGGGGGGGGATTAGGCAGTTAAGTGGTTAAGTGGTTAATAGATCTATTTATGATTTAGATAGCTCTGACTTTTGTAGTAGGATTGCAACAATATCTACTCTATGGGGTGTATTCAATACCTGTCGGTTCCTTTCTGACGGAAAGGATCCGACAGGTCAGTATACAATGACAATAAAATATATAGCCAAGCGCTCGATACACACCAATCTAGATGCAGCCAACAAATAAGGCTACTCAACCTTATCAGAAGAAGAAATCGTAAAACAAAAGTATTGTAGCGCATATAGATTGGGCAACAAAATTTATTGCTTCATTTCAAAAACAACAATAAAATTTAATACATCATATAAACATCACCACTGGCCGGTAATTTAAACACATCAATATATCATTTTAAAAAACATAAAATATGCTCTTTTCTGTCTGGACAATATTAATAAATTTAGACAAAAACTCATTCAGCAATATCCTCTATAGTGTATATGTTGACTGCTATACT
The DNA here is from genome assembly GCF_028390025.1 of Pseudophryne corroboree. Lineage (NCBI taxonomy): Eukaryota > Metazoa > Chordata > Amphibia > Anura > Myobatrachidae > Pseudophryne > Pseudophryne corroboree. The sequence continues at coordinate 379,134,143 of NC_086444.1, read as the reverse complement.
AGATCAGTCCACTTAGATAATGTAGCAGTCCTTTGGGATATTTAAAACACTGTATCGCTGTAGAAATGATATGGCAACGTGACACACTGCACGCTGATCCTTCCAACCAGCAAGATCACTGGTAACTGTAATAGAGGATTTCAATGAGAGCAACGTAACAATGTCCATTCAGTGATTTAAATCCGGTGAAGCTTAAAACTTAATTCTTTACAATGTCTGGCCAGACAAGATATGTATGCTCACCGCTCTCTTCCAGCATTAAAATCTCCGTGGCTTCCTCCCGGCTGCTGGTGCTTTCAACCTTTTAGAGCAGTCATCTCTGGAGGAGGTCATCCGTGTAGATCTAATAAATATTGCTGGCGGTGGGCAGTACAATTGGCAGTGGTATGAAGTAGAAGTATACGAGTCCTTAACGCGTTTCCCCGCCTCCCTCCGGGTTCAGCGGCTTCATCAGAAAAATCATATTTCTGATGAAGCCGCTGAACCCGGAGGGAGGCGGGGAAACGCGTTAAGGACTCGTATACTTCTACTTCATACCACTGCCAATTGTACTGCCCACCGCCAGCAATATTTATTAGATCTACACGGATGACCTCCTCCAGAGATGACTGCTCTAAAAGGTTGAAAGCACCAGCAGCCGGGAGGAAGCCACGGAGATTTTAATGCTGGAAGAGAGCGGTGAGCATACATATCTTGTCTGGCCAGACATTGTAAAGAATTAAGTTTTAAGCTTCACCGGATTTAAATCACTGAATGGACATTGTTACGTTGCTCTCATTGAAATCCTCTATTACAGTTACCAGTGATCTTGCTGGTTGGAAGGATCAGCGTGCAGTGTGTCACGTTGCCATATCATTTCTACAGCGATACAGTGTTTTAAATATCCCAAAGGACTGCTACATTATCTAAGTGGACTGATCTAGTATAGCAGTCAAAATATACACTATAGAGGATATTGCTGAATGAGTTTTTGTCTAAATTTATTAATATTGTCCAGACAGAAAAGAGCATATTTTATGTTTTTTAAAATGATATATTGATGTGTTTAAATTACCGGCCAGTGGTGATGTTTATATGATGTATTAAATTTTATTGTTGTTTTTGAAATGAAGCAATAAATTTTGTTGCCCAATCTATATGCGCTACAATACTTTTGTTTTACAGTATTCAATGAGCTGGCCAAATCCAACTGACAGCCGCTCACCCACTCCCCGCTGCTCACCCATCCACGGCCCTCAGTCCCAACAGCCGGTCCCCGCCGCTCCATCCTGACAGCCACTCCCCGCCGCTCCGTTCTGACTGCTGGTCCCCCGTCCACGCCAGCCCGTCCACGCTCCACTACTCACCCAGACCCCAGCATCCGTCCCCGCTACACGCTGTCTCATCTCCCTGGTTCCGACAATGTCAATCCGACTTTAAAAAAGTCAGATTGACATTGTAGGAACCAGGGCCAAAACCTGTCGGATTTGGCTGCGGGACATGTGGATCCGCGGCTAATCTGACAATCCACGTGGTTTCCGACAAGTCGAGAATTCCCGACTTGACGGAAAAATGGCCCAGCATTGAATAGGTCGGAACCCCTTTCGACCTAAACCTGTCGGAAACTACCATCTTTCCGACAAGATAATATACAGTACATTGCCTCCCCCACCATCTTCCGCCCCAACACACACAAAAAATCAACACACATACTGTATATGATGAATACTATCAGTGATACATTATACTTTATGTACTGTAATATAATCCCCCCAATTCATATTATGCCACACAAACTGTAGTGCCCAAAATTAACATGCCATACAATAGTGCCCTCAATTCACATTATGCCACACATTAGTGCCCATTGTTCACATAACACCACACAGTAATGTCCACAATTCACACTATGTTACACAGTAGTGCCACTTATATGGATGCTATACCACACAGTAGTGGCCACAATTCACATTACACAACACAGTAGAGCCCCTGATTCACATTATGTCACACAGTAATGCCCCTTAAAAAGTTTTGCTACATTATAATGATCCTTATTCACATTATGCCACACAATGCCTCCTATTCATGTTATGCCACACAGTGGTGCCCCTTATTCATATTATACCCTACAGTAATGCCCCTTATTCACATTATGCTCCAGTAGTGCACCTTATTCACATTGGCACTCATTCCGAGTTGATCGCTCGCAAGGCGAATTTAGCAGAGTTGCTCACGCTAAGCCTAGGCCTACTGGGAGTGTATCTTAGCTTCTTAAAATTGCGACCGATGTATTCGCAATATTGCGATTACAAACTACTTAGCAGTTTCAGAGTAGCTTCAGACTTACTCGGCATCTGCGTTCAGTTCAGTGCTTGTCGTTCCTGGTTTGACGTCATAAACACACCCAGCGTTCGCCCAGACACTCCCCCCGTTTCTCCGGCCACTCCTGCGTTTTTTCCGGAAACGGTAGCGTTTTTATCCACACGCCCCGAAAACGCAGTGTTTCCGCCCAGTAACACCCATTTCCTGTCAATCACATTACGTTCGCCAGAGCGAAGAAAAAGCCGTGAGTAAAAATACTATCTTCATTGTAAAATTACTTGGCGCAGTCGCAGTGCGAATATTGCGCATGCGTACTAAGCGGAATTTCACTGCGATGCGAAGAAAATTACCGAGCGAACGACTCGGAATGAGGGCCATTATACCAACCACTGATGTCTTCTACCTCTAAGCCCTTCCATGGCACACATCAGCCCAAGAAGGAAAGTGGCGTGTGAGGGGGCTGCAAGGGCTAGCTGGCAGGGGCCGGCAGGATAGTTCCTCTCCCCACAGTGTGACCACCTCAGAGAGGAAACAGAGAGGAGGAGCTGGTGGTGAAGTGAGGGGAGAGGATTGCTTCTCCCTTTTTGTTACTGCCTGTGTTGCAGCAGCCAGTGGTGTATTATAACGAGTCAGTCTGACTCATTATTAGTACTGTACCTGGCTGGCCTGCTGGTAATGCTGGCAGCAGTAAGCCCCTTCTTTGCAGCAAGCCCCGGTTGTGTCCCTTGCCCCTTCATCACCTCTGTTTTTTCTCTCCATGGGAAGTATCCTATTAGCCCGATGCAATTTCAGACATTAAAAACAGACAGATGTCACAAATAATAACCGATGGTCATTATTGCAGTATCCATTGGACCCAAGATCACACGATAACACATGGGATCAGGAAAAAGTTCCCGATCCCATGTAATTTCTGGGCTTTGGCAGCTGCTTATCAGGAATTATGCTTTGCATGCCTGAGGCACAAGGAAAAAGGGGAGCCTGGACTGCACACCCTATTACTAAAGATATCAAGAGGTGCTATCATTCCGAGACTTCTAATACTATCCTGGAGGAATAGAGATGCAGATGCACACTCCTAGCACTAAGAACACTGATAGTAAGAATAATTTATGCGTGAGGCAGACAAAGCATAATCCCCGATAAGTGCCGGCATCGGGGGGAAAAGGACACAGCCATCGGGGCTAATAGGGTAGCCCCCATGTGTGCGTGTGTGTATATATACATATATATATATATAGAGAGAGAGAGAGAGACAGACAGAGAGACAGATAGATAGATTCGGAGATCCGGCACTCCCAAATACCTGTAGTACAGCATGGGTGCCCTCACAGTAAAAATATTACTTTATTCCAAGGTACGGCACTCCGCTTAAATAAATTGATAACAATCAAAATAGTTGTCAACGTTTCAGTGCTTTAATCACACTATAGTCAGGATTCTTTCACAAAAGAAAACATTCTGGTTGCTGCTTCTTGGCCTGTAGAATGGACAGGGGGGGTCATTCCGAGTTGTTCGCTCGGTAAAAATCTTCGCATCGCAGCGATTTTCCGCTTAATGCGCATGCGCAATGTCCGCACTGCGACTGCGCCAAGTAAATTTGCTATGCACTTAGGAATTTTACTCACGGCATTTTCATCGTTCTGGCGATCGTAATGTGATTGACAGGAAATGGGTGTTTCTGGGCGGAAACAGCCCGTTTTATGGGCGTGTGGGGAAAAACGCTACCGTTTCCGGAAAAAACGCAGGAGTGGGCGGAGAAATGGGGGAGTGTCTGGGCGAACGCTGGGTGTGTTTGTGACGTCAAACCAGGAACGACAAGCAGTAAAATGATCGCAGATGCCGAGTAAGTCTGGAGCTACTCAGAAACTGCTACGAGGTGTGTAATCGCAATATTGAGAATACATCGTTCGCAATTTTAAGATGCTAAGATTCACTCCCAGTAGGCGGCGGCTTAGCATGAGCAAATCTGCTAAAATCCACTTGCGAGCGAACAACTCGGAATGACCCCCAGGGTTATTAAATTATAATATACAGGTCGGTTTTACTTATTTATTATTTTAATGGTCATCTTCAGCCAGTAGTCGGACTGGGGCATGAAGGCTTAACAATGTGATTGTCATTATAGTCTAAATGCTCCTCATCACTGATGTCAATGAAATTATCATCATCACCCAATATCATTTCATCCCCACTGAAATCTGGCACTACAAATCATGTTGTAATTGACAGCTATGGTATTCCTCAAAAATAATGTAATTAATTTTGAGAGATACCAGTTTCTGCACATTTTTTGGTGGTAGCCTCCTAAGCACTGTTTCAGTAGAGTGTGGGCAGCTTAAGAACCCCTTTGCTAGTTAAATACAAGGGGCATCAAATACTTTGTTCTCTCCAGAATGCAAAGGGACTGTCTGGGATGCTAATTAGTACTAAGAGAAACTGTATGATATTGAGATGTGGTAGAGGTGTCACTGTGAAATTGGAGGATTTCTTATTAGCTTAACCAGATGTCATAGAAAATTTTCATATTGGTGTGCTATGCTCATCATACATGTAACCCTGCGAAAACATGTCTCTGAAGGAGTGGAGTTGGCATTTGTGAGCTGATCTGAAAACTTGATCACAAAGATTTGTTTAAATCTGTTATGAATCTGATCAGAGTTATTTGGGAAGGAAGGCATGAGGTCGGACTTAAGCCTAGGATCAAGCATGGTTGATAATGGTTGTAGTAACCATATTTCAGGACCTTACAAATCCTTATGTATTTGCAAAGCCAATGCAGAACTTAATTTACAATGCCAACATATTTAGCAGAATTGCTTGCTTTCAGATCTTCTTTCTCTTCTCTAACAGCTTTTCCTAAAGTTTGATTTGGTGTATGACGACACTCAGGCTGGTTTGTTTCTTAGTGAAGCCAGCAATACATAGAGTAACAGGATGATGAGGGAGATGCTACTGTCACTGCTGGCTAGAAGAATGATGAGAATGATGCTACTGTCACTGCTGGCTACTGGCATTGCTGCTGCCCAGGGTGACACACCCACCCAGTGGACTGTCACGGTCATCTAGTCATTTCTTTGATCAATGCCACTTGTCCACATGTCCATAGTTAGGTGGATGATGGTCAGAGAGAGGGGATTGAAAATTGGTAAGTCACAGATATCGCAACAGTGAATGAAGACCAGATAAGGGAAGTGCCCACTCATGTGGAAGAGCAAGGAGGTCCATTGAGAGAAACCAAAAGGTGATTAGAAGTAAAGAGGTCAGTGGAAACATCAATAAGTTTAAACATCAATAGGGATATTTAAGTCAAGTAGATGAGGGAGTGAGGGAGGGTGGGAAGGAAGGAAGGAAGGAAGGAAGGAAGGAAGGAAGGAAGGAAGGAAGGAAGGAAGGAAGGAAGGAAGGAAGGAAGGAAGAAGTCATGAGGCAAAGTTGTCATTAGTTGGGATACAAGACAAGGGGATGCTAGATGTCAGCTACTGAAAGGTGAAAACGTTGGAAGAGGTGACTAGCATATATCTCAATAAAGCAGAATGACAGGGAGGGTTCTAAGGGTATGAACTAGAATAAGCAGCAAAGGTGGAGAAGGACCCCTATGCCAACCCCACATTATAACTCCCAAGGAGTTAGATAGAATAAAAGGCCACAAGAGGAGTAGACAGCAAGACATGTGGTGTTAAATGAGGAAATCCATGATACAGTTTTAGGAGATTCAGGGAGTTGGAGATAAAAAGGTTGTGGGTGGGGAACTGTTTTTAGCAGACAGACTTGACATTCCAGAGGGTGCAGGAGAGAGGGACAGAGTGAAAGGAGAGATATGAATGAAATTATAAGGTGTGCTGGAGCATGATGGTGAGATTGATTTGGTGCAGGGAGAGACAGCGCTGGGAAGTTGTAGCGAAGTAGGCAATATAGGCAAACTGCCAGTGGGCAAGGAGGAATGTGGGAGTTTAAGATGAAGCAAGTGGAGGTGGGGACACTTGCCTGAGAGAAAAGGAAGGTGCAGTGCCTTACTGGGGTGGAATTGTACCATGGGAAGAGAGAAGTGCTTGAAAATGGAGGCCAGGAGGAGGAAGGAGGGAGTAACAAAGTGGTGGAGAGGAAAAAGGAAGGTAGACACGGGGAGTAGGTGGGAGAGGAGACTAGTGAAAGGTGAGAGGGATTGAAACAGGAGGTAGAAGAAAACTGATGAAAATGGTAGAGAGTTGAAAACAGGAGGGACATGGTGTCGATGAGAATGGGGAGGAGAAATGACATTAGTAAGGGTACTGTAGCAGTGAGATGCAAAAGCAGTGCAGTCAAAATGTTAATATGCAGGTAAGGACACTGCTGGTGAATATGAAAGTAGAACTAGAGTCTTATAAAAAGAAAATTAATTATCTGAAACTATGATGGTAGTAGCACTATAATACTATAATAAATAATGTTACATAACACAGGTGTGAAACAATGATAGAGCAGTTTGAAATAATTATGGAGTACAGGTAAAAAGACAATAGCATAGCAAATACAGTATATAGAAACAGATATGTACATAATAATAAAAATAGTCAATACATTTCTTTGTGTGTGATTGATGCAATTCTTACCATCTACACAAGGTCTTATCATTTAAGGTGCATTGAATTGAAAAAATGATATAAAAAACTCTAATTCAGTAAATGTGACATGCTGGGTTTTGCAAAGCTTTGCAGTGCACAGAGACAGTATCATGATGCTGTTCTGATTGGGGAAGTATTGAAGAAGGAGTCACCAGGTGAGAATAGAAGGACTATTTACTGAAATAATGAGCTAAGGAGGAGGGGGAGAATAATAAGTGTTGTGTTATATAAGGCGGTATCCAGTTAACCGCTGTAATTTACCGTGTCTACTTGACTCCATTGAGGCTATCCTATTAGTCCTGATGCTGGCACTTGCTATATATTCTGGTGAGTAAATCTGACAAATCTAGCAGCTTTGCTGTAGGATTTAATGCAGTCATTTATTTTACAGGCAAAATATTGCTGCCACAACAAAACCACCAAAATTGGCAGTTTGCAAAAACCCTATATAGGTAAACCACTTTGAGTGTGTTTAGGTGCATTTGATAATTTGATTCGGAAGAAGGGTCCACGATGCAGACTTTATAATGTTTAGTCTTTTCAATAAAACATAATATATTAACTATATGTTAAAACTGCTTTCTGAACTAGTTATTCAATATATCTCTCTGCGTATATTACATAGTGATTTGTGACTTACAGTAACATTAGGAGATCACATGGTACTGAGTGGGCAAATGTAAATGTGAGGTGGTTGGACACATATTTCCAAAAATAAATTTCAGATCTACTGTAGCACGCATGTTCGCTCAAAATAGCACTTGCTGTATTAGCAAAAAAAGCTTTTTAGAATATTAAGACAAATACAGTCTGTACAATGAAGCATTCAGTACTATTTATTTTTAAACCAAGAGAAACTTGGACTATAGTATAACCTCATTTTATATTTAAAGATGGCTTTGTAATGGTATTTTACATTTTTATATTTTAATCTAGTTGGTCAGAAAGAACAGGAGAACTTGGACTTAAATGACACATCTGAGTTAGATAGGAGAATGCATTGAATCAATGAAAGGTTGTAATCAGCAAGCTTATAATAACACAACATTAATAAATACAGCATCAATCCTATCTTACAAAAAAACATCCTATGGAATGTTTCTGTGTCTTAAAACTAGAGATGTGCAGCGGGCATTTTTCGTGTTTTGTGTTTTGGTTTTGGATTCGGTTCCGCGGTCGTGTTTTTGATTCGGATGCGTTTTGGTAAAACCACCCTTTTGGATTTTTGTCGGATTTGGATGCGTTTTGGATTCGGGTGTTTTTTTTTTTTAAACTCAAAAACAGCTTAAATCATGGAATTTGGGGGCAATTTTGATTTTATAGTATTATTAACCTCAATAACCATAATTTCCACTAATTTCCGGTCTATTTTGAACACCTCACACCTCACAATATTATTTTTAGTCCTAAAATTTGCACCGAGGTCTCTGGATGACTAAGCTAAGTGACCCAAGTGGGCGGCACAAATACCTGGCCCATCTAGGAGTGGCACTGCAGTGTCAGACAGGATGGCACTTAAAAAAATAGTCCCCAAACAGCAAATGATGCAAAGATAAATAAAAAAAAGAGGTGCAAGATGGAATTGTCCTTGGGCCCTCCCACCCACCGTTATGTTGTATAAACAGGACATGCACACTTTAACAAACCAATCATTTCAGCGACAGTGTTTGCCACACAACTGTGGCTGAAATGACTGGTTGGTTTGGGCCCCCACCAAAAAAGAAACAATCAATCTCTCCTTGCACAAACTGGCTCTACAGAGGCAAGATGTCCACCTCATCCTCATCGTCCTATTCCTCACCCCTTTCACTGTGTACATTCTCCTCCTCACAGAGTATTAACTCGTCCCCACTGGAATCCACCATCACAGGTCCCTGTGCACTTTCTGGAGGCAATTGCTGGTAAATGTCTCCACGGAGGAATTTATAATTCATTTTGATGAACATCATCTTCTCCACATTTTCTGGAAGTAACCTCCTACGCCGATCGCTGACAAGGTGAGCGGCTGCACTAAACACTCTTTTGGAGTACACACTGGAGGGGGGGCAACTTAGGTAAAATAAAGCCAGTTTGTGCAAGGGCCTCCAAATTGCCTCTTTTTCCTGCCAGTATACGTACGGACTGTCTGACATGCCTACAGTGATGCTGTCACCCATATAATCCTCCACCATTCTTTCAATGGTGACAGAATCATATGCAGTGACAGTAGACAGTAATCGTTGGAAGGTCCTTCAGTCCGGACCAGATGTCAGCACTTGCTTCTGACTGCCCTGAACCACCGCCAGTGGGTGGTTTTGGAAATGTTATCCTTTTCCTGGCAGCTCCAGTGGCGGTAGAAAATTAAGGAGCTGTTGGCGTGTCACGTTCCGTTTGACTTGACAATTGTCTCACCAGCAGGTCTTTGAACATCTGCAGACTTGTGTCTGCCTGAAAGAGAGATACAACGTAGGCTTTAAACCTAGGATCAAGCACGGTGGCCAAAATGTAGTGCTCTGATTTCAACAGATTGACCACCTGTGAATCCTGGTTAAGCGAATTAAGGGCTCCATCCACAAGTCCCACATGCCTAGCGGAATCGCTCCTTTTTAGCTCCTCCTTCAATCTCTCCAGCTGCTTCTGCAAAAGCCTGATGAGGGGAATGACCTGACTTAGGCTGGCAGTGTCTGAACTGACTTCACGTGTGGCAAGTTCAAAGGGTTGGAGAACCTTGCACAACATGGAAATCATTCTCCACTGCACTTGAGTCAGGTGCATTCCCCCTCCTTTGCCTATATCTTAGGCAGATGTATAGGCTTGAATGGCCTTTTGCTGCTCTTCCATCCTCTGAAGCATATAGAATGTTGAATTCCACCTCATTACCACCTCTGGCTTCAGCTGATGGCAGGGCATGTTCATGAGTGTTTGCTGGCGCTCCAGTCTTTGGCATGCGGTGGCTGAATGCCGAAAGTGGCCCGCAATTTTTCGTGCCACCGACAGCATCTCCTGCATGCTCCTGTCGTTTTTCAAAAAATTCTGCACCACCAAATTAATTGTATGTGCAAAACATGGGACGTGCTGGAATTTGACCACATGTAATGCACGTACAATATTGGTGGCATTGTCCAATATCACAAATCCCCAGGAGAGTCCAATTGGGGTAAGCCAATCTGTGATGATGTTCCTCAGTTTCCATAAGAGGTTGTCAGCTGTGTGCCTCTTATGGAAAGCGGTGATACAAAGCGTAGCCTGCCTAGGAACGAGTTGGCGTTTGTGAGATACTGCTACTGGTGCCGCCGCTGTTGTTGCTGCAGGAGGCAATATATCTACCCAGTGGCTGTCACAGTCATATAGTCCTTAGTCTGCCCTGCTCCACTTGTCCACATGTCTGTGGTTAAGTGGACAGTGGGTACAACTGCATTTTTTAGGACACTGAGGACACTTTTTCTGACATCTGTGTACATTCTCGGTATCGCCTGCCTAGAGAAGTGGAACCTAGATGGGATTTGGTACCAGGGTCACACTACCTCAAGCAATTCTCTAAGTTCCTGTGAACTAACGGTGGATACCGGATGCACGTCTAACACCAACATAGTTGTCAAGGCCTCAGTTATACGCTTTGCAACAGGATGACTGCTGTGATATTTAATCTTTCTCGTAAAGGACTGTTGGACAGTCAATTGCTTACTGGAAGTAGTACAAGTGGTCTTCCGACTTCCCCTCTGGGATGACAATCGACTCCCAGCAGCAACAACAGCAGCGCCAGCAGCAAAAGCAGCAGTAAGCGGTCCACTCAAGGATCCATCGGAGGAATCCCAGTCAGGAGAGGACTCGTCAGACTTGCCAGTGACATGGCCTGCAGGACTATTGGCGTTCCTGTCTAAGGAGGAAATTGACATTGAGGGAGTTGGTGGTGTGGTTTGCAGGAGCTTGGGTACAAGAGGAAGAAGAGATTTAGTTGTCAGTGGACTGCTTCCGCTGTCACCCAAAGTTTTTGAACTTGTCAATGACTTCTGATGAATGCGCTCCAGGTGACATACAGTATAAGTGAGGATGTTCCTAGGTGGTTAACGTCCTTACCCCTACTTATTACAGCTTGACAGAGGCAACACACGGCTTGACACCAGTTGTCCTTATTTCTGTTGAAATCATTCCACACCGAAGAGGTGATTTTTTTTTGTATTTTGACCAGGCATGTCAATGGCCTTATTCATCCCACGGACAACAGGTGTCTCCACGGGTGCCTGACTTAAACAAACCACCTCACCATCAGAATCCTCCTCGTCAATTTCCCCCTCAGCGCCAGCAACACCCATATCCTCATCCTGGTGTACTTATTTTATTTATTTATTTATTAACAGTTTCTTATATAGCGCAGCAAATTCCGTTGCGCTTTACAATTTCAAATAACAATAACAAACTGGGTGATAAACAGTCATAGAGGTAGGAAGGCCCTGCTCGCAAGCTTACAATCTATAGGGAAATAGGCATGTGTACACAAGGAAAGGTGCTATCTATTGCATAGTTGTTCGCCTGATTGCAAAGGTTCTTGGAGGGCTGTATGATATGGTCATACAGCAATGATGAACCAGGTTTGAGAGGAAGGGACAGTGAAGAATGAGTAGACATATGAGGATATGTGTGGACTGTACAGAGTGGATGCAATTTGATAAGAAGGTTTATGAAAGTTATGTGGGCGGTTCTGGAATTTTATATGCTTGCCTAAAGAGGTGAGTTTTCAGGGAATGCTTGAAGGTTTGGGGACTAGAGGAGAGTCTTATTGTGCGTGGTAGGGCATTCCACAGAGTGGGTGCAGCCCGATGAAAGTCCTGCATTCATGAGTGGGAGCGAGTAATGAGTGTGGATGAGAGACGCAGGTCTTGTGAAGAGCGAAGAGGTCGGGTTGGGAGATATTTTGAGATAAGCGAAGTGAGGTACGTTGGTGTAGTTTGGTTAATGGCCTTGTATTTGAGTAAAAGTATTGTATATTGTATGCGGTAGAGTACAGGTAACCAATGGAGGGACTGACAGAGTGGATCTGTAGACGATGAACGTCTAGCAAGGATGATAAGCCTCGCCGCTGCATTCAGAATGGATTGTAGTGGTGAGAGTCTCGTTTTGGGAAGACCAGTTAGGAGACTATTGCAATAATCAATGCGGGAGATAATGAGAGCGTGGATTAGAGTTTTAGCAGTGTCTTGTGTAAGGTATAGTTGTATTTTGGATATGTTTTTTAGATGCATGTAACATGATCTTGAGACAGATTGAATGTGGGGAACAAAGGACAGATCAGAGTCAAGGATGACACCTAGGCAGCGAGCTTGTGGGGTAGGGTAGATAGTCGAGTTTTCAACAGTGATAGAGATATCAGGTTGGTACCTACTATTAGCCGGTGGAAATATAATTAACTCTGTCTTTGAAATATTCAGTTTGAGGTGGCAACAGTGACATCTTCAATTTGAATATCAGGAACTGGACTGTGGGTGCTCCTTCCAGCACTTGCAGGGGGTGTGCAAATGGTGGAAGGAGCCACCTCTTCCCGTCCAGTGTTGGGAAGGTCAGGCATCGCAACCGACACAATTGGACTCTCCTGGGGGATTTGTGATTTAGAACGCACAGGTCTTTGCTTTGCTTTTGCCAGCTTAACTCTTTTAATTTTTCTAGTGGGAGGATGAGTGCTTCCATCTTCATGTGAAGCTGAACCACTAGTCATGAGGAACATAGGAGAGGGCCTTAGCCGTTCCTTGCCACTCCGTGTCGTAAATGGCATATTGGCAAGTTTACGCTTCTCCTCAGACGATTTTAATTTAGATTTTTGGGTCATTTTACTGAACTTTTGCTTTTTGGATTTTACATGCTCTCTACTATGACATTGGGCATCGGCCTTGGCAGACGACGTTGATGGCATTTCATCGTCTCTGCCATGACTAGTGGCAGCAGCTTCAGCACTAAGGGGAAGTGGATCTTGATCTTTCCCTATTTTACCCTCCAAATTTTTGTTCGCCATTTTTTAATGTGTGGAATTATATGACAGTAATATATCTGGAATTAGATGGCAGTAATATCTGGAATTAGATACCACTAGATAGATACCAGATACCACTGTGACTGGAATCATGATGACCTATGCACAGTGACAGGACACTACCACAGAACCCTACAGCAGCAAGATGCAGCACAAGACACTGTACTAGTATTAGTAATGTAGTATTACTGAGCACCACAAGAAACTGATCACTGATACTGAGCACTGATGATACTGAGCACTGATGATACTGAGCACTAGTGATGAGCGGATTCGGTTTTACTCGGTTTTACTCGGTTCTCAAAACCGAATCTTATTGGCTATCCAAAACACGTGACATCAGTGAGCCAATAAGATTCGGTTTTGAGAACCGAGTAAAACCGAGTAAAACCGAATCCGCTCATCACTACTGAGCACTGATGATACTGAGCACTGATGATACTGAGCACTGATGATACTGAGCACTGATGATACTGAGCACTGATGATACTGAGCACTGGTACTGAGCACTGGTACTGAGCACTAATGATACTGAGCACTGATTATACTGAGCACTGATGATACTGAGCACTGATACTGAGCACTGATGATACTGAGCACTGATACTGAGCACTGATGATACTGAGCACTGATACTGAGCACTGATGATACTGAGCACTGATGATACTACGGAGAACTGACACTGAGCAGCACGATGCAGCACAAGACACTGCACTAGTATTACTGAGCAGCACAAAAGCACTCTGGAATTGTCACCCCCCAGATACCACTGTGACTGGAATGATGATGACCGATGCACAGTCACAGGACACTACTAACACAGCACCCTACAGCAGCAAGATGCAGCACAAGAGAGACACTGTACTAGTATTACTGAGCAGCAATAAGCACTGATACTGAGCACTGATATTGAGATTTGCCACTGAGAGAACGTAGCCATGTTCTCTCTGTACCCTCTACAATGCACGACTGAAAATGGCGGCGACGCGCGACACTTTATATGGAATCCGAATCTCGCGAGAATCCGACAGCGGGATGATGACGTTTTGCCTCGTTCCGGTTTTCCGAGTCAGGCGGGAACAACCGAGCCTGCCTCGGACCCATGTAAAACACGTGGAGTTTGGGGGAGGGGTTCGGTTCTCGGAGAACCGAACCCACTCATTTCTACTTAAAACCAACCAAAAGAATCAATTTTGGGAGGTAATACATTATTTTGGGGAAAGATTTCTCAAATCTTGGAGAGTGATAAAAGTGAAGTAGCTTATTGAAACCAATCAGCTTATAACTGTAATTTCTCTAGCACAGCCTGTACAATGACAGATAGATGCTGATTGGTTGGTATGAGCAGCGTCTCCACTTTATCATTCTCCAAGGGCTATGTTTCAGAACTGGCAGCTTTTATACTCTGCTGCTTCTTAGCGGGTTTCAGGTGAAAATGTAAAGCCTCACTAACATCAAGGGGGAGATTTATCAAAGCTTGGAAGGAGCTTAAGTGGAGAGATATAAACTACCAAATAATCTTAACAGCTCCTTACTGTCATATTCCAAACACAGCTTGTAAAATAACAGTTAAGAGCTGATTAGTTTGTACTTTATCTCTTTTCACTGTATGTCTCTCCAAGCTTTGCTAAATCTCCCCGTAAAGGGGGCACACACGTTGAGATGTGTGCTTAAATTCTAAGCAATCTGACTAGATTGCTCCATGTGTATGTGCCATAGCGATAGCAAAGCGCGACCCCTGCATATAGGCACAATCTAGTCAGATCGCTCACTTCACCGCTGGAAGAAGTGAGCGCCCGCCCCCCCCCCCCCCCCTCTCAGCACACATCACGCTGTGTGCTGAGCAAGGGGAGAGATGTGTGCTGAGCGTTCTGTGCTAGATTGCTCAGCACACATCTCCCCGAGTGTACCGCCCTTAAGTGTAAAGCCATTCATGCTTTAAACGGTGTTACTGCCATTTAAAATTTTCACCCACTGAAAAGCATCAGCACATAAGAGCTGCCGCTTCACACATATAGGAGATTATTCAGAGTTGGTCGCAGCTTTTGCTATTTTAGCAAAAACGGCGACAACTAAAATTGCATCCTGGGGTCCAACCAGCACAGGGCAAGGCTGCCCAGCATGTGTGGCACCACCCAACAATTTTCGCAAAAAAACTCAAATAGAGGTTGACCCCTACAGGCGCACCGCTGCCATGTTTCTGATCACAGGAAATGCAGACGTCATTGGCCAGCACCGAAAACGGCCATTACATGCCTGCATTTCCTGATTCACTCCCCCCAATGCCGTGTCGCCACCCCCGGACGACCGCTGCCTATTATAATATGATCGCATCCTTCCGGTGCATGCGCAGACGGACGAAAAGCGTCCGTTTGCAAATTTTAAACCACTTCGTCCATCTCTGAATAGCCCCACAGCCCCAAGATTTGATAAATCTTCACCTTGATTTTAAATAGAGCAGCAAAGGAATGTCTGGTATTTACTGAACAGTGTTTTACCTTGGTTTGCAACTGAAATTTTTAAGATTGACATTTACTGGTATTTAGTTTATGCAGAGTATGCTGATGTGAGGCTAATTAATTATGCCCATATGCACTATCTGACTACCTAGCACACACACACACACACACATATATATATATATATATATATATATATATATATATATATATATATGTAGATGCATTAACTACTTTCCAGTTTCTAAGCAAGAAAAAAAGCATTTTGTTTCCTCCAGCACCCTGAATGATAGCAGTAACCGGATATAAATCCCACACAATATTAGAATTCAGAGATCTCAGTTACATATATTTGCGCAAATGTATGATTAAGCCCCCATGCCACATCAAGGCCTCTCTGTATATTGGGGGTCCCTAGCGCTACATCTAGGTGCAGGGTGTGGCACCCCAAAAATCAGCATAAGTCAGAAAGCCCAGGGCAGCATACCAGTGAAAAAAACTATAGTGTTACTAAATTAGTGTTAGGAAGCCCAATATACAGAGAGGCCTTGGGGGCTTAATCATACATCTCTGAATTCTAATATTGTGTGGGATTTATATCCAGTTACTGCTATCATTCAGGGTTCTGTGGGAAACAAAATGCTTTTTTTTTTTGCTTAGAAATACCTTTCCCTTTCAAGCACCTGCTAATTGAGCATCTGCCACTATATATGTCTGTTGTGAGAGGCAGAAAGGATCCTGCATTAGGAGGAGGTGCAGGTCCTGATATGCAATATGGAGCATTATGGGGTTGCTCCAAGGTAGGTAGCTCTAAGCTTAGATATATTTAAGTAAGGAGCCAGCTCTTTGCTGGGTAATCATAGACCCAGATTGGGGTTATGGAGGTGTGGGGTGTGGTGCCCCTGGATTGGCTGAGCTGGATGGATTCAGTGTGGCAGACCTTTACATTCTATTAACATTTATCACTTACTAATTTCTTTAACACTATTTCTTATTTTAAGTACATCTCATTTTTGCATCACTTCCTTATAGCTTCGGCTTCCTAACACTAATTTATTAACACTATAGTTTTTTCACTGGTATGCTGCCCTGGGCTTTCTGGCTTATGCTGATTTTTGGGTGCCACACCCTGCTCCTAGATATAGCAATAGGGACCCCCAATATACAGAGTGGCCTTCACATGGCTTGGGGGCTTAATTATTAGTGATGAGCGGGTTCGGATCCTCGGAATCCGACCCGCCCGAACTTCACCTTTTTTTTACACTGGTCCGAGCGACTCGGATCCTCCCGCCTTGCTCGGTTAACCCGAGCGCGCCCGAACGTCATCATCCCGCTGTCGGATTCTAGCGAGACTCGGATTCTATATAAGGAGCCGCGCGTCGCCGCCATTTTCACACGTGCATTGAGATTGATAGGGAGAGGACGTGGCTGGCATCCTCTCCGTAATAGAAAAGACTAAGTCTAAGAGTGACATTGTTATAATTGTGGGGAGGATTGGGGACGGGGAGCAGCTGTTAAGGAGTACAGTGCAGGGTTTTGATTATACCACCAGTGATTTTAATCCTTTGTTTCTCTGCCTGAAAAAAACGATCCACCATATCTGTGGCTGTGCTCACTCAGTGTGCTGCACTGCTGCATGATATATCTGTGCTGAGTGCACTGCTCTGCTCACACTGCCTAATTGTGGGGACTGGGGAGCAGTTATAGCAGGAGTACAGTGCACAGTTTTGCTGATAGTAACCACCAGTCCAGTATACGTTTGTCTGCCTGAAAAACACTGTGGTGTTTTTTTTTTTCTTTCTTCATGCTAGTTTGTTTAGCAGTCTGCTGACAGTGTCCACCAGGTCCGTTATACAGTATATATATATAAGCAGCAGTACGGTAGGCCACGGCTGTACCTACCTCTGTGTCGTCAGTGCACTCGTCGTCCATAAGTATAAGTAATACTATACTATCCATCCATCTACATTGTATACCTGGGGTGTTTTTTTTTTCTTTCTTCATACTAGTTTGTTTAGCAGTCTGCTGACAGTGTCCACCAGGTCCGTTATACAGTATATTATATATATATAAGCAGCAGTACGGTAGGCCACGGCTGTACCTACCTCTGTGTCGTCAGTGCACTCGTCGTCCATAAGTATAAGTAATACTATACTATCCATCCATCTACATTGTATACCTGTGGTGTTTTTTTTTTCTTTCTTCATACTAGTTTGTTTAGCAGTCTGCTGACAGTGTCCACCAGGTCCGTTATACAGTATATTTTACATATATATATATATATATATATATATATATAAGCAGCAGTACAGTAGGCCACGGCTGTACCTACCTCTGTGTCGTCAGTGCACTCGTCGTCCATAAGTATAAGTAATACTATACTATCCATCCATATACATTGTATACCTGTGGTGTTTTTTTTTTCTTTCTTCATACTAGTTTGTTTAGCAGTCTGCTGACAGTGTCCACCAGGTCCGTTATACAGTATATTATATATATAAGCAGCAGTACGTTAGGCCACGGCTGTACCTACCTCTGTGTCATCAGTGCACTCGTCGTCCATAAGTATAAGTAATACTATACTATCCATCCATCTACATTGTATACCTGTGGTGTTTTTTCTTTCTTCATACTAGTTTAGCAGTCTGCTGACAGTGTCCACCAGGTCCGTTATACAGTATATTATATATATATAAGCAGCAGTACAGTAGGCCACGGCTGTACCTACCTCTGTGTCGTCAGTGCACTCGTCGTCCATATTTATAAGTAATACTATACTATCCATCCATCTACATTGTATACCTGTGGTGTTTTTTATTTCTTCATACTAGTTTAGCAGTCTGCTGACAGTGTCCACCAGGTCCGTTATACAGTATATTATATATATATAAGCAGCAGTACGGTAGGCCACGGCTGTACCTACCTCTGTGTCGTCACTCGTCGTCCATAAGTATAAGTAATAATAGTATACTATCTACCCATCTACATTGTATACCTGTGGTGTTTTTTTTTTCTTTCTTCATACTAGTTTAGCAGTCTGCTGACAGTGTCCACCAGGTCCGTTATACAGTATATTATATATATATAAGCAGCAGTACGGTAGGCCCACGGCTGTACCTACCTCTGTGTCATCAGTGCACTCGTCGTCCATAAGTATAAGTAATACTATACTATCAATCCATCTACATTGTATACCTGTGGTGTTTTTTTTTCTTTCTTCATACTAGTTTGTTTAGCAGTCTGCTGACAGTGTCCACCAGGTCCGTTATACAGTATATTATATATATATAAGCAGCAGTACGGTAGGCCACGGCTGTACCTACCTCTGTGTCGTCAGTGCACTCGTCGGCCATAAGTATAAGTAATACTATACTATCCATCCATCTACATTGTATACCTGTGGTGTTTTGTTTTTCTTTCTTCATACTAGTTTGTTTAGCAGTCTGCTGACAGTGTCCACCAGGTCCGTTATACAGTATATTATATATATATAAGCAGCACTACGGTAGGCCACGGCTGTACCTACCTCTGTGTCGTCAGTGCACTCGTCGTCCATAAGTATAAGTAATACTATACTATCCATCCATCTACATTGTATACCTGTGGTGTTTTTTTTTTCTTTCTTCATACTAGTTTGTTTAGCAGTCTGCTGACAGTGTCCACCAGGTCCGTTATACAGTATATTATATATATATATAAGCAGAAGTACGGTAGGCCACGGCTGTACCTACCTCTGTGTCGTCAGTGCACTCGTCGTCCATAAGTATAAGTAATACTATACTATCCATCCATCTACATTGTATACCTGTGGTGTTTTTTTTTTCTTTCTTCATACTAGTTTGTTTAGCAGTCTGCTGACAGTGTCCACCAGGTCCGTTATACAGTATATTATATATATATATATATATATATATATAAGCAGCAGTACGGTAGGCCCACGGCTGTACCTACCTCTGTGTCATCAGTGCACTCGTCGTCCATAAGTATAAGTAATACTATACTATCCATCCATCTACATTGTATACCTGTGGTGTTTTTTTTTTATTTCTTCATACTAGTTTGTTTAGCAGTCTGCTGACAGTGTCCACCAGGTCCGTTATACAGTATATTATATATATAAGCAGCAGTACGGTAGGCCACGGCTGTACCTACCTCTGTGTCGTCAGTGCACTCGTCGTCCATAAGTATAAGTAATACTATACTATCCATCCATCTACATTGTATACCTGTGGTGTTTTTTCTTTCTTCATACTAGTTTAGCAGTCTGCTGACAGTGTCCACCAGGTCCGTTATACAGTATATTATATATATATATAAGCAGCAGTACGGTAGGCCACGGTTGTACCTACCTCTGTGTCGTCAGTGCACTCGTCGTCCATAAGTAATACTATACTATCCATCCATCTACATTGTATACCTGTGGTGGCTTTTAGTTGTGCGCAAAATATGGAGAACAAAAATGTGGAGGTTAAAAAAATAGGGAAAGATCAAGATCCACTTCCACCTCGTGCTGAAGCTGCTGCCACTAGTCATGGCCGAGACGATGAAATGCCATCAACGTCGTCTGCCAAGGCCGATGCCCAATGTCATAGTACAGAGCATGTAAAATCCAAAACACAAAAGATCAGTAAAAAATTTACCCAAAAATCAAAATTAAAAGCGTCTGAGGAGAAGCGTAAACTTGCCAATATGCCATTTACGACACGGAGTGGCAAAGAACGGCTGAGGCCCTGGCCTATGTTCATGGCTAGTGGTTCAGCTTCACATGAGGATGGAAGCACTCATCCTCTCGCTAGAAAAAAGAAAAGACTTGCGGCAAAAGCACAGCAAAGAACTGCGTTCTTCGAAATCACAAATCCCAAAGGAGAGTCCAATTGTGTCGGTTGCGATGCCTGACCTTCCCAACACTGGACGGGAAGAGCTTGCGCCTTCCACCATTTGCACGCCCCCTGCAAGTGTTGAAAGGAGCACCCGCAGTCCAGTTCCTGATAGTGAAATTGAAGATGTCAGTGTTGAAGTACACCAGGATGAGGATATGGGTGTTGCTGGCGGTGGGGAGGAAATTGACAAGGAGGATTCTGATGGTGAGGTGGTTTGTTTAAGTCAGGCACCCGGGGAGACACCTGTTGTCCGTGGGAGGAATATGGCCATTGACATGCCTGGTGAAAATACAAAAAAAATCAGCTCTTCAGTGTGGAAGTATTTCAACAGAAATGCGGACAACAGATGTCAAGCCGTGTGTTGCCTTTGTCAAGCTGTAATAAGTAGGGGTAAGGACGTTAACCACCTCGGAACATCCTCCCTTATACGTCACCTGCAGCACATTCATAATAAGTCAGTGACAAGTTCAAAAACTTTGGGCGACAGCGGAAGCAGTCCACTGACCAGTAAATCCCTTCCTCTTGTAACCAAGCTCGCGCAAACCACACCACCAACTCCCTCAGTGTCAATTTCCTCCATCCCCAGGAAAGCCAATAGTCCTGCAGGCCATGTCACTGGCAAGTCTGACGAGTCCTCTCCTGCCTGGGATTCCTCCAATGCATCCTTGAGTGTAACGCCTACTGCTGCTGGCGCTGCTGTTGTTGCTGCTGGGAGTCGATCGTCATCCCAGAGGGGAAGTCGGAAGACCACTTGTACTACTTCCAGTAAGCAATTGACTGTCCAATAGTCCTTTGCGAGGAAGATGAAATATCACAGCAGTCATCCTGTTGCAAAGCGGATAACTGAGGCCTTGACAACTATGTTGGTATTAGACGTGCGTCCAGTATCCGCCGTTAGTTCACAGGGAACTAGACAATTGCTTGAGGTAGTGTGCCCCCGTTACCAAATACCATCTAGGTTCCACTTCTCTACGCAGGCGATCCCGAGAATGTACACGGACGTCAGAAAAAGACTCACCAGTGTCCTAAAAAATGCAGTTGTACCCAATGTCCACTTAACCACGGACATGTGGACAAGTGGAGCAGGGCAGACTCAGGACTACATGACTGTGACAGCCCACTGGGTAGATGTATTGCCTCCCGCTGCAAGAACAGCAGCAGCGGCACCAGTAGCAGCATCTCGCAAACGCCAACTCGTTCCTAGGCAGGCTACGCTTTGTATCACCGCTTTCCAGAATACGCACACAGCTGAAAACTTCTTACGGCAACTGAGGAAGATCATCGCAGAATGGCTTACCCCAATTGGACTCTCCTGGGGATTTGTGGCATCGGACAACGCCAGCAATATTGTGCGTGCATTACATCTGGGCAAATTCCAGCACGTCCCATGTTTTGCACATACCTTGAATTTGGTGGTGCAGAATTATTTAAAAAACGACAGGGGCGTGCAAGAGATGCTGTTGGTGGCCAGAAGAATTGTGGGCCACTTTCGGCGTACAGGCACTGCGTACAGAAGACTGGAGCACAACCAAAAACACCTGAACCTGCCCTGCCATCATCTGAAGCAAGAGGTGGTAACGAGGTGGAATTCAACCCTCTATATGCTTCAGAGGATGGAGCAGCAAAAGGTCATTCAAGCCTACACATCTGGCCACGATATAGGCAAAGGAGGTGGAATGCACCTGTCTCAAGCGCAGTGGAGAATGATTTCAACGTTGTGCAAGGTTCTGCAACCTTTTGAACTTGCCACACATGAAGTCAGTTCAGACACTGCCAGCCTGAGTCAGGTCATTCCCCTCATCAGGCTTTTGCAGAAGAAGCTGGAGGCATTGAAGGAGGAGCTAAAACAGAGCGATTCCGCTAGGCACGTGGGACTTGTGGATGGAGCCCTTAATTCGCTTAACCAGGATTCACGTGTGGTCAATCTGTTGAAATCAGAGCACTACATTTTGGCCACCGTGCTCGATCCTAGATTTAAAACCTACGTTGGATCACTCTTTCCGGCAGACACAAGTCTGCAGAGGTTCAAAGAACTGCTGGTGAGAAAATTTTAAAGTCAAGCGGAACGCGACCCGTCAACATCTCCTCCTTCACATTCTCCCGCAACTGGGGGTGCGAGGAAAAGGCTACGAATTCCGAGCCCACCCGCTGGCGGTGATGCAGGGCAGTCTGGAGCGACTGCTGATGCTGACATCTGGTCCGGACTGAAGGACCTGCCAACGATTACTGACATGTCGTCTACTGTCACTGCATATGATTCTCTCACCATTGAAAGAATGGTGGAGGATTATATGAGTGACCGCATCCAAGTAGGCACGTCAGACAGTCCATACGTATACTGGCAGGAAAAAGAGGCAATTTGGAGGCCCTTGCACAAACTGGCTTTATTCTACCTAAGTTGCCCTCCCTCCAGTGTGTACTCCGAAAGAGTGTTTAGTGCCGCCGCTCACCTTGTCAGCAATCGGCGTACGAGGTTACTTCCAGAAAATGTGGAGAAGATGATGTTCATTAAAATGAATTATAATCAATTCCTCCATGGAGACATTCACCAGCAGCAATTGCCTCCAGAAAGTACACGGGGACCTGAGATGGTGGATTCCAGTGGGGACGAATTAATAATCTGTGAGGAGGGGGATGTACACAGTGAAAGGGGTGATGAATCGGACGATGATGATGAGGTGGACATCTTGCCTCTGTAGAGCCAGTTTGTGCAAGGAGAGATTGCTTCATTTTTGGTGGGGGCCCAAACCAACCAGTCATTTCAGTCACAGTCGTGTGGCAGACCTTGTCGCTGAAATGATGGGTTGGTTAAAGTGTGCATGTCCTGTTTATACAACATAAGGGTGGGTGGGAGGGCCCAAGGACAATTCCATCTTGCACCTCTTTTTTCTTTCATTTTTCTTTGCGTCATGTGCTGTTTTTGGAGTATTTTTTAGAAGGGCCATCCTGCGTGACACTGCAGTGCCACTCCTAGATGGGCCAGGTGTTTGTGTCGGCCACTAGGGTCGCTTAGCTTACTCACACAGCTACCTCATTGCGCCTCTTTTTTTCTTTGCGTCATGTGCTGTTTTTGGAGTATTTTTTGGAAGGGCCATCCTGCGTGACACTGCAGTGCCACTCATAGATGGGCCAGGTGTTTGTGTCGGCCACTAGGGTCGCTTAGCTTACTCACACAGCTACCTCATTGCGCCTCTTTTTTTCTTTGCGTCATGTGCTGTTTGGGGAGTATTTTTTGGAAGGGCCATCCTGCCTGACACTGCAGTGCCACTCCTAGATGGGCCAGGTGTTTGTGTCGGCCACTAGGGTCGCTTAGCTTACTCACACAGCTACCTCATTGCGCCTCTTTTTTTTCTTCTTTGCGTCATGTGCTGTTTGGGGAGTATTTTTTGGAAGGGCCATCCTGCCTGACACTGCAGTGCCACTCCTAGATGGGCCAGGTGTTTGTGTCGGCCACTAGGGTCGCTTAGCTTACTCACACAGCTACCTCATTGCGCCTCTTTTTTTCTTTGCGTCATGTGCTGTTTGGGGAGTATTTTTTGGAAGGGCCATCCTGCCTGACACTGCAGTGCCACTCCTAGATGGGCCAGGTGTTTGTGTCGGCCACTTGTGTCGCTTAGCTTAGCCATCCAGCGACCCCGGTGCAAATTTTAGGACTAAAAATAATATTGTGAGGTGTGATGTGTTCAGAATAGACTGGAAATGAGTGGAAATTATGGTAATTGAGGTGAATAATACTATGGGATCAAAATGACCCCCAAATTCAATGATTTAAGCTGTTTTTTAGGGTTTTTTGAAAAAAACACCCGAATCCAAAACACACCCGAATCCGACAAAAAAAATTCAGTGAGGTTTTGCCAAAACGCGTTCGAACCCAAAACACGACCGCGGAACCGAACCCAAAACCAAAACACAAAACCCGAAAAATTTCCGGTGCACATCACTATTAATTATACATTTGCGCAAGTATATGAAACTGAGATCTCTGAATTCTAATATTATGTGGGATTTATACACGGTTACTGCTATCATTCAGGGTGCTGGAGGAAACAAAATGCTTTTTTTCTTGCTTAGAAATACCCCCTCCCTTTCAAGCACCTGTATGATATCACTAAGCTAATTGAGCATCTGCCACTATATATACTTTCCAATTTCAGAAGTTTTTACTCTGTACACACTGGGGATGATTCAGATGTTTGGGAAGTACATTGCTACAGTGCTGTAACTAGACATTTTAGCACTGTGTGCAAGAAACCGCATTGGCGCCCCGACTCGTTCCCCCCCATTCATGTTTTGAAATTAATGCTACTTCATCCCCCATCCCATCAATCATACACTGCTAGTTATGCCACTGCCAGAGCGGTAGCTAGACATTTTGGTGCTCTCTGCCAGAAAGAGAATTGTCACCCCTCCGTTAGTCACATTACACAGCGCAGTAGCATACGTTAGTCACATTACACCACACGGTAGCGTCAGCCAGCCACATTACACTGCTCAGTAGTGTCCTTTACTCACATTAGACTGCACATTAGCACCCGTTAGTCACATTACACCACACAGTAGCGCCCATTATTCACATTACACAGCACAGTAGTATCTGTCAGTCACATTACACAGCATGGTAGTGTACGTTAGTCACATTGCACCGCAATGTAGCATCCGCCAGTCACATTACACAGCAGGGTAGCGTCCTCCAATCACATTACACAGCATGGTAACATCCGCGAGTCACATTACACAGCACGGTAGCGTCCGCCAGTCACATTACACGGCATGGTAGCGTCCGCCAGTCACATTACACAGCACAGTAGCGTCCTCCAATCACATTACACAGCACGGTAACATCCGCAAGTCACATTACACAGCACGATAGCATCCACTAGTCACATTACACAGCATGGTAGCGTCCGCCAGTCACATTACACAGCACGGTAGCGTCCTCCAATCACATTACACAGTATGGTAACATCCGCGAGTCACATTACACAGCACGGTAGCGTCCACCAGTCACATTACACAGCATGGTAGCATCGTCCAGTCACATTACACAGCACAGTAGCGTCCTCCAATCACATTACACAGCACGGTAACATCCACAAGTCACATTACACAGCACGATAGCATCTGTTAATCACATTACACAGCACGGTAGCATCCACCAGTCACATTACACAGCATGGTAGTGTCCACCAGTCACATTACACAGCACAGTAGCGTCCGCCAGTCACATTACACAGCATGGTAGCGTCCGCCAGTCACATTACACAGCATGGTAGCGTCCGCCAGTCACATTACGCAGCATGGTAGTATCCATCAGTCACATTACACAGCACGGTAACATCCGCGAGTCACATTACACAGCACAGTAGCATCCGCCAGTCACATTACACAGCACAGTAGCATCCGCCAGTCACATTACACAGCATGGTAGTGTCCACCAGTCACATTACACAGCACGGTAGCATCCGCCAGTCACATTATACAGCATGGTAGTGTCCGCCAGTCACATTACACAGCACGGTAGTGTCCGCCAGTCACATTACACAGCACAGTAGCGTCCGCCAGTCACATTACACAGCATGGTAGCGTCCGCCAGTCACATTACACAGCATGGTAGCGTCTGCCAGTCACATTACACAGCACGGTAGCGTCCGCCAGTCTTATACTATAGCAGAAGAATATTTACACACAATATTATGTTTTCAATTTACAGGGGATATTAGATTAATGTATGTGCAGTTTTTTGGGGGGGTTTTACAAACTCTCTACACTGCAGTACAGTAGTTTATCTAAAAAGTCACTGAGAGACAGTCCAGAATTACCAAACAAAAGGAAAGTCATTCTTAATGTTATTTGTTTTACTGAAATAAATATTAATAAGCACATACCTGCAGTATAAGCAGCACTTGCATTAGAGTCTGCACGAGGGAAGGGAGGTAGAGAGAGCAACTTCACTTGTGTTTAGCAGCAGCAGCTGAGCCATCTCTTTTACAGGACCCAGAAGCCAGTGTACACTACAGTGCAGGAGAGCAGGAGGAGGGGGGCGGAGCAGATCACATGGGGAGAGATAGAGAAACTCACAGACACAGATTGCCCAGCAGTGCCTGCTGTGCCTGGAAGGTATATTAGCAGCGTTGCCTCCAGCAGGGAAGGAGCTGGGCGCAACGCTAATAATATACTGTACATGGGCAACGCTGCAGCTGGTGGCAGCCAATCAGTGTGGACGCGGATGGTGCGCCCACAGAGCAACTGCGCTGTGTGCTAAGCACTATCCGCCCACACCTAGTTACGGCCCTGCATTGCTGCTGCTTACTTGGAAGCAGAAGCGATGCTCAGATATGGGAATGCAGAATGATGCATCTGGTATAAGTAGAGGCCACCACCGCTCCCTCCAGGGATGTTCGGTGAGCTAAATGACTCAGGTGGCACTGACTAGCCTCAGAGCCAGATTTACACCCAATATTTGAGTCAAAGGGTACATCTGGGCATTATACACAGGTGCGGCAGTATAAACTCCTAGAAATCTGGTGAGTTTTGATCAGAGATGAGCGGAAAAGATAGGCAGGTGAGGTACTGCCTTACCTGCCATAGACTTGTTACTCCAGAGTTTTTGCTATAAAAAATTATTAGAATAATGCAAAGAAGGTATTTCTAACATATTATTTGTGTTTTTCATATACTTTACACAGTTAAAACTCTGTCACAAATGTTAGTATGACAGGAAAGGCTCTGCCTCACCTGCCTCACCCCACCGCATGTCACTGGCTCCCTCCCCACCCTAAGCGGCTGCAGACTATCAATCAACTGACATCTACTACTGTATGATGTCCAACGATGCAGGACCCGTACTGCAAATGCGCAATGTACCAAACATTGGTATATTGCGTACAACTTTGCCTTACGACCGGACTTGAATAATCCCCACTGTCCATAACCTTTTGCAGCATTTTTCTCCTAAAAAAACTATGTCTGAGATGTAATTGTTGGAGAGGAGAGCACTCAGTAATCTATCTGTCCCAGTTCTAGAGTCAGCTCTAGTGTTTTCCCCCTAATGTTGGGTGATGCAGGAGGAGGTGCCTGATGATACTGTCCAGGAGGGACCGCTCGCCCTTCCGAGTTCTTCCTGGGAGAGTCTCCTGCGTACAGAGAGACCTTGCCTGAACATAGCCTCACCCTGCATAGTTAAAGCCACAGTGTAACTACCGTGTTACCCTGTCATTTTGATGTAAGTTCCTGCTGCTGCAGAACCTCTTCTGTGTATATTAAACTGTTACCCCCTGTTCTCTAAATAAACCAATAAAAGTTAAGTGCCTTTGTGTGGACTAACATCCCTATCCAACACCGCAACACTCTGCCAACAGTAATGAAGTCCAAGTTCAGTGGCCATGTGGAATGCCAGCTAACTAACATGATTAGAGTTCAGCCGGCATCCCCCACGGCTGCCAAACTAAGGTCCTGATTCAGACCCGATCACTGCTGTGCTTTTTCGCACGCATGTCACCAAATAACAACAGGCATCGCCAAACTGCGACAAGCTGGTGTGAAAATTTCAAGGTGATTGACATGAAAAGGCCTTTTGTGGGTGGTAACTGACCGTTTTCTGGGAGTATCAGGGAAAATGCAGGCGTTCCCAAGAATTTTCAGGGAGGGTGTGTGACGTCAGCTCTGGACCCGATCAGCCTGTTCTCTCTGCACTGGAGGAGTAAGTCCTGGGCTGTGCACAGACTGCACACAGTGGATCTGCAGTTGTCATCTGACTGAGTGACATTTGTAGCACGGCGTACACATGCGATCGCACACTTGCATGGGCGAATTTCTACTCCCCTTGAGCTGCGACTATCTGATCGCAGGACAGAAAAATTAGCAGCCCAGCGATCAGGTCTGAATTAAGCCCTAAGTCTTCATTACATCTCGTCCTATTTACTTAAATAGATCCTAATAATAAATCATTATGCAGTAGTGAGGAGTCATTCTGGCTGTCTTGATTCATACTGGTGTATTTTTTTATTACATATCATACATAGGAATGTTTTTAGTACATTGGTATTTGAATTTCTGCACATTAAACTGATTACTGTTGTAGAAGGCTTTCCATTGAAAATCTAAGCCAGCTCCTGAGTACCAGCACTTCAGATGACATAAAGAAATACTAATTTCAGTTAGGGTGGGAAGGGAAGGTATCTATGATCACCAACTGAAGCAGGAACTGCCCAATAAACAGGTTCTTGCTGCTAACTTTTAGCTCAGGGGTATAGCCCGTCCAAGGGTGTAGCTACCATAGGTGCAGGGAATGCAGCTGCTATGGGGCCCAGTGCTGAGAGGGGCCACCTTCCCTGTCACTGTTACATGTGTTATATACAGGGCATGGCTACCATAGGTGCAGGGAGTGCAGCTGCTATGGGGCCCAGTGCTGAGAGAGGCCACCTTCCCTGTCACTGTTACATGTGTTATATACAGGGCATAGCTACCATAGGTGCAGGGAGTGCAGCTGCTATGGGGCCCAGTGATGAGAGAGGCCACCTTCCCTGTCACTGTTACATGTGTTATATACAGGACATAGCTACCATACAGTAGGTGCAGGGAGTGCAGCTGATATGGGGCCCAGTGCTGAGAGGGACCACCTTCCCTGTCACAGTTACATGTGTTATGTACATTTTTCACCATTGGGTGATACATAGGAGCCCTCCAAACATTTGCCTTGGGGCACTAACAATCTAGTAATGCCCCTGGACTTGCTAATTGTAATGTGGTATGAAATGAACTGGAGGGCATTAGAATGTTACATAATATGAACTGGGACCCTGTATGTCATAATGTGAATTACTTTGTTGCATAATGTGTACTGGCAGCCCTACAATGTGACATAATGTTAACAAAGGCACTACTATGATTCAGAAAATAAAATAGGGCACTACTATGGGGAAGAAAATGAACTAGGACACTGTTATGTGGCAGAAAATTAACAACTGCTGCGAAGAGGTGTCTATCTAGAAGCATTGGGACAGGGGCCCATTCAGTATGCTGCTATGGGGCCCACAAAGTTCTGGCTACGCCCCTGAGTCCATCCAAGCAGCCATGCAAGTGTGTGCTGCCAAAACGGACGAGAGTTTCTCTCCCAGCACCCTCCTGCCCAGTTCATCTACACAGAACCTCAACGAGTCTCACACACAAAGACAGTTGGTCACTCAGAGGGAAAAATCGCTTTTGCACAATAACGTAATGCTGCCGCCTGTAAATTCACTGGAGGTGCCACAATCCACCCAGATTCCTGAGAATTCATTCTTATGGACATGTCATTTGTGATTAACTTCTTGGGTTTCTAAAGCTATAGTAGAATAAACATTGATGGTGCGTTAATGTTCAAATGTATTCTAAAATGTGGTATCTCGGCGTGATTACAGCGTTCTTGGCCTTAGTAAATTGGTGGGATTGCATTTTGTCAGTAAACACCACAATCCAGCTGAAAAATGAAACCTGCCCCTTAGTAAGTAGACCGCTAAGTATAAAACTATACTGTCTTTGAAAAAGTCACGGGTCACGTGACGAAACGCATCAGGACTCCTCCCCTTTTGTTCTTTCACTGAACACCTGCATCCAGGACGCTTCCAGGTTACAGCCACCTCACCTGGCATTCACCTACGACAGTCACGGGCGACTTCTATTTGGCTCCATATCCAGCCGCAGGCGTTGTGCGGCTACGACGACCGTCTCCAGCATCTTCCACCCCGTTGTCTACCGGCGGACGGTGCACGTCCAGGTAGTCTGGAAGGAAGGTTGCCAATACAGCCGGACACCCTAGACGGCGTTTGATCCAGCAGCCACACGCCTGCCGCCCACCATTATCTGCATAGCAGTAACAAGGTGAATACCAGCAGGTTAATCGAACAAACCCAGCGGCCGGTTGACACATTCAGATACGTCACGCACCCTCCAGCTATACCACCTATTGGGCAAATTCTGGACTTACCCGGGGACGCTCGGGTTTACCAGCCCTTATGGAGAGGTAATTTCATATATATACAACCAATTCATGCCGGTAATCTTTATTGAAGCTTAATCCTCAAAACGTGCAGTTACTGTGATATACTCAGGAACCACATCTAGTAGCTGTGGTAACAGTGTTTCCAAAGGACTGCAACACTCTGTTACATTTTGAACTTCCAATTATCCAGTTCAGTGAAATTTAAATGACACTTATTATAGTAGTCAAAGCCCAGATAATTCATGTGTTTTTAAACCCTTGTATTTGACCAATCAAGAAAAGTTATAAGTAACATCACTTATGAATTGTCTATTATGAAATAGTATTTTTATTCTTATTAGAGTATTGTCATTTAATAAATATATATATTTTTTATTAATTCATCTGATTCTTTGGTTGTTACTGAACCTGTGAAAATCTGGTGTGTGGATCTCATTAGCGCCTCTATTAATTTCTCTACAAAGTTCTGGCTACGCCCCTGAGTCCATCCAAGCAGCCATGCAAGTGTGTGCTGCCAAAACGGACGAGAGTTTCTCTCCCAGCACCCTCCTGCCCAGTTCATCTACACAGAACCTCAACGAGTCTCACACACAAAGACAGTTGGTCACTCAGAGGCAAAAATCGCTTTTGCACAATAACGTAATGCTGCCGCCTGTAAATTCACTGGAGGTGCCACAATCCACCCAGATTCCTGAGAATTCATTCTTATGGACATGTCATTTGTGATTAACTTCTTGGGTTTCTAAAGCTATAGTAGAATAAACATTGATGGTGCGTCAATGTTCAAATGTATTCTAAAATGTGGTATCTCGGCGTGATTACAGCGTTCTTGGCCTCAGTAAATTGGTGGGATTGCATTTTGTCAGTAAACACCACAATCCAGCTGAAAAATGAAACCTGCCCCTTAGTAAGTAGACCGCTAAGTATAAAACTATACTGTCTGGCTAACAATCCCTATTATTTGGATATAAAGGTATAGGGGTATATGCAATTGCGGTCGAATTCCCGAAAATGTCGAAAAACGGGACATTTTCGCCCAAAAAAAAAATTCGACAATGCAATTCAGTACTTTTTGTCAAAAAAACGGACTTTCCAAATTCGACTTTTTGAAATTCGACATTTGTCAAATTCAACATTTCTGCAATGGTACAAATGCGGCAATTCGACAAAAGTATATTCAATTGAAGTTTGTAAATTCGACAACAGTGCTTTTAGTCAGTAAATTCGTCATTTTCAATCCGCCACACTTTGCTGGCGGAATCTAATAAAAAATTTAAAAAACATGGGTTTTTTTGTGTTTTTTTTATTGGTAATAGCATATCTATTTATATTAGAAGGGATTAGGTACTTGGTTTGTCTATTTTGGAGGCACAAGTATTATTTATGTATTTTTAAAAATATATTTATTATTTATTTATTTTTTAAATGGAATGTTAAAAATCAGACAAAAAATTGCGTGGGGTCCCCCGTCCTAAGCATAACCAGCCTCGGGCTCTTCGAGCCGGTCCTGGTTCTAAAAATCCGGGGGAAAAACTGACAGGGGATCCCCGTATTTTTAAAACCAGCACCGGGCTCTGTGCCTGGTGCTGGTGCAAAAAATACGGGGGACAAAAAGTGTAGGGGTCCCCCGTATTTTTTACACCAGCATCGGGCTCCACTAGCTGGACAGATAATGCCATAGCCGGGGGTCACTTTTATACAGCGCCCTGCGGCCGTGGCATTAAATATCCAACTAGTCACCCCTGGCCGGGGTACCCTGGGGGAATGGGGACCCCTTCAATCAATGGGTCCCCCCCAGCCACCCAAGGGCCAGGGGTGAAGCCCGAGGCTGTCCCCCCCATCCAAGGGCTGCGGATGGGGGGCTGATAGCCTTGAGTAAAATGATAGAATATTGTTTTTTTTCAGAAGAACTACAAGTCCCAGCAAGCCTCCCCGCAAGCTGGTACTTGGAGAACCACAAGTACCAGCATGCAGGAGAAAAACGGGCCCGCTGGTACCTGTAGTTCTACTGGAAAAAAAATACCCAAATAAAAACAGGACACGCACACCGTGAGAGTAAAACTTTATTTCACACATGTCGACACACACATACTTACCTATGTTCACACGCCGACCTCTGTCCACTTGTCCAAGTAGAATCCACGGTGCACCTGAAAATAAAATTATACTCACCTGATCCAGTGTCCCGTGGTCTTTTATTATAATCCACGTACTTGGCAAAAAAAAAAAAAAAAAAAGGAAAACCCGGACCAGGCGGACTGAAAGGGGTCCCATGTTTACACATGGGACCCCTTTCCCCGAATGCAGAGACCCCCCCGTGACTCCTGTCTGTCACAACTGAGGGCCTGAGCTGACGGGAGGCAGCCTCAGTTGTAGGGGCTGAGATGTACCGGAACCTGGGAGGTTGTATCAGACCCCTGGACATGTAAGTAACATGAATAATAACTGCCCGAAGGCGTGACCACGACAACTTGGATAAAAGTCAATGATGTTTATTATGACAACTCCGCAACACAGCAGCAGTAAAAGAAAACGTAAAAGTCAGCAAAGAATAAATACAGTTCCTGGGTACTACAGGATGGCAGGAGCCACAGGGCACTGGTAGTGTGAGATAGTTCTTATGATCTTCTAGATGGAAAGTCCTTACCAGGCCCGACTGTAGCAATGGAGATAACCCAGGATTGTGCCAGCTGGTGTTCCAGGAAAAGCTGGGTTGCTGAAGATAAAACAGCTGCTGTGGATACTGGCTGGAACCAGACTGTTGTTAGCACGGAGTGGATACTGGCTGGAACCAGTTAAATAATAAATGAACTTGGGAGCGATGAAATATGAACTGAAATGTAGAACTTGAGAGCGGAGAAATAATAATACCGGTGGAGAGTGGTAAAGTGTAGAAAGGACACCGGCCCTTTAAGGGAAGCTGTACTCTGCTGGAAGCTGAGCTGGAAGCAGGTAATGTTGTAGCTGGAAACAGATGAATCCACAATGGATTGGAGAGTCAGGCTACACCGCAGGTGGAATGCTGGTGCGGGTCTCTATGGTGGAAGTCTTGAGACAGGAGCTGGAACCTGGAAGACAATCACAGGAGAGAGACAAACAGGAACTAGGTTTGACAACCAAAGCACTGACGCCTTCCTTGCTCAGGCACAGTGTATTTATACCTGCAGCAAGGAAGGGATTGGCTAGGCAATTATGCAGATTAACAATACTGACAACAGATTGGAGGAAATGATCAGCTGACAGAATCCAAGATGGCTGCGCCCATGCAGACACTTGGAGGGAAGTTTGGTTTGTAATCCATGTGGTAATGAAAACAGTAATGGCGGCGCCGGCCACTGGAGACACGAGACGCCAGGCTGACAAGTGCACATCCAACCACGCGGACACAGCGGAGGCCGCGGCTGACGTAATCGCCACTCTGACACTCTGCATGCAGAAGCTCAGGGACGGCGGCGGAGGCCGCGGGAGACGCCATGCCAGATGTAATAAGGCGTTACTGTGACAGCGTCTCAGAGAGACAGGAGAGGATGCAGGAATGTGAACATTAGGATAACAGATGGGATCCGGTCCTGGAGCGCTGAGCCAGCCGTAGGAGGCATCTGATGGGTAAGAAATGGCGTCCAGATACCCGGATCGTGACACTGTCACAGAAAGGTCTCTTCAGCCAATCAGGAAGGCACTCTCCTGATTGGCTGTATGCGCGTCTGCTGGCAGACAGCGCATCGCACAGCTCCCTCCATTAGTTTCAATGGTGGGAACTTTGCGGTCAGCGGTGGGGTTACCCGCGGTCAGCGGCTGACCGCGGGTGACCTCACCGCTGACCGCAAAGTTCCCACCATTGAATATAATGGTAAGGCTTTGCGATGCGCTGTCTGACAGCTCAGACGCGCATAGCCAATCAGCAGAGTGCCACGACGTTGCGCTCGCTGATTGGCTGAAGGGACTTCTGTGACAGGAGTCACGTGGGGTCCCGGCATTCGTGGAAAGGGGTCCCATGTGTAAACATGGGACCCCTTTCAGTCCGTTTGGTCCGGGTTGCCGTTTTGTTGTTTTGCCAAGTACGAGGATTATTTAAAAAGACCTGGACACTGGATCAGGTGAGTATAATTTTATTCACAGGTACCCTGGATTCTTCAGTGACGAGGGGGGCGTGACAGTCGGCGGGTCAACATAGGTAAGTATGTATGTGTCAGCATGTATGAAATAAACTTTTACTTTCAAGGTGTGTGTCTCCTGTTTTTATTTGGGTATTTTTTTTCCAGTAGAACTACAGGTACCAGCGGGCCCGTTTTTCCACCCGCATGCTGGTACTTGTGGTTCTCCAAGTACCAGCTTGCGGGGGAGGCTTGCTGGGACTTGTAGTACTACTGGAAAAAACAATATTCTTTCAATTTTCTCAAGGCTATCAGCCCCCCATCCGCAGCCCTTGGATGGGGGGGACAGCCTCGGGCTTCACCCCTGGCCCTTGGGTGGCTGGGGGGGACCCCTTGATTGAAGGGGTCCCCACTCTTCCAGGGTACCCCAGCTAGGGGTGACTAGTTGGATATTTAATGCCACGGCCGCAGGGCGCTGTATAAAAGTGATCCCCGGCTGTGGCATTATCTGTCCAGCTAGTGGAGCCCGATGCTGGTGTAAAAAATATGGGGGACCCCTACGCTTTTTGTCCCCCGTATTTTTTGCACCAGCACCAGGCGCAGAGCCCGGTGCTGGTTTTAAAAATACGGGGGATCCCCTGTCAGTTTTTTTCCCCGGATTTTTAGAACCAGGACCAGCTCGAAGAGCCCGAGGCTGGTTATGCTTAGGACGGGGGACCCCACGCAATTTTTTGTCTGATTTTTAACATTCCATTTAAAAAATAAATAAATACCGTTTTACCCGTTTTTTTACATTTTTACAAGTCTAATCAAAATCCGTCAAATCGGCCGTTTTTCGACAGCGGGACTGTCGAATCCGTTTTTTATTAAATATGTTAAATTCCGGCACCCACTTGCCAAAATTCGACGGTCGAATTGTGTCGAATTAAAAAACGGGCGAAAAATTGCCGCGATTCTCCGGCAATTGCATATACCCCATAATATGGCATCCGACACAGAACATTTAGCAAAAGAAAAAAGAAAAAAAAAAGAAAACAACATTATTAGTATATAATAGATATTATTATATGTTTGTCTGGTGCCCAATGAACTGTGCTCCCCTCATACCACATGATAGATACAGCCCCACAGCTGTACCAGACAGACTGTTTTTCTGAATCGTTTAAATGTATCTTTCAGTTTGGGCCTCAGTTATACGTTATGGCTAGTTAGGATAAGTTGATCCAAATTGCCCTTTTATACACATTATAAATTTACATTTTTACAATATCTTTTCAAAAATCCATTTGCGATGCAATTATCTATTGGCACAGCAATGGATATTGAGATGAATAAATGCCTGTGCCAGCCTGGAAATAATATTATTGGCTTGTATATCTGCTGGAAGGCAACAATATCAATATAGTATTTAGTAACTAGGTCTCCAGTGATTACAGAATTGCTTTCCTTGCCTCTTTGCGTTTGTAGTTAGAGAGGATCAAGGCACACAAGTGTATTGTCATTATTATGTTTTTATTTAAGCATAGTAATATGTCACATGGCGCTGTGTCACTGCAGTAAGGGCAGCTACAAACTCTCACTACATGAACAATGGGGATATGATGATTTAATAACACCTGCGAGCCTTGGATCTAACATCTGCTTCAATTAGTAGAGATGGATTTTTCATTTACTTGAGAGAGTAATAAAATAACTTATAAAAGCAACATTTCACAGTGTTAGCAATAACTATTATCGTCACCAGGGGTATAACTAGAACTCTATGGGTCCTGTAGCAAAATTTTGAACAACTCCCCCACCCCCAACACCGAAAGGCAGCTGGTCTGGCCCATCATGCAATCAGCCTTTCTGGCCTTTGACAGAATTACAAGAATGGCCAATCCGGCCATGCACCTAACCAACTTTTTCATCAGACAGCCAACCAATCTAAAGTTTTCCAGAAGTCCAGTCAACTTCTGACCAGTCAGCTTGCTACACAGAAGTAGGTAGCAAGACTGAATATAGGTTTGTGGGGGCCCCTGGGCAATAAACTTGTGGGGGGCCCTAGTATTAACACAATCGTATTACTTCCTATTCTATATAGCTTGTGGCCAGCTTGTAAGTGAGGACTTGTTAAAAGTAAACAGACATCTACTTCAGCATGTACAGTACTTCATGTACTTTAGCATCCATCCTCCCTCCCAGAACAATGATAAAGTACACGACAGGGCACAGTCTTACTGTTTGACACCTTGTGGTCTGCAATGCTGTCTTCCCACCTCAGCACGAGAGCGGTCTCTCTGCCTTTGGTCACCAGCCGCTACACACCCACAGCTGCTGCTGGGGAAGGAGCGGAGAACACGCTGAGCCGGGGAGACCTGGAGCGCAGGCAGCAAAATGCTGTCCTGCCTTCCGTTAATGTAGTATTTGTGTGGGCCTCTTATGTGTGGGAGCCCCCGGACGACTGCAGCTGTTGCCCCCTCTATAATCCTGCCCTGGTAGGTGGACAGTGTCTGCCTACTTCTGCATTTTCAACATAAATAAATAGTTGCTCACAGTCTAGTGCTGGTTACCCCAAAATCATGGGAAAATCAACATGGTCCACCCTGATTTAAGGATTAGCAGTAGAGGGATTTTCCCACCTGGGCTGCTGGAACCATAGAGGAATTACAAGCAGTAAGAAGTGGTTCGCTATCATGATTCCAGAGAGCCACAGGCCAGCTGGTTGGGCCCACTAAAAAGTATGTAGACACACCCTCCTGGGTAAAACCAGTCCTGTGCCAATTACACCAGGGCTCTTCTCCATACTCTATGCCCAACAGGTGGCAATAACACAACAAAAGTTCTAATAGATTCACTATTAGTAAGGTGCGCAAGAATACAAGTGGTTACATATCCATATAAAATGTAGTATCACAATTAAGACCACAAATAAAAAAATATTTAGGTAACAACAAAAGATACCTAAATATTTTTTATCTGTGGTCTTAATTGTGATAATAAATTTTATATGGATATGTAACCACTTGTATTCTTGCGCAACTTACTAATAGTGAATCTATCATTAGTGAGGAGTCATCTGGCTATCTTTATTCACAACGGTGTATTTCTTTATTATGGCCGGGGGGGCAAGTTCAGGTGATTGACTGTGTGGCCTAGGGCTGCACAGTTAAGGTTAGTAGCTGTCTGTTCTGGGATGGTGACACAGTTCAGGTGACTGGCTGTGTGGCCTGGGGAGGCACAGTTCAGGTGAGCAGCTGTGTGAACAGAGGTAAATAAATAGGAATAACATCATTACCACAAGAAACATTATAAAAAAAAATGTTCTTTTATAGAACATGGGGCCCTATTCAGGATGGATCGCAAAACGCGATCCAACTGCAAAAATTATTAAGATGATGCGAACGAGGCACATCTCCTAGGCGTGACAAAGCGTTGTGGGGGCAGCGGCATGAAAATGGGGGAGGCGCCAGTCGAATGGGGGTGTGTCTTGGGTGTGATCACGGTGGCTGTGTGACGTCACACGCAGCCACTGTGATCACAAAGATGGCAGCGGGCCTCCTGCGGACACAGCAAGGCAGCGCCGACAGGAGGCTATCCTATTTTTAGCCATCACGCTGAAATTGCGGTGCAACTGCAATTTCAGTGTGGTCTCAGGGGGGCCGGCTGATAGCATGCTGGG
Source organism: Pseudophryne corroboree (assembly GCF_028390025.1). NCBI lineage: Eukaryota > Metazoa > Chordata > Amphibia > Anura > Myobatrachidae > Pseudophryne > Pseudophryne corroboree. Next base: position 379,096,161 of record NC_086444.1, on the reverse strand, counting down.
CGTCATGGCCCTGCGATGGGCGGCCCCCAGAATGCAATCAAAAGGATTGCAAATTCTGCTACTTAGCAGAATTTGCAATCCTTACTGAATTGGATCCATAATTTTAAAATCCGTGAGTCAATAGGCCTAATTCAGAAGGGATTGCAGATTCTGATAAGTAGCAGAATTTGCAATCCTTTTGATCACATTCTGGGGGCCACCCATCGCAGGGCAAGACCGCCCAGGATGCTGACTACCGCCTCCCCCTTCATCGAGCAGAAACTGCAATCGCAGTGCACTTTCTGCTTGTTAGCAGAAATTAAGGTTGCCCCCTGTCGGCGCAACTTTGCTGTGCCCACCGGAGGACCGCAGCCATGTTTCCGATCACGGCGGCTGTGTGTGACGCCAACCAGCCGCCGCGATCACACCCCCTTCACGCCCACCGTTTCCCCATCGTCCCCCCCTGTTTCTCCGTTGCCACCCCTGCAATGCTCCATCTCTGCCGTGGAAAGTGAGCATTGCCGCCCCTGCCCCACGTCCTCCTCTGCCTGATTGACAGGCAGAGGTGATCGCATTTTCTGGAATATTTACTTTCTAAACAAGAAGACTAATATGATTAAGGGCCTAATTCAGATCTGATCGCTCCTCTGTAAACTTGCAGAGGTCTGCGATCGGATAGTCGCCGCCCTGAGAGAGTGAAAACCCAACCATGCCAGTGTGCAAATGCAAGTGTACGCTGTGCAAAAATTTCCCCGGATATCTGCAAATCCGTTCCATACTGTGCAGTCTGACTTACTCATACAGTGCGATCACAGCAGGCTGATGGGGGACAGAGCTGACATCACACACCCTCCCTGAAAAGGCTTGGGAACGCCTGCGTTTTTGTGACACGCCCAGAAAACGTCCACTTACCACCCACAAACGCCCACTTCCTGTCAATCACCTTGCGTACGCCTAGCAATCGAAATCTTCACACCATCCTGTCACTGTTTGGCGTCACGTGTGCGCAATGCAGTGCATACGCATGAGCAGTCATATGATAATCGTCCGCTGCGCGATTTCACACAGCAAAGATCAGGTCTGAAATTAATTAGACCCTAAGTTAGGTGTCTGTTGTACATCTGTCTACACACTGCTCATTTGAGGCCTGTTTCTATACTCTTACATGTAAGCAGGAGTCCAGCATCTTTGTAATATTTTATGTAAGAAAATAAGGGCTTTTACAGATTAATTACTCTGAATTTGGTCACAAAACACACATCACTAACAAACACAAAGAATATTGTGCAGGTCTTGGGATCTAATGGAGTCCGAGTTCGCCCGACGTGTGGGATGCTAGCTGAACTCTGACTTTTTTTTTAAAGGGGCAATCATTTACAAGGCTTCTAGCCTCTCTCTCTCTCTCTCTCTCTCTCTCTCTCTCTCTCTCTCTCTCTCTCTCTCTCTCTCTCTCTCTCTCTCTCTCTCTCTCTCTCTCTGTGATGCATTAAGCCCTGTGTTTGAAAAATTACAGTTAAGGACCCAATACATCACAGATGTATTGGGGCAATGCCCTGATCCCCCAACGGCCAGTGCTGGGAAAATTAAACATGTTTAAAAATCCAGGTCGATTGGTGAATCAGGCATTTTTAACATGGTTACTTTCTTTGATTCCCTGACTGATCGCCCATCATTACTGGCCGACGATTAGCGGATATGGTCGGCGGATTGCCGGTACCAGCAAGTCAGGGAATTGGGGGATTTCGCCCACTGATTTAAGGTGGCCTTTACAGTAAAGAGCAGATTGGTTGGTACTGTATCGCTCTCCAAACTTTGATAAATCTCCCCCACAGCTACTAACAGGCATAAATATGTCTCCATGCGGTTCTGCCTTGGTTCATTATTACTCAAACATGCTCCTTACTGTGCTCTGCCTCTGCATGCCTCATCCCTACCCTGTGCTAACTCTCTGAGGAATACATTTACTAAAGTGTGCGTTTTTTAGAAGTGGAGATGTTGCCCATAGCAACCAATCAGATTCTATATTTTATCTTCCATAAGGTGCTAGAGTAATGATAAGTAAAATCTGATTTGTTGCTATGAGCAACATCTCCACTTAAAAAACTCAAACTTTAGAAAATTTACCCCTAAGCATCAGGAGGCACAAGTGGCATATCTGACAACCTATCTGATTAAGAGGTCTGTTCATGAAGCAGTGAAACGTTGAGAAGTGGAGAAGTTGCCCATGGCAACCAATCAGCTGCTCTGTATAATTTTATAGTGTGCAAATTATAATGTTACTTCAATGCTGACTGGTTGCCATGGACAACTTCTCCACTGGGTCAATTCTCCACACTTTTCACTGCTTCATGAATAGACACCTAATGACATATCTAGCTGCAGATATAGGCTCACATTTTATTGATGGGCATGTGGGGGTATTTTTCTAAAAGTCAATTTTGGTTCTATTTAGAATCAACCAGAATAGAACCAACACCCCCACAAAATCAACTATAGTGTTTCTATTCCAAATAGCTAATTTACTAAAAGTCAATTTTGAGTTTCATTTTAAAATCACTGGGTGATGTGAGTTCTATTTGAAGTTCCATATGTGTACTATTCACCATAAATCGACCAAAAATCTCTAAAAACCCAAAGAAAATCGATCAAAAATTGACCCAAAATCATACAAAAGCATTCCTATTGGCCACATGCACTGTTTTACCAACAAAACACCTTCATTCCTGTGCTAATTTGCATTAAGGGTAAGGGTGGATTGGTGAGAGGATACAGGGCTTTGGGATGGGGTGAAGGAGCTGGGAATGCAGTATACAGTCATTGGGGAGAGACAGACTGTGGGGTGTGTGGGGGAGGAAGGAGAGATATACTGTACATATGGGTGGTGATGGTTTGGTCTTTAACGGTCATTCACTGACCAAAGTCGACAGACAGATAAGTAACATGCTCTTTTTACTAGGATCATATTTCAAGCTGGATATGTAGGCACATTGGTTGCCTGGTTGTTTATACATCATTTAAGAGAAAATAACATGCTTGAAATGGAGCCACCTATATAAATATCTTTTGGAGTGCCCGACCTGGGTGAAAATAAATACAAGATTTTTTTTTATATAATATGTTTGAGTGCCCTTTGTGAATACCCGTACCTTGCTCTGAACCAAATGGAACAGAATTAAGGGAGCACCTGTGTTAATCATATGGAAGTGTGCAAATGTCCCTGGACTTTATATATATATACATACATATCATGGTACCGGGCACCAAGATTTCTGTTGACGGCCCTGGTAAATATTCCCCATGCTGCAAAATGTTGCTTAAATTGCGCTAAGGATACATGTGTACAGACAACTTAGCAAGAGCCTCATTATCTTAATTATATTTATTGATCACATATAATAATTGATATAATAAATGGTCTATCCTTTATTTCTCTGACGTCCTAAGTGGATGCTGGGACTCCGTAAGGACCATGGGGAATAGCGGCTCCGCAGGAGACTGGGCACAACTAAAAGAAAGCTTTAGACTACTGGTGTGCACTGGCTCCTCCCACTATGACCCTCCTCCAGACTTCAGTTAGGATCTTGTGCCCGGCTGAGCTGGATGCACACTAGGGGCTCTCCTGAGCTCCTAGAAAGAAAGTATATTTAGGTTTTTTATTTTTCAGTGAGATCTGCTGGCAACAGACTCACTGCAGCGAGGGACTAAGGGGAGAAGAAGCGAACCTACCTAACTGGTGGTAGTTTGGGCTTCTTAGGCTACTGGACACCATTAGCTCCAGAGGGATCGACCGCAGGACCCGACCTTGGTGTTCGGTCCCGGAGCCGCGCCGCCGGCCCCCTTACAGAGCCCGAAGCAAGAAGTGTTCCGGAAAAACGGCGGCAGAAGACTTCTGTCTTCAACAAGGTAGCGCACAGCACTGCAGCTGTGCGCCATTGCTCCTCATACACACCTCACACTCCGGTCACTGATGGGTGCAGGGCGCTGGGGGGGGGCGCCCTGAGGGCAATATAAGACATCTTGGCTGGCAAATCTACACCATATATAGTCAGGAAGGCTATATAGGTGTATAAATACCCCTGCCAGAATTCCAGAAAAAGCGGGAGAAGTCCGCCGGAAAAGGGGCGGGGCCATCTCCCTCAGCACACTGGCGCCATTTTTCCCTCACAGCTCCGCTGGAAGGACGCTCCCTGGCTCTCCCCTGCAGTTGTCAAGCTACATAAGGGTAAAAAAGAGAGGGGGGCACTAAATTTAGGCGCAATATATATAAAATAAGCAGCTATAAGGGAAAACACTCATTTATAGTGGGATCCCTGTGTTATATAGCGCTCTGGTGTGTGCTGGCATACTCTCTCTCTGTCTCCCCAAAGGGCTTTGTGGGGTCCTGTCCTCTGTCAGAGCATTCCCTGTGTGTATGTGGTGTGTCGGTACGGCTGTGTCGACATGTTTGATGAGGAGGCTTATGTGGAGGCGGAGCAGATGCCGATAAATGTGATGTCACCCCCTGCGGGGTCGACACCTGAGTGGATGGTGCTGTGGAAGGAATTACGCGACAGTGTCGACTCCTTGCATAAAAGGTTTGACGACATACCAAATGTGGGACAGCCGGCTTCTCAGCCTGTGCCTGCCCAGGCGTCTCAAAAGCCATCAGGGGCTCTAAAACGCCCGCTACCTCAGATGGCAGACACAGATGTCGACACGGATACTGACTCCAGTGTCGACGACGATGAGACTAATGTAACTTCCAATAGGGCCACACGTTACATGATTGAGGCAATGAAAAATGTGTTACACATTTCTGATGTTACCCCGGGTACCACGAAAAAGGGTATTATGTTTGGAGAGAAAAAACTACCAGTGGTTTTTCCTCCTTCCTCCATCTGAGGAATTAAATGAAGTGTGTGAAGAAGCGTGGGCTTCCCCTGATAAGAAACTGGTAATTTCTAAGAGGTTACTAATGGCGTACCCTTTCCCGCCAGAGGATAGGTCACGTTGGGAAACATCCCCTAGGGTGGATAAAGCGCTCACACGCTTGTCAAAGAAGGTGGCACTACCGTCTCCGGATACGGCCGCCCTGAAGGAATCTGCTGATAGAAAGCAGGAGGCTATCCTGAAGAATATATATACACAGTACACACACAGGTGTTATACTGAGACCTGCTATTGCTTCAGCATGGATGTGCAGTGCTGCAGCTGCGTGGTCGGATTCCCTGTCGGAAAATATTGATACCCTAGACAGGGACACTATATTGCTAACCGTAGAGCATATTAAAGACGCACTCTTTTACATGAGGGATGCACAGAGGGATATTTGCCGGCTGGCATCTAAAATAAGTGCAATGTCCATTTCTGCCAGGAGAGGGTTATGGACTCGGCAGTGGACAGGAGATGCAGATTCTAAAAGGCACATGGAAGTTTTGCCTTATAAGGGTGAGGAGTTGTTCGGGGATGGTCTCTCGGACCTCATTTCCACAGCAACGGCTTGGAAGTCTACATTTTTACCCCATGTTCCCTCACAGCCAAAGAAAGCACCGTATTATCAGGTACAGTCCTTTCGGCCCAATAAGGGCAAGCGGGTTAGGGGCGCGTCCTTTCTGCCCAGAGGCAGAGGTAGAGGGAAAAAGCTGCAGCATACAGCCAGTTCCCAGGAGCAAAAGTCCTCCCCCGCTTCCTCTAAGTCCACAGCATGACGCTGGGGCTCCACAGGCGGAGCCAGGTACGGTGGGGGCCCGTCTCAAAAATTTCAGCAATCAGTGGGCTCGCTCACTGGTGGATCCCTGGATCTTTCAAGTAGTATCTCAGGGGTACAAGCTGGAATTCGAGACGTCTCCCCCCCGCCGTTTCCTCAAATCTGCCTTACCAACAACTCCCTCAGACAGGGAGGCAGTGTTACAGGCAATTCACAAGCTATATTTACAACAGGTGATAGTAAAGGTGCCCCTACTTCAACAAGGACGGGGTTACTATTCCACAATGTTTGTGGTACCGAAACCGGACGGTTCGGTGAGACCCATTTGAAATTTGAAATCCTTGAACACATATATAAAAAAATTCAAGTTCAAGATGGAATCGCTCAGGGCGGTTATTGCAAGCCTGGACGAGGGGGATTACATGGTATCACTGGACATCAAGGATGCTTACCTGCATGTCCCCATTTACCATCCTCACCAGGAGTACCTCAGATTTGTGGTACAGGATTGTCATTACCAATTCCAGATGTTGCCGTTCGGTCTATCCACGGCTCCTGTTAGGGTCTCCTGCTCTGTGCTGTCACGTCATCATGGCAACCGGGAGACAAGTGCTAGCGGAGTAACCTGAGCGTAGCTGATACTCCGGTTCGGGTCTTTTGCTGTGCAGTGGTTACAGGCTCTGTGCACGGCAGGGGATCCGGTGCTGGTTTTTGTGCTCACAGTCTGTGAGGTCTGAGTGGGGCGTGGACAGCACCTGCTATATAAACCCTCTTCTCAGGTTAGGCAGATGCTGCTGAATCTTTGTTGGTTAGTCAGTTCCTGAAAGCTAGCTAGTACTGTGTAAACTTTGTTTTTGTTTGTTGCTTACTGCAAATAGGCCTTGGGATTTGGTATTACACTCTGCCAATCCAGACCTAGCAGTAAGACTGGAGTCAGTCGTTTAACCTGCTGGGGTTCTTTTGCTACTCTGTGAACCTAGCAAGTTTGCGGCTGTATTCTCAGACTTCCCTGCCAAAATCCTTTCTCACTGTGCAAGGTGTTCAGGTGTCAGTTTAGTGGCAGTAAGCTGAACCAGTGCACTGCAAGTGAGGACTAGGATTGTGGAGACTCTCCTTGTGTCTATTATTCCATCTCTGACCAAGGAGTTTACTGCCACACCCGTTGGTAACCCTTTAGGGTTTTGCTGTTGCCCTTAGCAACAGCATTTCGGGTTCGCTACGTATTAAATCACTACATCTCGCTTCTTTCCATCTGAGCATTCCTAATACTAGGGAGACACCCAGGTTCTTAGCCTTTGGGCTTCTCTGTTCACTTTGTGTTTATTTTGTTACCCTATCACCTTCTGTGTATGTAATGTCATATTACCCAGTCTGTCTGTGAGTTCATTTGTTTTGCATCCCTCACCGTTCAGACACCAGTACATTCCTGCTGGCACTGGTGTGCATAACATATTCAGCAGCCCAATACTCCTGTTGAAATTTTGTGGGAATATGGAGCATACCCCTCAAAATACTTTGCAACAGGTGGTCGATCAGGTGCAGGTCCTGACTCGACAATTTAATGATTTGTCCATTAAAATGCACACCTCACAGGCCGCTGGCGGAGCTCCCGCAGCAGCAGTACCTTCAGGGGTTAAAGAGCCGAAAGTAAATCTCCCGGATCGTTTTTCTGGAGATCGCTCGCAGTTCTTTTGTTTCAAGGAGAGCTGCAAGCTATATTTCCAGCTTAGGCCTCAGTCTTCTGGGTCGGAGATTCAGCGGGTGGGCATAGTGATTTCCTTGCTACAAGGAGACCCACAGGTCTGGGCATATGGGTTGCAGCCTGACTGTCCGTCGCTTAAAAGTGTTGATGCTTTTTTTTTACGGCACTGGGTATGTTGTATGATGACCCTGACAAGACGGCCTCAGCCGAGGCTTAGATTTCGATCCTTAAGCAAGGGCGAAGGCCAGTTGAGGTTTATTGTACGGAGTTTCGGAGGTTGGCCCATGATACCCAGTGGAATGACCCAGCCCTGAGACACCAGTACCAAAGAGGTCTTTCTAACCAGTTAAAAGACCAACTGGTACAATATCCCTTGCCTGATAGCTTGGATCAGCTCATGCAGTTATCCATTCGGGTGGATAGACGGCTGAGAGAGCGCAGGCTTGAAAGGGAGACCGAGGTTTCCTTCTTTCCCAAGGGAACCTCAGACTCTGAGGAATTTTCCGAGGAGCCTATGCAGATTGGGGCTACCCGCCTCTCCTCGCGTGAGAAGACGCGGAGGAGACAGCAGGGGTTATGTTTGTACTGTGGGAATAAAGGTCATGTGCTAGTATCATGCCCAGAAAAGCCGGAAAACTTCAGGGCCTGAGGGTGATGGGAAATATCCTGTCAGGCCAGAAGTCAGAATTTCCCAAGAAGACTTTTATCATTCCGGTGACCTTGAAGATCCTCGGTCAAACTGTCAAGACTGAGGCCTTTGTGGACAGTGGGGCCGACGGGGTTTTTATGGACCGCCAATTCGCCCTGAAACACTCTGTTCCCTTAGTACCCTTGGCATCGGAAATTGAGATTTGTGGGTTAAACGGGGAACCATTATCCCAGGGTAAAATTACCTCTTGCACTAGCCAGATTTCTTTGTTTATTGGAGCCACACACTCTGAAAAATTGTCCTTTTATGTGACTGTCTGTACTTTTGCCCCATTGGTGTTGGGGTTACCCTGGTTAAGGGCCCACAATCCTCAATTTGACTGGGTCTCTGGGGAGATTCTTAGTTGGGGTACTGATTGTTTCAGGAGTTGCTTGAGCCTTCCAGTCAGGCTTTTGCAGCTAAGTTTGCCAGGATTGCCAGGATGTTATGCAGATTTTGCGGACGTGTTCTCCAAAAGAGTTGCAGAGGTACTGCCTCCCCATTGCCCCTATGACTGTGCCATTGATTTGTTGCCGAATGCTAAGCTTCCCAAGAGCAGGTTGTACTCCCTGTCACGTCCTGAGACTCAGGCTATGGCAGAGTACATTCAGGAGAACTTGGCTAAGGGATTTATCAGACCTTCACAGTCTCCAGTTGGGTCGGGGTTCTTCTTCGTGGGTAAAAAGGACGGTTCGTTGCGACCCTGCATCGACTTCAGGGAATTGAACCGTATCACGATTAAAAACTCATACCCACTGCCTCTCATTTCGGTCTTGTTTGACCAGCTTCGTACTGCCACCATTTTTTCTAAGATTGACCTACGCGGTGCGTACAATCTAATCCGAATAAGAGAGGGGGATGAATGGAAGACTGCCTTTAATACCCACTCAGGGCATTATGAATATTTGGTGATGCCTTTTGGGCTCTGTAATGCCCCGGAAGTCTTCCAGGACTTCATGAACGATGTGCTCAGGGAATATTTGGATAGATTCTTAGTTGTATACTTAGATGACATCCTAATCTTCTCCCATTCCCCGGAGGAACATCGGAAGCATGTACGCTTAGTCCTCCAGAAACTCAGAGACCACCGGCTTGGGGCGAAGCTGGAGAAGTGCGAATTTGAAGTTCAGCAAATCGCATTTCTAGGATATATTATCTCCCCAGAAGGTTTCCAAATGGATGGTTCCAAGGTACAGGCAGTCCTGGATTGGGTGCAGCCCACTAGTTTGAAGGCGCTTCAGCGTTTTCTGGGCTTTGCGAATTTTTATAGACGATTTATCGCTGGATTTTCGTCTATAGTGGCGCCCTTGGTGGCACTCACTAAGAAAGGGGCGGATGTTGCTCACTGGTCTTGTGAGGCCAAAGCGGCTTTTGCCCGTCTCAAAAGGGCATTTGTCTCGGCCAAGGAGCTGCGACACCCAGATCCAGAGCGTCCTTTTGTGGTGGAGGTGGATGCCTCTGAGATGGGTATTGGGGCAGTGCTCTCTCAGATGGGGGTGTCTGATAATCGCCTTCATCCCTGTGCTAACTTTTCCCGTAAATTTTCGCCTGCCGAGATGAATTATGACGTGGGTAACCGGGAATTGTTGGCTATTAAGGATGCACTCGAGGAGTGGAGACACTGGCTTGAGGGGGCTAAGTTTGTGGTCTCAATTCTCACCGACCATAAGAATTTGGCATATTTAGAGTCAGCGAAGCGCCTCAATGCCAGGCAGGCACGACGGGCTTTGTTTTTTGCTCGCTTTAATTTTTTGATAACATATCGCCCTGGGTCAAAAAACATCAAGGCTGATGCGCTCTCGCGGAGTTTTGCTCCAATCCAGGAGACCACCGAGGAGCCATTGCCCATTGTGTCCCCATCATGTATTAAAGTGGGCATTACCCAGGACCTCTTGTCATTAGTCCTTAGAGCACAGGAGCAGGCTCCTCCAGACCTTCCGGTAGGTCTTTTGTTTGTGCCTCCTAGGTTAAGACAGCGAGTGTTCCTGGAATTCCATGCCAAGAAGTCGGCAGGTCACCCGGGTATTGCCAGAACTCGGGAGTTGCTATCTAGGGCGGTGTGGTGGCCCTCGGTGGCTAGGGATGTGGATCAGTGGGTTCGGGCATGTGACATCTGTGCCCGAAATAAGACTCCTAGAGGGGTTCCTGTTGGCCCATTACATCCACTCTCTATTCCATCTAAGCCATGGACCCACATTTCAATGGATTTTGTGGTGGACTTGCCCAAATCCTCGGGGATGACAGCCATCTGGGTTGTCGTTGACAGGTTTTCGAAGATGGCGCACTTCGTTCCATTGGTTGGGCTGCCATCGGCCAGATGCCTGTCTGAATTATTTATGCTGCATGTTGTGCGCCTCCACGGGTTGCCACTTGATGTGGTCTCTGACCGCGGATCCCAGTTTGTGGCCAAATTCTGGAGGGCATTTTGTTCCGATCTCCAGATTTCTGTCAGCTTGTCGTCAGGCTACCATCCGCAGTCTAATGGGCAGACTGAAAGGGTGAACCAGTCCTTGGAGCAGTTCCTCAGGTGTTATGTCTCCAAGTGTCAGACTGACTGGGTTGCTCATCTGTCCATGGCGGAGTTTGCCTATAACAACGCGGCTCACTCTGCTACAGGGATCTCTCCCTTCCTTTGTGTGTATGGGCATCATCCTAAGGCCAATTCTTTTGACCCCCTGGACTCCACGCCTGGTGGTTCCTCTGTGGTTTCGGTCCTTAGAGGTATTTGGAGGAAAGTGAAGAAAGCCCTTGTGTCTGTGTCATTAGTGACCAAAAGGGTTTTTGATAAGCGGAAAAGACCCTGCTGCTTCAAATTAGGAGACTTCGTCTGGTTGTCTACCAAGAATTTGAAGTTGAGACAGCCATCTCATAAGTTAGGCCCCCGGTTCATCGGTCCTTATAAGATCACTAGGGTCATCAATCCGGTGGCATTTCAGTTAGACCTACCCCGTTCTTTGGGTATCAATAAAACATTTCATTGTTCCCTTTTAAAACGGGCGATTAGTAATCCTTCTTCCAGTGGAAGACCTTCCCCTCTTCTGATACGTGGCCAGAGGGAGTTTGTTGTTGAAAGGATTCTTGACTCCAAGATGGTTCGGGGTCGGCTGTCATTTTTGGTGCACTGGAAGGGGTATGGCCCGGAGGAGCGGTCGTGGGTGCGCAGTTGTGATCTTCATGCCCCCAGACTGTTACGCTCTTTCTTCTCGCAGTTCCCCGATAAACCCGGTGGTAGGGGTTCTTTGACCCCTCGTCAGAGGGGGGGTACTGTTAGGGTCTCCTGCTCTGTGCTGCCACGTCGTCATGGCAACCGGGAGACAAGTGCTAGCGGAGTAACCTGAGCGTAGCTGATACTCCGGTTCGGGTCTTTTGCTGTGCAGTGGTTACAGGCTCTGTGCAGGGCAGGGGATCCGGTGCTGGTTTTTGTGCTCACAGTCTGTGAGGTCTGAGTGGGGCGTGGACAGCACCTGCTATATAAACCTTCTTCTCAGGTTAGGCAGATGCTGCTGAATCTTTGTTGGTTAGTCAGTTCCTGAAATCTAGCTAGTACTGTGTAAACTTTGTATTTGTTTGTTGCTTACTGCAAATAGGCCTTGGGATTTGGTATTACACTCTGCCAATCCAGACCTAGCAGTAAGACTGGAGTCAGTCGTTTAACCTGCTGGGGTTCTTTTGCTACTCTGTGAACCTAGCAAGTTTGCGGCTGTATTCTCAGACTTGCCTGCCAAAATCCTTTCTCACTGTGCAAGGTGTTCAGGTGTCAGTTTAGTGGCAGTAAGCTGAACCAGTGCACTGCAAGTGAGGACTAGGATTGTGGAGACTCTCCTTGTGTCTATTATTCCATCTCTGACCAAGGAGTTTACTGCCACACCTGTTGGTAACCCTTTAGGGTTTTGCTGTTGCCCTTAGCAACAGCATTTCGGGTTCTCTACGTATTAAATCACTACATCTCGCTTCTTTCCATCTGAGCATTCCTAATACTAGGGAGACACCCAGGTTCTTAGCCTTTGGGCTTCTCTGTTCACTTTGTGTTTATTTTGTTACCCTATCACCTTCTGTGTATGTAATGTCATATTCCCCAGTCTGTCTGTGAGTTCATTTGTTTTGCATCCCTCACCGTTCAGACACCAGTACATTCCTGCTGGCACTGGTGTGCATAACAGCTCCGAGGGTCTTTACCAAGGTAATGGCCGAAATGATGATACTCCTTCGAAAGAAGGGAGTTTTAATTATCCCGTACTTGGACGATCTCCTGATAAAGGCGAGGTCCAGGGAGCAGTTGTTGGTCGGGGTAGCACTATCTCGGGAGGTGCTACAACAGCACGGCTGGATTCTAAATATTCCAAAGTCACAGCTGATCCCTACGACACGTCTACTGTTCCTGGGGATGGTTCTGGACACAGAACAGAAAAAAGTGTTTCTCCCGGAAGAGAAGGCCAAGGAGCTGTCATCTCTAGTCAGAGGCCTCCTAAAACCAAAACAGGTGTCGGTGCATCACTGCACGCGGATCCTGGGAAAGATGGTAGCTTCCTACGAAGCAATTCCATTTGGCAGGTTCCATGCAAGAACCTTTCAGTGGTACCTATTGGACAAGTGGTCCGGATCGCATCTTCAGATGCATCGGCTGATAACCCTGTCTCCAAGGACCAGGGTGTCTCTGCTGTGGTGGCTGCAGAGTGCTCATCATCAAGAGGGCCGCAGATTCGGCATACAGGACTGGGTCCTGGTGACCACGGATGCCAGCCTTCGAGGCTGGGGGGCAGTCACACAGGGAAGAAACTTCCAAGGTCTATGGTCAAGTCAGGAGACTTCCCTGCACATAAATATTCTGGAACTGAGGGCCATTTACAATGCCCTAAGTCAGGCAAAACCCCTGCTTCAAAACCAGCCGGTACTGATCCAGTCAGACAACATCACGGCGGTCGCTCATGTGAACTGACAGGGCGGCACGAGAAGCAGGACGGCGATGGCAGAAGCCACAAGGATTCTCCGATGGGCGGAAAATCACGTGTTAGCACTGTCAGCAGTGTTCATTCCGGGAGTGGACAACTGGGAAGCAGACTTCATCAGCAGGCACGACCTCCACCCGGGAGAGTGGGGACTTCATCCAGAAGTCTTCCAACTGATTGTAAACCGTTGGGAAAGGCCACAGGTGGACATGATGGCGTCCCGCCTAAACAAAAAGCTAGAAAAGTATTGCACCAGGTCAAGAGACCCGCAGGCGATAGCTGTGGACGCTCTAGTGACACCGTGGGTGTACCTGTCGGTTTATGTGTTCCCTCCTCTTCCTCTCATACCAAAGGTACTGAGGATAATAAGGAGAAGAGGAGTAAGAACTATACTCATTGTTCCGGATTGGCCAAGAAGAGCTTGGTACCCGGAACTTCAAGAAATGATCTCAGAGGAACCATGGCCTCTGCCGCTCAGACAGGACCTGCTGCAGCAGGGGCCCTGTCTGTTCCAAGACTTACCGCGGCTGCGTTTGACGGCATGGCGGTTGAACACCGGATCCTGAAGGAAAAGGGCATTCCAGAGGAAGTCATTCCTACGCTGATTAAAGCTAGGAAAGAAGGAACTGCAAACCATTATCACCGCATATGGCGAAAATATGTTGCGTGGTGTGAGGCCAGGAAGGCCCCAACGGAAGAATTTCAGCAGGGCCGTTTCCTGCACTTTCTACAGTCAGGGGTGACTATGGGCCTAAAATTGGGTTCCATTAAGGTCCAGATTTCGGCTCTATCGATTTTCTTCCAGAGAGAACTGGCTTCACTACCTGAAGTTCAAACTTTTGTTAAGGGAGTGCTGCATATTCAGCCCCCTTTTGTGCCTCCAGTGGCACCTTGGGATCTCAACGTGGTGTTGGATTTCCTAAAGTCACATTGGTTTGAGCCACTTAAAACCGTGGAATTGAAATATCTCACGTGGAAAGTGGTCATGTTGTTGGCCTTGGCTTCGGCCAGGCGTGTATCAGAATTGGCAGCTTTGTCATGTAAAAGCCCTTATCTGATTTTCCATATGGATAGGGCAGAATTGAGGACTCGTCCCCAATTTCTCCCTAAGGTGGTGTCAGCCTTTCATCTGAACCAACCTATCGTGGTGCCTGCGGCTACTAAAGACTTGGAGGCTTCCAAGTCGTTGGATGTAGTCTGGGCCCTGAAAATGTATGTTTCCAGGACAGCTGGAGTCAGAAAGACTGACTCGCTCTTTATCCTGTATGCACCCAACAAGTTGGGTGCACCTGCTTCAAAGCAGACTATTGCTCGCTGGATCTGTAGTACGATTCAGCTTGCACATTCCGCGCTCTCCCGCCCGTTTGGGAGCTTTGGTATAATCCCCATGGTCTTTACGGAGTCCCAGCATCCACTTAGGACGTCAGAGAAAATAAGAATTTACTCACCGGTAATTCTATTTCTCGTAGTCCGTAGTGGATGCTGGGCGCCCATCCCAAGTGCGGATTGTCTGCAATACTTGTATATAGTTATTGTTTAACTAAAGGGTTATTGTTGAGCCATCTGTTGAGAGGCTCAGTTGTTATCATACTGTTAACTGGGTATTGTATCACGAGTTATACGGTGTGATTGGTGTGGCTGGTATGAGTCTTACGCGGGATTCAAAATCCTTCCTTATTGTGTCAGCTCTTCCGGGCACAGTATCCTAACTGAAGTCTGGAGGAGGGTCATAGTGGGAGGAGCCAGTGCACACCAGTAGTCTAAAGCTTTCTTTTAGTTGTGCCCAGTCTCCTGCGGAGCCGCTATTCCCCATGGTCCTTACGGAGTCCCAGCATCCACTACGGACTACGAGAAATAGAATTACCGGTGAGTAAATTCTTATTTTCATTTTGCAGTTCATATTAAAATATATAACATTTCCTTACATTTCTAACACAGACATGGATATTGATTTTGCTAAATTGTAATCTGCACTTCTCAGAAGTAGAAATATGATGTGCCAGGTTGTGAATGATTCAGATGAGGAAAAGGCGGGTCTTCATTTTTATTTCATTTTGCCCGTCAGATGACATCTGTAGTCAATGTAATCAGTAGTTTGGCTAAGTTTATGAAGCCATTACACATATTGACTTCAAACAGTCTGGCACAGAGGTCTGCAGCTGCCACTTTGATCCAATTGTTGCCTTTTTTTATCCAATTATGTTTTTCTCTTAAGATAATTTGGATGGCAGTTGTAGACTCATGCCAACTTATATGCATTAGAAGCTTTTAGGGAGTAGAGTAAATTAGAACAAACACATCAGTGGTGTATATCCATAAACTATGACCTCTGTTTTGCATAAAACGCTTAACTATGCTCAAGAAAATAAAGAAAATGATTATTTTAAATTTACAATATGTTAAGTAAATCTGTTAATTTAACAAGAACTACAGACAGAATAACAAGAACTATAGACAGAGTAACAAGAACTATAGCCCAAGAGGGTAGTCTGACTATAAAAGAAAAATATACTGTATATGTACGGAATGTCCTATTGGTCCATGGGTCCCTATAATTTGAGTCCCACTCATTCTAGCATAGTTGTAGCTCTCATATGTGATCAGGACCATCAAGAATTGTGCTGGGCCTTAGGAGCTTGTGGTCCTTCATGGGGGTGTGGCTACTCCCATTTGGGGACTTATGTAGAAGTAGACCAGGGGTGGGCAATTATTTCAGCTGGGGGGCCGCTTAACACTTCCAGTGAATGTTCGAGGGCCACACACATGGGCGGGGACTAATATAAATGACAAATATTTGTAGGAGTAAGTCCTGGGCTGCGCAGAGACTGCACAAAGTAGATTTTTGCAGCTCTGCGTACACATACGATCGTACACTTGCACGGGTGAATTTACATTCCCCCTGGGGGCGGCGACTACCCGAACGCAGGACAGCAAAATTTGCAGCACAGTGATCAGGTCTGAATCAGCTTCTTAGTCAGTAGTTGCTGAAAAATAAGACCCGTTATAGGGCCCAATTCTGACCCGGTCGCTGCTGTGTATTTTCGCACAGCAGATGATCGGGTCTGAACTGCGCATGCATTGCAGTGCGCAGGCACGTCGGTCCGCCGCGCTGGGGAGCGTCGGGCAGTAATGGGATGGTGCGAACAAAGCAATCGTACAGGCGATCGCAAGGTGATTGACAGAAAGAGGCCGTTTGTGGGTGGTAACTGACCGGTTTAGAGGAGTGCACGGAAAAATGCAGGAGAGACCAGGCGTTTGGAGGGAGGGTTTCTGACGTCAACTCCGGCCCCGATCATCCCACTGGAAGAGTAAGTCCTGGGCTGCGCAGAGACTGCACAAACTTCTGTTTCTGCAGCTCTCCTGCACATGCGATTACCCTCCTCCCCCTGTAGGCGGTGACTACCTGATCGTAGCAGTGCAAAAATCACACCCTAGCGATCAGTTCTGAATTAGGCCCATAGTTTTTATATATATATATATATATATATATATATATATATATATATATATATATATATACACAAAGTGTAGTAATCCCGGCACTCCCTCTCCAAATGGCAATGTGCTGCAGTGCCCTCCTAGAGAAACAATGCTGATCCTCAATATAATGGATGGAGACAGGCGGCACTCAAGCAGACTCAAATAGAGTGAAAAAAGCGGTCCGTTTATTGATCCAATATATGGATCAATAAACGGACCGCTTTTTTCACTCTATTTGAGTCTGCTTGAGTGCCGCCTGTCTCCATCCATTATATATATATATATATATATATATATAAATAACTATAAAAACATAGTATTATATACAGATGTGTGTATATGTATATATATATATATACATACATACATACATATGTATATATATATAACTGTAAAAACACACACACACCATGTGTGTAGCCCCCTCAGCGATAGCGATGCGCGGCCCCGCACATCGCTATCGCTGCTGCTAGATTGCATGCAGGCCAATCTAGCGGGTCGCTCACTTCACCCGCTGGGTGAAGTGATCGCCCCCCCTCGTCTCCCCCCGCACGGTCAGCACAGATCGCGCTGTGCTGAGCGGCAGGAGAAATGTGTGCTGAGCGGTTCGCTCAGCACACATCTCTCCCAAATCGGCCCGTGGGTACTTGGCTTAAAAAACATATCCAGTAATAAAAAAAATAAAAATAAAAAACTGCTGAAAACAAACAAACAAACAGCATCCTGTGTAATGCTGTTATCAATCGTATTCACAGCTCCCCTCTCCCTTAAACCCATATAGTAGTCTCTACCCCCCTTCCCCCACCCCTGAACCCACATAGCAGTCACTACCCCCCTTCACCCCTTCCCCTGAACCTATGCAGCAGTCTCTACCCCCCTCCTCTCCACTCTCCTTCCTCCTCCTCCTCTCCCCCCCGCCCTCCTCCTCCTCCCCCCGCCCCCCCCCCCCCCCTACCCATATAGCAGCTTTACCTTAGATGTGTTTTTTTCACTGGCAGATCTGCTGCCCAGATTATCCACCTTCCCTGCCAGATCCGCTGCCCGCTGCGCTGCGCAGAGCCGCTGCTGCTACCCGCTGCACTCTCCTGCCGTGGCTCCGCCCCTATGCCGCCCAGCGCCTGATGTCACAGAGGAAATCCCGCTCAGCAGACCGGGTATTTCCTCAGCGGCGCTGCGTCTCGGAGCTTCGTAGCGCAATGACAAGCGGCTCAGCCGGGCCGCTTGTCATTGCACAGTGGTATGGGACAGCGGGACAGGCAGAATCGGTTCGCGGGCCGCATCCGGCCCGCGGGCCGCATGTTGCCCACCCCTAAAGTAGACTCTGGCATAATGCCAGCCATTTTCCAAGTGATTTGTGTCCGCCACTACAGGACTTCAGAGGGGTAAGTTTACTATATGGGTGCAGTGTGTGTGGTGTGCCCCCCCCCCCCCCCCCCCCAGACCTAGGGGCTTGCGTGCACCGCACACACTACACCCATTATAGAAAGGCCTATGCCACTGATGGCGGCCCTGCATATAGGACCTTAGTTGGCATCGAACATATGACCCCAGTGATTTGAGGCAGCAATGTTAACCACTGTTGCTGTGTATAATAACTGCAAGTTGCTGTGTATAATACGTAAAGGCATGAAGGAATGACTGTATGTGAGTCTACACACCCACTCTGGATGCGTATTAGCAGGCAAGCAACTAGAACTCTTCCAAATGATGACACAGAGCACTAATTGGTACAGAGGCTTTGTCAATTCAAAATGCTCTAAAACTGGTTTTGTCTGCTCTGAAAAACAAAATGCAATCATATTGTGTTCAACTGATAAAACATCTCAATTGGGATCCTATTTTCACTTTAATGAAAGTTTGATCAGTGGATTTTAAATGGCTAGATGTCAGTGGTATGTCAGTGTATCAGTAAGAAAAAGCGATTTATCATGAACTACAAATCATTTGGCTGAAAGACTGTCTACCCTATACAACAAGCTGCTTTGTTTTAATTGCTTATTAAAGCTATGTTTTAGAGAGCCTTTTTTATGTCCTTGTTCTATTTTCCTCTACTTTAAAGGGTATGTTTCCATTTCCTCAAAGCTCAAATGGCAGGCTAGTAGAATGCTGCTTTTTTTTTCAGAGTATAAAGTAACTACCATGTTGTGCTCATTCTATTGAAAAAAATCTATTGATCTGCTATGTGAACTCTAAAGAACTTGAAACATACAGTTCAGATGTAGCCAGCACCATTGTGATAGCTTATCCTGTTTGAGTTTAAAATATAAAATGTAAGACATTCTCAAAAGGTTTGCATGGCAGGGATGGAACAAAATGCTGCAGAAAAAGCCAATCTACCTCTGAGCATAATATAACATCTCTGTATCACTCTGCATTGCTGTGCTTGTCCCTTTTTCTGAATTTACTTGTTAACTTTGCTTTAGCTGCGCTTTTTGGTCAGTTTATAATTAGGATTATATTTTCAGAACCACATACACACTATCGGGGTCATTCCGAGTTGATCGCTAGCTGCCATTGTTCGCAGCGCAGCGATCTGTGAAAAAAAAGGCTAATCTGCGCATGCATATGCACCGCAATACGCACACGCGCTGTACGGGTACAAAGAGCATTGTGGTTTTGCACAGGTTCTAGCAAAGCTTTCAGTCGCACGGCCGGACGCAGGAAGATTGACATGAAGTGGGCGTTTCTGGGTGGCAACCGACCGTTTTCAGGGAGTGCTTAGAAAAACGCAGGTGTGTCAGGAAAAACGCAGGCGTGGCTGGGCGAACGCTGGGCGGCTGTGTGACGTCAAAATCCGTCCCTCCATCGTTAGAATCAACGCACACTACTAACTACAGGGCTGGTCTTGTTTTGCACAAAAAGATTTTTCAGGCGCTCTGCTGCATAGGCGTTCGCACTTCTGCAAAGCAAAAATACACTCCCCGGTGGGCGGCGACAATGCGTGTGCACGGCTGCTAAAATTAGTTAGCGAGCAAACAACTCTAAATGACCCCCTATAGCACTTGCAATTGCTGCTTTTATTACTATAATATTGGTAGCTGCATTTTAGATATAATCCCATATTAAAATAATGTAAATGTAATGTTTTTATGCACAAATCGCTTGGTTGACATAAAAAAATTGTTTTTGTTGTAGATTATGTCATTTGTGTTTTATATTAAAATGCTGTTATGATTTGTAGTTGCTAATTGAGACTCTCATGGCAACCACAGTCACCCATCAAATGATATAGTGACAAGAGGCTATTGAGTATACATCTTTTTTGCATTGACTTTCATAGAACAACCTGCTGCTCCTCCCTCACGTTTCTACTGAGGAGCTTCCTGACTGACTGGTTCTAAATCAGAACTCAGGCTGCTGTCTCCAAACAAAATGTTTTAGCTGACTGATATATTCCCTCAGTTGCAGTCATATCAAGCCCCACACAGAGTTTTTGCAAAGGAAAATGGAATTATAGGAGGGTATCATTCATGGTACGATAGTACAAAGCTATTTAAAATAAAGGTTCCAGAGAGCAGTTTTGAAGTGTAGACTTTAGAATAAGAGCCACAAGGAGTTTGGGGAGTTTTACTAACAAAAAAAATGAATAATGTAGGTCTGATATATTAACATTCACATTGTATCTGCAGTTGATTTTACCATGAATTGTAAATCTCCCTTGACCCCTTTATGTTTTTAGAATTACAGTATTTCATGGCTTACTGTGATAAAACCATTTCACTGTCTGAGTTCTACTTCTCCTATAAAAAAAAATGGTACAATAGAACATTGTATTTACTAAAGAGGAATTCTTCCATTAAGAACTAAGAAACATGGGCCTAGGAGCCAGTGCTTGAGATCCTTCCCTTTCACTATGTATTGAACAGAGCATAGTGAATCATTTGTCTGTACATAAACAGATATTAATGTGTACAGTATTAATAACTCGGTATGTTGTTTTTACAAAGCACCATAACATGATGGGGAGTTTTCACACAAATACGAACTATGAACCTAGAACAGAGCAGAAGCCAGTGCTCAATGATGATGATGATGATGATGCCTAGCAGGAAACCAAGTGCAAATACATCATAGAGAGTATATACAGTACATATCTGCATATGGGCTAACTTACACATTCTTTTCTATGCACACTTTTTCTGAGCAATGTATGCCCAATATAATTCCAGCTCTGTATCAGGTCCATCGTTTTTCATGGAATGTCGTTTTTGTAAATAGTCACAATGTTGACACTGAGAATGTGGACAGCAGAGTGTTGAACACTCCATGCCATCACGGTAATAATGTGATTTAATGCATTTTAACAGTATAGGGCAACAGAACTTTAAACATGTTTTACCATCAGATTTAAAGTTCTAATGGGAAAAGTATCAAGCCTTGGAGATATCAAGTGGAGAAACGGTTGATAGCATCAATTAGCTTCTAATGGTAGGTACACATTATGCGATATGCTCCATGAGCGATATTGCATAGTGTTTCCTTTCCCCTCCCACCCACCGACATAGTGCATACACACTATGTAATATCGTAAGTGATATCGCAGAGTGACATCATGCCGCGGCTGGCCCGAACATGCAGCATCTGACTATATAGTCAGATTGAGCTGCATGTACAGCCGACAGCGGGGGTCATTAGCGTGCATTGGGCATCGCTAGCAGCATACACACTGGTAAAAATGAGCGATATTGTTTACAAAATCGTCTAGTGTGTGCCCACCATAACTGTCATTTATCTAGCTTAGATTTTTAAATTATATTTAGTTTTGGTTGTCTTGGGTAGCTACTCAAATTTATCTCGCTCCACTGCTTGATACAGTACATCCTGTCTCTAATATCTACAATGCTTTAAATTACATTACTACTGAGTCGGCATGCCATGTGCACCAACCGAGTACATATATCGCATCTGTAGATCTACTCTAGAAAAAAAGTAAGAATAAAAAATAAATAAATACAAATGTGGTCCTGTTATTGGTTACATGATCTTGCTCAAGCATGGACCTCTGTCATAGGGAATGTTTATACACTATTTAGGGATGCGGCTTCACAGGTGAATATGTACGTAGCATTTGAGTACAAGATGCATGGCAAGAATGTAAAAGAACACTAACATTTAAGATCTGAGTTTTGAACTTAGGGAGGATAGAAGTAAGGAAGCGGAGAGAGGAAATATATTTCACAGCCACTGGCCAGTGTCAGATAATGGATTTTTACATGAGGTTCTAGTGGTGAGAGACCATTATTAAGAGCTGGTGAGTGAATGACCTTGAATCAGACCTGTAGACTGTTGTAGTTAATGCAATATGTAATTGAGTGCAAGACAAAGACTTTCAGCAGGAGTTAGATGCTAATATATTTATGGAGAAGTAAAGGTAATATGAACAGTTAAAACTGACTAGAAAGAAGAAAGTGTGATCATCCAGGCAAAGCAATTTCACATCAGGTAGGGTTGATGAACTTTTATAGTTTAAGATTAATAGTTTAGGTATTTATTATCATGAGAGTGTTATAATGGTCTTCTAGATGTATGGTAATCCCTATATGTGCATGCATGCAAATACACACATAGATGGAAATAGCTTTGCATTAAAGGATAACTAAATCCTTATCTTTTGTTTCCAAACTTTGTGCACAGAAGACTTTCTGCTGCACTAGTGAACAGATTAGAAACAAATGTAGAATATAGAAAGTATAATCTGTTTGTAACGGGGCTCCCCAAACAGTCTATATATTATTATGTATTTTTTAAATTTTTGTATACAAATTTTGTACCATACATATATAGTACTTTCTTTACTTAATAAATAATAATTCAGTCTCAACCCAATGAAGAACAGATAAAGTAAAAATCTATAGCATGAATAGTATCACACTGTTCATGCTCCGTAGCCAAACAGATGTATGTACTGGTTATTCAAAGTCATACCCAGTGGCATTTTCAGGTGCAGGTGAAGGGTTCGCATGTAGGCTACATTCAGGGCGGACAGGTAGAAGGTGTATCTACACAACCGCGGACTATGCCGAAATGAGTGTAAGCAAAGTCATACCTGTACTCTGACAGATCTCTTGCAGCGAGGTTAGGGCTGTTGCAGGTGCAGAATGATAATGATGACAGCTATGGAACAAAGCGAGTGGTTACACAGATGTGCTGCATACAGGTGAATATCTGCATCTTTATCCATACATGCAATGTGTGTATAATTACAGCCAACTTATGCCCAAGTCTGCATTGGTCCCATATCTCCTGATTGAATATGTCTTGAACATATGCATTGATTAGACATCTGTGTGCACTGTGGGACTGATACTGAGTTGAATGGAAATTAGGGGCACATGTGCTCCAACATTGCTTGCACAGAAAATTGTGTACATTTGCTCACATAGGCAGATTAGTGCATATCTTGCAGCTCCATTGCCCCCTATCCATACACTTGGTTTGGTAATAATCTACATCATTGTGCACATGCGCCAGCCTTATACTAGGTGCAAGGAAAATATGCTGGGAAACATGCGTTCTTACTCTTACATCCAACTATATATAGCCTGCATTACCATCACTGAGCTTTGACAACATGAGCACACGTACTGTTGTTACAACTCAGTTCTTGGAGGAAAAGGGGGAAAGCATTGGGAAGCAGGGGGGCGAGAGAAAAAAACACACCCTGCACAATAGCTAGTGTTCAGCCAATATGTGTCCATACTAGTTATATTTTTAACGGCTCATACTCTGATAGACATGCAGCATAAAAGAATAGGCTAACAATCCTCACTTGTGACATCTGTAAGTCAACCATTATAGCCTAGGGGGTATATTCAGTCAGGGTCGGATCCATTCAGACATACATTTGTCGGAATGGATCCGACAACCCCTATTCAAATCTCATCTCAATTCGACTTTTAAAAAGTTGAATTGAGATGAGGGACCCAGAGGAGGAGAGGGGGGGGCCACAAGGAGACCAGCGGGGACAGCCGGCGGGCAGACGGAGGAGATCAGCGTTACAGTAGCGCCGCAGGAGGATGTCACACAGCCGCCCAACCTCACGGCAGTGTACACCTGGCTCCAGCAAGCGTGACCTCATTTGCTGGAGCCGGGTGGATGCTGCCGTGAGTGGCGCGGCAGTGAGACATCCTGCTGCAGCGCTACTGTAACGCTGATCTCCCCTGTCTGCCCGCGGCTGTCCCCCATCTCCCCGCGGCTCCCCCCCCCCTCCTCCTCTGGGTCCCTCATCTCAGTCCGACATTTTTTATGTCGGACTGAGATAGTTAAAAAGTCGAAAACTGACGTCTTTTCGACAGACGGCCGTTTTCAACACCAATTGAATATACCCCTAGAAAGTACAGGTGCAACACAGCATCACCATGTCCCATAGCAACATTTACGGTAGTGATGCCTGTTAACCCTCACAAATCCACCACTCTGTGCAAGTTTGGTGCTATATGCTCAGGAGAGTGCTCCACTCTGGTTTTCTTTACAGACCACCCATGCTTAGAATTGTAGAGCTAGGCCTCAGGATGGTGGCTTTACATTGTTAGGTCCTCTGAAGCCCACAATTCTGACCACACACTGATTACACACCCTCAGCGTGCCTACCCTACATACGAACGCCCCATTGCCATCCAGGTATGCCCATTCAGCCGCAAATGGGGGTGCAATTGAGTTAGGTATGTCTCAGAATCTCTTGTAATTGCACAATGCTGTGGGCCTAATTCTTGTTTGTTTGCAATTGCTATTGTGATTTTCTAGGCACCAGAACTGCTAATGTTCGTAAGTGAAGCTGCTGCCCAGGAAACTCACTCGCAATTGCGTACATAGTCACAGCCTTTAGACAAGAACATGGAACATCACGGTTAAGGGGTAGCTATACAGACTGAACACAGCATCAGGAACGCAGGAACCATGTATTTGTACATACGAGCTCACAGCTGATGGCAGATGCATGCCCAGAAAATGACCATGACACGTCTGCGTTTTACAACCACTCCCCATAAACTCCCAGTTGACACCTCTAAGCATTCACTTCCTGTCAATCACTTTGCAATGTAAACCTCATTGCAAGCAGGATTGCAGCAGTAACTTTGCGCATGTCCAGTCTGCCTATAACCACTCCGTTGTGTGACAATCGGCCATTGCATACAAACATGAATAAGGCCCTGTGTACACTCATCCACGGAGATGTGAAGTGCAAAACATTACACATCCCATCCGCAAATAGGAATTAGGTGCTACTCCGACTATACTTGAATACATTATCAATATCTACAAATATCTTGTCCAGTTGTTTGGTAATTGTTAAGCAGGTCAAAAGACTAAGGTAAGACATTGCACTGAATTCCAATCACCTATATAACAGTCAGTCCTTTGGATAAAGGAAAATCAACAATGAAATCCATTAATATACTGTATAAGCAAAGTGGTTATAGCTATAGGCAAAAGGTTGAAGCCCACTAAATGGAGCAGAGCAAAAGGAATGATATGGAGTGCACAGTCACATTTAATATATCTTCTTTAAGTAGGCAGTTGCCATGGGTGTCTTGGGTCCTATGTTTATTTTAGACTGGGTAAACAAACAGCGGCTAGAACATACATTCATTTATTAGGCGTTTTGTCAGATGTTGCCTCTGTCAGGGCTCATTGAATTTTAAAAGTAATGATTTTAGGCTCACAGCTAAATTTGTTTGATCAGCAGTAGAATGTAAAGTATTTTTGATGAACCTTGGTGTTTATACAAATAATTATAAGACAGGACATAAGAGCATCAGTACTATTTACAAAATCCTTAAAAAATAACCGATGCATTACAGAAACAAAAGTATATGCCTAACAATATCTGTTATCCATTCGTCCTTCTGTCTAAATTGTATCAAATTATTTCTGATCTTAAATCTTTGGACATTTATGTGATGAAATAGATTAGTTACAAGGGAATATGTATTACAGAAACACCCATATATTTTTTTTTAAATAAAACCCCTGTTCCATCAGGAGAAGCGTGATATGCATAAAACCATATTTCAGATGTCTCCTATGTATTATATGGTTCCAGTATGTAATGTCAGTGCTAGGTATCCCGGCGGTCATAATACTGATGCCAGGATCCAGACAATGGTATGACCGACAGCGGTGAGTGTGGGGTGTTCTTCCCCCTCCCCTACCCCCTAATCCTAACCCTCTATTCCCGCAGCCTAACTTGAACTTTACCCCTTAGTGTCTGATCCTAACTGCCCCCCTGGAGGTGCATAAACCTAAGTCCCATCGCCGCTGCCTAATCCTAAACCTCCCTCCATGCCGCATAGCCCTCATCTAACCACACCCGCCCCCACACACACACACACACACCCCAGCCTACAACAACTCTAAACCTAATCTGACAGGTATACTTATGGTTGGGATTCTGGCGTCTGTCTCCTGGCCCTTTCCAAGTTCCGGCATCGGGATTCTAAAGGGTGTTGGGATTCCATTGTCTGTATTTCTGCAGTCATGATCCCGACAGCCGACGTTCTGACTGCATCCCGCATTCCTGCATAGCTCTGTTCGAATGTTCAGACAAAGAATTAACCTTTCCTGTAGGGGCACTGTAGAAAACACATCAGCATATTCAGAATGATATGTTCTATAGTATGGTACAGTAGAAAGAACAGAAGAATGTGTAGTTAAACATTTTTTCAAATATGAAATGGCAGGATGGGCAACCACAGATGTGTCCCACTGACTCGCAGTTCATTTTATAGAAATATGTCCTTTATACATATATTGCTTATTCACACATTGTAACCAGTATAGTGCACCCAACATGGCTGCCTTGCCTGGTGCTCTGTGTAGAATAAAAAAATGCATGGGTCTGATGATCTTACCATTTAATGTTGTCTCAGCCATCGTCATCACCATTACCAGTTCTGCCCATTGTAATCATATGTAGTGCGCCTAAAATGGCAGCCTCACCTACATCCTTCATGGGGATGATAAATAATCCCTGCTACTGCTGACCCAAAATGGCTGCCACACACTTTGTAGTAATTCATTGGTCGTGGTATTTCCTGCATATCTAAACCCCCATATTGTGTTCGTTGGTTCTGTGTTGTATTTTGTGATTTTATGTTTTTTAGTCTAGTCATTGAGTCCTATGGGAGAACAGTGCTATATACATAAAATTATTATTATTATTATTATTATTATTATTATTATTATTATGCCATAAATTAGAGGATTATGGGCCTCATTCAAGGTTGATTGCAAAATAACATTTTCCCCTAATGGGCAAAACTACTGTATGTGCCCTGCAGGTGGAACAGATATAACATGTGCAGAGAGAGTTAGATTTACACTGTTACACACTAAAACACTGGAGAGATTTTGTACAATCATTGACAGGGTGTCTACTCTAATGTGCTCACAAGAACTCAGCTACCCCCAGGTCTTGTACATACATCTGTAGTCAGTAGACAGTTTTGCTAACAACCAACCGAAGGGTAAGATACTGTAGGACAAGTAGGCTATTACATGCATTGGACAAAGCAGTTAACAAAATCAGCAGTAAAAAATAATGTCAGGAAAAGGGACTAAAGTAAGAGCAAGAAGCAATGGTCAGGGACAAAGAGAAAGTCAACAACACTAAAGCCTATAAGCCAGTATGTTAGTGCAAGTACCCAGGGTTGTTTTAATAGAGGAGAAGGCCCTTGTGCAGAATCCAGGTGGGCCACCTCCTCCAAAATGGCGCAGCAGTCTCCTGCATTGTGCCGGAGTCTACTGCGCTTGCACGGATCTGGAGATCAGTTTCACTGCTGCACATGCACGGCTGCCATTTTGACTGTGATTATCGCCACAGCTGCAGCGCTCAACACGGGACTCCAGAAAGGTAAGTATTAAAATATGGGTGCAGTGTGTTTGGTGTGGGCCCCCTGGACCCAAGGGCCCATGTGCACCACACCCATTGTAGAAACGCCAATGCATGTGCCCCTATCAGTCAATGTACCTGTCACTTCATGGAGGTTTGGTCATTTTTTAGTGCCAGTGGGTAGCTTAAGGTAAGTAAATTAAATTAAGTAGAATGATAAACTGTACACAGGAGGCCACAATTAAATTACTAATTTTAACCAGAACATTGAAGCAGCTCCTGGATTCTAGTCCATATACAATGCTAGAATATTTGCTCACAGTGCCTTCAGTACTGGGACCCTTATCTACCTTGACATCTCAATCCCCACCCCATATTAAAAAAAAAGGAGTTGGTGTATTATGACAGGCTAAAGGGAAGACCTATCTGCTCAATAAGATCCTCCTACCAGTCATGGACTTACTAGAATAATACCTCTCTTGAATGCCGCCTAAAAGTAGCACTCATATAATTAACCTCAAAACCCTATCAAAGTGATAATAGTCCTGGACTTCTATAAGCACTTGATGCTTATAGAAGTCATATATGCAAAGTATTTGGAAGATTCAGTTTAGCCTAGCACAAGCACTGCAGTCCATCATTTATTAATGTATCTCAGAAGAGAGATGTCTCACAGACACCAATAAGATAATCCTTCTGTCTATAGTACTTATTCTGGTTGCATCGCGATTGCGATGCGACTGCAGATTTTGAGAAAGGCGTGCTCTGCACACGTGCAGGTCCTGTCCTGCGCATGTAGTTAATGTGTTGGATTGCATTAACTGTGCACGCCTCTGCCTGATTGACAAGCAGAGGCGTTCGCAAGTAGGATGGGGGCCGGCAACCGAGCGTTTTCGGGGTGGCATTGGGGAAATGGGGGGGCGTGTCTTTGGCATTTTAGGGGCTCCAATCAAGAAAATGTGGCGAGACTCCTGCTGTCGCAGCAGCTATGCTAGCAGGAGGCATCCACAATTTCAGCGACCATGTTGTAATTGCATTGGGTGGGCGGCGGATTGCATGCTGGATGGCCTTGCCCTGCGATGGGAGGCCCCAGCATGCGATTGCAAGGATTGCAGATTCTGAGAAAAAGCATAATCTGCACTCCTTACTGAATAAGGTCCTATGGGCCTACTTCAAGGTTGATTGCAAAACAACATTTTCCTCTAATGTGCAAAACCATGTGCACTGCAGGTGGGGTAGATATAACATGTGCAGAGAGAGTTAGATTTGGGTGGGGTGTGTTCAAACTGAAATCTAAATTGCAGTGTAAAAATAAAGCAGACATTATTTACCATGCACAGAAACAATATAACCCACCCAAATCTAATCTCTCTGCACATGTTACCTCTGTCCCACCTGCAGTGCACATGGTTTTGCCTATTAGAGGAAAATGTTGTTCTGCAATCAACCTTGAATTAGGCCCTATGTGTTCAAAATGCACAATGAATCTCTGCTGCAATATGTCAAATTATCCATTTAAGATCTGTCTAAATAAATACAAAGGAAATAATTGGGGTGATAATGGAGGTGATAAAATTAAATATCTCAGCAAAGAGAATGTATATTTAGATAAATGTTTATTTAGAGCCAAGATCCTTTTTTGTGACTTTTTTAGACCTTAATATTTTATTTTTGTCTGTGTTTCTGCGCTTGAAACCACATAAAAAAAAAAAAAAAAAACATTTCATATATTTTTTTTTTTTATATATATAAAAAAGTATAACTTCAAGGATAGTAGAGATACAGGAGAAAATATGACGGTGTCATTGCTCCTATCTAGCTTTTGACTTGTGTTGGCAGGATTTGTGGATTATGTGTTGTTGATGCAGCAAAAGTGATGAAAAAATAAAGAGTTATCTTTTCAGATTGCTGGCGTACATGACCGCACTCAGTGTCTAGTCTATACACAGGGCACCAGCAGAGATATAGCAAGGCATTGTTCTATTATGAACACAGTAAGAAACCTGCTTTCATCTCCATAAGAGATTTTAAGGATCTTCTTCCTCAGCATGGAACAATCATTGGTCAGTCATCCTGAGAGTTCCACTTGTGCTACAAGATTTTCAACGAGCAAATTATCAGTTGAAATCCTACATTCCAATTATTCAGTATATACCTGGTAGACAAATAATAAGTATTCATGATTTTTAATGGAGAAATACAGGAATCCTATACCAAGGTGAACTGTTGCTATAGTAGTTAGGGGGAGAAGGTTCAGAAGGTACTTTCTTTATTCTGACTTTATTTTCCAAGACTAGCAGTCATCAGTAACATCAGTAGCCTCTATTATATTATTTTCTTTTCTAAACTTCTGAAGCCAAGCAGGCAAAATCACTTGACTCACTAATTTTTAGTGATGAGCGGGTTCGGTTCCTCGGAAACCGAACCCCCCGAACTTCACCCATTTTACACGGGTCCGAGGCATACTCGGATTCTCCCGTATGGCTCGGATAACCCGAGCGCGCCCGAACGTCATCATTCCGCTGTCGGATTCTCGCGAGATTCGGATTCTATATAAGCAGCCGCGCGTCGCCGCCATTTTCACTCGTGCATTGGAAATGTTAGGGAGAGGACGTGGCTGGCGTCCTCTCCGTTTATTAATCTTGAATTCTTGATGCAAAAATATTTGTACTTATTGCTTAATTGTGGGGACTGGGGAGCAGCTGTATTATATAGGAGGAGTACAGTGCAGAGTTTTGCTGACAGTGACCACCAGTATACGTTGTCTGCCTGAAAAACACTCCATATCTGTGCTCAGTGTGCTGCATATATCTGTGCTCACACTGCTTAATTATGGGGACTGGGGAGCAGCTGTATTATATAGAAGGAGTACAGTGCAGAGTTTTGCTGACAGTGACCACCAGTATACGTTGTCTGCCTGAAAAACACTCCATATCTGTGCTCAGTGTGCTGCATATATCTGTGCTCACACTGCTTAATTGTGGGGACTAGGGAGCAGCTTTATTATATAGGAGGAGTACAGTGCAGAGTTTTGCTGACCAGTTACCACCAGTATACGTTGTCTACCTGAAAAACACTCCATATCTGTGCTCAGTGTGCTGCATACTTCTGTGCTCACACTGCTTTATTGTGGTGACTGGGGACCACCAGTATATTATATAGGAGGAGTACAGTGCAGAGTTTTGCTGACCAGTGACCACCAGTATACGTTGTCTGCCTGAAAAACACTCCATATCTGTGCTCAGTGTGCTGCATATATCTGTGCTCACACTGCTTTATTGAGGGGACTGGGGACCACCAGTATATTATATAGGAGGAGTACAGTGCAGAGTTTTGCTGACCAGTGACCACCAGTATACGTTGTCTGCCTGAAAAACACTCCATATCTGTGCTCAGTGTGCTGCATATATCTGTGCTCACACTGCTTTATTGTGGGGACTGGGGACCACCAGTATATTATATAGGAGGAGTACAGTGCAGAGTTTTGCTGACCAGTGACCACCAGTATATGTTGTCTGCCTGAAAAACACTCCATATCTGTGCTCAGTGTGCTGCATATATCTGTGCTCACACTGCTTTATTGTGGGGACTGGAGACCACCAGTATATTATATAGGAGGAGTACAGTGCAGAGTTTTGCTGACCAGTGACCACCAGTATACGTTGTCTGCCTGAAAAACACTCCATATCTGTGCTCAGTGTGCTGCATATATCTGTGCTCACACTGCTTTATTGTGGGGACTGGGGACCACCAGTATATTATATAGGAGGAGTACAGTGCAGAGTTTTGCTGACCAGTGACCACCAGTATATGTTGTCTGCCTGAAAAACACTCCATATCTGTGCTCAGTGTGCTGCATATATCTGTGCTCACACTGCTTTATTGTGGGGACTGGAGACCACCAGTATATTATATAGGAGGAGTACAGTGCAGAGTTTTGCTGACCAGTGACCACCAGTATACGTTGTCTGCCTGAAAAACACTCCATATCTGTGCTCAGTGTGCTGCATATATCTGTGCTCACACTGCTTTATTGTGGGGACTGGGGACCACCAGTATATTATATAGGAGGAGTACAGTGCAGAGTTTTGCTGACCAGTGACCACCAGTATACGTTGTCTGCCTGAAAAACACTCCATATCTGTGCTCAGTGTGCTGCATATATCTGTGCTCACACTGCTTTATTGTGGGGACTGGGGACCACCCTGTATATTATATAGGAGGATTACAGTGCAGAGTTTTGTTGACCAGTGACCACCAGTATACGTTGTCTGCCTGAAAAACACTCCATATCTGTGCTCAGTGTGCTGCATATATCTGTGCTCACACTGCTTTATTGTGGGGACTGGGGACCACCAGTATATTATATAGGAGGAGTACAGTGCAGAGTTTTGCTGACCAGTGACCACCAGTATTATACGTTGTCTGCCTGAAAAACACTCCATATCTGTGCTCAGTGTGCTGCATATATCTGTGCTCACACTGCTTTATTGTGGGGACTGGGGACCAGCAGTATTATATAGGAGGAGTACAGTGCAGAGTTTTGCTGACAGTGACCACCAGTATATATAGCAGTACGGTACGGAAGGCCACTGCTCTACCTACCTCTGTGTCGTCAAGTATACTATCCATCTAGATTCTATACCTGTGGTGCATTTTAGTTTTGCAGTTTGCTGACAGTGACCACCAGTATATATAGCAGTACGGTACGGAAGGCCACTGCTCTACCTACCTCTGTGTTGTCAAGTATACTATCCATCCATACCTGTGGTGCAATTCAGTTGTGCGCCGTATATATAGTAGTAGGCCATTGCTATTGATACTGGCATATAATTCCACACATTAAAAAATGGAGAACAAAAATGTGGAGGTTAAAATAGGGAAAGATCAAGATCCACTTCCACCTCGTGCTGAAGCTGCTGCCACTAGTCATGGCTGAGATGATGAAATGCCATCAACGTCGTCTGCCAAGGCCGATGCCCAATGTCATAGTAGAGAGCATGTAAAATCCAAAAAACAAAAGTTCAGTAAAATGACCCAAAAATCAAAATTGAAAGCGTCTGATGAGAAGCGTAAACTTGCCAATATGCCATTTACCACACGGAGTGGCAAGGAACGGCTGAGGCCCTGGCCTATGTTCATGGCTAGTGGTTCAGATTCACATGAGGATGGAAGCACTCATCCTCTCGCTAGAAAAATGAAAAGACTTAAGCTGGCAAAAGCACAGCAAAGAACTGTGCGTTCTTCGAAATCACAAATCCCCAAGGAGAGTCCAATTGTGTCGGTTGCGATGCCTGACCTTCCCAACACTGGACGGGAAGAGCTTGCGCCTACCACCATTTGCACGCCCCCTGCAAGTGCTGGAAGGAGCACCCGCAGTCCAGTTCCTGATAGTCAAATTGAAGATGTCACTGTTGAAGTACACCAGGATGAGGATATGGGTGTTGCTGGCGCTGGGGAGGAAATTGACAAGGAGGATTCTGATGGTGAGGTGGTTTGTTTAAGTCAGGCACCTGGGGAGACACCTGTTGTCCGTGGGATGAATATGGCCATTGACATGCCTAGTCAAAATACAAAAAAAATCACCTCTTCGGTGTGGAATTATTTCAACACAAATGCGGACAACAGGTGTCAAGCCGTGTGTTGCCTTTGTCAAGCTGTAATAAGTAGGGGTAAGGACGTTAACCACCTAGGAACATCCTCCCTTATACGTCACCTGGAGCGCATTCATCAGAAGTCAGTGACAAGTTCAAAAACTTTGGATGACAGCGGAAGCAGTCCACTGACCACTAAATCCCTTCCTCTTGTAACCAAGCTCCTGCAAACCACACCACCAACTCCCTCAGTGTCAATTTCCACCTTACACAGGAAAGCCAATAGTCCTGCAGGCCATGTCACTGGCAAGTCTGACGAGTCCTCTCCTGCCTGGGATTCCTCCGATGCATCCTTGAGTGTAACGCCTACTGCTGCTGGCGCTGCTGTTGTTGCTGCTGGGAGTCGATCGTCATTCCAGAGGGGAAGTCGGAAGACCACTTGTACTACTTCCAATAAGCAATTGACTGTCCAACAGTCCTTTGCGAGGAAGATGAAATATCACAGCAGTCATCCTGCTGCAAAGCGGATAACTCAGGTCTTGTCAGCCTGGGTGGTGAGAAACGTGGTTCCGGTATCCACCGTTAATTCAGAGGCAACTAGAGACTTGTTTGAGGTACTGTGTCCCCGGTACCAAATACCATCTAGGTTCCATTTCTCTAGGCAGGCGATACCGAAAATGTACACAGACGTCAGAAAAAGAGTCACCAGTGTCCTAAAAAATGCAGTTGTACCCAATGTCCACTTAACCACGGACATGTGGACAAGTGGAGCAGGGCAGACTCAGGACTATATGACTGTGACAGCCCACTGGGTAGATGTATTGCCTCCCGCAACAAGAACAGCAGCGGCGGCACCAGTAGCAGCATCTCGCAAACGCCAAATCGTTCCTAGACAGGCTACGCTTTGTATCACCACTTTCCATAAGAGGCACACAGCTGACAACCTCTTACGGCAACTGAGGAACATCATCGCAGAATGGCTTACCCCAATTGGACTCTCCTGGTGATTTGTGACATCGGACAACGCCACCAATATTGTGCGTGCATTACATCTGGGCAAATTCCAGCACGTCCCATGTTTTGCACATACATTGAATTTGGTGGTGCAGAATTATTTAAAAAACGACAGGGGCATGCAAGAGATGCTGTCGGTGGCCCGAAGAATTGCGGGCCACTTTCGGCATTCACCCACAGCGTGCCGAAGACTGGAGCACCAGCAAACACTCCTGAACCTACATCATCTGCATCATCTGAAGCAAGAGGTGGTAACGAGGTGGAATTCAACCCTCTATATGCTTCAGAGGATGGAGGAGCAGCAAAAGGCCATTCAAGCCTATACATCTGCCCACGATATAGGCAAAGGAGGGGGAATGCACCTGACTCAAGCGCAGTGGAGAATGATTTCAACGATCTGCAAGCTTTGAACTTGACACACGTGAAGTCAGTTCAGACACTGCCAGCCTGAGTCAGGTCATTCCCCTCATCAGGCTTTTGCAGAAGAAGCTGGAGACATTGAAGGAGGAGCTAAAACAGAGCGATTCCACTAGGCATGTGGGACTTGTGGATGGAGCCCTTAATTCGCTTAACCAGGATTCACGGGTGGTCAATCTGTTGAAATCAGAGCACTACATTTTGGCCACCGTGCTCGATCCTAGATTTAAAACCTACGTTGTATCTCTCTTTCCGGCAGACACAAGTCTGCAGAGGTTCAAAGACCTGCTGGTGAGAAAATTGTCAAGTCAAGCGGAACGTGACCCGTCAACAGCTCCTCCTTCACATTCTCCCGCAACTGGGGGTGCGAGGAAAAGGCTAAGAATTCCGAGCCCACCCGCTGGCGGTGATGCAGGGCAGTCTGGAGCGAGTGCTGACATCTGGTCCGGACTGAAGGACCTGGCAACGATTACTGACATGTCGTCTACTGTCACTGCATATGATTCTGTCACCATTGAAAGAATGGTGGAGGATTATATGAGTGACCGCATCCAAGTAGTCACGTACGTATACTGGCAGGAAAAAGAGGCAATTTGGAGGCCCTTGCACAAACTGGCTTTATTCTACCTAAGTTGCCCTCCCTCCAGTGTGTACTCCGAAAGAGTGTTTAGTGCAGCCGCTCCCCTTGTCAGCAATCGGCGTACGAGGTTACTTCCAGAAAATGTGGAGAAGATGATGTTCATCAAAAAGAATTATAATCAATTCCTCCGTGGAGACATTCACCAGCAATTGCCTCCAGAAAGTACACAGGGATCTGAGATGGTGGATTCCAGTGGGGACGAATTAATAATCTGTGAGGAGGGGGATGTACACAGTGAAAGGGGTGAGGAATCGGAGGATGATGATGAGGTGGACATCTTGCCTCTGTAGAGCCAGTTTGTGCAAGGAGAGATTGATTGCTTCTTTTTTGGTGGGGGCCCAAACCAACCAGTCATTTCAGTCACAGTCATGTGGCAGACCCTGCCGCTGAAATGATGGGTTCGTTAAAGTGTGCATGTCCTGTTTATACAACATAAGGGTAGGTGGGAGGGCCCAAGGACAATTCCATCTTGCACCTCTTTTTTCTTTCATTTTTCTTTGCATCATGTGCTGTTTGGGGACAATTTTTTTAAAGTGCCATCCTGCCTGACACTGCAGTGCCACTCCTAGATGGGCCAGGTGTTTGTGTCGGCCACTTTGGTCGCTTAGCTTAGTCACACAGCGACCTTGGTGCGCCTCTTTATTTCTTTGCATCATGTGCTGTTTGGGGACAATTTTTTTGAAGTGCAATCCTGCCTGACACTGCAGTGCCACTCCTAGATGGGCCAGGTGTTTGTGTCGGCCACTTGTGTCGCTTAGCTTAGTCACACAGCGACCTTGGTGCGCCTCTTTTTTTCTTTGCATCATGTGCTGTTTGGGGACAATTTTTTTGAAGTGCCATCCTGTCTGACACTGCAGTGCCACTCCTATGTGGGCCAGGTGTTTGTGTCGGCCACTTGTGTCGCTTAGCTTAGTCACACAGCGACCTTGGTGCGCCTCTTTTTTTCTTTGCATCATGTGCTGTTTGGGGACAATTTTTTTGAAGTGCCATTCTGCCTGACACTGCAGTGCCACTCCTAGATGGGCCAGGTGTTTGTGTCGGCCACTTGTGTCGCTTAGCTTAGTCACACAGCGACCTTGGTGCGCCTCTTTTTTTCTTTGCATCATGTGCTGTTTGGGGACAATTTTTTTGAAGTGCCATCCTGTCTGACACTGCAGTGCCACTCCTATGTGGGCCAGGTGTTTGTGTCGGCCACTTGTGTCGCTTAGCTTAGTCACACAGCGACCTTGGTGCGCCTCTTTTTTTCTTTGCATCATGTGCTGTTTGGGGACAATTTTTTTGAAGTGCCATCCTGCCTGACACTGCAGTGCCACTCCTAGATGGGCCAGGTGTTTGTGTCGGCCACTTGTGTCGCTTAGCTTAGTCACACAGCGACCTTGGTGCGCCTCTTTTTTTCTTTGCATCATGTGCTGTTTGGGGACAATTTTTTTGAAGTGCCATCCTGTCTGACACTGCAGTGCCACGCCTATATGGGCCAGGTGTTTGTGTCGGCCACTTGGGTCGCTTAGCTTAGTCACACAGCGACCTTGGTGCGCCTCTTTTTTTCTTTGTATCATGTGCTGTTTGGGGACAATTTTTTTGAAGTGCCATCCTGCCTGACACTGCAGTGCCACTCCTAGATGGGCCAGGTGTTTGTGTCGGCTACTTGTGTCACTTAGCTTAGTCACACAGCGACCTTGGTGCGCCTCTTTTTTTCTTTGCATCATGTGCTGTTTGGGGACAATTTTTTTGAAGTGCCATCCTGCCTGACACTGCAGTGCCACTCCTAGATGGGCCAGGTGTTTGTGTCGGCCACTTGTGTCGCTTAGCTTAGTCACACAGCGACCTTGGTGCGCCTCTTTTTTTCTTTGCATCATGTGCTGTTTGGGGACAATTTTTTTGAAGTGCCATCCTGTCTGACACTGCAGTGCCACTCCTAGGTGGGCCAAGTGTTTGTGTCGGCCACTTGTGTCGCTTAGCTTAGTCACACAGCGACCTTGGTGCGCCTCTTTTTTTCTTTGCATCATGTGCTGTTTGGGGACAATTTTTTTGAAGTGCCATCCTGCCTGACACTGCAGTGCCACTCCTAGATGGGCCAGGTGTTTGTGTCGGCCACTTGGGTCGCTTAGCTTAGTCACACAGCGACCTTGGTGCGCCTCTTTTTTTCTTTGCATCATGTGCTGTTTGGGGACAATTTTTTTGAAGTTCCATCCTGTCTGACACTGCAGTGCCACTCCTATATGGGCCAGGTGTTTGTGTCGGCCACTTGGGTCGCTTAGCTTAGTCACACAGCGACCTTGGTGCGCCTCTTTTTTTCTTTGCATCATGTGCTGTTTGGGGACAATTTTTTTGAAGTGCCATCCTGTCTGACACTGCAGTGCCACTCCTAGATGGGCCAGGTGTTTGTGTCGGCCACTTGTGTCGCTTAGCTTAGTCACACAGCGACCTTGGTGCACCTCTTTTTTTCTTTGCATCATGTGCTGTTTAGGGACAATTTTTTTGAAGTGCCATCCTGCCTGACACTGCAGTGCCACTCCTAGATGGGCCAGGTGTTTGTGTCGGCCACTTGTGTCGCTTAGCTTAGTCACACAGCGACCTTGGTGCACCTCTTTTTTTCTTTGCATCATGTGCTGTTTAGGGACAATTTTTTTGAAGTGCCATCCTGCCTGACACTGCAGTGCCACTCCTAGATGGGCCAGGTGTTTGTGTCGGCCACTTGGGTCACTTAGCTTAGCCATCCAGCGACCTCGGTGCAAATTTTAGGACTAAAAATAATATTGTGAGGTGTGAGGTGTTCAGAATAGACTGAAAATGAGTGTAAATTATGGTTATTGAGGTTAATAATACTCTGGGATCAAAATGACCCCCAAATTCTATGATTTAAGCTGATTTTGAGGGTTTTTTGTAAAAAAACATCCGAATCCAAAACACACCCGAATCCGACAAAAAATTTTCAGGGAGGTTTTGCCAAAACGCGTCCGAATCCAAAACACGGCCGCGGAACCAAATCCAAAACCAAAACACAAAACCCGAAAAATTTCCGGTGCACATCACTACTAATTTTATGTCCATCCCTGATGTGTTGTACAGCTTTCAGTCTCACTATCAAACCTGATATAAGCAGAGCTCCGAAGGCCACTTCTCTGCATGCATCATAAGTTATATAAATGGGAATGTTGGTGTCATGCTCTCCCACCAATCACATGTGTAAGCGGTGGTAACTACTAAATGTCAGATGCGATCAACATGCTGTGTCACTGGCATCTCCTTAATGTTATTGGTCAACCGCCTTATACTAAAGCTTATGGGCCAGATGTATCATCGCTTGGAAAGTGATAAAATGAAGAGCGAAAAAGCACCAGCCATTCACCTCCTGACTGTCATTTTTCAGGGGCAGCCTGTGACATGGCAGTTAGGCCCTGATTGGCTGGCACTTTTTATTTCTCCATTTTATCACTCTCCAAGCAATAATGCATCTAGCCCTATAAAAACATGTTTTCTGGCAGATAGGAAATACAGCTGTATGGCCAAGCCCCATATATTTTGGGTACCTCAGGGGCATCACTTACCTTGATAACACCTGATGCAGTTTGTAGACTCTATGCACACGCCTAAGGCGTGTGGTGCTTAAACCGGGTTGTGGCTTAACAGGAAGATGATGTGGCTTAGCTGGAAGGAGCATGGCTTTACGTCCCGACCCTGTATGCATTACTCCAATGGTCCAGGAGATGCTGGCTGCCCCTGAAGACTGTCTTGTTGCAGTGTAGTGGAGAAATGGATCAGTGCGAAGTTTGCCATATCAGCCAATCAGCTTCTATTGTACCTATACCTAGAATGTACCTATATCAGCTTCTACTGTACCTATAATGTATTTAATCAATGCTACCTTAAAGCTGATTGCATGCTATGGGCAACTTCTCCTTTGGTGCACTTCTTCACCCTTTACCTGCCTGTCATAATGCCCACTACCACTGCACCTCACTGCCACTCTGACCACTCTTCTGCTTGACTTACAGTATGTAGAGCAAGATAGGGCTGGCAGACAGGTAACTGGCATGTCTATTCATCTGTAAGTGACAGGTTGTGAGCTGTGGTGTCACTGACACAGGACCAGAAGCTGCCAGCATCCCGTGACAGGAAGCACACAGAGGACGCTAAAGTAAACTTTCTGTTTCTTTACTCAGAGCAGGTGCAATATAGTGAAAAATAAAAACACAGAGGTCCAAATGTAATAGCCTGCGAGATGCAGGCAACAGGGAGATTTCAGGTATGTAGACACATGGGGGGAAATGTAATAGGGTGTGAGAATCAGAAAGTGAGAGATTTTGGTAAAATTCTCCTGTTTTTTTAAAGTGGCGATCATTTACATGGCAAAATTAATCTGGTTTGCCATGTAAATGATAGCCACTTTAAAAAAACAGAATTTTACCAAAATCTCCCACTTTCTGATTCTCACACCCTATTACGGGGGGTCATTCCGAGTTGTTCGCTCGCAAGCGGATTTTAGCAGATTTGCTCATGCTAAGCCGCCGCCTACTGGGAGTGAATCTTAGCATCTTAAAATTGCGAACGATGTATTCGCAATATTGCGATTACACACCTCGTAGCAGTTTCTGAGTAGCTCCAGACTTACTCGGCATCTGCGATCATTTCACTGCTTGTCGTTCCTGGTTTGACGTCACAAGCACACCCAGCGTTCGCCCAGACACTCCCCCGTTTCTCCGGCCACTCCTGCGTTTTTTCCGGAAACGGTAGCGTTTTTTCCCACACGCCCATAAAACGGCCTGTTTCCGCCCAGTAACACCCATTTCCTGTCAATCACATTACGATCGCCAGAACGATGAAAAAGCCGTGAGTAAAAATCCTAACTGCATAGCAAATTTACTTGGCGCAGTCGCAGTGCGGACATTGCGCATGCGCATTAAGCGGAAAATCGCTGCGATGCGAAGATTTTCTTTTTCATCCACTAGGGGTCACTGGAGTACTCTTGGGATATGGACGGCTTCCACCGGAAGAAGGCACTGAATAAATTAATTTTGAGACTACTCCTCCCCTCCATATCCTCGAGCACCTCAGTGTTTTTTCTGTGCTCGACACAGTTAGAAGGCTGGTGGAGTTTGTCCACAAGTATTGGAATTTTTTTCTAAGTTTTGTTTTTTCTTTCAATAATTGCCACATCCTTTCCCCCCTTCTGAGAGGCGTGGGTCAGGGATAGTGGAAGCTGCTGAGAGCAGCTGTGAGTGTCGGACCTCTCTGTAAAGAGCTCCCTCACACCACGTGCAGGCTGCCTGCTAGAAGCTGGACGGAGCTTGAATAAGAAGCCCCGTCATAGACCTCGTTACTGTCCAGGTATGTTGGGTAGGGGCGGTCAGCTTACGCTGCCGCCCCACTGTTGAGGGAATGTATTGGGGGACAGCCTGAGCACATTATCCAGCGCCGCATTCTAGATACATTGCCCGGAGCACGTGTGCATAGGCCGCTTCACGGCTCTATGCAGTGCGCTCTCTGCTCCCGCTGACCGCCGCTCCCAGCACCTCAGCCGCCGATGAGTTCCCCGCTGCCTGGCTACACAGGTATAGGCCGCTCCACGGCTCTATGCTGTGTGTTCTCCCGCGGCCCGGAGCGCGTGTGCATAGGCCGCTCCACGGCTCTATGCAGGACGCTCTCTGCTCCCGCTGACCGCCGCTCCCAGCACCGCAGCAGCCGATGAGTTCCCCGCTGCCTGGCTACACAGGTATAGGCCACTCCACGGCTCTATGCTGTGTGTTCTCCCGCGACTCGGAGCGCGTGTGCATAGGCCGCTCCACGGCTCTGTGCAGTACGCTCTCTGCTCCCGCTGACCGCCGCTCCCAGCGCCGCAGCAGCCGATGAGTTCCCCGCTGCCTTGGCTACACAGGTATAGGCCGCTCCACGGCCCTATGCTGTGTGTTCCACGGTGCCTCCGACCCGGTGCTGTACACGGAGTTCGTGGGGGTGGGGGGAGACACATTAGCAGTATTAGCAGTATTAAGCTTTGACTGTGTATTATACGGAAAACTTGGTATTTAACATACTTCATGTTTCTCCTGTCTGTTCCAGGGTTCCTATATTACATCTCTACTTAAGAGGGGTGTTAGGGGAATTTGGGAATCAGTTTTCTTATTGCTGGCGTGCACTGCACTTGCCTGATATATACAAAGAACCTTAGTGTTATTACTGAGTCGTGCAAACTGTCTGTGTGTAGTTTGTATTGTCTGTCTTCATAATGAGTAAGACACCAGCAAAATCTAAGAAACAATTTTCTTGTCATGTCTGTAAAAGTGTGTTGCCTGATGGATCTACCACATGTACAGTATGTGTTATTAATACAAATACGATTTCCACTCCAGAATTAAAGCCAGGTTCGTCTCCGGACCCTCCATGGGCTATGCTTGCAAATGTCTTAGCTGGTTTGCAATCAGAATTGGCCGCCTCTCGTGAAGAGCGGGAGGCGGCAAGATCTGAGTTTAAGAGGAGACCGCTTGAGTTACCAGAGGAGTCTCAATCTGGTCAAAAGTCCACCTTGGGTGGAAAGGATAAGTTTCCTTTTCCTAATTATTTGCCAGTTTCTGCGATGCTAGACCTCACTGAACATGAGTATGAGGAGGGCGAAATAGACCAACAGTCAGACAGTGACGATTTTGACAGCCCAGGCATTGATAATCTCATCAGAGCAGTGCGTCAGTCGCTGGAGTTTACGGAAACTGAGGAGCCTCTGACGAATGATGAAGTAGTCTTTACTAAACGACAGAGATCTCCGATGTGTTTTCCTGTTTCGGAATCTCTTAATAAAATGTTACTGGAAACACGGAAGAATCCGGATAAACGGTTTTCTATACCTCGTAGATTTAAATCGAGTTACCCGTTTCCAGAGTCCATGACAGCTACATGGGAGAACCCACCTTTGGTGGATTCGTCCGTATCTAAACTTACAAGGAAGTTAACCATACCAGTACCAACTGCTACTACGCTTAAAGACCCTGCAGATCGTAAAATAGAATCTATGCTAAAGTCCATGTATACAGCAGCAGGAGTGCTGCTGAGACCTGGGTTGGTTGGCATTTGGGTTACTAAAGCATTAATGGTATGGATAAAAGAGCTCAAGTCGGCTCTACAGGATGATCATCTTATACTTCTCGCGGATCAAATCTGGGAAGCTGCTGAATATCTATGTACAGCTTCTACTGACGTCTGTCAGCTTACTTCTCGCCTTTCTTCATCGCTAGTCACAGCACGACGAGCACTTTGGCTACGTTCTTGGCAAGCGGAGGCGGAGGTTAAAAAAGGTATAGAGGCATTACCTTACGGTGGCGAGAAGCTTTTCGGTCCTGAATTGGACAGATGGATTTCTGAGGCTACGGGAGGAAAGTCTGTGTTTCTTCCATCGCCTACAACTGTACCTAAACGGAAATATTCTGGTCCGGCGTTCAAATCCTTTAGAACTCAGCCCTTTCGTGGGCGGGGCACAGGAGCGGTCACGCTTGGTAGAAGAGGTCGGGGACGTGGTGCCCAACAATCCAATGCACGTCGTCAAGACGCTAAGACCACTAACAAGCCAGTGGCATGACGGGCTCCCAGCCCATCTCGGATCTCCAATTGTGGGAGCACGCCTTCAGAGCTTTCAGGGGGCGTGGCTTCAGACGTCCACAGATGGGTGGATCCGCAATTTAGTGTTAGAGGGTTACAAAATAGAGTTCGATTGTCTTCCGTCAAGGAGGTTTTTCAAGACAGGACTGCCTGTGTCGGACGACAAGAAGGCAGTTCTGCAGGTTGCCATTCAGTCTCTGCTGAATGCTGCAGTTGTGATTCCGGTCCCTGTGCAAGAACAGGGGCGGGGTTATTATTCCAGTCTGTTTGTGGTACCAAAGCCAGATGGCTCAGTCAGGCCAATATTGAACCTAAAGGGTCTCAATCAATACGTCACTTACTACAGATTCAAGATGGAATCTCTCAGGTCAGTAATTGCAGGTTTAGAGCCACAGGAATTCATGATTGCGCTGGATCTCAAAGATGCGTACTTACACATTCCGATTTGGCCACCTCATCAGAGTTTCTTAAGGTTTGCAATAAGACGAGACCACTACCAGTTTCAGGCTCTGCCGTTTGGCCTCTCATCAGCGCCTCGGGTATTCACCAAGGTGATGTCCGTGATGATAGCTCATCTCAGATCCCTAGGAGTAATAATTGTTCCGTATTTGGACGATCTACTCATCAAGGCTCCGTCTCAACAGATGCTTCTCCAGCATGCGTTGCTAACGTACAATGTACTAGTTCAGCACGGTTGGATAGTCAGTTTCAAGAAATCACATCTAATTCCGTCTCAACGACTTCAATTCCTAGGGATGATTTTCGATACAGTAAATCAAAAAATTTACCTACCACAACAGAAAGTACAGGTCATTCGTCATCTGGTACAATTAGTGCTCAAGCCACGCACAGTCTCAGTACATTTGTGCATTCGCCTTTTAGGCACAATGGTGGCGGCTTTCGAAG
This sequence comes from Pseudophryne corroboree, assembly GCF_028390025.1. Classification (NCBI taxonomy): domain Eukaryota; kingdom Metazoa; phylum Chordata; class Amphibia; order Anura; family Myobatrachidae; genus Pseudophryne; species Pseudophryne corroboree. The sequence continues at coordinate 379,052,694 of NC_086444.1, read as the reverse complement.
CGCTTCAGTTCGGAAGATTTCACTCACGTCCTTTTCAACTGGAGGTGCTAGCACAGTGGTCGGGCTCACATCTGCAGATTCACCACAGGGTGAGATTGTCGCCACAGGTCAGGGTGTCTCTTCTCTGGTGGCTAAAGATACACAATCTATCTGCAGGGAGACGGTTCGGCGTCTGGAATTGGATAATTCTTACAACAGACGCGAGTCTCAGAGGTTGGGGAGCTGTAGTTCAGAGTTATCGGCTCCAGGGCCTCTGGGCAGATCACGAAAGATTGCTATCTATAAATGTCCTGGAACTCCGGGCGATTTACAATGCGCTAAGACAAGCAGTGCACATGTTTCGTTTTCAGACTGTTCAGGTGCAGTCAGACAATGCGACGGCGGTCGCATACATAAACAAACAAGGAGGAACGAGAAGCCGCATGGCAATGCGGGAAGTAGCTCGGATCCTCAGGTGGGCCGAATATCACCAGGTGATATTGTCGGCAGTGTTCATTCCGGGAGTGGACAACTGGGAGGCAGATTTTCTCAGTCGTCGGGATTTTCATCCAGGAGAGTGGGCATTAAATCCAGAAGTGTTTCAGATGTTGGTCCAGAGGTGGGGTTACCCTCAGGTGGATCTGATGGCATCCCGCCACAATCATCAAGTGTCACGATATGTGTCCAGAACGAGAGATCCAAAGGCAGTGGCGGTGGATGCTCTCACAGCCGCGTGGCCGTACAGCCTCGTGTACCTGTTTCCACCGTTTCCGCTGCTCTCGCTGTTACTAAAACGGATCAAGAGAGGGTCCGTCACAGTCATACTAATAGCGCCTCATTGGCCTCGGAGAACTTGGTTCTCGGATCTCCTCGGACTACTCGCAGACGATCCTTGGCCACTCCCACTACGTCCGGACCTGTTACAACAGGGTCCGTTCCTTTACCCCGATTTAGCGCGGCTGCGTTTGACGGGGTGGCTGTTGAAAAGGCCATCTTAAGAAGAGAGGGCATTCCTGAGTCTGTTATACCAACCATGGTACGAGCTAGGAAGCCGGTTACGGCAGCTCATTATTACAGAATCTGGCGTACTTATATAGGTTGGTGTGAAGCTCGGAAGTTTCCGACATCATCTTTCAAATTATCCCGTCTTTTGTTATTTCTACAGATGGGGTTAGATGGAGGACTACGTCTATCCACACTAAAGGTGCAGGTATCTGCATTGTCAATTTACTTTCAAAGGAAATTGGCTTTGTTGCCGTCGGTACATACGTTTCTGCAGGGTGTACTGAGAGTACAGCCTCCATTCATTCCACCTACAGCGCCATGGGACTTGAATCTGGTTTTAGATTTCTTACAGTCCTTTTACTTTGAACCCTTACAACAAGTGGATATTAAATTTCTCACTTGGAAAACGATTTTTCTTTTAGCCTTAGCTTCGGCAAGGCGTGTTTCAGATTTAGGTGCCTTGTCGTGCAAGTCACCGTATTTAGTTTTTCATGATGACAGAGCGGAACTTCGGACGAATCCCGCTTTCCTACCAAAGGTAGTGTCGTCTTTTCACATCAATCAACCAATAGTAGTTCCGGTATTAACAGAAAATTCTGGAACGTTGGATGTGGTTCGCGCTTTACGCGTTTATGTATCCCGAACGTCTACAGTTCGTAAGACGGATACGTTGTTTGTTCTCTATGATGCGGCCAAGAGGGGTTGGCCAGCCTCTAAGCAGACCTTATCCAGATGGATTAGACTGACCATACGTCAGGCTTACCTTCATGCTAGGTTACAGCCACCTACATCAGTAACAGCTCATTCCACACGTTCTGTGGGAACGTCATGGGCAGCGAGTCGTGGGGCTTCTACGACACAGCTTTGCCGTGCGGCTACTTGGTCTTCAGTGCACACGTTTGTGCGCTTTCACAAGTTTGATACGTTTGCGGCACCAGCATCTAGCTTTGGCCGCCTGGTGTTACAGGTGCCAAACAGCTCTCCCGCCCATGGGGGAAACTTTGGTACATCCCAAGAGTACTCCAGTGACCCCTAGTGGATGAAAAAGAAAATAGGATTTTGGTACTTACCAGGTAAATCCTTTTCTTTGAATCCATAGGGGGCACTGGACGCCCACCCAGAGCAGTTTACCTGTTTTAGAGTAAGTTCAGTGGTTCTTATGGTAACACACTTTCACGACTGGTTTAAATGTAACAAATGTTAATCGGTTATGGTGTCAACTGTTTAGTTGTCAGTTACGTTATGTGTCAACTTTATTGTTGTCCGTGATGTTATATGTAATTCTCCTTTTGTCAATCTCTCTATCGATCCTGTTCGGCTCAGTAAAAAACACTGAGGTGCTCGAGGATATGGAGGGGAGGAGTAGTCTCAAAATTAATTTATTCAGTGCCTTCTTCCGGTGGAAGCCGTCCATATCCCAAGAGTACTCCAGTGCCCCCTATGGATTCAAAGAAAAGGATTTACCTGGTAAGTACCAAAATCCTATTTTTACCGAGCGAACAACTCGGAATGACCCCCTACATTTTTCCTTAGATTTAAGTCAGTACAGTTTTTTAAGGCAAAATCAGGTTGGTGTTGCCCTAAAACAAAGTGCAATTCCAAACCTAGCAACTGCATTGCTAAAATCTCACCACTGCCCGTATTACAGTCTGTTTGGGCATAAATGAGCTAATTAATGTCATGACCCAAAACATTAACCATCTAGTTGACTGCTTGAGTTCATATAATGGGAGGGCATGCCACATCACGATCCCTACAACAATAATACATATGTATGTACTGATTTATCCTTGCATTGTACATTGGCCCTCATTCCGAGTTGATCGGTCGCAAGGCGAATTTAGCAGAGTTACACACGCTAAGCCTACGCCTACTGGGAGTGTATCTTAGCTTCTTAAAATTGCGACCGATGTATTCGCAATATTGCGATTACAAACTACTTAGCAGTTTCAGAGTAGCTTCAGACTTACTCTGCCTGTGCAATCAGTTCAGTGCTTGTCGTTCCTGGTTTGACGTCACAAACACACCCAGCGTTCGCCCAGACACTCCTCCGTTTCTCCAGCCACTCCTGCGTTTTTTCCGGAAACGGTAGCGTTTTCATCCACACGCCCCTAAAACGCCGTGTTTCCGCCCAGTAACACCCATTTCCTGTCAATCACATTACGATCGCCGGAGCGATGAAAAAGCCGTGAGTAAAAATACTATCTTCATTGTTAAATTACTTGGCGCAGTCGCAGTGCGAATATTGCGCATGCGTACTAAGCGGATTTTCATTGCGATGCGATGAAAAATACCGACCGATCAACTCGGAATGAGGGCCATTGTCTGTTATACGCAGCCTGTGTACACTCAGAGCTACTCTATATAATCTATATGCTTCTGTCTGCTCTTGTATGTGAACAGTGGGGCAGTACATTACCAAGCTGTTTTTGCTCATTAAAAATACTTTATATCACGCCCACAATAACAGCCTTCTTATTCTCCACATGGACATACTAAGCATAATGTACAATTAATGAAAATAATTAAATCTGTCACCAAGCTCATCACATGCACATTATTCACATTACATTTGCCTCTAGTACTTATTACACATAATGTATATATATATATATATATATATATATATATATATATATATATTATTATTATTATTATTATTATTATTTTTTCACAGATATTACTAACATAAAATATATCACTTTATTACCATGTGCTGGACGACAGTGGCTAAGGGGGACAAGTTCTAAGCAGTGATAAAAGAAGTTGCCCATGGCAACCAATCAGCATTGACGTAACATTTATAATTTGCATACTATAAACACATACTGAGCAGCTGATTGGTTGCCATGGGCAACTTCTCCACTTTTATCACTGCTTAGTACATGTCCCCCTTACTCTCAGCCTATTGTCCCTACATCCCCTAACATTCTCAGAGGGGAATACATATGGTTTACCAGCTGACGGGATGCCGGCTGTCAGTATACCGACAGCGACATCCCGTCTGTTGGAATCCCGGCAATGAGACATTGAGTCCCCTCGCTGGCTCGCTGCGCTTGCCACACTTCGGGCTCAGTGGCTTGCTCCACTTGCAACAGGTTCTATTCCCACTCGGTTGGTGGTGTGGACCCACCAACCAAATGGGACTAACCTGCGGTGGTCAGGACTCTAGACGTCAGCATTTCACAAGCTTTTGGGATTCCGGCATCGGTCTCCTGATCGCCGGAATCTCGACAGCAGGTATTTTAACTGCATCCCCTCAGTGGTACTCCCCTGCTGCACTACAGCTCACTACAGAGGCAGTTACTGTACTTCATGACTTAGTTTCTGGGGCTTGTGTGACCCATGTTTCAGTTTGACTTGATGTACAGTATGTGGTTTGTGCTCTAATAATAAGTTACAAATGTAAACACCCAATTTCAAAACACCAGAGGATAGGTCAGTTTAAAACAATGTGTCACTAACATGCCCTAGACAAAGCAAAACTTGGCCTTTCATGCAGCACCAAGGATCTGTGGATTTTAATATTTTGACTCTAAATTCTGCTGAACGCCACCAATAAAGAAAGTTATTATTATGGACAACATTGTTAGCCCAGTAAGTCCAAAAGTCCAATGCAGGCTTGGAGTTTGTCCTGCAGATAAAGTGATCCCCATGTCGTCCACCACACACAGGTCCGGTTTCAGAAATGACACATGGCTTTGGATGCAGCAGCGATGTGAAACTATGCTAATGCAGCAGGAGGCGTCTGAGGGAAATAGACACCTCATGACAGCATCGCAGATCCGAGTGCTGCGTCCAAAGACTAGGCATTGGATTATCTGTAAGTACATCAAACATATGAGTAACCTGAGGTTACTCAGATTGTCCCTCACAGCTCTGTAGCTAAAGTCAGGAAGTACACAGCCCAGCTTCACCCACTTCCCACCCACAAACCAATGCAGCCTGTCAATCAGGCTGTAGCTCAGGGACACTGCGTGATGATTCAGGACCCTTTCTGCACATGTGAAGGTGTGCCACCATTGGAGATGTGCACTAACCATCAGGTTTGCTCACATCTCCGAATAAGGGCCTCAGTCATAAAAAAAAAGGTCTTTGAGTTATGCTTTCAAGACACTATGGGGGTCATTCCGAGTTGTTCGCTCGCAAGCTGCTTTTAGCAGCTTTGCACACGCTAAGCCGCCGCCTACTGGGAGTGAATCTTAGCTTATCAAAATTGCGAACGAAAGATTAGCAGAATTGCGAATAGACACTTCTTAGCAGTTTCTGAGTAGCTCCACACTTACTCGGCATCTGCGATCAATTCAGTGCTTGTCGTTCCTGGTTTGACGTCACAAACACACCCAGCGTTCGCCCAGACACTCCTCCGTTTCTCCAGCCACTCCCGCGTTTTTCCCAGAAACTGTAGCGTTTTTTCGCACACACCCATAAAACGGCCTGTTTCCGCCCAGAAACACCCACTTCCTGTCAATCACATTACGATCACCAGAACGAAGAAAAAACCTTGCAATGCCGTGAGAAAAATACCTAACTGCATAGCAAATTTAATGGCGCAGTCACACTGCGGGCATTGCGCATGCGCATTAGCGACTAATCGCTCCGTTGCGAGAAAAAAATACCGAGCGAACAACTCGGAATGACCCCCTATGTTTTTACATTAAAGTAGCAAAGTGTAATTCTTGTCCCCAATCTAATTTTGATTCTTACTGATACCCAAGTTAATATTTGTTTTGCTACTGTTTAATAAAGTTAGTGTTTGCTTTTCCAATAAATAAAATTGTAATGTAAGTCACATAATCAAAATGGAATTGCAATGTCCTATGTTTTGTTTCCTGTTTTATCTGATACTAGTTACCAGCCTGTCAAAATTACAGAAAAACTTAACAGTAATGTCAGCACCGGCGGCTGTACGCGCCCAACTGGTGCAACACATGAATTGCTCTGTCAGGCGCTATCTAGTGGCCGCCGGCGAGCAAAACACTTGCATTCCCCAATAGAGGTGAGAAGCAGAGTTATCCTTTAATTATATTGGATGATAATGTTACTAAAGTTTGAATGAAAAGTAATTTCACACTTGTATATACGGTATATTTTTATTTAGTTATTTGGGCCTTATTCAGCTTTAGTTGTAAAATTGGAAAATGGAAAATGAGCGGATTATTTTTAGATTTGACCCTATATCTCTTGTGTTTATAATTCCTCATTACATTTTTATATTCAGTACAAATAGGATAATGCCCCTTTAGCATTAATTACTAGCCTCTCCGGTCTGTATGCTACCATGAGGCATGAGTTGATGAGTATACACACCGGTATACCTTACATATTTCTGACTGACACATATGATACTGTTTTACAGTTTAACTGAACATACGGTTTGCCCATAACTGCACTTTTTCATACAGTATGTGCAACATTTCCCGTATATGTTTGGGAGAAAATTGTGTCCAACTGTTACTGAGCCACATAATATACTTAATAAAGGTCATTTCAGTTTTACACCTTTCAGTCAATTTATCCACATACTGTACACCAACAAGAAAAGTAAAAAATAGCTCCAGGCTGTGGATAATAACTACACAAGCTCGGTCTGATATGAGGCATGTGCACACATACTGACTCCATTCTTTCTTTTCTCGCTGCTTTGTATCTTGTTTTTGTTATGTAGCTCACTGAAGTACTTTCTTTCATGACTGCAGTGGTGTTTCTGTACTTCCAATGCTGTAATACCCAGATGTCCCAGTCTTCATTGCATCAGCTGGTGTAATTTAGCTATCTGACATAAAGATAGTGACATAAATTGTAATCCTGGCATATTAATGTTATCTTTTATTTATAAAGTGTCAGCATATTATATAGCGCAGTTTATTCAAGGGAACTTGACACAAGTAAATAACATACTATGCAACAGAAAGCAAATATATTGGCAGCATCAGATGTATCTGCTCATTTATTATTTATTTATTACCAGTTATTTATATAGCGCACACATATTCCGCAGCGCTTTACAGGGAATATTTGGCCATTCACATCAGTCCCTGCCCCAGTGGAGCTTACAATCTATATTCCCTACCACATGTACACACACATTCACACTAGGGTTAATTTTTGTTAGGAGTCAATTAACCTACAAGTATATTTTTGGGTTGTGGGAGGAAACCAGAGTACTCGGAGGAAACCAACGCATGTACAGGGAGAATATACAAACTCCACACAGGGCCATGGTGGGAATCGAACCCATGACCTCAGTGCTGTGAGGCACTAACGCTAACCATTACCCCATCCATACTGCCCTACAATCCCTGCTCATCCTGCCAAAGCCTGTTCACATCTTCTGGGTATAAATATCTGCTTAGTGTTTCCTGCTTTTCTGAGTAGCAGGCATTATAGGCCAATAGTTTGGCTATCTAGATGCTATTTGTTCCCTCACTTTTTGGCTAATGACCCATTTGTTTGATACTTACAGTATTTTAAATTCAACCTCATCTAAAATTGTGTTGCATCTCATTCCTGTTTCCATAATCAACAACTGCCTAGCATGGCAAAACTGGTGGGCCACAACCTAAGGCGGTTCCTTAGTAAAGCCTTGCACTTGCTTATAGATATCGCTGGAGATTTCACACCTAAAATAAGTTATTGCCTACTGTAGTGTCAAATCAGGTCCACTCATAGTGCCAAAGACATTTGTAAATAAGTAATTTCAACATGTAGTCAATAACGTTCAAGAGCTAAGATATTTTAGCTAAAACGTTAAATATATCAAAAATCTTCAAACTACTTGGTCAGTTCACTGTAGTTGTGAGCTGGGAAACGGATACTATGGTACCTGGTAATGCTACATTACATTCTGTACATATGGAACAGTTTATTGGTCCCATAGTTTTACATTTGCTTCTATTTTGAGATTACACCATACTAAATTTAGTATTAACATCTATTTTGCTCCTAGAACCGAATTCTGTCATTCAGATAAAACTCCTCAATCATGCAATCTGAAATGTTCTAAAATGTTTTATAAAAGAAATTGTGGATATTTGGTATTCTTGCTGTAAAAGCATTGAAAGAATTAATAAGCAACATGTTCAATTAACGATTTACAGATTGTTCAAAGCTATGATTAGATAGCTAATTGCTTTTCACTTGCCAATCTTCTGACTATATGTAGAGGTGACGATTAATGTCCATCTGTTTATATACAGTATGGTGCATTTCACAGACGGTCATCTATAGAACTATGGGGGTCATTCCGAGTTGTTCGCTCGCAAGCGGATTTTAGCAGATTTGCTCATGCTAAGCCGCCGCCTACTGGGAGTGAATCTTAGCATCTTAAAATTGCGAACGATGTATTCGCAATATTGCGAATACACACCTCGTAGCAGTTTCTGAGTAGCTCCAGACTTACTCGGCATCTGCGATCAGTTCACTGCTTGTCGTTCCTGGTTTGACGTCACAAACACACCCAGCGTTCGCCCAGACACTCCCCCGTTTCTCCGGCCACTCCTGCGTTTTTTCCGGAAACGGTAGCGTTTTTTCCCACACGCCCATAAAACGGCCAGTTTCCGCCCAGTAACACCCATTTCCTGTCAATCACATTACGATCGCCAGAACGATGAAAATGCCGTGAGTAAAATTCCTAAGTGCATAGCAAATTTACTTGGCGCAGTCGCAGTGCGGACATTGCGCATGCGCATTAAGCGGAAAATCGCTGCGATGCGAAGAATTTTACCGAGCGAACAACTCGGAATGACCCCCTATATTTATATGGTCTCTGCACAGAAAAGTTAAATAATAATGCCTTGCTTTATTATACTGCTTACTTTATTAAACATAGAATACATTTCAATACTTCACTGCATTTGTGTCAGTATATACTCTTAAGGTATATGCTCCTTAGAGTTAAAAAAAAAATGGGGGGGGTTTCATGGAAGGGCTTTACACTACCACATTTTATGGACGTTATACTATGCTGTGAAAACGTGTGCAAAATATATACTTTTGGATTACATATATAAATACATATATAAAACAATTTTGAACATACAGTATACTGTGTAAATACATACAGTATATAAAACATTTTTTGAATGTACAAGATAAATAAATAGATTGACAGACAGACAGACAGAAAGATAGAAAGATAGATAGATAGATAGATAGATAGATAGATAGATAGATAGATAGATAGATAGATAGATAGATAGATACAGTAGATGCTTTTTATATAAAAATGTTTTAAAACGCCAGGGAGCAAAAGCCAAAAGCCAATACCACTGACAAAGTGGCACACTGTTCCCGGGGAGTGTCCAGCCAACATGAAGGGCTGCCTACTAGCATGCTAAGATCGGCCCCGATTAACTGGAAAAATTATGCATTTAAAAAAATTTAATTATTGACCTGTAATACTTCATGAGGAACATTGGCCCATTATAGAAACTCAATGGGATCTATGGCCAATCTGTCCCTGTTTGCTCATGTTTAAGGGAAATAAATAAATAAATAAATAAATAAAAGGTGCTTCATCCAAATGCCAAAAAAAAGTGTGTGAGATTTCTCTTTTTGTCTGTCTATGGGAATGTGCCAGTGTAGGATGTGCTTATTTGTCCGGTGCCTGTCTTTGATATATGTGAGGGGTGTAAAATCCTACAGTACACACTGGGGGTTATTCAGCATCAGACAACCCATCTGCTCCCGCAGTGCACACATGCAGGGCCTGCTCTGCAGGTGCGCGGAGATACGATTGCATCTCAGTTATGCAAAAGCCTCTGCCTGATTGACAGACAGATGCATTCGCTGAGCGGTACGGGGCAGCGATGCCCCATTGCGGGGGCAGTGACGCAGCGTTGGATGGGCATGGTGACGAAAATGGGGGAAGGTTCAGGGCAACCATGTGACATCACACGCAGCTCGCTGTGACCCGGAAAATGGCTGCACTGTGCTTTCCTTTGCAGCATGGCTGCATTGGCAGGGGGTTTTCCACAAATCAGCAATGAATTGCGACCGCATTGCGACCGCATTTGCATGCTGTGCGGACTTGCCCTGTGCTGGGCGGCCCCCAGCATGCGATCGCAGCCAGTTGCAGTTTTGCTAAAATAGCAAAACTGCAACTGAAGCTGACAGAGGGGCACAGACCTTATTTTAAAAGTAGGTGTATATAAAAGATTCTTTCACAAAGTGAAATTAAATTACTGCAAAGCTGGGTACACATCTACAGTATACAATCTTTGGTCCGTTCTTCCGATATCGGGAGTTTATTGTATAGGTGTGTATGCAGTGCCGATGCAGGTGCGTTAGTTGATAAATGGCTTATAGCACTCCTGTAACGGTCGGGATTGGGATTGGGAGGTTGCATGTTATGTGCAGTTTAATATTTGTCGGGCCAACCTCCCAATCAACTAGATGCCCATACACACATATATAATTCACGTCCTTATTTTATATGTGTGTACGGGTGTCAGCAGCAGGTCAGGCCAGGGACACACTGCTCTGCTAAACGGGAGCATTAACCTGTACAGCAGGGTGATTCTACATGTGTGTACCCAGATTAAGGGGGCGGCACGACCACTGAAAATGCAATAATTTCTGAGTAGGCCACATATCCGGAGATGTCAGGCTCCCCCATTAATGCAGAGATATATGTTGATGCTGGCAAGGTTCTGTGCTGTGTTAATAATAAATACATTAATGAAAACAGAGTGCCCCCACACAAAGTGAACCAAGCACCAGAATAGATAATTTGGTCTTGTTACCTCTAAAACAAAGTGTAGGTTTCCCCTTCAAAGCTGCAACTGGCATCTGCTGGACTAGTTTCACTATAAGAAGGGAATCCAGTGTGTAGTGACACATACAGTAGCATAACAAAAAGGTATAAAAATTCAGTTCATTTCAGGAGTGATACACTTTGTCACAAGCCTTCGCAGCACACTGTACCCCACTGCTTCTATTAATTTTAAATATAACAGGTCCTTTGTGATTTCGTCATTGTACAACTTACAGATGCGTTCCACTTAACCCTCTACCAGAATATTTACATTACAGTGGAACTTCCAGTTCTGACTTCGGCATGTGAAATTTCATGCTGTTCTGCTAACGCCCAGCCTTTTTAGCTCCCTCGGGTGCTGACTGGCCTCCAACTAATGTCCCCTGCCCCATCGGACGCTGCTAACTCAGCCACCGGACGTCGCTGATTTAGCAACCTGTCCCCCACAGATAGCCGATGCTGACACACCTCCAGGGCATCTGAGACTGCTTCACCACCTGGCATGTGAGCAGGTTCTGCCTTCTCCTGATACCCAGTTACCTATGGGTATATGGTACATGCAGTTAGAGATGCTATTGGGCCCCCATTTAGAGCCACAAACTGCTGACATTAAATGCCAGCTGTCACAACTTTCACAAAGGGTTTTGGACAAAAACTGGAGGAATTATTTCATGATGAGGCTACTGTGAAAAAATCGTCGACTAAAATGGAATGATCAGATATGGAAAAAACTTGATTACCTATAAAATTGGTCGAACCACACAAACTACAGTATTGTAGGTCTCCCAGAGACTGTAAAGAGACTGTGATTATACATAATATATTACCCTCTTTATGCATATCCAAGATGTCTGTGGTGACTTGGTCATAGAAAGAGCTCAATGTGTGTCTCCATCATACCCAACAGGAGCTTGCCCCTCGAGCTCTGCTTTTTAAATTCCTCAATTATTTATATAATGGAGCTCCTACAAACACCGTGACTTAATTTGGGACAATTACAAAAAGATTATATTTCAACATCATTCCTCCAAAGCCCAGAATTTTTTTTCCCATTTTGCTGACATCTGATTCAACAAAACAAGAAATTAGCTTTTTTTGTACCCTGCACACCTAAGCCTGTATGACAGCTCCTCGCTTGTGGATGTTACTACAGTGGCTGATGCTGAGGCCTACCTTCAGGAGGGAGCTGAGACATCTCTGGGTACTGATCCCACAGCAATGACATTTCAATTTTACCGAAATGTTTGGTTTGGTTTCTAATTTCGACTGATCCTGTGCTACCTGCTGGAGTTTTCTGGACTATTTACAAATTTCTGTTTCATATTTTGTCTTGTGGTTTAATTTTATGACTCTGTGTTCTTCAAACCAATATGATGCTTAGCCCCAGTGTGCCCTTCATGCCCCAGTCCGACACTGGGTAACAGTATAAAACTTGTGCCAAAAGGTTGTTCCTTGTATATGTCAATATGATGCCTAGCCCTAGTGGGCCCTTCATGCCCCAGTCCAACACTGGGTAACAGTATAAAACTTGCGCCAAAAGGGCTTTCCTTGTATATGTCACTATGATGCCTGCCCATTTTTAAATTAGGTTCAAGTCCAGAACATGGGACCCCCTGGGTTAGCATAATTAACTGCTTCAGAACATCATTAAACATGTTCAGACCCTAAAACATGTACCCTTGTGGACTTGCTACACTCTCCATGCTTCGGGCAAGGTGGTTACTATTTCCAATAGATGGCCATGTGGATAGCTGCAGTAGTAGCCCAGGGGGTTCTATGTTCTGAACTTGAGCCATAAATTATCCCTCCAGCACTGCACTGTTCAAAAACAATGTTTCTATTTAGCTGAGCTGTTTGGGAGTTTTGTATCCTTTGTTATTGGCTGTTTCGTACTACCAGCTATTTCTTGTCGGAAGTCCTGTTCACTCTTGTGATAGTGTTTCCACAGGGTTGCCCCTGTGATATCCCTCAGTGTAAGCAGGTGGGTTAATGTTAAAATTCATTCTTGTCCCACAATGATAAGGCTGCATGTTTGTGTGTTGTAGGATGTAAAGAGAACATTTTGCACAGTCCAAACATGGGTTGTTATTGGGCCTATTTCAAAACGCAAGTGACCTTGAGAACAGACATGTTATTATTCAGTATCTATAAATAGATCAATACTGCCTCCTACTGCTAATAAAGTAGAGCATCAATAAATAGATGCTAAATAGTTTGCATACATTTCTGAGGAGAGACCACCTCGTATCAAGGCTGTGATGTGCGACACATCTTGGCCTCTTTGTAACTGGAGTTGATATGAATGGAGATGTTCAGTTTCCATGTACTTCAATCTGGGTGCAACAAAGAAAAATTAACCAAGGTTGGTGCTCGGGCGCAGATAGGGTTACTGTTCTAATGCTGCTGCTAAAAAACAGGATTAGTCAATCTTCTTCAGTCTGGGTGTCTGATTTGGACAGAAAAGGGACCCCCAGGGATTGTTGAAGTCTAAACAATAGTCAAGTATACTATCATAGTCTTTATCCGTGTGTGTGTGTGTGTGTGTGTGTGTGTGTGTGTGTGTGTGTGTGTGTGTGTGAGTCTTTATCCGTGTGTGTGTTTGTGTGTGTGAGTCTTTATCCGTGTGTGTGTGTGTGTGTGTGTGTGTGTGTGTGTGTGTGTGTGTGTGTGTGTAAGCCCTTACTCATTCACTCACTCACTTATCACTAATTCTCTTACTTCCCGATATGTTAAGAAGCTGAAATGTAAGGTACTCTTTATTTGGGAAATACGAAAACTATGTAACTAGAATTGTAATAAACCTCCCCTAAGGGGATGAACAAGGGGCTGACATAATGACGTCATTACCGATGCTTGGCTTGCGTTGCATGAACGTAATGCCCAAACGGACAATTGGATAAAAATTTGGATTGCACCTCTAGTGTGCAGAATTGCATTAACTACAAAAATGGTCCTGTTACTTTTTACCGTATCTCTCACTCACTAACTCACTCACTCACTCACTCACTAACTGACTGACTTATCACTAATTCTCTTATTTCCCATTGTGTTAGGAAGCAGACATTTAACATAGGTTTTCTTCAGTTGGGAAATAGAAAAACCATGTAATTATGAATATAATAAACCTCCCCTAAGGGGATGAAAAGGTGGTTGACACAATGATATCATTACCGATGCAGGGCTTGCGTTGTGTGAACGATAACGCCCAAATGGACAATCGGATCAAAATTTGGATTGCACCTCCAGTGTGTAGAATTAATGTAACTACAAAAATGGTCCTGTCACTTTATACCGTATCAGCTAAAAATCGCCTTTTGGCCTCGCTAACATATAATATGAGCAGCATCTTATTTATACCGCAGCGGATCCTGCTGGCTGTTATTATATATGTACAGTTTCCATAGCATGTCAGAAATGTGTTCTATGTAAAGTTTATGCTCCAAATGTAAATTCAAAGGTATTTATCCAAAAAGTACTGGCACTCCTTATTCCTCATCAGGTGTGTGGTGACTTAAATTTAATCTCATAACAATTAGACAAGCAATACCCCGCCAGGTGTAGTAGTAAAACCACCAAGTTTGGGGTTCCAATGTTTGCCTGTAGATTACAACTAACATATATCATGAGGGTGTTTCATACCAAAAAATTTAACTGTTTTTCAGCCACTCACAGACTTTTATCTAGTATAGATTATATGCTACCTTCTACTGCATTGTTACCCAAAAATGTACGTTTGGAAATTTAACTGACATGTATGTTGGACCATGCCATTATGTGGCTAGATTTACATATTGATTCAGATAAGAGAAATTTCCCCGTTTCCCAGTCACCAAAGATTTGCAATAAAGTAGAGGCTGTATGGGAAGTATATTGCTCAATTAACCTCTCCCATTATGAGGACAACCCACCTTTGCCTTGGCAAGCCTCTAATGGGCCCTACACACTGGTCGATACCAGTGAAAGATATGAACGATCTTGTTCATTAATGAACGAGATACCGTTCATATCTTTTAGTGTGTAGGTACCAGCGATGAACGATGCACGGCCTCGCGCTCATTCTTCGTTGGTTCCGGCTTGTTTAAACATGCAGGCCAATATGGACAATCTCATCCATATTAGCATGCACTGCTATGGAGCCAGGTGACAGGAGAAGTGAAGAAACTTCACTCCCCCTGTCACCTCCCCCCCCCCCGCCGTCGGCCGTATCGGCCATCGGGCAGCTTGGTGGCGTGTCGACAAGTGTGTAGGGCCCATAAAGCAGTCATAAGGGAAGCAATAATTTCTTATAATTCTGCAAATAGGAAACAATTCTAAGATGCTTATCTCAAAGCTCAACAGCAATTGGCTGAACATAGGGCCTAATTCAGACCTGATCGCAGCAGCAAATTTGTTTGCAAATGGGCAAAGCCATGTGCACTGCTGGTGTGGCAGATATAACATGTGCAGAGAGAGTTAGATTTGGGTGGGTTATTTTGTTTCTGTGCAGGGTGAATACTGGCTGCTTTATTTTTACACTACAATTTAGATTTCAATTTAAACACACCCTACCCAAATCTAACTCTCTCTGCACATGTTATATCTGCCCCACCTGCAGTGCATGTGGGTTTGCACATTTGCTGACAAATTTGCTGCTGTTATCAGGTCTGAATTAGGCCCATATTTAGACATTTAAGTCTTCCCCATACTGGTCTAACAGAGGTCTCCAACTGCCTATTTCATGGTCTGTTTATAAATGTGCAATTGTTACATGTATCAAAAGAATTACATGCTCCATAAACGTGTCAATAGAAAGATAAACTTTTTAGTACTTTACTGAGGTGTTCTAGACCTCTTATGGTTGTTCAACCTCTCCATCTACCAGACAACTCCCTCCAGATCCATAACTATGTGTGTGTGGATGGTGCTTTGCCCACCGTGCATTTGTAGTGTGGGCGCACTGTCTGGAATCCCACCGATAGTATGCAGCTGTATGTGACTGTGCTGTAAATATTGAAGTCAGTGCAGGATACGCTGTGTCTACCATGTGCTCCGCCCCACTCCATCCTCTCCTGTAGAGTGGTTTCCAGGTACAGGAGCACGTGGGTGGGTGATACTGGAGCCGGTGTCGGTCACAGGATCCGGGTTCCTGAGCATATAGGACAAGTAAGATGACACAGACACACACAGCTACCTCTTTCACTCTCTCATGGGGTAGAGTAATGATGATAAGGAGGAATGCAGAATAGGAGTTGCACCTGGCATAATGTGTATAAGGGGCTGTACCTAGTGTAATATGTATAAGTGGCTGTATCTTGCATAATGTGTATAAGGAGCTGAACCTGGTGTAATGTGTATAAGGGGCGTACCTGGCATGATATGTATAAGGAGCTGTATGTGGCATAATGTGTATAAGGGGCTGTATCTGGCATAATGTGTATGAGGAGCTGTACATGGTGTAACGTGTATAAGGAGCTGTACCTGGTGTAATGTGTATAATGTGCTGTTCCTGGAATGTGTATAAGGAGCTGTACCTGGCTTAATGTCTATAAGGAGCTGTACCTGGCCTAATGTGTATAAGGGGCTGTACCTGGTGTAATGTGTATAAGGTTCTGTACCTGTCATAATGTGTATAAATTGCCGTACCTGGCATAATGTTTATAAGGGGGTGTACTTGGCGTAATGTGTATAAGGAGCTGTAACTGGTATAATGTGTATAAAGGGCTATAGATGGAGTAATTTGTACAACGTGCTCTATCTCGCGTAACGTGTATAAGGAGCTGTACCTGGCATAACATGTATAAGGTGCTGTACCTGGTGTAATGTGTATAACGTGCTCCACCTTGCATAATGTGTATAAAGAGCTGTACCTGGCATAATGTGTATAAGGGGCTGTATCTGGTGTAATGTGTATAAGAAGCTGTACCTAGCATAATGTGTATAAGGGGCTGTAGCTGTAGTAATGTGTTTAATGTGCTCTAACTGGTGTAACATGTATAAGTAGCTATACCTGGGATAACATATATAAGGTGCTGTACCTGGTGTAATGTGAATAATGTGCACTACCTTGCATAATGTGTATAAGGAGCTGTACCTGGCATAATGTGTATAAGGGGCTGTACCTGGCGTAATGTTTATAAGGGGCTGTACCTGGCATAATATGTATAAGGAGCTGTACCTGGCATGATATGTATGAGGAGCTGTACCTGGCATGATATGTATGAGGAGCTGTACCTGGCATAATGTGTATGAGTGGATGTACCTGGCATAATGTATATAAGGAGCTGTACCTGGTGTAATGTGTATAAGGGGCTGTACCTGACATAATGTGTATAAGGTTCTGTACCTGGTGTAATGTTTATAAGTTGCTGTACCTGGTATAATGTGTATAAGGAGCTGTACCTGGTGTAATGTGTATAAGGGTCTGTACCTGGCATAATGTGTATAAGAAGCTGTACCTGGCATAATGTGTATAAGGTTCTGTACCTGATGTAATGTGTATAAGGGTCTGTACCTGGCGTAATGTGTATAAGGAGCTGTACTTGGCATAATGTATATAAGAAGCTGCACCTGGCGTAATGTGTATAAGGGGCTCTACCTGGCATAATGTGTATAATGTGTGAGTAATGTGTATAAGGAGCTGTACCTGGCATAACCTGCATAAGGGGCGATACCTGATGTAATGTGTATAAGGAGCTGTACCTGGCGTAATGTGTAAAAGGCGCTGCACCTGGTGTAATGTGTAAAAGGCGCTGCGCCTGGCGTAATGTGTATATGGGGCTGCATCTGTCATAATGTGACCACTGAGAATAAACATTGTGATCACATCAATTCCTCCTTTGCCCTCTCAGTTGTGCTACTGCTCTGATGGACATCAGCACATGTGAAAGCCGGAGCCACTAGAGGGGGATTGGGGCATCTCCTTCTTTATTGCCTTCAGGAGCCTGGTATGAATTTACGCCCTGCAAACTCTTACATTTTTAAATGAACACTCACCCAATCTCTTAATCCCACCTTTATTGTAACTTCTGTTATCTTATCTTTTGTTTTCTGTCTTCTATATTAATTCAAATAGAGTGAATAAACATTAGTTGGGCTTGTACTTAATAAATTACAGTACGTAACATAATTTAAAGCTGCCCTGCCACCTAAAACAAGATTTTTCTAACATGCCTCACCCCCCAGTAGAAACCCCTGAGGCTGTTCTGTGTAGTTGTTTTTCCCCAGTGCTCCTTTCTTTCTAATATAGACCCATCTGAAAACCAGTGGGTTTTATGAGTGGGAGGACAAAATACAAGCTGCAATCAAGAAATTGTTGCTTGTGATTGATCTTCCAGCTCACAGCCCCCTCCATCACTATTTAAAAGTTATGAACCTAATTAATTATCTGGTTTCTGCAGAGTCCTAGAAAATACATCTGCATGTTGCGGCCACCGGGGAGTTGGCTAAGGCACCTTAGTAAGTTCTTTTATGTAGGTGGTTATGCAGTTTTCAATTCAGCAATGTAATGGATTGTTGCAACTCACATATTATTAACAGTTGCTAAAAATTGAATACAGTTCACTGTGTCTATACACATCACTTGCATTGTACTCTACATGGACATAAGACTGTCTGTGCTCCAACACAGCATGACTTATGGACATAATTGTAATACAATTCTTTTATATTTTAAATATTCATCTTCAATAAATCATAAGAACAGATGCTGGGAATTATATTCAGTCTTACACACTTTTCTTGTTCTCTAAAATTATCAGCAAAACACAGCAGTACTCTCTGGGACTAAACCTTTGTGGCATTCATATTTCGTTAGTTTGCCTCTGCATATCAAATTAGGGAAACTCATAAAGTAAATACTGCAGTACGGTGTAAGATGTCCACCTTTTTACTGTTATTATACATATAATGATTATGATGTGTATTAGAGCAGTGTGTGCACATATCTATATGAAGACTGATCCATTTGTATACTACCTGTGTGTTGCTGGCCTATTTCCACAATTCTAACATAAAAGAAAATCTAAGGTGTTTAGGATGGTGGCCACAAAAGAGGTTTGGGTAATCAGTTACACAATCCATGACACACATTTCCTCTTGAAACCTATTTACGCATCTTTTACTGTAATAACAAACAACTATTAAACATTATAGATGACCAAAAACTCACTCTTACTTTTAGTCCTGCTACTGCCTCCATCTGAAGTATTTTAAATTATTTTATTTATTTATTTATTTATTTATATAATGTGTTTTATTACTAGAGATGTTAGGGACCCATCTAATGAAGTTCACCTGGATGCGATGGATAGGCTAGCACATTTTGCCAAATTTGTGCTAAGACCTTCACTTTTACTCCATGTTAATTTTAGGAGTTTATCAAAATCATTGTTACTCTCAGTATTCTTAGTGTATAGATTTTGTATCAGCATTTTTCTTTATCTTGTATAGTATTTTAGATTCTTGTATAAATACTGAGTTGAAGGCTCATGAAATATAAAAGAAAGTGCGCAAAAATGCGTCCAGTAATACTAGTCTAAGGGGTTAATTGCTGGCTAAAATCCCTGCAGCTGGAGGAAAATCTATTCAATTAAATGTATTCGTGTGCTAATAATTGGGATTCAGACATGAAAACCCACTGATTCCACGTAAAATGCTAAATCAATGGGGTCTTCCCGCATGCAAACCCCCGATTTTGCAGTTTTTACATGGTACTGTGAGGTTTTGCCCCACATCAGGCATTCACACGTGGGATAATCCCTGCTAATTGGATTGCACCAGTGCGGCAATTAGTTGCGGGGTAAACCCTGTGGCTAACTGAATACCCCCGTAAGCATTTATAATATAAATAAATATATTTTAGAGACTGCATCTAGCATACTGACACATGAAGTGCACATGTGTTTCTTGATTTATGTATTTTTTGTCTTCATGCAGCTTGAATATATCCATTATGCTGTACATCCCTGTCTTTAGGACTATGTTTGTGATTTAGAGATGGACACAACCCAATTTTTACTTAGTTGAGATATTATCTTCCAACTGCGCATGCATCTAATACGCATTCCATGTGTCCCACCATGACCTTGCAACAGCGGTGGCAGAGAGGACTTAGTCACAAAGTGGTTGACATTTGGGGGAGGTAATGGGGAGTGATGATCAAAACGCAGGAGTATGGTGACCATTTTCATGGCATGTCTCATCCTGCAATGGTGATACCGTATTCTGCTGCAATAGCTCCAGCGTCTTACGTCCTGGCACAACAATAGGGCTACTCAACTGATCTGCGACCGATGCTGTGTCATTGTACACAGCCGCTGGGATTTGCACAGCTGCCAGTGTGCATCTCACTACAAATCCAGGTGTCTGCAGCCTTTACATATTTTCGCACAGTCCCCGTATACACATTTGTAGCTGCGGCAGCATTAGCGTACATCTCTGAATTAGGCCCTGTATTGCACTGGCCCATAAACCAAGTATCAGTATGCAATCAGTGTTGATATTTATCACATTCTGTTGATGTTCGGATTTTGAGAGATTAGTGCAAGATAAACATGTTCTAAAAAAAAAAGACATATCATTGCTGCTGCAATGATCGATGGCCTCCTAATGTGTAAAGACCCTGCTGAACCTGCAAAGATAAGTCCTTGTTAGCTACAAGAGAGAAATAGGAAAGGAACCCATGGAAAATATAGGTCAACACCACAGAGTATAACATAGGATGTGAGCTAGTACTCAGGGGATGGGAAGGAGCTAATTGGGAAAATAAAGTTGCGGCAGGTTTATGGTTTGCTCAGAATAAGACATACAAGCATATCTCAGAATGGAGATCCCGATGTAGTCAGTGACAATGAGACCGCAGCGTTCTGCAATATTTGCTGACACTCTATAATATATGAATTGCACAAAAGGCCTGGTATTTTTATTGTAAAGTCAACATCAATATATATTTAATCTGTGGGTTATTATTTTGTTCTTGGTGTTAGTTTTCAGTCGCCAAGATACAATTTCTAATATACAGTTGTGTGTAGAATGTAATTTATCTATTTTTTAGAAAATGTTCCTTTCTTAGTTTGCTGTCTACTGATCAGTATGCTGGAGTATGACATCTGTTAACCTCTCTGTAAATACTTACAGTAACAGTGACATCTGCAGGCAATAATAAACTACTTTCCAAAATTCTAGACTTGAAAGAAGAATCTTGCAAAGTGCAACAACAATAAAGCAATCATATTATGCTGTAACATAAATAGCAAGTTTGATTATATGTAATTTAAACAAAAATGTAGGCAAATATTTAGCAAAACAATTTGGACTGCATTAAAAGTGTGTACACACGGTGAGATTTCTCCTTTCGATTCTGACTATATAGTCAAAATCGCAATTAAAGTTAGTGCAAATTGCAAGGTGTTAGCCACCTTGTGATCCCGGTTCGATCCCGATGTGCACTCTGGTGGTATCTGTATTGCAAGGCTAGATAGACTGTGCAGGCAAGTTAATCTTGACTATATAGTGTACTATCTAGTACATAGTATAGTCAAAATTGGCACTTAGTCAAAATTGTACATTGGGCCTAATTCAGACTTGATCGCTAGCAAGCGATTTTTGCACTGCTGCGATCAGATAGTTGCCGCCCACAGGGGAGTGTATTTTAGCTGTGCAAGTGTGCGAACGCATATGTAGCAGAGCTGTACAAACAGATTATGGGGGTCATTCCGAGTTGTTCGCTCGCTAGCAGATTTTAGCAGCATTGCACACGCTAGGCCGCCGCCCTCTGGGAGTGTATCTTAGCATAGCAGAAGTGCGAACTAAAGATTAGCAGAATTGCGAATAGAAAATTCTTAGCAGTTTCTGAGTAGCTCGAGACTTACTCCTACACTGCGATCAGCTCAGCCCGTTTCGTTCCTGGTTTGATGTCACAAACACGCCCTGCGTTCGGCCAGCCACTCCCCCGTTTCTCCAGACACTCCCGCGTTTTATCCTGGCACGCCTGCTTTTTTCCGCACACTCCCAGAAAACGGCCAGTTTCCGCCCAGAAACACCCACTTCCTGTCAATCACACTCCGATCACTTCAACGATGGAAATTCTTAGTTCGGACGTGAGTAAATCTACTAAGTTTTGAGCTAAAATACTTAGCACATGCGCACTGCGTACCATGTGTATGTGCATTTTTGCCTTAATCGCTCCGTTGCGAAAATCGGCAACGAGCGACCAACTCGGAATGACCCCCTTTGTGCAGTATCTGAGTAGCCCAGAACCTACTCAGCTGCTGCGATCACATCAGCCTGTCCGGGAACAGAATTGATATCAGGAACCCTCCCTGCAAACATTTGAACACGCCTGAGTTTTTCCTAACACAGCCAGAAAATGGTCAGTTGCCACCCACAAACTCCTTCTATCTGTCAATCTACTTGCGAATGCACATGTGAATGGATCCTTCGCATAAACCCATCGCTGAGCTGTGATCCACTTTGCACCCGTGCAGTGCACCTGCACATTGTGGTGCATACGCATGCGCAGTTTAGACCTGAACGCCCACTGTACGAAAACGCATCCTAGCGATCAGGTCGGAATTAGCCTCAAAGTCAAAATCGGTACTATCTTGGCTATGGGGGAATTGAAGGGGAATCACATAGTCAAAATCGGGCATAGCAAGGATCTCACCTTTAGAGTAAAGAGGAAATCCAGGTAGACGGTAGAATCTGATACCCAGCCAAAACCACATTGCACTGCAGTGGGGAAGGGTATGCAAAATGTGCAAAGGGGGGTGATTCTGTCCTGATCACTGCTGTGTGTCGCACAGCGCGTGATCAGGTAGTAACTGCGTATGCACCACAATGTGCACGCGCATCGAACAACAACAAAGGGCATCTCCAGTCAGCGATGGGAGGCGTCTATGTACCCAAGATGCTTCCTATGACATTACAATAAATTAGCAGTAGCGGCTGTGACAAGAGTTGCAGCTGTTACTACTTAGCATACAACTTAGAATCAGGCCCTATATCAATGAATAAACTATAAAAGGCTATGAGCTGTGAAGGTGATTCATATTTTGTGTGGTCTATCATTTATTATATTACAGAATGAATATAATAATGCTGAACATGGAGCGTCAGTTTTTATTTTTATCATTTTAAATCTTTCTGCTAGCCAGTCAGTCCCTATGGTTGTTATGAAAACATAAATCTATCAATGTTGTGTGTGTGATGTCTGCCATTAGCTTCCTCATAGGAAAACCAGAGTATGACAAATGGTACTCTGTGACAATAGTGCCTCATGTTTACCACTTCATGCAAAAAGTCCAAGGCCCCTGGGAAGAGAGAATCATGTCAATTAATCACTGGCTTATTTCGATGCACTGGGAGGATATACTGTACTTAGGTACTAAGACATTTCCATTACACTGCATTGCTTGCTATCATGCTCACTAATTATTAATTGTTGTGTTATATTTTAGCTATATCATGGTTATTATGCTAAATGTATTTCAGCACCTCCGCAATATATTATTATTATTATTATTATTATTATTATTATTATTATTATTATTCAGTGGGCCTCCATTCCTACATACCTTATGCAGGTATATTTTGTATAGTTTCTTGCCTTTTAGCCTGCACTAAACATGCATTTGAAACACCAGTGTCTTCATAGTTATTTAGTTACTTGTTTATATCTTTATAATAGATTCATTTCTATGTTAAAATAAAAGAATCATATTCCCAAGTACTGTATCCAACGTGAAACTAAACTAAACACATTATTTTCTCTTCTTCCACAGGCGCTAAGCTGCTGTTACTTTTTACCTGCTGCATTATCTACAAATTTAAAGTGGAATGTTGTCCAGAGGCCTGCTTATGTTATAATGAACCGAAAATCACCTTCAGCTGTCAGCAGCAAAGACTGACTGTAATTCCTTCCAACATCCCAGTACAGACTCAGCGCATCTTTCTTCATAATAACAAAATAACTTTAGTGAGGTCAACTAGCTTCACACCCTGCCAGAACCTTACCATCCTATGGATACATTCAAACAACATAAGTCATATTGAGTCTGGAGCACTGCATGGATTAACAAAACTGGAAGAACTAGACATGAGTGACAATTATAACCTAAAAACAGTTACGCCACTCACATTTCGCGGTCTTGTTCATCTACACACTCTACATCTTAATCGCTGCGGTCTGCAAGACTTGCCCCCTGGAATCTTCCAAGGTCTCTTCTCCTTGCAGTACCTCTATCTTCACGACAACAACTTACATTTCCTGCATGATGATACTTTTGTAGATCTGGGGAACCTTACTTACCTGTTTTTACATGGCAACAAGCTCAATAGCTTATCTGAAAATGTATTTAGTGGCCTAATAAACTTAGATAGATTACTGGTACATCAAAACAGATTGGATGTGATCCATCCCAGGACTTTTCATGAGCTTAAAAAAGTGACAACTCTGTATTTGTTTAGTAATAATTTGACCATGCTTAAAGGAGAAATATTGTCACCTCTTGTATCACTTCAATACTTACGTCTAAATGCAAACCAGTGGATCTGCGACTGCAGGGCTAAATCACTCTGGAGCTGGTTGAAATCATTTAAAGGTTCGTCATCAGAATTGGAGTGCTACCTTCCACCAAATTTAGCTAGGAAAGACCTTAAAAAACTAGCTCGGAGTGATCTTGATGGGTGTGCCAATATTTCTTTCCATCACATTGGACCAAGTACGTTTGGTTTCAAGACATCTCTAAATCCTTATGAGATCTCCGATAGCTGCTGTCAACCTAAAATCGATAAGCCAATACTAACTGCAGTCAATGACAAAGCTGGCCCTTCTTCTCATACCAGTAGAATTTTGCCAAATATCCCAATCAAAGACAAAGAAAATATTTCAAAAACAAAAATTATTGGAAATGTTGACCACAGAAAAAACAGAACATATAAGCCAATAAGTTACTCCCCCGTTGGAACATTCACAAGCAAAATAGATCATTCCTTAACCAAGTTGAATCAAAACAATGTTTTTGATTCTGTTGAACCTTCTACGGTCCCAAATAAAAAAAGGATTCCCTGCTCGAAAAAAGTGAAGTCAAAATCCCAATGCCGAATGTACCAACCAGGAACAAACTCGGGGCTTCTGAATTTCATCACCACACATCTTCTCTTCATGACACTGTTCTTCATCCTTCAAATGCACTTTGAAAGTCTAAATATATTTTTGTTTTAAAGGCAATTTTAAAAAGAGAGACAATGAATGAGCTTCAGAAATTGTAACTATATGGAAGAATGTGCTTCACAAAAAGCTGCTTCTCACGAGGTGACTAAGTATTTTTTTAAGTTTTTCTTTTTTTCTCATATAAGTAAGGAAATGATCCTTTAAAGATTTTAAAAGAGCTGAACATGAATGTTTAGCCTTTGTAATTAAAGTTGTACCTAATAATAATTCATAATGTACAATGTAAAAATGCTGTTTGTCTGCTCTGTTTATGACTATTATAGTTCATTGTAATTATTTCTGTCATTATATGTTTCTGGGTGGTATTTGTTGAAGAATACTATCCATTTACTTAAACATTCTCCATGTTACACATATAGATATGCCTTTTATTTTGACTGTGTTGAAATTACGTAAAAAAAATAAAATAAACATGTTCTTTTTTCTTTTTCTTCAATTTTCTTTACAATAAAAAAATTTAACCATGTGTTTGTTAATATAATTTTTTAATTATATTCAGCATTATATAATTACAACAGCACCTACCAAAGTGGGGTATATATATATATATATATAGTGACATGTTAAGTCTTTCCTTCTTTATCTTTCTTTCTTTCTTCCTCTCTCTCTCTCTCTCTCTCTCTCTCTTTCCTTCCTATATATATATATATATATATATATATAAAACAAAAAATCAACCCTAATATCTTGCGCTATACCTCTAGTCTCAAACCAACAAGAAATACCCTCTGTCAGATAAGGTATTAAAAGTAGATTACAAATAGAAATTTATTCTCGTGGGAGCCAATATGCCTTTTGTATGACAATAATTAAAAGTTTTTATTGTACAGAAACAAACGATATTTATCCTAAGCGTTCGTTATTGACACAACCTTCTAAAAATTCATATAAAACAATATTACAATCTTATACATAAATTACAGTTGGATGTGAGGATTTTACAGCCAGGTGATCACAGTCAGAACTCGAAATGGATGTATCTCCAACCAGATGTTTGTGATAAGGACTTTGTTAACCAGACGTTGCAAAACCCAACGCGTTTCGTCCGTTAGGACTTCATCAGGGGTTTGGAATCAGTTCTTATAGTAGGAGTGATTACCATTGATTAGAAAGGTTTAGAATATCCAATGATTACATCCAATCACATATTCAATTCGATAAATATAATATCTAGATAGACTTCAAAAAAAATATATAAATTTGGTTGAAATTAGATGATGTTACGTTCCCTATTTTCAATCAAGAATGGTGGAACCTTATAGTCTACCTCTGTTTATACATGTCACCAAAAAGAGGACTTAGGAAAAATTTCAAATCCTGAATGATACTATTCCTTTTTACAGGAACAAGTGCAACCTCACTGAATACCAACTACAGCTTTAGTTGGTATTCAGTGAGGTTGCACTTGTTCCTGTAAAAAGGAATAGTATCATTCATGATTTGAAATTTTTCCTAAGTCCTCTTTTTGGTGACATGTATAAACAGAGGTAGACTATAAGGTTCCACCATTCTTGATTGAAAATAGGGAATAGTTTCGTTCAGGATTTGACATTTTCCTAAGTTCTCTGTTTGGTGACATGTATAAACAGAGGTAGACTATAAGGTTCCACCATTCTTGATTGAAAATAGGGAACGTAACATCATCTAATTTCAACCAAATTTATATATTTTTTTTGAAGTCTATCTAGATATTATATTTATCGAATTGAATATGTGATTGGATGTAATCATTGGATATTCTAAACCTTTCTAATCAATGGTAATCACTCCTACTATAAGAACTGATTCCAAACCCCTGATGAAGTCCTAACGGACGAAACGCGTTGGGTTTTGCAACGTCTGGTTAACAAAGTCCTTATCACAAACATCTGGTTGGAGATACATCCATTTCGAGTTCTGACTGTGATCACCTGGCTGTAAAATCCTCACATCCAACTGTAATTTATGTATAAGATTGTAATATTGTTTTATATGAATTTTTAGAAGGTTGTGTCAATAACGAACGCTTAGGATAAATATCGTTTGTTTCTGTACAATAAAAACTTTTAATTATTGTCATACAAAAGGCATATTGGCTCCCACGAGAATCCATTTCTATTTGTAATATATATATATATATATATATATATATAATGTCATTCTGTGTTTTCTTTGACCACTCAAGACTGCTCTCTGTGTAAATACATACTCATTATCCACCGCAAGCAAAAGACAGAAAAATAGACATGACTCAAATTCACTTTCCTGCAGAACACTAATAAAGTGAGATAAATGTTGAGGTTGTTGTCCTTAAATGAATCATGCATGGAGGTTTCCAGCTATTAAACTCTGGCATGTGCAAAGTGTTAACAATTAGGTGGGGCGAGATGGATAATGATCTGATAGATGTCATTCAGTGCTGTGTTCATCTACATCACTTCAGTTCTTCTTTGCAGTAAATATATCACACAAAAAATAAAAAAAAACACAAACAAAAAAAAGTGTAATAGTTCAATCGGAATTCCACCCAAGTGATTTCAGTGAAGAAGGATTGCACAGTAGATGCTGAATCAGAAGGATAGCTAAAATACAGTAGGTGCTCTCACTTTATGCTAAAGACCCATCACTAAACCATTTTCTATTTCTAGAATTTTCAAAGGCGCCAGAAGTTGAATATCACAGCATGAAAATGAGAATAGTAGGACAAATAGTACAGTACCAGTATGTATAGTATAAAAATGTTTTTTTTACAATAAAATAAGTAACAAATACAGCATAGCACAGAATCCGGTCAGAAGTGGGGTTTAGGTTTAGGCACCCTGGGGAGGGTTAGGGTTAGGCTACGGGGCTTCAAGATTAGCTTTTATGCTGCGGGAAGGAGGGACCTAACCTTAGGCACCACCAGGGAGGGTTTGGGTTAGGCTTTGGGGCTAGAAGATTAGCTTTTAGGCTGCAGGAAGGAGGGGTTAGGTATAGGAACCACCAGGGAGGGTTCGGGTTAGGCAGAGCCGGCCCTCACCTATACGATGCACTAGGCAAAATTTTGCCTGGTGCCCCCTAGCACCACCACTAGTTCCGACTCTGACCCTGCACCCCTTTCCCAACACCATCACCCCTCACCCATAACAGTCCTCATTTTGGTGTTCCTACCCCCTATATGTTAAATAGGAACAGTGCGCACATTCGGTGCTCAGCCCAAAAAGGGGTGTGTTCTTGCTGGGAAGGGGCATAGCCACACAATAGTCCGCCCAATTCAAATTATGCCACACAGTAGTGCAATTTTATTCACA
The DNA here is from genome assembly GCF_028390025.1 of Pseudophryne corroboree. Classification (NCBI taxonomy): domain Eukaryota; kingdom Metazoa; phylum Chordata; class Amphibia; order Anura; family Myobatrachidae; genus Pseudophryne; species Pseudophryne corroboree. The sequence continues at coordinate 379,024,475 of NC_086444.1, read as the reverse complement.
TTTTATCATGCGATAGTGTCCCTAATTCACATTACACCGCACAGTAGTACTACTTTACCTTATATACGTTACTCCTCACAGTAGTTCCCTTATTCACATCACACTGAATTGCTCCTTATATACATTACATCACACCATATTGCTCTTTATTCACATTAGACCACACAGTAGTGCCCTTTCTATACATTATGCTACACAGTAAAGCACCTTATACACATAATGCCACACATCAGTAATGCCTTTATACACATAATAAGCGCAGTAATTACACATATGGCAATTATTATTAATGTCCTTATAAACATAATGCACCTTAGACATTATGCCAACCTTTATTAATGCCCTAATACACATAATGTCCCTTACACACATGCCGCACATTATAATGCCCTTATACAAATAATGACACACATAGTGCCCCTTACACATATGCTGTACATTATTAATGCATATATACACATAATGACACACATAGTGCCCCTTGCACATATGCCACACATTAAAATGCCCTGTACACATAATGACACACATAATGCCCCTTACGCAGAACACTATTGCAGAACCAACCAACCCGCACACAGCAATCACATGGCTGCTAACACTGTGACCTCTGCCTCTGCTTGAATACAGATGTGTCCTCATACATCCTGCCTCAATAAGCCATGCAGCAGGAGATGCCTGGTATGAGTCAGCTGGCAGCTCCCAACCAGCTCTGCTAACGTCGGGCACCTTTTTTTTTATGAAACTGCATCTTATTTGCATTACTATGTGTCTAGGATGCACAAGTGATATGCGGCATGCCTATATTATGTGTGCGACTGTGACTGTATCTGCATACGAAATACTACGTTACAGTGATTTCCAGGAATACACTGTAACGTAGCATTTTGTATGCAGATACAGCCGCAGTCACACACAGAATATAGTCATGCCACATATCACTTATCATTTTAATCAGCAGAAGCTTCTTGTGCCCCAAGGCATACCAAATGCCCATGGCATTTGCCTATGCTTAGGGCCGGCTCTGGGGTTAGGCTGCAAGGGGGTGTGGGGGGGGGGGTTAGGTTTCGGCTGCAGTAAGGTAGGTTTGGGGTTAAGGGGCATTGGGGAAAGGTAAGTATACTTACCTGGCCCCGTCAGGACTCTTATCATCAGGATGCTGCAGTCGGTATTCTGACTGCCAGCATCCCGATCGCCAGCATATCAGACCCAACCCCATAGCACAGTGGTTCCCAAATATGGTCTTCAAGGCATCCCAACAGTCCAGGTTTAAAAGATATTCATGATTGAGCACAGGTGAATTAATTAGAACCTCAATCATTTTGACTTGAGAATCTGTGCTCAGACATGGATATCCTTAAAACCTGGATTGCCTTGAGGACAGCATTTGATACCCACTTGCATAGTATATTCACCAGCAGAAATACAATTGTCCATTTGAGATTTAACGTATATAAAAGATTATAGAAATCTCAGTACTGTATAACTATTAACCAGAATGGAGTTTTTATGATGGTAAACACAATTATTATGATTAAAGGACACCAAAGCAGCTGCTCCCATTTCCATACTTATTGTACTTTTTTTTAAAATACATCAAATTATTCTACAGTATGTTTTTTTATATCGAATTTTGAGATATGTTTCCTCTAAAAAAAAAAAATAACTGAAATGTTGTTGAGGAGAACGGCCCTGAGGGAAATCTATTATCTTTCTTACTTGGTCATAGTCAGGTGTATAAAGTGTCATCATATTTATTTCACATAGCATCAGTGTTTCAGTGCACTGTTTTTCTTTTTCACAATGTATTATTTGAGATTGGATTAAGATGTCAGATACTGCCCCATATTATCCATGGTGCATCCTCCTGCAGCATCTAGAATTCTAATATTAGATGTTATATTAGCAACTGAAGTATTATTATTCTAGATTTGTTTAAGGCATTCAGGCATATTAGTCCCTGCCACAGTAGCACTTACAGTCAAACTCCAGATCACACACAAAGCAAAAACAATGTGACCAGTATATTCTTGGAACATGGCAGGAACCCAAAGCACTCTGAGGATCCCATGTGAACACAGAAGGAATATACAGAATTCATGCAGATATGACCTTGGTCAGAGTGTAATCCAAAGTCCCAAGTTTCCAAGTCAGCAGTAGTTATCACCATATTGATGGAAAAGGGTGACAGGGAGAGGTGGAAGGTGATGTGGTAAGGCATTAAATGACATGAAGAGGCAGAGGTTGACAGGAAGAAGGTGACAGAAAGAGGCAGAGGGTGCAAGATAGAGAGAAGCAGGGGCTGGCTGGCAACTTTCAGCCTGTGGGGCAGACTCAAGCAAGTGGCCCAGCTTTTCACAGGGAATGCAATGCAAAAATGGCCCTGGAACACTTAAATTGCTCTGGCTCGGGGGGCAGATGGCACCTGCCCCCCTGCCTAGCCAGCCCCTGGGCAGAAGGAGGCAGAGGGTGACAAGTAGAAGCAAAGAATGACAGGAAGAAACAGGGTGTTGTGGAGAGTAAGATGGTGAGGCAGAGGATGACATGTGAATGGTATTAGGGAGAGGCAGAGGATGACAGGGAGAGGGTGGCAGAGAGATGAATAGGGTGACAGGGAGTGGGCGAAAGGGAGAGGCAAAGAGGGTGACAGGAAGAAGCAGACAGTGACAGGCAGAGGGTGACATGGAGAGACAGGGGTGACAGGAGAGAGGCAGTGGTTGATGCCAGAGAGAGGAACAGGATGACAGGGAGAGGCAGTGGGTAATAGAAGGAGGGTTACTGGAGAGGCATTGAGTGGCACCAGAGAGAGGCCGTGAGTGACAGTGAGAGGATGACAGGCAGTGGGTGAAAGGGAGAAGGTGACAGGCAGTATGTGACAAATATATTGCAATTTACTTACCCCAGTTGCAAGGAAAGCCTCAGTCAGAGAGGAAGCCATGATCGGAGCAATAAGAAGAGGAGAGGGGTGGAGCTGGGAGGAGAGGGGATTGCAGAGCCTTTTCTCCCTCCAGCAGCAGTGTCTCTACATTCAGACAGCAGCTCAGTCATAGCTGCTCATTCTTTGGTACTGGGGGGACTGGCAGCCCACTCAGCAGGGGTGGGTGGCTACATATAATGAGTCATTCTGACTCATAATGCTGCCAGCTGAGGGGCCCCTTCACTGTGGAGGGCTGCTGAGCAATGTACCAGCTGCACAGCTGCGACTTACACCTCATACCTTTGCTCCAAAGAAACTGTAATCTAATTTTAACACAGGAAATCTCAGTGGTGGTAGTGTATAATGGTACATGGACTGAAAAAGTAAAATGTCTCCCAGCTCTAACAGCACTATGTGCAAGAATTTTTAAAGTGCCCCCATCAAACTACATTTATCAATAATCCTTTTATTATTAACAGAAAAAAAATTACTTGCTTTTAATTTTAGAAAACTTTTTGACAAATAAAGACAAAAAAATACAAAGGCTCATATAGCCCCTGACTGCAGTGTTCCATATGTCTCCTATGTCACTTCCAGCCTCATGCCTCTTGCGACCCCTTCCATTCTCATGCCTCCTGCATCACTTCCAGCTTCATGCCTTCTGTATCCATAGCAGCCTCTTGGCCTTCTGTGTCCCTTCCAGCCTCATGCCCCCTGCGTCCCTTTCAGCCACATGCCCCCTACCTCGCTTCCAGACTCATGCCTCATAGATTCTGTGTCATAACATACCTTTCCGCAGCCCCTTCTTACATACCTCCTTGCCTTCAGGCTTCCCCTGCCTGCTTTTCTTCACAGCTGAGTGGCTCCTCTTCCCTTCAGTGGCCCAATGGGTTGACATCAAGAGGTTTTGTATGCTGCTCAGCACAGCAGAGAAATCTGCATGTTACAGGCTGGCAGAGGGGGAGGCGGCCGCAGCCATACAGACAGCTGTGCAATGTGCTTCATCTTTTGTGAATAATGGTGCACAGCAGGCACTTTAACCTTTCTGTGGTGTAGGGGTCAGTTGGGCTGCAGTGCCCCTTTAGCTTTGGCACCCCAAATCAGCCACCCTGCTAGAATGTGTTTTCATTTGGCCCTGCTTCAGTTTTCCAACTCCAATACTCAACGAACCCTTATATAGTATATCTTCCAGGCTTCCTTACAAAAAAGCTAATGAATTATTGCCACATGTGGATCTTATAAAATATGTCAGTCAGCGACTCAGCAATGAGTGCACCAGTGCTCGTGCACAGACTATGGGACACATGCACTGTTAAGGGTACCTAGGACTGTAATTTGGAAGCACTGATCCAGAATATAATGTTTGGGCTACATTCTGTCCTTCTGCAACATCAGGGCCACCAAGCGGGGTGGTAGCGGGTACTAATTACCTGGGCCCGACTTGTTGGAGAGGTCTTCAGGGGCCAAAGTATGTGCAATCAACCTACCCTATCCTCTTACCCAACAGCAGTAGCAGCCTGTCTCCCCAGCTCAGCTGCTGTGTACTGGGTTGAGGTAAGGCCAGAGAGGCTGCTGGATTTGACCCTGGCTCGTTCATCACGGAGTGCTGCTTCATGGTACTAAAATACCTTATTTTCCCCATTTTCTTCAACGGGGATGGGCCAAGCTTCCCATGATTAGGGCATACCACCAAAATATTACCCATGCCCAGCACTGAGCAAAATATACACTGACACATTTATAATGGGTGCACACACACTGCATACCCTGCACCCATTTTTTTCAATACTTACCCTCCGGAGTGCCAAATTGGCAGCAGCAGTACTGCAGAAATCACTAACAAATTCCTGATGTTTTGCACATGTGTAGTAAGAAAATCACTGTGTCACGATCCATGCAGTTTCTCCCCCATGCCTGGGGTGGGGCTCTCTGCTCTGGGGCTCAGCACTCTCTGCTCTGTATCTGCAGCTTGGTAATTAGCTGTTACCACAGCTGTGAGCAGCACCTGAACTCACTATATAGGCCAGCCACACAGGCTCCCAGTTGCCAGTTCATCGTGCTAAGGTTGTCTCAGTTCCTGGTCCTGGTTATGCTGGTCTCTACTGCTGAAATCACCCATAGTACTGCCAGGCTCCAACAGCTATCCTGTGATCCTGCTACAGTGCAATCCTGTTATCCTGGTATGTTGCATACTCTACCACAGTGCTATCCTGTGATCCTGCTACAGTGCAATCCTGTTATCCTGCTACGTTGCATACTCTACCACAGTGCTATCCTGTGATCCTGCTACTGTGCAATCCTGTTATCCTGCTACATTGCATACTCTACCACAGTGCTATCCTGTGATCTTGCTACAGTGCAATCCTGTTATCCTGCTATGTTGCATACTCTACCACAGTGCTATCCTGTGATCTTGCTACAGTGCAATCCTGTTATCCTGCTATGTTGCATACTCTGCCATAGTGCTATCCTGTGATCCTGCTACAGTGCAATCCTGTTATCCTGCTACGTTGCATACTCTGCCACAGTGCTATCCTGTGATCCTGCTACAGTGCAATCCCGTTATCCTGCTACGTTGCATACTCTGCCACAGTGCTGTCCTGTGATCCTGCTACAGTGCAATCCTGTTATCCTGCTATGTTGCATACTCTACCACAGTGCTATCCTGTGGTCCTGCTACAGTGCAATCCTGTTATCCTGGTATGTTGCATACTCTACCACAGTGCAAACCTGCATTCTCTGCTCAAGTGCATCCTGCTACGGTGCTAACCTTCTACAGTGCAATCCTGCAATCCTGCATTCCCTGCTCAAGTGCATCCTGCTACAGTGCTAACCTTCTACAGTGCAATCCTGCAACCCTGCATTCTCTGCTCAAGTGCATCCTGCTACGGTGCTAACCTTCTACGGCAACCCTGCATTCTTTGCTCAAGTGCATCCTGCTATGGTACTATATCTGCTACAGAACAATCATATTACAAGTACTTTCAGAGTCCACAGTGTCTCAAGTGTTTCCACAGTCTACACCGTTTTCATGTAATCACAGTCTTCAGTGTGTCCGTGTGCTCAGTCTCCTGGCATCCCGTGTACTCAGTCTCCTGGCATCCCGTGTCCCCTCAGTTCCCAGCATCACAAGTGAGTTTTCAATCCCAGTATCACTAGTGTGTTCCCAAGTATCCAGTACTGCCAAGTACTTCCCAGACTCCCAGCATTGCAAGTGCAATTCCAGTTCTCCCTTTCATTTTGTGTTCTCTAATCACTCCTGATTAATACTTATTGTTTACAGTTGTACACTGCTTTACCCTGTATGAATAAACTTACTATTGTACAGTGAACATCAGTCCCTGTGAATATGTTCATACAAAGGGAATTCCAAACGCATTCTGACACACTGGGAAAATGGCTGCGGTGCCATTTTCCCAGAGATCTGCGCATTTGCACTAGACTCAATGACCCTAGTGCCCAGAGTCTTTACAGCGCTGCCGACTAGAGAGGACGAGGTCCAGATGGAGTTTGCACACAGGACTCCTACTCTCTAGAAGCGCCCCCGAACATATATCATTGTTTTCTTGAAGTCTTTTCAAACAGTCCATCTGAAATTCGGCAGGGTACAGTGGCAAACGCAGGATTTGCATGGGGGGGGGTTTCCAGAACTGGGTGGAGCCAAGCACGGGGGTGGGGATTGAGGTGACCCAGTATATGATGGGTCCGTAAAACTAGTGTGTGTGTGTGTGTGTGTGTATGTGTGTATATATATATATATATATATATATGCATATATATATATATATATACTTATCTACACACATATATATACCGTATATACACCTCTATATATATATATATATACACACACACACATATATATATGTATATATATACATACATAGCATATTGAACATGCATATACGTATATACAGTACACATATATATATATACACCCATGTTTATATATATCATATGTGTGTGTGTGTTTATATGTATGTATATACATGTGTATATAATGTATGCACATGGATATATATGTACTATAATTAAAATAAAGTAAACTTTTATTAAGCACTTATAAGTACCACCAGGAAGACAGCAGGCATAATAATAGTCATGCAGAAAAAAAACTTAAAAAAAAAAAAAAAAAATTATTTTTTTTATTTTTTTGGTGAGGGGGGTTTCTGGGTACTCGGAAACCCCCCCTGCGTGCGCCACTGGGGTATTATGCTGAATATTTCCACATGCCACATTCTCGTATTGAATTTTAAATCTTGCTGGTTAAATGTTCCTAAATCACTGCATTTTTACCTGGGAATTTATAAGCCTTACAGACCTGTTCTTCCTTCAAATGAAAAATGTGACAGCTCAGTATGGTGCAAAGCTATAGAAATTTGTTTCTCTAGAAATATGTCTGCCTTGGACAAATAGTTTCAAGGACAGAACTAGTAACTTTTAAATAAACTTTGCAGCCCTGAGTTAAAAAAAAAAAAAAAAAAGAAAAGATAAAAAAGTAGGAAATACAATAGATTATTTTATAATATTAAAAGCAATTTCAAAGGAGAAATATTTTTCACAAATGTATTACCAATTTAAAAAGGTTTCACATTTATTAAAATGGAAATGGATATTTGGAGTCAGATTTACCTTAAAAAAAAAAAAAATCAACCGATTGTTTAAACATATTTAAACAATTTAATTAAAATCCCCTAAAGGTAAAAGAACAAAACAGTTCTCCACTCTTTTCACTGCTTATACAGTACATCTCCTGCCAGGGACATCCTAAAGCCAGAGGGGACCTGTGTGCAGCACCCCAGCCACACATCTTAACTTGCACCTGCAAGCGGGTCCCTCCTCCTCCACAGTGCCATCTTTCCAGTGATATTCGGGAAAATGCATGTGCATAAGAAAGCACTGGGAAGATGGCGCTGTGCAGGGGAAGGGACACACCGTAAGTATACCCTGGGTGCAGGGTGGGGATCTCTTTGATTCACTGGCCTGAACCTGTGCACCTTATAAATACCATGGTGTGAGGGAAATGGAGAATGGGATGGTGTGAGCACTGAAGAATCCCAATTAGTAAGATAGGTTTTAGTATAGAACTATTCACATATCATACATTTCTCATCAATTTCCTTGGGGATAACTCTGTGTAGGTGCTCCCTGAGAGTGAGTAGTAGTAAGACAGAACTATCCAAGAACGGATATGAGAAGAACTCCCTTACAGGGGCAGTACCCATGCAAGAGAGTTCTTCTTATATCCTTTCTTGGATAGTTCTATCCCATTATATATATGCATATGACTGCAGCCTAAATATTAAATGTCCAACATGCTCTGACGGCTCTATCCTCTGTGACAGGAGCCAAGAAATGTAGGATAATGTCACACTGCAGCACCCGACACCTGTCACTGCGGAGGAGCCGACATTTTGCTATCTCCCTTCTGACGCTGACAACTATGTAGCTTTGACCTTCACTGTGCTTGCTGCCATAGTTAACGATCTGAAACGGTCTTTTTCCTGACACCGGGAAGTTGGGTAAATATCTAGGAGTTCACATTTCTAAAGATCTATACCAACTGTTTCCCTCAACTTTTACTCCCCTTTTACAGGACATTTGGTCAGACAATCATTAGTGGCGCTCCAAGCGCATTTCCTGGAGTGGTATAATGTAGTGAAAATGAACCCTCTAACCAAATTTTTTTTTACCTATTGCAGCCTCTCCTAATTCATATTTCCTCGGCATGGTTTCAGGCAATTCCGTGTCTTGTACGCCAATATGTCTTAGGCCACTCACCACCTCGCTTTAAACATAATACAGTACATCGTCGTAAATACATGGGTGGATAACAACTTCCCCATATACTCAGCTGTTACCAAGCCGTATTACTGAACCGTGTCTTGGAATGGACCGGGGCTAAGGATACTAAACCATGGGTCATGCTGGATGAATGTTGCATCGCCCATTAAACGCCCATGCCTCCATATAACGTCGACAATGCCTCCATATAACGTACAAGAAGAGAGAGCACTCACCAGGCTTCAGCACATAAAAACTTGAAACTTTAATTCATCCCATTAAAAATCACGGTCGACGTTTCGGCTCATGGCAAAGCCTTTCTCAAGACCATAGCAGTGCTCAGGGCACCCAAACAGTAAAATGCAGAGCAACCAATACTTACCCCACCAGTGGCTCTATATATACCAGGTCATCCCTCATTCCAAATTCCCGCGTCTGACATCACCGGAAGTGACGTTGCGCGGTATCCAGACCAATCGATCACATCAAATATTAAACTAATATTCCATACCAGTGCATTAGTGTACTCATCCATACCATACATGTGTCTATAAACTCATAGCAGCCCGCATTCATTCACCACCCATGGCAGCACCGCCGCTCACGCTGGTGTACTGTATACGACTTCCGGTCCCTGGAACACAGGAACAGGAAGTTATATGGTTACATAGTTAGTGAGGTTGAAAAAAGGCAAAATGCCCATTGGGTTGGTATTAAGCAGTGCACATTATAATGCACCAACCAAAATAATGGTTTAAAGAGTCCACCATTATCACCTTCTCCGGCAGGGAGTTCCAAATCCTTATTGCCCTTACGGTGAAGAACCCTTTCCTACGTTGTGTATGGAATTTTCTCTCCTCTAGCCTCAGTGAGTGCCCACGTGTCCTATACAGAGTTTTATTAGTAAACAAATCCCCTGCTAACTCTTTGTATTAACCCACTTACATATTTGAAGATATTAATAATGTCTCCTCTTAGTCTACTCTTTTCAAGGGAATACAAATTTAACCCAGTAAATACTCCAGTGTATCTACCCTTTAATCAGTTTAGTAATGCGCCTTTGAACTCTTTCGAGCTACCCGATATCTTTTTATAATATGGTGCCCAAAATTTAACACAATATTCCAGATGCGGACGTACCAATGATTTATACACAGGCAGGATTACATCCACGTCCCTTGACTCAATACCCCGTTTTATGCATGCAAGGACTTTACTTGTCTTCTTTGCTGCATTTTGACATTGTGACATTTTGTACTGATATTAAGCCTATTATCTATGAGCACCCCCAAATCTGTTTCCACCACAGTTACCCCTATCTTTTTCCCCATTTAGAGTGTAGGATGCAAGTTTGTTTCTAATCCCAAAGTGCATAACTTTGCATTTTTCAATATTGAATCTCATTCCCCATTTAGACGCCCAAGTGTCAAGTTTAAATAAGTCATTCTGTAAAGACTCCACATCGATTTCTGAATGAATTACCTTACACAGTTTAGTATCATCTGCAAAGATTGACACTGTGCTTTCCAAGCCTATTCCTAGATCATTAATAAATATATTGAACAGTAGCGGGCCAATTATGGACCCTTGTGGTATTCCGCTAACTACTGGTGCCCAGCTGGAGAACATCCCATTAACCACTACTCGTTGTACCCTGTTATCCAGCCAATTTCCTATCCATGTAGTATTTCCTAGTCCAAGTTCCCTTAATTTGATGATCAGTCTCTTGTGAGGCACGGTATCGAAGGCTTTTGCAAAATCTAAAAAGATCACATTCACTTTACCCTGGTCGAGATTATCGCTCACTTCCTCCTAGAAGTTAATTAAGTTAGTTTGACATGATCTATCCCTTAAAAACCCATGCTGACTGTTGCTAATACACTTAGAATTCCGCAGATAATCCTCTATGCTATCCCTCAAAATTCCTTCCAATATTTTACCCACTATAGAGGTTATACTAACTGGTCGATAGTTCCCAAGATGATTTTTAGATCCCTTTTTAAATAATGGCACTACCTCAGATATGCGCCAATCCCTCGGTACCATACCTGATCTAATTGAACTATAGAAAATCAAGTATAAGGGTTTTGCCAGCTAAGCCCTAAGCTCCATAATAACCCTCGGGTGAAAGCCATCTGGGCCCAGTGATTTATTAATCTTTATGTTGCTTAGTCTCTCCAGGACTAATTCCTCACTTAAACAGGTATCTAGCCACAAATCATTATCATCTCTGTCGTTATGCACTACTGTCACCGTCTGATCCTCCCTGGTGAATACTGATGAAAAAAAATTGTTCAGTATATTCACTTTTATTTTGTCATCGTTTATCAAAGCTTCCAGTTCATCTTTTAAAGGGCCTACATTCTCCTTTGTTAACCTTTCACTATTTATGTATTTATAAAACTTTTTAGGATTGGCTTTACTCTCTATAGCTATTTTCTTTTTGTTTACAATTTTTAGCTGCTCTAATTACCTTTTTGCATCTTTTATTGCATTCCTTGTAATACTGGAATACCTCATCTCCTCCAATTGATTTAAATGCTTTGAAAGCACGCCTCTTATTAGCCATTTCTTTTTTTACCTTCTCATTAAGCCACATTGGTTTGTGTTTAGTACTCCTGCGTTTATTGCCGTTGGGTATGAATTTGTGAATATTGCTATCAAGCAACTCTTAAAAAGCATCCCACATTTCCGAAGTGTCCATTACCCTGAAACAAAACTTCCCAGTCAATGTTGTTTAGTGCCTGCCTCAGCCTATTGAAGTTTAGCTTTTCTAAAGTTTAATGTTTTGGTTGATCCCTTATAGCTTTGTTTTTTTAAACTAATGTCTAATGAGATCATATAGTGGTCACTGTTTCCCAAGGTCTCCCCAACTGTGATGTTTGATATAATGTCCACATTATTGGTAATAACTAGGTCCAGAATATTTTTACCTCTGGTTGGGTACTCAACTAACTGAGACAAGTACTGATCTTTTAATGTGTTTTGAAACCTGCTGCTCCTAGCTTTTACACACAAATCGTTTCTCCAATTTATATCAGGATAGTTGAAATCCCCTATCACTAGGATGTCCCCCATTCCCGCAGCTTTCTCAATTTGCTGCCAGAGTTGTTCCTCGTCCTGTACGCTAATATATGGTTGTTTGTAGCACGTGCCAATGACTAGTTTTATTTGCTTCAATGCCCCCGCTTGCGATCACAACCTATAGCGATTCCACGTTATCTCCAGTCCCCTCGTAAAAAAAAACATATATTATGCTTGGCCTTAGAGATGGTTTTACATAGAGACATACCCCTCCTCCCCTTTTGGTAGCCCTATCTCTCCTGAAAAGTGTATAACCCTCCAAATTTGCAACCCAGTCGTGGGAGTCGTCCCACCACGTTTCCGTAATACCTATAATATCATATTGATTTTTTGATACAAGCCATTCCAATTCCCCCATTTTACCTGATAGGCTTCTTGCATTTGCAAGCATACATTTTAGCTTAATATTACCCTTGCCAGTTTGTTTTAATGGAATGTTATCCTCATTTACAAGTGCCTTTCTAAAATTACATTTGCCGAATGTTATTCTCCTCCCTCCCTTAGCACCCCCATCATACTTAATACAGCCTTCTTTACTACTACTACTATAAGACCTATTAGGTCTTTCTAAAAAAAAACCTCCCCCGATGAAGGTATTTTCCCTTATGCTATGGACATCATATTTTATATACCATACTGTAGGACCATAATCGTATATAATGTAGATAATAATGTCGGGATACCATGGGCAATACCTTTGTCGGTAATTTCTGTGTCAATACCCCCGCAATTACCCTTGCCAGCTGATCTTTCCCTCCCCCCTTTGCCACCCCCAATTTGTTCACTACCCCCATCCTTATGTTAGGCGCGGCGGTCTTCGGCCGTGCCCTGAATGAGCAGCGGTCACGGCCGCCGCACCTCTCTCCTTCCCTGTCCCCCGCACAGCGCCTAACAACGCCAGGACGCCGTGCGCACGATAGCCGCCGGGTCCCTGGCAACGCAGGACGCCGTGCGTGCATAGCAACGGGGACGTCACAGGTGGACCGCGTTCCCCGTTGCTAAGAATAGTTTATTAGGTTGCTCGTGCAGCAGGGCAGCTGCACGGCAACTAGTAATTAGGGTCTGGGGGCTGGTCCTGCTGGCCCTCCTGTTATTGGCCAGCAGGGCCTTTTTATGTGAGCCAGCACACTGCAGCCCCGCCGGTGATAGCTTCTTGTATGCTGTTCCTGCCTTGCAGAACTCTGTTCCTGTCAGCCGTGTTTGGTGGATCTTGCTCCCTGCCCTTTGGTACTTTGGAGGTCCGAAGCCGGTCCTGGGAATCCTTCTAGTCCTTGTGAACCTGTTTGTCATCTGGGGTTCTCGCCTGGTTTCGTGAGTAGCGGCTTCTGCCGCTTAGTGTTTACTTTACTGTGAATTGGTGCATTTGCGGAGGTTTCCGCTTTCACTGTCCTCCCCGGAACTCGGCGGTGCCGTGTAGGGAAGTGGACAGTGGTTTCTTTGTAGTTATTTTTCCTTTGGCGGCGTGCCGCACATACGTTTTTGTTTTTAGGTAGTTTATAGCCCCTAGCGTGGTTGTTTCAGTTAGAGGTCCCCTTGTTATTACCCTGTCTCAGTTCACGCCTTGTCTCTCTTTAAGACCTGAGGGGGCATCGGAGTTGGGCAGACCTAACCCGCCCTTCAAACGCGGCTGCCATGGGCCCAAGAAACCATAGTCGTTCAGGCGTGAATTGATAACACGGGTAAGACAACGGAGGTAGGGTGCTAGGGGCTATTTCCTTCCCATTTCCCAATCCCAGCATTCCGTCTTGGTGCTCAGGACTCACTACATAAGATCTTCCCTGTCCTGAGCATCAGGATCGTAACACCTTACTGTTCTCATTGACCCGTAACTTCTAGTTAAACCCTCTCCCCAGGCTCCTAGTTTAAAAACTCCTCCAACCTTCTAACCATCCTGCCCCCCAGCACCGCAGCCCCCTTCTCATTCAGGTGCAATCCATCGCGACAAAAAAGATGGCGCCTGACTGAGAAGTCCACCCAGTGTTCCAAGAACACAAACGCCTCTTTCCTACACCAGTCCCTAAGCCACACATTTACGTCCCTGATCTCCCTCTGTCTCTCTGGACTAGCGCATGGCACTGGTAATATTTCTGAGAATATTACCCTAGATGTCCTTGCCTTAAGTTTCTTGCCTAATTCCCTATAGTCTTTCTTAAGGACATCCCACCTACCACTAACTTTGTCGTTGGTGCTGACATGCACCAAGACCGCTAGGACTTTACCAGCTCCTCCCAACAATCTGTCTACCCGGTCCGCGATGTGCCGTACCCGAGCACCCGGGAGACAACAGACCATATGGTGATCACGGTCCCGGTAGCAGATTTCCCTGTTTGCCTTCCTGATAATAGAATCCCCTACCACCACAACCTGAGTAGGTACTTCACTATCTTTTTTCCCTTCTGTACCGGAGGGACCGCTCCTCTGGTTGCTAGAGGGAACAGTCTTCTCCGGCTCCGTCATTCAGTTCGGTTCAGCTATATTTACATTAGAGCGAAAATGGTTGCATTCTAAGACCCTCCTTAGTAACTCAAGCATCCATTAAATTGGCGGGCCATTGTAAGGTCCATCAACCATTGCATTTTCTACTGCCTTTATCCCTTGTTCATGCAGGATCACAGTATACAATGAGCAAACATCCATTGTAGCTAACCTATACTCACCAGGTATAATACCCAACCTTCTTATAGCAGACATAAAATGTCCAGTGTCTCTTAGATATCTCTTACTTTTCTTAATCAATGGTTGCAAGTAATAATCCAAAAATTGTGCAATTGGTTGTAAAATAGAGCCCTTGGCAGAGATAATCGGTCTGCCAGGGGGATCTATAAGTGTCTTGTGCACTTTGTGTAAAGTGTACAATATAGGACTAATAGGGTATTCCACTGTCAGAAAGGACTTGGTATTCTCATCTATCCATCTGTTGGAAAGGGCTAAGAGTAACAATGCGTCAATCTCTTTTTTAATTCGTGGTAGTGGGTTAAAGCGCAATTTCTCATACGTATCATTATCAGACAATTGTCTCCTGCTTTGATGTACAGTATGTATAGATGAATCGTACAACTTTAAGGGATCAAGATATATTTCATTTAAGCACCGCTCTGATGTAAATATAGCTGAACCGCATAACTTCCTGTTCCTGCGTTTCAGGGACCGGAAGTTGTATACAGTACACCAGCGTGTAGACACATGTAAGGTATGGATGAGTACACTAATGCACTGGTATGGAATATTAGTTTAATATTTGATGTGATTGATGTGATCAATTGGTCAATTGGTCTGGATACCGCGCAACGTCACTTCCGGTGACGCGCAGATGCGGGAATCTGGAATGAGGGATGAGCTGGTATGTATAGAGCCACTGGTGGGGTAATTATGGTTTGGTCTGCATTTTACTGTTTGGGTGCCCTGAGCACTGCTATGGTCTTGAGAAAGGCTCTGCCATGAGCCGGAACGCCGACCGTGATTTTTAATGGGATGAATTAAAGTTTCAAGTTTTTATGTGCTGAAGCCTGGTGAGTGCCCTCTCTTCTTGTACATTTTATATATATATACAGTTGTGCTCATAAGTTTAATTACCCTAGTAGAATTTGTGATTTTCTGGCCATTTGTCAGAGAATATGAATGGTAACTCACAAACTTTTCTTTCACTCATGGTTAGTGGTTGGGTGAAGCCATTTATTGTCAAACAACTGTGTTTACTCTTTTTAAATCATAATGACAACAGAAACTACCCAAATGACCCTGATCAAAAGTTTACATACCCTGGAGATTTTGGCCTGATAACATGCACACAAGTTGACACAAACGGGTTTGAATGGCTACTAAAGGTAACCATCCTCACCTGTGATCTGTTTGCTTGTAATCAGTGTGTGTGTATAAAAGGTCAGTGAGTTTCTGGACTCCTGAAAGACCCTTGCATCTTTCATCCAGTGCTGCACTGACGTGTCTGGATTCTGAGTCATGGGGAAAGCAAAAGAACTGTCAAAGGATCTGCGGGAAAAGGTAATTGAACTGTATAAAACAGGAAAGGGATATAACATCAATGACAGCTTGAAGTCTTTTGTGGTAGTTGTGGATGAGGCTCTTTATTTAATCAGATGGTAAAGCTGCCCATTCTTCTTGTCAAAAAGCCTCCAGTTCCTGTAAATTCTTGGGTTGTCTTGCATGAACTGCACGTTTAAGATCTTCCCAGAGTGGCTCAATGATATTGAGGTCAGGAGACTGAGATGGCCACTCCAGAACCTTCACTTTATTCTGCTGTAGCCAATGACAGGTCGACTTGACCCGTTTGTGTCAACTTGTGTGCATGTTATAAGGCCAAAATCTCCAGGGTATGTAAACTTTTGATCATGTTGATCATGAACTTTTGATGTATGTTATTATACAACATACATAATAGGTGATAATAAAATGCTGTACATATCTGCTGGTTGGTTCAAGGGTTACAACCACACAAATCCTCCAAGTGTTTCTGTGTATTGTAAAGTCCCTTTTAATATTACACATGCATGTGTCTTTCATATGGGTGTCTCACCCCTCCTTTGTAAAATGTCCAACTTGAATGGTTTTATCTCCGTGTGTGACCATATATTTTTAAAGGTCTATGTTCCCGGATAACTGGGTACCCTTTTATTCCATGTGCCAGTGCCAAATGAGGCATGTTTGCCATGTTTGAACACTGCTGATCGCTCTCGCACTGCACACTACTAGCAAAGTGTGCACCATCTACTCTTAGCCGGCAAATTCACTGCTCTACTGACTTACGGAGTACTCACAGCACAGCTGGGTTCCAATCTCCTCCAAATGGCAAATATTTCTCCAGGGCTAAATGGAAATCATATGGAGTCTTCCACAGGGAATGTGGGGGTAACAGACTCCTTCTCCTCTGCTACTACTGGCACTTATAAGAAATCCCTCCTTAGTCATCTCAATAATGCAGCAAAATCTGTGACCCCACTGTCCCCTCCATTAAGGACTGGTTTAAGAGGATTGACCATTACATGGATATGGAGGATATTATTTCCTTCTCTTCCAGCCAGCTTACGTTCTTTTCAGACACTTGGTTGCCATGGTTGGAAATTAAGGAGTCCTCTCTTTATGCATCAGCTTTTGGGTACCGCAGTAGTTCCCCCTCTCCTCCCACCTTAGTATATATTCTCTGCTATCCGATTAATGGATCACCACAGGACCACTCCACCAGCCCCCTCTTATGATATGAATTATGGGTTCCATGTCTGGTACCTCTTTTTTGATCTTATGTTTGTATTTCCAAGGTTGTATGACATTTGTATTCAATAAAACAGTTTGGCTAAAAAAAAAAATATTTTGTTCCAGTAAAATATACAATAACACATCAATGGCATAGATGTTTAAACATTACAATTCCTTAAAACTGTCTCTGTCTAGCTATCTCTCCTTTCTTATTCATATAAGAGCATTCAAGAAACAAACAATACAAAGTTGTGACAATATTAGAGGCAGGTGGTCCCAAGCTAGCTATTGCTGGTTGCCTTTCTGTTCCTTAATGCACAACTTTGTAGTGATTGCCTGTTCAATGCTTTTATATGAATAAGAAAAGAGAAATAGCTAGATAAACCCAATTTTAAGGAATTGTAATGTTAATATACCAATGACATTCTCTATGTGACACCCATTGATATATGTTTATTGTATATTTTACTGGAGTAAAAATGTATTATTATTATTATGTAAACACTATAAATCTTTTTCTACTCCTATATCATATATATGACTTTGACACCGTGTATCATCCTCTCCTCCTCTGCACACTCCAAAATGCTGGCCTCTCTAGCACTGTCCTTGACTGATTTTCCTCTTACCTCACTAGCCACTCCTTTTCTGTGTCTGCCTCCGGCACCACCTCACACCCTTCCATCCTTCCTGTTGGTGTCCCTCAAGGTTCTGTCATTGGCCCTCTTCTGTTCTCCCTGTACACCTCTTGCGCTCATAACTCGTTTGGCCTTCAATACCACCTCTATGCTGATGACACACAAATCTACCTCTCCTCTCCTGATCTGTCCCCCTCTGTCCTCTCTCAGGTTTCCAGCTGCCTTTCCGCAATCTCCTCCTGGATGTCTGAGCGCTCTCTGAAGCTCAACATGGACAAAACTGAACTCATCTTTCCCCCATCCAGAGTAACACCCCCTACCAATATCTCTATCACTGTTGACAGCACCACCATCTCATCTACCCCATTCCCCAACTCCACTGCTTGGGCATCACTCTTGACTCCTCCCTCTCCTTTGCACCCCACATCCAAGCTCTAGCACAATCCTGTCGGTTCCAGCTAAGCAACATTGCTCGCATCAGGCCATTTCTCTCCCAGAGTGCAACTAAAATTATCATCCACTCACTGGTCATCTCACGACTCGACTACTGCAATGTTCTCATCACTGGCCTCGCTTGCTCCCATCTTGCTCCCCTCCAATCTGTCCTGAACTCCGCAGCTAGGTTTATCTTCCTCTCCCGACACTCCACATCTGCCACTTCCCTTCAACAAAATCTACACTAGCTCCCATTCCCCTACAGAATCCTCTTCAAACTCCTCACATACAAGGCCATATCTAATTCCACTGCTCCCTACATCTCCAACCTCCTCTCCCTTCATGCTCCCTCTCACCCCCTATGGTCTACCAATGATCGTCGCCTCTCCGCCGCCCTGATCACTGCTTCCCATGCTTGAGTTCAAGACTATGCCCATGCTGCACCCCTTCAGTGGAACGCACCCCCCCCCCCGCTCCATTAGACTCTCCCCGACCTTACAAAGCTTCAAACGGGCACTAAAAACCCACCTATTCATCAAAGCATACCCTCCTGATGCATAACCTAGTCCTGAGGCTGCTCCTCCACCCCCCTGCCTCATGCCTTGAAAATCTCAGCTCTGCTTACATACTGCCATCAGGCTACCTCCCGCTTGCTTGCACCTCATGTCATCTGTCTGTCGACCCTACCCACTAGATTGCTAGCTCTTCAGAGCAGGGCCCTCTTTCCTATTGTTATCTAAGCCCTCTTCTCAACACATTTCACTCGCAGCTCTCCCCTACTCAGCGACCATCTGTACCCACTTTTTCTCCTGCTGGTAAAGGCTCATCTCCATCTATGGCCACCAGTCCCTAGTAGTACGATGATCACTCCCTCACTACTTACATCTTAGCTGTATTATGTCTTGAGAAATGTGGTGTTCTTTGTTACCTGCACTCTATTTTTGTTATTTATTTACTGTAATGCTAAGTTTTGTCTCCCTGTACTGTCCTTTGTATGTAACTGTGAAACACTTGTGGCGCCTTATAAATAAAATGTAATAATAATAATATGACCTAACACATAGTAAACACGCAAAAAAGTTAACCAAATTGATAAGGATAAAACTTGTTGCGCAGACAACCCTCTACCACTAGCAAATGAATAGGGTGACTTGAGAAGAGTCCCCAGATCTGTAGGTAGCAGTGTCCAGAAAATTTGGGGATCATAACATTTTACAGGGAGCACAGTACACAATCCAAGATTTCTGTAGTCAGACAAAAGAGCTAAATGAACATTATGGGGATATATTAAAATAAAGGACAAAGGGCGTGATTCAGACCCGGTCGCTGGGCTGCTAATTTTGCTGTCTTGCATTTGGATAGTTGCCATCTCCAGGGGGAGTGTAAATTTGCTGTGAAAGTCTGCGATCCCATGTGTATGCTCAGCTATTAAAATCCACTTTGTGCATTCTCTGCGCAGCTTAGGACTTACTCCTACTGTGCGATCACAACAGGCTGATCGGGGCTGGAGCTGACGTCAGACACCCTCCCTGAAAACGCTTGGACACCCCTGCGTTTTTATGGACACTCCCAATAAATGCTCAGTTACCACCCACAAACGGCTTCCTCCTGTCAATCACTTTGACAGGAGGAAGCTGTTTTCCAATCGCCTGTGCGATTGGAATTTTCGCACCATCCCATCGCTGACTGGTGATGCCCTTTGTTGCTGTCCGATGGGCATACGCATTGCGGTACATATGCATGTGCAGTTAGTACCTAATAGCACGCTGTGCGAAAACATACAGCAGCGATCAGGTCTGAATCACCCCCAAAGTATATGAGGGGTGGTCATTAAATAACAAGACTGATGCCATAATTTACATTTATTTATATTAAGTACATTTTAACTCCATTCCCCTTCTATGTACTCCCCTTCTGCATTCACACACCGCTGCATTCTTATTTTTCACATTGATCAAAGCAGTGCTGTAGCTTATAATTAGTGAACTGTCTTAACAGCTTCGTCTTTTTCGTCTTTACCTCAGTAGCTGATGCAAAACGGGTTACCTTGAGTACAAGTTTGACTTTAGGGAAAATAAAGCAGTCACATGGTGCTAGGTCTGGGGAGTATGGAAGGTGTTCTAGCACTGCAATCTGTTTCTCAGCCAAAAGCTGTTTCACAGATAAAGAGCTGTGTGGGCTTGTTTATTGTCCTGATGAAGGATGAAACCATTTTACCACAACTCTGGCCTCTTTCTTCTCATTCTTTCCCGCAAAATTTTTAGAACATTTTTGTAGTAATGTTGGTTCACTGTTGTTCTGCATTCTTGCACCAAGTCTATCAAATTTATACCTTTGATATCAACAAAAAACATTAACATTGAATATGAATTTGCTTTGATGTGCTTTCTTCATTATTGGTGATGATGATGGCGTTTTCCAGTGTATGACTGGCGTTTTGTCTCAGGATTGTACAGGAAGATCCATGTTTCATCACGGGTACAAACATTATCTATAAAAATGCAAATCACGCCTGAATTTGTTCCAAAATGTCTATATAAATTTGCTTTCTATTTTCTTTCTGCTCAGCAGTGAGAAGCCTTGGAACCATCTGTTAAGATGAAAAAATTGTCTAAAAGTTGCTTTGTCGATGTTTACCATTTCTGCTATCATTCGGATGCTGAGTTGATGGTCAATTCGAACAGTTTTCTAAATTTTTCCCACATTTTCATTTATTTTTGATGTTCAATAAAAGAAGATTTGTACAATACCAGAGTTTTTGGACTGAGGAGAAGCACATGTGAACTGGAGGTGAATCCATGCTGATAAATCTTCTGCGGTGGTGCTAGGCTGACTCAGCCCAGGACCACACCAGCTTATTTCATAAGCTAGCCCACCGCACCACAGTAAAAGGGTGAGAATACTTTTTGTGGTTTATAAAGAAAAACAGCACAAGTCACCTTCTTGGATTGTCCATGGTTACCATGCACGTTCAGTATTAACGTATTGTATGTTTTTAACATTAAATATTTATATGTGTTTTATATCCATCGTTATTGAGTTACTATTTATCATTTGAAGGATCAAATCCCCATTCAGGGATACAGAACCCCGCCATTGGGGTTCCTCACACATCCATACGGATCTAGCGCCAGCGACACTTTGTTCACCATTTTTCTCTTCATTTATTTTTGATGTGCAAGGACTTCTGGGACGCTCATCATCTTTGACATCATCACGACTGTCACTGAATCTTTTGTGCAGCTTAAATACACGTGCATGTGACATACGATCTGCTCCATAAGGCTCGGTTAGTATACGGAAGATTCGGTGGGAGTTTTTTAAATTTAAATAAAAATTTTAAGGTAATACGTTGCTCTACTTTTAAACTAAGCATTTATATGACACAAGGGAAAAACACAACTTCTTCTAACACTGAGTGTCAGCAAACTATCTGTGCAAGAGGGGTAAAACTTGTAAAACCACTTTGGGATAGTCCAAAGTCAGTGTTCCCCCACTCTCTTTTAACTCATGCAGTGTGGTTTATTTTTTACAAGTACAGTCTCAGTTATTTAATAGCCACACCTCGTATATGACAACAATCAGCACAGACAACAGGGATACTAGCATTACATTTATGTGCAAACTTTGCACTGAACCACAGCAAAGCAGCATTCTTCATAGTGATAGGAAGTTTTACACTGACTGCTATGTGCAAACAGAACAAGCAGCTGTCTAGGTCTTACAGTAACAGTGTGCACTAGTAAGACTGCAGACCAAGCAGTTCTTTAGCACACAGATGAGTTCAGAAATACACATTACATATTGTACAATGGATTAATATAACCTTTCCAACTGCTGTGCAATTGCATATTAGTATAGCCATTTTCCTAGTTGCTAAAGCTTACTGATACATATTTAATTGAATATGAAAATACCTCCAGTAAAAGCTGTCTCAGCTATCCCCCTTTTGAATTCTCAAGCACATAGTCAAAGCGGATAAGGATGCAAAGCAAATGCAGTGAGATTGTGCTATCCTATTTACTACTGTTCCACATAAAAGGTAATTGAGGAAATGAATATATTAATGAATACAGCACTATGGGGTTTTCCCTCGGATCAATGTCAGCAAGAAAAATATTTTATGTTCACTTTCTCCTTAGCAGGACTGTGTATATATCGCAGTGATGGGGAAATACTCCTCTTCACAGCTGAAGTTCTCTAATGTTACTGTGGAGAAGTGTTTCTCCTCAATTGAACCTACAACTATAACCACAGTCATTCCCAAATGATTTGAACCAGTCTTTAGCTGGTTCAAATCATTTCTCACTGGCCGGTCACAGAGAGTTTACTCTGGAGTATACTCATCGTCACTAGTGCCATTGCCATGTGATGTTCCACAAGGTACTATACTATCCCCCATGCTTTTTGCAGTATATATGCTACCACTGGGTGAAATAATCAGACTAATGGCCTGCTGCTATGCAGATGATGCACAACTGTACCTGTCCTTTGCCCATGGGTACTGAGAACCCAATAACAACTCTAAATGGCTATCTAGCTGAGTTCCAGGAGTGGATGCGTGCCAGTTGGCTGCGACTGAATCCTGATAAAACAGTGGTCCTTATGATAGGACCTCAACATCAAAGGACAAGACTGCAGCATAGCCAACCAACTGGACATCAGATATCAGCACAATCAAATCCTTATTCTTTCATCTGAGGAACACAGCCAGAATAAAGCACTTAATTCCTCTGAAGATCTTCCAAAAGTCATACATGCATTTGTATTGTCTCGATTAGACTACTGCAATGCCCTCTACCTTGGTTTCCTGGCAAAAGAATTGCACTGCTTAAAGATGGTAAAAGATGCAGCCACATAACACCCATTCTCTACTCTCTCCAATGGTTGCCTGTAAGATGGCAAATCGCTTTCAAGACTGGCTTAATGACATTCAAAGCATTACATGACCAGGGCCCAAGGTATCTGAAACAGCTTCTGATTCCATACTGCTCTCCTCAGTTATTACAATCTGTAGATGAAGGACTTTCAGCAGTATCTAGAATGTCCAAGAATTCATCTGGGGATAATCCTTTTAGTCATGCAGTTCCAAATCTTGGGGCAATAGAGTGCCTGGCCGGGACCAAGAACTTTTCGGAGGGCATAGCCTAACCGCAGGAGGCATGGCCCTGCACCCTTAGAAAAAAAATATAGGGAAAAAAATAGTACTTTGAGCACCTCCCTGGTGCGTATGCTGGGATGAGGAGAAGAGCTCCTGCAGCTGCTCACCACTATGTAACTTGTTTTCCTGCACACTCTAGAATCCTTCAAAAACAGAAGGAAGACTTTCCTGTTTACTAAGTATTTCCTTAATGTCCATTTAGTATCTCTCTCCATGCTTATGAAAATCTTTTCTGTACTTCATTGTTTCTGTACTGTATCACTGTATGTTCATTCTGTCTGTTAAGAGCCTTCAGTACTATTGCAAAAATAGCGCTATATAAATAAAATAATTATTAGAATTATTATTCTTAGTTCACAACATGCCTAGTATTACAAGATTATTTTCATGACTATTCCTGTTGAGTCATTCAGTATAAATGATTACAATCAGAATATTGTGCTTACCTGTAATTTTTTGGGGTAAATTATGTGGCATTGGCTACAGATGTGCTTTTGTTTGTTCGTATTACTTCTGATCAGCCACCAGCAGCACTCATTTTGTCATAGCTGTAAGTAGACATTTTGGTGCCCTGTACCAGAATGAGCATTAGTGTCCCCCTCCCCATATTTTAAAAAGTGACAGCGCACTTCCCAAAAAGGATTGTGTTCTTGTGGGCTGTGGTCTTGATACAGTTGTGTCCTTTATGCACGTTACCCCACACAGTAGTAGTGCCCCTTACCAGGGGGCGTCCGGTGGGGTAAATGGCTGAGAAGGCACTGGCTAGTACCAGAGCTAGATTTACACACAATATATGAGACCAAGGGTTCATGTAGGCATTATACAAAGGTGCAGTAGTATAATGTATACTGCTGTAAATTTGGTGAGTTTTGATCAGATATATAAAGGAAATATAGGACCCTGCCATAGACTGTTTACTCCAGAGTTTTGACTATAAAAATTATTAGAATAATACAAAGAAGATATTTCTAATATATTCTTGTATTTTTCATATACTTTATATAGTCAAGACTCTGGCATATAATTTAGTATGACAGGAAAGGCTCAACCTCACCTGCATCACCTTACCGCACATTTCTGCAACTTACACAATATACCACAGAAGTAGTGCCCTTACACAATATGCAACAGAAGTAGTGCCCTTACACAATATGCAACAGAAGTAGTGCCCTTACACAATATACCACAGAAGTAGTGCCCTTACACAATATGCAACAGAAGTAGTGCCCTTACACAATATACCACAGAAGTAGTGCCCTTACACAATATGCCATAGAAGTAGTGCGCTTACACAATATACCACAGAAGTAGTGCCCTTACACAATATGCAACAGAAGTAGTGCCCTTACACAATATACCACAGAAGTAGTGCCCTTACACAATATACCACAGAAGTAGTGCCCTTACACAATATGCCATAGAAGTAGTGCGCTTACACAATATACCACAGAAGTAGTGCCCTTACACAATATGCAACAGAAGTAGTGCCCTTACACAATATGCCATAGAAGTAGTGCGCTTACACAATATACCACAGAAGTAGTGCCCTTACACAATATGCAACAGAAGTAGTGCCCTTACACAATATGCCATAGAAGTAGTGCGCTTAACACATTATGCTACACAGTACAAATCCCCCTTACACAGCATACCACATTACCATACAATACAAATCCCCTCTTACATATTATGCCACAGTACAAATCCCCATTACACAGTATGCCACATTGCCACATAGTATAACCCCCCCCCCCCCTCCCCTTACACAGTATGCCAAATATTACAAACCACCCCCTTACACATTAGTCCACACAGGACAAATCACCCTCTTCCTCCTTACATATTATGCCACATAGTACAAATCCCATCCTTTCATGCCTAAAAGGAGCAGATTGGCAGGCACAGTAGAGCTTGGAGATGGCATTTGTCACCCATGTGTGAAAAGGGGTAAGTACTGAAACCCCAGCTTCAACTCATGCTCAGTGTCTGGGTTCAGAATTAGGCTAAAGCTGGTGTTTTTGTGTGAAATGGGGTATTAATGGTCACGTGCTGCCTCACTAAGGCCTATAAATGTCCTGGCCTAAATCATTTATTTATAGTACATGATGATAACATTCCTACATTGGATAAATGCAACTCAAAACACAGAGTTTTGCAGCTCATGTTTATGTTCAGGTTGCAGGATTGCATTGTACTCTATGCTCTTATTGTCTTTGCAGTTCTCTCTGTCTTATAAGATTCTGTTTATAGCTACACTTCCTAAAGACTATATCAATCCATGTTTAGTTGTCAGATCTGTGTGGATGCTGTTTACACACGATTCCCCTAGCAAGGACTAAATATAATCATTGCTATCATTAGTGTGTAACCCAATTTATAATGCTAGATGTATATGGGCTACTTAAAAAAATAACTGATGTGCCTCCATCCAAGTATGTGTACTCACTGATCCATATAGGGCCTACTTGGGCAAACCCCTTTTTTTATTATAATTTTTCCACAAATTAATTAAGAAAGTATTTATCGCCCCCTTGCCCTTTAGATACTGCTCAAGAATCAGGTAGATTTATTAATATAATTACACTCACTTCCTCTTCCAATGTCACAGAACATTTATAACATATCACATTAATAACCAGCAAGGTAACTCATTTCATTTGCATAACTGGTCCTAGTTGTATAGTAACAAACAATAATTTACTCCCCCAAGTTTTATGAATAACTGTGCACAGCTCCTGCCTTACTAGTAATTGAAGTCCTGGTTTATGATATATATATATATATATATATATATATATATATTATCCATATATCTATAGATATCAGGTACAGTTACTTCCCTTGTATTGAGAAGCAAACTATTATAGGTCTCCAGTCCTTACACCAGATTACTAAGTATATTATATATTCCTGCTTCCTGTGTCTACACGGGCTGAAAAAGATGTCTCCAGCTGTACGGTAGTGAAGCTGCAGCGAATAAAACCTTTGAGATAATAAGTAATGGGTAGTTAGAGGTTTCCGACTGATAGGGAAATTTACTAAGGTCCCGATTTCATACGAGTTTGACCTTTTTTTCTAAGTGGCATCTCGGTAATTTACTAAACAGTAAACTCGGCAGTATTTGGGCCATTCGTATTGTTTTTCTCGGCTGACTACATAAATACGAATGAATAGACCATTGGTCAAATGCTGTTGTTATTTCATACAACACGGTAATTTACCAAGGATTCGTATTTATGAATGTGGACGAAAATACCTTAAACTCGGCCGCAAAAGGCCTCGATTTGTAGAAATTAAGACATTGCAAAAAGAACTGCTTTTGGCTGGCGTGTTTAACATCTGTCACTACTCTCCAACTAAGGTAAGTGTTAAAACATCCCTGTATGGTTTAGAAAATAGTGTTAAAGTTTTAATGTGTTTTTTTTTTAGTTTTTTAAACAACATATCACTTTTACTGTATGCATTATACATTTCACTCTATAATAACTAAAAAGTAAAGTTAGTATAAACATTATAGTAGCACAGTACTCTATGTGATTTTTTCCGTTTGATTTGTGTATGTTTGGTCATGCTTTTACATCTCCCTAAGGTATTTTTTTATAATAGAATAAATAGTTTTTTTTTTTTTTTGTTCACTCTTCTCTATATCAATACTTTACCACTGATGCATGTGTAATCTATGTTGCTGGAATTTGACAATGCATATTATATACTTCAACAACTGTACTCAAATTACTATAGAATTAATTCACAGACAACTTTTTCCTTTTTTCACCTTGGTTTTAGTTTAGGAAATCCCAAATTTTGACATTTCATATCAAAAAATAAACCATGGCCTTAATTGTGACCAGAACATGCAAAATGCTACTTGCATAAAATTTTCAATGTCCATTCCAGACACAACATTCTTCTGAGAAATTATTTCCCCGGTCGTCCTCTGGAGCTGGATGGCCTTTTTCCACTCATGTCTGTTCATGTTCGTACAGAACGTCTTGGTGGCGAGGTTACAGGTGACACTAAATGGGTTCTGCCTGTAGAACTGGTGCTTGTTTGTTCAAATTGATGAGTTAGATGCTGTGTTAGGGTTGTAAGAGTGACATTCAAGTCTCTAGTGGCTGTTGTGTGGGTTTCCATGATGCAGACCATGCTCTTTTGCGTATTTTGGGTGGCTGTTAATATATGCAGGTAGGCTTGATGGAGCCTCTGGTTCTCATCCATTATTCTTTGATATGTGTCTAGCATCCTATTGTTGTCTACCCTCATGTTAGACATTCTGGTGAGTTCTGTATTTTGTAAGCTGTTGATTCTGCATAATCTGGGTACGTGATTGGCCAGACTACCAATACATTGTGTTTGCCTATGCAAACATTCAAGGTTATTTGCCTGCTGGGTGGACCAGCTGTCCCAAAAAACCTGTTCGTGAAACTGGGGTAGTGGTGTGGTTGGGCTTATGTCGTGTTCAGGTGTACTTTGAATTGGAGGAGTTGACATATGTGTAGTAGTTGGGTCAGGCGGTGGTATTGCTGGCAGATTTAAAGTAAATGTCTGTTCATTTTCAGGTTGCTGTACTTGGCCTGGCTGAGTTGGCTGAAGAATGGTGTCTCCTGAAATGAGAAACCAGTTGTGTGTAAGTATAATTTTATCAACTAATGATGAATATCCTATGTGTTTTCCTTCCTAGGGCTACAAAAGGTAAGTTACTTTAATACGTAATTTGTTGATGTTGTCCTTATCCCCATTATGAATATTTGTTACTCTTTTAGGGCATTCATTTGCTAATTTATATTCTGAATTTGATTGTTTGCTATGGACAACATATGCACATCAATTCTATTTGTATAAGTGATTTAACACCATAATGATACGTTTGTTAGCGGTGCATTATTTGCATCACCACTTTGTCACTTTGTCTAAATGTGAAACTACAATGGGGTAATTTTTCTAAGATGGGAGTTCTATTTAAGATGGGATGTTGCCCATAGCAACCAATCAGATTCCATGTATTATCTTCTAGAAGGTGCAAGATAAATGAGAAGTAGAATCTGATTGGATGCTATGGGCAACATCCCATCTTAAATAGAATTCATAGTTTAGAAAATTTAGCCCAATGTTTGACTTATGGTAAAGTGTGTATGTGAAAGTATGTGTCCTTTTTGTGTTGTAATTTTTTTACTCACCAGGCAGGTGTGGCGAATGTGGTGACATTGGCTGCAGACTGTCCAGGAGATGCAGTGGTGGCACGGCTGATACCTCTGACATGCGTCAATGTGGTGGTGTGGTGTGACGTGTATTGGCCTTGATGACACACCTAGACTGCGTTTCCATGGTGGCAACACATGTGTGGATGGACCTAACAAATATAAAAATTATTATTTTATCCAAAGTGATGTGATAACACACCGAATGCTAATGTACTTACCAGCTTCATCAGCATCTTCAGCTTCAGTAGGAGTGCATACAGGACCAGAGGCTCTTTTTGACTTTTTGGACACTGTAAATTAGTGATGAGCGGGTTCGGATCCTCGGGATCCGAACCCGCCCGAACTTCACCTTTTTTTTCACGGGTCCGCGCGACTCGGATCCTCCCGCCTTGCTCGGTTAACGCGAGCGCGCCCGAACGTCATCATCCCGCTGTCGGATTCTCGCGAGATTCGGATTCTATATAAGGAGCCGCGCGTCGCCGCCATTTTTCACTCGTGCGTTGGAAATGATAGTGAGAGGACGTGGCTGGCGTCCTCTCACTTTGTTTCAGGGGGCTGCAAATATCTTTATTCTGGGGACCAGCAGTATTATAGGAGGAGTACAGTGCTGAGTTTTGCTGACCAGTGACCACCAGTATTATACGTTCTCTGCCTGAAAAACGCTCCATATCTGTGCTCAGTGTGCTGCATATATCTGTGCTCACACTGCTTTATTGTGGGGATTGGGGACCACCAGTATATTATATAGGAGGAATACAGTGCAGAGTTTTGCTGACCAGTGACCACCAATATTATATGTTCTCTGCCTGAAAAACGCTCCATATCTGCGCTCAGTGTGCTGCATATATCTGTGCTCACACTGCTTTATTGTGGGGACTGGGGACCACCAGTATATTATATAGGAGGAGTACAGTGCAGAGTTTTGCTGACCAGTGACCACCAGTATTATACGTTCTCTGCCTGAAAAATGCTCCATATCTGTGCTCAGTGTGCTGCATATATCTGTGCTCACACTGCTTTATTGTGGGGACTGGGGACCACCAGTATATTATATAGGAGGAGTACAGTGCAGAGTTTTGCTGACCAGTGACCACCAGTATTATACGTTCTCTGCCTGAAAAACGCTCCATATCTGTGCTCAGTGTGCTGCATATATCTGTGCTCACACTGCTTTATTGTGGGGACTGGGGACCACCAGTATATTATATAGGAGGAATACAGTGCAGAGTTTTGCTGACCAGTGACCACCAGTATTATACGTTCTCTGCCTGAAAAACGGTCCATATCTGTGTTCAGTGTGCTGCATATATCTGTGCTCACACTGCTTTATTGTGGGGATTGGGGACCACCAGTATATTATATAGGAGGAGTACAGTGCAGAGTTTTGCTGACCAGTGACCACCAATATTATATGTTCTCTGCCTGAAAAACGCTCCATATCTGCGCTCAGTGTGCTGCATATATCTGTGCTCACCCTGCTTTATTGTGGGGACTGGGGACCACCAGTATATTATATAGGAGGAGTACAGTGCAGAGTTTTGCTGACCAGTGACCACCAGTATTATACGTTCTCTGCCTGAAAAATGCTCCATATCTGTGCTCAGTGTGCTGCATATATCTGTGCTCACACTGCTTTATTGTGGGGACTAGGGACCACCAGTATATTATATAGGAGGAGTACAGTGCAGAGTTTTGCTGACCAGTGACCACCAGTATTATACGTTCTCTGCCTGAAAAACGCTCCATATCTGTGCTCAGTGTGCTGCATATATCTGTGCTCACACTGCTTTATTGTGGGGACTGGGGACCACCAGTATATTATATAGGAGGAATACAGTGCAGAGTTTTGCTGACCAGTGACCACCAGTATTATACGTTCTCTGCCTGAAAAACGCTCCATATCTGTGCTCAGTGTGCTGCATATATCTGTGCTCACACTGCTTTATTGTGGGGACTGGGGACCACCAGTATATTATATAGGAGGAGTACAGTGTAGAGTTTTGCTGACCAGTGACCACCAGTATTATACGTTCTCTGCCTGAAAAACGCTCCATGTCTGTGCTCAGTGTGCTGCATATATCTGTGCTCACACTGCTTTATTGTGGGGACTGGGGACCACCAGTATATTATATAGGAGGAGTACAGTGCAGAGTTTTGATGACCAGTGACCACCAGTATTATACGTTCTCTGCCTGAAAAACGCTCCATATCTGTGCTCAGTGTGCTGCATATATCTGTGCTCACACTGCTTTATTGTGGGGACTGGGGACCACCAGTATATTATATAGGAGGAGTACAGTGCAGAGTTTTGCTGACCAGTGACCACCAGCATTATACGTTCTCTGCCTGAAAAACGCTCCATATCTGTGCTCAGTGTGCTGCATATATCTGTGCTCACCCTGCTTTATTGTGGGGACTGGGGACCACCAGTATATTATATAGGAGGAGTACAGTGCAGAGTTTTGCTGACCAGTGACCACCAGTATTATACGTTGATCTATTACTGGCATATAATTCCACACATTAAAAAATGGAGAACAAAAATGTGGAGGGTAAAATAGGTAAAGATCAAGATCCACTTCCACCTCGTGCTGAAGCTGCTGCCACTAGTCATGGCTGAGACGATGAAATGCCATCAACGTCGTCTGCCAAGGCCGATGCACAATGTGATAGTAGAGAGCATGTAAAATACAAAAAAATAAAGCTCAGTAAAATGACCCAAAAATCTAAATCAAAATCCTCTGAGGAGAAGCGTAAACTTGCCA
This sequence comes from Pseudophryne corroboree, assembly GCF_028390025.1. Taxonomy (NCBI): domain Eukaryota; kingdom Metazoa; phylum Chordata; class Amphibia; order Anura; family Myobatrachidae; genus Pseudophryne; species Pseudophryne corroboree. The sequence continues at coordinate 378,993,282 of NC_086444.1, read as the reverse complement.
ATGTGCCATTTACGACACGGAGTGGCAAGGAACGGCTGAGGCCCTGGCCTATGTTCAAGGCTAGTGGTTCAGCTTCACCTGAGGATGGAAGCAGTCATCCTCCTGCTTGAAAACTTAAAAGAGTTAAGATGGCAAAAGCACAGCAAAGAACTGTGCGTTCTTCTAAATCACAAATCCCAAAGGAGAGTCCAATTGTGTCGGTTGCGATGCCTGCAATTGCTGGAAGGAGCACCCGCAGTCCAGTTCCTGATAGTCAAATTGAAGATGTCACTGTTGAAGTACACCAGGATGAGGATATGGGTGTTGCTGGCGCTGGGGAGGAAATTGACAAGGAGGATTCTGATGGTGAGGTGGTTTGTTTAAGTCAGGCACCCGGGATGACACCTGTTGTCCGTGGGACGAATATGGCCATTGACTTGCCTGGTCAAAATACAAAAAAATCACCTCTTCGGTGTGGAATTATTTCAACACAAATGCGGACAACTGGTGTCTAGCCGTGTGTCGCCTTTGTCAAGCTGTAATAAGTAGGGGTAAGGACGTTAACCACCTAGGAACATCCTCCCTTATACGTCACCTGGACCACATTCACCAGAAGTCAGTGACAAGTTCAAAAACTTTGGATGACAGCGGAAGCAGTCCACTGACCACTAAATCCCTTCCTCTTGTAACCAAGCTCCTGCAAACCACACCACCAACTCCCTCAGTGTCAATTTCCTCCTTACACAGGAAAGCCAATAGTCCTGCAGGCCATGTCACTGTCAAGTCTGACGAGTCCTCTCCTGCCTGGGATTCCTCCGATGCATCCTTGAGTGTAACGCCTACTGCTGCTGGCGCTGCTGTTGTTGCTGCTGTGAGTCGATCGTCATCCCAGATGGGAAGTCGGAAGACCACTTGTACAACTTCCAGTAAGCAATTGACTGTCCAACAGTCCTTTGCGAGGAAGATGAAATATCACAGCAGTCATCCTGCTGCAAAGCAGATAACTCAGGCCTTGGCAGCCTGGGCGGTGAGAAACGTGTGTCCGGTATCCACCGTTAATTCACAGGCAACTAGAGACTTGATTGAGGTACTGTGTCCCCGGTACCAAATACCATCTAGGTTCCATTTCTCTAGGCAGGCGATACCGAAAATGTACACAGACGTCAGAAAAAGAGTCACCAGTGTCCTAAAAAATGCAGTTGTACCCAATGTCCACTTAACCACGGACATGTGGACAAGTGGAGCAGGGCAGACTCAGGACTATATGACTGTGACAGCCCATTGGGTAGATGTATTGCCTCCCGCAGCAAGAACAGCAGCGGCGGCACCAGTAGCAGCATCTCGCAAATGCCAACTCGTTCCTAGACAGGTTACGCTTTGTATCACCGCTTTCCAGAAGAGGCACACAGCTGACAACCTCTTACGGAAACTGAGGAACATCATCGCAGAATGGCTTACCCCAATTGGACTCTCCTGGGGATTTGTGACATCGGACAACGCCACCAATATTGTGTGTGCATTACATCTGGGCAAATTCCAGCACGTCCCATGTTTTGCACATACATTGAATTTGGTGGTGCAGAATTATTTAAAAAACGACAGGGGCGTGCAAGAGATGCTGTCGGTGGCCCGAAAAATTGCGGGCCACTTTCGGCATTCAGCCACCGCGTGCCGAAGACTGGAGCACCAGCAAACAGTCCTGAACCTGCCCTGCCATCATCTGAAGCAAGAGGTGGTAACGAGGTGGAATTCAACCCTCTATATGCTTCGGAGGATGGAGGAGCAGCAAAAGGTCATTCAAGCCTATACATCTGCCTGCGATATAGGCAAAGGAGGGGGAATGCACCTGACTCAAGCGCAGTGGAGAATGATTTCAACATTAACGTTGTGCAAGGTTCTACAACCCTTTGAACTTGCCACACGTGAAGTCAGTTCAGACACTGCCAGCCTGAGTCAGGTCATTCCCCTCATCAGGCTTTTGCAGAAGAAGCTGAAGACATTGAAGGAGGAGCTAAAACAGAGCGATTCCGCTAGGCATGTGGGACTTCTGGATGTAGCCCTTAATTCGCTTAACCAGGATTCACAGGTGGTCAATCTGTTGAAATCAGAGCACTACATTTTGGCCACCGTGCTCGATCCTAGATTTAAAACCTACGTTGTATCTCTCTTTCCGGCAGACACAAGTCAGCAGAGGTTCAAAGACCTGCTGGTGAGAAAATTGTCAAGTCAAGCGGAACGTGACCCATCAACAGCTCCTCCTTCACATTCTCCCGCAACTGGGGGTGCGAGGAAAAGGCTAAGAATTCCGAGCCCACCCGCTGGTGGTGATGCAGACCAGTCTGGAGCGAGTGCTGACATCTGGTCTGGACTGAAGGACCTGCCAACGATTACTGACATGTCATCTACTGTCACTGCATATGATTCTGTCACCATTGAAAGAATGGTGGAGGATTATATGAGTGACCGCATCCAAGTAGGCACGTCAGACAGTCCGTACGTATACTGGCAGGAAAAAGAGGCAATTTGGAGGCCCTTGCAGAAACTGGCTTTATTTTACCTAAGTTGCCCCCCCTCCAGTGTGTACTCCGAAAGAGTGTTTAGTGCAGCCGCTCACCTTGTCAGCAATCGACGTACGAGGTTACTTCCAGAAAATGTGGAGAAGATGATGTTCATCAAACTGAATTATAATCAATTCCTGCGTGGAGACATTCACCAGCAATTGCCTCCAGAAAGTACACAGGGAAATGAGATGGTGGATTCCAGTGGGGACGAATTAATAATCTGTGAGGAGGGGGATGTACACAGTGAAAGGGGTGAGGAATCGGACGATGAGGAGGAGGTGGACATCTTGCGTCTGTAGAGCCAGTTTGTGCAAGGAGAGATTGATTGCTTCTTTTTTGGTGGGGGCCCAAACCAACCAGTCATTTCAGTCACAGTCGTGTGGCAGACCCTGTGGCTGAAATGATGGGTTTGTTAAAGTGTGCATGTCCTGTTTATACAACATAAGGGTGGGTGGGAGGGCCCAAGGACAATTCCATCTTGCACCTCTTTTTTCTTTCATTTTTCTTTGCATCATGTGCTATTTGGGGACTATTTTTTTGAAGTGCCATCCTGCCTGACACTGCAGTGCCACTCCTAGATGGACCAGGTGTTTGTGTCGGCCACTTGTGTCGCTAGCTTAGTCATTCAGCGACCTCGGTGCAAATTTTAGGACTAAAAATAATAATGTGAGGTGTGAGGTGTTCAGAATAGACTGAAAATTAGTGGAAATTATGGTTATTGAGGTTAATAATACTATGGGATTAAAATGACCCCCAAATTCTATGATTTAAGTTGTTTTTGAGGGTTTTTTGTAAAAAAAACCGAATCCAAAACACAACCGAATCCGACAAAAAAATTTCAGGGAGGGTTTGCCAAAACGCGTCCGAATCCAAAACACGGCCGCGGAACCGAATCCAAAACCAAAACACAAAACCCGAAAAATGTCCGGTGCACATCACTACTGTAAATGGTTATGAAGCATTTAATTAATGATCTAAAATTTGAATCAATAAACATATGTTGCTACTAATGAATCCAAAACTGGTATTTGTCAAATTTTTAATTTTATGTCAAATAAAAAACAACATTGGGGGTAATTCCAAGTTGATCGCAGCAGGAATTTACACACACACACACACACACACACACACAGTGACAAGAGACTAAATGAAAAAAACTCACAGAAAATAAGACAAACTACTAAATAACAATACAACAATAAAGTCAAGACCACTTTCAAACACACTACAGCAATCAGAAATCGATAAATAGAAAACCACTAAACTCACCAACTCCTCAGACTACTATCTCTCACCTCTCCACTAACTAAACCCACGAGGTGTGGATGGTTTGGAGTGTATTTATATGGCTGTGCTTTGACACTCCCACGTATTCTACACAACCAATCACGCATCACGTTCAAAGTCGAAAGTAAATGTAAAAACGCGGCCGCACTGTCCAAAAAACACTGCCGCACTTGAAATATATGAATCATGCATCCAAATATACATGTTCGGCCGAACACAGACACATACGGCCAGAAAACACACACCTGAAATATGAATGACATCAACATCAGAAAACACGAATATGACAAACACGGTAGCTTAGTAAATTACCAAATTAAAAATCAGAAAGTTGCAATTTTGCACGGCCGATGTCAGTCAACTTCTATTTCAACTGAAATCGGCAGAAATGTGAATGTTAGTAAATATACCTCATAGGGTCCTACAGGTATCCAGTACACTAGTTCTCTTGTACTCTATGGTAGGGAAGCAATGTCTTATTTTTCCATCTTATTTTTACAATTCAATAGTCTATTCCACTTTATACCACTGGAGTTTGTTTCAATATACATAAAATATAACTCCTGCCTGCAACGCTAGTAAAAGTAGACCAATCTCCTGTATGAACATATATTGTACGGACAGCTTGACAAAGGGTTACTTGTCTGTCCAGGCATATTACTAGCATAGTAGCTGCGGATGTCTGCTGCATTAGTATTGGATTTGATTCTCACCATTAGCTGAGCTACTTCAGCTATATAGGCACTCCGACTCTGCCCCCTAGCTAGTTACCATCCGCTCTAGATGGATCTGAATGGTGCTTTATTTTACTGTCATATCCGCTTTCTAGTCCCCTTCCTCTCTCTGTATATTGATGAAATTGTGCTCCCTTCTATTAGCAGCTGCTGGCCTCTGTCCTGTCAACACTCCCTCATGCCATCACTGTGTTCATGGACACCAGGGATCCCTTATGCTGAGGTAACTCTCCTCCAGCCGCAGCTCCTGTACCTTTAGTTTGCTCACATGCTGACAGGCATCTAGGGATAGTGACAAGGCTCGAGTTGGCCCCTTCAGTGGTGACAGGCAGCTACTCACAAGTCCTCCTCAGGTAACGACACTCTGGGAATGCACTACATCTATTACACTGTCACACTCCCATCTATTGGTGACACTATGGGGAGATGGAGCTGATGGTGTATGCTTTGCTCTTCAAAAACAGGTACCCCCAAACTTCTTTCCCTGACAGGACCAATCACTCACAAGCTATATCACTCCGCCCCTCTCTCCAACTGTCACCAATGTCTGTGAAATGTATATGTGCAGTGTGCAGCACTAAAATCCAATGCCCCCAAAGCAATACAAGTAATACAGACTTTAAATAATACATTTCCATTTTACATGTCACTATAGGGTGTGGTTCATTAGGTCGACATGAGTTAGGTCGACATACATTGGGCCGACCATATTTGGTCAACATTCATTAGGTCGACATGAACACTAGGTCGACATGGTCATTAGGTCGACATAAGTTTTTTACTTTTTTGTGTAGTTTTCTTCAAAAAGTCATGGGGAACCCCAATTAGTGCACCGTAACCCCTCACATAGCTCACTTCGTTCGCCATGCTTCAGGCACGGTGCCTCACTCCACTACTGCTGCACTTGGCACAGGTTACTGTTCTCAATTGTAGTCCACGTGGATCATTAAGTATGAAAAAGGTCGAAAAATGAAAAAAATTGTGAAAAACGCATGTCGACCTTTTTCCCTGTCGACCCAGCACATGTCGACTTAATGACCATGTCGACCTAGTGATCACGTCGACCTAATGCATGTCGACTCAATGTATGTCGACCTAATGACCGCCATCCGTCACTGTGTGTGTGTATATATATGTATATATATATATATATATATATACACACACACTACATAACAAGTGGTTACATGTGTTTAAGTGGTACCACTTGCTGACCTTAGGGGGTCATTCAGACCTGGTTGCATGCAGGCGGATTTTTGCACTGCTGCGACCAGGTAATTGCCGCCTACAGGGGGAGGGGGTAAATGCTGTGCAAGTGTGCGATCGCTTGTGCAGAGAGCTGCACAAACAAAAGTCTCTGCACAGCTCAGGACTTACTCAGTCACTGTGACGATCCGGCCTGGAGGTGATGTCAGGATCCCTCCCTGGAAACAGCCGGGCACGCCTGCATTCGGACATACACTCCCAGGAAACAGTGAGTTGACACCCCCAGCCAGCCTCTTCCTGTCAATCTTCTTGCGTTCGCTGCTGCGAACGCTTTCTTCATTCTTTTTTATGCTGCCTGGCAACGGCCATCGCCGGGCAGCGACACGCCTGTGCATTGCGGCCCGCACGCATACGCTGTTGAGACCCGATCGCACGGCTGCAAAAAAACTGCTGTGTGTGATCGGGTCAGAATGACCCCCTGAGTGAAGTCTTCTCCTAATATAATAGAACTTTTTGAATGGTTTTTGGTTTGAGATCCGGTCATGTGACCAGCACTCAGGATCCTGGCAGTCACCATGCTGATGCCGGGATCCCAAACGATCAAAAGCCCAACAGTCGGCATGCCGACTAACAGGGACTATTCCCTGTTAGTCGGCATGTCCACGACACCCATAGAGTGGGAATAGAACCTGTGTCGAGCGCAGCAAGCCACTGAGCTTGCTACGTGGTGAGCGCAGCAAGCCCACAAGGGGCTTTGTTATGCCCCTCCTGCCGGCATTATAAGGTCAGGATCCCGGGGTTGGTATGCTGACTGACGGGATACCCACCGCCGGTCACCCAGCACCAATGCTTTGGTTTTCTGGTGCACGTGTACTGTCTCTGCAGATTGACAGTTAAGCAATAAAGTTTTTATCTTCTTTGTTGCCAGGGCCGAATACATACGTGTTACCGGTGGCCGGTATCCTGGCTATCATGATCCCGACAGTGGGATCCTGGCCACCAGTATGCTGGCAGCGGGGTGAGCACAAGAAAGCCCCTTGCAGGCTCGCTGCGCTCGCCACAGATTAGATTTTCTCTCTATGGGTGTCGTGGACACCCATAGAGGGAGAAAAGCCTGTGGAACAGCATTTCACCATCTTTCGTAATTCCAGCATAAGCATTGTGACCACTAGGATCCCAACAGGCGGTCTTGTGATTGCTTCCCGTTGGGGCAGTTGTAGGCAAATACTCAGGGGAAAATTTACTAAGATGGGAGTTCTATTTAAGATGGGATATTGCCCATAGCAACCAATCAGATTCCAGGTATTATCTTCTAGAAGGTGCTAGATAAATGAGAAGTAGAATTTGATTGGTTGCTATGGGCAACATCCCATCTTAGTAAATTTTCCCCTCAGAGAGTGGGCTATATCATGTACTGCAATTTGAATACAACTCATCCTACCCCTATTTGCATGCATGCCCGCATTAACACCAATTTGCATGAATATATATACCCGCCGACACATCCCTTCCATAGAGTGCTCCTGACGAAGGATTGACTTCCAAGGTAATGAGCCAGAAGTCCTAATGCGCATGCACAAGCCATTAGGAAGAGAAAGTTAAGTTCCATACTCACGGGTGAGATGTGGGGGAGATGTGCGAACCGCTCAGCACGCATCTCTCCCCCCCCCCCCCCCCCTGCTCAGCACAGCACGATGTGTGCTGAGCGAGGGGGGGGGCGGCCGCTCATTTCACCCAGCGGGTGAAAAGAGTGTTATGCTAGATTGAGCCTGCATGGCCAATCTAGCACCGGCAATAGCCCGCGCATCGCTATCGCTGGGGGGTGCATACACACGAGAGATCCATGCTTAAAATCTAAACAATCTAGTCAGATTGCTTAGATTTTAAGCATGGCTATCTCCGTGAGTACCCCCCTTTACTCTTTGGATTCAGATCTGGTGGCTTTTTGCAAAATGAAACCCATAGGTTTCTATAGGCTATGCCATCTATAGATATTGCTGCCTATCAAGCACAAGCTCCAGAAAGCAATGCTCTCCGCAACTTAAAAAGTACAAAACTGTAACCAGGCACTAGTTAATTTAATAATTGTGAAATCAAGTTAAATAAGATATTGAGAAAAAACTTCTACAGGTGCACAATCCAAATTAGTGTGTTAACTCATTAATGAGGGAAACCTAAGCAAAATTTGCAATTGAACTACAATAATAAAAAATGTATATATTTTTTAAAAAGATACTCGGGGGGTCATTCCGAGTTGATCGCAAGCAGATTTCGGTCGCTGTGCAGCGATCAGGCAAAAAATCAGCACTTCTGCGCATGTGTATGCGGCGCAATGCGCACGCGCGTCGTACTATTACAACAAACTATGTCGTTTCACACAAGGTCTAGCAAAGCTTTTCAGTCGCACTGCTGGCCGCAGAGTGATTGATAGGAAGAGGGCGTTTCTGGGTGTCAACTGACCGTTTTCAGGGAGTGTTCGGAAAAACGCAGGCATGCCAGGAAAAACACAGGCGTGGCTGGGCAAACGCAGGGCGTGTTCGTTAGAGATGAGCGCCTGAAATTTTTCGGGTTTTGTGTTTTGGTTTTGGGTTCGGTTCCGCGGCCGTGTTTTGGGTTCGAACGCGTTTTGGCAAAACCTCACCGAATTTTTTTTGTCGGATTCGGGTGTGTTTTGGATTCGGTTGTTTTTTTCAAAAAACACTAAAAAACAGCTTAAATCATAGAATTTGGGGGTCATTTTGATCCCAAAGTATTATTAACCTCAAAAACCATAATTTACACTCATTTTCAGTCTATTCTGAATACCTCACACCTCACAATATTATTTTTAGTCCTAAAATTTGCACCGAGGTCGCTGTGTGAGTAAGATAAGCGACCCTAGTGGCTGACACAAACACCGGGCCCATCTAGGAGTGGCACTGCAGTGTCACGCAGGATGTCCCTTCCAAAAAACCCTCCCCAAACAGCACATGACGCAAAGAAAAAAAGAGGCGCAATGAGGTAGCTGTGTGAGTAAGATTAGCGACCCTAGTGGCCGACACAAACACCGGGCCCATCTAGGAGTGGCACTGCAGTGTCACGCAGGATGTCCCTTCCAAAAAACCCTCCCCAAACAGCACATGACGCAAAGAAAAAAAGAGGCGCAATGAGGTAGCTGTGTGAGTAAGATTAGCGACCCTAGTGGCCGACACAAACACCGGGCCCATCTAGGAGTGGCACTGCAGTGTCACGCAGGATGTCCCTTCCAAAAAACCCTCCCCAAACAGCACATGACGCAAAGAAAAAAAGAGGCGCAATGAGGTAGCTGTGTGAGTAAGATTAGCGACCCTAGTGGCCGACACAAACACCGGGCCCATCTAGGAGTGGCACTGCAGTGTCACGCAGGATGTCCCTTCCAAAAAACCCTCCCCAAACAGCACATGATGCAAAGAAAAAAAGAGGCGCAATGAGGTAGCTGACTGTGTGAGTAAGATTAGCGACCCTAGTGGCCGACACAAACACCGGGCCCATCTAGGAGTGGCACTGCAGTGTCACGCAGGATGTCCCTTCCAAAAAAACCCTCCCCAATCAGCACATGATGCAAAGAAAAAGAAAAGAAAAAAGAGGTGCAAGATGGAATTGTCCTTGGGCCCTCCCACCCACCCTTATGTTGTATAAACAAAACAGGACATGCACACTTTAACCAACCCATCATTTCAGTGACAGGGTCTGCCACACGACTGTGACTGATATGACGGGTTGGTTTGGACCCCCCCCAAAAAAGAAGCAATTAATCTCTCCTTGCACAAACTGGCTCTACAGAGGCAAGATGTCCACCTCATCTTCACCCTCCGATATATCACCGTGTACATCCCCCTCCTCACAGATTATCAATTCGTCCCCACTGGAATCCACCATCTCAGCTCCCTGTGTACTTTGTGGAGGCAATTGCTGCTGGTCAATGTCTCCGCGGAGGAATTGATTATAATTCATTTTAATGAACATCATCTTCTCCACATTTTCTGGATGTAACCTCGTACGCCGATTGCTGACAAGGTGAGCGGCGGCACTAAACACTCTTTCGGAGTACACACTTGTGGGAGGGCAACTTAGGTAGAATAAAGCCAGTTTGTGCAAGGGCCTCCAAATTGCCTCTTTTTCCTGCCAGTATAAGTACGGACTGTGTGACGTGCCTACTTGGATGCGGTCACTCATATAATCCTCCACCATTCTATCAATGTTGAGAGAATCATATGCAGTGACAGTAGACGACATGTCCGTAATCGTTGTCAGGTCCTTCAGTCCGGACCAGATGTCAGCATCAGCAGTCGCTCCAGACTGCCCTGCATCACCGCCAGCGGGTGGGCTCGGAATTCTGAGCCTTTTCCTCGCACCCCCAGTTGCGGGAGAATGTGAAGGAGGAGATGTTGACAGGTCGCGTTCCGCTTGACTTGACAATTTTGTCACCAGCAGGTCTTTCAACCCCAGCAGACCTGTGTCTGCCGGAAAGAGAGATCCAAGGTAGGCTTTAAATCTAGGATCGAGCACGGTGGCCAAAATGTAGTGCTCTGATTTCAACAGATTGACCACCCGTGAATCCTTGTTAAGCGAATTAAGGGCTGCATCCACAAGTCCCACATGCCTAGCGGAATCGCTCCCTTTTAGCTCCTTCTTCAATGCCTCCAGCTTCTTCTGCAAAAGCCTGATGAGGGGAATGACCTGACTCAGGCTGGCAGTGTCTGAACTGACTTCACGTGTGGCAAGTTCAAAGGGCATCAGAACCTTGCACAACGTTGAAATCATTCTCCACTGCACTTGAGACAGGTGCATTCCACCTACTATATCGTGCTCAATTGTATAGGCTTGAATGGCCTTTTGCTGCTCCTCCAACCTCTGAAGCATATAGAGGGTTGAATTCCACCTCGTTACCACTTCTTGCTTCAGATGATGGCAGGGCAGGTTCAGTAGTTTTTGGTGGTGCTCCAGTCTTCTGTACGTGGTGCCTGTACGCCGAAAGTGTCCCGCAATTTTTCTGGCCACCGACAGCATCTCTTGCACGCCCCTGTCGTTTTTTAAAAAATTCTGCACCACCAAATTCAAGGTATGTGCAAAACATGGGACGTGCTGGAATTTGCCCATATTTAATGCACACACAATATTGCTGGCGTTGTCCGATGCCACAAATCCACAGGAGAGTCCAATTGGGGTAAGCCATTCCGCGATGATCTTCCTCAGTTGCCGTAAGAGGTTTTCAGCTGTGTGCGTATTCTGGAAAGCGGTGATACAAAGCGTAGCCTGCCTAGGAAAGAGTTGGCGTTTGCGAGATGCTGCTACTGGTGCCGCCGCTGCTGTTCTTGCGGCGGGAGTCCATACATCTACCGAGTGGGCTGTCACAGTCATATAGTCCTGACCCTGCCCTGCTCCACTTGTCCACATGTCCGTGGTTAAGTGGACATTGGGTACAACTGCATTTTTTAGGAGACTGGTGAGTCTTTTTCTGACGTCCGTGTACATTCTCGGTATCGCCTGCCTAGAGAAGTGGAACCTAGATGGTATTTGGTAACGGGGGCACACTGCCTCAATAAATTGTCTAGTTCCCTGTGAACTAACGGCGGATACCGGACGCACGTCTAACACCAACATAGTTGTCAAGGACTCAGTTATCCGCTTTGCAGTAGGATGACTGCTGTGATATTTCATCTTCCTCGCAAAGGACTGTTGAACAGTCAATTGCTTACTGGAAGTAGTACAAGTGGGCTTACGACTTCCCCTCTGGGATGACCATCGACTCCCAGCGGCAACAACAGCAGCGCCAGCAGCAGTAGGCGTTACACGCAAGGATGCATCGGAGGAATCCCAGGCAGGAGAGGACTCGTCAGACTTGCCAGTGACATGGCCTGCAGGACTATTGGCATTCCTGGGGAAGGAGGAAATTGACACTGAGGGAGTTGGTGGGGTGGTTTGCGTGAGCTTGGTTACAAGAGGAAGGGATTTACTGGTCAGTGGACTGTTTCCGCTGTCACCCAAAGTTTTTGAACTTGTCACTGACTTATTATGAATGCGCTGCAGGTGACGTATAAGGGAGGATGTTCCGAGGTGGTTAACGTCCTTACCCCTACTTATTACAGCTTGACAAAGGGAACACACGGCTTGACACCTGTTGTCCGCATTTCTGGTGAAATACCTCCACACCGAAGAGCTGATTTTTTTGGTATTTTCACCTGGCATGTCAACGGCCATATTCCTCCCACGGACAACAGGTGTCTCCCCGGGTGCCTGACTTAAACAAACCACCTCACCATCAGAATCCTCCTGGTCAATTTCCTCCCCAGCGCCAGCAACACCCATATCCTCCTCATCCTGGTGTACTTCAACACTGACATCTTCAATCTGACTATCAGGAACTGGACTGCGGGTGCTCCTTCCAGCACTTGCAGGGGGCGTGCAAATGGTGGAAGGCGCATGCTCTTCACGTCCAGTGTTGGGAAGGTCAGGCATCGCAACCGACACAATTGGACTCTCCTTGTGGATTTGGGATTTCAAAGAACGCACAGTTCTTTGCGGTGCTTTTGCCAGCTTGAGTCTTTTCAGTTTTCTAGCGAGAGGCTGAGTGCTTCCATCCTCATGTGAAGCTGAACCACTAGCCATGAACATAGGCAAGGGCCTCAGCCGTTCCTTGCAACTCCGTGTGGTAAATGGCATATTGGCAAGTTTACGCTTCTCCTCCGACAATTTTATTTTAGGTTTTGGAGTCCTTTTTTTACTGATATTTGGTGTTTTGGTTTTGACATGCTCTGTACTATGCCATTGGGCATCGGCCTTGGCAGACGACGTTGCTGGCATTTCATCGTCTCGGCCATGACTAGTGGCAGCAGCTTCAGCACGAGGTGGAAGTGGATCTTGGTCTTTCCCTAATTTTGGAACCTCAACATTTTTGTTCTCCATATTTTAATAGGCACAACTAAAAGGCACCTCAGGTAAACAATGGAGATGGATGGATTGGATACTAGTATACAATTATGGACGGGCTGCCGAGTGCCGACACAGAGGTAGCCACAGCCGTGAACTACCGCACTGTACTGTGTCTGCTGCTAATATATAGACTGGTTGATAAAGAGATAGTATACTCGTAACTAGTATGTATGTATAAAGAAAGAAAAAAAAACCACGGTTAGGTGGTATATACAATTATGGACGGGCTGCCGAGTGCCGACACAGAGGTAGCCACAGCCGTGAACTACCGCACTGTACTGTGTCTGCTGCTAATATATAGACTGGTTGATAAAGAGATAGTATACTCGTAACTAGTATGTATGTATAAAGAAAGAAAAAAAAACCACGGTTAGGTGGTATATACAATTATGGACGGGCTGCCGAGTGCCGACACAGAGGTAGCCACAGCCGTGAACTACCGCACTGTACTGTGTCTGCTGCTAATATATAGACTGGTTGATAAAGAGATAGTATACTCGTAACTAGTATGTATGTATAAAGAAAGAAAAAAAAACCACGGTTAGGTGGTATATACAATTATGGACGGGCTGCCGAGTGCCGACACAGAGGTAGCCACAGCCGTGAACTACCGCACTGTACTGTGTCTGCTGCTAATATATAGACTGGTTGATAAAGAGATAGTATACTCGTAACTAGTATGTATGTATAAAGAAAGAAAAAAAAACCACGGTTAGGTGGTATATACAATTATGGACGGGCTGCCGAGTGCCGACACAGAGGTAGCCACAGCCGTGAACTACCGCACTGTACTGTGTCTGCTGCTAATATATAGACTGGTTGATAAAGAGATAGTATACTCGTAACTAGTATGTATGTATAAAGAAAAAAAAAAAAACCACGGTTAGGTGGTATATACAATTATGGACGGGCTGCCGAGTGCCGACACAGAGGTAGCCACAGCCGGGAACTACCGCACTGTACTGTGTCTGCTGCTAATATATAGACTGGTTGATAAAGAGATAGTATACTCGTAACTAGTATGTATGTATAAAGAAAGGAAAAAAAACCACGGTTAGGTGGTATATACAATTATGGACGGGCTGCCGAGTGCCGACACAGAGGTAGCCACAGCCGTGAACTACCGCACTGTACTGTGTCTGCTGCTAATATATAGACTGGTTGATAAAGAGATAGTATACTCGTAACTAGTATGTATGTATAAAGAAAGAAAAAAAAACCACGGTTAGGTGGTATATACAATTATGGACGGGCTGCCGAGTGCCGACACAGAGGTAGCCACAGCCGTGAACTACCGCACTGTACTGTGTCTGCTGCTAATATATAGACTGGTTGATAAAGAGATAGTATACTCGTAACTAGTATGTATGTATAAAGAAAGAAAAAAAAACCACGGTTAGGTGGTATATACAATTATGGACGGGCTGCCGAGTGCCGACACAGAGGTAGCCACAGCCGTGAACTACCGCACTGTACTGTGTCTGCTGCTAATATATAGACTGGTTGATAAAGAGATAGTATACTCGTAACTAGTATGTATGTATAAAGAAAGAAAAAAAAACCACGGTTAGGTGGTATATACAATTATGGACGGGCTGCCGAGTGCCGACACAGAGGTAGCCACAGCCGTGAACTACCGCACTGTACTGTGTCTGCTGCTAATATATAGACTGGTTGATAAAGAGATAGTATACTCGTAACTAGTATGTATGTATAAAGAAAGAAAAAAAAACCACGGTTAGGTGGTATATACAATTATGGACGGGCTGCCGAGTGCCGACACAGAGGTAGCCACAGCCGTGAACTACCGCACTGTACTGTGTCTGCTGCTAATATATAGACTGGTTGATAAAGAGATAGTATACTCGTAACTAGTATGTATGTATAAAGAAAGAAAAAAAAAACACGGTTAGGTGGTATATACAATTATGGACGGGCTGCCGAGTGCCGACACAGAGGTAGCCACAGCCGTGAACTACCGCACTGTACTGTGTCTGCTGCTAATATATAGACTGGTTGATAAAGAGATAGTATACTCGTAACTAGTATGTATGTATAAAGAAAGAAAAAAAAACCACGGTTAGGTGGTATATACAATTATGGACGGGCTGCCGAGTGCCGACACAGAGGTAGCCACAGCCGTGAACTACCGCACTGTACTGTGTCTGCTGCTAATATATAGACTGGTTGATAAAGAGATAGTATACTCGTAACTAGTATGTATGTATAAAGAAAGAAAAAAAAACCACGGTTAGGTGGTATATACAATTATGGACGGGCTGCCGAGTGCCGACACAGAGGTAGCCACAGCCGTGAACTACCGCACTGTACTGTGTCTGCTGCTAATATATAGACTGGTTGATAAAGAGATAGTATAATCGTAACTAGTATGTATGTATAAAGAAAGAAAAAAAAACCACGGTTAGGTGGTATATACAATTATGGACGGGCTGCCGAGTGCCGACACAGAGGTAGCCACAGCCGTGAACTACCGCACTGTACTGTGTCTGCTGCTAATATATAGACTGGTTGATAAAGAGATAGTATACTCGTAACTAGTATGTATGTATAAAGAAAGAAAAAAAAACCACGGTTAGGTGGTATATACAATTATGGACGGGCTGCCGAGTGCCGACACAGAGGTAGCCACAGCCGTGAACTACCGCACTGTACTGTGTCTGCTGCTAATATAGACTGGTTGATAAAGAGATAGTATACTCGTAACTAGTATGTATGTATAAAGAAAGAAAAAAAAACCACGGTTAGGTGGTATATACAATTATGGACGGGCTGCCGAGTGCCGACACAGAGGTAGCCACAGCCGTGAACTACCGCACTGTACTGTGTCTGCTGCTAATATATAGACTGGTTGATAAAGAGATAGTATACTCGTAACTAGTATGTATGTATAAAGAAAGAAAAAAAAACCACGGTTAGGTGGTATATACAATTATGGACGGGCTGCCGAGTGCCGACACAGAGGTAGCCACAGCCGTGAACTACCGCACTGTACTGTGTCTGCTGCTAATATATAGACTGGTTGATAAAGAGATAGTATACTCGTAACTAGTATGTATGTATAAAGAAAGAAAAAAAAACCACGGTTAGGTGGTATATACAATTATGGACGGGCTGCCGAGTGCCGACACAGAGGTAGCCACAGCCGTGAACTACCGCACTGTACTGTGTCTGCTGCTAATATATAGACTGGTTGATAAAGAGATAGTATACTCGTAACTAGTATGTATGTATAAAGAAAGAAAAAAAAACCACGGTTAGGTGGTATATACAATTATGGACGGGCTGCCGAGTGCCGACACAGAGGTAGCCACAGCCGTGAACTACCGCACTGTACTGTGTCTGCTGCTAATATATAGACTGGTTGATAAAGAGATAGTATACTCGTAACTAGTATGTATGTATAAAGAAAGAAAAAAAAACCACGGTTAGGTGGTATATACAATTATGGACGGGCTGCCGAGTGCCGACACAGAGGTAGCCACAGCCGTGAACTACCGCACTGTACTGTGTCTGCTGCTAATATATAGACTGGTTGATAAAGAGATAGTATACTCGTAACTAGTATGTATGTATAAAGAAAGAAAAAAAAACCACGGTTAGGTGGTATATACAATTATGGACGGGCTGCCGAGTGCCGACACAGAGGTAGCCACAGCCGTGAACTACCGCACTGTACTGTGTCTGCTGCTAATATATAGACTGGTTGATAAAGAGATAGTATACTCGTAACTAGTATGTATGTATAAAGAAAGAAAAAAAAACCACGGTTAGGTGGTATATACAATTATGGACGGGCTGCCGAGTGCCGACACAGAGGTAGCCACAGCCGTGAACTACCGCACTGTACTGTGTCTGCTGCTAATATATAGACTGGTTGATAAAGAGATAGTATACTCGTAACTAGTATGTATGTATAAAGAAAGAAAAAAAAACCACGGTTAGGTGGTATATACAATTATGGACGGGCTGCCGAGTGCCGACACAGAGGTAGCCACAGCCGTGAACTACCGCACTGTACTGTGTCTGCTGCTAATATATAGACTGGTTGATAAAGAGATAGTATACTCGTAACTAGTATGTATGTATAAAGAAAGAAAAAAAAACCACGGTTAGGTGGTATATACAATTATGGACGGGCTGCCGAGTGCCGACACAGAGGTAGCCACAGCCGTGAACTACCGCACTGTACTGTGTCTGCTGCTAATATATAGACTGGTTGATAAAGAGATAGTATACTCGTAACTAGTATGTATGTATAAAGAAAGAAAAAAAAACCACGGTTAGGTGGTATATACAATTATGGACGGGCTGCCGAGTGCCGACACAGAGGTAGCCACAGCCGTGAACTACCGCACTGTACTGTGTCTGCTGCTAATATATAGACTGGTTGATAAAGAGATAGTATACTCGTAACTAGTATGTATGTATAAAGAAAAAAAAAAAAACCACGGTTAGGTGGTATATACAATTATGGACGGGCTGCCGAGTGCCGACACAGAGGTAGCCACAGCCGGGAACTACCGCACTGTACTGTGTCTGCTGCTAATATATAGACTGGTTGATAAAGAGATAGTATACTCGTAACTAGTATGTATGTATAAAGAAAGGAAAAAAAACCACGGTTAGGTGGTATATACAATTATGGACGGGCTGCCGAGTGCCGACACAGAGGTAGCCACAGCCGTGAACTACCGCACTGTACTGTGTCTGCTGCTAATATATAGACTGGTTGATAAAGAGATAGTATACTCGTAACTAGTATGTATGTATAAAGAAAGAAAAAAAAACCACGGTTAGGTGGTATATACAATTATGGACGGGCTGCCGAGTGCCGACACAGAGGTAGCCACAGCCGTGAACTACCGCACTGTACTGTGTCTGCTGCTAATATATAGACTGGTTGATAAAGAGATAGTATACTCGTAACTAGTATGTATGTATAAAGAAAGAAAAAAAAACCACGGTTAGGTGGTATATACAATTATGGACGGGCTGCCGAGTGCCGACACAGAGGTAGCCACAGCCGTGAACTACCGCACTGTACTGTGTCTGCTGCTAATATATAGACTGGTTGATAAAGAGATAGTATACTCGTAACTAGTATGTATGTATAAAGAAAGAAAAAAAAACCACGGTTAGGTGGTATATACAATTATGGACGGGCTGCCGAGTGCCGACACAGAGGTAGCCACAGCCGTGAACTACCGCACTGTACTGTGTCTGCTGCTAATATATAGACTGGTTGATAAAGAGATAGTATACTCGTAACTAGTATGTATGTATAAAGAAAGAAAAAAAAACCACGGTTAGGTGGTATATACAATTATGGACGGGCTGCCGAGTGCCGACACAGAGGTAGCCACAGCCGTGAACTACCGCACTGTACTGTGTCTGCTGCTAATATATAGACTGGTTGATAAAGAGATAGTATACTCGTAACTAGTATGTATGTATAAAGAAAGAAAAAAAAACCACGGTTAGGTGGTATATACAATTATGGACGGGCTGCCGAGTGCCGACACAGAGGTAGCCACAGCCGTGAACTACCGCACTGTACTGTGTCTGCTGCTAATATATAGACTGGTTGATAAAGAGATAGTATACTCGTAACTAGTATGTATGTATAAAGAAAGAAAAAAAAACCACGGTTAGGTGGTATATACAATTATGGACGGGCTGCCGAGTGCCGACACAGAGGTAGCCACAGCCGTGAACTACCGCACTGTACTGTGTCTGCTGCTAATATATAGACTGGTTGATAAAGAGATAGTATACTCGTAACTAGTATGTATGTATAAAGAAAGAAAAAAAAAACACGGTTAGGTGGTATATACAATTATGGACGGGCTGCCGAGTGCCGACACAGAGGTAGCCACAGCCGTGAACTACCGCACTGTACTGTGTCTGCTGCTAATATATAGACTGGTTGATAAAGAGATAGTATACTCGTAACTAGTATGTATGTATAAAGAAAGAAAAAAAAACCACGGTTAGGTGGTATATACAATTATGGACGGGCTGCCGAGTGCCGACACAGAGGTAGCCACAGCCGTGAACTACCGCACTGTACTGTGTCTGCTGCTAATATATAGACTGGTTGATAAAGAGATAGTATACTCGTAACTAGTATGTATGTATAAAGAAAGAAAAAAAAACCACGGTTAGGTGGTATATACAATTATGGACGGGCTGCCGAGTGCCGACACAGAGGTAGCCACAGCCGTGAACTACCGCACTGTACTGTGTCTGCTGCTAATATATAGACTGGTTGATAAAGAGATAGTATACTCGTAACTAGTATGTATGTATAAAGAAAGAAAAAAAAACCACGGTTAGGTGGTATATACAATTATGGACGGGCTGCCGAGTGCCGACACAGAGGTAGCCACAGCCGTGAACTACCGCACTGTACTGTGTCTGCTGCTAATATATAGACTGGTTGATAAAGAGATAGTATACTCGTAACTAGTATGTATGTATAAAGAAAGAAAAAAAAACCACGGTTAGGTGGTATATACAATTATGGACGGGCTGCCGAGTGCCGACACAGAGGTAGCCACAGCCGTGAACTACCGCACTGTACTGTGTCTGCTGCTAATATAGACTGGTTGATAAAGAGATAGTATACTCGTAACTAGTATGTATGTATAAAGAAAGAAAAAAAAACCACGGTTAGGTGGTATATACAATTATGGACGGGCTGCCGAGTGCCGACACAGAGGTAGCCACAGCCGTGAACTACCGCACTGTACTGTGTCTGCTGCTAATATATAGACTGGTTGATAAAGAGATAGTATACTCGTAACTAGTATGTATGTATAAAGAAAGAAAAAAAAACCACGGTTAGGTGGTATATACAATTATGGACGGGCTGCCGAGTGCCGACACAGAGGTAGCCACAGCCGTGAACTACCGCACTGTACTGTGTCTGCTGCTAATATATAGACTGGTTGATAAAGAGATAGTATACTCGTAACTAGTATGTATGTATAAAGAAAGAAAAAAAAACCACGGTTAGGTGGTATATACAATTATGGACGGGCTGCCGAGTGCCGACACAGAGGTAGCCACAGCCGTGAACTACCGCACTGTACTGTGTCTGCTGCTAATATATAGACTGGTTGATAAAGAGATAGTATACTCGTAACTAGTATGTATGTATAAAGAAAGAAAAAAAAACCACGGTTAGGTGGTATATACAATTATGGACGGGCTGCCGAGTGCCGACACAGAGGTAGCCACAGCCGTGAACTACCGCACTGTACTGTGTCTGCTGCTAATATATAGACTGGTTGATAAAGAGATAGTATACTCGTAACTAGTATGTATGTATAAAGAAAGAAAAAAAAACCACGGTTAGGTGGTATATACAATTATGGACGGGCTGCCGAGTGCCGACACAGAGGTAGCCACAGCCGTGAACTACCGCACTGTACTGTGTCTGCTGCTAATATATAGACTGGTTGATAAAGAGATAGTATACTCGTAACTAGTATGTATGTATAAAGAAAGAAAAAAAAACCACGGTTAGGTGGTATATACAATTATGGACGGGCTGCCGAGTGCCGACACAGAGGTAGCCACAGCCGTGAACTACCGCACTGTACTGTGTCTGCTGCTAATATATAGACTGGTTGATAAAGAGATAGTATACTCGTAACTAGTATGTATGTATAAAGAAAGAAAAAAAAACCACGGTTAGGTGGTATATACAATTATGGACGGGCTGCCGAGTGCCGACACAGAGGTAGCCACAGCCGTGAACTACCGCACTGTACTGTGTCTGCTGCTAATATAGACTGGTTGATAAAGAGATAGTATACTACTAATATTATATACTGGTGGTCAGGTCACTGGTCACTAGTCACACTGGCAGTGGCACTCCTGCAGCAAAAGTGTGCACTGTTTAATTTTAATATAATATTATGTACTCCTGGCTCCTGCTATAACCTATAACTGGCACTGCAGTAGTGCTCCCCAGTCTCCCCCACAATTATAAGCTGTGTGAGCTGAGCAGTCAGACAGATATATAATATATATAGATGATGCAGCACACTGGCCTGAGCCTGAGCAGTGCACACAGATATGGTATGTGACTGACTGAGTCACTGTGTGTATCGCTTTTTTCAGGCAGAGAACGGATATAATAAATAAACTGCACTGTGTGTCTGGTGGTCACTCACTATATAATATATTATGTACTCCTGGCTCCTGCTATAACCTATAACTGGCACTGCAGTAGTGCTCCCCAGTCTCCCCCACAATTATAAGCTGTGTGAGCTGAGCAGTCAGACAGATATATATAATATTATATATAGATAGATAATAGATGATGCAGCACACTGGCCTGAGCCTGAGCAGTGCACACAGATATGGTATGTGACTGAGTCACTGTGTGCTGTGTATCGCTTTTTTCAGGCAGAGAACGGATTATAAATAAAAGTGGTGGTCACTGGTCACTATCAGCAAAACTCTGCACTGTACACTACTGAGTACTCCTAATGCTCCCCAAAATTAGTAAATCAAGTGTCTCTCTAATCTATTCTAATTCTAAACGGAGAGGACGCCAGCCACGTCCTCTCCCTATCAATCTCAATGCACGTGTGAAAATGGCGGCGACGCGCGGCTCCTTATATAGAATCCGAGTCTCGCGATAGAATCCGAGCCTCGCGAGAATCCGACAGCGTCATGATGACGTTCGGGCGCGCTCGGGTTAACCGAGCAAGGCGGGAAGATCCGAGTCGCTCGGACCCGTGAAAAAAAACATGAAGTTCTGGCGGGTTCGGATTCAGAGAAACCGAACCCGCTCATCTCTAGTGTTCGTGACATCAAAACAGGAACTGAACAGTCTGAAGTGACCGCAAGCGCTGAGTAGGTCTGAAGCTACTCAGAAACTGCACAAATTTTTTTTGTAGCCGCTCTGCGATCCTTTCGTTCGCACTTCTGCTAAGCTAAAATACACTCCCAGTGGGGGGTGGCATAGCGTTTGCACGGCTGCTAAAAACTGCTAGCGAGCGAACAACTCGGAATGACCCCCTCAGTCCCTGAATCTGAATCTGTGGGCCTAATTCAGACCTGATAGTAGCAGCAAATTTGTTAGCAGATGTGCACTGCAGATATAACATGTGCAGAAAGAGTTAGATTTGGGCGGGTTATATTGTTACTGTGCAGGGTAAATATTTGGCTGCTTTATTTTTACACTGCAATTTAGGTTTCAGTTTTATCACGCCACACCCAAATCAAACTCTCTCTGCACATGTTATATCTGCCCCCACCCTGCAGTGCACATGGGTGGTCATTCCGAGTTGTTGCTCGTTGCCGATTTTCACTTTATTGCGATTAGTCGCTTAATGCGCATGCGCAAGGTTCGCAGAGCGCATGCGCTTAGTTATTTTACACAAAAGTTAGGTATTTTACTCACGGCATAAGGAGGAATTTTCATTGTTCTGGTGATCGTACTGTGATTGACAGGAAGTGTGTGTTTCTGGGCGGAAACTGCCCGTTTTCTGGGAGTGTGCGAAAAAACACTGGCGTTTCTGGCAAAAACGCGGGAGTGTCTGAAGAAACGGGGGAGTGTCTGGGCGAACGCTGGGTGTGTTTGTGACGTTAAACCAGGAACGAAACTGACTGAACTGATCGCAATGGCTGAGTAAGTCTGGAGCTACTCAGAAACTGCAAAGAAATTTTTATTCGCAATTGTGCTAATCTTTCGTTCGCAATTCTGCTAAGCTAAGATACACTCCCAGAGGGTGGCGGCTTAGCGTGTGCAATGCTGCTAAAAGCAGCTAGCGAGCGAACAACTCGGAATGAGGGCCATGGTTTTGCCCATCTGCTAACAAATTTGCTGCTACGATCAGGTCTGAATTAGGGGGGTCATTCCGAGTTGATCGTAGCTGTGCTAAATCTAGCACAGCTACGATCATCTTCCCAGACATGCGAGGGGGGCGCCCAGCACAGGGCTATTCCGCCTCGCATGTCCTTCTGAAACCCCACCCCCACCCTACACACACACATACACACACACACACACACAAGTACAAAAGCATCGCACACACTGGCCGGGAGTTACTCGTCGCTGCCCCAGGTCGCAGCGGCTGCGTGTGACATCACACAGCTGCTGCGGTCCGCCCCTCGCACGGTCCGGCCATGCCTGCGTTGGCCGGACCACACCCCAAAAATGCCTGCCAAATGCTGCCGTACCACCCCCTCGCGCCCAGCGACCGCCTCTGCCTGATTGCTAGGTAACTACGGCCTTAGGCCTTCTGGCATGCACGGTGCACTGTGGTGCCAGCGCATGTGCAAATCCGACCCAATCGCTGCGCTGCGAACAACTGCGCGTGTGATCGGGTCGGAATGACCCCCTAGGCCAGGCATTCCCAACCGCGGTCCTCAAGGCACACCAACAGTGCAGATTTTAGTGATATCCAGGCTGCAGCACAGATGGTTAAATCAAAATTACTGAGGTACTAATTAAGTCACCTGTGTTCAAGCCTGGATATCACTAAAACCAGGACTGTTAGTGTGCCTTGAGGACCGAGGTTGGGAAACACTGCCCTAGGCCCTGTGTACGATAATGTACTACAATGAGTACTACAATGTAACAGCTGCAGCTTTTTTCCAATACTGTTCTGTTCTACTCCGTATAAAGACTCAGACATAGGTATACAAGTGTCATATATTAAATTAATCAGCACAGTCTCCTCGTGCATGATAATCACATTGTGTTGCAACTAAAGCTGGCGATACACTAGGTCGATATCGTGTACAAATACACGATTTTGACGCCTCATACGATGCAACGTGTGTACATCATGCATGTCTTGTGTACAATTATGATGCGATGCGTGGCCCCGTGGGTCGAATGTTGCATCCTCTGATCATACATGCAGCCCACATTATCCGTCATAATTGGATGCACATCATACCATGTTTTATGCACCTATGATGTGATGCGTACAATTTTGAGTGTCATTTCCCTGGACGTTTTTTTTTTTTGTGAGGCACACAATCGATCGTTAGTGCCACTCGTGTGTCCAAGACTGCAAGGGAGCTGTCGGGGAGTTCAAGGGAAATCATTATATAACTCACATCGGATGCGGGTCATCCTGATGTATGTCCAGCATACTGTAAGATGCATTTTCTGCAAAATAAAAAAGATGCCCAATGTTTGCAAAGTTTCCCAGCTCACTCGCGTCAGGCATTTGGCACTGCATGGTGTATTGAGGCTAGATGTATGAAGATGCATAAATATAGATATATATATAAATATAGGTAAACATAGAATTTGTTCTCAGATAAAAACCAAATGGCCCATCCAGTCTATGGGGTATATTTACTAAGCTTCCGATTTTGTATTTTTTCTTTAAAGTGTCATCTCTGGAATTTACTAAACTCAAATCTCTGCAGTGATGAGGGCAGTCGTATGTTTTTTGAAAGCAAAGAAAAAAAATACAAATGAATACACCATCGGTCAAACACTCCTGTTA
The DNA here is from genome assembly GCF_028390025.1 of Pseudophryne corroboree. Classification (NCBI taxonomy): domain Eukaryota; kingdom Metazoa; phylum Chordata; class Amphibia; order Anura; family Myobatrachidae; genus Pseudophryne; species Pseudophryne corroboree. The sequence continues at coordinate 378,969,057 of NC_086444.1, read as the reverse complement.
TTTTATACAACTCAGTAATTTACTAAAGATTCTTATTCACAATCACTGCCAGCAATAGCCAAACACTACCGTGAAAAAGTACAAATCGTAACAAAAAGCAGTTTTCAAATAGACCTGCTTTTTTTTTACAGTATTCTGATAGGCATGCACGGATCAGTGAGATCCGTGCATGTTTATCAGTGGGAAGGGGTGTGAAAGAGTTAAAAATCCCCCCAAAAAAATTGCGTGGGGTCCCCCCTCCTAAGCATAACTAGCCTCGGGCTCTTTGAGCCGGTCCTGGTTGTAAAAATATGGGGGGGAAATGACTGGGGTTCCCCTATGTTTAAACAACCAGCTCTGCGCCTGGTCCTGGTGCAAAAAATACGGGGGACAAAAAACGTAGGGGTCCCCTGTATTTTTAACACTGGCATCGGGCTCCACTAGTCAGAGAGATAATGCGACATCCGGGGGACACTTTTATATTGGTCCCTGCGGCCCTGGCATTAAATCCCCAACTAGTCACCCCTGGCCGGGGTATCCTGGAGGAGTGGGGACCCCTTAAATCAAGGGGTTCCCCCCTCCAGCCACCCAAGGACCAGGGGTGAAGCGTTGAGGTACCATGAGCAGGGGCATAACTAGAACTGTGTGGGCCCAATAGCAAAATCTTGAAAGCCCCCTTTCCACTCTTGTCACTACAATGCCGCTTAGGGGAGGAAGAGAAAGTGCGAGGGGAGTGAGAGTGAAATAAAGAGTTTGGCAGGGGGAGAAAAAGAGAGAATGAGAGAAAGGTAGAGGAGCAAGAGAGAGAGAGGTCTTCAGAAAGAAAGGGCATCAGGGAGAGAGGGTGTGTGTGAGAGAGGTGGAAGGAGTAAGAGAGAGAGGGAGGTGAGTGAGCGGAAGTGAGAGAGAGTGTGTCAGAGAGGGAGGGAAAGAGAAAGAGGGGAATGAGAAAGTGAGAGCATCATTGACAGAGGGAAAGATCAAGGGTGTCACGGAGATAGATAGAGAGAAAGAGGAGGGGGGGGTCAGACAGGGAGTGTTTAAGTGTCAGGGAGACAGAAACATTGTCAGGGAGAGTTAGATATAGTGTCAAAGAGGGAGAGAAATGAAATTACAGTGTCAGGGAGAGAGAGAGACAGTGTCAGAAAAAGAGAGAGAGAGAAATAGTGTGCATAAGAGAGAAATACAGTGTCAGGAGACGAGAGAGAGAGACAGTGTCAGATAGAGAGAGACAGAGAGACAGTGTCAGGGGTAGAGAGAGAGAGAAAGGGGAGCAAAATAGACAGAGGGAGTGGGAGTGAGTGGGAAAGAGAGATACAGAGTGTTAGAGAGTGAGTAAAAGAGAGGGGAACAAGGGAGAAAGAGAGTGTCAGGGAGGGAGAAAAAGGGGGGCATCAGGCAGAGAGAGAAAGAGTGTGTGTTAGGGAGAGAGAGAGAGAGAGAGAGAGAGAGAGAGAGAGAGAGAGAGAGAGAGAAAGTGTCATAGAGGGAGCGGCAGCACCAGGGAGAGACAGAGAGATATAGGGAGAGATAGTGTCAGAGAGAGAGTGAGACAGAGTGTCAGAGAGAGGGAGGGGGAGTGAGCAAGAAAGAGGGGGGACAGAGGGAGAAAGTTAGCAGGAGAGAGAGGGAGGGGGAGCGGGTAGGAGAGATAGGGGGGTAGAGAGAGGGAGTAAACTAAAGTGAGAGAGGGGGAGAGAGGGAGGGGGAGTGAGCAGAAGAGAGAGGGGGAGAGAGGAGAGAGGGAGTGAACAGGAGAGAGAGAGAGAGAGAAAGAGAGAGGGAGAGAGTGGAAGTGAGTAGGAGAGGGAGGGGGGAGAGGTAGGGGGATTGAGCAGGAGAGAGAGGGGGAGAGAGAGGATAGGGAGTGAGCAGGAGAGAGAGGGGGAGAGAGGGAGTGGGAATAAGCAGGAGAGACATTACCTGATTACCGCACACTGCACATGCCTCTGATGGGGGCGGGCACTTTACAGTATTAGGCCCTGCCCCCTAAATACCTGTGAATCGCGGCACTGCACTCCCTGCAGACGGCCAGGTAGAAGGCAGGGCAGAGCGGGTGGGACAGGCTGAGACATTTGTCATTGTGTGGGCCCCCTCCCACGCTGCTACATCCCAGATGGCCATTCTGCCTTGCAGCTGGGGGTGAAGCAGGGACGTGCAGTCAGGGGAGGCTGGGGAGGCACTGCCTCCCCTGTAATTAACGATTAAAATAATATAAAGAAGATAATTATGACACATATTCTGTGTCATAAGTTTCTCTAACGTCCTAGTGGATGCTGGGAACTCCGTAAGGACCATGGGGAATAGCGGGCTCCGAAGGAGGCTGGGCACTCTAGAAAGATTTATGACTACCTGGTGTGCACTGGCTCCTCCCACTGTGACCCTCCTCCAAGCCTCAGTTAGATCTTGTGCCCGGCCGAGGTTGGATGCACACTAGGGGCTCTCCTGAGCCCTTAGAAAGAAAGTATAGATTTAGGTTTTTTATTTTCAGTGAGACCTGCTGGCAACAGGCTCACTGCAGCGAGGGACTAAGGGGAGAAGAAGCGAACTCGCCTGCTTGCAGCCGGATTGGGCTTCTTAGGCTACTGGACACCATTAGCTCCAGAGGGATCGACCGCAGGCCCAGTCCTTGGTGTTCGGTCCCGGAGCCGCGCCGCCGTCCCCCTTACAGAGCCAGAAGCAAGAAGAGGTCCGGAAAAACGGCGGCAGAAGACATCAGTCTTCACCAAGGTAGCGCACAGCACTGCAGCTGTGCGCCATTGCTCCTCATGCACACCACACACTCCGGTCACTGATGGGTGCAGGGCGCTGGGGGGGGGGGGCGCCCTGAGCAGCAATATAAACACCTTGGCTGGCAAAAATACATCACATATAACCCCCAGGGCTATATGGATGTATATTAACCCCTGCCAGATTCCATAAAAATGCGGGAGAAAAGTCCGCTGAAAAAGGGGCGGAGCCTATCTCCTCAGCACACAGGCGCCATTTTTCCCTCACAGCTCCATTGGAGGGAAGCTCCCTGGCTCTCCCCTGCAGTCTACACTACAGAACAGGGTTAAAACAGAGAGGGGGGGCACTAAATTTAGGCGCAGTATAAATTATATAAAAGCAGCTATAGGGGACATAACTCAGTTAGTCCCTGCATTATATAGCGCTCTGGTGTGTGCTGGCATACTCTCACTCTGTCCCCCCAAAGGGCTTTTGTGGGTCCTGTCCTCATTGGAGCATTCCTTGTGTGTGTGCGGTGTGTCGGTACGGCTGTGTCGACATGTTTGATGAGGAGACTTATGTGGAGGCGGAGCAGATGCCGATAAATGAGATGTCGCCCCTGTGGGCCGACACCAGAGTGGATGGATAGGTGGAAGGTATTAACCGACAGTGTCAACTCCTTACATAAAAGGCTGGATGACGTAACAGCTATGGGACAGCCGGCTTCTCAGCCCGCGCCTGCCCAGACGTCTCAAAGGCCATCAACGCTCCCTCAGATGGCAGACACAGATGTCGACACGGAGTCTGACTCCAGTGTCGACGAGGTTGAGACATATACACAATCCACTAGGAACATCCGTTACATGATCCCGGCAATATAAAATGTGTTACACATTTCTGACATTAACCCAAGTACCACTAAAAACAAAGGGTTTTATGTGTGTGGAGAAAAAGCAGGCAGTGTTTTGTTCCCCCATCAAATGAGTGAATGAAGTGTGAAAAAGCGTGGGTTTCCCCGATAAGAAACTGGTAATTTCTAACAAGTTACTGATGGCGTACCCTTTCCCGCCAGAGGATAAGTTACGCTGGGAGATATCCCCTAGGTTGGATAAGGCGCTCACACGTTTGTCAAGGTGGCACTGCCGTCTTAGGATACGGCCACTTTGAAGGTACCTGCTGATAAATAGCAGGAGGCTATCCTGAAGTCTGTAATTACACACTCAGGTACTAGACTGAGACCTGCAGACTGCTGCAGCGTGGTCTGTACCCCTTTCAAACAGGGATACTATTTTGCGAACATAAGACGTCGTCTTATATATGAGGGATGCACAGAGGAATATTTTGCCGGCTGGCATCCTGAATTATTGCAATGTCCATTCTGTCAGGAGGGTATTGGAGACCCGACACTGGACAGGTGATGCTGACTTTAAAAGGCACATAGAGCCTTATAAGGGTGAGGAATTGGTTGGGGATGGTCTCTGGGACCTCGTATCCACAGCAACAGCTGGGATGAAAATATTTTACCTCAGGTTTCCTCACAGCCTAAGAAACGCACTGTATTATCAGGTACAGTCCTTTCGGCTTCAAAAAAGCAGGCGGGTCAAACGAGGGAAGAGGGAAAAAGCTGCACCAGCAGCCAGTCCCCAGAATCAAAATTCTTCCTCTGCTTCCTCTGAGTCCACCGCATGACGCGGGGGCTCCACAGGCGTAGCCAGGTACGGTGGGGGGCCGCCTCAAAAATTTCAGCGATCAGTGGGCTCGCTCACAGGAGGATCCCTGGATCCTTCAAGTAGTATCTCAGGGGTACAAGCTGGAAGTCGAGGCGTCTCCCCCCCGCCGTTTACTCAAATCTGCCTTGCCGACAACTCCCTCAGGCAGGGAGGCTGTGCTAGAGGCAATTCACAAGCTGTATTCCCAGCAGGTGATAGTCAAGGTGCCCCTACTTCAACAAGGACGGGGTTACTATTCCACACTGTTTGTGGTACCGAAACCAGCCGGTTCGGTGAGACCCATTTTAAAATGGAAATCCTTGAACACTTACATAACAAAGTTCAAGATGGAATCGCTCAGGGCGTTTATTGCAAGCCTGGACGAGGGGGATTACATGGTATCCCTGGACATCAAGGATGCTTACCTGCATGTCCCTATTTACCTTCCTCACCAGGAGTACCTCAGATTGTGGTACAGGATTGCCATTACCAATTCCAGACACTACCGTTTGGACTGTCCACGGCACCGAGGGTGTTTACCAAGGTAATGGCAGAAATGATGATACTCCTTCAAAAAAAAAAAGGGAGTTTTTATTTATCCCATACTTGGATGATCTCCTTATAAAGGCAAGGTCCAGGGAGCAGTTACTGGTCGGAGTAGCACTATCTCAGGAGGTGCTACAACAGCATGGCTGGATTATGAACATTCCAAAGTCACAGCTGGTTCCTTCCACTCGCTTACTGTTCCTGGGGATGATTTTGGACACAGAACAGAAAAAAGTGTTTCTCCCACAGGAGAAAGCCAAGGAGCTGTCATCTCTAGTCAGAGACCTCCTAAAACCAAAAAAGGGTATCGGTGCATCGTTGCACACGAGTCCTGGGAAAAATGGTGGCTTCATACGAAGCAATTCCATTCGGCAGGATCCATGCGAGGACCTTCCCGTGAGACCTCTTAGATAAGTGGTCGGGATCACATCTTCAAATGCATCAAATGATAACTCTGTCTCCAAGGACCAGGGTGTCTCTACTGTGGTGGATGCAGGGTGCTCATCTTCTAGAGGGCCGCAGTTTCGGCATACAGGACTGGGTCCTGGTGACCACGGATGCCAGCCTTCAAGGCTGGGGAGCAGTCACACAGGGAAGAAACTTCCAGGGCCTATGGTCAAGTCAGGAGACTTCCCTACATATAAATTCTGGAACTGAGGGCCATTTACAATGCCCTAAGTCAGGCAAGACCCCTGCTTCAAAACCAGCCGGTACTGATACAGTCAGACAACATCACGGCAGTCGCCCATGTGACCCGACAGGGCGGCACAAGAAGCAGGATGGCAATGGCAGAAGCCACAAGGATTCTCCGATGGGCGGAAAATCACGTACTAGCACTGTCAGCAGTGTTCATTCCGGGAGTGGACAACTGGGATGAAAACTTCCTCAGCAGACACGACCTACACCCGGGAGAGTGGGGACTTCATCCAGAAGTCTTCCTGCTGTTGGTAAACCGTTGGGAAAGGCCACAGGTGGACATGATGGCGTCCCGCCTCAACAAAAAGCTAAAGAGATATTGCGCCAGGTCAAGGGACCCTCAGGCGATAGCTGTGGACGCTCTAGTGACACCGTGGGTGTACCAGTCGGTTTATGTGTTCCCTACTCTGCCTCTCATACCAAAGGTACTGAGAATAATAAGATGGCGAGGAGTAAGAACGATACTCGTGGTTCCGGATTGGCCAAGAAGGGCTTGGTACCCGGAACTTCAGGAAATGATATCAGAGGACCCATGGCCTCTGCCGCTCAGACAGGACCTGCTTCAGCAGGGGCCCTGTCTGTTCCAAGACTTACCGCGGCTGCGTTTGACGGCATGGCGATTGAGCGCCGGATCCTGAAGGAAAAGGGTATTCCGGAAGAAGTCATTCCTGCGCTTATTAAAGCCAGGAAAGATGTTACGGCAAAGCATTATCACCGCATGTGGCGGAAATATGTTGCATGGTGCGAGGCCAAAAAGGCCCCAACAGAGGAATTTCCACTAGGTCGATTTCTACATTTCCTGCAAGCAGGAGTGAATATGGGCCTAAGTCTGGCTCCATTAAAGTACAGATCTCGGCTCTGTCGATTTTCTTTCAAAAAGAATTAGCTTCAGTACCTGAAGTTCAGGCATTGTGAAAGGAGTGCTGCATATTCAGCCCCCGTTTGTGCCCCCTGTGGCACCTTGGGATCTCAACGTGGTGTTGAGTTTTCTTAAAATCACATTGGTTTGAGCCACTAAAAACCGTGGATCTAAAATATCTCACGTGGAAAGTGGTCATGTTATTGGCCTTGGCTTCAGCCAGGCGAGTGTCAGAATTGGCGGCTTTATCATGTAAAAGCCCTTATCTGATTTTCCATATGGATAGGGCAGAATTGAGGACTCGTCCCCAATTTCTTCCTAAGGTGGTGTCAGCGTTTCACCTGAACCAGCCTATTGTGGTGCCGGCGGCTACTAGTGAATTGGAGGACTCCAAGTTGCTAGACGTTGTCAGGGCCCTGAAAATATATGTTTCCAGGACGGCTGGAGTCAGAAACTCTGACTCGCTGTTTATCCTGTATGCACCCAACAAGCTGGGTGCTCCTGCTTCTAAGCAGTCTATTGCTCGCTGGATTTGTAGTACAATTCAGCTTGCACATTCTGTGGCAGGCATACCACAGCCAAAATCTGTAAATGCCCATTCCACAAGGAAGGTGGGCTCATCTTGGGCGGCTGCCTGAGGGGTCTCGGCTTTACAACTTTGCCGAGCAGCTACTTGGTCAGGGGCAAACACGTTTGCAAAATTCTACAAATTTGATACCCTGGCTGAGAAGGACCTGGAGTTCTCTCATTCGGTGCTACAGAGTCATCCGCACTCTCCCGCCCGTTTGGGAGCTTTGGTATAATCCCCATGGTCCTTACGGAGTTCCCAGCATCCACTAGGACGTTAGAGAAAATAAGAATTTACTCACCGGTAATTCTATTTCTCGTAGTCCGTAGTGGATGCTGGGCGCCCATCCCAAGTGCGGATTGTCTGCAATACTTGTAAATAGTTATTGTTAACTAAAGGGTTATTGTTGAGCCATCTGTTGAGAGGCTCAGTTGTTTTCATACTGTCAAACTGGATATAGTATCACGAGTTGTACGGTGTGATTGGTGTGGCTGGTAAGAGTCTTACCCGGGATTCTAAATCCTTCCTTATTATGTCTGCTCGTCCGGGCACAGTGTCCTAACTGAGGCTTGGAGGAGGGTCATAGTGGGAGGAGCCAGTGCACACCAGGTAGTCATAAATCTTTCTAGAGTGCCCAGCCTCCTTCGGAGCCCGCTATTCCCCATGGTCCTTACGGAGTGCCCAGCATCCACTACGGACTACGAGAAATAGAATTACCGGTGAGTAAATTCTTATTATCTGTTTTATCCTTTATATTATTCTAATAGTTTTTAGTTTTACCTTTGCAAAAACAGGTTGTAATAGTGTTTTGGAGGCACCGCTCTCGGTGCCTCCAGCTGTCAATGCTAAAGGAGTGGAAGCGAGGGGCGGTGCCAAACATCGGGCAGTAGAAGCCCATTCAAAAAATCACTGAAAGCGGCACTGGTATTAGTGCCTCTTTCGCAGGGGCGTGCTTTCAGCCCAAATGAAAGCACGCCCCTGTCACTGTGGATGTTATGATTGGGCAGGGGCGGCTTGGGGAGGGAGCACCAAGGCATGCGTCCGCCCTGTCATCTTGGATTTTTATTATTGGCTGTGGTATCACTCTGGTAACCCTAGCTAACCCAAACGCCCCATCCTCCCCCCCCCCGCTCCTCTATATTCCCGTACCGCATACAGCGCTCGGCGCCCATTCCGTACTACGCTGCGCCCGCACACCCTCACAACCTCACCTGTTTTGTCTCTGCCATGTACACTAGTGTACATCCGCAAGGAGCTGATGGATCGCAGGGTAACGCCCCACACCTGGAAGTGCCGCCGGGATGAGGGAGATGTCGGTGCGCTGCTGGCAGCACTGCTGTTCTCTGTTTACCTGCTCTGGCCCACCCTGCGCAATGTAACCGGGGACGTGCTAGGCGGCAAGGCTGGGGTGCTCTCTCTGCATAGTAGTGTGCGCAACTTGTCAGTTTATGGTGTAAAGGTCAGTTTGGTGTGTAGTGTGTGAAAGCTTATTCTGTAAGTGTAGTGAGTGAGTAAAGGGTCAGTCTGGGTGTAGTACTGTGTGCATGATCAGTATGTGATGTAGTGTAGTGAGTAAAGGGTCAGTCTGGGTGTAGTACTGTGTGCATGATCAGTATGTGATGTAGTGCAGTATATATAGGGTCAGTCTGGGTGTAATACAGACTGTCCGTGGTCAGTATGTGATGTAGTGCAGTTTATCACTGTGTGTGTGTGTGTGTGTGTGTGTGTGTGTGTGTGTGTGTGTGTGTGTGTGTGTGTGTGTGTGTATATATATATATATATATATATATATATGGAAAAAAGGGGGGATAGGGGTATCAGCGACTTGCAGTGTCTAATATATTGATATAAAAATGAAGAATATTGCAGGATACGGTTTAGAAAAAAAGTAACAATATATTTATTTGTACAATTTAAAACATAGTGATGGGATAAAAAATAGAAGGTAAAAGCTTAAAAAATACCAAAAAGAATGGATAAAAAATGTATAATTTAGCTAGAACCCAGAATCACATAAAACCAGTAAAAGCAATATAATACTAATAAAAGCTATTTTAAGATAAGAGAGTAATGCTTATCTGTAAAAATGGAGAGTCAGTAGAGGTACACCCAACGCGTTTCGTCCATCAGACTTTGTCCATCATCACCTTGATGAAGTCTAATGGACGAAACGCGTTAGGTTAAAAGATTAATAATACCGAAACGTTGATTGTGAAGGAGACTCTTGTGTCCAGTTATTTGAATTGAATGCCATATACCCTATATAACTATATATTAGTCCTTAGGGGCCCCCCATGTCTTAAGTACCCCGGGCCCCCTGGAGCCTTAATCCGGCTCTGCCCGTGCACCGTGGCAGAGGTGGGGTGCCGCTGGTCAGGGATGTGGTTGCTGAGAAATTTCCCAGTGTGCGGCCCAGCCAGAGAGCCCCCAGTCCCTTTACTTGCGCCCACCTCACTTTCACTGCCCGTCTCTGGCCTACTCTGCCACTAACTAAAATCATGAGCTGCAGCTGTCACTGAGTGCAGTCCGGCCAGAGGAGGAAGGAGAGGCACGATTTCCGCTCATCCCCTCTTCTCTCACTCTACCTCCGAACCTGGATTCCTGCTTGCAGTTTCCACCGGCGATCCCCGGAGTTAACCTCAAAGGAAGAGCCACGTTGCAGTTCTAGGCCCTGGACCAGGCAAGTAAATAGCAATATAATTGTCACTCACTGCCTGTCCCCATTACCCTTTCCTTCTCTCTGTCACAGTCTTACCTACTGCTACTGCTGTTACGCTTTCTCTGGCATCACCCACTGCTGTCACCCCTCTCCCTGTCACCCTCTATCTGGTGTCACCCACTGCTGTCACCCTCTACCTGGCGTCACCCTCTTCCTGTCACCCACTGCTGTCACCTTCTCTCTGGTGTCACCCTCTCCCTAGCATTACCCTCTCACACCCATGGTGCTATTAAGTTAAGGGAAGCACTGTATAACAAAATTGCATTTATGTCCTCCTTCCACTCCCTCCCCAGTCCCAAAGACTAGTTCATTTTTTTGGGGTTTTTTTAAATAAAAATTTACAATATATTAGCCACCTGCTTATCACAAGTGTGATGAGCAGACAGGCTGCAGGCATTGGCGGCGGTGGCATCGGACTGATATGCGAAATAGTGGCGGGGGTGGCCGGGGTAGTTGATGGTGTGTGATTTTGTAAGCCATTGGTGGGGGTGGTGGCCATTAGTGGTAGGGGTAGTGGGCATCAGGGACGGTGGCAGTAGCAGACATCTGCTCAGTGGCAGTAGCAGGCATTGGCTTGGCGGCGGTAGGGATCATCGGTGGGACTCGGTGGACATTATGGCTGCAGTGCCTCACCAGCCACTGACCTCACCGCATGCCACTGGGCTGAAGGGTGAGTGGCAGGCCTCAGAGGTACCCAATGGCAGGGTGCAGTGGGAGCTGCAGGCCCTGGAAGCAGCCAGGGCCCCATAGCAGCTGCACCCTGTCAAATACTGTGACAGAGGCAACATTCTAAAGGCCTAACAGCTATTTATATGTACTACAGGATGGTACGTATATTATGCATACACATAATAATCACAATATCAAAGGTGACCTCATATTCACCATTATAGTCTAAAAGCATAACAGACTCCATTTTGTTTCTAGCTTAAATAGGAAAGTATATTCAGATGAACTTTATACAGACTAAAGTACAAAAACCAACTTATTTGGCTAGTACGAAGTCCACGTACGCATATCCGAAGTCCAGTTAATTCCTAATAAGGATTACCCCCACACACAACTGAAAACAATGAAAAATTAGGAAATTGTATACTTTAATATTATCAAGGACACATGGTTGAGAACAGGAGCCAGCTTCGTCACAAGGATGTGCTTGCTAAATATCTCTTTGTTGTTTTTGACAATTGTCCTAATATGAGCATAACACTGTACTCAAGATGCATGAAATCATATGGGAGGGTTATAAGAATGGGGCGTAACTGGATGTTATAAAAATCATTGTATTGACATGTTTCTGGGTTGATTAATTTTGACCCAGGTGGAGAGAATGTGGTCTCCCAACCTGTATACGGGCGTGGTCCCTACAATAAATAATCAATTGCTTTTCTAAATCTGACTTCAATACAGTAATTTACTTAACATCAACTCAAACAGCAACAATATGGTTAAAGTAGTATTAGTCAACCCCCTGCACCCTTTGTAGTTACGTCACTTGCCATGAGTCTATACATTAAGATGGCCCTGATGGGGACTGCATTGAAGAGAGTCTACAGAAGATATCTGTGTGTATTTGTTTAGCATTAAATGTAAACATATTTCCATTCTCTTACCTTTACTCTATTTCCTCACTATGACACACTGTAATTATTCCCCCCTAGTTCATTTCTTTTATCGCTCACTGTATAGTAATGTAATCTGCCATCTCTTCACTTCAGGATTTAAGATATTTACTAAACTTTCTCTTCAGTTTCTCCCTCTCCATTTGGTTTCTATCTCTAATTATCTTAAGCTCTATCTTCTATTTATTTAATTTATTTATTAATGTATATTTTTAGTGACTTTTTTTATTATCGCAGTGATTTTAAACATTCATATTCAATAGTGTTTGACAAAATTGTAAACATGCTGTTGAAAAATTAAAAACCAAATAACAATGTATCTTTTAACAAACAACATTGTAAACAATCTTAATTAAAAATATAACTTGAAATACTAAAACTATATTTCTTTCATTTAATTTGGTTTTTCTTTGTGCTCTTTCTGTTTTCTTAAACCTCTGATTTATTTCACTATTTTCTTCCCCTTTTCCTCATTTCCCTGTTTTTATCTCCTTCTTAACCATTTCACTCATGATTTTTTTTTTACAAGAAAACCCTCAAAATAGTTTTTTTTTTTATTTAGTTAGATAAAAAACATGTTTTACAAAATGTATGTAAATATTTTATAGCAATTGTCTCGCCCCATTCCACCATGTCCAAAAGCTCTCACTGTAACATGACCTTATATACCCCTGCCCCATAATAATAATAAAAATAAAAATAAAAATAACAATTTTCCCATATCCAAATATTCTGAAATACGGAATTTTTTGAGTGAGACTGAGATAGTGAAACCTTTGTTTTCTGATGGCTCAATTTATACAAACTTTGTTTAATACATAAAGTTATTAAAAATATTGGCTAAAATGACCTTCAGGCTGTGTGTATAAGGTGTATATGAAACATAAAAAAAAATGTGTGAATGTACACACACTTTGTTTAATGCACAAAGTTATTAAAAATATTGGCTAAAATGACCTTCAGGCTGTGTGTATATGAAACATAAAAAAAATGTGTGAATGTACACACACTTTGTTTAATGCACAAAGTTATTAAAAATATTGGCTAAAATGACCTTCAGGCTGTGTGTATAAGGTGTATATGAAACATAAATGAATTCTATGCTTAGACTTGGGTCCCATCACCATGATATCTCATTATGGTATGCAATTATTCCAAAATACGGAAAAATCCGATATCTAACATACTTCTAGTCCCAACAAGGGACACTCAACCTGTATTATTATTATCCGTTATTTATATAGAGCCACGAGGAATCAGATTCCCTTGTAGCAATAGCTCTGTAGAGACATTACTCCCCACCCCCAGAGGTAATAGATACCCGGGGCCAGATGCATCATCGCTTGGAAAGTGATAAAATGGAGAGTGAAAAAGTACCAGCCAATCAGCTCCTAACTACCATTTTTCAAACACAGCCTGTGACACGGCAGTTAGGACCTGATTGGCTGGTACTTTTTCACTCTCCATTTTATCACTTTCCAAGCGATGATGCATCTAGCCCCCAGTGTTATACACCATCCCACCATCACCACCACTAGTGTCCATATTGTAGGTGTCCATAGTGCCACTGCTCCCCCCCCCCCCATTTTTCGGGTGCCTGTGTTACTATATATGTATTAACATACGTACCCCCACCCATATTAAATCCCCCCCCCCCCCCCCGATAGTATCACCACCCTCTACTGTCACCCTGAGACCTTTCCCTCCTCCTAATGCAGAGCAAAGTGGGGCACATATATATGGGGAGACTGATCATCAGCTACATCCCATTGCAGCTGATCTCTGCACTTACAGAAATCAGCATATTAGTACTAAACAGGAATCTGAGGGTCATTTCTTGCACTTTTGGCCACAGTGTATGTGTTCTCCAGAAAGCCATTCACATGACATTCTTGGGTGCAAATTCATCAGTTATGTCATTGGTCACAGACCACTACATCTCAGGGGCCCAGCCTGGTTTTGCCTATTAACTGATTGCACCTTTTAAACATCGGGCAGTCTTCCAGGGAACTCACCACCCCTGCATTGCAAGACTATAACAATTACCCCATAATCACATTCACATTATTGTGTACCCTGAACACTAATGTATATGCTGACAAGGTCTGGAGTTTACTATTTTTCATATTACTTGTTAAACCGGGTTGGTGCTGGGAGACCGGTGCTGGGGATCCCAGTAGTCAGCATACCGACCCCGGGATCCTGGCAGCAGAATTCTGGTGGAGGGGAGGGGGGGGGGGGGTGAGTACAACAAAGCCCCTTGCTGACTCGTTGGCTCACTGCGCTCGCCACAGGTTCTATTCCCACTCTATAGGTGGACACCCACAAGTGGAAATAGTGCCTATGAGTCGGCATTCTGTTTGCCAGCATTTTGATTGATTGGGATCCCAGTGTCGGCCTGGTGACCAGTGGAATCCTGAGTGCTGGTCACATGATCGGATCCCGTTATACCAATGTGCATATTAAATAAAGGTGTCCTATTCTGATGTTTAAGTGCAGAATGGAAACTCATTTTATAGGGCGCTACAATTATATGACAATGGTAGAACAAGTCAATGCAGATAATCATGTACAAAGTAATTTTCTAACTTTTCTCCCAGAAGCAGAACAAGGGGAGACATGGCCCAGGACTTACCTAATTTTAATGTCTCCTCTCCGGCAGAAGCCCGAAGAGGAGACGCTGCAGGAGACTTCAGGGGGCGGGCTGTGACATCATCAAACCCCACCCCCACATTCGGAAAAAAATGCGATTTGCGGGTCTGTGGGAAGGGGGCGGGGCTAAAATTATGCGATTCTCATCATTTAAACCCCTTCCCCACTCCACGGACCCGTGAACTCAGGAGAGTATCTCTCCATCCTGCCCGCATCACTAGGATGCGAGCAGGATGCCAGAGACTTGCCTACTCTTCCAGGGGTGCGGAGGGCTACCCAAAAAATGTGAGCCTCCCGCAGCTTCCGGGAGAGTAGGCAAGTATGGCATAGGGATACCTTTTGGGTATGTAAAAAAACAATAATTACTTTGGACATGTAATATTGTTTGTTTCTCATGAGCTAAGTGCAATATATGTTTAGTAAATGTAAAATCTCAGTGACTTTTTAGAAGAGCAGATTAAGTTGCCCTGATTAATCTGGTGATGTGCTACTTTATGCAGCAAATGGTATAGTGGTATGCAGTCTACTGCACAACCTGGTGTTACTATAAGATAGATCTAGTAACCCAGAAGACAGCAAGCGAGTATGAGGCCTGTTTCTAGTAGGTGATGTGGGAAAGACAGGAATATAAGCAGGATAATACATTTACAGCACACTCCCCCTCCCCTCCCCCAGCACTTCTACATTATGTACAGCTATATTCATCTATTTCTAACGTACAATACTTATTTGTATAAAGTTCCATTACATATACTGTTAAACCCTTTCATTTAGCAGTCATTTGTACTAAATACATAAAGATTTGGGGCGTTAAGCTCCTTTGTGACTTTATGCGTCTGTCAATTTTGGGAGTGCATTAAGACCTTTTGGCTGCATCTTAAATCACCCACAGCAGCTGTCATATGAATACCAGGGTGGCATCATGCTGAGCCTGCTGAGTTATCTCAATTCAGCAGTATCAGGTGGTGCAGTACCCATGTCAATGGCATGATGATGTAGAGCAATAAGGGTGTCCTCTTCTCCCTCTGTCTGTGCAGTAATGTATACTAGAGATGAGCGGGTTCGGTTTCTCTGAATCCGAACCCGCCAGAACTTCATGTTTTTTTTCACGGGTCCGAGCGACTCGGATCTTCCCGCCTTGCTCGGTTAACCCGAGCGCGCCCGAACGTCATCATGACGCTGTCGGATTCTCGCGAGACTCGGATTCTATATAAGGAGCCGCGCGTCGCCGCCATTTTCACACGTGCATTGAGATTGATAGGGAGAGGACGTGGCTGGCGTCCTCTCCATTTAGATTATAAGAGACTGAGAGAGATTTACTGGAGCTGACTAGGAGGAGTACTGTTACTGTAGAAGTGTAGAGACTGAGTGGAGAGAGTTTACTAGTGAGGACAGTGCAGTTTACTTTATAATCCGTTCTCTGCCTGAAAAAAGCGATACACAGCACACAGTGACTCAGTCACATACCATATCTGTGTGCACTGCTCAGGCTCAGGCCAGTGTGCTGCATCATCTATTATCTATATATAATATTATATATATCTGTCTGACTGCTCAGCTCACACAGCTTATAATTGTGGGGGAGACTGGGGAGCACTACTGCAGTGCCAGTTATAGGTTATAGCAGGAGCCAGGAGTACATAATATATTATATAGTGAGTGACCACCAGACACACAGTGCAGTTTATTTAATATATCCGTTCTCTGCCTGAAAAAAGCGATACACACAGTGACTCAGTCAGTCACATACCATATCTGTGTGCACTGCTCAGGCTCAGGCCAGTGTGCTGCATCATCTATTATCTATATATAATATTATATATATCTGTCTGACTGCTCAGCTCACACAGCTTATAATTGTGGGGGAGACTGGGGAGCACTACTGCAGTGCCAGTTATAGGTTATAGCAGGAGCCAGGAGTACATAATATATTATATAGTGAGTGACCACCAGACACACAGTGCAGTTTATTTAATATATCCGTTCTCTGCCTGAAAAAAGCGATACACACAGTGACTCAGTCAGTCACATACCATATCTGTGTGCACTGCTCAGGCTCAGGCCAGTGTGCTGCATCATCTATTATCTATATATAATATTATATATATCTGTCTGACTGCTCAGCTCACACAGCTTATAATTGTGGGGGAGACTGGGGAGCACTACTGCAGTGCCAGTTATAGGTTATAGCAGGAGCCAGGAGTACATAATATATTATATAGTGAGTGACCACCAGACACACAGTGCAGTTTATTTAATATATCCGTTCTCTGCCTGAAAAAAGCGAGACACACAGTGACTCAGTCAGTCACATACCATATCTGTGTGCACTGCTCAGGCTCAGGCCAGTGTGCTGCATCATCTATATATATTATATATCTGTCTGACTGCTCAGCTCACACAGCTTATAATTGTGGGGGAGACTGGGGAGCACTACTGCAGTGCCAGTTATAGGTTATAGCAGGAGCCAGGAGTACATATTATATTAAAATTAAACAGTGCACACTTTTGCTGCAGGAGTGCCACTGCCAGTGTGACTGACCAGTGACCTGACCACACTGACCACCAGTATAGTTAGTAGTATACTTATATTGTGATTGCCTGAAAAAGTTAAACACTCGTCGTGTGACTTCACTTGTGTGTTTTTTTTTTTTTTTATTCTATAAAAATAAAACTCATTCTGCTGACAGACAGTGTCCAGCAGGTCCGTCATTATATAATATATAATATATACCTGTCCGGCTGCAGTAGTGATATATATATATTTTTTATATAATTTATCATCCAGTCGCAGCAGACACAGTACGGTAGTTCACGGCTGTGGCTACCTCTGTGTCTCTGCACTCGGCAGGCAGTCCGTCCATAATTGTAATACCACCTAACCGTGGATTTTTTTCATTCTTCTTTATACATACATAGTTACATAGACATCTTCTCTTTATCAACCAGTCTATATTAGCTGCAGACACAGTACAGTACGGTAGTTCACGGCTGTGGCTACCTCTGTGTCTGCACTCGGCAGGCAGTCCGTCCATAATTGTATACCACCTAACCGTGGTTTTTTTTCATTCTTCTTTATACATACATAGTTACATAGACATCTTCTCTTTATCAACCAGTCTATATTAGCTGCAGACACAGTACAGTACGGTAGTTCACGGCTGTGGCTACCTCTGTGTCTGCACTCGGCAGGCAGTCCGTCCATAATTGTATACCACCTAACCGTGGATTTTTTTCAGTCTTTATACATACATAGTTACATAGACATCTTCTCTTTATCAACCAGTCTATATTAGCTGCAGACACAGTACAGTACGGTAGTTCACGGCTGTGGCTACCTCTGTGTCTGCACTCGGCAGGCAGTCCGTCCATAATTGTATACCACCTAACCGTGGATTTTTTTCAGTCTTCTTTATACATACATAGTTACATAGACATCTTCTCTTTATCAACCAGTCTATATTAGCTGCAGACACAGTACAGTACGGTAGTTCACGGCTGTGGCTACCTCTGTGTCTGCAGTCGGCAGGCAGTCCATAATTGTATACTAGTATCCATCTCCATTGTTTACCTGAGGTGCCTTTTAGTTGTGCCTATTAAAATATGGAGAACAAAAATGTTGAGGTTCCAAAATTAGGGAAAGATCAAGATCCACTTCCACCTCGTGCTGAAGCTGCTGCCACTAGTCATGGCCGAGACGATGAAATGCCAGCAACGTCGTCTGCCAAGGCCGATGCCCAATGTCATAGTACAGAGCATGTCAAATCCAAAACACCAAATATCAGAAAAAAAAGGACTCCAAAACCTAAAATAAAATTGTCGGAGGAGAAGCGTAAACTTGCCAATATGCCATTTACCACACGGAGTGGCAAGGAACGGCTGAGGCCCTGGCCTATGTTCATGGCTAGTGGTTCAGCTTCACATGAGGATGGAAGCACTCAGCCTCTCGCTAGAAAAATGAAAAGACTCAAGCTGGCAAAAGCAGCACAGCAAAGAACTGTGCATTCTTCGAAATCCCAAATCCACAAGGAGAGTCAAATTGTGTCGGTTGCGATGCCTGACCTTCCCAACACTGGACGTGAAGAGCATGCGCCTTCCACCATTTGCACGCCCCCTGCAAGTGCTGGAAGGAGCACCCGCAGTCCAGTTCCTGATAGTCAGATTGAAGATGTCAGTGTTGAAGTACACCAGGATGAGGAGGATATGGGTGTTGCTGGCGCTGGGGAGGAAATTGACCAGGAGGATTCTGATGGTGAGGTGGTTTGTTTAAGTCAGGCACCCGGGGAGACACCTGTTGTCCGTGGGAGGAATATGGCCGTTGACATGCCAGGTGAAAATACCAAAAAAATCAGCTCTTCGGTGTGGAGGTATTTCACCAGAAATGCGGACAACAGGTGTCAAGCCGTGTGTTCCCTTTGTCAAGCTGTAATAAGTAGGGGTAAGGACGTTAACCACCTCGGAACATCCTCCCTTATACGTCACCTGCAGCGCATTCATAATAAGTCAGTGACAAGTTCAAAAACTTTGGGTGACAGCGGAAGCAGTCCACTGATCAGTAAATCCCTTCCTCTTGTAACCAAGCTCACGCAAACCACCCCACCAACTCCCTCAGTGTCAATTTCCTCCTTCCCCAGGAATGCCAATAGTCCTGCAGGCCATGTCACTGGCAATTCTGACGAGTCCTCTCCTGCCTGGGATTCCTCCGATGCATCCTTGCGTGTAACGCCTACTGCTGCTGGCGCTGCTGTTGTTGCCGCTGGGAGTCGATGGTCATCCCAGAGGGGAAGTCGTAAGCCCACTTGTACTACTTCCAGTAAGCAATTGACTGTTCAACAGTCCTTTGCGAGGAAGATGAAATATCACAGCAGTCATCCTACTGCAAAGCGGATAACTGAGGCCTTGACAACTATGTTGGTGTTAGACGTGCGTCCGGTATCCGCCATTAGTTCACAGGGAACTAGACAATTTATTGAGGCAGTGTGCCCCCGTTACCAAATACCATCTAGGTTCCACTTCTCTAGGCAGGCGATACCGAGAATGTACACGGACGTCAGAAAAAGACTCACCAGTGTCCTAAAAAATGCAGTTGTACCCAATGTCCACTTAACCACGGACATGTGGACAAGTGGAGCAGGGCAGGGTCAGGACTATATGACTGTGACAGCCCACTGGGTAGATGTATGGACTCCCGCCGCAAGAACAGCAGCGGCGGCACCAGTAGCAGCATCTCGCAAACGCCAACTCTTTCCTAGGCAGGCTACGCTTTGTATCACCGCTTTCCAGAATACGCACACAGCTGAAAACCTCTTACGGCAACTGAGGAAGATCATCGCGGAATGGCTTACCCCAATTGGACTCTCCTGTGGATTTGTGGCATCGGACAACGCCAGCAATATTGTGTGTGCATTAAATATGGGCAAATTCCAGCACGTCCCATGTTTTGCACATACCTTGAATTTGGTGGTGCAGAATTTTTTAAAAAACGACAGGGGCGTGCAAGAGATGCTGTCGGTGGCCAGAAGAATTGCGGGACACTTTCGGCGTACAGGCACCACGTACAGAAGACTGGAGCACCACCAAAAACTACTGAACCTGCCCTGCCATCATCTGAAGCAAGAAGTGGTAACGAGGTGGAATTCAACCCTCTATATGCTTCAGAGGTTGGAGGAGCAGCAAAAGGCCATTCAAGCCTATACAATTGAGCACGATATAGTAGGTGGAATGCACCTGTCTCAAGTGCAGTGGAGAATGATTTCAACGTTGTGCAAGGTTCTGATGCCCTTTGAACTTGCCACACGTGAAGTCAGTTCAGACACTGCCAGCCTGAGTCAGGTCATTCCCCTCATCAGGCTTTTGCAGAAGAAGCTGGAGGCATTGAAGAAGGAGCTAAAAGGGAGCGATTCCGCTAGGCATGTGGGACTTGTGGATGCAGCCCTTAATTCGCTTAACAAGGATTCACGGGTGGTCAATCTGTTGAAATCAGAGCACTACATTTTGGCCACCGTGCTCGATCCTAGATTTAAAGCCTACCTTGGATCTCTCTTTCCGGCAGACACAAGTCTGCTGGGGTTGAAAGACCTGCTGGTGACAAAATTGTCAAGTCAAGCGGAACGCGACCTGTCAACATCTCCTCCTTCACATTCTCCCGCAACTGGGGGTGCGAGGAAAAGGCTCAGAATTCCGAGCCCACCCGCTGGCGGTGATGCAGGGCAGTCTGGAGCGACTGCTGATGCTGACATCTGGTCCGGACTGAAGGACCTGACAACGATTACGGACATGTCGTCTACTGTCACTGCATATGATTCTCTCAACATTGATAGAATGGTGGAGGATTATATGAGTGACCGCATCCAAGTAGGCACGTCACACAGTCCGTACTTATACTGGCAGGAAAAAGAGGCAATTTGGAGGCCCTTGCACAAACTGGCTTTATTCTACCTAAGTTGCCCTCCCACAAGTGTGTACTCCGAAAGAGTGTTTAGTGCCGCCGCTCACCTTGTCAGCAATCGGCGTACGAGGTTACATCCAGAAAATGTGGAGAAGATGATGTTCATTAAAATGAATTATAATCAATTCCTCCGCGGAGACATTGACCAGCAGCAATTGCCTCCACAAAGTACACAGGGAGCTGAGATGGTGGATTCCAGTGGGGACGAATTGATAATCTGTGAGGAGGGGGATGTACACGGTGATATATCGGAGGGTGAAGATGAGGTGGACATCTTGCCTCTGTAGAGCCAGTTTGTGCAAGGAGAGATTAATTGCTTCTTTTTTGGGGGGGTCCAAACCAACCCGTCATATCAGTCACAGTCGTGTGGCAGACCCTGTCACTGAAATGATGGGTTGGTTAAAGTGTGCATGTCCTGTTTTGTTTATACAACATAAGGATGGGTGGGAGGGCCCAAGGACAATTCCATCTTGCACCTCTTTTTTCTTTTCTTTTTCTTTGCATCATGTGCTGATTGGGGAGGGTTTTTTGGAAGGGACATCCTGCGTGACACTGCAGTGCCACTCCTAGATGGGCCCGGTGTTTGTGTCGGCCACTAGGGTCGCTAATCTTACTCACACAGTCAGCTACCTCATTGCGCCTCTTTTTTTCTTTGCGTCATGTGCTGTTTGGGGAGGGTTTTTTGGAAGGGACATCCTGCGTGACACTGCAGTGCCACTCCTAGATGGGCCCGGTGTTTGTGTCGGCCACTAGGGTCGCTAATCTTACTCACACAGCTACCTCATTGCGCCTCTTTTTTTCTTTGCGTCATGTGCTGTTTGGGGAGGGTTTTTTGGAAGGGCCATCCTGCGTGACACTGCAGTGCCACTCCTAGATGGGCCCGGTGTTTGTGTCGGCCACTAGGGTCGCTAATCTTACTCACACAGCTACCTCATTGCGCCTCTTTTTTTCTTTGCGTCATGTGCTGTTTGGGGAGGGTTTTTTGGAAGGGACATCCTGCGTGACACTGCAGTGCCACTCCTAGATGGGCCCGGTGTTTGTGTCGGCCACTAGGGTCGCTTATCTTACTCACACAGCGACCTCGGTGCAAATTTTAGGACTAAAAATAATATTGTGAGGTATTCAGAATAGACTGAAAATGAGTGTAAATTATGGTTTTTGAGGTTAATAATACTTTGGGATCAAAATGACCCCCAAATTCTATGATTTAAGCTGTTTTTTAGTGTTTTTTGAAAAAAACACCCGAATCCAAAACACACCCGAATCCGACAAAAAAAATTCGGTGAGGTTTTGCCAAAACGCGTTCGAACCCAAAACACGGCCGCGGAACCGAACCCAAAACCAAAACACAAAACCCGAAAAATTTCAGGCGCTCATCTCTAATGTATACACTGTTGGATTGTTTCTGCAGCATATTGTCATGATGGTTCTGGAAATGGAAACATACTGTATGTATAAGGATTTCATATATTTGGCCACATGTTGACATTCAGGGCCAGGTAAGGTTTGTGGGTTGCCCAGGGCAACTAATCTGTGGGGACCCTATGTCAGAATGATATACTGGCAATGTTTATAAATAGGTGTAATTTGTAGCTGCTGCCAGTAGCACTAATGTGTTCAGCACACTACAGTGTCTCCAGGTCACATTAAATAGAACCTCCAGTTCCCTTTATGCATCTGTGCCGCTGATACTAGTGCTGTGTGGCTGATGTATGTGTGGGTTCCCTCATACATGCTAACCTGTTGTTAAACTGGCCCTGACGGCATTTCACCAGTTACCTCCTCATCTGTGGTTGGAAACAATGGAGTTGTCAGATGTTGATTGAACCATGAGACAATGAATATTAATTTATGAGGAGTGCTATCAATGTGTACACTTTATAGTAGAGATGTGCGACAGACTCTTTTTGGGTTTTGATTTTGGGTCTGGATTGGTTTTGCCCAAACCACCCTTTCGGGTTTTGGTTTTGGATCTTTTTTTTTTTTTTTAAAGACATAAAAACAGAATTTGGGGGTATTTTTGATCCTACAATATAATTAACCTCAATAACATTCATTTCCAGTCTATTCTAAACACCTCATACCTCACAATATTGTTTTTAGGCCAAAAGGTTGCACTGAGGTAGCTGGATGACTAAGCTAAGAGACACAAATGGGCGGCACAAACACCTGGCCCATCTAGGAGTGGCACTGTAGTTTCAGACAAGCCAGTTTGTGCAAGGGCCTCCAAATTGCCTGTTTTTCCTGCCAGTATACATACGGACTGTTTGAAATCCCTACTTGGATGCTGTCACCGATATAATCCACCATTCTTTCAATGGTGACAGCATCATATGCAGTGACAGTAGACATGTCTGTAATTATTGGCAGCTCCTTCAGTCTGGATCAGATGTCAACACTTGCTCCTGACTGCCCTGCATCACCACCAGCGGGTTGGCTAGGAAATTTTATTATTTTCCTCGCAGCCCCAGTTGCAGGAAAAAATGAAGGAGGAGCTTTTGACGAGTCACGTTCCGCTTGAGCTGACATTTTTCTCACCAGCAGGTCTTTGCACCTCTGTAGACTTGTGTCCGCCGGAAAGATAGATACAACATAGGCTTTAAACCTAGGATCCAGCACGGTGGCCAAAATGTAGGGCTTTGATTTCAACAGATTGACCACCCTTTAATCCTGGCAAAGCAAATGAAGGGCTCCATCCACAAGTCCCACATACTTTGTGGAATTGCTCTGTCTTAGTTCCTCCTTCCATTTCTCCAGCTGCTTCTGCAAAAGCCTGATGAGGGGAATGACCTGACTCAAGCTGGCAGTGTCTGAACTGACTTCACGTGTGGCAAGTTCGAAGGGTTGGAGAACCTTGCACAGCACGGAAATCATTCTTCACTGCACTTGAGACAGGTGCATTCCCCCTCCTTTGTCTATATCCTAGGTGGATGTATAGGCTTGAATAGCCTTTTGCTACTCCTCCATCATCTGAAGCATATAGAGGGTTGAATTCCACCTTGTTACTACCTCTTGTTTCAGGTGATGGCAGGGCAGGTTCAGGAGTGTTTGCTGGTGCTCCAGTCTTCGGCATGCAGTCACTGAATGTCAAAAGTGGCCCACAATTTTTCAGGCCACTGACAGCATCTCCTGCACTCCCCTGTCATTTTTCAAAAAATTCTACACCACCAAATTAATAATATGTGCAAAACATGGGAAGTGTGCACACACAATATTGGTGGCATTGTCGGATATCACAAATCCCTAGGAGAGTCTAAGTGGGGTAAGCCATTGTGCGATGATGTCCCTCAGTTTCCGTAAGAGGTTGTTAGTGGTGTGCCTCTTATGGTAACCGTTGATGTACAGCGTAGCCTGCCTAGGAACGAGTTGGCGTTTGTGAGATGCTGGTGATGGTGCCGGTGCCGCTGCTGTTGTTGCTGCAGAAGGAAATACATCTACCCAGTGAGCTGTCACAGTCATGTACTCCTTAGTTTGCCATGCTCAATTGTCCACATGTCCGTGGTTAAGTGGACCGTAGGTACAACCGCATTTTTGAGGACACTGGGGACACTTTCCTTAATGTCCCTGTACAGTCCAGGAATCGCTTGCCTAATGAAGTGGAATCTAAATGGGATTTGGTACCGGGAACACAGTACATTCAACAACTGTCTAAATCCTACTATACTAATGAAGGATACCGGATGCACGTCTAACACCAGCATAGTTGTTATGGCCTCAGTAATCCGCTTTGCAACAGGGTGACTGCTGTCATATTTCATCTTCCACTTGTACTACTTGCTTAGTTAAAATAGTACAAGTGGTCTTCCGACTTCCTCTCTGGGATGACGATCGACTCCCAGCAGCAACAACAGCAGCAGCAGTAGGCGTACCACTCAAGGATCCTCCGGAAGAATCCCGGATAGGAGAGGGCTAGTCAGTCATGCCATTGACATGGCCTGCAGGACTACTTGTGTTCCTGACTGAGGAGGAAATTGACGTTGAGGGAATTGGTGGTGTGGATTGCAGGAGCTTGGATACAACAGGAAGAAGAGATTTAGGTGTCAGAGGACTGCTTATGCTATTACCCAAAGTTTCTGAACTTTACAATGACTTATGATGAATGAGCAGCAGGTGACGTATAAGGGAGGATGTTCCTAGGTCGTTAACATCCTTACCCTTACTTATTATGGATTGACAAAGGCAACACATGGCTTGACACCTGTTGTCCGGATTTGTGGAGAAATAATTCCTCACCAAAGAGGTGGCTTTTTTGGTATTTTGCCCAAGCATGAAAATTGACTTTTTCATCCCATGGCCAACAACTGTCTCCACTGGTGCCTTATTCAAACAAACCACATCACCATCAGAATCCTCATCGTCAACTTCCTCCTCAGCGCCAGCTACACCAATATCCTCCTCACCCTGGTGTACGTATACAGTGACATCCTCAATCTCAATATCAGCAACTAAACTGGTGGTGCTCCTACCAGCACTTGCAGAGGGTGTGCAAATGGGGGTAGGAGCGTCATCTTCCCATACAATCTTGGGAAGGTCAGGCTTAGACATCACAACTGCAGACACACTTTAACTCTCCTTGGGGATTTGTGATATCTCTGAATGCAGAGTTGTTTTCTCCTGTGCTTTAACAAGCTTAATAATTGTAATTTTTCGAGAGGGAGGAGGGCTTCCATCTTCATGAGAAGCTGAACTACCATTCATGAACATAGGCCTTTCCTTGATACTTCGTGTTGTGAATGGCATATTGTCAATTTTACTTTTCTCATCAGATAATTATTTTTTTCTTTTGGTTCTTAATTTTTGGTTCTTGGATTTTACATGCCCTCTATGACAACTGGCCATTGGCCTTAGCAGACAATGTTGATGGAATTGCATCGTCAATGTCATGACTGGTGGCAGCAGCAGCAGCTTTAGCACTAGTACTAGGAACTGGAAGTGGTTCCTGATCTTTCACTATTTATTCCTCCAAAGTTTTGTTCTCCATTTCACAGGACAGCACCCATTTAATATTACAGCACACAGAACAGTGCCCCTTTATTTTCACAGCACCCCTGTAATTTTACAGCATACAAAACAAGGCCAACACCCCTGTATTTTAACTACACCTCTGTAATTTTACAGCATACAATACAGGGCCAGTGTACCTTTATTTTATAAACAGCACCCCTGTAATTTTACAGTATACAGGACAGGGCCAGTGTACCTTTATTTTCACAGCACCCCTGTATTTTTACAGCATACAAGACAGGGCCAGCATTCCTGTATTTCACAGCACCCCTGTATTTTTACAGCATACAAGACAGGGCCAGTGTACATTTATTTTAACAACAGTACCCCTGTAAGTTTACAGCATACAGGACAGGGCCAGTATACCTTTATTTTACCAACAGCACCCCTGTACTTTTACAGCATACAAGACAGGGCCAGTGTACCTTTATTTTAACAATAGCACCCCTGTATTTTTACAGCATAGAGGACAGGGCCAGCACCCCTGTATTTTTATAGCATACAGGACAGGGCCAGCACCCCTGTATTTTTACAGCAAACAAGACAGGGCCAGTGTACCTTTATTTTAAAAACAGCACCCCTATCATTTTACAGCACACAAGACAGCACCAGTGTACATTTATTTTCACAGGACCCATGTATTTTTACAGCATACAGGACAGGGCCAGAGTAACTTTATTTTCACTGTGCCCCTGTATTTTTACAGTATACAGGACAGGGCCAGCACCCCTGTATTTTCACAGCACCCCTGTATTTTTACAGCATGCAAGACAGGGCCAGTGTACCTTTATTTTCACAACAGCACCCCTGCATTTTTACAGCATAAAGAACAGGGCCAGCACTCCTGCATTTTTACAGCATCCCTGTATTTTTACTGCATACAAGACAGGGCCAGTGTACCTTTATTTTCACAAAACCCCTGTATTTTCACAGTACCCCTGAATTTTTACAGCATATAGGACAGGGCCAGCACCCCTCTATTTTCACAGCACCCCTGTATTTTTACAGTATACAAGACAGGGCCAGTGTACCTTTGTTTTCACAGCACCCCTTTATTTTCACAGTACTCCTGTATTATTACAGCATACAGGACAGGGCCAGCACCCCTGTATTTTAAGAACACCCTGTAATTTTACAGCATACAAGACAAGGCCAGTGTACCTTTATTTTAACAGCACCCCTGTAATTTTACAGCATACAAGACAGGGCCAGTGTACTTTCATTTTAAAAACAGCATTCAAGTAGTTTTACTGCATACAGGAAAGGGCTAGTGTACCTTTATTTTCACAGCACTTCTATATTTTTACAGTATGCAAGATAGCACCAGTGTACATTTATTTTCACAGCACCCATGTATTTTTACAGCATACAGGACAGGGCCAGTGTACATTTATTTTCACAGCACTCGAGATTTCCCACCAGACTCGGATCCCAGAATGAGGCAAAACATCATTATCCTGCTGTCGTATTCTCACGGGTTTTGGATTCCATATTAAGAGCCATGCGTCGCTGTCATTTTCACTCCGGACTTAGAGAGTGAGTTAGACAGACCTCTGTCTCTCTCTGTGGGTGGTGGTGTTGCGAGTGGTCAGTGTGTGCTCTCTAGGGGTGCTGTCCTGTCACTGTTTTGTCCTGTGCTGTTAGGGGTGCTGTCCTGTCACTGTGGTGTCATGTGCTGTTAGGGGTGCTGCAGCTGTACATGTGTGTTGCTGTCCAGGCTGTCACTGTGCTGTACAGGGGCACTGTCTTGTATGCAGTGAAAATGCAGGGGTGCTGTGAACATACAGGACTGCTGGTTCTGTCCTGTATCCTGTGAAAATACAGGGGTGCTGTGAAAATACAGGGGTGCTGGTTCTGTCCTGTATGCTGTAAAAAATACAGGTGTGTTGTAAAAATGTACACTGGCCCTGTCTTGTATGCTAAATAGTACACAGGAGAAAAAGAAACTCTCATTTTTTGGGGGGCACTCATTAAGGAATTTATATCAATATAAAATATAACTTTTATTTCTTACAATTAAAATAATGTACCACAAACCAAGAAAAAAACATTGACATGTACACATAAAGGGTCTAAAACCACACCCATAACTCGGTGTGGAATATTAGTATCACGTTAGGAGATAAGTGCAATTAATTGGGTGTCATTTGTAATTGATGATATCTAAGTTGAAGGTTATCTATGCAGCAAGCAAATTCTCAAACCACAATTTCATAGGGTTTATAGGGTAGTGTCACAATCTGTGTTGGATATAGCTAATTAATTAGTACTTTTGATATAGGATATTATATATACCACAACCAATTGTTGATCTAGATTGTAAGTGTATGTAACCACACATACAACCGTTAGAATTGCCTAAGACACATCCTACATTTCATGTATATTTTTCAGATGGTTACACATGCTGAAAGTAAGAAATGGCTGATTAAGTATTAATCCTCTGACAATATCAATGTGAAGGAAATGCTTCCCAGTACCACAGCCAGTAGTAGTTGAGAATGCCAAAAATGATAAATTCCAAAGAACACAACCACAATTCCTAATTTCACACCCACAATTTTATGTGGGTCCTTTAGACAGTATTATATATATTTCAAGGATTTGCGGTATCACACCCAAAGCTCCCTATAGATCACATGATGTATAATCTCTTGTAGAGGTAATAGCGAAATAATGTTACAATATTCAATAAATATAGGGTATAAATACCCAGATTATAAGCAGGACTTGCTATGAAATTGTCTTAGTAAAAATACTGTAAATTTACCCAGTGCAGTATACAGGTTCGCATATTATTAATGTACTCAATTTCTAATAGGCATATCCAGTATATAGAGTTCACCACTCCACATCTCAGGTGTTTGAAAGTATGCTCTCTGTTGTAGATTCAAAATATAAACAGGAACACTTATATGAATCTAAACAAAGACAGGAATGTATCCAAAGATTGTTACACATTTGTAACTGTTGTATCGGTATTGGGAGGCAAATGAAACAGTGTATAATGTCACCAATATTGGTCCTCGTAATTAAGCCTATTTCCACTGGTTAATGCCCATTATGTATACTAATCGATATGGGTAATGCGTAATGCGTAGCATATGAAATAAAATTTAAGAAGTATACTGGGAAATAATTAAAAAAATGATAAAAAGTGACAAAATAAAAACACAATTAGAGCACACTTATGTTGGGATATCATAATTGATTATACAAGATGCAGGGCCGGTTCTAAGACTTGTGGCGCCCCGGGCAAAATATGGGGGCGTGGCTTCAATTGGGGGCGTGGTCACGGCGCTGCAAGAAAATAAATAAATAAATAAAAAGAATACTTACCATCCCCGTTCCTGATCCAGACCCCCTCCGCCGGCGGCACTGCTCTTCTCCCCTCTCTCTTCTCATAGAACAGCATAGACACTAGAGGTCAATTATGACCCCTAGTGTCTGTGCCACTATGCTGTGCGGTGCGCGATGACGTCATCGCGCATCGCACAGCAAAGGTCCTCTACACGAAGGGAAACTAGACCGTAGCGTCTAGTTTCCCTTCATGGAGAGGACCTTTGCTGTGCGGTGCGCGATGACGTCATCGCGCACCGCACAACTAAGGTCCTCTCAATGAAGGGAAACTAGACGCTACGCGTCTGGTTCCCTTCAAAGCGGGGGGGCACTGCGGGGGGCACAGTGGCGGATCTTGCCCTGGTGCGGCGCCCTCCGGATGGCGCCGGCGCCCTCCGGAAGGCGGCGCCCCGGACAAAAGTACCGCTTGCCCGTGGCAAGAACCGCCACTGACAAGATGAGAGAGTGAGATGTTAGAATCATAGAAAATACTAGGAGTATATATACACAGATTAGGATAGTTACCTAACTATCTTCTTTACAGGCACTATGGGGTGGATAAGAGAGTAATGCTCACCTTGCATCAATGTTCTTACACATGCAGGGAAGCAGCTTACACTCGTTAGGAATTAGTGCACTTTACTTACTCTTCTGATTTACTACATAACCTGCACTCTTTTCTATGCTCTCTCATTGTTAATGAGGACTCACAGGACCCCCTGCGCTGTTACATCAGGGTGTCCGGGGTCATCTTTTCAAAAGTAGAAGCATTTTGTCTGTTTCCAACCCTTAGATGCAGTTGAAGCACGCTCATTCACTGTATCAATGCATGTCACACAGTGAACAGCAGCTGCCTCGCTGCACCAATAATAGGTGTGCCTTTTTCCTTCTTTGTTTTTTTATATATACATTATTACACATCTAAACAACATATGGGATTTTCTATATCCCCAGATCCAGGCAATAAGTACACATGAACAATATGTTGTATTAGGATGAGGACCAATATTGGTGACATTATACACTGTTTCATTTGCCTCCCAATACCGATACAACAGTTACAAATGTGTAACAATCTTTGGATACATTCCTGTCTTAGTTTGTTTAGATTCATATAAGTGTTCCTGTTTATATTTTGAATCTACAACAGAGAGCATACTTTCAAACACCTGAGATGTGGAGTGGTGAACTCTATATACTGGATATGCCTATTAGAAATGGAGTACATTAATAATATGTGAACCTGTATACTGCACTGGGTAAATTTACAGTATTTGTACTAAGACAATTTCATAGCAAGTCCTGCTTATAATCTGGGTATTTATACCCTATATTTATTGAATATTGTAACATTATTTCGCTATTACCTCTACAAGAGATTATACATCACGTGATCTATAGGGATCTTTGGGTGTGATACCGCAAACCCTTGAAATATGTTTAATACTGTCTAAAGGACCCACATAAAATTGTGGGTGTGAAATTAGGAATTGTGGTTGTGTTCTTTGGAATTTATCATTTTTGGTATTCTCAACTACTACTGGCTGTGGTACTGGGAAGCATTTCCTTCACATTGATATTGTCAGTGGATTAATACTTAATCAGCCATTTCTTACTTTCAGAATGTGTAACCATCTGAAAAATATACATGGAATGTAGGATGTGTCTTAGGCAATTCTTACAGTTGTATGTGTGGTTACATACACTTACAATCTAGATCAGGGGTGGCCAACCAGTCAGAGACAAAGAGCCAAAAATATCTCGTTAGGTACATCTAAGAGCCGACATCGAACCAAAGTTGCATGTGTAAAAATGGGGTGTGGCCTTGTTCCTGCTAGGCCACGCCCCTGGTACAAAAAAAAGAAATTGAAAAAGCTAGATCCACATAAAATAGATTTTAAAGTCAGATACAACATAAAATATATTAAAAAAGCTACTTCCACATAAAATAATTGAAAAGCCGATCCACATAAAATACACTGCTCAAAAAAATAAAGGGAACACTAAAATAACACATCCTAGATCTGAATGAATGAAATATTCTTATTAAATACTTTGTTCTTTACATAGTTGAATGTGCTGACAACAAAATCACACAAAAATGATCAATGGAAATCAAATTTATTAACCCATGGAGGTCTGGATTTGGAGTCACACTCAAAATTAAAGTGAAAAAACACACTACAGGCTGATCCAACTTTGATGTAATGTACTTAAAACAAGTCAAAATGAGGCTCAGTAGTGTGTGTGGCCTCCACGTGCCTATATGACCTCCCTAAAATGCCTGGGCATGCTCCTAATGAGGTGGCGGATGGTCTCCTGAGGGCTCTCCTGCCAGACCTGGACTAAAGCATCCGCTAACTCCTGGACAGTCTGTGGTGCAACGTGGTGTTGGTGGATGGAGCGAGACATGATGTCCCAGATGTGCTCAATTGGGTTCAGGTCTGGGGAACGGGTGGGCCAGTCCATAGCATCAATGCCTTCGTCTTGCAGGAACTGCGGGCACATTCCAGCCACATGAGGTCTAGCATTGTCTTGCATTAGGAGGAACCCAGGGCCAACCGCACCAGCATATGGTCTCACAAGGGTTCTGAGGATCTCATCTCGGTACCTAATGGCAGTCAGGCTACCACTGTCGAGCACGTGGAGGGCTGTGCAGCCCCCCCAAAGAAATGCCACCCCACACCATTACTGACCCACTGCCAAACCGGTCATGCTGGAGGATGTTGCAGGCAGCAGAACGTTCTCCTTGGCGTCTCCAGACTCTGTCACGTCTGTCACATGTGCTCAGTGAGAACCTGCTTTCATCTGTGAAGAGCACAGGGCGCCAGTGGCGAATTTGCCAATCTTGGTGTTCTCTGGCAAATACCAAACGTCCTGCACGGTGTTGGGCTGTAAGCACAACCCCCACCTGTGGACGTCGGGCCCTCATACCACCCTCGTGGAGTCTGTTTCTGATCGTTTGAGTAGACACATGCACATTTGTGGCTTGCTGGAGGTCATTTTGCAGGGCTCTGGCAGTGCTCCTCCTGTTCCTCCTTGCACAAAGGCAGAGGTCGCGGTCCTGCTGCTGGGTTGTTGCCCTCCTACGGCCTCCTCCACATCTCCTGATGTACTGGCCTGTCTTCTGGTAGCGCCTCCATGCTCTGGACACTACGCTGACAGACACAGCAAACCTTCTTGCCACAGCTCACATTGATGTGCCATCCTGGATGAGCTGCACTACCTGAGCCACTTGTGTGCATTGTAGACTCCGTCTCATGCTACCACTAGAGTGAAAGCACCACCAGCTTTCAAAAGTGATCAAAACATCAGCCAGAAAGCATAGGAGCTGAGAAGTGGTCTGTGGTCACCACCTGCAGAACAACTCCTTTATTGGGGGTGTCTTGCTAATTGCCTATAATTTCCACCTGTTGTCTATTCCATTTGCACAACAGCATGTGAAATTGATTGTCAATCAGTGGACAGTTTGATTTCACAGAAGTGTGATTGACTTGGAGTTACATTGTGTTGTTTAAGTGTTCCCTTTATTTTTTTGAGCAGTGTATATTGAAAAAGACAGATTCACATAATACACTTCATCTCCACCATGTGTCACTACAGCCAGCACCCTTCTGTGTCACTACAGCCAGCACCCTTCTATGTCACTCAAGTCAGCTCCCCCATGTGTCACTCCTGCCACCCCAGCCAACTCTCCCATGTTTCACTCCTGCCAGCACCCTTCTATGTCACTCAAGTCAGCTCCCCTATGAGTCACTCCTGCCAGCCCCCTCCTGTGTCACTCCAGTCAGCTCTCCTTTGTGTCACTCCAGCCCACTCTCATGTGTCACTACAGTCCCTCAACTCTTGCCATTGCAGCAGCGCCTTATTTGTCCTCTGTTTGCCGGTGGGTGTCTCAACTCTAGTATCTGGCTTCCTCAGTTGTCAGTCTCCATAATGCTGCTGCGTGTCTGGCTGGAGTGCAGCGGTTTCTGGATCTGTTGTGCACCTCAAGTGTCAGGAGCCACATTTGAATAAAGAAAGAGCCACATGCGGCTCAAGAGTCACGGGTTGGCCACCGCTGATCTAGAGCAACAATTGGTTGTGGTATATATAATATCCTATATCAAAAGTGCTAATTAATTAGCTATATCCAACACAGAGTGAAACTACCCTATAAACTATATGAAATTGTGGGTTGAGAATTTGCTTGCTGCATAGATAACCTTCAACTTAGATATCATCAATTACAAGTGACACTCAATTAATTGCACTTATCTCCTAACGTGATACTAATATTCCACACCGAGTTATGAGTGTGGTTTTAAACCCTTTATGTGTACATGTCAATGTTTTTTTTCTTGGTTTGTGGTACATTATTTTAATTGTAAGAAATAAAAGTTATATTTTATATTGATATAAATTCCTTAATGAGTGCCCCCCAAAAAACGAGAGTTTCTTTTTCTCCTGTGTACTATTTAATGTTATTCTACTCTCAGGGGAGCACCTCCACACGAGTCATTTCTGAAACCCTTTTCATAGGGATAACATAGGGATAACATTTCAGATAATTGAGGTTTATCAATTCGCTGGTTGTGTCAACCGTATTATTTAATTCCTGTTACCTGTGCTTGAGTTTTTCCTTTCCCCTTCCCCTGACCCTACCTTCCCTTTATCAAGCTGTCTTGTATGCTGTAAGATTACAGGGGAGTTGTTAAAATACAGCGGTGCTGGCACTGTCCTGTATGCTGTAAAAGTACAGGGGTGCTGTGAAAATACAGGGGTGCTGGTTCTGTCCTGTATGCTGTAAAAAAATACAGGGGTGTTGTATATGTACACTGGCCCTGTTTTTTATGCTGTAAAAATTCAGGGGTGCTGTAAAAAATAAATGTACACTGGCCCTGTCTTGTTTGCTGTAAAATTACAGTTGTGTTGCTAAAATACAGGGGGGCTGGCCATGTCCTGTATGCTGTATACAGGTGTGCTGTGAAATAAATGTACACTGGCCCTGTCCTGTATGCTGTAAAAATACAGGGGTGCTGTGAAAATAAATGTACTCTTGCCCTGTCCTGTGCTGTAAAAATACAGGGGTGCTGTGAAAATAAAGGGGCACTGTTCTGTGTGCTGTAATAATAAAGGGTTGCTGTCCTGTGAAATAGAGAACAAAAATTTGGGGGAATAAATAGTGAAAGATCAGGAACCACTTCCAGTTCCTAGTACTAGTGCTAAAGCTGCTGCTGCCACCAGTCATGACATTGATGATGCAATTCCATCAACATTGTCTGCTAAGGCCAATGGCCAATGTCATAGAGGGAATGTACTAAAAATTAAGAACCAAAAGAAAAAAATAAATTATCTGATGAGAAAAGTAAAATTGACAATATGCCATTCACGACACGAAGTGGCAAGGAAAGGCTAAGGCCTTGGACTATGTTCATGATTGGTGGTTCAGCTTCTCATGAAGATGGAAGCCCTCCTCCCTCTCGAAAAATAAAAAAATAAAGCTTGTTAAAGCACAGGAAAAAACAACTGTGCGCTCATCACAAATCCCCAAGGAGAGTCCAAGTGTGTCCACGGTTGCGATGTCTAGGCCTGACCTTCCCAAGACTGTATGAGAAGAATAGGCTCCTATCACCATTTGCATGCCCCCAGAAAGTGCTGGGAGGAGCACCGCCAGTCCAGTTGCTGATATTGAGATTGAGGATGTCACTGTAGAAATACACCAGGATGAGGAGGATATTGGTGTAACTGGCACTGAGGAGGAAGTTGACGATGAGGATTCTGATGGTGATTTGGTTTGTTTGAATAAGGCACCAGTGGAGACAGTTGTTGGCCATGGGATGAAAAAGCCCATTGTCATGCCTGGGCAAAATA
Source organism: Pseudophryne corroboree (assembly GCF_028390025.1). Classification (NCBI taxonomy): domain Eukaryota; kingdom Metazoa; phylum Chordata; class Amphibia; order Anura; family Myobatrachidae; genus Pseudophryne; species Pseudophryne corroboree. Next base: position 378,934,354 of record NC_086444.1, on the reverse strand, counting down.
ACAAAAAATCCACCTCTTCGGTGAGGAATTATTTCTCTGTGAGGAGGAGGATGAGCATGTAAACACTGAAGAGGGGGAAGAATCGGAGGATGATGACAACATCTTGCCTCTGTAGAGCCAGTTTGTGCAGGGAGAGATTAATTGCTTATTTTTTGGAGCGGGCCTAAACAAACCAATCATTTCAGCCACAGTCGTGTGGCAGACCCTGTCGCTGAAATGATTGGTTTGTTAAAGTGTGCATGTCCTGTTTATACAACATAAGGGTGGGTGGGAGGGCCCAAGGAGAATTCTATCTTGCACGTCTTTTCTTTGTCTGCCACATCATTCCAGGGGTGCTGCTCTATATGGGGTGCTGCCCCTCTGCCCTATCAGTCCAGGGGTGCTGCCCCACTGCTTTTTAAGTCCAGGGGTTGCTGTTGCCTGTCTGCTATGCTGTGTAATTCTTCAGGGTTGCTACCTATGCTGTAAAAGTCCAGAGGTGCTACCTACCTGCTGTAAAGAGACGCTGCCATATAATTCCAGGGGTGCTGCTGTACTTGATTCTATGTTTAACTTAAAGCCTAGAGCAGAATGTGAAACAAGCTTCAACATCACAACCATATTTGTGAAAACATAGCCGCAAAGGTGGAAATGGAAATTGCAATTTTGACAAAGTGTTTTCCAATGAGACCACATTTGTGGCCAAAATCAGTCAGGCTTAGAAGAGACAGAATTATAATCTAGTGCAACTCCCAGGGAAAACTAGATTTTCCAAACACACCTCTGTCTATATGTCTGCCATATAATTCCAGGGGTCCCAGTCTGAACCCGCTCATTTATATCTTCTAGCGTGCACTGTGTACCCAGCATTAGAGAGAGGTTCTTCTCAATTATTTCATGTTAGGGACTCAAATGAATGGCTCCAATTAGTCAACCTTCATTTTGATTTATTATTAATGATGATTATTTACAAGATGCGCATTTGTTGTACAGGGTTAGAAACATAGGGGGTCATTCCGAGATGATCGTAGCTGTACTAAGTTTAGCACAGCTACAATCATTCACACTGACATGCGGGGGGACGCCAAGCACAGGGCTATCCCTGCCCGCATGTCAGTGCCTCCCCCCCCAGAAGTGCAAAGGCATCGCACAGTGGCGATGCCTTTGCACTTCAAGAGTAGCTCCCGACCAGCGCAGCTTTAGTGTGCTGGCCGGGAGCTACTCATCCCTCCCCGGCCCGCAGCGACCGCCTCTGCCTGTCAATCAGGCAGGGGCGATCGTAGCGGGTCGACGGCCTTTGGCTGTCTGGCATGCGCCGGCGCACTGCGGCGCCGGCGCATGCGCTGTTCTTACCCGATCGCACTGCTGTGATAAACTGCAGCGTGCGATCAGGTCAGAATGACCCCCATAGAAACATAGAATTTGACGGCAGATAAGAACTACTTGGCCCATCTAGTCTGCCCTTTTTTTAACCATATTTTTATCTCAAAACTTATTTGATCCTTATTTCTTTGTAAGGATATCCCTATGTCTATCCCATGCATGTTTAAATTGCTCTACTGTCTTAGCCTCTACCACCTCTGATGGGAGGCTATTCCACTTGTATACTACCCTTTCTGTGAAGTAATTTTCCCTCATATTTCTCCTGAAACTCCCCCCCTCCAATCTCAGTGCATGTCCTCGTGTCCTATTGCTTCTCTTCATTTGGAGAATGTTTCCCTCCTGGACTTTGTTAAAACCCTTGATATATTTGAAAGTTTCTATCATGTCCCCCCTTTCCCTTCTCTGCTCCAAACTATACATATTGAGATGTTTTTTTGCCTTTCTGGGTATGTTTTGTGATGTAGGCCATGCACCATTTTAGTTACCCTTCTTTGTAGTCTCTAATGTATTAATATCCTTTTGAAGATATGGTCTCCAGAATTGAACACAGTATTCTAGATGAGGCCGTACCAATTACCTATACTGTGGCATTATTACTTCTTTCTTTCTGCTGCTGATTCCTCTCCCAATGCAGCCAAGCATCTGACTAGCCTTCCTCATTGCTTTGTTACATTGCTTACCTGCCTTTAAGTCACCTGAAATAGTGACTCCTAGATCCCTTTCCTCCTCAATAGTTTCCAGTATAGTGCCATTAATACTATATTTAGCCTTTGGATTTTTGAGACCCAAGTGCATGATTTTGCATTTTTGGGCATTAAACTGTAATTGCCACACTCTTGACCATTCCTCTAGTCTACCTAGATCATCAGTCATTTGATTTACCCCACCTGGTGTGTCTACCCTGTTGCATACCTTTGTGTCATCTGCAAAAAGGCATACTTTCCCTTTAATGCCACTTGCAATGTCACCAATAAAGATATTAAAAAGCACTGGTCCAAGTACAGATCCCTGGGGTACTCCACTTGTAACATTTCCCTCCTGTTAATGCACTCCATTTACCACAACTCTCTGTTTACTATCCTGCAACCATGATCTTATCCATTCAATAATCCTAGTATCCAATACCAAGCTTCCAAGTTTATTTAGCAGTCTGCGATGTGGAACAGTGTCAAAAGCCTTACTAAAGTCTAGATAAGCTATATCCATGGCTCCACCTTTATCCATCACTTTAGTCACACAGTCAAAAAAGTCAATAAGATTTGTTTGACATGATCTCCCCCTAGTGAATCCATGCAGGTTCTTTACTTTTATTTTGTAAATGTTTTCTCCTTAATAATTGTACAATGTAAGGGCTGTGTAGGGTTATTACAAGACCTTGCGGTGTCAGATGACTAGAGCTTCAGTGATCTTGCATTGAATCAGCTTTCCATTGCACTTCAGCACTAGATGGGCCAAGAGCTCCTGTGAGGCGCAAACAGTCATTCCTCTTTTACACCAACCAGCATATAACATGGGTTAATGCACATGAACATGCATAACCCGTGTTTCTGTTTGCTGTAAAAGGGCCGAGTTGGAATAATCTGGGTCGAGTGACCCGGTATTCCAACTCAGGTAGCTTGCAAGGTTGAACATGGGTTCAACCCGGCCAGCTGTGCTGTGTAAACGGAAGCCGGGTTGATGCTACCCGGCTCCCTTTCACAGTGTATGGAAGGGTGGCACTGGGAGATCATGTGATCTCCCAGCGCCACCCCCGCCATGTCACTGGCAATGTCACCAACCCGGTAATATACCGGGGTTGGTGACTGCAGAAGGAAAGGGGGTTGACGTGGGTTGCAGCCGGGTAGCACCCGTGTCAGGCTCCTGGCTAAAACCCACGTTTAGGTGTAAAAGGGGTATTACTGAATAAGGTCCAGTATGGAGTCTCATGGTGGCTTACAGCCAGGAAGATGTCTGGCTTGCCAGGCTGGGGCATGCTGTCGGCACAGAGGTTAGCATTGCTTTCTCCCACAGTCCTACATATAGTATGAAATGAGTTTCGACTGTAGCTCCACTAGGGCAGGGGTCAATAACAAAAAATTCACTGCACAGTCCTGCTTAGTACTGTACCAAACCCACCTGAACTCAACTTGCCTGATCCGGGGCTGCTGTGGGGGCTCACAAGGGGCTGCTAAAACATCTAAGGGGCTGCTTTATTTAAAAATAAAATATGAATAAAATAAATAAGACACACAGGTATGATCACATGTGTGTAACTGGGACAAACAGGTATGCCTACATGCGTGTAACTGGGAGCTGTGAAAATCTAAAATAAGGCATCTGCCACAAAATGTGTAAATAAAATGCAATTAAAAAATGGAAAAAAAGAAACCAACAAATTTTTTACAAAGTAAGTCTACAGACTCCGTGGAGGGGAAAATATCCAATCTTGATGTTGTGGCATACACCAGTTTAATCCCAGCATTAAATCCGAGATTATCTTAATCCCTGAAAATGGAGAAGTGGGTACAAATTCTGAGGCTTTGGCCCCTAGTTTTTCAGTTTGTCCAATAATGTGGTAATTATATATTTGCTTGGTTAAAGTCCTTTCTGTTCCACACCAATATAGGAGTGGAGGTGAAAACCTGTGTGTTGTTGCTGATTGCGTGTGCCTCTCTAATTTCTAATTACCTTCTTGACACTGTCCTCTTCCTCTTGCCTCTTCTCATAATGTGAAAAGTCATCAAATATGGAGGTGCTATGTTTGTAGCTAGCTATGATTTGTAGAACTTGGCAAGCTTTTTCCAGGGGGATCACCTGTCGCTGACATGATTATGGGTTTATTAAACGATGCATGTCCTGTTTAAATGGGTGTAGTGTGTTATGCCAGCACTTGGGATCCCGACCGCCGGCATGCAGGCAGCAGGATGAGCGCAAAAGAGCCCTTTGCAGGCACACTATTTATTCTCCCTCCAGGGGTGTTGTGGACACCCCAAGAGTCAGAATAGTTGTTGGTATGCTGACTGTCAGGATTCCGGCGTCGGTATGGTGAGCGTCGGGATCCCGACAGCTGGCATATCAAATGCCTCCCGTTTAAACAACATGAGGGTGGGTGGGGGGTTCCCAAGGACAATACCATCATGCACCTCTTTTTTTTCTTTGCATCATGTGCTCTTTGGGACCTAGTTTTTACAACTGCCATTTTGTCTGCCACTGCAGTGCCACTCCTAGATGGACCAGGTGTTTGTGCCGCCCACTTGTGTCGCTTAGCTTAGTTATCCAGCTACCTCGGTGCAACCTTTTGGCCTAAAAACAATATTGTGAGGTGTGAGGTGTTCAGAATAGACTGGAAATGAGTGAAAATTAATGATATTGAGGTTAATAATACTGTAGGATCAAAAAAATACCCCCAAAATTCTGTAATTTTAGCTGTTTTTATGTTTTGGGGGGTTTCTAAAAAAAATCACATCCAAAATGAAACCCTGAAAGTGTGGTTTTGGCAAAACCAATCCAGATCCAAAACACGAACGGAGATCCAGATCCAAAACCAAAACATAAAACCAGAAAAATGTCCACCGCACATCTCTAATTTTCACAGCACACAAGACAGGGCCAGTGTACATTTATTTTCACTGCACCCCTATAATTTTACAGCCTACAAGACAGGGCTAGTGTACCTTTACAACACCCCTGCATTTTTTACAACATACAGGACAGAACCAGCAGCTCTGTATTTTCACAGCACCCTTGTATTTTTACAGCATAAAGGACAGTGCCCCTGTACAGTACAGTGACAGGACAGCGACACTCATGTACAGCTGCAGCACCCCTAACAGCACAGGACACCACAGTGACAGGACAGCACCCTTAACAGCACAAGACACCACAGTGACACGACAGCACCCCTAACAGCACAGGACACCACAGTGACAGGATAGCACCCCTAACAGCACAGGACACCACAGTGACAGGACAGCACCCCTAACAGCACAGGACACCACAGTGACAGGACAGCACCCCTAACAGCACAGGACACCACAGTGACAGGATAGCACCCCTAACAGCACAGGACACCACAGTGACAGGACAGCACCCCTAACAGCACAGGACACCACAGTGACAGGACAGCACCCCTAACAGCACAGGACACCACAGTGACAGGACAGCACCCCTAACAGCACAGGGACAACACAGGGACAGGACAGCACCCAATGCCACCACCCACAGAGAGAGACAGAAGTCTGTCTCCCTCACTCTCCAAATCCGGAGTGAAAATGGCGGATTTGGAACCCAAAACCCATGAGAATCCGACAGCGGGATGATGAAGTTTTGCCGCGTTCTGGGATCCGAGTCTGGTGGGAAGTCCCGAGCTGGACTCGGTTCCCAGGTCAGATCGTGAAGTTCAGGGGGATTTGGATCTCGGAGATCCAAACCCGCTCATCTCTACTTTATAGCAACACATGACATTTTCCTGTACTTACATTTCTTAGCCTGTTAGTATTGTACTTTTTTAACCATATATGTATAGATAAAATGCAGGCTATACTTACCACCCTGCCGTTGTGCTGGAGGCACATTGATGCCTTCCAAAAACTCCACTGGGTAAGGCACATGAGCTCTTAGTCACATCGGAGGTATTCAGCAAGCATGAGAGAGCAGTCCTTTTTCATCAGAATTATTTCTATGAGGTACATCTTGATATCTGCATATTGAGCTGTGCAGCATGCCATAGCGTGTTTTTATAGGATAACTGCCTTGACAGCTAGGTAAATTCATTTCCAGAACTGCTACTTGCAGCTGGATTCTACAAAAGTCAAACAACTGTAGTACATAATCGTACTATGGGTCTAATTAAGCTTGAGTTGTAGTTTTGCACAAAAATCGCATAACTACAGCAATGTGCTCGCATGTTTAGGGTTGCCTCCTGCCTACGCAGCCTAGCTGCGAAGGCAGCCGGCAGGCGCCCTTTTTTTAGGTTACAGGGGCTGCATGTTATGTCACGCTTCCGTTGTCCGTACCGCGTCCCTAAAAGAGAACACATACCTTACGCATGCGTCATTTTTGCACAATAGCGTCTGAAGCTGAATTAGGCCCTATGTTAGTAATGATGAACACAGTTTTTAAGATCAGAAAACTGAATACTGTATTGCTAGGTATACACTATACAATTATTGGGCCGATTTGCCAATAATTGGGACATCAGTCTGATTTATTGTATAGTATGTACGAACGATCGTTTCAGTGTTTTTGGCAATATTTCTGTCAAGCTCATCACTAGTTCACACACACCCGAACGATCGAATTTCCTCTCAATCGGCCCAGACCAAAAATCTTGGTCAAAAAACCCTGATATCGGCCAGTATGTGTGCATTCTCAATACTCTCACCATACAGTATATCAGTCGATTTTTCATACATACGTCATCTGCCTTGTGGGTGGCAACATATTACTCCTGTGTTGTGTTTGCAAGTCATCTGTCAGTAAGTACCTTGGACAGCTCATACAGTGTCCCTTGCGCTGATTTAACCCTACAATGCATATTGTGCTGCACAGCAAAGTAATTTTGAAAAACGAGCACTACACACTATCACTATAGTACTTTAAAATGTAAACTAAGTTGCTGTCTAATATACAAGTCTTTTTAAAAAAAAAAAAAAAGTAAAATAGTGCTGATTCTAAATTTGCCTTATGGCAAGCAAACACCATTGATAAATATTACAACCATCCTAGCCACTTACTGTATGTGCATTCACACTGTGCGCACTTACATTTCACAATGCTTGGCAGCACACAAAGTAATTTTTGCACACAAAAAACTAGCTACAATACTGTAAACTGACATAATTTAATCAATACTGTGTTTCATCATACACCCCCACAAACTTGCTACTGCCATCAGGTTTCAATTGTTCTCCACCTGGACACTCTAAATATGATAGCAAATACCTGTGTCAACATATCATTACAATTACACATGTGTATCAAATTTAAGTTTCATTTGTTTGGCCAGCAGCACAGCATTTTTCACCCTTATGGGAGGAGTTACAGTATGAATTAGTATGTGTTAACCCCTAAAGGCACATTCACACAAGAAAATTAAAACACCAAAAGATATGCATAACATTTTTATAATATTGTTGACAATATTAAAATGGTTATTTGTGTCTGGCCAAACTCACACAAACAGTAAAGTGCCATTACTATGGCCAACATTTTCCATACAATCATGCCATAGGGGCCCAAAATAGTTCCTCAGGGAGACCCAACAGTCCAGGTGTTAAGGATATTAATGTATGTCCACACATCACTTCATTATTAAGTTGTCCAGTTTGTTTTAAGCATGTTACACAAACTGCAGATATGGGGGGTCATTCCGAGTTGTTCGCTCGCAAGGCGATTTTAGCAGAGTTGCTCACGCTAAGCCGCCGCCTACTGGGAGTGAATCTTAGCATCTTAAAATTGCGAACAAAGTAATCGCAATATTGCGATTACACACCTCGTAGCAGTTTCTGAGTAGCTTCAGACTTACTCGGCATCTGCGATCAGTTCAGTGCTTGTCGTCCCTGGTTTGACGTCACAAACACACCCAGCGTTCGCCCAGACACTCCTCCGTTTCTCCGGCCACTCCTGCGTTTTTTCCGGAAACGGTAGCGTTTTTTCCCACACGCCCATAAAACGGCCTGTTTCCGCCCAGTAACACCCATTTCCTGTCAATCACATTACGATCGCCAGACCGATGAAAAAGCCGTGAGTAAAATTACTAAGTGCATAGCAAATTTACTTGGCGCAGTCGCAGTGCGAACATTACGCATGCGCATTAAGCGGAAAATCGCTGCGATGCGAAGATTTTTACCGAGCGAACAACTCGGAATGACCCCCATTATTTCAACCTGGCCTGTTGGGGTGCGTTAAGGACCCGGTTTGAATGAGCCACGTCTATTGCATAATTGCAGTCCAACAAACACTCACAAATGTGTATTTGTGTACAATACTTCTCTACATGCACTTTACATAAACAGGTGCAGTCAGTGTACACACACAATTTAACTCACAACAGGGTTGTTTTTTTCTAAAAAAAAACTGGATATCAATAACTACCACACATTATACTGTCCCTTTGGGAGAATGTTACAACTACACTCTGATGAAGTCACACTGAGGATATATTTTAAGTTAGACTCCACATCCCACGTTTGTTCCTTTATGAGGATTATTTTAGCCGTGCACTCCTACACCAGAATGGCAATCTCTTCTGCTGGGCTGTGTTTGTTTATGTTTTGCAGCTGTCTGGACATCAATTCTTGACTTCCTCATATGTGTAGGTATGTCATCCTCTGTGCTGTCATCTGATATCACTATAGGATCTTTAGGAGAAGATACGTGTTATTACTGATTTTATGTATGTGATAGTGGTTGGTTACAGTCCCCATCTGAAATGCATTGCAAGGTATGCTATACCTGTTGCAGAACCGGCTTCTTATCTTGGTGTGTTTATCTATCTGAGGAGGTGCCATTTTTCTCCTGTTTTATTTTTATGACCTCTGTCACTGTGTGAAACATGTATGTTGTTAGTTTAATAAGGATCATGACACTGCCCTAAGCAACATGTGTTTGGTACACTTAAAGGAAGTGTGCATGTACTGTACCTGTGTTTTCTTCTGCCTGGCCTCTGCCCACACTCACATCTCCAGTGTCCTTGGCATTCTGCCTTTCAGTAGTTTTTTTTTGTGTGTTGCTTTTGAGTTTTCATCACTTGTTGTTCTATAAAATTAACAGCACACATTAAGCATGTATTATGGCTTAACATGTAATGGTGGTGTTGTGCAAGTAATAGGTGATGGAAAAGTACTCACTTCTGATTTGTTTCCTATTGCTGACAAGTTTAAACTTCTCCTTTCTTTTAAGGTCTGACCATCTTTTTTGGATTTGGTCCTTCTGGCGTGTGTGACCATATTTTGATTGTAGTATCTGAATCATGCGCGGCATTATTTTGGATTTTCACTGATTCACTCTTTTATAGTATTTTTGTAGACAATCATAGTCCCATCTATCAAAGAACCGCACCATGGTTTCTGTTTCTGCTGCTGCCATTGGTGTGGCTCTGCTTACAGCGTGTTCTCTGGAATGTTCTTTGGCAGCTTGCCCAGACCTGTCCTCCGGCTCTTCCATAATGAGTTCAGGTGTGGTGTTTGTTTATTTTTGCCTAAATCATTTTCTTTGGTAGCTTGCCCAGACCTATCTTCTGGTTCTGTCATGATGAGTTCAGGTGTATTGGCGTTGTTGCTGCAAACAAGTTGTTTGGCACTTTGCCCAGATGTCCGAGGTGCAGCCGCGGAGCTGTTTTGGCTCCAAACAGTCATGAGGTGTGTGCTGTAGGCAGACCTTCTGCCACAAAATATCGTCACTAATGAACATTCATTTGTGGGGGATTGTGAGACACACAACAATCACACAATCAAGAACTGCCAACATTCTGGTGCCTGTTCAACTGACTGCCTCCGAGGTTTCTGTGGACTGGTCGTGCCAACATCTTACGAAATCTTCACACCACTTTTCATCAGGTACTACAAAGTGTTTTTATTTATTTTGCATTTTACATATTCTGATACCCCAAATGTCCATTTGTAGTAGTAATTAAAGTGCCCATATTAGTGTTGTTTGGGTGTAATTATTCCATGTTATTTGTTTAAGTTGTTAAATGATGTTTATTAAATGGATTAAAATGTACTCACTTATGTTTATGTACATCATGCACACAATATTTTTCATGGTTTTTCTTGCAATTTAATCATCCCCATTGTACTATAAACACTGTATTGTTAGTTGCCCTTAAAAAACACTGTCAGTCTAGTCTCAAACATTGAATTTTTGTTTTTGTTTGTGTGGTTAGATTACTGTCTGTGGTCATGTTGATTTCTGTAGTTCCATAGCACTTTTTTAAAGTATAAACCACATTAGTCTGGATTCAAAACCATTGTTGTGGTGTTTTAGACACCACTGAGTGCATATTGCTATTTAGTTTAGTATGTGTTTTTTATTGAACATTAAAAAAAAAAAAACATGAAGGTAAATTGTGTTTGGTATTGTATGTTATGCATTAATAAGTTAATGATGGGGATGTATAAGTGCAATCACCACCCTCCAACATGCATTTTTGCTATTGGAGATATAACATAACTACATTTTTGTTATATTGGTTCTTGTTTCTGAAGTTTGTTCGTGGTTGTGTGTAGTAAGGTTGGTCACTATTGATGTTGTGCCAGAATATTCACAATGGGCCCATATGTATTTTGAATAATTTCAACATCATGGATGACAAACAAACATCAATGGCCAAAGAGCATCCCTAGCAATGATGCATTTTGCAATGTTTTTCTGGTTTGATTTTGACTCCATTTTTCAATCAACAGATAACAAACAACAAGGTCTGCAGAGAAAAACAAATAATTTATCAGACAGTTTATTGAAACTTATCAACAACATCCTTGTTTGTGGCAGTCCAAGTCTGCAGATTATTTAAATAAGCAGAAAAGGAATGCTGCCTTGGAAGCCCTTATCCAGGTTTGCAAGCCATACCACCCCAATGCCAATGCAGAATTTGTGAAGAGCAAGATTGCCAACTTATGTACAGTATATAAAAAAGAACTCAACAAAGTGCAGGAGTCCGAAAGGTTGGGAGCAGGCACTCAGGAAGTTTATACCCCACATCTTTGGTATTATGACATGCTATCTTTCACCGCAGACCAGGAGTTGCCAAGCCCCTCAATCTCAAACCTGGACAAAACCCAAGACCGCTTTGAAAGCCAACTTACAGAAAGCCAAGATATTATTGGATTGGTAAGTTTGTGGAGAAATACCACAACACACTGCACTTTAACATACACACATTTTATTGACAAATAAATCCAATATTCTCACATGTTTGAAGGGCAAAAAAAATACAAAATACATTTTGCCACTCAACTGCCCCCTCTCCATTAAAGTAATACCAATATTTATTTTGGTTAAATTTTGCCTCTTCAGAGAAATTGCGGCCTCCACTGACTTCAAGTGGAGTCCACTGCTCAATCTCCTCTATTAGCTGTTGACTGTCCTCCAAATCATTTTCTGGGGCTTGTTGCCTGTTCTTCCTTCGCAGATAATTATGAAGTACACAGCAAGCTAAAACAACTTTATTTATTTTTGCCACAGACAAATTGATGCTTGTGTGGAAAATTTTAAATCTAGTACTCATTATGCCAAAGGCATTCTCCACTACATGTCTAGCTCAGGCCAAACGGTAGTTAAAGATGCGCCTTGGTGGGATTAATAGCTTCTGTAGGAAAGGCCTCAAAATATCTGGATGTAAAGCGAAGGCCTCATCTCCAACAAATACAAAATTAAACCCACCCTTTGTTTTCTGTTGGTGTTGGGAGGCATAATCTGCCCTGTTTCAGATAATCATGGAACTTTGTTTGCTCCAATGCACCACCAACAGAAACACTACCATTTTTACCAATGTCAACAAAAATAAACTCATAATTTGCATTCACAATGGCCATGAAGATAATACTAAAAACACTTTGTAATTATAAATGTAAGAGCCAGTGTTTGGTGCGAACATGCTTCCCATCTATAGCACCACCACAATTTGGGAAATTCCACTTTTGCTCAAACTCTGTTGCCATTCTGTTGGTATGTTTGGAAATTGTGGAAACAGAACAAATAACATTAATCTAAAGTGTCCAATATTTTAACAATGATTATGTACTTTCCCAGCCAGCACTTTTCAGTGATGAACCACCAGCCACATAGTCGCCAACAGGGGAAGAAACACCCGTCATGTCAAACACTCATACAACCATGCCCACTAGAGGCAGAAGATGAAGCCGCACATCTGGAGGAAGCCATGACACCATCACACACATCATTCTACAGTCATGCAAAGATTTCTTCAACAAACCAACTGATTTGTTTGATGCCTATGGAGTGACTATAGCTGCAAAGATGAGGAATTTAGACCCACAATATCGACACACTGCAGAAAGATTGATACATGACATATTTTGCAAAGCTAATAATGGTGAACTTGATGACAGTTGCACCATTACTTCAAGTGGTCACTACAGACAATCACACATGTTCCAGCCAACATACCAACATCAACATACAATGCAAACATACCCAACACACATGCAGCAACCAAGACAGTCATATTATCCACCATCAGCAAGTACTACACCTTCAACCCAGGATACTGGGCACACTTATATATTAGTGATGTGCACCGGAAATTTTTCGGGTTTTGTGTTTTGGTTTTGGATTCGGTTCCGCGGCCGTGTTTTGGATTCGGACACGTTTTGGCAGAACCTCCCTGAAAATTTTTTGTCGGATTCGGGTGTGTTTTGGATTCGGGTGCTTTTTTACAAAAAAAACCTCAAAAACAGCTTAAATCATAGAATTTGAGGGTCATTTTGATCCCATAGTATTATTAACCTCAATAACCATAATTTCCACTCATTTCCAGTCTATTCTGAACACCTCACACCTCACAATATTATTTTTAGTCTTAAAATTTGCACCGAGGTCGCTGGATGACTAAGCTAAGCGACCCAAGTGGCCGACACAAACACCTGGCCCATCTAGGAGTGGCACTGCAGTGTCAGACAGGATGGAAGATTTAAAAAATAGTCCCCAAACAGCACATGATGCAAAGAAAAAAAGAGGTGCAATGAGGTAGCTGTGTGACTAAGCTAAGCGACCCAAGTGGCCGACACAAACACCTGGCCCATCTAGGAGTGGTACTGCAGTGTCAGACAGGATGGCACTTCAAAAAATAGTCCCCAAACAGCACATGATGCAAAGAAAAAAAGAGGTGCACCAAGGTCGCTGGATGGCTAAGCTAAGCAACCCAAGTGGCCAACACAAACACCTGGCCCATCTAGGAGTGGCACTGCAGTGTCAGACAGGATGGCACTTCAAAAAATAGTCCCCAAACAGCACATGATGCAAAGAAAAAAAGAGGTGCAATGAGGTAGCTGTGTGACTAAGCTAAGTGACACAAGTGGCCGACACAAACACCTGGCCCATCTAGGAGTGGCACTGCAGTTTTCTAGCGAGAGGATGAGTGCTTCCATTCTCATGTGAATCTGAACCACTAGCCATGAACATAGGCCAGGGCCTCAGCCGTTCCTTGCCACTCCGTGTCGTAAATGGCATATTGGCAAGTTTACGCTTCTCATCAGACGCTTTTAATTTTGATTTTTGGGTCATTTTCCTGAACTTTTGTAGTATACTTGACGACACAGAGGTAGAGCAGTGGCCTACTGTACCGTACTGCTATATATTATATACTGGTGGTCAGCAAAATTATGCACTGTCCTCCTACTATATATATACTGCGCAAAACTTAAATGCACCACAGGTATGGATGGATAGTATACTTGACGACACAGAGGTAGGTAGAGCAGTGGACTACTGTACCGTACTGCTATATATTATATACTGGTGGTCAGCAAAATTATGCACTGTCCTCCTACTATATATATACTGCGCAAAACTTAAATGCACCACAGGTATGGATGGATAGTATACTTGACGACACAGAGGTAGGTAGAGCAGTGGACTACTGTACCGTACTGCTATATATTATATACTGGTGGTCAGCAAAATTATGCACTGTCCTCCTACTATATATATACTGCGCAAAACTTAAATGCACCACAGGTATGGATGGATAGTATACTTGACGACACAGAGGTAGGTAGAGCAGTGGACTACTGTACCGTACTGATATAATACTGGTGGTCACTGGTCAGCAAAATTCTGCACTGTCTTCCTACTATATACTACAATGCAGCACAGATATGGAGCGTTTTTCAGACAGAGAACGTAGATATTTTCAGCACACTGAGCACAGATATTTGCAAGCACACTGAGCACAGATATTTGCAGCACACTGAGCACAGATATTTGCAGCACACTGAACACAACTGAGAGAACACTGCACACGTCCTCTCCCTATCATCTCCAATGCACGAGTGAAAATGGCGGCGACGCACGGCTCCTTATATAGCATACGAATCTCGCGAGAATCCGACAGCGGGATGATGACGTTCGGGCGCGCTCGGGTTAACCGAGCAAGGCGGGAGGATCCGAGTCTGCCTCGGAACCATGTAAAATGGGTGAAGTTCAGGGGGGTTCAGATTCCGAGGAACCGAACCCGCTCACCACTATTATATATATCATTATTTATAGGTTTTGTGATTTTGTGACAAACATTTACAGTTATTTAATGCAAGGAGCAGTTGCTTACAGTTAAGTTGACAATATTCACATTAATAAAGTTTCTGTGTGCAAAATGTATTCTTTTTTTTTTTTAATTACTTTTTTATTGAGGTATTAACAGTTAAGGAAAAACAGCAACAGAAAATATTGCAAACAATAAATCAATAGACCACAACGATCATCGTACTTACTCACAGAGAGTTGGGTTGAGAAATTACAAACATGCCGATATATGTGGTAGGGAGTTGGTAGGGTCATAAAGTTGCATGAATATGCAACATCAGTATAGACTCGTACAGTATTAGTCACATCCGGAGCTCGGGGGATATCAAAGCAACGTAATTGGCGGATCTTGTATCGCTAACCTCGTGAGATACCATACAGTGTTTTTTAGGCTGTGATGTATTTGCGTTTTAGTGGAAAGGGGTAGTGTATCTATATATGATTCCCACATTAAGAAAAATCTCTCCACTTCCCTCTCTTTATGTAATAGTGTTTCCATCCAATCCATCTTGAAAATAAATTGTAATTTAGTCAAGAATAAGGGTATTTGAGGCGGTGTACTGTCCAACCAGCCTTGTAATATTGTTTTCTTTCCTGCTGCACTGATGGCTAGCAGGAGTTTTTTGCATGCCAGGGTTATTCGTTGATGGGGGTCAAATAATCCCAGAATCGCCCATTCCGGAGTGAAGGGGACATGATTAACTAGTTTGGCTTCCGCATATCTGCGGATTAGGTGCCAAAAATACTGAATGACGGGGCAAGCCCATAGGCAATGAAAAGTATCCGCTTCTTCCTGGTGGCAGCGTAAGCAAGCATTGCTCTCCGAAGTGCCCATGCGATAGCGCTTTAGTGGTGATAAATATGTGTTGTGGTATGTATTCAAGAATAATTCAGTGTACATGCTAGCCGATAGAGTTCTTTGAGAAAACACTAAAGCTTTCTCCAGTGTCGGTATAGTTAGGGTCGGGAAATGACTTAACCATTTCGACATCCCTTCTGGTATGGCAGCATTATCTAATATATCTCTTAAAAAAATATAATGAATGGATAGAGCTTTGCGCTGGGGCGGTGGGTGGGTCAAAAGGTTGTCCAAAGGATTGTGCCAATCTTTTTTAGAGAAATGTTTCAGTACAAGGGCCGTGTAAAAACGTAATTGTAAGAGTGCCAGTGGGTGAGAGGCCACTATAGGGAAGGTAACTGATAATTCCCCAGGAGTGAGAGAGCGTTCTTGGGTAGTAGAGACCACTGACTTCAAAGTATGCAAGCCCTCCATACTCCAAGCAATGAAAGGGTGAGCAGCCATGCCATCGAGGAAGTTGGGATTCCGGAGTAGGGGTAAATGGAGGGAATGGTATGAGTTAAGGCCCTTTTTATGGCGCAAGATATGCCATAGCGGTCTAGTGGACCATAATAACGGGTTGGATCGTATCGGTTCTGGGATTTCCTGGTCATGAAGGTGGAGGAAACAGGTTAGGTCATAATCAGCCAAGAAATTTTGTTCTAGGGACGTATCAGTATATATTGACGTTTTAGAGATCCAGTCACGTAAGTGACGTAGGAGGGCTGCTTGATTGTGGGTTACAATGTCTGGAAGATTTATACCTCCGTTATTTTTTGGCTGTTGTAGTTTTCGCAAAGCAATTCTGGTTCTGGTGCCATTCCAGATAAACCTACGGATAGTCGAGTTAATGTGGAGAGAGTCAGTTTTAGTTAGTAAAATTGGCAATGATTGGATGGGGTACAATAGGCGTGGGATCGCTATCATCTTGAGAAGATTAGCTCTGCCCAAGAACGATAGAGTCAAACGGCTCCATGATTTTACATTCTCGGTAAGTACGTGAATAGCCTTGGTAACATTCAATTTGTACAGTGAATGTAAGTTACGGGGTAATAGGACTCCTAAATAGGGGATATAATTCATTGCCCATATGAATGGGAATCGCGGGGCCCAACGGGGGCGCCCAACCGTGCCACCCAGGAACATTGCAGTGAACTTATCCATGTTGATGTATAGGCCCGATATGGAGCTGACATTTTTGATTATGTGTAAAATAGATGTAAAGGAGGATTCCGAATTACCAATATAAAGGAGAATGTCATCTGCAAATGCCGATATTTTAACTTCTCGGTGTCCAAGTTTAATGCCTTGAAATGTGGGGTCGCTTTGCAGAGATCGCAGTAGGGGGTCTAAGGCCAGGTTAAACAGTAAGGGGGATAGCGGACACCCCTGACGCGTCCCCCTTTCCAAGCTAAATTGAGGTCCCACCATGCCATTAATTAGTAAAGAAGCTGAGGGGGTGGAATATAGGTGTTGTATGAGATCTACGAAACCCGTGTCAAAAGCCCTCCCTTCCAATATTTTAAATAGATGCGGCCATAAGACCGTGTCAAATGCTTTGTGGATGTCCAAGCTGAGAAGCATGTTCTGTTCCCTGGGGGAATTGTTCGCCATAGCGATCGCTGCTATTGCTGTTCGGATTGCTTTAATTGCATGACGACCTTGGACAAAGCCCATTTGGTGGTCAGTCAATAGGTCAGGAAGGATGGTTTGAAGGCGGGTGGCTAAAATCTTGGCTAAGAGCTTGTAATCGACATTAAGCAGGCTTATTGGCCTATAAGATGTTAGCAGTGTGGGGTCCTTGTTAGGTTTGGGTAGAAGAATTATGTGTGCAGCGTTAAAGGTAGGATAGGTCAATCCATGTGTTTGGATGCCTTTGAGTAATTCTAATAAAGTGGGGGTGAGGTGAGGTTGTAGTATATGATAGTATTCCCCAGAGAAACCATCGGGGCCAGGGGCTTTATTGTGAGGAAGGTTAGAGATAGCGGAGTTAAGTTCCTCCATAGTGATATCTCCTGTTAGAGCGTCTCTTTGTTCTGTACTTAATTTCGGTAATGTTGCGTCAGTTAGTAAAGTGTCTTGCAGAGCGGTGTTGATAGGGGAGGAGTGAAATAAGGTTTCAAAGTGGGATTGAAATAGTGACAGTATGTCTTGGGATTTGGTGAGTACAGTTCCGGTGGAAGGGTGTTTTAAAGAGGTGATTGTGGGACGGGGCTTAGATGGTTTGGAAAGAGAAGCCAAAAGTTTGCCTGCTTTGTTTCCCCAACGATAGAACTTGTGTTTAGTGTATTCCAGGGAATGACGAGCTTGGGTTGCTAGGTAGGATTCAAGGAACTGTCTAGATTGTTTATATGCAGCTAGGGTATTCTCAGACAGGTTCGCAGTGTAAAGCAGAAATGAGTCATGCATTGCTATTTTAAGGTTATCATATTCGATTTTCGATTCCTTCCTTTTACGGGAAACGTAGCTGATAATATGACCCCTCATCACTGCCTTGGAAGCTTCCCAGAAAAGAGCCGGGCAGTCCCAATAGTCTAAATTGTCGTCTACATAATTGTTCCAATGATGAACGAGATACGCTTTAAACTCGTCAGAATGGGCTAAGTAATAGGGGAATCGCCAGATGCGGTCAGTAGGTTGCATCTGTGGGTGAGAGAGGGCCAAGAGTATGGGGGCATGGTCCGATATAACAATGTCAGAAATATCAACCTGTTGGATGTCTGTCATTAGGTCATCAGAGATATAGAGTTTGTCTATGCGAGAGAGAGAACCGTGGGCCAAAGATAAATGAGTGTGGGTCCTGTCCGTAGGATTTAATATTCGCCATGGGTCGGATAGTTGTAAATTATGTCGAAACGCTGTGAGATGTCGGTGTGACGTGTTCGCACTTCGCAAAAGAGGGGGGGATTTATCGAGGGAAGGGTCTTCCACCATATTAAAGTCACCCCCAAGAATTAAAGAGTAGTTGCATCTACTACGCAGGAGGTGTCCCAGGTCTTGAAGGAAGTGATGTGTGTTAATGTTTGGGGCGTAGACATTGACAAGTGTGTATCTAGAGTGGTACAGTTCGACGTCAAGAATAATATATCTACCTTCAGGGTCTATGGTTTGTGAGAGGATAGAAATAGGTAGGCCCTTCCTAAAAACAATAGCAACGCCTCTAGCTTTTCGCTTAAAGGAGGCGGAGATGCATGTGTCTATCCAGGTAGCCTTTAGCGAATTTGATTCAGAGGTGACCCAATGCGTTTCTTGAATGTATACTATGTCAGGGTGGAAACGTTTAAGGTGGGTCGTAACTCTCTTGCATTTGATAGGAGTGTTTAATCCACCAACATTCCAAGATAAAATTTGCAGGGGCCTCGGGGGTAGGGAGGTAATAGGATCAGAGGGCGTAGACAGCATGGCTACTCACCCTCCCCAGGAGGAACATCAAGAGGCAGATAGTGGTAAATATATTAGTAGTGTGTGGTAGAAAAGCAGGGAAATTGTTTCCCCCGAGCTCCAGGACATAACCAGCAATAGACAAAATAGATACAAATACAAAAAGTAAGCAAGTTGTTAACATCAGATAAACATATGCATGTGAACGTGGTCTTGTTATGGTGAAATACCTCAAATTAACATTTTCAACAATTTTCCTAACCATGAAACAGATAGTGGGCACCTACCAAATTTTTAGCGGTGCGCACTCAATCAACTTCAAATAAAATCAAAATAGGGAGGGAAAGCAAGAGTATGCAATACTCTGGGGACATGGTAAACAGAATTGTATCCTGCCCAGGGTGGGTAGTGCCCAGTGAGACATTATTAAGGTGGGGATGATGAGGGGGAGTCCTGGGCCATGAGTTGGGATTTTGCTGTCAGAGGATCTGTGAAGAACACCTGGGTGCCATTCAACAAAACCCTAAGTTTGGCCGGATACAACAGCGCAAAGCGGATTTTATTATCATGCAAATAGGTGCATACCTCAGAGAATTCCCTGCGTTTCTGGGACATCATGGCCGAAAAATCCTGAAAAATCAAGATTCTATGGCCCTGAACTATAAGTTCCCCGGATTTGCGGTAAGTGGATAGTATAGTTTCCTTAGTTCTATAGTCCAGGTACCGTGCTAGCACCGGTCGGGACCGACGTTTGGTCCCTTCTTGGGGTGGGCCGATTCTATGTGCCCTTTTAATGTGAAGTATGTCAATGTCCTCCAAAATATTTAGGGCCAATGGTAGGGCATCGGTTAGAAAAGTGATAAGGGCCGTCCCAGTGATGTACTCAGGAACCCCCACAAAGCGTAGATTATTCCTACGAGACCTGTTTTCAAGGTCATCTACTCTTTCAAGTAACTGTAGTGTGGTTCTATCATGGGCCTCTAACGTGGATTGACATGATTGAATAAGATCATCTGCATCCCCCACCCGGGTTTCCAATGCCGTAATACGTGAGGCATGGGAGTCAATGCGGGCCAAGCCAGCGTCCAGCCGTGCCTGAAGGCCCTCAAACCTCTTGTCTATAAGGGGCATAAGGAAGCCCGAGATCTCCTTCGCAGTAAGAGGTGAGGATTTGTCTCCTGAGGCCTCAGACATGCCAGGATCGGAGTGGGTTGGAGAGGATGGTGTCGATTTTGGAGGGGGTGCCTTATTTTTCCCGCCCTTATTAGCTGGGTTGGAGTTTCTGGAAGGCATGTTTTTGTCTATGAATTTATCCATACCCCTGTAAAAGGGGGGGGATAAGCAGGCGTTAAATACTCACACAAAAGCTGGTGCTAAGATATGTTTATAATATACAATGAGTAATACCAGGGCAGGATATAACCATAAAGTATCAGAACATGTCGGGAGTCCCCAGGAGAAATTGCATAGGCGGGGAGTTACAACTTACATACTAATGCCGCGGGGGAAATGACAGGAAGTGAGGGGACTGGAGAGAGCACCGGGTTATTAGGGGAGGGGGAACACCCGGATCTAGGGTGCAAAGTGTTGGTTGTACCCCACTAACTCTAGGTTTAGTCAATTGAAAGCAGACACAGTATGAAAAGTCATCAGTTACATAACAACCCGAGACAAAAAAAAAAATTAATACAAAATATTTATAGAATACTGGCCGTAATCACAGGTCGCGCAGTCCCACAGGGCGACTGCAGTAGGGGGAGTGCATGCAACTTCTGAAAGGCAATTCAGCTGTTAGATAAGGCAAGGGCAGAGTTCACCTCGTGCACTCAGTTGGTAGTAAAGAGTTGTAAGATGGTTGAGGGCCGGGCGTCTGTTGCTCCAGGAGAGTCAGTAGGGTCCAATCCGGTAGTGCCATGGATCAGTAGTGACAGGAAGCTCAAGGAGGGTTGTTGATGTTGTAGTGCAGGATTTGCACATAGGTAGAGATTTCGTAGATAGAGTGGCAGGATCAGAAGCCTCTGCGGGGAGGGGGAATCGGCAGTAGCAGATGTTAGTGTGGCGAATATGATCCGCCGTCCAGGGAGGCTTCTCGCACTGTGAGGCCATTGTGATGCAAGGGGTAGAGATGGCGTGTGAGAGCAGATATTGCGTGGGGGTGAAGGGCGTAATTTCACAGCCCGAGTAGAAGGATAGAAATTCGTCTCGCGGTCGAGGATTGCGGCCTGACTCCGGGGATGAGGACTAAGACTTCGGGTGCAGCAGTTAAAGTTCCAAAGGTGTTCCCTTCATGGAATAGCAATGTATGCCATGTATCCACAGATATGGGTGCAGGGAAGTAGCTGCTGGGTCCGGAATCGTGTTAAGATGCGGTCGTCACAGACGTCCCGCCCACCGGCAGTCGTAATACAGGTAGATAAATGTTAAAGTGACATTTCTTCTAAAGTGGGTGAGTACACACTGGTGCACCGGCTGGATGTGGGGTGTGGGACATCAGGTGCCGAACCGGGGTCCCAATGTTGGTGAAGGGAGTGGATGACCCAAAGGTCGTAGGGCCGAACACGGGTAGGTACCTCGGGTAAGGCAGAACGTTCTTCTCCGGTGGAAGGTTCAGTGCGTCAGAAAGGTGGTGCGGCAGTCGCCCGTTGAAAGCAGGTGATATGCAACCAAGCAAAAAGACGGTACAGCCGCAGCAGGTTCAGGAGCCTTTCGCCAGCGCACACAGGACTTAGCAGGTGGCAGCTAGTCCACTGGTAGGGTTCAGCGGCATCATCCCCGCAGGAACGTCGATGCTGAGGCCCGCGATCCCGGGGCCCCCGGGTCCCCCACCAGGCCCGGAAATGTAAGCCTCCGGGATGCGAGGAGGCCACAGAGCAGCGGGTCCGGTGGTGTTGGTGGTCGCGTCTGCGGTGTCTCCTCCAGGCACGTTATATGGGGATGCCTCCGTCAGGCGTGCTGGGTGGGTGAATATGCAGAAGCTCGATCCCACCTGCTGAGCCAGGAACAGCACAGTGGGAGATCCAGGAGGGGGGCAGGCACCTCCAGCATGCAGGGAGCTCCCCTCACCCCTCCAGCCAGGCAGCCACCGCCCGCAGGAGTCTCAGCCACAGGGGACGGCAGATGGTGTTTCCCCGGAGCAGAGAACCACAGCGCCGGGTACAGCGGGCAGTGACGTCAGAGGCCCGCCCGCGGCTTCCACCGGCCCGCAGCTTCTCCGTCTAGAGCCGCAGGAGGGGACACAGGCGGACCACAGGCAACGGTCTCCAGGGGATCCGGGTCCCAGTAGGCAGCGGTGCAGGGAGGAAAAGGAAGCAGGGTGGTCACCTCGGCGATAGAAACATGTCCGCCCTGTTTAGTAGCTAGGCCACGTCCCCAGCTTAGCAGCTCTTGTTATTGGCACTCTTTGCCAGCACTTAAAATGGCGCTGCTAGGTTCCAATCCTGGGCCTCTGCAGCTCTGGTTCCCGTGTCCCCGTCTGTTGCGTTGGTGGAAGTGGGGATTACCTCTGTAGGCACGGGTCTCCCCCTCACTGTATTGCAGTGGGGAACAGAGATCGGGGGACAGACGAGGGAGGCAGCGCTAGCCGCGTCCCGTCCAGGGAGCACAGCCGCGCACGCTCCCGCTTCTCGGATGTACACAGCGGGTGCCGCGGCTAGCGGGTGTGATGGCGCACAGGGCGGTCCGGCAGGAGGCAGGGAAGATGCCGTCAGGGGGGTCAGGAGAAGGGCCGCCGCCGTCCACGGCCGTGATCGAGGTCCCGCCGCGTCACTTCCGGTCCGGGGCAGCACCCGGCTCGAGTCCCCGGCTCCAACCAGGCAGACAGGCCGCAACCCGCACGGGCGCAGGGGGCACCCGCCGGCTCCGCAACCTACCCACCTAGTGCAGGGGAGCTGTGACAGGCTTCTGGTGGGTTTCACTGAGTATGTGGCGTGGACGGTGATCGTTAAATATGAGTATTTTTGCAGGAGCTTGGTTTCACCACGTCCACCTTCTCTCACAGCTAAGTCACGCCCCCTGCAAAATGTATTCTACATTTAGTTATTTTGTCAATAAAATGTTTTGTTTAGAAACCATGTGTAAGGGCATTATTGTATGCATGATATGTAGATTATTAAAGTACCTTAAAATATTGATCCTTCAATGCAGCAAATAGTGCAACACAGGTTTCTGGTATTATGTAACCCAAAGCTTGAGGAGATATAGCACATGTAAATTTCAAATCTTGCAGGGACCTCCCAGTGGCCAAAAACCTTAATGTTGCACGAAGTCTTTGTTCTGGAGGAATGGCTGGTCTTAAGATGGTGTCTTGTTTTTGGATATATGGAGTGACAAGTTCCAACAACTCCACATATTGTTCATCACTCATCCTGAGATAATTTCTGAAATCATCAGGCTCATTCTGATGAATTTGCTGGAATAAAGGCATATGTGAGTACTTTTGTCTATTTAGCAGCCATTCCTTGGTCCAGCAGCGCATTCTCCTTTATCTTCTCATTCTTTTCATGTCATTTAAAATAGGGACAGCAGCAAGGGCAAACACAGCACAGGCTTGATTTTGCACAGGATCCATTGTGGAGGTCAAAAGCAAGAACATACACAGGTGCATAATAAATATATAGGGAAAAATAAGGTAAGATTGCCTTCCACCTGGCCCAAAAAAACCAGGCCACTTTTCATTTAAGCCAACCTTTTGGACAAAAACACACCCATGATCCATGCCCCCAAGTATTAAAATAATCTAGTGTGGAGTACAGATCGATTTTTTGGAAAGATCGATTTAAAAAAAAAAATCATCCGATTTTTCAGTGTTATGAATGAAGTGTGTAGTACAGATATCAGGAGCCTCCTCTAGGTGAATAATCGGACCAATTGTCAGCACGACCAAAAAAATCTGCCAGTGTATACCTAGCTTAAGACAGGCATACACTGTACAAGTATCTGGCAAACCATCTGTCCAATCTACCTGGTTAGAATGAAAATCTAGTAATGTATAGAAGCAAATGACAATCGACCAATTGCTCCTAAACACTGGAAAATGGACAAAAGTCGTTCAGGCAAACTGATTAAGTCAGTGGTTTAACCAATTTGTCTGAAATTTATATCCATTTTTTTGTCCACTTTGGGAGCATATGGTATATTGTCATTTCAACCAGCCAGATTGGACAGATGGTCTACCAGATAATTGTGCAGTGTATGCCCAGCTTTAGTTTTGGACAACTGGCTCTTGTCAACATCCCTAGGCTCTAGTCGTGAATAACTGATTACCCCTGTTTTACTGTTAACAGGGCTTTTCACCTAGTCATCCTAATCAGACAAGGGTTTATGTGGAGAAATCTTGCCCCTGCTAAAAATATCTTCCCTGGCCACTCGCTCTGATTCCTTTGTTCAGTCCAGCGATCATTGCAGCAGGTATGATATGACTTCAGAAAAGCACGTCTGCCTTCTGACTTGAGCAGACGCTGGCATGCAAGGCACTGCCGGTGCATGCACTGTATGCACAAGACTTATACAAATCGCAGTATTTGAGTCTCCACACTGGTTGGTTGGATAGTGAAGGGGTCAGCTTATCAGATGTTATTGCTGGAAAGGTAAGTATTACTGAATGTCTACTTAAAACTAGTAAGTATCACATTTGCATCTTGTTCTTCGTGAATAGAGCCCCCCCCCCTTTTCTGCACACAAATAAAACTCCAGTAAAGCAGACTTAATGTAAATAATAAACACAGCAAAGAGTAATAATAATTTAAAAAAAAATCACAAGACAACTTTCAGCAACACTTGGTTAACAAGTACCTTATACAGGATCCAATGAGGATCATGACTTACGGGATCCAAGCAGTCGGAATACTGATGCCGGAATACCGACACTTCTCGGAATGCAGACGCTGGCCTCCCGTCATGGAAGGAAATGCCAGCTGCAGGATCCTGATCACTGGAATCCTGATAAAGCTCTGTTCGTGAGTCCTCAGTGGTACTGTTTGCCGGAAGGATGGGGGGTGGGAAGTAGGTTTAGGCTGTGTGGGGTGTGGAGGTTAGTGTTAGGCTGCGTGGAGTTAGGGTTAGGCACCCCAGGGGAGTTTTAGGGTTAGTCTGCGGGTAAGGGGGATTAGGGTTAGGCACCACCGGGGAGGGTTAGGATTAGGCTGTGGGGGTGGGGAAGGGCTAGGGTCAGGCTGCAGGAAAGGAGGGTTAGGGAGGTTAGGGGTAGTTTACTCATGAAATAGGTGTCGGGATCCTGAGCATCGGGTTAGCGCTGTCCAGGGGCGGATTGGGAACAAAAAGCGGCCCTGGGAAAATTTGTACTAGTAAAGCCCCACATGGGCAGCACCAGAGGTGTAAGGTCTTGCCATGGGCCATGGCAGCAGCATCCTCCCCCCAAGACTTTCCAGATAGTGGGCATGTCCA
This sequence comes from Pseudophryne corroboree, assembly GCF_028390025.1. Lineage (NCBI taxonomy): Eukaryota > Metazoa > Chordata > Amphibia > Anura > Myobatrachidae > Pseudophryne > Pseudophryne corroboree. The sequence goes on along the minus strand of NC_086444.1, from coordinate 378,909,126 downwards.
GCATCAAGGGGGAAGTTAAAAAGAAATAAATTAAATATTATGAGCACATTATATGATACACCTTCAGAATTTAGGAAACTATATCATTCTTTAGAAAGATATATTTTCTTGCTTATTACACCAACCGTATCCCAATCACTATTCACTCAATCTTATATGTCAGCCAAGCAGGCAGACAGAGCATACACTAGATCATCTGCAATCACAGGCTAAGTGGAAAAGTCATTTTCATATATGCAAATTATTTTGCATCTTATTCATTATGTCTATAAAAAGGACCACATGTCCTGAAACAAAACAGGCCCCACGGGTGCGTCGGCCCACCTGGAATCATCCCTATAAACCCTATGGCCCATACGCCTCTGGTGCTTTCTGTATTCTTTCGGCATCCCGATACCATCACCACTATACAACTGTCCTCTCCTATACCCTCTCCCTACAGGCCCTCAACAAAGTTAATAAGGAAGCTCCAAAGTGTTTATAGACTGAAGTTACAAAATTAAATTTCTTAAGTGTCAAGTCAAATTGGTATGCAGGTGTAGATTGGGGATTTGAAGTGGCCCTGGAAAAATTTCCAAAAGTGGCCCTATGTAGGCATGGAAAAAAGCAAACATTGGTGAGGTTAGCAGACCATTAGCCCCAGTATTGACAGTATCCCAGTAAACATCATACCTCCAAACTGTCTAGTAGTGGATACTGAGACCTTTGCACACACAAAAGTCTCAAAGGGATGAGAAAGGTAATGGAAAAGGGGATGTGATCTCACATGAAATACCATGCCCACAAGGGAGTGATATATGAGGTGGACATAGGGCTGGATGGTGGGACAGTGCGATGGAGGGACACTGAGCTAGATTAGAAGGGGAACATTGAGATGGGGTGGGATGGGTTAACAATAGTCTAGCAAAGGAATTGACACTGGGCTAAATGGAGGGGTGAAACTGTGATTGGGCTGCCTGGGAGGTTCTAGGTGGAGGGACACAGGCAGTTAGATAGGGATAGTGAGTTGGTTAAGGAGGGAAGGGGAGAGACACTAGGCTGTCTGGTTGGGAGACACTGGGATATGGGGGTCAGTGAGATGGTGGGGGACATTGGGCTGGAGAAGGGGAAAACACTGGAGTGCGGGACATCAGTGAGATTGGGGGTACTGGGCTGGGGAGATACTGGGACACTGAGCTGGGAAAAGAGGACCTGTTTTTTCTGCTATTCCAGTAGACAGTATGTCTCCTGAGCAGTCCCTCCATCTCTCTGCTCCAGCTACTGCTGCTGGGATCTGGTGTGTCTGGAAGAGGTGGCCACCAGTGGTCACTGCTTGGGGAGCCCCCAGGAGCCATGTGGTGTTGGGGTCATTAGGACTCTTATGCAGTGCTACCCAATGCAGTCCTCAGCTCATACTCCAGCAGCCACCATTTGTGAGGACTGGAGGAGGATCCTTCCTCCAACTCTTTAGTTGACATGCTCTCCAGGGCTGGCTCCTGATGAACGCTGGCCAGGGCACGTTTAAAAAAATAAAAATAAAACAGAGAAATTATTCCAGTGGCCCAAAATTTGTCCAGACCACCAGGAAAGCTCCCACCGAGGCCACCAATACACTCCTGTCGGTATAGTTAAAAACATGTTTTAAACACTAATGAGTTTCAGGCTGAAACTGGCAGTTTGCTGAAAATTCCATGCAGTTTTCAGGAAATCACACGCAGTTTAGGACTTTGTAAACTGCCCTTTAAATCTGGCGCTTTGGCTCTAAAATCTGCATGTGATATCTGGTAGTTTACAAACTGCATAGAAAACCTCTTTTAGTAAATCTCACTCTAGATTCTTTATAATCAAGCCTACAGTGCTATTGCTACATTAAAAAAAATAATGCATTATTTTCTGAAATGCATTAATTCTAAACAATTAGTAAAACAGAGACAGTGGGGTAAATTTACTAAGATGGGAGTTCTACTTAAGATTTTATAGCAGAAGCCTCAAGGGGAAGCAGGAACTCAGATTTGAGGACAACAAATGTCTCACTCACCTCTAATACTCATCGATGCAATATACAATGTACCGACTATAGTGCCATTCTTGCACTCCACAATAGCTGGCACTTCTTTGTTATACGAGGGTGGTTCCATAAGTAAGGTAACAAGACGTCTCACGTGTACTTTTCTCTATTTCATTCTAATTTCCCACCAGGCCAGAGATTGTAGACCACTGCTTCCCCTCATGGCCATTAGACTGCGCCTCATATCAATCATACTGTCCCAGTATCAGTTGGAAGATGGTGGGGCTGGCAGAAACATGGTCAAACATTGAGGTCCGTAGTGTGATCAGATATCTGCATCTAATGGGCACATCAGCAGCTGAAATTCATTGCCAACTTGTCGAGGTGTATGGTGATAATGTCACCAAAACAGGTTTGGGTTTGGTGCACTGCCTTTGATAATGGCAGGACAGATGTTCATTATAAGCAGCGATCTGCCTGGCCAGGCATGTCCACCACAGATGACAATTTGTGCCACATTGAAGGTCTGATTCAGGAGGACAGACACCTCTAAGTTAGTGATATTGCTTGCAAACTAAACATCTCAGTGTGTACTGTACACAAAATCCTTCACAAGAAACTGGGGTACAGAAAAAAATGTTCAATTGCGTATCAAAGCAACTCACAGAAGTTCACAAAACCGAAAAGATGGAATTGTCTCTCGTTCACTTGATGAATTACCATGAGGAGAGAGTGCAGTTCCTGCAGTGTATTGTATCAGGGGTTGGAATTTAGGTGCATCATGTGACACTGGAGAGGAAGCAAGCATCCATGACATGGAACCACACATCATCTGCACCTTCAAGAAATTCAAAACAACTCCATCAGAGTGACCATGTTTTGGGACCACAAGGGTGTGCTTCTTGATTTCCTCATCAAGGGAGATACTGTGAATGCTGACTGTTATTGTGACACATTGAGGTAGCTGTGGAGGGCAAATAGTCAAAAACAACCTGGGTTTCTGCAAACAGGCTACGCTTAGCCACCCGCATTCATGAGTTGTTACAGCACTACCATTAGGAGGTACTGGACCATCCTTCCTACAGCCCTGACCTAGCACCGAGTGATTTTTATCTCTGTGGACCATTGAAGAAGCACCTGGGTGGAAAGCGATTCACAACCAACAGTGACATTCAGCAAGAAGTCATGTCTTGGCTTCAGGTGATTAACATTGATTTCCTCTATGCCGGAACAGATGCCTCAGTGTACCATTTGAACAAATAGTTAGACAAGTATGGGACCTATGTGGAAAAATAATCTGCACCAAAGCCATACTATTGATTATACATATACTGAATGTACAAGTTGAGGTCTTGTTACCTTATTTCAGTGGCGTAACTAGAAATTTTTCTCCCCCAAGCCAAAAAATCCTTCGGCGCCCCCCCCCCCCCCCCCATAACCCCCGTAATTGGCACCGGCAGAGGTAGAAAAATGCGCGCGCCAAAGGCGCGCGCCGGCAAAAAGGGGGTGTGACTTTGTAGAAATGGGCGTGGCTTTGCGTGGAGGGCGTGGCATTGCAGGAAAAGACTACCTTATACCCCAGTTTTGCAACCTGCATGCCCAGACGTTAGCCACCACAGGAAAGAAAAATAACCCTGATTCATGCCCCTTACATTATTTGTCATTTTTCCTCCTTATAGTAATGCCCAGTATACATTATTCCACATACTGCAATGGCCCTTAGACATTATTCCACACACAATAAAGCACATGACACGTTATGCACACACTGTAATGCCCCAGACACATTATGCCACACACCGTAATGCCTGTGACACATTATGACAGGAATCGCAATGCCCGTTATACATTATGCTACACACTGCAATGCCCCTGATACATTATAGCACATACAATGTCTGTGACACAGTATGACACACACCACAATGATCCTGAGACATTATACCACATACCACAATGCCCGTGATATAGTATACAACACACCGTAATGCCTGATACATTATGACACACACCGCAATGTCCGTGATACATTATGCCACACACCGTAATGCCCATTACACATTAAGTTCTACAGTAAGGCTTCTAATTACTTTTAAATTACCTGCTCGTTGCCAGGGGTTTCATGCTCTTGGTTCCATGCACGGTGCCAGGGGTTTTCATGCTCAGGGTGTCATGCTCGTTGCTAGGGGTTTCATGCACTGGGTGTCATGCTCGTTGCTAGGGGGTAGTGCTTGTTGCTAGGGCCATGCTCCCAGTGCCACATATGCCCCCAGTGCCAGATATTCCCCCACAGTGCCAGGTATATGCCCCTAGTGCCAGATATTCCCCCACAGTGCCACATATGCCCCCTCAGTGCCTGCTCCCCCCAGTGCCAAATATTCCCCCACAGTGCCAGGTATATGCCCCCAGTGCCAGATATTCACCGACAGTGCCAGGTATATGCCTCCAGTGCCAGATCTTCACCCCACAGTGCCAGGTATATGCCCCCAGTGCCAGATCTGCCCCCACAGTGCCAGGTATATGCCCCCAATGCCAGATCTGCCCCCACAGTGCCAGGTATATGCCCCCAGTGCCAGATCTTCCCCCCACAGTGCCAGGTATATGCCCCCAGTGCCAGATCTGCCCCCACAGTGCCAGGTATATGCCCCCAGTGCCAGATCTGCCCCCACAGTGCCAGGTATATGCCCCCAGTGCCTGATCTGTCCCCCACAGTGCCAGGTATATGCCCCCAGTGCCGGATCTGCCCCCACAGTGCCAGGTATATGCCCCCAGTGCCAGATCTGCCCCCCACAGTGCCAGGTATATGCCCCAAGTGCCAGATCTGCCCCTCACAGTGCCAGGTATATGCCCCAAGTGCCAGATCTTCCCCCCACAGTGCCAGGTATATGCCCCAAGTGCCTGCCCCCCCCCCTCCATGTGTTGGAGGGACACGGAGCGCATCGCGCGTCTCTCCTGTGTCCCTCCTGGCTCTCCCCCGCTGGTCTAATAAAGGAAGTGCCGGTTCGTGAGCCAATCAGAGCTCACGAACGGCACTTCCTTAGACCGGCCGGGGGAGAGCCAGGGAGGGACACAGGAGAGACGCGCGATGTGCGTTCCGTGTCCCTCCAACACAGCAGGGAGGGAGAGGAGACCGCAGATTGACATGCGGACGCTCGTCCGCATGTCAATCTGTTCTAAGTCAGTGGCGCCCCCGCAGCCCCTCGCCCCCAAGCCACCGCGAGGACTGCGGGGGCAGTAGTTACGCCACTGCCTTATTTATTGAACACCCCTCGCATATAAGAAAATACAAAACCTCTCACCTGCATGGACATTTGGAAGTGTGCACATTAGTTAGTAATTTTAAGTGACATCCATACAAATATAAACAAACAGGTGAAATGTAAATAACAATTAATTAAATATAAACATAATATGTGATAAATAGCATTTGCACTGATAGAAATATATTCAGGGATATAATGTATCTTAGTGATGAGCGGATTTAAGACTCCGCTGTTTTCAAAAGTAAAGAAAAAAAACAGAAAAGACTTGCGTCATATGTGCGCTTAGCTTCTGCTTTCTGCTGTGTGCATACAACAGTGAAACGCAAGTGTGAAAATTACAGGTTGGATCTACTGTCAGCCAGGAACATAGCGCCATGTGTGGCAGAGTCAAACCTTTAAAAGCATTGATGAGAATGTACTACCTTACAAGTGCAAGAGCAAATCTGCTGGTGCAGTGATGTAGAAGGACACCTTTGTGTGCAACAGCAGAGGTTCCCAACAGGGCCGGTTCAGGGGCTTTTTGCGCCCTGGGCGGCAATAGGGGGCGTGGCTTCATACAGGGGGCGTGGTTATTTACGCCCCCTGTACAGTAGTAGCGCTCTGAAATGATGTGCGGTGCGCGATGACGTCATCGCGCACCGCACAGCAAAGGTCCTCTCCAAGAAGGGAAACTAGACGCGTAGCATCTAGTTCCCTTCGTGGAGAGGACCTTTGCTGTGCGGTGCGCAATGACGTCATCGCGCACTGCACAGTAAAGGTCCTCTCCACAGCGGGTGGCGCAGCGGGGGGCGCAGTGGGCAGCGGGGGGCACAGCAGCAGCATATCTTGCCCTGGTGCGGCACCCTCCGGATGGCACCGGCGCCCTCCGGAAGGCGGCGCCCCGGGTAAAAGTCCTGCTTGTCTGTGGCAAGATCCGCTACTGGTTCCCAAACGCGGTCCTCAAGGCACCCCAACAGTCCAGGATTTAGGTATATCCGTGGCTCAGCACAGACGGTTAAATCAAATTGAGTGAGGTGCTAATTAAGTCACCTGTGTCCAAGCATGGATACACTTAAAACCTGGACTGTTGGGGTACCTTGAGGACCGCGTTTGGGAACCTCTGCTCTACACCATGGCATCAGCGGACTTAAATTATTTGTTTTATCCTGAGATACAGTATCATGCATACTTTTGCTTTTCATTTACAAAACAATAGCATTTTATTATCTATAATGGGTGCAGGGTGTGTGGTGCACATGGGACCTTGGGTCCAGGGGGCTCATACTGCAGACCCTGTACCCATTCACAATATTTACCTCTCCATCAGGAATAAGGAGCAAGCACCATGTTTCTAGATATCTGCTCTTCAGATATCACTGGAAACATAGGGCATGCTCAATACAGAAAACACAGGGAAAAGGGTGCTCTCCTCTCTTTTTATATGTCGCCTTCAGGCCAACCAGGGGCTAACACTGCCATGGTCACTTGAGTTTTCCATCAACAATAAAGCTCTAGAACACTTTACTTCATGTTAACACCAATCAACTGATTCTGTCAAGTTAAAAGAGAAGAGATGTCCATTTGCTTAGAGACTCTATAATGGGGATGTGTGCAAAAATACTGTATATCCGAAGGGCATAGCCAGAACTTTGTGGGCCCCATAGCAACATTTTGAAGAGGCCCCTGTACCAGTGGCATCATAAGGGGAAGGCTGCACCCGAGTGTCACCCGCTGAGGGGTGACACCAAAATGATGGCTTCTGCTCAATGACAGGAGTCAGGTGCTGCACTTTAACATTACGTGCAGCACCTGGATCCTATCACCTTGTAGGAGCCGGCACTGCAGCCATAGCACCCCCACCCCCCCACCCCACACACACACACACACACACACCCGGGGCAGCCCGTATCACCCAACCCAAACCCCTGTAATGCCAAAAATAGGGGTTCGGGCCACAAGGCCATACCCTCCTGCTAAGCCACGCCCCTCTGCACGGCCACACATCCTTTTCGCGGCAGCCCGCAACAGGTGTGATCAGGGGCAGTGACGCCTCTGCCCTGTCCCAATGCTTCTAGAGAGACACCTATCTGCAGCACTTGTTATATTGTTCTACAGTTCATTTTATACCACATTACATTGAGTATGTCCAGGGGAATAACTAGATATATTGTAGGCCCCAAGGCAAAAGTTTGTAAGGACCGTATGTATCTATCAATGGTGAAAAATGTATTTAACAAACATAAGTATTACAGGGAAGGTGGGCCCCTCTCAGCTCTGGGCCCCATAGCAGCTGCACTCCCTGCACTTATGGTAGCTACATCCTTGTGTATATCTATGGCTGACGACTGGTCCAAAACATGTCAGATTATCTGATTTTACAGTATATTAATAGCAAAGTCATCCACAATATTAGTCTGGATCCAATTGTTGATAAGGAGACAAAAAAGTAAATGGCATAACTAAATCAGAGGTCTTCTAGGGTCAATGTTCAAGCCCTACAAGGAAATACAGCCTATCATTGAAACTCTACCTGTTTCTTGAACATCCATTTTTATGGTGAAAGATTCTTTCACCTATAGAAACTAGGGGGTCTATTTACTAAGCCTTGGAGAAAGATATTGTGGACAGAGATAAAGTACAAACCAATCAGCTTCTAACAGTTATTTTTCAAACACAGCCTGTAACATGGCAGGTAAGAGCTGATAGATCCCAATGTTACATAACTGCAGAGGAACCAGGGTTGGACTGGGCCACAGGGGCATTTTGGAAACTCCCGGTGGGCCCCACTGCCTAGGGGCCAACTTCCTCTTGGGACTATGGTGTATTTTCTACAATGCATTGCCATTATTAATCTGCTACATTATCATGCATGCACTAGCAGTATTAAATATATATTTACCAAGGGGCCCAGTCCTTGCACTCTCTAATAGCTAGCCAAACCTCTGTGGCAGCTGTCCACACCCCCTCTGGTCACACCCTAAGGCTCCTATCCTTGCATTCCCTGGTGGGCCCTTCGTGCCCCAGGCCCTACTGGAGGAACCCATTTGTACCATTCACACTCTCTTAAACAATGAAATGAATATTACAACAATTCACTTTCTGTATTAGGGGCCTTATTCAGGGTTGTTAGCAAACAAAAAGAGCATGCTATTGGGCAAAACCAAGTTGCACTGCAGGTGGGGCAGATGTAACATAGGCAGATAGAGTTAGATTTTACACTTTACATCTGCCCCACCTGCAGAGCTACTTGGTTTTGCTCAATAGTGTGCTTTTTTGGTTAGCTAACAAACCTGACTAACCCCCTAGATTTGAAGTTCTGTAACTGCCTCCTTTGTCTGTTTTGATGTACAGTATGAAACGTCTAGTCCAAAGTGGATGTCAACAATTACTTACCACATAAGGGCTTTATACTGTACATGATGCATTTTCAAATTAAATGTGTCGGTGGAGAAAGGACAGAAGCTACTGTAATATGAAATACACAATTGCTAACATAAGACATCTGAAAATACTACATACAGTACTTTCATCCTATCTGCATTTATCAGCAGTTCTAATAATAAACACAGACAACACAATGTAGACCTTTGGGTTATTCAAAGAGATCTCAATATACTTTTTAATATAATTGATAATTAGTTGATCTACAAATCACTTTTCATTTTTGGGACACATTGTTTTTTCCAAAATACAAGATGTCAGTGTATCTTCTTTCCCTCAGCAATGGAACAGGTGTTAGCTCTCTTTCAAAATGTAAGAATAGTTACAGCTGGCTGCCTACCAAGGTTTGTTCTAATGAATGAGTCATGGAAAGGGGGCTGTGAGCAGCAGTTATATCCATTTGATATCCAGTAGGTCACCGAGATTCCCGTATGTGCTAGAACAGCATTATTAAGTTCATTGTGTTCACCATAATGCTGTAGAAATAGAAAGATAATGATTTGCAATCCATATTGGTATTGATTGGTGAAGAGAATTTAAAATTGCTGGAATCCCCTTTTGAGTCATCATTATAATTATTTTACCAAATAAAACACCCATGCTCAGTTATACCTCTAACAATCTGTCTACAGCCTTCCCCTGGGTTTATCTTCTTTCTTTTATTAAATTTCTTTTAGATGTTTCAAAAGCTATGTTGGTTTTAGTTTTTTTTCTAATGTGAATACTGCTTGACCTCCAGAAGGGAATAGATCTTTGAATATAATATTTTTAGACTGAAATAAAAGGTACAATATCTAAAATTATTTCAAAAACACCAATGTGCCAGCAAGAAATCCTTGATACGCTCCATACACATGATAATACTACCATCTGCTGGCTAAACTTTATAGCACAACAAATCTTGTAACAGAAGTAATCTTAGGCCAAGTATGATCTTCTGTTTCCATTTAAAGGTCACTGGGGCACAAAAGCACACCAGACAATGGGCCCGATTCAGACTTGATTGCTGTTGTATAAAGAAGGAGTTACGCATACATATGGCGCTCAGAGGAGAAAATATAGTTCACCTAAAATAGTTTCATGCATAGGACTTTCAAAACAATAATCACCCCAATATGTTTCCAAAGGAATGCTTGAGATGAATAATGACTGGATTTTTTTCACCGTCCTTACATGTAATCTGAAAGATATAATGTGACCACCTCCACACGGCGTGTGTTTGAGGTTGGGCACATAAAATACAAAAAAAGATGTGCAGTGGTCCTTTTAAAATGATAATTTTAATAAATCGGTGCACTTACAAACAAAAGTTGTTAAACCAGCATGTCACAATGATCCTATTAAGGCATACAGCTCGGCAGACAGCAAAAAACCTCCAGGTCCTACCAGAGCGGGGAATTTGGACAGATGGATGTTTTAATCTGTAAAATAGAATGTGATCACCTCCACACAGCATGCGTTTGAGGTTAGGCACATGAAAACACAAAGAGATAGTGCAGAGATCGGAAGAGAACACTTAACGTGTTTCGGACTTTAAAAGTCCTTCGTCAGAAGTGTAACTGCCTCTTCCAATCAAGTCCTATCTATACCTCCAAGTAGTGTGAACACACCTGTGTGTGTCACCGCCTTTGAGCACCATATGTATGCGTAACTCCTTCTTTATACCTATTGTTTTAGTGTTTTGGATGTGCACTGTGTCACGCTTATTTTGGCTGCACCTTTGGTTTTAATTGCACACTGGTTTTCCATCCCTTTTTTTACTACTTGATTGCTGTTGTGCAAATTCGCACAGCGGACGATTATCGAATGACTGCGCATGCGTATGCACCGCAATATGCCGGCATGTCACCAAACAGCGACAGGATTGTGCAAAAAATTTAGATCGCAAAGCGTTTACAATGTGATTGACAGGAAGAGGACGTTTGTGGCTGGTAACTGCTCGTTTTCAGGGAGTGTCAGGAAAAGCGCAGGCGTTGCCAAGCGTTTTGAGGGAGGGTGAGTGACGTCAGCACCCGGCCCCAATCAGCCTGTTTGTGTCGCACTGTAGGAGTAAGTCCTGGGCTGCGCACAGACTGCATAGACTGGAAAAATCATTTGATGGTGAGTGAGATGCAAACGGATTTGCAGCTGTCCGCTGTCTGGCCGAATTTTCACATGGCATACACATGCATTCGCACACTTGAACAGGGCGGGTTTTCACTCTCCCTGGGCGGCAACTATCTGATCGCAGTCCTATGCAAATTTGCAGCACAGCGATCAAGTCTGAAGGCCTAATTCAGATCTGATCACAACAGCAAATTTGTTCGCTAATGGGCAAAACCATGTGCACTGCAGGAAGGGCAGATATAACATGTGCAGAGAGAGTTAGATTTGGCTGTGGTGTGTTCAAACTGAAATATAAATTGCAGTGTAAAAATAAAGCAGCCAGTATCTACTAGGGAGGCCAATCCCGGGGCATTTTTTCAATCCCGGGATTCGGGATTGAAAAATGCTCGATCCCGGATTGCAGTAGGGAGCAGTGTAGGGAGCAGGGAGAGTATATGTAGAGGGCAGCGAGGGGTGGAGGGTGGATGTAGGGAGCATGTAAGGAGCAGGAAGGAAGGGTGTGTGTAGGGAGCAGCGGCAGAGTGAGTGTAGGGAGCATGTAAGGAGCAGGAAGGGAGGGTGGGTGTAGGGAGCAGTGGGACAGTGGGTGTGTATGGAGCATGTAAGGAGAAGGAAGGGAAGGTGGGTGTAGGGAGCAGGAAGGGAGGGTGGATGTAGTGAGCAGGAAGGGAGAGTGGTTGTAGGGAGCAGCGGGAGGGTGGCTGTGTAGGGAGCAGGAAGGGAAGGTGGGTGTAGCGAGCAAGGAGGATTTCAGGCTCAGAGAGGGAGTGTGGGTGTAGGTAGAGAACACTTACTAATTAATGCGCCGCGGGCACCAGCCATGGACACACACACACTGACCTCGCTGGCGGCATTTCAAATGTAGCGCCGGCCGCCAGCCAGTCAAAACTGGCATTCTGGCAGCCAATCAGGAGCCGCGGCTGCTGCCACTTCCCTGATTGGCTGCCGGTCTGCCAGCTCTGATTGGCTGGCGGCCGGCGCTACATTTGAAATGCCGCCAGCGAGGTCAGTGTTATATCGCTGACAGCCGGGCAGCGCTGTGCTGTAGTGCTCAGCGCTGTCCGGCAAAGATGCGCATGCGCACTCTAATCCCGTGAATCCCGGGATTGGAGGCTCCAATCCCGGGATTCAAATCCCGGTATTTTTGGGGCCAAATCCCGGGATCCCGCCGATCCCGATCCCGGGATTGGCCTCCCTAGTATCTACCCTGCACAGAAACAATATAACCCACCCAAATCTAACTCTCTCTACAAAATGTTATATCTGCCCCCCCTGCAGTGCACATGGTTTTGCCCATTAGCTAACAAATTTGCTGCTGCGATCAGATCTGAATTACCCCCTGAATTAGGCCCTATGTGACACATATACTCCAATTTGACCATGTGCACATGCACTATTGTATTGCAATATTATTAGGTTTACCACACTATAGGGGTCATTCCGAACCGTTCGCACGCAGCGGTTCTTCGCTGCGGTGCGAACGGGTCTGGAATGCGCACTGCACACGCACGTCGTCGCCGGGCAACGATGCTGGTTATGAAGAAAGCGGTCGCAGCAGCGACCGCAAGAAGATTGACAGAAGGAAGGCGTTCCGGGGCGTCACCTGTCCGTTGGCGGCCATTTTTGGGGAGCAGTAAGTAAAACGCAGGCGTGTCCAGGCGAACGGAGGGTGGCTGTCTGACGTCAAATCCGGCCCCATCATCGCTGGATCCATCGCACAGGGTAAGTATGTCCAGGGCTAGTCTTGTTTTGAGTGAAACTTTAGCATAGCAGAGCTGCACAAGCGATCGCAGCCCTTCTATGCTACAATACACTCCCCCGTAGGCAGAGATTAGTTGATCGCACCAGCAGCAAAAAGTTGCTTGGTGCGATCAACTCGGAATGACCTCCTATATGTTTAAATCGGGACACTAAAGAACCACACAGGCTGGTTGACTTATGCTGGGTATACAATGGGCGATATATGTCTCATTCAACTTAAGTGCCGATATATTATGTGCACATCGGCAAGTGTGTGCTACCAATATGTCTGTAAACGACATTGGTGGTCATTCCGAGTTGTTCGCTCGTTGCCGATTTTCTCTATATTGTGATTAGTCGCTTACTGCGCATGCGCAAGGTTCGCAGAGCGCATGCGCTTAGTTATTTTACACAAAAGTAAGGTATTTTACTCACGGAATAACGAGGATTTTTCATTGTTCTGGTGATCGGAGTGTGATTGACAGGAAGTGGGTGTTTCTGGGCGGAAACTGGCCGTTTTCTGGGCGTGTGCGAAAAAACGCTGGCGTTTCTGGGAAAAACGCAGGAGTGTCTGCAGAAACGGGGGAGTGTCTGGGCGAACGCTGGGTGTGTTTGTAACGTCAAACCAGGAACGAAACTGACTGAACTGATCGCAATGGCTGAGTACGTCTGGAGCTACTCAGAAACTGCTAAGAATTTTCTATTCGCAATTCTGCTAATCTTTCGTTCGCAATTCTGCTAAGCTAAGATACACTCCCAGAGGACGGCGGCTTAGCGTGTGCAATGCTGCTAAAAGCAGCTAGCGAGCGAACAACTCGGAATGAGGGCCATAATTCATAGTCATACTGCGTCGGCCACGCAGCATAGCCGATGACCGATATATCTGCAGATATATCGGCGCATCGTGTTGTGTGTACACATGCTGCGGGGCCGATGTCACAGCTTGGCAATTCAAATGCCTGCCCAGCTGCATGACAGGGACTGACAAATTGAACGGCCAAACGACAAGTGTGTACACTTACCTTGACTGGCCACTTGGACAGTGCAACAGTTTGTCCACCAACATACAGTACCTGTCAGGTGTGTACCCATCCTTAGCTCAAGCCTGCATTTCACCTGGTTTTAATCAGCCACAGAGCCTGTGTAATTTATGAGCGTCCTGGTTTAAAAGAATGGTATGGTAAGCCTAATTAGTGTTGTTTTGTAAGGCATTTATGCACTTTGCGCAATCAGGTGTCAGAATGCTGTCTTTTAGAGAAATGTGCATGCTAGCAAAAGGAACAATAACACGTGCCTACTATTACTTGTTAAATTTACTCTTTAAACTAATTTCAACTTTTTGTTTTGCCTTCTAGAATTTTTTGTATTATTTTCTGAGTTATGTACCATACAAAGGAACACAATCTTCTATGGACTTAGGACAGTAAATTATACAAACAAGGGAGTATATTCAATTGCTGTCGGGTCCTTTCCGACAGAAAGGACCCGACAGCTCTCTATTCAATGCCGGGCCAAACCCAACAGGTTTGGCCCATTCCCGACAGTGTCAATCCGACTTTTTTAAAAGTCGGATTGGCATTGTCAGAAACTGGGCTAAAACCTTTTCAGTTTGACCCTGCTTCCGACAATACACGCGGCTCGGCAGCTGAAGCCGCCGATCCACGTGTATTCTGACAGTTTTCCGACAAGTAGGAATTCCTGACTTGTCGGAAAAAATGAGGCAGGATTGAATAGGTCGGAACCCCTTCCAACTTATTGCAGTTGGAAACTGCCATCTTTCCGACAAGACATCAGTTTCCGATTCTAATTGAATATACCCTAGGGTATTATTAACAATTGCATACAAGGCATTATAACAGTGGTGGGCAAGGTACAGCCTGCGGGCAGGATACATTCCCTAAGGCAATTGGGTCTGACCCTTTGCTTCTGTTATTCCTGTCACTGGTGCCTGAACTGAAGCCCAAAGTCTAGCAGACGCAGACACTCAGCAGCCGGAGATCTTGCAGTAAGGACAGGGCCGTCTTTTCATATGAGCATAAATTGGCAGTTGCCCAAGGGTCCCAGAAGTGTAAGGGCCCTTGGCTGATAGCTGAGGGTCCCTTTTTTCCCAGGGGTACTAGATTTTTTTAAATCGGCCTTGGGGAACCGGAGATATACGACTTCAAAGCAGTGGTCCCCATCTGAGCCTGTTAATTGCTCTTCCCAGTCAGATATCTCAGGTTCTTTCTCAAATATAGTTTTTCTGAGGGTATACTTCAAAAAAAGGGACTATCCTCTTTCGATGGAGACTGACAGCTTGTCTCTGCTGTGCCCAGAACCAGAGATATCAGCCTTTCAGCAGCTGGTCCCTTTTCTAGCTCCACACGTCTGGTATGCAGTTTTTTATTTTTGTTGATGGCTTGCTCTGGCTCCCGAACTCTGACCCCAAGTTCCCAGTACCTCATGAAAGGTGCGACTCTCTAGTTTGTTATCCCATTGAAAGCTAAGAAATCTATTTCCAGGAACTGTAGATATCTGCAGTCAAGCAAGCTGCCCTCCCACATGAAAAGGATGAATATTAAGCACACTCCACTATCCACCGCTCCACTGCATATTACTCAACCCCTACCACCCTGGAAGTCATGTACCAGGGCTCCTTCATTCAGCCCAATGCCCCCTTATACAGTTTAGTGTTCTTCCTCCCCCAGGGGCTGGCTGGCAACTTTTAGCTTGGGGGCAAATGAAATCAAGTGGCCCTGGCTTCTCTACCAGCACATGGCAATATCAAAATGGATGTGGCACATAAAAAACTGCAGGCATGGTTTATCTAAAGTGGATGGATTTTAAATGTGTAGTGAAATATCTGAAAAATCATTATGTCTAAGAGCAATCCATTGCCTACTAGTCCTGTGTGACAAACAGAAACTATTCTAATGACTATACTAATGACTATAAAACGTAGGAAATAATGGGCCTAATTCAGATGTGGATGTCACATCCTTGGAAGCAGCAGTAATAGCGCTGTATGGTGATACAGCAGGAGGTGTCTATTACAAGTAGATGCCTCCTACTGCAGTAGTGATCTGACCTGCATCCTAGGATGCAGACATCAGATCACTGACTCCCCATCAGACAGCCTGCACAGATTCCTGGCCTCTTCTCTCCCCCTAAACAGCAGAGACATGCCTCATTTATGGGAACCTGAGAGCATTGCCACCACTCCCCGCCCCAAAATGGCAGCTGACTGTCTATCACTGACAATCTGCTGCCATCCTACTGTACTTCCTACATTGCAGTCCTGCGATGTAGGACGTAAGATGGCAGCAGATTGTCAGTGATTGTCACTCAACGGGTCCCGCGCCTGAGCAAAGTACCGATAATAAGTAGCAACATCAACTGGACCAGAATGAGGTCCAATACACTGTACAATAACCACTTCACATCACCTCCCTCAGTTCCTTCAATGTCCAAATTACACAAAATATATATATCAAGAAAAAAAAAAGTAAGACGGTGCAGAACAAAACCAACACATTCACAACACTGAGGTGTTTGAATAAGCAATTCATAAATCACAATAAACCATTAACATCCCTGTCCCAGGAGCATACAGATGATACAGTACTGTAACTCATATCAGCAACAACATGTACTCAGGGTAAGCATCAGTTTATAGTTTATGGAGGTAACACATGTGCACAAATGTGTTTTTTGCCAAAAACTATACAACCTATCAAGTTGCAATGTTCTGGTGGTTCTGCATGGTGTCAGTGGGCACAGGTGGGACTTCATAGTACCAGAGTGCACAGGATGGGTGCCCAGGGGAATTCATGGTGTCAGTGGGCACAGGTTGGCTCCATTGTACCAGTGTACACAAGGGGGGGGGGGCACAGGGAGGATGCATGGTGTCAGTGGGCACAGGTGGGACCGCATAGTACCAGTGTGCACAGAGTGGGGTCACGGGGGGATGCACAGTGTCAGTGGGCACAGGTGGGCTGCATAGTACCAGTGTACACAGTGTGGGGGCACAGGGGGGATGTTCAGTGTCAGTGGTCACAGGTGGGCTACATAGTACCAGTGTACACAGGGTGGGGGCACAGAGGGGATGCACGGTGTCAGTGGGCACAGGTGGGATTGCATAGTACCAGTGTACACAGGGTGGGGTCAAAGGGGGGCTGCACAATGACAGAGTATACAAAGTGGGGGAACATGTGGGACTGATCAGTGTCAGTGTACATGGGGGTAGAGTTTTACAGTGGCAGTGTCTACAATGTGGGAGCAGAGGTTGAGCTATACAGTATAATAATGGTATACAAGTTTTTATCTGCTTTAGTTTGCAGACAGCAGCTTACTCCCAATACAATCTCTCCAAAGGTGAATCAGGCCCAGAAGTCTACATACAGATGGGTCCTCCGTTATCTTGGCTGTTTCTGCGCCTAGACGGAGGTTTAGTCATGCCTAGGCGATAGCTTAGGTTGCTGAGTTTAATCACGGACAGGCGCGTTGAGGCATGACTAGATACTCAGCATGCAATACACATCTCCACCACTGGGTGGCTAATGCTCCACTAATCCAGTACTTTAGATCGAATAGCGGTGGATTGATCTACAGTACAAGCTCTGGCAAATGGTCAGTGACGACTGTAATGTTAATATACAGTACTGTACTGCATACTGTACACACAGATGGTGACCAAAGGTCAGACGCAGAGAGTTAAAAAAAATAGTTTATACAGACGCAAATGAACATTTTAAAACACTTGTGTATGCAGACACAACTAATGTGTGAAAGGAATAATGTAGCTCATTGACTTTAAAGTATGTACAGTGCACTAAATACCGTGTTTTGAAATATGAGCGTCTGAGTCTCCTAACGGCATAAACAAACACCAATGGGAAGGAATCGCTGCTTGCATTACTTTTACACATGAACTTGTGTATCTTCCATGCAGCCACGTGGGCAAACAATGAAGGCTCTCGCCTCCCACGCTGAAAGTCCTTGTTTCGATTACCAAAGTGCCAATGTATATTTTTTTCCCTGACATTCACTTTATTAATTTTTTTTTCTATGTAATCCATTGTAATACATTCAATGGAAGGGTGCACACAGGTTTCACATGAATCGGGGTACATCTGCATGAGCATCTGATTCTGCTATCTAAAACACACAGCAGTAATGAGCACCCGTAGGCATATCAATAAATATGAGTGTATCCTGACACAATTAACTGTTCGAGCAACACAGTACTGTAGATCATCGGCGATAGAGAATCTGTGTTGTACAGTACTTTATGAGAAGGAATCACTGCTACTGTACCATTTACACACCTATCAACATGACTGCAGTTCTCTATGTGATTTTCATATACAGTATACTGTAGTATTGTGTTGCACATTTATTGTACCCTGACCTCCCTCCCTGTCTATTGTATGAGCTTGTGTCTGCACTTCTTATCAGCTCTTCATTTACTTACTGTCTACATTAGTACTGTAATGACAATTTATTGTAACCTGACCTCCCTGTCTGTCTGAGAAATGAGCAGGGGAAAGGGGGAAGCGGGATGGGGGTGGGGGGAGGTGTTGGCTAAATACCATGTCATGCAGAAAGTATTCATTCTATTATCTGCTAAAGCGTCAAACATGAGCGACCAAGTCCACTACACAAAAATCAATGTGAAGGGATCACTGCTTACAGTAAAATTACACATGAGCTTGCGCAGTTGTCATGAGCCGTCGTGTCCGAGGGGTGAGGTGTGCTGCTTGCCATGCTAAGAGTCCCAGGTTCCATTCCCACAGTGCAAATACATGTTGTTGTTTTTCTGACACTTTTTTTTTTTTTGGAGTCTATAGTAATATACGTTCACATTCAATAGAAGCGTGCACACAGATTATACATAAATCAATACACAGCTGCAGGAGCGTCACATTCCACTATTTAAAATACACAGTGGCTTATGGGGATAAGGGGGTATTAGAGTACAGTATGAGCATCCAAATCCCGTACTGCTGTATATGTTATATTTATTCATTGATCACTCTACGGGACCTCATTGCCCCTGTGTATTTTAGCTAGGGGATTGTGACGCTCCTTCAGCATTGCCCTGTAACTTGCAAAACCTATGCCATCACTCGCTCCATAGCCGAGGGCCTCCACTGGACAAGGGATAACTGGTGTCAGCCATTTTGACAACTTGCTACAGTATGTGTTCGAGTCCGGTGTATCGTAATGTGCATAGAGCTCGCCTAGCCTCATCGCCCCTGTGTATTTTAGCTAGGGGATTATGACGCTCCCTCAGCATTGCCCCATAGCCTGCAAAACCTATGCCGTCGCTCGCTCCATAGCCAAGCATTGCCATGAGGCGGGGGGAGTCGAGCGGTGGCCATTTTGTCAGTTTGTTTTGCGATCGATTCTGGCGTACCATAATGTGCATAGTGCTCGCCTAGCCCTATCGCCCCTGTGTATTTTAGCTAAGGGATTGTGACGCTCCTTCAGCATTGCCCCGTAGCCTGCAAAACCTACTCCGTCGCTCGCTCGATAGCCAAGTATTGCCACGAGGCGGGGGGAGCCAGGCAGTGGCCTTTTTGTCAACTTGCTAGGCGATCAAGTCTGGTGTATCAATAATGTGCATAGAGCTCGCCTAGCCCTATCGCCTCTATGTATTTTAGCTAGGGGATTGTGACGCTCCTTCAGCATTGCCCTGTAACTTGCAAAACCTATGCCATCACTCGCTCCATAGCCGAGGGCCTCCACTGGACAAGGGATAACTGGTGTCAGCCATTTTGACAACTTGCTACAGTATGTGTTCGAGTCCGGTGTATCGAAATGTGCATAGAGCTCGCCTAGCCTCATCGCCCCTGTGTATTTTAGCTAGAGGATTGTGACGCTCCCTCAGCATTTCCCCATAGCCTGCAAAACCTATGCCGTCGCTCGCTCCATAGCCAAGCATTGCCATGAGGCGGGGGGAGTCGGGCGGTGGCCATTTTGTCAGTTTGTTATGCGATCGATTCTGGTGTACCATAATGTGCATAGTGCTCGCCTAGCCCTATCGCCCCTGTGTATTTTAGCTAGGGGATTGTGACGCTCCTTCAGCATTGCCCCATAGCCTGCAAAACCTACTCCGTCGCTCGCTCGATAGCCAAGTATTGCCACGAGGCGGGGGGAGCCAGGCAGTGGCCTTTTTGTCAACTTGCTAGGCGATCAAGTCTGGTGTATCAATAATGTGCATAGAGCTCGCCTAGCCCTATCGCCTCTATGTATTTTAGCTAGGGGATTGTGATGCTCCTTCAGCATTTCCCTGTAACTTGCAAAACCTATGCCATCACTCGCTCCATAGCTGAGGGCTGCCATGAGGCAAGGAGTCACAGGTGGTAGCCATTTCAATCGAATCTGCCCTGCTACAGAATTGTATGTGTACCGTACGGTGCATAGAACCTTATCCTCATAGCCGCTGTGTATTTTACAGTAGAAATGCTCCTGCAGCTTTGCCCTGCTTTATGTAAAACTTGTGTGCACACTTCTATTGAATGTGAAAGTATAGTACAGTATGATAGATAAAAAAATAATAAAGTGTCTGGAAAAAACTAACATGCATTCGTACAGTACTTTAGGAATTCGAACCCGGGACTCTAATCACGGGAAGCCCATTGGTTTTGATTATGCCATAATGGCTACGGGATTAGGACGCTAACATACAGTATCCCTAACATCAATAGACCACAATGTACTTGTAACACGTCCGTTTGCGTCTGCGTACACTACTGGTTTTATTTGTTGATTTGTCTGCGGGACTTGGATGCTCACATATTCCTAACGTACTGTAAATGGACTATACTGTGACTTTATCACGTTCGTTTGCATCTGTATATACTGTACTACTGTATTTACAGTACGTCTGTACACTGTAATATACTGTATGGCATACTGTAGCATACTGTAGCATAATGAGACGCACCAGTAAAGTAGTTCTTACTATGTATTTCGGTATTGTATCTTACTGGAGCCCACGCGCATGCACAGTGGTGATTTTAAAAAGCGACATCTGGTGGATGATCGCAGGTATTACACTTAAAGGTAATGCCAAATGCTCCCTACGACTAGGTGCACCTCCCTACGACTAGGCGCGCCTCCCTGCGCCCAGGCATGCTGCATATGTCCGATCGTGACTAACGCCTCAGCCAGCCAAGATAACGGAGGACTCATCTGTAGCACTATTCTAGACTGCTCCTAACTGTACTTGCCTGTGTAGCCCCCTCCCTGTCTATACAGCAAAAGGAAGAGCAGCCCAACTCCACCAATAAGCCACAACCCCTGTATCTACTCTCCAGCCCCTAGGGTCCTGGGAAAGGACACATGGCTCCCCATTAGTCAGCAGTGGCCATTTTCAAATAGCCTGCTATGGGAGCAGCCATTTTCTGCTAGCCCCTGCTGTTCAGCAGCCAGGCAGGGGGGTTAAAAGTTATAACTCAGAGCAGTCCTAAGCAGTCAGAACTAATGCAGCCAGGAGGCACTGGATCACTTCAATTTTACTGGCCCAGGGTGCAGATGGCAACCTGCCCCCCTTGCCAGCCAGCCTTTGCCTCCCGCCCCATCTCCCACCATATCTGCAGTAAAGGAGTAATTAGCAGAAATGACTGCTCCAAGTCCTACCTGCTGAACGAAAGATAAAACACCCTACCACCCACAGGGCATCAACGCTGCTGCTGATAGCACCCCCACCCCTACCGCTGGAGGATGTGTAGGGGCCCCAGTTCATTGCTTTGCCCAGGGTCCTACACTGCTGTTAAGATGGCCCTGCTAGGTACTAGGGGAAAGGCTGGAGTTAGGCTATGGTTGGGGTGTTTATGGTTAGGCACTAGGTGTGGTTAAAGGTTAGGGTCGGGTTAGCGATATACTCATCCCATAAGCACTGCAGAATCCACTGGAAGTCATGAGGACATGACCGCTGGACCCAGAAGACACCCCTGAAGACACCGGACCCACTTTACAAGGCTAGAAAATCAAATTGATATCAACAGCAAAATTGCTGCTGTTATAACACATGGGGGTGAAGGTAAATGCTTCTCCCCATCACACCAGAAATGGCAATATATCACAGTGGCAGAACTGCATTCAGACACTGCCATATGTTATAACCCTTACTGCAAAAGGTTCACTGCTCGAAGTGTGCTGATATGAAATGGTATGTCATATTGGCACATTACTTTGGCAGCCAGCGTCAGGACTGTCACTGCCCCAGTGCCTGTCAGGCAACTACAGCATCTGTTTGAATTTGGTACTGGTCATGAGCTAGTCACAGCTCACAGACCGACAGCCAATCCAATCAAGCGCCAACCATACGTAAATCTGCCAACTGGAACCAGAAGTACGTCGTACCAGAACCGGAAGTGAATTACCGGAAGTGGCATCCGGCCAGATTAGGTTAAATAACAAGCCAGGGATGAGGATAGGATACTCCATTGATCCTGAGGAAGCCCCACGCCAGGGGTGAAACGCGTTGATACAGGAGTTGACTTGTCTGCCAGCAGACACCTCATCTTTGAAAAACCAAGGTACTTTCTATCATTTACTTCAAAGAACAGCACATATTTGGACTTTGAACCATTGAAATCACACATCTATTGGGTTTACTTCCACGGTTTGAAGAAAGATCTTGAGGAAAGAAAAATTCTCCCAACAGATACACTAAGGGGTAAGACGTAAAACGTCACTAAAGCATATTTTTAACCCAGAGGAGACTTGCAACCATCACTAAAATTTGCAAGAACTATTGAACATCATCTCTAATTTCACTTTCAACCTCACATATTCCTTCTATGTTATATGTTGTCTAAATGTTTGTATACCGGTACTTATTAGGTTTATCAGTTATAGCGTACATATGACCCCATGTTCAGTTTAAACCATTGATTACCATGTCTATATTATCCATGAACTTTTTGAGAAAATAAAATTACTGTTAGAAAAGTAAGTGTTATTTGTCCATTATAATAGCACTTTTGCGCTAGAGGATCTACAACCCTTTGCATGTATATAGATTACCTATAGTTTATCTACTGGTAACCTACTGAGGTATTTTGGGCGTATACCTCGTTCCTCACAGCAGGAATAGTGTCACTTGACAGGCACCCTTATTTGAGTGCAGAACCCCTATTCCCCCTATCTTGTATACCATGCTCACAGTGTTGGCGAATGCAGCTTGCCCGCAGCATGGCGAGTGCAGCAAACCCGCAAGGGGCTTTCTAGCACTTGCCCCGCTGCCGGCATTACGGCAGATGGGATCCCGTGGTCAGGATCATGACAGCCGGGATCCCGACCACTGGAAAATCATACTGATCCCGAGGGGTGCTGTACTGTGATAAGAGAAGGGTGCTGTACTGTGAGGGGTGCTGTGCTGTGATGGGAGAGAAGCAGAGAGGGAGGAAATTCTAAAATCATTTACTTTCACGTCTGCCTTGACAAAGACCCATTGGGGTGGAAATGTATCGGCAGCCAGGTGAAAGTTATGCTCCAATGTAGAAAAGCTTAATGAGAGCTTTGGCAGATATGAGACAGAAGTAAAAAGCCAGTTCCCGGGAGACTAACAACATTTCGGCTTAACACGCTCATCTCGCTGTGAGCCATTTGCTCCGGTAGGTAAACTTGCAGGAAAGATTTATTTCTTTGGAATGTTTTTATAGAATTGATTTTTTACTCATTTTAATGTGTTTTGTGTGTAATAAAACCATACAGTAACTTTTAAGAGTTAATGCGCTAGATGCAGTTTTATAATATTTTTCTCTGAGACATATACTCTTGCCTACTGCTACTGGAAGAATTTACTGGATAGTGGAGGAGAAAAAAGAAAAGACTCACATAATCAGTGGGAAGACACATGAGAGGATCAGAAATAAATGCTATTGAAATAAAGGACATTTTTTATTTCCACAAACTGAACTAAGTACAGCATCAGGAGGGAGAGGGAAGAAAGAACGTATAATAGAAAAGAAGACCTATGTATTGTTAAATATTGGGAACACAAGAGACTATCCCTGTTAATTAGACAGCACCAGTGGCAAGCCCTGATATTGTTATATTTGTCTTAATTGTATTCTAGAGGGAAGATGATCCTTAATTATTTGTTCAGGCAGCAGGTGGTTGAGCGCCGTAGAAGAACTTTAAATTCAGTTTAGGGAGAAAATAAGACCTCCCAAAAAAAAAGAAGGAAGAGCTGTCCACAGAAGAAGCCCCAGTGGAAGAAAAAAGAGGAGGCACTGCAGTGGTAGAAAGGAAAACAGCTAAATGAAGCTCCTCACAAAAGGCTCTCCCAGCGCCACGTTAGGTGGCTTTGGCAACCTTCACTTATTTAACTCTCTCTAGACCACCATAGGTGTGTACACAATGAGGGGGAATAGGTGAACCGTCTCCATTGGCAACCACCCTGCACCCAGGTATGCCCGCGTCAGTGGCCCTGGTTGGGGGGCTATGAAGTGTCTTCAGTTTAGCCACACTACAGGTTGATCGAAGTAACTGTATTTACCCATAGCTTCCTGTTGGTCTGCATGGTCATAACACTTTTAAGCAAGTGCTAAGAATGCAGCCTGAGAGGTTTCTCGAGGTTACACAAACCAAGGCTGCATTCACTGTGGTGGCGACAGTGACATTTTTGCAAGCACAGACCTCCTTCCTACAGTATATGGAGGAGCGTGGCTCTAGGAAACAACACCATCTGGAAATGGCGTTGGCTCCCACAGGCAGTTTCTGACATCTTTAAGTTTTTGGAGTTTGCTGAATTCTAGGCAGTCCTATCAGGCCCCTAATAATGAATGGGCCCATTACCTAAAACTATGAAAACTAGCATTTCCACATGTGAAACGGGTTGATTGAGATAATGGACATTTCCATATAAGAGCATATCATTCATGCTTCCAGTTAATAGAGGCTGACATTCCAAACGTGGTACAAGTCTGTATAAAAAAAAAAATAATCACTTTCACAACTTTTCTTGAAGGGAATGTTAAAGTTAATGGTTTATTCGTTTATCAATTTATTTCCACTTTATGGTAGAGATTTAGGGACACATTAGTGTCTTTCATTATCCTGTATTCTGCTGTGTTCAACATTTTACAGTATGACAGGGCTATAAAATAAGAATCAATGATCTGTAAGTGAAACATATCCTCAGTACACAGTATTTATTCTAAGACTTAATAAAACATAAACTCTTAAAAGTGATTTGCTAACAGTGCATGCAAGCATCCAATCAGCAATTAGCTTTCTCTGTCTATTGCAAGACTTATTAGTTGCAATAGATTATTATTAGTTGATAGATTATTTGCAACTGAACATACCTGAAAAATTGTGAACTCTCCTATGCAGAATGAGTTACCGTGAGTGCAACATATTTGCCCACTTTATTTTGCTCCGGAGAGGATACACAACAGATCACTTTGGGGGAAGGGACAGGACTGTCATGTCATTAGGACCTGCACCCAAGCCAGAGAAATTCCTGTGAAGTACAGTATGTGCAGGGCTAAAAGACACGATTTACATATTTAGCCCTTTTCACTGCTGATGTGTTTTTCAGGATTTTATCTCTGTCCTACCCACTTTAATAGGAAGCGGGCAGGATGCAGGTGGTTGCGAGAGAGTCACAGACCCTTCCAGAGCTGTGGGGAACTACCCTAAAAATCGGTAGTTTACCGCTGCTTCCGGGAGGGTTTGGCAAGTATGGAGTGTACGGTATGCACAAAGGTGCTGTTGCAATTGGGACAGATGGTATCAGAAGTGTGTCAGAAAAGTGATGGATGTTCCTGAGTGGAGAATGGAAGGAAGTGCACACATAAATGGTCTGTTCAGTGGGCATATGGTGGTCAACCAGCACGGGCACCCCCCAGGGTTGTGTTTTTTCCCCCCTTCCTCTTCTCTTTTTACACCAATGACTGCATCTCCAAGGACATGTCGGTGAAACTCCCTAAATTTGTGGACGACACCACGCTAATTGGCCTGATCTTGGAGGGAGAGGAGACTGCCTACAGGAATGAGGTAGGTCGGCTGGTCACCTGGTGCAGCACTAACAATCTACAGTTAAATGCATTGACGTAGGTTGAGATTAGAGATGAGCGCCGGAAATTTTTCGGGTTTTGTGTTTTGGTTTTGGGTTCGGTTCCGCGGCCGTGTTTTGGGTTCGACCGCGTTTTGGCAAAACCTCACCGAATTTTTTTTGTCGGATTCGGGTGTGTTTTGGATTCGGGTGTTTTTTTCAAAAAACCCTAAAAAACAGCTTAAATCATAGAATTTGGGGGTAATTTTGATCCCAAAGTATTATTAACCTCAAAAAACATAATTTACACTCATTTTCAGCCTATTCTGAACACATCACACCTCACAATATTATTTTTAGTCCTAAAATTTGCACCGAGGTCGCTGTGTGAGTAAGATAAGCGACCCTAGTGGCCGACACAAACACCGGGCCCATCTAGGAGTGGCACTGCAGTGTCACGCAGGATGTCCCTTCCAAAAAACCCTCCCCAAACAGCACATGACGCAAAGAAAAAAAGAGGCGCAATGAGGTAGCTGTGTGAGTAAGATTAGCGACCCTAGTGGCCGACACAAACACCGGGCCCATCTAGGAGTGGCACTGCAGTGTCACGCAGGATGTCCCTTCCAAAAAACCCTCCCCAAACAGCACATGACGCAAAGAAAAAAAGAGGCGCAATGAGGTAGCTGACTGTGTGAGAAAGATAAGCGACCCTAGTGGCCGACACAAACACCGGGCCCATCTAGGAGTGGCATTGCAGTGTCACGCAGGATGTCCCTTCCAAAAAACCCTCCCCAAACAGCACATGACGCAAAGAAAAAAAGAGGCGCAATGAGGTAGCTGACTGTGTGAGAAAGATAAGCGACCCTAGTGGCCGACACAAACACCGGGCCCATCTAGGAGTGGCACTGCAG
Organism: Pseudophryne corroboree; assembly: GCF_028390025.1. Classification (NCBI taxonomy): domain Eukaryota; kingdom Metazoa; phylum Chordata; class Amphibia; order Anura; family Myobatrachidae; genus Pseudophryne; species Pseudophryne corroboree. Next base: position 378,882,702 of record NC_086444.1, on the reverse strand, counting down.
TGTCACGCAGGATGTCCCTTCCAAAAAACCCTCCCCAAACAGCACATGACGCAAAGAAAAAAAGAGGCGCAATGAGGTAGCTGTGTGAGTAAGATTAGCGACCCTAGTGGCCGACACAAACACCGGGCCCATCTAGGAGTGGCACTGCAGTGTCACGCAGGATGTCCCTTCCAAAAAACCCTCCCCAAACAGCACATGACGCAAAGAAAAAAAGAGGCGCAATGAGGTAGCTGACTGTGTGAGAAAGATAAGCGACCCTAGTGGCCGACACAAACACCGGGCCCATCTAGGAGTGGCACTGCAGTGTCACGCAGGATGTCCCTTCCAAAAAACCCTCCCCAAACAGCACATGACGCAAAGAAAAAAAGAGGCGCAATGAGGTAGCTGTGTGAGAAAGATAAGCGACCCTAGTGGCCGACACAAACACCGGGCCCATCTAGGAGTGGCACTGCAGTGTCACGCAGGATGTCCCTTCCAAAAAACCCTCCCCAAACAGCACATGACGCAAAGAAAAATAAAAGAAAAAAGAGGTGCAAGATGGAATTGTCCTTGGGCCCTTCCCACCCACCCTTATGTTGTATAAACAAAACAGGACATGCACACTTTAACCAACCCATCATTTCAGTGACAGGGTCTGCCACACGACTGTGACTGAAATGACGGGTTGGTTTGGACCCCCACCAAAAAAGAAGCAATTAATCTCTCCTTGCACAAACTGGCTCTACAGAGGCAAGATGTCCACCTCATCATCATCCTCCGATATATCACCGTGTACATCCCCCTCCTCACAGATTATCAATTCGTCCCCACTGGAATCCACCATGTCAGCTCCCTGTGTACTTTGTGGAGGCAATTGCTGCTGGTCAATGTCTCCGCGGAGGAATTGATTATAATTCATTTTAATGAACATCATCTTCTCCACATTTTCTGGATGTAACCTCGTACGCCGATTGCTGACAAGGTGAGCGGCGGCACTAAACACTCTTTCGGAGTACACACTTGTGGGAGGGCAACTTAGGTAGAATAAAGCCAGTTTGTGCAAGGGCCTCCAAATTGCCTCTTTTTCCTGCCAGTATAAGTACGGACTGTGTGACGTGCCTACTTGGATGCGGTCACTCATATAATCCTCCACCATTCTATCAATGGTGATAGAATCATATGCAGTGACAGTAGACGACATGTCCGTAATGGTTGTCAGGTCCTTCAGTCCGGACCAGATGTCAGCATCAGCAGTCGCTCCAGACTGCCCTGCATCACCGCCAGCGGGTGGGCTCGGAATTCTGAGCCTTTTCCTCGCACCCCCAGTTGCGGGAGAATGTGAAGGAGGAGATGTTGACAGGTCGCGTTCCGCTTGACTTGACAATTTTCTCACCAGCAGGTCTTTGAAACCCAGCAGACTTGTGTGCGCCGGAAAGAGAGATCCAAGGTAGGTTTTAAATCTAGGATCGAGCACGGTGGCCAAAATGTAGTGCTCTGATTTCAACAGATTGACCACCCGTGAATCCTTGTTAAGCGAATTAAGGGCTCCATCCACAAGTCCCACATGCCTAGCGGAATCGCTCTGTCTTAGCTCCTCCTTCAATGTCTCCAGCTTCTTCTGCAAAAGCCTGATGAGGGGAATGACCTGACTCAGGCTGGCAGTGTCTGAACTGACTTCACGTGTGGCAAGTTCAAAAGGTTGCAGAACCTTGCACAACGTTGAAATCATTCTCCACTGCGCTTGAGACAGGTGCATTCCACCTCCTATATCGTGGTCAGTTGTATAGGCTTGAATGGCCTTTTGCTGCTCCTCCAACCTCTGAAGCATATAGAGGGTTGAATTCCACCTCGTTACCACCTCCTGCTTCAGATGATGGCAGGGCAGGTTCAGGCGTTTTTGGTGGTGCTCCAGTCTTCTGTACGTGCTGCCTGTACGCCGAAAGTGTCCCGCAATTTTTCTGGCCACCGACAGCATCTCTTGCACGCCCCTGTCGTTTTTTTAAAAATTCTGCACCACCAAATTCAAGGTATGTGCAAAACATGGGACGTGCTGGAATTTGCCCAGATGTAATGCACGCACAATATTGCTGGCGTTGTCCGATGCCACAAATCCACAGGAGAGTCCAATTGGGGTGAGCCATTCCGCGATGATCTTCCTCAGTTGCCGTAAGAGGTTTTCAGCTGTGTGCGTATTCTGGAAACCGGTGATACAAAGCGTAGCCTGCCTAGGAACGAGTTGGCGTTTGCGAGATGCTGCTACTGGTGCCGCCGCTGCTGTTCTTGCGGCGGGAGTCCATACATCTACCCAGTGGGCTGTCACAGTCATATAGTCCTGACCCTGCCCTGCTCCACTTGTCCACATGTCCGTGGTTAAGTGGACATTGGGTACAGCTGCATTTTTTAGGACACTGGTGACTCTTTTTCTGAGGTCTGTGTACATTTTTGGTATCGCAACCCTAGAGAAATGGAACCTAGATGGTATTTGGTACCGGGGACACAGTACCTCCAACAAGTCTTTAGTTGGCTCTGCAGTAATGATGGATACCGGAACCACGTTTCTCACCACCCAGGATGTCAAGGCCTCAGTTATCCGCTTTGCAGTAGGATGACTGCTGTGATATTTAATCTTCCTCGCAAATGACTGTTGGACAGTCAATTGCTTGGTGGAAGTAGTAAAAGTGGTCTTACGACTTCCTCTCTGGGATGACCATCGACTCCCAGCAGCAACAACAGCAGCGCCAGCAGCAGTAGGCGTTACACGCAAGGATGCATCGGAGGAATCCCAGGCAGGAGAGGAATCGTCAGAATTGCCAGTGACATGGCCTGCAGGACTATTGGCATTCCTGGGGAAGGAGGAAATTGACACTGAGGGAGTTGGTGGGGTGGTTTGCGTGAGCTTGGTTACAAGAGGAAGGGATTTACTGATCAGTGGAGTGCTTCCGCTGTCACCCAAAGTTTTTGAACTTGTCACTGACTTATTATGAATGCGCTGCAGGTGACGTATAAGGGAGGATGTTCCGAGGTGGTTAACGTCCTTACCCCTACTTATTACAGCTTGACAAAGGGAACACACGGCTTGACACCTGTTGTCCGCATTTCTGGTGAAATACCTCCACACCGAAGAGCTGATTTTTTTGGTATTTTCACCTGGCATGTCAACGGCCATATTCGTCCCACGGACAACAGGTGTCTCCCCGGGTGCCTGACTTAAACAAACCACCTCACCATCAGAATCCTCCTTGTCAATTTCCTCCCCAGCGCCAGCAACACCCATATCCTCCTCATCCTGGTGGACTTCAACACTGACATCTTCAATCTCACTATCAGGAACTGGACTGCGGGTGCTCCTTCCAGCACTTGCAGGGGGCGTGCAAATGGTGGAAGGCGCATGCTCTTCACATCCAGTGTTGGGAAGGTCAGGCATCGCAACCGACACAATTGGACTCTCCTTGTGGATTTGGGATTTCGAAGAACGCACAGTTCTTTGCTGTGCTTTTGCCAGCTTGAGTCGTTTCATTTTTCTAGCGAGAGGCTGAGTGCTTCCATCCTCATGTGAAGCTGAACCACTAGCCATGAACATAGGCCAGGGCCTCAGCCGTTCCTTGCCACTCCGTGTGGTAAATGGCATATTGGCAAGTTTACGCTTCTCCTCCGACAATTTTAGTTTAGGTTTTGGAGTCCTTTTTTTTCTGATATTTGGTGTTTTGGATTTGACATGCTCTGTACTATGACATTGGGCATCGGCCTTGGCAGACGACGTTGCTGGCATTTCATCGTCTCGGCCATGACTAGTGGCAGCAGCTTCAGCACGAGGTGGAAGTGGATCTTGATCTTTCCCTAATTTTGGAACCTCAACTTTTTTGTTCTCCATATTTTATAGGCAGAACTAAAAGGCACCTCAGGTAAACAATGGAGATGGATGGATTGGATACTAGTATACAATTATGGACGGACTGCCACGGTTAGGTGGTATAAAAAAACCACGGTTAGGTGGTATATATTATAATAATAATACAATTATGGATGGACGGACTGCCTGCCGACTGCCGACACAGAGGTAGCCACAGCCGTGAACTACCGCACTGTACACTGGTTGATAAAGAGATAGTAGTATACTCGTAACAACTAGTATGACACTATGACGACGGTATAAAGAAAGAAAAAAAAATACCACAGTTAGGTGGTATATATTATAATAATAATACAATTATGGATGGACGGACTGCCTGCCGACTGCCGACACAGAGGTAGCCACAGCCGTGAACTACCGCACTGTACACTGGTTGATAAAGAGATAGTAGTATACTCGTAACAACTAGTATGACACTATGACGACGGTATAAAGAATGAAAAAAAAACCACGGTTAGGTGGTATATATTATAATAATAATACAATTATGGATGGACGGACTGCCTGCCGACTGCCGACACAGAGGTAGCCACAGCCGTGAACTACCGCACTGTACACTGGTTGATAAAGAGATAGTAGTATACTCGTAACAACTAGTATGACACTATGACGACGGTATAAAGAATGAAAAAAAAACCACGGTTAGGTGGTATATATTATAATAATAATACAATTATGGATGGACGGACTGCCTGCCGACTGCCGACACAGAGGTAGCCACAGCCGTGAACTACCGCACTGTACACTGGTTGATAAAGAGATAGTAGTATACTCGTAACAACTAGTATGACACTATGACGACGGTATAAAGAATGAAAAAAAAACCACGGTTAGGTGGTATATATTATAATAATAATACAATTATGGATGGACGGACTGCCTGCCGACTGCCGACACAGAGGTAGCCACAGCCGTGAACTACCGCACTGTACACTGGTTGATAAAGAGATAGTAGTATACTCGTAACAACTAGTATGACACTATGACGACGGTATAAAGAATGAAAAAAAAACCACGGTTAGGTGGTATATATTATAATAATAATACAATTATGGATGGACGGACTGCCTGCCGACTGCCGACACAGAGGTAGCCACAGCCGTGAACTACCGCACTGTACACTGGTTGATAAAGAGATAGTAGTATACTCGTAACAACTAGTATGACACTATGACGACGGTATAAAGAATGAAAAAAAAACCACGGTTAGGTGGTATATATTATAATAATAATACAATTATGGATGGACGGACTGCCTGCCGACTGCCGACACAGAGGTAGCCACAGCCGTGAACTACCGCACTGTACACTGGTTGATAAAGAGATAGTAGTATACTCGTAACAACTAGTATGACACTATGACGGTATAAAGAATGAAAAAAAAACCACGGTTAGGTGGTATATATTATAATAATAATACAATTATGGATGGACGGACTGCCTGCCGACTGCCGACACAGAGGTAGCCACAGCCGTGAACTACCGCACTGTACACAGGTTGATAAAGAGATAGTAGTATACTCGTAACAACTAGTATGACACTATGACGACGGTATAAAGAAAGAAAAAAAAATACCACGGTTAGGTGGTATATATTGTAATACAATTATGGATGGACGGACTGCCTGCCGAGTTCCGACTGCCGACACAGAGGTAGCCACAGCCGTGAACTACCGCACTGTACTGTGTCTGCTGCTAATATAGACTGGTTGATAAAGAGATAGTATACAATACATACAACAATATACTACTATACTGGTGGTCAGGCACTGGTCACCACTAGTCACACTGGCAGTGGCACTCCTGCAGCAAAAGTGTGCACTGTTTAATTTTAAATTAATATAATATTATGTACTCCTGGGGGCTCCTGCTATAACAACCTGCAGTGCTCCCCAGTCTCCCCCACAATTATTATAAGCTTTGCCTTTTATACATTGATGTGCAGCACACTGGGCTGAGCTGAGTGCACACAGACTGAGTCACACTGTGTGACTGGCTGCTGCTGTGTATCGTTTTTTTTCAGGCAGAGAACGGATATAGCAGAGAACGGATATATTATATTAAAATAAATAAAAGTTAACTAACAACAACTGCACTGGTCACTGTGGTAAACTCTGTCTGACTCTGCACAATCTCTCTCTCTCTTCTAATCTAATTTCTAATGGAGAGGACGCCAGCCACGTCCTCTCCCTATCAATCTCAATGCACGTGTGAAAATGGCGGCGACGCGCGGCTCCTTATATAGAATCCGAGTCTCGCGAGAATCCGACAGCGTCATGATGACGTTCGGGCGCGCTCGGGTTAACCGAGCAAGGCGGGAGGATCCGAGTCTGCTCGGACCCGTGAAAAAAAACATGAAGTTCGTGCGGGTTCGGTTTCAGAGAAACCGAACCCGCTCATCTCTAGTTGAGATTATCATAGACTTCAGGAAGCATCACCCTATACTCCCCCCACTAACAGTTGCGGACAGTGCAGTAGCGGTAGTTGAATCCTTTCGATTTTTAGGCTCCACGATTGCTAGGGATCTGAAGTGGAAGGCCAACATCGACGGCATTGTGGGGAAAGCCCAGCAGAGGCTGTATTTCTTACGCCAACTTAGGAAGTTCAAACTGCCGCAGGAACTCCTGGTGCTCTTCTACTCAGCTATTATCCAATCCGTTATCTGCACCTCGATAATAGTGTGGTTTGGCTCGGCCTCAACTCAGGACAGGAACAGACTACAGCGAATAGTGGGGGCAGCAGAAAAAATCATAGGGACAAATCTCCCGGCGATTGAGGATATATATTGGGCAAGGGTTACTAAGCGGGCGGAAAGGATCATCGGTGATCAATCCCACCCCGCTCATGACATGTTCAGAAGGCTGCCATCAGGGAGGCAGTACAGCTAGCCCATTCCATTTGCAATTTAACCTGGCACATGTATCTACGTACCTATCATGCTGCTCTTCCCCATGTGTGTTTTGGTCTTGTTATGTATGTATACTGTCTGAGAGCGGTGGCTATCGGAGACAAATTCCTTGTGTATTGTGTATTGTGCACTGATATACTTGGCAATAAAGTGATTCTGATTCTGATATTATGGGAGTTTCACAGGTGGCTCAATGCAAGTGCCTGTGTTCACAAACATGCAGCCACAAGCATAGGATGCTGTGATCAGAAGGAGACACTGCATTTGCCATAGAGCTGCTGCAAGATTCAGTGGTGCAACTGAAAGTGATGTACTGTATAAGGATGCACCAGTCATTATTACAGGTAAAAGTGGGCATCTCAGTACTTGCACGATCAGCTACTGAATTCCTCTGTGGAGAAAGGAGAACCTTCCAGAAGGACAACCAACTCTGCAGCAATCCACCAATCAGGCATGTATGGTAGAGTGGCCAGATGGAAGCCATTCCTTAGTAAAAAGCACATGGCAGCCCGCCTGGAGTTTGCCAAAATGCAGCTGAAGGACTCTCAGACCATGAGTAACAAAATTCTCTGGTCTGATGAGACAAAGATTGAACTCTTTGGCGTGAATGCCAGGAGTTATGTTTGGAGGAAACCAGGCACCGCTCATCACCAGGCCAATACCATCCCTACAGTGAAGCATGGTGGTGGCAGCATCATGCTGTGGGGATGTTTTTAAGCAACATGAACTTGGAGACTAGTCAGGATAGAGGGAAAGATGAATGCAGCAAATGTACAGAGACATCCTGGATGAAAACCTGCTCCAGGGTGCTCTCGACCTCAGACTGGGGTGACGATTCATCTTTCACCAGGGCAACAACCCTAAGCACACAGCCAAGATATCAAAGGAGTGGCTTCAGGACAACTCTGTGAATGTCCTGAGTGGCCCAGCCAGAGCGCAGACTTGAATCCGATTGAACATCTCTGGAGAGATCTGAAAATGTCTGTGCACCAACACTTCCCATCCAACCTGATGGAGCGTGAGAGGTGCTGCAAAGAGGAATGGTCAAAACTGCCCAAAGATAGGTGTGCCAAGCTTGTGACATCATATTCAGAAAGACTTGAGGCTGTAATTGCTGCCAATGGTGCATCAACAAAGTATTGGGCAAAGGCTGTGAATACTTATGTACATGTGATTTCTTAGTTTTTTATTTTTAATAAATTTTGAAAAATCTCAAAAACACATTTTTCACGTTGTCATTATGGGTTATTGTGTGTAGAATTTTGAGGGGAAAATTAATTTATTTCAGCTTGGAATAAGACTATAACATAACAAAATGTGGAAAAAGTGAAGCGCAGTGAATACTTTCCGGATGCACTGTATGTAATTTATACATACTTCAATAAAGAAAAAATTGTTTTAAAAAAGAAAAGTTACAGTTAGGAGCCACTTGATTGGAACTGTAGAATCTCTCTCCACTTTATCACTCTCCAAGGCTTAGCTCATCTGCCCCATTAAGAGAAAGCATTGACTGCACACTGCGATCAGACTCTGCACTTCTTATTTAGAGTGGAATGCATGCCTGCTAAATTAAAAACATGTCTATTGGAATGGTGCCTGCATACCAAAATGCTGCTACATAGACCCACATTTACCTACATATACTGTACCTGCAGCCCCTTAGATCACGTCTGAAGAAGAAGCATACAGTACAGTATATATTACTGTAGATACACACAGTTTTAAATTTTTACATACCTTAAGATACACCTTTTAGAATGCATATCTTCACCATCTTATAGGCATCTTTATCTATGATGATGATGATGATGATGATGATGATGATGATGATGATGATGATGGACACATCTTTGCAATTGATCTACAGTACCTATACATTATAGATCTAAACAATGGGGGTAATTCCAAGTTGATCGCAGCAGGAACTTTTTTAGCAGTTGGGCAAAACCATGTGCACTGCAGGGGAGGCAAATATAACATGTGCAGAGAGAGTTAGATGTGGGTGTGGTGTGTTCAATCTGCAATCTAAATTGCAGTGTAAAAATAAAGCAGCCAGTATTTACCCTGCACAGAAACAAAATAATCCACCCAAATCTAACTCTCTCTGCACATGTTATATCTGCCTCCCCTGCAGTGCACATGGTTTTGCCCAACTGCTAAAAAATTTCCTGCTGCGATCAACTTGGAATTACCTCCAATGTCTTAAGTGCCCATTAATGGGTAGAAGCAATGCAGATTTTAAACCTAACCAGATCAATACTATTTTTATATAAAGGTTTGGACAGTCAGTTGCTGCTGTCACCCAATCCTTATGTACCTATGCACTTATCTTTAATGCGTTGCCTGCAACTGGTAGGCCTACTAGCTTACATTAGCACTGACACTGGCATGCCAGGTATAGGGTGGATTGGGTCGGTGGGACAGTTCCCGTTGGGCTGTGTGGCATACCTCATACTCCCCTCAGTGGCTCCCCCCTTAACTCTTGCTCCTCAACTGATCTGAGAGTCACTACTCACTGGACTCGCTGCCTGTGCTACCTCAACACACTGTCCTGGCTCTCTGCTGAGTTTTATATGAAGCAAAAAAGCCTGGTACAATTGGCGTGTTGTGTGTACTGTGCAGTAACATGGTGGAGGGGGCAGTACATACTGGATAGTAATATGGGATAGGGGGTGCTGTGTATACTGGAATGGAATATGGAGATGCTGTGTGTTCTGGGGTTAATATAGGGGAGGGAGCTGTGCATATTGGAATGTAATATGGGTGTGTGTGTATACTGTGTGGTAATATGGAGAAGGGGGCAGTGAAAACTGAAATGTAATATGGGGGTGCTGTGTGTACTGGAGGGTAGTATATGGAGGCTGTGTTTACTGGAATGTATTATGGGGGTGCTGTATGTTCTGAAGAGTAGTATGTGGGAGGAAAGCTATGAATACTAGAATCTAATATGGGGTGCTATGTGTACTGGAGTGTAATATTAGGGCACTGTGGGGGTAATTCAGATTAAAGATGTGCGGCTGGCACTTTTCGTGTTTTGTGTTTTGGTTCTAATTCCACTTTCATGTTCGGTTTTGGTTTTGGATCTGGATGATTTTTTTGGGGGGGAAACATAAAAAAAGCTCAAATCACAGCATTTGGGGGTAATTTTGCTCCTACGGTATTATTAACCTCAATAACATTCATTTCCACTCATTTCCAGTCTATTCTGAACACCTCACACCTCACAATATTGACTGAGGTGGCTGTATGACCAAGCTAAGCGACACAAGTGTGCAACACAAACACCTGGCCCATCTAGGAGTGGCACTGCAGTTGCAGACAAGATGGCACTATTCAAAATCTAGTCCCCGAACAGCACATAATGGAAAGAAGAAAAAAAGGTGCACCAAGGTTGATGTATGACTAAGCTAAGCGACACAACCACCTGGCCCATCTAGTAGTATCACACAGTGGCTGAATGTCGAGAGTGGGCCGCAATTGTTCAGTCCACGGACAGCATCTCTGTGCTGGAGATGCTGTCCGTGGACCGAACAATTGCGGCCCACTCTACTGTCATTTAAAAAAAATTCTGCAATTGGTGGACTTATACGGCAGTACCCCAGGACTAATACAGCAGTACCCCTGGACTCATACGGCAGTGTCAGACAGGATGGCACTTTTCAAAAACTAGGCCCCAAACAGTACCTCGTGCAAAGATGTTGAAGAGATGCAATGAGGTAGCTGTATGACTAAGCCAAGTGACACAAAAATTCCCACTGGAATTATACATCCAAATCACTGGAATTATACATCCAAATCCCTGGAATTAAATGGCAAAATCACTGGAATTATACGTCCAAATCACTGAAATTAAATTGAAAAATCACTGGAATTATACGCCCAAATCACTGGCAGTACCACTGAACATATACGGAAGTGTCAGACAGGATGGCACTTTAAAAAAAATAGTCCCCAAACAGCACATGATGATAAGAAGAAAAAGAGATGCAAGATGGAATTGTCCTTGGGCCCTCCCACCCCCTCCCACCCACCCTTATGTTGTATAAACAGGACATGCACACTTTAACAAACCAATCATTTCAGTGACAGGGTCTGCCACACGACTGTGGCTGAAATTATTGGTTTGTTTGAGCCCCCACAAAAAAAGAAGCAATCAATCTCTCCTTGCACAAACTGGCTCTATAGAGGCAAGATGTCGACCTCATCCTCCGATTCCTCACCCCTTTCACTGTGTACATCCTCCTCCTTCTCACAGAGTATTAATTCGTCCCCACTGGAATCCACTATCACAGGTCCTCTGTACTGTCTGGAGGCAATTTCTAGTAAAGGTCTTCCCGGAGGAATTTATAATTCATTTTGATGAATATCATCTTCTCCACATTTTGTGGAAGTAACCTCCTACGCCGATCGCTGACAAGGTTACCGGCTGCACTAAACACTCTTTTGGAGTACACACTGGAGGGGGGGCAAGTTAGGTAAAATAAAGCCAGTTTGTGCAAGGGCCTCCAAATTGCCTCTTTTTCTTGCCAGTATACATACGGACTGTCTGACATGCCTACTTGGATGCTGTCACTCATATAATCCTCCACCATTCTTTCAATGGTGACAGAATCATATGCAGTGACAGTAGACATGTCAGTAATCGTTGGCAGGTCCTTCAGTCCGGACCAGATGTCAGCTTTCGCTCCTGACTGCCCTGCATCACCGCCAGCGGGTGGGCAAGGAAATCTTATGCTTTTCCTTGCAGCGCCAGTGGCGGGAGAAATTGAAGGAGGAACTGTTGATGGGTCACGTTCCGCTTGAGTTGACAATTTACTCACCAGCAGGTCTTTGCACCTCTGCAGACTTGTGTCTGCCGGAAAGAGAGATACAACGTAGGCTTTAAAACTAGGATCGAGCACGGTGGCCAAAATGTAGTGCTCTTATTTCAACAGATTGACCACCCTTGAATCCTGGCAAAGCGAATGAAGGGCTCCATCCACAAGTCCCACATACTTTGCGGAATTGCTCCATCTTAGCTCCTCCTTCAATTTATCCAGCTGCTTCTGCAAAAGCCTGATGAGGGGAATGACCTGACTCAAGCTGGCAGTGTCTGAACTGACTTCACGTGTGGCAAGTTCAAAGGGTTGGAGAACTTTGCATAAGACAGAAATCATTCTCCACTGCGCTTAAGTCAGGTGCATTCCCCCTCCTTTGCCTATATCGTAGGTCGATGTATAAGCTTTAATGGCCTTTTGCTGCTCCTCCATCCTTTAAAGCATATAGAGTGTTGAATTCCACCTCGTTACCACCTCTTGCTTCAGTTGATTGCAGGGCAGGTTCAGGAGTATTTGCTGTCGCTCCAGTCTTCGGCACGCGGTGGCAGAATGTCGAAAGTGGCCCGCAATTTTTCTGGCCACCGACAGCATCTCTTGCACACCCCTGTCATTTTTCAAAAAATTCTGCACTACCAAATTAATTATATGTGCAAAACATGGGACGTGCTGGAATTTGCCCAGATGTAATGCACACACAATATTGGTGGCGTTGTCCGATATCACAAATCCCCAGGAGAGTCTAATTGGGGTAAGCCATTCTGCAATGATGTCCCTCAGTTTCCGTAAGAGGTTGTCAGCTGTGTGCCACTTACAGGAAGCTGTGATACATAGTGTAGTCTGCCTAGGAACGAGTTGGCATTTGCGAGATGCTGCTACTGTTGCCGCTGCTGTTGTTGCTTCAGGAGGCCATACATCTACCCAGTGGGCTGTCACAGTCATATAGTCCTTAGTCTGCCCTGTTCCACTTGTCCACATGTCCGTGGTTAAGTGGACACTGGATACAATCGCATTTTTGTACATTTGTTCCCCACATTCACTCTGTGTCAAGATCATGTTACATACATCTAAGGCCCTACACACATGCCGATTTTTTTGAAAGATATGAACGATCTCGTTCATAAATGAACGAGAACTCATTCATATCTTTCAGTATGGAGGCTCCAGCGATGAACGATGCGCGGCCCCGCGCTCGTTCATCGCTGGTCCCCCGTCGGCTGTGCATGCAGGCCAATATGGACGATCTCGTCCATATTTGCCTGCACTTCAATGGAGCGGCGTGACGGGGGGAGTGAAGAAACTTCACTCCCCCCGTCACTGCCCCCCCGCCGCCGGGTCGCTCGTCGGCCGTATCCGCCGTCGGGCAGCTTGGCGGCGGATCGGCATGTATGTAGGGCCCATAAGAAACATATCTAAAATACAACCATATCTTACACAAGACACAGCAAAAACTCTAATCCTTGCTCTCATTATCTCCCGCATTGATTATTGTAATAGTTTCCTGACCGGTCTTCCCAAACATAGGCTCTCACCACTACAATCCATTTTGAATGCAGCTGCGAGGCTAATCTTCCTCGCTAGACGTTCATTGTCTGCAGATCCGCTCTGTCAGTCCCTCCATTGGATACCGGTATACTACCATATTAAATATAAAATACTTTTACTGACATACAAGCAGGGGCGGATTGGGAACAAAAAGCGGCCCTGGAAAAATTTGTACTAGTGTCCCCACATGGGCAGCACCAGAGGTGTAAGGTCTAGCCATGGGCCGTGACAGCAGCACCCTCCCCCCAAGACTTTCCAGATAGTGGGGATGTCCAGCATCAAGGGGAAGTTAAAAGGAAATAACATTTAATTTTATAAGCACATTATATGATACACCTTTAGAATTTAGTAAACTATATCATTCTGTAGAAAGATATATTTTCTTGCTTATTACACCAACCGTATCCCAATCACTATTCACTCAATCTTATATGTCAGCCAAGCAGGCAGACAGAGCATACACTAGATCATCTGCAATCACAGGCTAAGTGGCAAAGTCATTTTCATATATGCAAATTATTTAGCATTTTATTCATTATGTCTATTAATAGGACCACATGTCCTCAAACAAAACAGGCCCCATGGGTGCGTCGGCCCACCGGGAATCTTCCCTGTAAACCCTATGGCCAATCCGCCTCTGCATACAAGGCTATTAACCAAACTGCACCAGCATACATCTCTTCACTCATCTCAAAATATCTCCCTACCCGACCTCTCCGCTCTGCACAAGATCTACGTCTCTCATCCACACGCATTACTTGTTCACACTCAAATTACAGGACTTTATCCGGGCTTCACCCACTCTGTGGAATGCCCTCCCACGCACAATAAGACTCTCCTCTAGTCTCCAAACCTTTAAACGTTCCCTGAAAACTCACCTCTTCAGACAAGCCTATCAAATTCCAGACCACCCACATAACCTTCAGTGCTTCCCTATCTAATTACATCCTCTCTGTGTAGTATACATAACACCACATATTTTGTCTTTCTTTACTCTCACACCCTCCTGACACTTGGCCAACATTGCGGTGTATCATCATACAACCCATTAAGAACGTAGCAGTCTGGTGGACCATTATGCAATAGATAGCATCTATCCTTGTATATCTATGCCTATTTCCCTATAGATTGTAAGCTTGCGAACAGGGCCTTCCTACCTCTATGTCTGTCTGTTTTTACCCAGTTTTGTTCTATTACTGTTGTTCTAATTGTAAAGCGCAACGGAAAATGCTGCGCTATATAAGAAACTGTTAATAAAAATTTAAAAAATTCTCGGTATCGCCTGCCTAGAGAAGTGGAGCCTAGATGGGATTTGATACCGGGGACACACAATCTCCATCAATTCTCTAAGTCCCACTGAACTAATGGCGGATACTGGACGCACGTCTATCACCAACATAAGTGTCAAGGCCTCAGTTATCCGCTTTGCAACAGGATGACTGCTGTCATATTTCATCTTCCTCACAAAGGACTGTTGGACAGTCATTTGCTTACTGGAAGTAGCACAAGTGGTCTTCCGACTTCCCCTCTGGGATGACAATCAACTCCCAGCAGCAACAACAGCAGCGGCAGCAACAGCAGGCTTACCACTCAAGGATCCTCTGGAGGAATCCCAGTTAGGAGAGGATTCCTCAGTCTTGACAGTGACATGGCCTGCAGTACTACTGACGTTCCTGACTGAGGAGGAAGTAGACGTTGAGGGAGTTGGACGTGTGGCTTGCAGGAGCAGGGCCGAAACTAGGATTTCTGTCACCCGGGGCAAGGTAGTCATTTGACACCCCCCCCCCCCCCCCCCCCGCCCCCCGCAAAAAAAAAAAAAATTACTTTACAATAAATGAATAAAAATAATAAAATAAAAAATAAATAAATAAATAAATGAATAAAAATATTATATATATATATATATATATATATATATATATCTCTTTCAGAACTTTTTAACCTGAAAAACTGCCTTTTCTAACATAAATTTCATATCCAGGAAAAAGTGTCCCCATTTTACACATTGCGGCAGGAAAAAGTGTCCCCATTTTACACATTGCGGCAGGAAGAAGTGTCCCCATTTTACACATTGCGGCAGGCACGTGTCCCCATTTTACACAGTAAGCTGGCAAGTGTCCCCATTTTACACAGTACGCTGGCAAGTGTCCCCATTTTACACATTGCGGCAGGCACAGGTCCCCATTTTACACAGTACGCAGGCACAGGTCCCCATTTTACACAGTACGCTGGCAAGTGTCCCCATTTTACACAGTACGCTGGCACAGGTCCCCATTTTACACAGTACGCTGGCAAGTGTCCCCATTTTACACAGTACGCTGGCACAGGTCCCCATTTTACACAGTACGCTGGCACAGGTCCCCATTTTACACAGTACGCTGGCACAGGTCCCCATTTTACACATTACGCTGGCACAGGTCCCCATTTTACACAGTACGCAGGCACAGGTCCCCATTTTACACAGTACGCTGGCACAGGTCCCCATTTTACACAGTACGCTGGCACAGGTCCCCATTTTACACAGTACGCAGGCACAGGTCCCCATTTTACACAGTACGCAGGCACAGGTCCCCATTTTACACAGTACGCTGGCACGGGTCCCCATTTTACACAGTACGCTGGCACAGGTCCCCATTTTACACATTACGCTGGCATAGGTCCCCATTTTACACAGTACGCTGGCACAGGTCCCCATTTTACACAGTACGCTGGCACAGGTCCCCATTTTACACAGTACGCTGGCACAGGTCCCCATTTTACACAGTACGCTGGCACAGGTCCCCATTTTACACAGTACGCTGGCACAGGTCCCCATTTTACACAGTACGCAGGCACAGGTCCCCATTTTACACAGTACGCTGGCACAGGTCCCCATTTTACACAGTACGCTGGCACAGGTCCCCATTTTACACAGTACGCAGGCACAGGTCCCCATTTTACACAGTACGCAGGCACAGGTCCCCATTTTACACAGTACGCTGGCACAGGTCCCCATTTTACACAGTACGCTGGCACAGGTCCCCATTTTACACAGTACGCTGGCACAGGTCCCCATTTTACACAGTACGCTGGCACAGGTCCCCATTTTACACAGTACGCTGGCACAGATCCCCATTTTACACAGTACGCTGGCACAGGTCCCCATTTTACACAGTACGCTGGCACAGGTCCCCATTTTACACAGTACGCTGGCACAGGTCCCCATTTTACACAGTACGCAGGCACAGGTCCCCATTTTACACAGTACGCTGGCACAGGTCCCCATTTTACACATTACGCTGGCACAGGTCCCCATTTTACACAGTACGCAGGCACAGGTCTCCATTTTACACAGTACGCTGGCACAGGTCCCCATTTTACACAGTACGCTGGCACAGGTCCCCATTTTACACAGTACGCTGGCACAGGTCCCCATTTTACACAGTACGCTGGCACAGGTCCCCATTTTACACAGTACGCTGGCACAGGTCGCCATTTTACACAGTACGCTGGCACAGGTCCCCATTTTACACAGTACGCTGGCACAGGTCCCCATTTTACACAGTACGCTGGCACAGGTCCCCATTTTACACAGTACGCAGGCACAGGTCCCCATTTTACACAGTACGCAGGCACAGGTCCCCATTTTAAACATTACGGCAGGTGGTGGGGAGAGGGAGGGAGAGAGAGAGAGGAAGGGAGAGGGGCTGACTTACATTTGAAGCGGTTCTCGCCGCTCTTCAGCCGCCTCTCCCTCCTCGTCTGCGCGGCTCCGGGCTCCCCCTTCAGTTCTCCCTCCTCCGGCGGGGTTTCGTTGAATGACGCGTTTGCACCGTGACGTCACGACGCAATCGCGTCATTCCACGAAACCCCGCCCCCCGAGCTGGGCACTCGGGAGAAGGGGGTTTAAAAGTGCCGCGGCGGTGTTTGGGGGTCTCGGCGCCCCCTCCAATCCGGCGCCCAGGTCACCTGCCCCCCTAGCCCCCCCCCCTAGTTTCGGCCCTGGCAGGAGCTTGGGTACAAGAGGAAGAAGGGATTTAGGCGTCAGTGGACTGCTTACGCTCTTACCCAAAGTTTCACAATTTGACACTGACTTCTGATGAATGCGCAGCAGGTGACGTATAAAGGAGGATGTTCCTAGGTCATTAACATCCTTACCCCTACTTATTACAGATTGACAGAGGCAACAGATGGCTTGACACCTGTTGTCCGGATTTGTGGAGAAATAATTCCACACCGAAGAGGTGGATTTTTTGGTAGTTTGCCCAGGCATCACAATGGGCTTCTTCATCCCACGGACAACAGGTGTCTCCCCCGGTGCCTGACTTAAACAAACCACATCACCATTAGAATCCTAATCGTCAACTTCCTCCTCAGCACCAGCAACACCCATATCCTCATTCTGGTGTACTTCAACAGTGACATCTTCAATTTCAATATCAGGAACTGGACTGTGGGTGCTCCTTCCAGCACTTGCAGGGGGCGTGCAAATGGTGGAAGGAGTCACCTCTTCCCGTCCAGTTTTGGGAAGGTCAGGCATTGCAACCGCTGACACACTTGGACTCTCCTTGGGGATTTGTGATACCATCTCAGAACGCACAATTCTTTTCTGTGCTCTTTCCAGCTTAACGCTTTTAATTTTTCTAGCGGGAGGATGAGGGCTTCCATCGTCATGTGAGGCTGAACTACTAGTCATGAACATAGGCCAGGGCCCCAGCCATTCCTTGCCACTCCATGTCGTAAATGGCATATTGGCAACTTTACGTTTCTCCTCAGACCATTTAAATTTCTTTGGCTTTTTGAATGAACTTTGGCTTTTTGGATTTTACATGCCCTCTACTATCACAATGGGCATCGGCCTTGGCAGACGACGTTGATGGCATTTCATCGTCTATGTCATGGCTAGTGGCAGCAGCTTCAGCACTAGGAGGAAGTGGTTCTTGATCTTTCCCTATTAACTCCTCCAAATGTTTGTTCTCCATTATTTTTCTGTAGTTATATAACACAATATGCGGCACAAGAGAGCATACCCCTACACCTCACAGGACAAACCCTGTAAAAATTATTTGGATTAAATATAATAACCCCTTTATTTGGAGTAAATAATATACAGCACAGGACAGCACCACTGAATTTATATGGCAGCACCACTGGACTGGATTTATACGGAATTATAGAGCAGGATAACTGGAATTATACACCGGTATTCCGAGAATTATACGGCAATGTCACAGGAATTATACGCCAGTATTCCGAGAATTATACGGCAATGTCACAGGAATTATACGCCAGTATTCCGAGACTTATACGGCAATGTCAAAGGAATTATATGCCAGTATTCTGAGAATTATACGGCAATATCACAGGAATTATACGTCAGAATCACAGGAATTATATGCCAGTATCACAGGAATTATATGGCAGTATCACAGGAATTATACGCCAGTATTCCGAGAATTATATGGCAATGTCACAGGAATTATACGGCAATATCATAGAAATTATACGCCAGTATTCCGAGAATTATACGGCAATGTCACAGGAATTATACGCCAGTATTCCGAGAATTATATGGCAATGTCACAGGAATTATACGCCAGTATTCCGAGAATTATACGGCAATGTCACAGGAATTATACGGCAATATCATAGGAATTATACGCCAGTATTCCAAGAATTATACGGCAATATCACTGGAATTATACTCCTAGATGGGCCGGGTGTTTGTGCCGCCCACTTGTGTCGCTTAGCTTAGTCATCCAGCTACCTCGGTGCACTTCTTTTTTTTTCTTTGCATTATGTGCTCTTTGAGGCCTACTTTTTTTAAACTGACATCCTGTCTGTCACTGCAATGCCACTCCTAGATGGGCCAGGTGTTTGTGCCGCCCACTTGTGTCGCATAATTTAGTCATCCAGCTACCTTGGTGCAACCTTTTGGCCTAAAAACAATATTGCGAGGTGTGAGGTGTTCAGAATAGACTGGAAATGAGTGTAAATGAGTGGAAATGAATGTTATTGAGGTTAATAATACCGTAGGCTCAAAATTACTCCCAAATTCTGTGATTTTAGCTGTTTTTATGTTTTTTCAAAAATCATCCAAATCTAAAACGAAAACGAAAACCTGAAAGGGTGGTTTTGGCAAAACCAATCCAGATCCAAAACACGAGTGGGGATCCAGATCCAAAATCAAAACACAAAACCCGAAAAGTGTCCGCCGCACATCTTTATTAATTACTGTGGAATATCAAGGCACAGAACCATATATAAGCAGCACTGCACACATGCAGAAGTAAGCATGTTCACGTCCTTCACAAACTCATTAAGGAGCTCAACAGAGGCCACTGGAGAGCTATGGCCCTCATTCCGAGTTGATCGGTCGCAAGGCGAATTTAGCAGAGTTACACACGCTAAGCCGCCGCCTACTGGGAGTGAATCTTAGCTTCTTAAAATTGCGACCGATGTATGCGCAATATTGCGATTACTAACTACTTAGCAGTTTCAGAGTAGCTTCAGACTTACTCTGCCTGTGCGATCAGTTCAGTGCTTGTCGTTCCTGGTTGACGTCACAAACACACCCAGCGTTCGCCCAGGCACTCCCACCGTTTCTCCGGCCACTCCTGCGTTTTTTCCGGAAACGGTAGCGTTTTCAGCCACACGCCCCTGAAACGCCGTGTTTCCGCCCAGTAACACCCATTTCCTGTCAATCACATTACGATCGCCGGAGCGAAGAAAAAGCCGTGAGTAAAAATACTTTCTTCATAGTAAAGTTACTTGGCGCAGTCGCAGTGCGAACTTTGCGCATGCGTACTAAGCGGATTTTCACTGCGATGCGATGAAAAATACCGAGCGAACAACTCGGAATGAGGGCCAATGATCTTTTACAACTATAAGAATGGTCTGCGAGAGCTTTTGGGGAAGAAGCACCATCTGAACCCCTGTATTTGAGTGGTTTTGTGGACAAGACTGGACATGACTAGTCATTTAGTAGCTTGTGCAGCAGTGCACCATCACTGGGACTGGTACGCCAACCAATACCTGCAGCAAGTTCTGGAAGCCATTTCCAGGCGTCATCAAAGAATTAATGCTCGTGGTGCCCATCTCCATCACGACAATGCACCCACAAGTTCGGGAAAGTGGTAGATTTTCTGGCCAATGAACACATCCAGGACCCAGTGGGGAATTTCCCATCTGGCTAAGCAGACACACATGTATCATAGTATGGGCGTGTATTTGGCGTGACACCAGTGCTGCGAGTAGGGCGATACGGGGTGGTACTGCGTACTGGTAAGAAATTGCCAGCCGCGCGCCTCTCCTGTGTCCCTCTTGTGTCTCCGGCGGCGGCAGCTTGTCTCTGAAATGAGGTGCCGGTTTGTGAACCAATTAGAGCTCGCGTACCAGCAGCTACAGCTCCTGATTAGATTCCAGTCCACGAGCTCTGATTGGCTCACCTACTGGCGCCCATTTGAGAGACATGTCGCCGCCGATGGAGACACAGGAGGGGCACAGGAGAGGTGAGCGCTGCAGTGAGCAGGGGAGTGTGTGTACCTGCCACTGAGGGGGCCATACATGGCACTGGGATCATATGTGTACATGGCACTAGGGAGCATGTGTACCTGGCACTGGGGGCATGTGTGTATCTGGCACTGGGGGGCATATGTGGCACTGGGGGCATATGTGTATCTGGCACTGTGCGGGCATATCTGGCACTGGGAGCATATGTGTATCTGGTACCGTGGGGGCATTTCTGGCACTATGGGGGCATCTTTTTATCTGGCACTGTGGTGGCATATTAGGCACTGGGGGCATATGTGTATCTGGCACTGTGGGGGCATATTTTTATCTGGCACTGTGGGAGCATATGTGCATCTGGCACTGGGGGGTATATTTGTATCTGGCACTGTGGGGGCATTTCTGGCACCGTGGGGGCATATGTTTATCTGGCAATGCACTACTGGGGGTATATGTGTATCTGGCACTCCACTATTGGGATCATATGTGTATCTGGCCCCCCATATTTGTATCATGCCCCTATTTTCTTTAGACACACCCCATGTGGCATGCGGCCACACCCATTTTTTGGCACACGTGTCTGTGGCGCGCTCACAGAGTACAACTAAAATAAAATCTACTTGCACCACTGCGTAATACTGGCGGGCTACTGAAAGTGATTCCTTACAGAGACACTGAATTGCTCACACTGGAGGCCATACTCGAATGATCTGCTCCTAACAATTGGCTTGTGCAAGTTTCAATAGCGTGAACAATGGTGGCATTTAAAGATGCACAAAGCATGACTGCAGCATCTGTAGACATGATTGTGGGTAAACCAGGGAAGGGCATTTTTGTGACATAAGCATAGAGTCCCAGGCGCAACTGCAGTAAAAAACATAAGGAAGGCCGCGACTGCCTCCGACTCAGAATCAGTCCCTATGAAGGAGAAGTTGCTACCTATAAACCTTCAGGGCCATTTCAGAAATTTGTTTTGGTGGCTCAAAGGTTCTTTTTATATCACTGGATGTTCATGTATCCATACCTCCCAACTTTTCAATTAAGTGAGCTGGACGCTCGCACGGCGACCAGGAAAGGGGGCGTGGCCTCAGATAGAATGGGTGTGGTTTATGTTTAGTGGGCATGGTCTCACAAAGTGGATTCGTTTTTCGCCATTTTGGGGGCGTGCCCAGTGCTTCCTAAGCAGCTGGGCACCCCCTGCTCACCTCCCAGCACTGAATAGATGCCGTCTGCATGCTCAGTGATCACCAGCTGCTTTGCAGAGCAGACTGCGGGTGATCACAGGCTCCCCCAACTGCCCCCGCCCACGGGACACTGTGAGCCGCGTACGGGATAGTGGGAATGTCCCAATAGAATCGGGACAGTTGGGAGGTATGTGTAGCCAGATCTGCACAAGGCAAGGCCACCCAGCATGTGTCCGATGTGTCCACAATTAAATTGCAGAGGCAAAAGGGCATTTTTTTTTCGGAGCAGCTGTATGTCATGTCATGCAGCCGCCCCACAAATGCTCCTGGCGCGTCCCCGCAACAACCCCCCCCCCCCTCCTCCGTCGGCTGCCGCTGTCACTCACATGTGGTCGCAATGTGTAATGTCACGCATGTACACTGCGGTCATTGTGCATGTGCAAACCAGGTGGATGTGGCGCTGCTGCATCCATCTCTGAATTAGGCCCTTCATTTCTAAATAGACACCTTTAGGAAGGGTCCTGTGTACATCAGATATTTGCATGGTGGCAGAAATATGCCACTAGAGAAAAAAACAGGGTGTGGTGGCCCACTGCTTCAGTCATTGCTGAATTTAAAAATAAAAGTATCCAGAGCTTTCACCACAAGGTGTCAGTAAATCATTATGGTACTGCTTGATGAGCTGAGACAAGCTTAAGAAGACTGTAAGGCTGTGTGTTTTTGTGTCTATTTATCAAAGCCCTATCTGGACAAAAAAAACAAACTGTTTTCGCTGAATATGTGGCTTCCATTAGGAAATACAGTAAATCATTTTATACATCTATACGAGGGGTGTGCAATAACTTTCTGAATATGCAGTTTTTAGGTAGTGTAGACAAAAACTGACTGTGTGGTTGTGAACTATAATCTCTGACTAATTACTGTAAAATATCAAGGCACAGAACCATATATAAGCAGCACTGCACACATGCAGAAGTCAGCATGTTTACATCCTTCACAGACTCATTAAGGAGCTCAATAGAGGCCATTGGAGAGCTATGATCTTTTACAACTATAAGAATGATCTGCGAGAGCTTTTGGGGAAGAAGCACCATCTGAACCCCAGCCAACACTATCTGCAAGTTCTGGAAGTCATTTCCAGGAGCTGTCAAAGAATTCATGCTCGTGGTGACCATCTCCATCACGACATTGGCTTTTCTGGCCAATGAACACATCCAGGACCCAGTGAGGAATTTCCTATTAAGCACATGAGGCATGTGCCTAGGGACGGCACTTGTTGGGGAGTAGCACTTGGATGCTTGTGTTGGTAAAGTCATCCTGAAATGTACCAGTAATAGCAGAAACATTTCCACTGTACTGTACCATATACCATCTTGAATGGAGTGTAAATGGGTAGGACATGCACATATGGCCCCTCTAAGCTGTCCTACTTAGTATGCTTACATAATTAAATATCAATTAATGTCATAGTGGCTTTTATTATAAATCTATTGGCTATCATCAAATGACTGCTTATAGCCAATCAATAAAAATAATAAAATTAGGCAGGGGGACGGCCTTTATTGTTGTACCTAGGGGCACCCTCACCCCTAAATCCACCCCTGCCAGGACCTTGGTCATCTACCGTACAGTCTAGATCTGGCCCCCTGTGACATCTTTGTGTTCCTACAAATCAAGCGAAATATGCGTGGGATTAATTTTGAGTCATTTTGAGGCTGCAATGGAGACCCTTCATCCAGCATCTAGAAGACATCCTGTACCTGCTTCAGACTGGTTGAGCTGCTTCACCAAGCTTTTCACTCATTGGCAGGGGCCCTATAAGGTGATTAAAGCGATTTGCCCTGTGAATTATAAGGTCTGGCAGGAGGAAGAAGGAAAAGCAGATATATCATGTAAATTTATTGAAACCATACCATGATGAGGATTCAGTACCAAGATTGTTGAGTATGGTAGTGGAAATATCCTTGATTACCATAGAACTTAGCCTGGACATAGAGCAAAAGTTGCAGGTGAAGGAGATAGTACAGTACAAGAGAACAAGGACATGTTCTCCTCCTTACCAGGGTGCACGGCCTTGATTGAACAAGATATTGTCACACCTCCAGGGGTAGTAGTGAAACAAAAGCACTGCAGGATCCCTGAGACTAGGTGTAGTTAGAAGGAAGGTGGACAGCATGGTACAACTGGGGATAATTGAGAGTCTACCAGTAAGTGGTGTATCCCAATTGTGATGATTACAAAACTCAATGGCATCTTATGGTTCTGCAATGACTAGAGAAAGTTAAACAGTGTGTCCAGTTAATTGTTTATCTGATGCCATGGGTGGATGAACTGGTGGTAGATAGTTTGGCCGGTAGCAAATAGTTAACCTTGATCTCACAAAGAGCTACTGGTAGATTCCTCTTACACCTGCAACCAAGGAAAATACATATTTTTCTACCCCTGAAGGCCTTTTCCAGTATAAGGTCCTACCCGTCAGTGTACATGGAGAGCCGGAAACTTTCCAAAGGGTGATGACCATGAAACCCCATATTGCCTATGTGGCAGCCTATCTAGGTCCCCCAAACTTCACGCTCCAAGTCCGGATCCGAGTCTGGCTCAGATTTTCCCGCCAGACTCGGAAATCAGAAAGAGGCAAAATGTCATCATCCCGCTGTTGGATTCTCGCAGGTTTTGGATCCCATATAAACAGCCGCGCATCGCCACCATCTTCACTACAGTCCTGGAGAGTGTAGCGAGAGGACGTGTCTCCTCAGTGTCTGTGCGGGAAAGTGGCGTGGCGCATGGGGTGGAGACCTGATCTTTTGTATCATTCCAGTGGTGGTGTCTTGGTGCTGCATCAGTCCAATGGTGGGGTCTTGTGCTGCATCAGTCTAGTCACAGTGGTGGTGTTCTGTGCTGCAGAAAGTCCAGTGCTGTTGTATAAGTCCAGTCCAGTGGTGCTGTTTTGTGCTGCATCAGTCCAGTGGTGGTGTCCTGTGCTGCCATAAGTCCAGTGGTGGTGTCCTGTGCTGCCATAAGTCCAGTGCTGCTGTATAAGTCCAGTCCAGTGGTGCTGTCTTGTGCTGCATCAGTCCAGTGGTGGTGTCCTGTGCTGCATCAGTCCAGTCACTCCAGTGGTGGTGTCCTGTGGTGCCATAAGTCCAGTGGTGCTGCTGTATAAGTCCAGTCCAGTGGTGCTGTCTTGTGCTGCATCAGTCTAGTGGTGGTGTCCTGTGCTGCCATAAGTCCAGTGGTGGTGTCCTGTGCTGCCATAACTCCAGTGGTGGTGCCCTGTGCTGCCATAAGTCCAGTGGTGCTTCCGTATAAGTCCAGTCCAGTGGTGCTGCCGTATAAGTCCAGCGGTACAGCTGTATAAGTCCAGGGGTACTGCCATATAAGTCCAGTGGTACTGCCTTATAACTCCAGCAGTACTGCCATATAAGTCCAGTGGTGCTGTCCTGTGCTGTATATTATTTATTTCAAATAAAGGGGTTACTAATATTTAATCCAAATAATTTTTACAGGGTTTGCCCTGTGTGGTGTAGGGATATGGGCCCTCATTCCGAGTCGTTCGCTCGGTATTTTTCATCGCATCGCAGTGAAATTCCGCTTAGTACGCATGCGCAATATTCGCACTGCGACTGCGCCAAGTAATTTTACAATGGAGATAGTATTTTTACTCACTGCTTTTTCATCGCTCCGGCGATCGTAGTGTGATTGACAGGAAATGGGTGTTACTGGGCGGAAACAGGCCGTTTTATGGGCGTGCGGGAAAAAACGCTACCGTTTCCGGAAAAAACGCAGGAGTGGCCGGGGAAACGGGGGAGTGTCTGGGCGAACGCTGGGTGTGTTTGTGACGTCAAACCAGGAACGACAAGCACTGAACTGATCGCAGATGCCGAGTAAGTGTGGAGCTACTCTGAAACTGCTAAGTAGTTTGTAATCGCAATATTGCGAATACATCGTTCGCAATTTTAAGATGCTAAGATACACTCCCAGTAGGCGGCGGCTTAGCGTGAGCAACTCTGCTAAAATCGCCTTGCGAACGATCAACTCGGAATGAGGGCCATGCTCTCCTGTGTTGCATATTATTATAATAACTCCAAATAAAAGGGTTATTATCCTAATAATTTTACAGGGTTTGCCCTGTGTAGTGTAGGGGTACACTCTCCTGTGCTGCATGTTATTATAATAACTCCAAATAAAAGGGTTATTATCCTTTTGCTAGTTTGCACCATATTTAACACTACTTTTACTATTGTAAACATCTATGCTCCCAACCAAGGGCAATTCATGTTTTTAGACAGGATTTTTGACAAAATCGATTCGCTTAAACAGGGAATTTTAATTATAGGAGGGGATTTTAATTGGGCTCTTGACCCTCAGCTTGACGTCTCTTTTTCCTCATCTACTCTGACCCATCTGTCGAGACGGTTGAGGTGCCTACTCCACACTCACCAGCTGTCTGACGCTTGTAGAATACTCCATCCTTCCACTCGGGATTTTATTAATTTCTCTGTCCCTCATCGTTCCTATTCTAAGATAGATTACATCCTTTTAGATCATAGCTATCTTCAGTTGGTCCGAGACGCATCTATAGGCTTGACAACTTGGTCGGATCATGTGCCTGTCCGTCTGGACCTGGCACTTGGCAACCCCGACCCTACCTTCCGCTCTTGGCGGTTCAATGAATCGCTCCTAAACGATCCCTATTGCAAAACTCAATTAGAGGAAACCCTAGACATGTACATAGAATCCAATGTTTCCCCTGAGGTGTCGAGCCTTGTCACTACAGAAGTGTGTAGTGCGTGGCAAATGTATACAATTGGGGTCCTATCTTAAGAAGCAGAGGCAGGGTCAGATTGATGGGCTCTTATGGACAATCCAGCTTCTGGAATCCTCCCACAAAGATACCATCTCATCTGACGTCTATGCAGAGCTTGTTTCGGCCCGTTCGTCACTCAACAAGTTGCTCCTAGACAAAGTTAAATTCTCCTTTCGGAAATGCCGTAATAGATATTATCGCTGGGGGAACAAACCTGGCAAGATCTTAGCCAGGGCTTTACGCTCTCAGAGAGCCCTTTCATATATTCCCTCTATTAAAAATGAGCAGGGTTTCACTTTACACAATACAGGCGATATAGCTGAGACGTTTTGCTCCTATTACTCATCGTTATAAAATTTACCCTCCCATGTGGGCTACACAGATATTGACGAGAAGCTGAAGGTCATTCACTCCTATTTTACGAAAATCGCATTTCCCAGACTCACTGCTGAAGCTAGTGGGGGGCTTGAGAAACCATTTTCCTCTTTGGAACTTGAAGAGGCTCTCAAATCAACCCCATCCAGAAAGAGCCCAGGCCCAGATGGCTTCTTTATTACTTACTATAGAGCCTTTAGAGATATGTTGATTCCTTTGTTTCTAGAGGCTTGCAATACTGTTTCAGATAATGCACCTTTGTCTCGTCAGTCTCTGGAAGCCCACATTACCGTTATTCCTAAACCCGGCTACGGGCCTATCTCTCTCATCAACACTGATATAAAGCTTTTTACAAAACTTCTTGCAAATAGATTAAAATGCATTTTGCCGTCCCTCATACATACTGACCAAGTGGGTTTTGTCCCTGGCCATGAGGCTAGGGACAACACCTCCAAGATAGTAGCTCTCATCCATTACATTTCAACCTCGGACTCCCCCGCTATTCTGTTATCTACTGATGCCGAAAAGGCTTTTGATAGGGTTGATTGGGGTTTCATGGCCGGCCTGCTGGGACATCTGGGATTGGGTCCTTAGTGCCTTCAACAAATCTTGGCCCTATACAATTCCCCCACAGCTAGAATTAGGATTAATGGCTCTCTGTCAGGCTCTTTTGATATTCATAATGGTATCCGACAGGGATGCCCGCTTTCACCTTTAATATTCATTATTTGCATTGAGGCTTTAGCGACGGCAATCAGGCTTAATCCTAATATTTCAGGAATCAAGGTACAGGGTAATGAACACAAGCTCGCCCTTTTTGCCGATTACTTATTTGCCACTATTACTAATACGGTAATCTCTCTCCCTAACTTGATTGAGGAGTTCAAAGTTTTCGGGGACCTTTCCAATTTTAAAATACATTTTTCCAAATTGGTAGCCTTGAACATCATGTCTCCTCCTTCAATGGTGGCGGGGCTTAAACTGGCATTTCCTTTCTCCTGTAATGCTTCTCAACTTAAGTATCTAGGGGTTACTCTTACTAGGGATCTCTCACACTTATTTGACTCTAATTTGCCCTGTTATTGGTTAGGTTACGGCCCGATCTCCAGACTTGGATTTCAAAACTGTTTTCTTGCTTTGGGAGACTGGGAATACTTAAAATGAATTATCTCCCTAAAATTCTCTATCTATTGCAGGCTCTTTGTCAGGTCTGTAACTGTGTCTGTTCCCGGAGGGGGCACTAGTGGGTCAGTGATGGTGCGGTGGAGGAAACAAGGAGGCTGTAGAAGATTCCTGCGCATGTGCGCAATGATATTTATTAGCACACAGAGGTATGAACAGTCACTGATGCAGAATAACAATACTGATGGTTTGAGCAAAGAAGCTGACAGAGGTATAACAACAGTCACAGGTGATGATCTGTAAACCAATGAAATTAATAACAGTGATGACCGGCCTGGAAGCCAATGGCAAACATCGATTGTCAACTTGGAAGTTGATGGTAACAGCAGAGCCGTAACTAGACTTTTTGGTGCCCTGTGCCAGAGAGAGAATTGGTGCCCCCCCCCCCTCCCCATTTTTCCAAAAGGGACATAAGGTGCATGCCTCATGGGTAAGGGGCATGACAAGACTGATCCCAGAGAAAGCCCATGCTATGATACACCTCCCCACATTTTTATATTTGTATAATATAATACACACACATTTATAGACCACTGCAAGAAAATGGATTTGGACACAAATCCTCTTTATACCACATTCATGCACTTCACTAAAGAAGGAATCTTTAGTGGAGTTCATGAATGTTGTATAGGTATTAGTGACGGAAGTGGTGGGGGTAGGAGACAGGGGCGGTCAGGAGATGCTGGGCTTCAAAAACAGGGGAAGCAGCAAGTGAAAGTAATTAAAACAGGTAATTGAGAAGCGCTGCCAACAGAGCCCCCTACTCTGCAGCGCTATGTGCGGCCTCTTCCGCACACACCTAGTTACGGCCCTGGGTAACAGGATCAAAAATGCAGACGATAGTAATGCAGCTGATGACAGTGAACACAGGCAATAGTAACTCCGGAGATTGATCTGGAAACCAACAGCAATAAGTTCACACAGTCTGTATATATGCACAAAGTCCACAAAGCCAAGCAAGGCCAAAGCAGGAGTCAGTTTGTAAATTGCAAGCTGGTTGTTTTAAGTGCCAGATGGAATAGCACAGTGCTGAACGCAGATAAACAACACACACAGGTGAGAATGGTAAGTAGCACCTGGAGAGAGTCTCTTAGTGCATGCAGAGGTGGAAGCTGACTGTGGAAGGAGTTGTAGCAGAGCAGGATGGCTGGAGCCTGTAGTTCCATAGAGACACTGGAGCAAGGAAATCACTGGAGAAAGGAGATTGGAGCCAGGAGACGCTGTACACTGGATGTGTTGCGTTGCTCAAGGTGATGAGACTGAGCCGATGTTCTGGATTTATATCCCCTGGTCAGCAGGTTTTGGATGCTTGAATCATGTGTGCAGACAAAGAGCAGGATTGTGTGTTTGCAGGTCAGCTGACTGCAAGTGTCATGGCGGCACCCATGTTGCACAGATGGTGGGTACACACTAGATGGACTTCAGGGGTACACAATGACAATGGGCACCGTGCCCATGGATAGCGCATTCATGCAGCCGCAGACTGGGGCCGTGACCTCCGGAGGCCTGCACACCAACGCGCTGGTAAGTGAGATGCCACTGAATGCTGATTCCTGACACTCTTCCTATCAAAATCCCCTTGAAATGGTTTCAGGATATCCAAGCACTATTTAGAGATTTCCTTTGGGGTGGAAAAGTCCACGTCTGAGGTTTAGTTTGATGTTCAGACAGAAAGAGAGAGGCGGGATTCGTCTCCCTAATATTCAGGGGTATTATCAGGCTTGTCATTTGAGCAGGATTATGGAATGGTCCAGACCAGATGCCTCTAAACAGTGGGTTGAAATAGAAAAACATTCTCTGTCAATCCCTATAGCTGTAGACCCATGGCTCCCAGCTCTTCCTAACCCTTCCCATCCTACTGTTGGCCCGACTTTATCTTGCTGGAAGACGGTTAGGAAATTGCCGTCCGTTTCTTCGTTGACTTCTTCATACCTTTACTTCTTGTTCAATGTTCATATCTCCCTGGGTTGGAATATAAAGGCACTTCATTCCTGGTATGACAAGGGCCTCTTTCGTGTTGGACAGCTGGTGAGTGGGGATGGGATTGTATCTTTCTCAGATTTACAGACTACATGGGGATTGTCCTCGGGAGACTTCTGGTGCTACCTACAGGTTCACCACTTTTTGCAATCGTATGGCCCCTTCAGGTCCTGGTATTCTGTTTTGACACCCTTTGAACGTCTCTGCGCTAGTTCAGAGATCCCTACCCATTCTATTTCTAAAATTTACAATAGCCTTCTGGCTGACTCTAGTGTGATCCTGCCTCCTTTCACTCAGGTGTGGAACGCTGAAATGGGTGCCGACCTTGACGACGGCCAGTGGGAAAAAATGTTTAAACTAGCTCACTCCTGCTCAGCTAGCACGTTAGTCATTGAGACCCAATATAAACTAATTTCTAGATGGTATAGGTGCCCTGATACCCTCTCCAAAATGGGACTGGGTGTCTCTAATGTTTGTTGGCGATGCTCTAATGGACTGGGAAACCCATTCCACATTTGGTGGCTCTGTCCCGTCATGCAACCTTATTGGAAGGAGGTTTTTTCCCTCTCTGCTACAATACTAGGGAAAGATGTTCCCACAGACCCGCTGTTTTGGCTTTTCCACTTCTCCTCTGGGTCCATCTCCAACTACAAAAAATCATTATTATGTCACCTCAACAATGCAGCTAAAGCGGTTATTCCTGTCCGCTGGCGCTCTCCCTCTCCTCCAACCGTGTTAGACTGGTTCCATAGGATTTTATCTTTACATGGAAATGTATGACACATAATGTCCTCTGTAGACATTGGCTACACACGTTTTAGAAATACTTGGTTTAGATGGTTGACATTCAAAGATTCCAGCATATAGGGAGATTCTTGCTAATGGCCGTCATCAGTCCCCCTAAAGCAGGGCTGGCCAAACCAGTCCTCGAGATCTACCAACAGTTCACATTTTCCAGACCACCTAGCTGGTGCACTGGTGTAGTCATTACTAATTAAGATGTGCTGCATTCATTCCTAACTGACAATTCTAAAGATCTCCAGTAGGCATGGTAAACATGAACTGTTGGTAGATCTCGAGGACCGGTTTGGCCAGCCCTGCCCTAAAGCATACCCATACTTGACTTTTCTTGTATGAGATTGAATCTCACAGATTTTACTTATTTCTTTTTTTCTTCTCCAGCACTGGATCAGGTCTTTTATCCCCCCCCCCCCCCCCTTCTCTTCTCTTTCTCACTTTCTCTTTGCTCTACTTGTTCTACTTGTACTACTTGTACTACTTGTACTACTTGTACTTTTTGAGGATTTGGTTCATTGACTTTAATTGTTTTTTTATTATATCTTTGTAGTCAGGTCTGTTTATATTTCTGTTCTCTTTATGGGATGTCCATAAAGTTTTATTAGTTGCTCTGGTGTGTTATCTGCTGGAATCCAGTCCATTTATCAGGCCCTAGATATGATTAATGTTTACAACTTAGTACTAAGTATTGTTGTTATATGTATTTACCTTGTATTTACCACTAAAAACTTAATTTGCACTAAAAGGGGTTTTTATCCAAATAATTTTACAGGGTTTGCCCTGTGTGGTGTAAGGGTATGCTCTCCTGTGCTGCATATTATTATAATAACTCCAAATAAAAGGGTTATCCAAATAATTTTTACAGGCTTTGCCGTGTGTGTGTGATTTAGGGGTACGCTCTCCTGTGCTGCATATTTTTATTAGAGATGAGCGGGTTCGGTTTTACTTGGATCTCAAAACGGCATCTTATTGGCTCACGGATGTCACGTGTTTTGGATAGCCAATAAGAAAAATCCAGATAAAACCGAACTGCCGTTAATTCTGGCATTAAATCCGAACCTGCTCATCTCTAATTATCATAATAACTCCAAATAAAAGGGTTATTATCCAAATAATTTTTACAGGGTTTGCCCTGTGTGGTGTAAGGGTATGCTCTCCTGTGCTGCATATTATTATAATAACTCCAAATAAAAGGGTTATTATCCAAATTATTTTTACAGGGTTTGCCCTGTGTGGTGTAAGGGTATGCTCTCCTGTGCTGCATATTATTATAATAACTCCAAATAAAAGGGTTATTATCCAAATAATTTTAACAGGCTTTACCGTGTGTGTGTGGTGTAGGGGTACGCTCTCCTGTGCTGCATATTATTATAATAACTCCAAATAAAAGGGTTATTATCCAAATAATTTTTACAGGGTTTGCCCTGTGTGGTGTAAGGGTATGCTCTCCTGTGCTGCATATTATTATAATAACTCCAAATAAAAGGGTTATTATCCAAATAATTTTAACAGGCTTTACCGTGTGTGTGTGGTGTAGGGGTACGCTCTCCTGTGCTGCATATTATTATAATAACTCCAAACAAAAGGGTTATTATCCAAATCATTTTTACAGGGTTTGCACTGTGTGGTATAGGGGTACGCTCTCCTGTGCCACATACTGTGTTATATAACTCCAGAAAAATAATGGAGAACAAAAATTTGGAGGATAAAATAGAGAAAGATCAAGACCCACTTCCTCCTAGTGCTGAAGCTGCTGCCACTAGTCATAACATACAGTAGACGATGAAATGCCATACAGTAGGCCGATGCCCAATGTCATAGTAGAGGGCATGTAAAATCCAAAAAGCCAAAGTTCAGTAAAATGACCCCAAAAAATTAATTTAAATCGTCTGAGGAGAAACATAAACTTGCCAATATGTCATTTACGACACGAAGTGGCAACGAACGGCTAAGGCCCTGGCCTATGTTCATGACTAGTGGTTCAGCTTCACATGACGATGGAAGCCCTCATCCTCCTGCTAGAAAAATAAAAAGAGTTAAGGTGGCAAAAGCACAGCAAAGAACTGTGCGTTCTAAGATGGTATCACAAATCTCTAAGGAGAGTCCAAGTGTATCGGCGGTTGCGATGAATGACCTTCCCAACACTGGACGGGAAGAGGTGGCTCCTTCCACCATTTGCTCGCCCTCTGCAAGTGCTGGAAGGAGCACCCACAGTCCAGTTTCTGATATTGAAATTGAAGATGTCACTGTTGAAGTACACCAGGATGAGGATAATGTTGTTGCTGGTGCTGAGGAGAAAGTTGATGAGGAGGATTCTGATGGTGATGTGGTTTGTTTAAATCAGGCACCGAGGGAGGCAGTTGTTGTCCATGGGATGAAAAAGCCCATTTGCCCTCATTCCGAGTTGTTCGCTCGCTGCTAATTTTAGCAGAATTGCTAATAGGCTAAAATCCGGCAGTTCTGCACACACGCATGCGTATGCACAGCAGTGCGCACGCGCTAAGCAAATTTACACAAAATTATGCTATTTTACTTTCAGGCGAACAAAGCTTTTCAATCGCTCTGCTGATTGACAGGAAGTGGGTGTTTCTGGGCGGAAACTGGCCGTTTTCAGGGAGTGTGCTAAAAAACGCAGGCATGCCAGGTAAAAACGCAGGAGTGGCTAGAGAAACAGAGGACTGGCTGGTCGGACGCTGGGCGTGTTTGTGACATCAAACCAGGAACTAAACGGACTGAGGTGATCTAGGAGTAGGTCTGGAGCTACTCAGAAACTGCAAGGAAATTGCTTTCGTTAGCAATTCTGCTAATATTAGCAGAATTGCTAATCTTTCGTTAGAAATTGCTAATCTTTCATTAGCAATTCTGCTATGCTAAGGGCCCTCATTCCGAGTTGTTCGCTCGGTAATTTTCTTTGCATTGCAGCGATTTTCCGCTAATTGCGCATGCGCAATGTTCGCACTGCGACTGCGCCAAGTAAATTTGCTAAGAAGTTTGGTATTTTACTCACGGCATTACGAGGTTTTTTCTTCGTTCTGGTGTTCGGAGTGTGATTGACAGGAAGTGGGTGTTTCTGGGCGGAAACTGGCCGTTTTATGGAAGTGTGTGAAAAAACGCTGCCGTTTCTGGGAAAAACGCGGGAGTGGCTGAAGAAACGGGGGAGTGTCTGGGCGAACGCTGGGTGTGTTTGTGACGTCAAACCAGGAACGACAAGCACTGAACTGATCGCACTGGAAGAGTAAGTCTCCAGCTACTCAGAAACTGCACAGAAAAATCTTTTCGCAATATTGCGAATACTTCGTTCGCAATTCTGCTAAGCTAAGATACACTTCCAGAGGGCGGCGGCTTAGCGTGTGTACTGCTGCGAAAAGCGGCTAGCGAGCGAACAACTCGGAATGAGGGCCCAGATACACTCCCAGAGGTCGGTGTTTGCATTTCTGCTAAAAGTAGCTAGCGAGCGAACAACTCGGAATGAGGGCCATTATCATGCCTGGGCAAAATACCAAAAAAGACACCGCTTCGGTGTGGAATTATTTCTCCACAAATCCGAACAACAGGTGTCAAGCCATCTGTTGCCTTTGTCAATCCAAAATAAGTAGGAGTAAGGACGTTAACCACCTTGGAACATCCTCCCTTTTACGTCGCCTGCAGTGCATTCATCATAAGTCATTGTCAAGTTCAGAGACTTTGGGTAATAGAGTAAGCAGTCCACTGACACCTAAATGACGGGGATTTGTTTGTTTGTATATTATTTCTCTGTGAGGATGAGGATGTAAGCACTGGGGGGGGGGGGGGGGGGATCTGAGTATGAGGACGACATCTTGCCACTGTAGAGCCAGTTTGCGCAAGGAGAGATTAATTGCTTCTTTTTTGGTGGGGGCCAAAACAAAGCAATCATTTTAGCCACAGTCGTGTGGCAGACCCTGTCGCTGAAATGATAGGTTTGTTAAAGTGTGCATGTCCTGTTTATACAACGTAAGGGTGGGTGGGAGGGCCCAAGGACAATTCCATCTTGCACCTCTTTTTTTCTTTGCATTATGTGCTCGGTGGGGCCTAGTTTTTAAAACTGCCGTCCTGTCTGACACTGCAGTGCTACTCCTAGATGGGCCAGGTGTTTGTGCCGCCCACTTGTGTCACTTAGCTTAGTCATTCAGATACCTCTGTGCAAACTTTTGGCCTTAAAACAATATTGTGAGATGTGAGGTGTTCAGAATAGACTGGAACTGAGTGGAAATGAATGTTATTGAGGTTAATAATAACATAGGATTAAAATTCCCCCCAAATTCTGTGATTTTAGTGGTTTTTATGTTTTTTCCAAAATCATCCAGATCCAAAACCCAAAAGGGTGGTTTTGGTAAAACCAATCCAGATACAAAACACGAGCAGGGATCCAGATCCAAAACCAAAACACAAAACACGAAAAGTGCCCGCCGCACATCTCTATAGTTATACACTCGCAAGACTGGGAATCGTATCTACAGTAGGTTGAGGTAGTACTGGCCTCATTAAAATCCACAGATTTCACAGCTAACCCTGAAAAATGTACAATGGCCCAAAGAGAAGCAAAGAAGTTGGGTTACGTAGCTGGATACGGACAGGTGGAACCTCAAACAAAAGAGGGGGCTGGTCAGGGCCAGTTTCGGGGTGGCCGCATGACGTCACACGTGGCTGCTGCAATGGAGAAAATGGTGGCGCCCGACTGCCTTCACAGCCAGGCTGCCCAGGCAGGGGGGCTTCCCTTAATCAGCAATGTGTTCACAATTGAATTGTGATTGCATCGCTGGCCACCTTTAGTATGCTGGGTGGCCTTTCCCTGGGCTGGGTGGCCCCTCGGCATGCGATTCTAGACAGTTGCAGTTGATTCACTGGTTTTCCTTCCAATGTTTGTCGCTTAGAACATGTTTAATTCGGATCCATTTCTCCATTATACAGTACATAAGCATGCGCACGGGGGGTGCCTGGTGTGCACAGGCACCACCTAATGTCCAGCACTCTCCTCACACACATGCCTGCACTCCACACACATACCCTGCTGCGCCTGGTCAGCAGGCACGGTGATGTGGGGACTAAGGGGACAGAGAGATGCCGATGCAGAGGCAGTACAGGATGCATGTCCCAGCAGCACCCGCTACCGGAACCCACTGCTGGGAAGGAGGGGGGCAAAGGAGAGATGAGTGAGGAGTTATCCATGGAGTGGCCAGAGGCGAGGAGCGCTCAGTGGCGTACACCCACAAGTAAGAAAGGTGGAATACAGGACGCTACAAGGCAGTAACTGCCCATGTGTCACTCCACACAGCCCACCCTGTACAGCAGGACAGTGACAACCATAGTGGAACAGAGAGGTAATAGAAGATGAGCTTTGTGACAATATACAATATAATGTGTTTGGAGACACTATGTGTCACATAATGT
Organism: Pseudophryne corroboree; assembly: GCF_028390025.1. Taxonomy (NCBI): domain Eukaryota; kingdom Metazoa; phylum Chordata; class Amphibia; order Anura; family Myobatrachidae; genus Pseudophryne; species Pseudophryne corroboree. The sequence goes on along the minus strand of NC_086444.1, from coordinate 378,846,323 downwards.
ATTTGGGGGGCACTATGTAATATATAATATTTTTGGGGGGCACTATGTGTTACATAATATGTTTGAGCGAGTACTGTTTGGTATATGTGTTTAGGGTTCACTGTGTATTATCAAATATGTTTGGGGGCACCATGTAGTAAATAATGTGTTTCAGGGGCACTAGTGGGCAGATTCAATTGTTCTGATGTTAGGGCGCTCAGCAGCCTGTCGAGGAAACTGTGTGTGTGGTCCAAAGCAGGAGTTTGGTCATGTTTAGCCATTTTAGTTGGCTAAATCCGGTCTGTTTGGGCACGACATGCGCAAAGTGCATGGGCACCCAAGCACAATTGAATTGTTAGCATTGTTTGGACATCTAAAAGTATTTTTAGATGCCCAAAACAATTGAATTGGCCCCTATTGGAGCTATTCAGTTGTTGCTCCGATAGGCACCCATTAGTTGCGGCAAACAGTTTTTTCCCCAGAGGTGCAAGAGAAAATGTGTTAAAAAGTCAGTAGATTGGCTGCCCAAAGCGCCCAAATACGGACATTGGACGCCCATTCAGGCTTTTTAGGCTAACAGGCGCCTGAACTAGCAATGGGCATCTGACTGGAGCAACAATTGAATATGTCCGATAGACGCCTATTGCTAAAGATGCCCAGCAGGAGGTGCAAGAACAATTGAATCGGCCCCATTGACTTAATGAATCAGCCAGCAGTTGTTCAGCAGTACTGTCTGTCACTGTGAGTGAGTGGTATAACGTGTTTTTTGGCTCATGTTGTGAATTTGGCTCATTCCGTTTGGCATAATGATAATTTTCGGCCCATGCTGTGTGGCATAATGTGAATTTGGCTCATACTGTGTGGCATACTGTACATTTCGGCTCATACCATGTGGCATAATGTGAATTTTGGCTCATACCATGTGGCATAATGTGAATTTCATCTCAAACACTGTAGCATAATGTGAGTTTTGGCTTATACCGTGTGGCATATGTGAATTTCGGCTCATGCTGTATGGCATAATGTGTGGAATAATGTTAATTTCAGCTCATATTGTGTGGCGTAATGTAAATTTTGGCTCATACTGAGTAGCCTAATGTGAATTTGTCTCATACTGTGTTGTGTAATGTGAATTTCAGCTCATACTGTGTGGCATAATGTGAATTTGTCTCATACTGTGTGGCATATTGGGAATTTCAGCTCATACTGTGTGGCATAATGAGAATTTAAGCTCATAATGTGTGGCATAATGTGAATTTCGGCACATACTGTGTGGCACAGTGGTAATTACGGCTCATACTGTGTGGCGTAATGTAAATTTCGCCTCATACTGTGCGGCATAATGTAAATTTTGTCTCACACTGTGGGCATAATGGGAACTTGCCTTATACTGTGTGGCATAATGTGATTTTCTGCTCATACTGTGTGGCACAACGTGAATTTCGGCTCATACTGTGTGGCATAATGTATATAAGAGACACTACTGTCAGTAGCTGGTGGGATTGGGGACAAGTGTGAAAAATGCTGGTGTCCTACAGAAGAGGAGTCTGATGGCATATAAAGAAGCCACTGAGACTTTGATGGCACATGTGTAAATGTTAAACTTTACTTGTGTTATATTAAAACTCAAATGTTCGACCCCCTAAATCTCCCATAGTTTTCAGAGTGGCCCACTCAAAATCTGGGTGTAGGTGCTGGGGGTTGCCATCGGTGGGATGTGTGTGGGAAGGGGAGGGCAATATATATGCACCTAGGCCCACCACTCTCTAGTTCTGCCACTGGGCTAGGGATTGGTTGGGGAAGTGCAAGCAGTGATAGGGTGCAGCGGCAGCTGGGACTCAGGGTTATGCCGTAGCGGACAATCGGTACTGGCCAGCGGTTGCACCATTATGTTTCATTTTATTTCTTTGGGGTGTATTATATCTACTTGTATTATTAAGTACTATGTGATTTTACTGAGAGAATGTAAAATAGTGCTAGCATGGCCAAAAGGCGGTGCAAGACATGCCCAAAAGGCAATGCACCCCCTAATAGAATTAGCTGTGCACATCTATGATCCCGTACAACAGTCTTTTTAATTTCTACCTCTTTCATTTCCTATCATAATTCTTGAATTTTTAAAGATTTTTGGGTCTATTAGCTAAGCCTTGGATGGACATAAAGTGGGCGCAGATAAAGTACCAGCCAATCAGCTCCTAACTGCCATGTTACAAGCTGTGTTTGAAAAACGACAGTTAGGAGCTGGTTGGTTGGTACTTTATCTCTGTCCACTTTATCTCCACTTTATCTCCATCCAAGACCCCTTAATCACTAGCTCTGTATTGATAAGAGGCCATATACTGTATACAGGCTTACCATACTATCCCTTTAAACTGGAACACTTATGACTTACTCTAGCTGATTAAAACCAGGTGAAATGCATGCTTGTAGTCAGCCAGCCACAGAACCTGTGTAATTCATAAGTGTCCCTGTTTAAATGGATAGTATGGTAAGCATACACGGTGCTATTTTTGTAGAAAAATAGGTTCAGGAACTGTGGGTGGGGCAGAGGTAGACGGTGATGTGGGTGGAGTCACCAGGGGGGGGCGGGTCATTAATTGTGCACAAACTTTTTTTTTTTTAAACACATAATGCTTCCAGCAGTGCCAGATACACAATGCCCCCAGCAGCGCCAGACACACAATACTCCTGGCAGTGCCAGATACACAGAATGCCACCAGCAGCATCAGATACACAGAATGCCACCATCAGCACTAGATACACAGAAAGCCATCGGCAGCACCACATACACAGAATGCCCCCGGCAGTACCATATACACAATGCCCACGGCAGTGCCAGATATACAATGCCCCCAACAGTGCCAGATACAGAATGACCCCAGCAGCACCACTTACACAATGCCCCCAGCAATTCCAGATACGCAATACCCCCAGCAGCGCCAGACACACAATACTCCCGGCAGCGCCAGATACACAGAATGCCACCGGCAGTGCCAGTTACACAGAATGCCACCAGCAGCACTAGATACACAGAATGCCATCGGCAGCACCACATACACAGAATGCCCCTGGCAGCACCAGATACACAATGCCCCCAGCAGCAACAGATACACAATGCTCCCAGCGGTGCCACTTACACAATGCCCCCAGCAGCATAAGATACACAATTCCCCTGGCAGCACCAGACACACAGTGCCCCCAGCAGTGCTAGAAACACAGTGCCGCCAGCAGTGCCAGATACACAATGCCCCTAGCAGCACCAGATACACAATGAGCTCAGCAGCGCCACTTACACAATGCTCCCAGCAGTGCCAGATACACAATGCCCCCAGCAGTGCCAGATACACAATGCCCCCCGCAGCGCCAGATATACAATGCCCCCAACAGTGCCAGATACACAATGCCCCCAGCAGCACCAGATACACAATGCCCCCATCAGCTCCACATACACAAAGCCCCCAGCAGCTCCAGATACACAAATCCCCCAGCAGTGCCAGATACACAATTCTCCCAGCAGTGCCACTTACACAATGCCCCCAGCAGTGCAAGATACACAATTCCCCTGGCAGCACCAAACACACAGTGCCCCAGCAGTACCAGAAACACAGTGCTGCCAGCAGCGCCAGATACACAGTGGCCCCAGCAGCGCCAGATACACAGTGTCCCCAGTAGCGCCAGATAAACAATGCCCCCCAGTAGTGCCAGATACACAGTGCCCCCAGTAGTGCCAGATACACGGTGTACCCAACAGCACCACTTACACATGCCCCCAGTAGTGCCAGATACACAATGCCCCTGGTATAGTGCTGCTCACCTCTGGCTCCGCTGCACCTGCTCCCGCTGCTGCTGCTCCTGCTGCTGCTGCTCCCACAGATGCCTTTTACCGAAGGGAGGGGAGGAGAGCGCACAACGCATCTCTACTGCCTCTCACTATGTCCCCTCTCAGGCGGCCATTCAAAGTATGGTGCCGGCTAGTGAGCCAATCAAAGCTTGCCAATCACAGCCAATCAAAGTGAGCCAATCAGCAGCTGCCGCTGCCGGTCCATGATCTCTGATTAATTGATGGGCGAGCAACATTCTTAGTGGCCGCCGGAGACAGAGACACAGTGAGGGGCTGCGCTCTACTACCCTCAGACACGGGAAGCAGCAGCGACAGCAGAGCAGGTTTCAGACGTTCCGGAACACCGTTTCTGATGATGTCATTTTAGAAATGACCTTCAGGAATGGCGTTCCAGCCAAAAAATAGGCATGAACCTTCATATACTGTATATATACATATACACAAATTAAAGATGAGCAAGCCCACCAGAACTTATACAATCCGAGGGAATCCGGAAGCACAATGTTATCATCACAGTGTAGGAACTTGCGGGTCTTGACTTCGATATACAGTAAGTCCCTACGGCAGTGATTCAGGCACCATTTCATATAGGACCGTTGTAGAGTTGTGTGCTCTGATGGTCTGTGCTGACTCCATGCTTTGTCCATCCACTCCAGTGCTGTGCTGTGCTGTGCTGACCTGACCTATCTGTGTCCCCTGTGTCCATCCACTCCAATGGCTGAGCTGACCTGACCTATCTGTGTCCATCCATGCCAGTGGCTGAGCTAAACTATTTGTCCACTCCAGTGCCACTGAGCTGACCTAACTGTCCACTGTGTCCATCCACTCCAGTGCAGAGCTGACCTTGCCCTATCTGTCCACTGTGTCTATCCACTCCAGTGCTGAGCTTACCTGACATATCTTATCTGTCCACTGTGTCCATCCACTTCAGTACTGAGCTAACCTGACCTATCTGTTCATCTGCTCCAGTGCTGAGCTGACCTGACCTGACTTATCTGCCCATCCACTCCAGTGCTGTGCTGAGCAGACCTACAGTATCTGTGCAGTGTCTATCCACCCCAGTGCTGAACTGACCTATCTGTCCAGTGTCCATCCACTCCAGTGCGGAGCTGACCTATGTGTCCACTCCAGTCCCCCAGGCTCCTTAGTGTTGTTAATATTGTCTGGGTTACAGAACAGGGAGTTAGCAAGTCGTTGTTTATTAATTTTTTTAGTACAGGAACTTAGTTACATCTACGATAGTCTAAAGAGGGGTACACACGTACCGATACATGCTGAGCAATCTAGCACAGACCGCTCAGTACACATCTCTCCCCCCACTCAGCACACAGTGCGATGTGTGCTGAGCGAGAGGGGGGTGGGGCAGGGGGACACTCACTTCACTAAATAGATTGTGCCTGCATGCAGGCCAATCTAGAACTGGGTTTAGCGACGTGCAGGAGCGCGCATCGCTATTGCTATGGGGCATACACACAGAGAGATGTATGTATCATTTCTAAGCAAACTAGTCAGATTGCTTAGAATTTAAGCACACATCGCATATGGTGGTATTCAGTATACCGGTTGTTGGGATTCCGGCGCACAGTATACCGGTGCCAGAATCCTGACAACCGGCATACCAACACCTTTTCTCCCTCCTGGGGGTCCACGACCTCCCTGGAGGGAGAATAGATAGCATGGCGCGCGTAGCGTGGCACCGTGCCCGCAGCGTGGCAAGCACAGTAAGCCCGCAAGGGGCTCATTTGTGCTCGCCCCGCTGTCGTCAAGCCGGCGGTTGGGATCCCAGCGCCGGTATACTGGCCACCGGGGACCCGGCCGCAGGCAACGCACACCACACCCCATCGCTACATGTGTACCTCCCTTAAGTGTGTCACACTGGTGTTGCACTGTGACTTTGCAGGCTGTACCACACTGCATTCACATAAATAATATAAGCACTGTGAATCCACAGTGTGAGTTGTCATTTGCAAACAAAAATTAAAAAAAAAACTTTTTTTTTTTACAACTCGCGTGCGCAGTACCCCAGCTGTGACTTTATTCGCATAAATATAAGCAACATGACTCCCCTCAGTGTGAGTTATCATTTGCGAAAAAACGTTTTTAAAAATTGCTCTCTCTTTTTCTTACAACTTGTGTGCACTGGAATCCACTTAAATTTTGTTCACATAAAGGTCACACTTCGGAATAATTCTGAAGACTGGCCTGATAAAATGGTGGGTTAACTCTTACCGCTCTTGGCCAATAGAAGAAAACAGTGTATTTTATGGCCAGTTTCTAATTCTGCAGATGATATAGGGGTATATGCAATTGCGGTCGAATTCCCGAAAATGTCGAAAAACGGGACATTTTCGCCCAAAAAAAAAATTCGACAATGCAATTCAGTACTTTTCGACAAAAAAACGGACTTTCCAAATTCGACTTTTGGAAATTCGACATTTGTCAAATTCGACATTTCTGCAATGGTACAAATGCGGCAATTCGACAAAAGTATATTCAATTGAAGATTGTAAATTCGACAACAGTGCTTTTAGACAGTAAATTCGTCATTTTCAATCCGCCACACTTTGCTGGCGGAATCTAATAAAAAATTTAAAAAACATGGTTTTTTTTTTGTTTTTTTATTGGTAATAGCATATCTATTTATATTAGAAGGGATTAGGTACTTGGTTTGTCTATTTTGGAGGCACAAGTATTATTTATATATTTTTAAAAATATTTTTTTTTTATTTTTTTTTTAATGGAATGGTAAAAATCAGGGGGAAAAAATGCATGGGGTCCCCCCTCCTAAGCATAACCAGCCTCGGGCTCTTCGAGCCGGTCCTGGTTCTAAAAATCCGGGGGGAAACTGACATGGGATCCCCCGTATTTTTAAAACCAGCACCGGGCTCTGCGCCTGGTGCTGGTGCAAAAAATAAGGGGGACAAAAGGCGTAGGGGTCCCCCGTATTTTTTACACCAGCATCGGGCTCCACTAGCTGGGTAGATAATGCCACAGCCGGGGGTCAGTTTTATACAGCACCCTGCGGCCGTGGCATTAAATACGCAACTAGTCACCCCTGGCCGGGGTACCCTGGAGGAGTGGGGACCCCTTCAATCAAGGGGTCCCCCCCCCTCCAGCCACCCAAGGGCCAGGGGTGAAGCCCGAGGCTGTCCCCACCATCCAAGGGCTGCGGATGGGGGGCTGATAGCCTTTTGAAAATTGAAAGAATATTGTTTTTTCCAGTAGTACTACAAGTCCCAGCAAGCCTCCCCCACAAGCTGGTACTTGGAGAACCTCAAGTACCAGCATGCGGGAGAAAAATGGGCTCGCTGGTACTTGTAGTTCTACTGGAAAAAAAATACCCAAATAAAAACAGGACACGCACATCGTGAGAGTAAAACTTTATTTCACACATGTCGACACACACATACTTACCTATGTTCACATGCCGACCTCTGTCCACTTGTCCAAGTAGAATCCACGGTGTACCTGAAAATAAAATTATACTCACCTGATCCAGTGTCCTGTGGTCTTTTATTATAATCCTCGTACTTGGCAACAACAACAAAAAACGAACACCCGGACCAGGCGGACTGAAAGGGGTCTCATGTTTACACATGGGACCCCTTTCCCCGAATGCAGAGACCCCCCCATGACTGCTGTCACAGAAAGGTCTCTTCAGCCAATCAGGAAGCGCCACTTCGTGGCACTCTCCTGATTGGCTGTATGCGCATCTGAGCCGGCAGACAGCGCATCGCACAGCTCCCTCCATTAGTTTCAATGGTGGGAACTTTGCGGTCAGCGGTGGGGTTACCCGCGGTCAGCCGCTGACCGCGGGTGACCTCACCGCTGACCGCAAAGTTCCCACCATTGAATATAATGGTAAGGCTTTGCGATGCGCTGTCTGACAGCTCAGACGCGCATAGCCAATCAGCAGAGTGCCACGACGTTGCGCTCGCTGATTGGCTGAAGGGACCCTCTGTGACAGGAGTCACGTGCGGTCCCGGCATTCGTGGAAAGGGGTCCCATGTGTAAACATGGGACCCCTTTCAGTCCGTTTGGTCCGGGTTGCTGTTTTGTTGTTTTGCCAAGTACGAGGATTATTTAAAAAGATCCGGACACTGGATCAGGTGAGTATAATTTTATTCACAGGTACCCCGGATTCTTTAGTGACTAGGGGGGCGTGGCAGTCGGCGGGTCAACATAGGTAAGTATGTGTGTGTCGACATGTATGAAATAAACTTTTACTTTCACGGTGTGTGTCTCCTGTTTTTATTTGGGTATTTTTTTTTCAGTAGAACTACAGGTACCAGCGGGCCCGTTTTTCCACCCGCATGCTGGTACTTGTGGTTCTCCAAGTACCAGCTTGCGGGGGAGGCTTGCTGGGACTTGTAGTTCTTCTGGAAAAAACAATATTCTATCATTTTACTCAAGGCTATCAGCCCCCCATCCGCAGCCCTTCGATGGGGGGGACAGCCTCGTGACTAGTTGGATATTTAATGCCACGGCCGCAGGGCGCTGTATAAAAGTGACCACCGGCTGTGGCATTATCTGTCCAGCTAGTGGAGCCTGATGCTGGTGTAAAAAATACGGGGGACCCCTACGCTTTTTGTCCCCCGTATTTTTTGCACCAGCACCAGGCGCAGAGCCCGGTGCTGGTTTTAAAAATATGGGGGATCCCCTGTCAGTTTTTCCCCCAGATTTTTAGAACCAGGACCGGCTCGAAGAGCCTGAGGCTGGTTATGCTTAGGAGGGGGGAACCCACGCAATTTTCTTTCTGTGTTTTTACCGTTTTTACCGGTTTTTTTACATTTTTACAAGTCTAATCAAAATCCGTCAAATCGGCCGTTTTTCGACAGCGGGACTGTCGAATCCGTTTTTTATTGAATATGTTGAATTCCGGCACCCACTTGCTGGAATTCGACGGTCGAATTGTGTCGAATTAAAAAACGGGCGAAAAATTGCCGCGATTCGCCGGCAATTGCATATACCCCATAGTGATAGAAAGCCTGACCTTCTGCCAAATGTTAATAAATAGACTGTAAGGAAGTCACAAAAAGCAACAGTAGGTGGATCATTAGTCCATCACACATAAAAGGAGACATATAAAATAGTGAAATCTGGTCTAAGTGGTAAATCCGTACTAGCCTACTCTCCCTGAAGCTGCGGGAGGCTCATGTTTTTTGAGGTAGCCCCCCGCACCCCCGGAAGAGTAGGCATGTCTCCCACATCCAAGTTGCTCGCACCCTAGTGATGCGGGCAGGATGAAGAGATACTCTCCCGTACTCGAGAGTCCGTAGGGTGTGGGCGGGGCTTAATGATGTCACAGCCCCGCCCCCCAAAGTCTCCTGCAGTGTCTCCTCTCCGGGCTTCTCCCGGAGAGGAGATATTTGAAGTAGGCAAGTATCGGTAAATCTCTTATACTTCTGTGCTTTAGCATGATAGCAAATTGTAAGTTTCCAGATCTTTAACAGTCATACATAGTCTTGCCATACTATCCCTTTAAACCGGGACATTGGGGGTCATTCTGAATTGTTCGCTCGCTAGCAACTTTTTGCTGTAATGTGATCAGATAGTCGCCACCTATGGGGGAGTGTATTTTTGCTTTGCAAGTGTGCGAACGCTTTTGCAGCCGACAGCACAAAAAAGTTTGTTGCAGTTTCTGAGTAGCTCTGGACTTACTCAGCCGCTGTGATCACTTCAGACTTTTTGGTCCCGGAATTGACGTCAGACACCCGCCCTGCAAACGCTTGGACACGCCTGCATTTTTCCAAATACTCCCAGACAACGGTCAGTTGACACCCATAAACGCCCTCTTTCAGTCAATTACCTTGCGATCGGCTGTACGAATGGATTCTTCGTTAAATCCATTACACAGCAATGATCCTCTTTGTACCCGTACGACGCGCCTGCGCATTGCGGTGCACATAGGCGTGCGCAGCTAATTATATTAGGGGTTGCACCGCAGGAGGGGCTTGGTATACTATATCACGGGCATTGTGGTATGTGGGATAATGTCTCAGGGTCATTGCAGTGTGTGGCATAATGTATCACGGACATTGCAGTGTGTGGCATAATATATCACAGACATTGCGGTGTGTGTCATAATGAGTCACAGGCATTGTATGTGCTATAATGTATCAGGAGCATGGCAGTGTGTAGCATATTGTATAACGGGCATTGCGATTCCTGTCATAATGTGTCACAGGCATTACGGTGTGTGGCATAATGTGTCACAGGCCTTACGGTGTGTGGCATAATGTGTCGGGGGCATTATGGTGTGTGGCATAATGTCTAAGGGCCATTGCAGTATGTGGCATAATGTATACTGGGCATTACTATAAGGAGGAAAAATGACAAATAATGTAAGGGGCATGAATCAGGATTATTTTTTTTTCTTGTGGTGGCCAACGTCTTGGCGTGCAGGTTGCAAAACTGGGGTGTTAGGTAGTCTTTTCATGCAACGCCACGCCCCTATATGCAAAGCCACGCCCATTTCAGCAAGGCCATGCCCCTTTTTGCGGCACGCGCGCAGATTCATTGCTTTGCTAGTGACAATTATGAAGGGGGGGGGGGGGGGGCGCCAGAGAATTTTTTGGCTTGGGGGAGAAAAATTTCTAGTTACGCCACTGTATCCTCTGCTGCCATATGTCCAGTGCGGTTCCGGTATGAATGGTCGACTATGTTATGGTCGACAGTCATTAGGTCGACCACTATTGGTCGACATTGACATGGTCAACATGGACACATGGTCGACACATGAAAATGATCGACACATGAAAAGGTCGACATGAGTTTTTTAACTTTTTTTGGTGTCGTTTTTTGCGTAAAGTGACTGGGAACCCCAATTAGTGCACCGCGTCGCCACGCATGGTGCCTTCGCTTCGCTCGGCACAGATTACCGTTCCAATCGTAGTCCACGTGGATCGTAAAGTATGGAAAAGTTCCCCAAAAGAAAAAAAAGTAAAAAAACTCATGTCGACCTTTTCATGTGTCGACCTTTCATGTGTCGACCATTTTCATGTGTCGACCATGTGTCCATGTCGACCATGTCAATGTCAACCAATAGTGGTCGACCTAATGACTGTCGACCATAACATGGTCGACCATCTGAACGGATACCCTCCAGTGCTGCTGTATAAGTCCAGTCCATTGCAGTGGTGATGTGTTGTCCTGCATCAGTCCAGTGGTGGTATCCCTGTGCTGATGTATATGTCCAGTGCTACTGCCGTATATGTCCAGTGATACTTCCGTATATGTCCATTGATGCTAGTGATGTGCACCGGAAATTTTTCGGGTTTTGTGTTTTGGTTTTGGATTCGGTTCCGTGGCCATGTTTTGGATTCGGACGCGTTTTGGCAAAACCTCCCTGAAAATTTTTTGTCAGATTCGGGTGTGTTTTGGATTCGATTTTTTTTACAAAAAACCCTCAAAAACAGCTTAAATCATAGAATTTGAGGGTCATTTTGATCCCATAGTATTATTAACCTCAATAACCATAATTTCCACTAATTTCCAGTCTATTCTGAACACCTCACACCTCACAATATTATTTTTAGTCCTAAAATTTGCACCGAGGTCGCTGGATGACTAAGCTAAGCGACCCAAGTGGCCGACACAAACACCTGTCCCATCTAGGAGTGGCACTGCAGTGTCAGACAGGATGGCCGATTTAAAAAATAGTCCCCAAACAGCACATGATGCAAAGAAAAAAAGAGGTGCACCAAGGTCGCTGGATGGCTAAGCTAAGCGACCCAAGTGGCCGACACAAACACCTGTCCCATCTAGGAGTGGCACTGCAGTGTCAGACAGGATGGCCGATTTAAAAAATAGTCCCCAAACAGCACATGATGCAACGAAAAAAAGAGGTGCACCAAGGTCGCTGGATGGCTAAGCTAAGCGACCCAAGTGGCCGACACAAACACCTGGCCCATCTAGGAGTGGCACTGCAGTGTCAGACAGGATGGCACTTCAAAAAAATTGTCCCCAAACAGCACATGATGCAAAGAAAAAAAGAGGTGCATCAAGGTCGCTGGATGACTAAGCTAAGCGACCCAAGTGGCCGACACAAACACCTGGCCCACCTAGGAGTGGCACTGCAGTTTTCTAGCGAGAGGATGAGTGCTTCCATCCTCATGTGAATCTGAACCACTAGCCATGAACATAGGCTAGAGCCTCAGCCGTTCCTTGCCACTCCGTGTCGTAAATGGCATATTGGCAAGTTTACGCTTCTCATCAGATGCATTTAATTTTGATTTTTGGGTCATTTTACTGAACTTTTGTAGTATACTTGACGACACAGAGGTAGAGCAATGGACTACTGTACCGTACTGCTATATATATATACTGGTGGTCAGCAAAATTCTGCACTGTCCTCCTACTATACAATACTGCGCACAACTAAAATGCAGCACAGGTATGGATGGATAGTATACTTGACGACACATAGGTAGGTAGAGCAGTGGACTACTGTACCGTACTGCTATATATATACTGGTGGTCAGCAAAATTCTGCACTGTCCTCCTACTATATAATACTGCGCACAACTAAAATGCAGCACAGGTATGGATGGATAGTATACTTGACGACACAGAGGTAGGTAGAGCAGTGGACTACTGTACCGTACTGCTATATATATACTGGTGGTAAGCAAAATTCTGCACTGTCCCCCTACTATATAATACTGCGCACAACTAAAATGCAGCACAGGTATGGATGGATAGTATACTTGACGACACAGAGGTAGGTAGAGCAGTGGACTACTGTACCGTACTGCTATATATATACTGGTGGACAGCAAAATTCTGCACTGTCCTCCTACTATATAATACTGCGCACAACTAAAATGCAGCACAGGTATGGATGGATAGTATACTTGACAACACAGAGGTAGGTAGAGCAGTGGACTACTGTACCGTACTGTTATATATATACTGGTGGTCAGCAAAATTCTGCACTGTCCTCCTACTATATAATACTGCACACAACTAAAATGCAGCACAGGTATGGATGGATAGTATACTTGACGACACAGAGGTAGGTAGAGCAGTGGCCTACTGTACCGTACTGCTATATATATACTGGTGGTCAGCAAATTCTGCACTGTCCTCCTACTATATAATACTGCGCACAACTAAAATGCAGCACAGGTATGGATGGATAGTATACTTGACGACACAGAGGTAGGTAGAGCAGTGGACTACTGTACCGTACTGCTATATATATACTGGTGGTCAGCAAAATTCTGCACTGTCCTCCTACTATACAATACTGCACACAACTAAAATGCAGCACAGGTATGGATGGATAGTATACTTGACGACACAGAGGTAGGTAGAGCAGTGGACTACTGTACCGTACTGCTATATCTTATATACTGGTGGTCAGCAAAATTATGCACTGTCCTCCTACTATATATATACTGCGCAAAACTTAAATGCACCACAGGTATGGATGGATAGTATACTTGACGACACAGAGGTAGGTAGAGCAGTGGACTACTGTACCGTACTGCTATATATTATATACTGGTGCTCAGCAAAATTATGCACTGTCCTCCTACTATATATATACTGCGCAAAACTTAAATGCACCACAGGTATGGATGGATAGTATACTTGACGACACAGAGGTAGGTAGAGCAGTGGACTACTGTACCGTACTGCTATATAATACTGGTGGTCAGCAAAATTCTGCACTGTCCTCTCACTATATACTACAATGCAGCACAGATATGGAGCGTTTTTCAGGCAGAGAACATAGATATTTTCAACACACTGAGCACAGATATTTGCAAGCACACTGAGCACAGATATTTGCAGCACACTGAGCACAAATATTTGCAGCACACTGAACACAGAAACTGAGAGAACGCTACACGTCCTCTCCCTATCATCTCCAATGCACGAGTGAAAATGGCGGCGACGCACGGCTCCTTATATAGAATACGGATCTCGGGAGAATCCGACAGTGGGATGATGACGTTCGGGCGCGCTCGGGTTAACCGAGCAAGATGGGAGGATCCGAGTCTGCCTCGGAACCGTGTAAAATGGGTAAAGTTCGGGGGGGTTCGGATTTCGAGGAACCGAACCCGCTCATCACTAATTGATACTGCCATATATGTCCAGCGGTACTGCCGTATAAATCCAGTGATCCTGCCATTTAATTCCAGTGATCCTGCCGTATAATTCCAGTGGTACTGGCGTATAAATCCAGTGATCCTGCCATATAATTCCTGTGGTACTGGCATATAAAACCAGTGAGCCTGCCGTATAATTCCAGTGATCCTGCCATATAATTCCAGTGTACCTGCCGTATAATTCCAGTGGTACTGGTGTATAAGTCCAGTGATCCTGCCGTATAATTCCAGTGATCCTGCCATATAATTCCAGTGATCCTGCCGTATAATTCCAGTCTTCCTGCCGTATAATTCCAGTGGTACTGGTGTATAAGTCCAGTGATCCTGCCGTATAATTCCAGTGATCCTGCCGTATAATTCCAGTGATCCTGACGTATAATTCCAGTGATCCTGCCATATAATTCCAGTGATCCTGCCATATAATTCCAGTGATACTACCGTATATGTCCAGTGGTACTGCCATATAATTCCAGTGATGCTGCCGTGTGTATATATATATATATATATATTAGTGATGAGTGGGTTCGGTTCCTCGAAATCTGATCCCCCCGAACTTCACCCATTTTACACGGGTCCGAGGCAGACTCGGATCTTCCCGCCTTGCTCGGTTAACCCGAGCGCGCCCGAACGTCATCATCCCGCTGTCGGATTCTCGCGAGATTCATATTCGTTCGTGGGGGGTTCGGCTTTCGAGGAACCAAACCCGCTCATCACTACTCCTTATAGTGCAGAATTTTGCTGACCACCAGTATATATATAGCAGTACGGTACAGTAGTCCATTGCTCTACCTCTGTGTCGTCAAGTATACTACAAAAGTTCAGTAAAATGACCCAAAAATCAAAATTAAAAGCATCTGATGAGAAGCGTAAACTTGCCAATATGCCATTTACGACACGGAGTGGCAAGGAACGGCTGAGGCCCTGGCCTATGTTCATGGCTAGTGGTTCAGATTCACATGAGGATGGAAGCACTCATCCTCTCGCTAGAAAACTGCAGTGCCACTCCTAGGTGGGCCAAGTGTTTGTGTCGGCCACTTGGGTCGCTTAGCTTAGCCATCCAGCGACCTTGGTGCACCTCTTTTTTTCTTTGCATCATGTGCTGTTTGGGGACTATTTTTTAAATCGGCCATCCTGTCTGACACTGCAGTGCCACTCCTAGATGGACCAGGTGATTGTGTCGGCCACTTGGGTCACTTAGCTTAGTCATCCAGCGACCTCGGTGCAAATTTTAGGACTAAAAATAATATTGTGAGGTGTGAGGTGTTCAGAATAGACTGGAAATGAGTGGAAATTATGGTTATTGAGGTTAATAATGCTATGGGATCAAAATGACCCCCAAATTCTATGATTTAAGCTGTTTTTGAGGGGGTTTTGTAAAAAAAAAAAAAAAAAAAAAAGAATCCAAAACACACCCGAATCCGACAAAAATTTTACAGGGAGGTTTTGCCAAAATGCGTCCGAATCCAAAACACGGCCGCGGAACCGAATCCAAAACCAAAACACAAATCCCGAAAAATTTCCGGTGCACATCACTAATATATATATATATATATATATATGTATATATAAATATATATATATATTTATATATATATATATATATACCCTGTTGCAAAGCAGATTACTGAGGCCATAACAACTATGCTGGTATTAGACGTGCGTCCGGTATCCGGCGTTAGTGCAATGCCACTCCTAGATGGGCCAATTGTTTGTGTCGCTTAGCTTAGTCATACAGCTACCTCATTGCAAATCTTTTACATATTTGCATGATGTGCTGTTTGGGGCCTTTTTTCATATCTGCAATCCTGTTTGACACTACAGTGCCACTCCTAGATGGGCCAGATGTTTGTGCCGCACACTTGTGTCGCTTAGCTTAGTCATACAGCAACGTCGGTGCAACCTTTTGGCCTAAAAACAATATTGTGAGGTGTGAGGTGTTTAGAATAGACTGGAAATGAGTGGAAATTAATGTTACTGAGGTTGATAATACCGTAGGATCAAAATTACCTCCAAATTCTGTGATTTTAGCCGTTCTTATGTTTTTTTCAAAACTCATCCAGATCCAAAACCAAAACACGAAAGAATGGTTTTGGCAAAACCAATCCAAAACCAAAACACGACCGGGGAATTAGAACCAAAACCAAAACACGAAAAGTGCCAGCCGCACATCTCTAGTTACGTTATGAGGAGAAAAAGGGTATAGTAGAGTTAATAAGTATATGGGAGTAAGATATGGAGGAAGGCTACATTATGCCCGTAAAAAAGTTAAAATGAAGGTGTTATTGCTTTAATTGTAGTTAATAAATATTAAGGAGTTATTTTGATTATACTGAGGGAGATAATGAGGGGGTTAATATTATATTAATTAATTTAATTGATATGCGAGGGCTATTATATGATGGCTGCGCAACTGCGCTTTAAGGGGGTGATTCAATGGTTTGAGAGAATTAGTTCCCGTGTAAGGCAGCCGGTAGCTAATGCAATTGTTTGTACAACTAGCCCCGTGCTGGTCATGATGGTCACATTTTTGTGTGAGAATGCATTGGATTAGCGCATTAAGCTGCTTCTCCCATGGTAAGTGCACGCTGCAGATTATGGTGCATCCGGCACTCCCTCCCAGCCCCAAAATCACACTTTATGCAGATTTATGCCTACATCTCCAGAGGTTGCGGGTAGAAGTGCCTGATAAGTGCATCAGAGTGCGCGGATTCTCTCAAAACAGTTGCTTTGTCCCCTACAGTATATTGTTTGGCAGTCTCAAAAATATACTCTTTATGGTATGGCGGTGTCACGGCGCCGCGGTCTTCATACTTACCTCTCCGGGCGCGCTGGGTCTCCGTGCGGCCGTCCTCGCTGGCGGGTCCCGGCGTCCGGCGCTCCGTCTAGCAGGCCTCCACGTCCGACGTCCTCGGGAGCTGCGGGTGACGTCATCGGCCCGTCCTCCAATCAGGCCCTGGCGGGAAGTTTAAATTCAGACGCCGGGCAGTGCTCCGGCGCCTGAGTATCATCGTTCAACTGTACCTGTGATCTCCAGTGCTCCGTGCCTCCAAGCACCTCCGTGCCTCCAAGCACCTCCGTGCCTCCAGCACCTCTGTGCCTCCAGCACATCCGTGCCTCCAAGCACCTCCGTGCCTCCAGCACCTCCGTGCCTCCAAGCACCTCCGTGCCTCCAAGCACCTCCGTGCCTCCAGCACCTCCGTGCCTCCAAGCACCTCCGTGCCTCCAGCACATCCGTGCCTCCAAGCACCTCCGTGCCTCCAAGCACCTCCGTGCCTCCAGCACCTCCGTGCCTCCAGCACATCTGTGCATCCAAGCACCTCCGTGCCTCCAGCACATCCGTGCCTCCAAGCACCTCTGTGCCTCCAGTACATTCGTGCCTCCAGCACCTCCGTGCCTCCAAGCACCTCCGTGCCTCCAGCACATCCGTGCCTCCAAGCACCTCCGTGCCTCCAAGCACCTCTGTGCCTCCAAGCACCTCCGTGCCTCCAGCACCTCCGTGCCTCCAGCACATCCGTGCCTCCAAGCACCTCCGTGCCTCCAAGCACCTCCGTGATTTACCAGCACATGTTAAGTTCTCTCTTTCAGGAGACCTTCAGCGTCCGCACGTGTCTCCTGTCCGCCGATCAGATCCTGCATGAGGAAGACTTACATCCGGCCATCTCTGCTGCGGCCCAGTTGCGGTTCCACTTCCCGGTCATCGGAAGAAACCCCGAGTCCACAACCTCCTCAAACCAGGTCAGTGATAGTATACTCAGGCCACATGGACCCGGGGAATCGGAACATGGACTCAAGTGCCATTCAGGACCTGGCTTCCCGTGTACAAAGTCAGGAAGCGGCACAAGGTCAGGTGATGCAGTACCTCCAGGAGTAGTCCGGACATCTGGATCAGATTCAGGCGTCTCTAGCCTCAGTAATTCCGGCACCAGTTCTGGTAGCTGCACCACTTGCCACTACAGCAATGTCCAACCATCGGCCGGTGCCACTCCGCGCCTTCAGCTGCCTACGCCATCCCGTTACAATGGGAATCCTAAGAATTGTCGTGGTTTCTTAAACCAATGCGAGGTACATTTCGAGCTACTAGCAAACAACTTTTCTACAGACCGGTCCAAGTTATCATATATTATTTCTCTGCTGGAAGGATCTGCCTTGGACTGGGTGTCTCCATTATGGGAACGTTCTGATTCACTGGTTTCCAATTACTCTGAATTCATCACGTCTTTTCGACTAATTTTTGACGAGCCCGGCAGGATGACCTCGGCCTCTTCTGACTTACTCCGCATCCGTCAAGGCTCCCGATCCGTGGGTCAGTATGTGGTTCATTTCCAAACCATTGCCTCTGAACTTCGTTGGAATAATGAGGCTCTGAGAGCTGCTTTCTGGAACGGTCTTTCTGATCGCCTGAAGGACGAGTTGGTCACTCGAGAGCTTCCGGATTCTTTAGAGGAATTGATCTCCCTCTGTGTCAAGGTAGATCTCCGGATGCAGGAACGTGGAGGAGAACGTAGTCGATCGGATCGTTCTAGGTTCCGGCTTCCTCCTGCAAGGCAAGCGGTGGGTCCAAGTCCAGACGAACCCATGCAGATTAACCGATCCCGATTGTCCCCGGAGGAGCGGCAACGTCGTCATGAGGGTAAGCTCTGCCTGTACTGCGGAGCTGCGGGTCACTTCATCAAGTCCTGCAAATCCCGTCCGGGAAACGAGAAGGCCTAGCTTGTTCCGGAGGAGTCAAGTTGGGGGTTACGACCAAATCTTCTCCCACTTCGGACTGTTTGCTTCCTGTAACGTTAATCACCAAGGCCACTTCCAAGTCTTTTGAAGCCCTGTTGGACTCTGGAGCTGCGGGGAATTTCGTTTCTTCCCTCTGTGTTCAAAGCCTGAATTTGGAAGTACGGTCCATTGAACGGCCTATTTCCTTGACAGCCATCAATGGTACTAGGATATCCAAGGGTATCATAACAGAACGCACGGTTCCAGTTAAACTACAGGTCGGGGCTCTACATCAAGAATACTTGGAGTTCCTGGTGATCCCGGAAATGCATCACGATCTGGTTCTCGGAATACCTTGGCTCAAAAGTCACAATCCCCATATCGATTGGAAGACCGCACAGATTCGGTCTTGGGGTTCTTTTTGTCACGTTAACTGTCTCACCCCTGTTTGTCCGCTTCGTGTTTCTTCTAAGGCGGAGGAGGAACCTATTCCAGAGGCATACCAAGAATTTAGAGATGTGTTTTCGGAACAAGCAGCCGACCAGTTACCACCCCATAGAGCTTGGGACTGCCCCATTGACCTTATCCCTGGAAAAATGCCGCCTCGGGGTCGCATTTATCCTCTGTCCCTCCCAGAGACACAGGCTATGTCTGACTATATCAAAACCAATCTTCACAAGGGATTCATCCGCCCCTCTACTTCCCCGGCTGGAGCGGGCTTTTTCTTCGTGAAAAAAAAGGACGGAGGGTTAAGACCATGTATCGACTACCGCGGCTTAAATGATATTACCATCAAAAATAAATACCCCTTGCCTCTAATCACAGAGTTATTTGATAGAGTTCGTGGTGCCCATGTTTTTTCCAAGCTCGATTTGAGGGGGGCCTATAACCTTATACGCATCAGAGAGGGAGATGAATGGAAGACCGCCTTCAATACCCGGGATGGGCATTATGAGTACCCGGTGATGCCGTTCGGTCTTAGCAATGCTCCTGCAGTCTTCCAGGGATTCGTCAACGAAATATTCCGAGACATGTTATATCTAAGTGTCGTGGTGTATTTGGATGACATCCTGATTTTTTCAAAAGACCTTGCTGAACACAGATTACAAGTCAAAGAGTTACTCCGCCATCTACGTGAGAATCATCTCTATGCCAAGATGTCCAAGTGTACCTTTGAAGTAACATCAATACCGTTCCTCGGTTATATTATCTCGGGGAAGGAGCTTCGCATGGATCCGGAGAAACTCTCTGCCATTCGGGACTGGGCACAGCCACTCTCCTTGAAAGCAATACAAAGGTTCCTGGGTTTTGCGAACTATTATAGAAAGTTCATTAGAGGTTTCTCCACCATTGTTGCACCCATTACCGCCCTAACGAGAAAGGGTTC
Organism: Pseudophryne corroboree; assembly: GCF_028390025.1. Classification (NCBI taxonomy): domain Eukaryota; kingdom Metazoa; phylum Chordata; class Amphibia; order Anura; family Myobatrachidae; genus Pseudophryne; species Pseudophryne corroboree. The sequence goes on along the minus strand of NC_086444.1, from coordinate 378,826,291 downwards.
CAACCTGGGGTTGTGGCCTCCCGAAGCCATAGAGGCCTTTTCCCACTTGAAATCAGCTTTTATGTCTGCTCCGGTACTCCAACAACCAAATTTCGAGGAACCTTTCTTCCTAGAAGTCGACGCATCCTCGGTCGGAGTTGGGGCCGTTCTCTCTCAGTATGCCTCAGATAAGAAATTACATCCGTGCGGCTTTCACTCTCGTAAATTCTCTCCAGCTGAACGGAATTACACTATTGGAGACCAGGAACTCTTGGCGATTAAATCTGCCTTGGAAGAGTGGAGATATCTCTTAGAGGGGGCCAAACATGTGACTACCATTTACACTGATCACAAAAATTTGTTGTATATCAAAACCGCACAGTGCTTGAATCCTCGCCAAGCTAGATGGGCACTCTTCTTCACTCGATTCTCTTTCATTATCAAATACTGAGCCGGGACTTTCAATACCAAAGCGGATGCACTGTCCCGTTCACAAACTCCCACAGATGATGAGGATTCCTTTAAACGGAGTTTAATTCTAAATCCAATTTCTGTCTCTGCTGCCTCGACTACTCCAGGTCCTCTTCCTGGAAGAATGTCCGTACCGGTCAAATTCCGGTCGAGGATACTTCAGTGGGCCCATATCTCCAAATTATCCGGTCATCCCGGCGCCCAGAAGATGTACAAGTTTCTGCAAAGATCTTACTGGTGGGACTCCATGAGGAAGGATGTACAGGATTACGTTAATTCCTGTCCCCAGTGTACACAGCATAAATCTCCCCGTTTACCTCCTGCTGGGTTGCTTCGTCCTCTGTCCATTCCTATGAAACCCTGGACTCATATTTCCATGGACTTCATCACTGACTTGCCCCATTCCAAGGGTTGCAACACCGTTTGGGTAATCGTCGACCGTTTTTCGAAGATGGCACACTTCGTTCCTTTGACTGGTCTACCAACAGCCCCGAAACTAGCTCTACTGTTCATCCAAGAACATTTTCAGTTGCATGGGTTGCCACAGGAAATAGTCTCTGATCGTGGGGTACAGTTCACCGCAAGGTTTTGGAAAGCCCTCTGTTCGACTCTACAGATTAAACTTAAGTTTTCCTCCGCTTATCATCCCCAAACGAATGGACAAACGGAACGAGTCAATCAAGATCTAGAGACTTTCCTCCGTCTTTATCTCTCCCCTTCACAGGACAACTGGGTGGAGTTGTTACCTTGGGCAGAGTTTGCCCATAATCATTCGTTTCATTCTTCCACTGGTGAATCTCCATTTTTCATCAACTATGGGTTACATCCAAGTGTTCCAGAATTACTAAGCCTTCCGATGGAAGAGGTTCCAGCCGTAACGTCCACTCTACTACACTTCAGACAAATTTGGAGTAAGGTTCATGCTAATCTTAAGAAGGTTTCAGTCCGGTACAAGTTCTTTGCGGATAAGAAACGGCGAGCCGCTCCACAATACAAGGTTGGCGACAGGGTATGGCTGTCCACACGTAATCTCCGGTTGAAGGTGCCCACCATGAAGTTTGCTCCAAGATTCATCGGTCCTTACCCTGTGCTACAAGTCCTGAATCCTGTGTTCTGCAAGCTGGGTTTACCTTCGCACCTATGTATACCGAACGCCTTCCATGTTTCTCTTCTTCGTCCTCTCGTCCTTAATCGTTTCCATTCAAAGACCTCTAGCACCACCTCAGTGGAGACTGAAACAGGAACAGACTTCGAGATCAAAAATATTCTAGACTCGCGTTACCTTCACAAGAATCTGCAATATCTGGTGGAATGGAAAGGATATGGTCCTGAGGAGAGAAGTTGGATAAAGGCTTCTGAGGTCTCGGCTCCTCAACTAGTCCGGATCTTCCATGCTAGACATCCTACGAAGCCGGGAAAGTGTCCAGGGGCCACTCCTAGAGGAGGGGGTACTGTCACGGCGCCGCGGTCTTCATACTTACCTCTCCGGGCGCGCTGGGTCTCCGTGCGGCCGTCCTCGCTGGCGGGTCCCGGCGTCCGGCGCTCCGTCTAGCAGGCCTCCACGTCCGACGTCCTCGGGAGCTGCGGGTGACGTCATCGGCCCGTCCTCCAATCAGGCCCTGGCGGGAAGTTTAAATTCAGACGCCAGGCAGTGCTCCGGCGCCTGAGTATCATCGTTCAACTGTACCTGTGATCTCCAGTGCTCCGTGCCTCCAAGCACCTCCGTGCCTCCAGCACATTTGTGCCTCCAAGCACCTCCGTGCCTCCAGCACCTCCGTGCCTCCAGCACATCCGTGCCTCCAAGCACCTCCGTGCCTCCAGCACATCCGTGCCTCCAAGCACCTCCGTGCCTCCAAGCACCTCCGTGCCTCCAGCACATCCGTGCCTCCAAGCACCTCCGTGCCTCCAGCACATTCGTGCCTCCAAGCACCTCCGTGCCTCCAAGCACCTCCGTGCCTCCAGCACATCCGTGCCTCCAAGCACCTCCGTGCCTCCAGCACATCCATGCCTCCAAGCACCTCCGTGCCTCCAAGCACCTCCGTGATTTACCAGCACCTGTTAAGTTCTCTCTTTCAGGAGACCTTCAGCGTCCGCACGTGCCTCCTGTCCGCCGATCAGATCCTGCATGAGGAAGACTTACATCCGGCCATCTCTGCTGCGGCCCAGTTGCGGTTCCACTTCCCGGTCATCGGAAGAAACCCCGAGTCCACAACCTCCTCAAACCAGGTCAGTGATAGGCGGTCACCATCATTAGGTGGATTTAGGCAACTGCCTAAAGGTGCCAGCCAGAGGAGGGTGCAACTTAATCTGTTAATATAATAAATGAAGGCTGGCTCAGAAAGAGACATCCTTAGAAACATAGAATTTGACCCTTAGAAACATAGAATTTAAGAACCACTTGGCCCATCTAGTCTGCCGTAAACACATGTACCTGCACACATTTACACACTAGGGTTAACTTTTTTTGTCCGGAGCCAATTAACCAATATATTTTTGGAGTGTGGCAAAAAAAAAAGTACCCGGAGGAAACCGACACAAGCACGTGGAGAGTATGCCAACTCCATACAGTTAACGCTGTGGTGAGAATTGAACCCCTCAGTGCTGTGAGGCAGTATTGCTAACCATTACACCATCCGTACCGCTCCTTCTTTCACATTGTGCCAGACTAATGGCGGCCATGGTCTAACCAGCCGCAGCCACAGCTGTCAGACACCTCAGCGCCAGCAATGCATTGGTCACTGCCAATGCTTGATTTACTTCCCTGCCATGTCCACCGTGTCAACACTGACATGCACTTGTTTGCATGTGTGGGCACCCACCTCCTGCCCTGCTCTCCCATTCAGTTAGCGCCTCCTCTTCCTTTCAGAGACGGGAAGCAGAAATGAAGATGGTGGGTGCCGGAGTGACACATGGGATGGGGGCTGGACTAACATATGGGGTGCTGGAGTCACATGGAAGAACTGGAGTAACACGTGTGGGGAAACTGGAGTGACAAGGCTGAACTGGAGTGACACCAAACATCAGACATTCTGGCCTCTAATTACATGAGACAGCCAATACATATTTAGTATGTACTGTATCTGGCTTTTCTGGATGTGGATTTAGCTATTTAGGGGGCACCAAAATAAGATTATATCTTGGTCCCCCAACCTAAAAATGTTCTGATCCTTCTGCATTCTAGGCTGATATAAATCTTTTGAAGATGTTGTGCTTTCTTATGGCTAACAGTGAGGCAGTCGTGGAGTGTGAAGAGTACTGGAATCTCTTCTACAATGGCTATTTTCAGAGTTTAATTAAGATATGGTGCACAATATCAAGTGAATGTAAAAAGTGTTGAGAGAACTTGTCGTTGAAGAGCTGGAATGTTTTAGAAAATGAACAGTTAATATTTCTGTGGGAATGAGGATGCTTGGTAGCATTCAGTAGCAGAAAGAAATGGAGAACTTGCAGGTGATAAGGTGATGATCTGAGAGGTGGAAAGGAGTAATAAGGAAATCATAAACTAAGTATAGTCCCGAGAATACAAGATAAAACGAATGCTCATCCCGATGATTAAAAGAGTCTGACCACTGGGATAGGCTGAGAAAGGAAGTTGGAGAGAGAGGAGTTTGAAGGCACAAGGAGAATGTGAACTATTTATGAGGAAGAGTATATAATCTATAGTGATGGTGAGTATGTCATATTATAAACAATGAGGGAACAAAGCACAGAAATGTTCAAGAACATTTTCAATGATAATGCTATTTTCATGATGTATTTTTATTAGAGATAAGCGGGTTCGGTTCGCCGAGATCCGAACCCCCCAGAACTCCACGTGTCAAACACGGTTCCGAGCCCGGCTTGGTTATTCCCGCCTGACTCGGAAAACCCGTACGAGGCAAAACGTCATCATCCCGCTGTCAGATTCTTGTGAGATTTGGATTCCATATAAAGAGCCGCGCGTCACCGCCATTTTCACTCGGGCATTGTAGAGAGTACAGAGAGGACATGGCTACGTTCTCTCAGTGTCAGTTCTCAGTATCAGTGCTTATTGTCTTGTGCTGCATCGTGCTGCTCAGCAATACTAGTACAGTGTCTTATTCTGCATCTTGCTGCTGTAGGGTGCTGTGGTAGTAGTGTCCTGTGACTATGCATCGGTCATCATCATTCCAGTCACAGTAGAATCTGGGGGGGGGTGACAATTCCAGAGTGCTCTTGTGCTGCTCACTAATACTAGTACAGTGTCTTGTGCTGCATCGTGCTGCTCAGTGTCAGTTCTCAGTAGTATCATCAGTGCTCAGTATCACTGTGCATTGTCTTGTGCTGCATCGTGCTGCTCAGTAATACATTACTAATACTAGTACAGTGTCTTGTGCTGCATCGTGCTGCTCAGTAATACATTACTAATACTAGTACAGTGTCTTATGCTGCATCGTGCTGCTCAGTGTCAGTTCTCAGTAGTATCATCAGTGCTCAGTATAAGTGCTCATTGTCTTGTGCTGCTCAGTAATACATTACTAATACTAGTACAGTGTCTTGTGCTGCATCGTGCTGCTCAGTGTCAGTTCTCAGTAGTATCATTAGTGCTCAGTATCAGTGCTCATTGTCTTGTGCTGCATCGTGCTGCTCAGCAATACATTACTAATACTAGTACAGTGTCTTGTGCTGCATCGTGCTGCTCAGTGTCAGTTCTCAGTAGTATCATCAGTGCTCAGTATCAGTGCTCATTGTCTTGTGCTGCATCGTGCTGCTCGGTAATACATTACTAATACTAGCACAGTGTCTTGTGCTGCATCGTGCTGCTCAGTGTCAGTTCTCAGTATCGCTGCTCAGTAGTATCATCAGTGCTCAGTATCACTGCTCAGTAGTATCATCAGTGGTCAGTATCACTGGTGAGTGCTCAGTGTCATGTGCTGCATCGTGCTGCACAGTGTCAGTTCTCAATATCACTGCTCAGTAGTATCATCAGTGCTCAGTATCACTGGTCAGTGCTCAGTGTCTTGTGCTGCTCAGTGTCAGTTCTCAGTATCACTGCTCAGTAGTATCATCAGTGCTCAGTATCACTGGTCAGGGCTCAGTGTCTTGTGCTGCATCTTGCTGCTGTAGGGTGCTGTGGTAGTGTCCTGTCACTGTGCATAGGTAATCATCATTCCAGTCACAGTGGTATCTGGTATCTATCTAGTGGTATCTAATTCCAGACATTACTGCCGTCTAATTCCAGATATATTACTGGCATATAATTCCACACATTAAAAAATGGAGAAAAAAAATTTGGAGGGTAAAATAGGGAAAGATCAAGATCCACTTCCACCTAGTGCTGAAGCTGCTGCCACTAGTCATGGCAGAGACAATAAAATGCCAGCAACGTCGTCTGCCAAGGCCGATGCCCAATGTGATAGTAGAGAGCATGTAAAATCCAAAAAGCAAAAGTTCAGTAAAATTACCCAGAAATCTAAATTAAAATCGTCTGAGTAGAAGCGTAAACTTGCCAATATGCCATTTACGACACGGAGTGGCAAGGAACAGCTAAGGCCCTCTCCTATGTTCCTCATGACTAATGGTTCAGCTTCACATGACGATGGAAGCACTCATCTTCCTGCTAGAAAAATGAAAAGAGTTAAGCTGTCAAAAGCACAGCAGAGAATTGTGCGTTCTAAATCACAAATCCCCAAGGAGAGTCCAAATGTGTCGGCAGGTGCGATGCCTGACCTTCCCAATACTGGACAGGAAGAGGTGGCTCCTTCCACCATCTGCACGTGCTGGAAGGAGCACCCACAGTCCTGTTCCTGATAGTCAAATTGAAGATGTCACTGTTGAAGTACACCAGGATTAGGATATGGATGTTGCTGGCGTTGAGGAGGAAATTGACGATTAGGATTCTGATGGTGATGTGGTTTGTTTAAATCAGGCACCCGGGGAGACAGTTGTTGTCCGTGGGATGAATAAGGCCATTGACATGCCTGGCCAAAATACAAAAAAAATCACCTCTTCGGTATGGAAATATTTCAACAGAAATGCGGACAACAGGTGTCAAGCCGTGTGTTGCCTTTGTCAAGCCGTAATAAGTAGGGGTAAGGACGTTAACCATCTAGGAACATCCTCCCTTATACGTTACCTGGAGCGCATTTATCAGAAGTCATTGACAAGTTCAAAAACTTTAAGTAACAGCGGAAGCAGTCCACTGACAACTAAATCCCTTCTTCCTCTTGTACCCAAGCTCCTGCAAACCACACCACCAACTCCCTCAATGTCAATTTCCTCCTTAGACAGGAATGCCAATAGTCCTGCAGGCCATGTCAATGTCAAGACTGACGAGTCCTCTCCTAACTGGGATTCCTCCAATGGATCCTTGAGTTGAACGCCTACTGCTGCTGTTGCTGCTGGCGCTGCTGTTGTTGCTGCTAGGAGTCGATCGTTAGAGGGGAAGTCGGAAGTCGGAAGACCACTTGTACTACTTCCATTAAGCAATTGACTGTCCAACAGTCCTTTGCAAGGAAGATAAAAAATCACAGCAGTCATCCTGCTGCAAAGCAGATAACTCAGGCCTTGACAACTATGTTGGTGTTAGACGTGTGTCCGGTATCCACCGTTAGTTCACAGGGACTTAGAGAATTGCTTGAGGTAGTGTGTCCATGGTACCAAATCCCATCTAGGTTCCACTTCTCTAGGCAGGTGATACTGAGAATGTACACAGACGTCAGAAAAAGTGTCCCCATGGACATGTGGACAAGTGGAGCAGGGCAGACTAAGGACTATATGACTGTGACAGCCCACTGGGTAGATGTATTGCCTCCGGCAGCAACAACAGCGGCGGCACCAGTAGCAGCATCTCGCAAACGCCAACTCATTCCTAGGCAGGCTAAGCTTTGTATCACGGCTTTCCATAAGAGGCACACAGCTGACAACCTCTTACGGAAACTGAGGAACATCATCGCAGAATGGCTTACCTGGGGATTTGTGATATCGGACAACGCCACCAATATTGTGCGTGCATTACATGGGGGCAAATTCCAGCACGTCCCATGTTTTGCACATACAATTAATTTGGTGGTGCAGAATTTTTTGAAAAACGACAGGGGCATACAGGAGATGCTGTCGGTGGCCTGAAAAATTGCAGGATACTTTTGGCATTCAGCCACCACGTGCCGAAGACTGGAGCGCCAGCAAACACTCCTGAACATGCCCTGCCATCACCTGAAGCAAGAGGTGGTAACGAGGTGGAATTCAACCCTCTATATGCTTCAGAGGATGGAGGAGCAACAAAAGGCCATTCAAGCCTATACATCTGCCTACGATATAGGCAAAGGAGGGGGAATGCACCTGACTCAAGCGCAGTAGAGAATGATTTACATGTTTTGCAAGGTTCTCCAACCCTTTGAACTTGCCACACGTGAAGTCAGTTCAGACACTGCCAGCCTGAGTCAGGTCATTCCCCTCATCAGGCTTTTGCAGAAGCAACTGGAGAGATTGAAGGAGAAGCTAAGATGGAGCGATTCCGCTAGGCATGTGGGACTTGTGGATGGAGCCCTTCATTCGCTTAACCAGGATTCACAGGTGGTTGATCTGTTGAAATCAGAGCACTACATTTTGACCACCGTGCTCGATCCTAGGTTTAAAGCCTACGTTGTATCTCTCTTTACTTGCAGGAAAAAGAGGCAATTTGGAGGCCCTTGCACAAACTGGCTTTATTTTACCTAAGTTGCCCGCCCCCCTCCAGTGTGTACTCCGAAAGAGTGTTTAGTTCAGCCAGTCACCTTGTCAGCGATCGGCGTAGGTGGTTACTTCCACAAAATGTGGAGAAGATGATGTTCATCAAAATGAATTATAAACTCCTCCATGGAGACATTTACCAGCAATTGCCTCCAGAAAGTACACAGGGACCTTTGATGGTGGATTCCAGTGGGGAGGAATCGGAGGATGATGTTGAGGTGGACATCTTGCCTTTGTAGAGCCAGTTTGTGCAAGGAGAGATTTATTGCTTCTTTTTTGGTGGGTGCCAAAACCAACCAGTCATTTCAGCCACAGTCGTGTGGCTGACCTTGTCGCTGAAATGATTGGTTTGTTAAAGTGTGAATGTCCTGTTTATACAACATAAGGGTGGGTGGGAGGGCCCAAGGACAATTCCATCTTGCACCTCTTTTTTATTTATCTTTGCATCATGTGCTGTTTGGGGACTATTTTTTAAGTGCTATCCTGTCTGACACTGCAGTGCCACTCCTAGATGGGCCAGGTGTTTTTGCCGCCCAATTGGGTCGCTTAGCTTAGTCATCCAGTGACCTCAGTGCAAATTTTAGGACTAAAAATAATATTGTGACATGTAAGGTGTTCAGAATAGACTGGAAATTAGTGGAAATTATGGTTATTGAGGCTAATAATACTATAGGATCAAAATTACCCCCAAATTCTATGATTTTAGCTGTTTTTGAGGTTTTTTAAAAAATCACCCGAATCCAAAACACATTCGAATCCAAAACCCGAAAGGGTGGTTTTGCCAAAACGCGTCCGAATCCAAAACACGACCGCTGACCCGAATCCAAAACCAAAACACAAAACACGAAAAATGCCCGCTGCACATCTCTATTATTTGGGTTTCTTTGTCTTAGGGAATCACGAGGTATGATGAAATTAAAAGTATTATGGTTACCTTAAATGTAGTCCCATATCCTGACATAGGGGCAGATTTACTAAGCCTTGGGTAGTGATAAATTGGAGAGAGATAAACCACAAACCAATCAGCTCCCAAATGTCATTTTTCAAACACAAACTGGCAGTTAGGAGCTGATTGGCTGGTACTTTTTCTCTCTCACTTTATCACCTTCCAAGTCCTAGTACATCTGTCCCTATGTGAAGAGTATCATAATATGCATTTGGCTAGGTAAGTAGTGGTGAAGAATAAATATACACAGAGTAATTCAATCAGCCCCCAAAAATTTCAGCCATGAATAATGGGAGTTTTTCGCTATATTTTTCCAATTTGTTCAAGATTTTCTCCCCCAAAAAATTATTTTCCAATTTTTGGGCAAAAATACATAGGATTCGTGATAAGTTCATGGACCTATGTGTTTACGCAATCGTGGCTGTAAAAACGGGGCTGAGTATAGGGGATTTTGTCCACCAGCTTCAGGCAGGTGAAAAAAAACACATTCAGGGTTATAGACAATTGAATATCCACAGGGGGTTAACTAGCAGTGGTAAATTACAGGGATTAATTGATTTTCTCTCACAGAATATTGGGGATTTTTTGCAGATTTATAGACAGTGTGGACCTGATTCAGAGATATAGTAGATGCATTTTTTATTATTCCTGCAGTTGTCTGATGGTGGGAGGACTGTACATGTACCAGACCCGCAGTGCAGTGATATAACGGCACCTCCAGTCACAGTATCAGGGCAGAGAGGGCATCTATTTCAGAAAACTGTGGCATGTTGAACCCATTTTCTGGGTGTGCCGTTGCCAGTGTCTGCATCTTCTGATGCAGATTTACTGACCTCGGCTGCTGAGTTCAGGCGGCCGTTGTATGTCAGCCGAGGCTTACTCAGATGGCTAATGACTGCCTGATGGTAATCCGATGCTGTTCCTTTGGTCACTGCAGCTGATTAGAAAATCCTGCAGTGGGCGCCTTTTTCCATAATATCTCACAACTGCTGCGCACAAGCTATCTTAATAGCATCTATCTCTGAACCAGTCCCTGTGTCACTGACCCAAGGTCATTTCCCTTATTTACAATATAATTGAACAAAAACTCTTATAAAATACCATTAATTTAAGCTATCTTAAAATGGCTTTAGCCTGTAGTAGCCTATGGGCTACTGTATCGCAGTACGCTATCTGGATACACACCAGGAAGCAGAGTGATAGCATAAGCTATCCCTCTACTACCAGTTTTTTGCCAGGATGGGCTCTGTTTGGAGTCTGTCTCCCAGCAGGAGTTTAATACTAAATTGAGGTGAAAATTAAGATTTTCCCATTGTGAATTTAGGACTAAAATACATTAAAAATGCAGATTGTGATAAATATGCTCCTTAATCTTGAAAAGAAAAAAAAAGGTATATTGCTTTCTAAATGTCTGTGTTAAACAAACTATCAAAAAATAAAGTTAGTAACAAGTTCATACGATACTAATGTGCTATCATATCCCCGCTTACCGCTTCACGCCAGCCCTAGTGCTATGGGACTGCATTAACGACTAATAGAACTGTATTGTAAGATATACCTATTTCAGTGCTCAGTTTGTCTAAATTGTAGAACATTTAGAACATTACCTATCTATGCTCCAAAAAAGTTCAGACCTGTTCACCTTGCTCAGATTTTTGCCTGTCTGGTGTTCAAATTTATCACAAATGGAAAACCTTTGTACCACTTGGAAACACATTTAAGCATTTCTACTCCAGGTCCGGGTATGGGTCATTAGGTCGACCACACTTAGGTCAACATGCATTAGGTCGGCATGGTCACAAGGTCGATATGGCCATTAGGTTGACATGAACAAGGTCGACATGAGTTTTTTAACTTTTTTTGATGTTTTCTTCGTAAAGTGATGGGAATCCCAATTAGTGCACCATCTCCCCTCGCATGGCGAGTGATCTTCGGGCAAGGTGCCTCGCTCCGATACCGCTGCACTCGGCACAGGTTACTATTCCCAATCGTGGTCCACGTGGATCGGAAAGTATGAAAAAGTAAAAAAAAAATAATAGAAAAACGCATGTCGACCTACTGACCATGTCAACTTAATGCATGTCGACCAATAGTGGTCGACCTAATGACTGTCAACCTAAGTGTGATCGACCTAATGACCGTATCCCCCAGGTCCATGCTGCTCAGTCACACACTTCTCTCTGTGCAAGCTTCCAGTCTGATCATGTTCAAGCCAAACGGATGTGTCAGTTACATACCACAATTACCTTATGTACTATTTGTTCCCTAGACTTCTTATACTGTAATTCATTTGGGTAAAGACATCTTTGTATGTTATTTATTTGTATCATGATCCCTTCAAAAGTACAGCACTACCTAATATATTAGCAGTTTAAAAATAAAAGCTAATAATATATTAACGCTATGCTCCCCATGTGCTCTCACTGAGATGAATGACATTTTCCAGTTGATGTGTTCTTTTAACATTTTGAAATGGAACAAGAAGCATCTAAAGAAAAAGCATCACAAAGCAAAAACAATGAAACCGACAAAAACACACATAGTTAGGGTCCTATTTGATAAAATGGGTTTTCTTGTTACATCTTTTCGTGATTTAACTGGAATAAAACCACCAGTAAAATTAATCATTTTAACACCAACAGGTATGAGGCCTATGAATGACGATTTGCTGTGTTTTGCTTCGATGATTCTCCTCTTCATGGGCAGCTGAAACCGGACAGGTATATTCTTCTTATTATTTTAAATATTATTATTATTATTATTATTATTATTATTATTATTCATGGGGCTATCTTAGAGAATAATAAATGCAAAACAATACATCATATAAAAACAACTAGGTGATTCATCGCGCCCTACAGGCGCTCTTCCCACCGTCGTAAGGGACTACGCCCCCTTAAACCTTGCACGCCTTTGTGGCGTACAATATTTGTATTATATGGAGTAGAGATGTGCACCGGAAATTTTTCGGGTTTTGTGTTTTGGTTTTGGATTCGGTTACGCGGCCGTGTTTTGGATTCGGACGCGTTTTGGCAAAACCTCCCTGAAAAATTTTTGTCGGATTCAGGTGTGTTTTGGATTCGGGTGTTTTTTTTACAAAAAACCCTCAAAAACAGCTTAAATCATAGAATTTGGGGGTCATTTTGATCCCATAGTATTATTAACCTCAATAACCATAATTTCCACTAATTTCCAGTCTATTCTGAACACCTCACACCTCACAATATTATTTTTAGTCCTAAAATTTGCACCGAGGTCGCTGGATGACTAAGCTAAGCGACCCAAGTGGCCGACACAAACACCTGGCCCATCTAGGAGTGGCACTGCAGTGTCAGACAGGATGGCAGATTTAAAAAATAGTTCCCAAACAGCACATGATGCAAACAAAAAAAGAGGTGCAATGAGGTAGCTGTGTGACTAAGCTAAGCGACCCAAGTGGCCGACACAAACACCTGGCCCATCTAGGAGTGGCACTGCAGTGTCAGACAGGATGGCAGATTTAAAAAATAGTCCCCAAACAGCACATGATGCAAAGATAAATTAAAGAAAAAAGAGGTGCAAGATGGAATTGTCCTTGGGCCCTCCCACCCACCCTTATGTTGTATAAACAGGACATGCACACTTTAACAAACCCATCATTTCAGCGACAGGGTCTGCCACATGACTGTGACTGAAATGGCTGGTTGGTTTGGGCCCCCACCAAAAAAGAAGCAATCAATCTCTCCTTGCACAAACTGGCTCTACAGAGGCAAGATGTCCACCTCCTCCTCATCGTCCGATTCCTCACCCCTTTCACTGTGTACATCCTCCTCCTCACAGATTATTAATTCGTCCCCACTGCAATCCACCATCTCAGGTCCCTGTGTACTTTCTGGAGGCAATTGCTGCTGGTGAATGTCTACACAGAGGAATTGATTATAATTCATTTTGATGAACATCATCTTCTCCACATTTTGTGGAAGTAACCTCGTACGCCGATTGCTGACAAGGTGACCGGCTGCACTAAACACTCTTTCGGAGTACACACTGGAGGGGGGGGGCAACTTAGGTAAAAGAAAGAAAGTTTGTGCAAGGGCCTCCAAATTGCCTCTTTTTCCTGCCAGTATACGTACGGACTGTCTGACGTGCCTACTTGGATGCGGTCACTCATATAATCCTCCACCATTCTTTCAATGGTGACAGAATCATATGCAGTGACAGTAGACGACATGTCAGTAATTGTTGGCAGGTCCTTTAGTCCGGACCAGATGTCAGCACTCGCTCCAGACTGCCCTGCATCACCGCCAGCAGGTGGGCTCAGAATTCTAAGCCTTTTCCTCGCAGCCCCAGTTGCGGGAGAATGTGAAGGAGGAGCTGTTGACGGGTCACGTTCCGCTTGACTTGACAATTTTCTCACCAGCAGGTCTTTGAACCTCTGCAGACTTCTGTCTGCCGGAAAGAGAGATACAACGTAGGTTTTAAACCTAGGATCGAGCACGGTGGCCAAAATGTAGTGCTCTGATTTCAACAGATTGACCACCCGTGAATCCTGGTTAAGCGAATTAAGGGCTCCATCCACAAGTCCCACATGCCTAGCGGAATCGCTCCGTTTTAGCTCCTCCTTCAATCTCTCCAGCTTCTTCTGCAAAAGCCTGATGAGGGGAATGACCTGACTCAGGCTGGCAGTGTCTGAACTGACTTCACGTGTGGCAAGTTCAAAGGGTTGCAGAACCTTGCACAACGTTGAAATCATTCTCCACTGCGCTTGAGTCAGGTGCATTCCCCCTCCTTTGCCTATATCGTAGGTAGCTGTATAGGCTTGAATGGCCTTTTGTTGCTCCTCCATCCTCTGAAGCATATAGAGGGTTGAATTCCACCTCGTTACCACCTCTTGCCTCAGATGATGGCGGGGCAGGTTCAGGAGTGTTTGCTGGTGCTCCAGTCTTCGGCACGCAGTGGCTGAATGACGAAAGTGGCCCTCAATTCTTCGGGCCACCAACAGCATCTCTTGCACGCCCCTGTCGTTTTTTAAATAATTCTGCACCACCAAATTCAATGTATGTGCAAAACATGGGACGTGCTGGAATTTGCCCACATGTAATGCACGCACAATATTGGTGGCGTTGTCCGATGTCACAAATCCCCAGGAGAGTCCAATTGGGGTAAGCCATTCTGCGATGATGTTCCTCAGTTTCCGTAAGAGGTTGTCAGCTGTGTGCCTCTTATGGAAAGCGGTGATACAAAGCGTAGCCTGCCTAGGAACGAGTTGGCGTTTGCAAGATGCGGCTACTGGTGCCGCCGCTGCTGTTCTTGATGTGGGAGGCAATACATCTACCCATTGGGCTGTCACAGTCATATAGTCCTGAGTTTGCCCTGCTCCTCTTGTCCACATGTCCGTGGTTAAGTGGACATTGGGTACAACTGCATTTTTTAGGACACTGGTGACTCTTTTTCTGAGGTCTGTGTACATTCTCGGTATCGCCTGCCTAGAGAAATGGAACCTAGATGGGATTTGGTACCGGAGACACACTACCTCAAGCAATTCTCTAGTTCCCTGTGAATTAACGCTGGATACCGAACACACGTTTAACACCACCAAAGCTGCCAAGACCTGAGTTATCCGCTTTGCAGCAGGATGACTGCTGGGATATTTCATCTTCCTCGCAAAGGACTATAGGACAGTCAATTACTTACTGGAAGTAGTACAAGTGGTTTTCCGACTTCCCCTCTGGGATGACGATCGACTCCCAGCAGCAACAACAGCAGCGCCAGCAGCAATAGGCGTTACACTCAAGGATGCATCGGAGGAATCCCAGGCAGGAGAGGACTCGTCAGACTTGACAGTGACATGGCCTGCAGGACTATTGGCTTTCCTGTCTAAGGAGGAAATTGACACTGAGGGAGTTGGTGGTGTGGTTTGCAGGAGCTTGGTTACAAGAGGAAGGGATTTAGTTGACAGTAGACTGCTTCCGCTGTCACCCAAAGTTTGTGAACTTGTCAATGACTTCTGATGAATGCACTCCAGGTGACGTATAAGGGAGGATGTTCCTAGGTGGTTAACGTCCTTACCCCTACTTATAACAGCTTGACAAAGGCAACACACGGCTTGACACCTGTTGTCCGCATTTCTGTTAAAATAATTCCACACCGAAGAGGTGATTTTTTTTGTAATTTGACCAGGCATGTCAAAGGCCATATTTGTCCCACAGACAACAGGTGTCTCCCCGGGTGCCTGACTTAAACAAACCACCTCACCATCAGAACCCTCCTTGTCAATTTCCTCCTCAGTGCCAGCAGCACCCATATCCTCATCCTGGTGTACTTCAACAGTGACATCTTCAATTTGACTATCAGGAACTGGACTGCGGGTGCTCCTTCCAGCACTTGCAGGGGGCATGCAAATGGTGGAAGACGCCACCTCTTCCCGTCCAGTGTTGGGAAGGTCAGGCATCGCGACCGACACATTTGGACTCTCCTTGGGGATTTGTGATTTAGAAGAATGCACAATTCTTTGCTGTGCTTTTGACAGCTTAAGTCTTTTCATTTTTCTAGCGAGAGGATGAGTGCTTCCATCCTCATGTGAAGCTGAACCACTAGCCATGAACATAGGACAGGGCCTCAGCCGTTCCTTGCCACTCCGTGTCGTGAATGGCATATTGGCAAGTTTACGCTTCTCATCAGACGCTTCCAATTTTGAGTTTTGGGTCATTTTACTGAACTTTTGTGTTTTGGATTTTACATGCTCTCTACTTATTGTGCATCGGCCTTGGCAGACGACGTTGATGGCATTTCATCATCTCGGCCATGACTAGTGGCAGCAGCTTCAGCATGAGGTAGAAGTGGATCTTAATCTTTTACCCTCCACATTTTTGTTCTCCATTTTTTAATGTGTGGAATTATATGCCAGTAATATATCAATAGCAATGGCCTACTGTACCGTACTGCTATATATTAAATACTGGTGGTAAGCAAAATTATGCACTGTCCTCCAACTATATATACTGCATACAACTAAAATGCACCACAGGTATGGGTGGATAGTATACTTGACGACACAGAGGTAGGTAGAGCAGTGGCCTACTGTACCGTACTGCTATATATTATATACTGGTGGTCAGCAAAATTATGCACTGTACTCCTACTATATATACTGCGCACAACTAAAATGCACCACAGGAATGGATGGATAGTATACTTGACGACACAGAGGTAGGTAGAGCAGTGGACTACTGTACCGTAATGCTATATATTATATACTGGTGGTCAGCAAAAATATGCACTGTCCTCCTACTACTGCGCACAACAACTAAAATGCACCACAGGTATGGATGGATAGTATACTTGACGACACAGAGGTAGGTAGAGCAGTGGCCTACTGTACCGCACTGCTATATATTATATACTGGTGGTCGGCAAAATTATGCACTGTCCTCCTACTACTGCGCACAACAACTAAAATGCACCACAGTTATGGATGGATAGTATACTTGACGACACAGAGGTAGGTAGAGCAGTGGCCTACTGTACCGTACTGCTATATATTATATACTGGTGGTCGGCAAAATTATGCACTGTCCTCCTACAAATGCGCACAACAACTAAAATGCACCACAGGTATGGATGGATAGTATACTTGACGACACAGAGGTAGGTAGAGCAGTGGCCTACTGTACCGCACTGCTATATATTATATACTGGTGGTCAGCAAAATGATGCACTGTCCTCCTACTACTGCGCACAACAACTAAAATGCACCACAGGTATGGATGGATAGTATACTTGACGACACAGAGGTAGGTAGAGCAGTGGCCTACTGTACCGTACCGCTATATATTATATACTGGTGGTCAGGAAAATGATGCACTGTCCTCCTACTATATATACTGCGCACAACAACTAAAATGCCCCACAGGTATGGATGGATAGTATACTTGACGACACAGAGGTAGGTAAAGCAGTGGCCTACTGTACCGTACCGCTATATATTATATACTGGTGGTCAGCAAAATTATGCACTGTCCTCCTACTATATATACTGCGCACAACAACTAAAATGCACCACAGGTATGGGTGGATAGTTTACTTGATGACACAGAGGTAGGTAGAGCAGTGGACTACTGTACCGTACTGATATAATACTGGTGGTCACTGGTCAGCAAAATTCTGCACTGTCCTCCTACTATATACTACAATGCAGCACAGATATGGAGCATTTTTCAGGCAGAGAACGTATAATACTGGTGGTCACTGGTCAGCAAAACTCTGCACTGTCCTCCTACTATATAATACTGGTGGTCCCCAGTCCCCACAATAAAGCACACTGAGCACAGATATTTGCAGCACACTGAGCACAGATATGGAGCGTTTTTCAGGCAGAGAACGTAGATATTTTCAGCACACTGAGCACAGATATTTGCAAGCACACTGAACACAACTGAGAGAACACTGCACGTCCTCTCCCTATCATCTCCAATGCACGAGTGAAAATGGCGGCGCCGCGCGGCTCTTTATATAGAATACGAATCTCGCGAGAATACAACAGCGGGATGATGACGTTCGGGCGCGCTCGGGTTAACTGAGCAAGGCGGGAAGATTCGAGTCTGCCTCGGAACCGTGTAAAATGGGTGAAGTTCGGGGGGGCTCGGATTCCGAGGAACCGAACCCGCTCATCTCTAATATGGAGTATTACCTCCTATCATAATTGTCTGAGTGGTTAAATATTGCACGGAGAAAGGGCGTGCGATGGTTAAGGGGTTGTAGCCCTTTGCAACAGTGTGAACAGCGCACACAGAGCCTGATGAATCGCCTAGTAGGTGTTGTGGTTGGGGGAGCGGCGGGTGCAGGGGAGATGCGGATGGGGGAATGGGTCTGGGGGTGCCGTGGGTGGGGGAGGGGTGGTTGCGGGGGTGCTGCAGGTGGGGGAGGGGCGGGTGCCGCGGTTAGGGGTCCGGAGCCACCTCGGGTGGGGGAGGGGCGGGCATGGTGGTGCGGCGGGTGGGGGAGGGGAGGGGAAGTTGCAGGAGTGCTGCGAGTGGGGGAGGGGTCTGGGGCCACCGCGGGTGGTGGAGGGGGGGTGGGGATGCCGTGGATGGGGCCTAGAGGTACTGCGAGTGGGGGAGGGGTGGGTAATGCTTCTCCTCCCTTTGGCAGTGGCTCTCCCAGGGACTCGCACATCAGCCAAGCAGCCAGTCACTATTGTTAGCGCCAGTGTCCCAACGCGCCGCATTATAGGGAAGAAGATGCACTCAATAAACTACAGCTCCCAGTAGCCCTTAGTGCCGGAATGCTTCGGCGCTAAGGGCTGCTGGGAGCTGTAGTTTATTTGGTGCATCTACTTCCCTGTAATGTGGTGCGTTGGGACACCGGCGCTAACAATAGTG
Organism: Pseudophryne corroboree; assembly: GCF_028390025.1. Lineage (NCBI taxonomy): Eukaryota > Metazoa > Chordata > Amphibia > Anura > Myobatrachidae > Pseudophryne > Pseudophryne corroboree. The sequence continues at coordinate 378,807,847 of NC_086444.1, read as the reverse complement.
TCTGGCTAGCAGAACTGACTGACTTGCTGTATCAATGTAAAAGGTGAGAGTGCTGTGCAGTGTCAGTGACACTGCACACCCACTGCACTGCACAGCACTGTCACCTTTTTACATTGATTCAGCATCCAGACATTACCCTCTGTGATATCACCCACTCTATCCATTACATTAGCCATCTCAAGGCTTCCAGGCCGGCAGCCCAGGTGCTGCGTTGTGGAGTCAGAGCCTCTGGAGATCTGGGCACAGCTGTGGCGGGGTGGCACTTCTGTGGCATCACGCGCAGAGGAGCCTCTGGGGCTCAGAGAGTATGCGGCGCAGGGATGGCAATGAAAGCCTTCCACTGCGTCGCTTTCATACACATCTATGCCGGTAGGCGCAGCAGCTTTTGTTTCACCTACCCCGAGGCTAGGGAGTGGGGATTGTTGATGCCAGAGGGGGCAGGCGGACTGGCATCAGGACATGGGTGTGGTTCGTTTTATCGACAGTATCTAGGTCGACAATGTTTAGGTCGACCACTATAGGTCGACAGTCACTAGGTCGACATGGATGGAAGGTCGACAGGGTTTCTAGGTCGACATGTGCTAGGTCGACAGGTCTAAAGGTCGACATGAGGATTTTTTTTTTTTTTTGTGTCGTTTTCTTCGTAAAGTGACCGGGATCCCAAATTAGTGCACAGCGTCCCCTCGCATGGCTCGCTTCGCTCGCCATGCTTCGGGCATGGTGCCTTCGCTCCGCTACCGCTTCGCTCGGCACACTTTACCGTTCCAATCGTAGTCCACGTGGATCGTTAAGTATGAAAAAATCCAAAAAAAGAAAAAAATTTTAAAAAACTCATGTCGACCTTTAGACCTGTCGACCTAGCACATGTCGACCTAGAAACCCTGTTGACCTTCCATCCATGTCGACCTAGTGACTGTCGACCTATAGTGGTCGACCTAAACATTGTCGACCTAGACACTGTCGATCTTCAGACCGGATCCCCAGGACATAGTACGCTGCAGTAAAAGGATTTTTTTTTCCTATCTACAGCGCAGAAACTTGCTGCAGATGCAGTGGCATACCCTCCAACTGTACCTTTTTGGCAGGCACAGTACCTTTTTTTATGGTCTGTACTAATTTTTGGCTCTCCAAACTGCCATTGAAAGTATAGGAAAAGGGGCGTGGCCACATCCCTTTATCGGTGGCCACGCCCCCTTTTTCAGTTTGAACCGATTTTTATGTGTAAATTGTTGGCGGGTATGTTGCTGTAGATGCAGTTGGTCTATTTTGTGGTGTGGACATGGAGCTGCAGCTCCATCAGCCCCATTGCAAATCCTGCTCTGGGAACACACAGCAGCTAAAGGGCAGAGCCTCCCATTGGATGTAACCTGTGTGGGAGGGCATTTCTCGCCCAATCAGCTGTGGACTGGGTGTGATAAACCTGCTGCTAACCCAATGACAGCTCCTAGCCACGCCCAGCGTTATACACACAGGCACAGAGTCACAGATCTGGGCTATTATATAGGAGATTTCTAATGAATTATTATAAACTTCAATCATATCCATAAAAGAGTTAAAAACTGAGTAATAGTTTGAATCCCAACAGGGAAATATCCCATAAAACCGCAATACAGTGCTAGAACAGTTCCAGCCTAGCTAGAACGAATGTACACAAGGCATCAAGTAGCACTACCAAGTTTGTAAATTGCAACCTCACTGAAGTAATCTGCTTTTCACTGCTGAAGCCTCTGTGAATGTCTCTGAGTCTGACATCCTGCACTTGTACCCTGGCTCCTCTGCTGATCAGGCATCAGCCGAGATGAGATCACTCCTTCCTTGAACTCCTAACTTTGGTTACACAGACGCCCCTCAGACACAGACTAGACTGCTGAAATTTTCTGGATAGACCAATTTCTGTGCACTGAATTTCCATGTCTCAAACTCCATCCAATCCAGAAATCAAAAGGGAAGTGCGCCCTGAGGCTAACGTTGAAAATGAATCCTCGCAGGGTCCCAGGCCCAGCAATTACTTGATCCTTTCAATATTTGCCTGTTTCTGCCCGGCATATCCAATAAACATTGTCTCATTTGTCTTCTCTATAATGGTAAGTAATAACTATTGACTTTATCTATCAATGGATATATACGGTGATAAAAAAAACCATAAAGTAATTTAGCACCATTCACTAAAATGCTGTAATTTTTTTAAATGTTTATATTCCTTAAGTTTTTGTAAATCAAATTATATTTGTTTTTTATTGATGTCCAAATAATTAAGATTAATAGAAATGATAGATATAAGCATCTCATAATTCAGTGTAATGTACACTGTGTTCCTCTTGTTGACTCAGTTATAAATAAATATAGTCGTCCACTGTGTGACAGTAGTCAGTCCAAGTTGGAATTAGAGGTAGTTTGGTGGTAAATAAGCAGTGTATATATATCCCATGGCTATTAATTGGAAAATATATTTACATATTTGCAATGTTTTGCAGGCACAAATGAATTTATACTAGAAGTGCTACTGGGCTTCAGGTAGACTGTGATATAGTGAAATAAGATGGTTATCTGCTAATGATTCTCATCTCCAGTTATGCAAAATGAGACTTAAAGCTCCTTTGAATCTGCTTTATGTGACTGTGAAACTATTAAGCAAGTCATTAAAATATACACAAATATCCTTGATAATAAACATATTAAAACTGTAAATCAATGGGACATTTGTACATTACTACAGCAGTCTCTGTGGTAAAATATTTGTATTCCTGAGGCAATCTAGAGCGATAGAAATTAGTACATATTATAAACAAAACTCATTACAGCTATACAAACTGCACATTTCATACCATCATATAAACAACATAAACAATGAATAACACTTACAATCGTTCTGTTATGCTGAAGGGGCCACTACATGAAATATACTGTTCTAGTTAGTGAGAAGTGACGTCCTTGTTTATATTTGCAGAGTAGTAAATGTGTCATATCACAGCTCATCCTGAAAGCTTTCCATCATACGCAACTGTCGCTGAATGTAAAACACATCTGGTTATGAGAATCACCTCACACAGGAAAGTGCGTTCATTTTTTAAGTAATAATTATTTATCACACAAACTGATTACACCTTCAACCTGCCTCTGTGGTTTCATGTTTTTATATGATCAAAGAGCAGCAGAGTATATTACACTATATATACTGTATCATTTATATATACAAGCTTATGTTTGTGTTGGAGCTGTAATTCCTGCTTCCCATTAGCTTTCCTGTCTTTAAGCATAGTGCAGTGTATTGCAGGTAGCTTCTCTTAGGCCTTTAATCCAGGCATTTAAACATTGAATATGATCTGCATTTTAAAGCAAGTTAATGGCCGTTAAAATAAAACACATTCTATTCAACGTATCCATACCTATTTGCATTCACAGTTGGTTCTGCAGGATTCAGTATGTAATCCCAATGGGCAGGATGCCGCCGGTCAGAATACCGACAACGGCATCCCGACAATCAAAATCCCGACTGCTCCATAGTTAACACCCTGAACGTCCCCTGTCCCCTACCCTAACCCTTGTTGGTGCTAGCCCAAACCCTCCCTAGGGTTGCCTAACCGTAACCCTCCCCAGGGGTGCATAACCCTAACCCTCCCTGCTTGGTGTCTAACCCTAACCTCCCCTTCTAAGTGCCTAAACCTAACCCTCCCTCCAGGGCTGCCATCAGAAATTGTGGGGCCCGGGACTGACAAAATTGGCGGGGCCCGGGACTAACAAAATAGTCAGCCCCCCCCCCAAAAAAAAAAAAATAAATAAATAAAAGCAAATAGAGATTCTACAAAAATCTAATTTCTATGCAGACATAGGGAAACACCATTTTATGCCCCTTGCACCATATTAAGTCCCCACAGTAATGCCCGTTACCATATTATGCCCGACACAGTAATGCCCCTGACACCATATTATGGTCACACAATAATTATGCAAGTAGCTATTAGTTATCAGGGGTTCTGCTCATTGTCCGAGGATTCCTTCCTTCCCTCCCCTATTGCTGCCGCTGTCGGAGGGCCTGGGATGCTCATGCCGCTGCCTGTCCGTCTCCATCCCCATTGTTCTGCTGCTGTCCTCCATCCTTTTGCAGCCCTGTATTGAAAATGTCCTTCCCAAAATGACCACCGCCTCAGAGGAGACAGTTATTAAAGATACTAGAGGCTCTAGTATCTTGAATAACTGTCTCCTCTGTGGCGGTGGCCATTTTGGGAGGGACGTTTCAATACAGAGCTGCTGGAGGGTCAGAGGACAGCCGCACAACAGCGCGGACGACAGCGGAATGGCGGGGACGGTGGAGGGCAGGCAGGTGGTTGCATGGGTATCCCGGGCCCTCCCCCCTTTGTCAGGGAGGCCGGGCCCAGGACAGCTTTGCCCCTAGCATCCCCCTGATGGCAACCCTGCCTCCCTCCCCGGTACCTAACCCTATCCTTCCCGTCCCTACACTCTAACCCTAACCACCCTTCTAATGCCTAAACCTAACCTTACCCCTGTGGCAGGATGTGAACGCATCCCGCTGAGTGGATGATCGATATTCTAGGCGTCAGTATTTTGATGCCGGGATTCCCACCTTTGTCTGCATTTTGATGTCAGTATTGTGGCCATAAGTAGGGTTTCCGGCTTCGAGATTTTGACCGCTGGGATCCCGTCCGGTGGCATTTTAACTGCAACCCATTCTACGTGCTGTTGTTTACTGTTTGTTTTCGATGCTGCTTGTTCCATTACACTGTTTTCAGAGAATAGCAACAAACTTAAAGTAGTCCATTCATACATACCTACTAGTGGTTTACAATACACAAGCAATTTACAGAGTGTTGCAATGTATTTTTCCCAGTATTTTCTGTTGCCCATTAATTTCTATGCACCATTCATTTCAATGGGGTTGGCTAATATATTGGGAAACTGGGATATAAAAAGGAAAGAATGTCTATATAAAGCAGTGAAGCTGCATAGAACTGGTTATGGTGTTTTTCCCACATTAATAAAGATTCAGATAATCTGTATTGATGTGTGAACAAAGTAGGGAATCCCCATGAAGACCTTTCACTGCCAACTAGTTAGATTAGGAAACCCCTTGTGAATGCCTCGGGAGGTCACATTCAGTTTGTGGCGGATGACATACTAAGACAAGCTGTATGCCCCATGTGTTTTGGGAGGAGGTAGTTGTTACCTTTGAATAAATAAAGATTTCCCTGTGTATAACATGTAAGATTAAAAGAAAGAAAACTGTTTTGCCTATTTCTTTTAGGTTACACAGAATGGACATTTCCCATTTTACTAAAATAAAACAATCTGGGGGTTTTTTTTCAACTTGGATTACAAATTTTCCTATTCGTCACAGCCTGATTAAGACCTCAGGGTACCCTAGGTGAGACATTGGCTTGGGGCCCCCCTATATTTATATATACCTCCGAACTGTCCTGATTTCTTGGGGACAGCTCAGATTTGAAGGAACTGTGTTGTGAGCAGGACCTTTATCCCTATTTGTAGGGGAAGGGGAGAGAGAAGTGGACCAAATGGAAAGAGAGCGAGAGAGAGAGAGAGAGAGAGAGAGAGTGAGAGAGAGAGAGAGAGAGAGAGAGGTGATCCAACAGGAAAGTGAGAGAGAGAGAGAGAGAGAGAGAGAGAGGTGGCCCAGATGACAGCGAGTAAAGGAAGCGGTACAGTAGAGACTGAGGGAATAAGAAAATGAGACTGCTAGGAGAAAGTGAGAGTGAAAAGAAAATTAAACAAGCCCACCCAACACCCAGGCCACATCAGAAACAGCATTATCAGGAAAGGGCAGAGGGCATAGAGGGCAGTGGTCAGCCAGCCAAGGGGCAGTGGCTGGGCAGGAGACGTAGTCCCAGACTGGGTCTGTTACTACATATACAGTATATATATATATATATATATATATATAATACAGGTTTTTTCCACACCAGTGGGAAAAATGATAGCACTCTCCAGACTTCGAAATCAATCAGTCAACATTGAAAATTTAATAAAGGTAGTCTCACAGTTCCAAGGTGGTATTCAGAAACGATCTCCAACGTTTCGGTCCTCGACGGGACCTTTGTCAAGGAATGCACAGTCAGCAGTGTCAGCGTCATAACAAACATCAGAGTAGCAGGGAAACCGGAGACAGAGATATTACCTCACCGGCCCCTGTTAATACCCCTCAAAAACGCGCAAAAGAGCATAGGGCACGCCCCCAGCACGGCTGCAAAGCCGTGTGAAGCGCACCTGTGGAACGCAGGCACGTCACTTACGCCGGAAGTGGGCTGCATCCCTGGTAACAGTAGATCCTCGAATGTATCCTGCGAGTGAACCGCATGCGTGGAACGCATCGCATCACTTCCGGTGATTACCGGAAGCTGGCTATCACTATGGTAACCGGGATGAGCAGCGGGTTTACTGTCCGCGGACATCACATGACACTTTGTTGGAAAACATAATCAGACACATTAGGAGTGCGTCCCACGGGCCGGAGAAGTCCCGCCCCCGTTGTCACAACGGTGACAGCAAATAAAGTTTGGATACATAGAATAGGGTATAGCAGAGGCCGGTGAAGTCACACAGAAGGGATACTTATTACACAATTAATTAGAATAGTACAAGAATTAAATTCTAATATGACTACTTAGTTCAATAGTATTATGGGCTATGCAAACAATAGGGTAAAGGCATATAGTTCATGAAATAATGATAATGGTAAATACAAACATTTCACAAAGATCGACAGAGGGATACTTATTACACAATTAATTCGGATAGTACAAGGATTCAATTCTAATATGACTACTTAGTTCAATAGTATTATGGGCTATGCAAACAATAGGGTAAAGGCATATAGTTCATGAAATAATGATAATGGTAAATACAATCATTTCAAAAAGATCGACAAAGGGTTGTTTTCATTCATTCCTCGCGGGGCTATTGTGTTAAGTTTATTTATATATCCACAGGCTCTCTCTTTTCCTCAATAGGAGTGCACGGTCACCACCCCTGGGGGGGGTGAGATCCAGTCAATCAATTTGGACCTTAGGTCAGAGACCTGATGTCTTAATGCCATAAAATGTCTGGCAACTGGTAGTGTTGCTGTCCCCATAGCTATTGCTTGATGGATTGATGTCCTGTGGTTCGCCATATGGTCCCGGAAGCATCTCGTGGTCATCCCCACATAATATAGTCCGCAAGGGAAAGTCAAAATATAGATCATATGGTCCATAGCACAGTGGAGCCTGTATTTTATAGCTATGGGGCGACCAGAGTGTGGGTGTGGGAAAAATGGGCCAGTCAGCATGGCCCTACAAGTAGTACACCCCGTACATTTGAAACATCCTGGACGTCTTTCATATAACCATGTAGTACTCTGTGTCCCCTCATCACTGGCCATGGGCCTCAACAGTAGTTGTTTTAAGTTTGCTGATCTTCGGTAAGCCATCATAGGCGGTGAGCTACGTTTTAACTTCAGGCGATCGTCTGTGGCTAGAATTGGCCAGTTCTTACGTAAGCTCCCCTTAAGCTTATTTGAGAAGTTATCATATGTAGTGGTGAACACCATCCGTTCAGGTGTGTGTGTGGTCTGTGTGACAGTTGGGCTGGAACCAAATTTGTTCCTAGCCTTCGTTAGGCACCTGAGTACATTCTTTTTCCCGTAGCCCCGTTCAAGGAATCTGGAAGTCATTTCAGATAACTGGGATTCCATGATGTCACGATCCGAGTTATTTCGCATTACTCTTAAAAATTGTGAAACTGGAAGATTATCCTTGAGGGCAGGTGGATGTTGGCTGCTTGGGTGCAACAAAGTATTCCTGTCCGTTGGTTTTCTGTAGAGGCTAGTGCAGATCCGTCCTCCCTCCAAGGTGATCGAAATGTCAAGGAAACTCACATTGTGCGAGTCAATCTGGTACGTGAATTTCACCGGTGTATCCAGATCGTTTGATGAAGCAATCATCAGGTCAAATGATTCAGTCGTCCCCTTCCACAGTAGGAAAATATCATCTATAAATCTTTTATAGAACAATATATGTTCACCAAACTGGGGTAGGATATGGTCTTGCTCAAATTCGGACATGAAGATATTTGCGTACGCCAGCGCTAGGTTCGATCCCATCGCGGTCCCCTTCCGTTGCAGATAGTACTTCCCTTGATACAAAAAATGATTCTGCTTGAGGACTAGACTGGTCAGATCCAATAAGAAAGGTATAGGTGGCCCGGTAGGTGGTTGCTGATGCCAGGCGTTGGCCAATGCCTGTAAACCTTGCTCATGCGGGATGATCGTATATAAAGAACAGACATCCATGGTCGCAAGTAGGGTATCTTTAAATCCATCAGGAAGGGCTAGGAGCTTTTGTAGAAAATCTGTTGAGTCACGTAGGTAACTATCACCCTGTTCTACTATGGGCTGGAGGAATGTATTTACATAGATGGCTAATGGTTGTAGTAATGAGTTCTTAGCTGAAATAATGGGTCTACCGGGCGGCTTTGTGAGTGTCTTGTGTACCTTAGGGAGGGTGTAGATAATTGGACATACCGGGAATTCAACTGTGAGGAAATCATGTGTATTCTTATCAATATGGTGTTCCTTGATGGCACCGTCCATTAGGTTGTCTACTGTCGCTTTGATCTCTGGAATAGGGTTGTGTGACAGACAGATGTAGGTTGTCTCGTCAGCCAATTGCCTCATAATTTCTGCATTGTAATCAACCCAGTCCTGCACTACCACTGCTCCCCCTTTGTCGGCGGGTCTAATTACAATGCTCGTATCCTGTCTCAGTGAGGTTAGTGCTTTGCGTTCTGCCAAAGTCAAATTATCAAAGCGTTTATTGGATGTAAGCGTCAGAGCATCATGCTCGAGCATACGGGTGAATGTCTTGATACTTGGATTGGAGGAGGCTGGATCGAATGTGGAGGGTTTTCGAAATTGCACGTTATCCCTACCCATATCAGTAGAGAAATGTTCACGTAACCTGAGTTTACGTCCAAACTTATATATATCTACTGCGGTGTCAAATTGTCGATGGGGTGCAGTTGGCACAAACGAAAGACCCCTAGAGATGAGTTTTATAGTGGGTTCATCCAGTGTTTTTTTTGAGAGGTTAAAGACTAAGTCGCAGTTTTGTCCCTGCATTTTCGCCAGGTGTCTGCCCTTCCTTGGGTGCGGCCTCCGTGGCTTGTTGCCGGAGGGAGGTTGGGGGTGGCGGTATGCTCTAAAAAAAGCATCTGTGTTGAGCGACTATCTGAAAGATCTGTATCTGAGGCAGAAGTAGAAGAGCCGGTATCGTTAGTATTGGGCAATCTGCGTACCTGGCGTCGTGGTCTAAAGGGTCTCTGTTGTCTATTGGACCTAGAGTCACCCATCAACCACCTATAGACCATGTGGTTTTAATAATCTGCGGTGACCGTAAACAGTTTGCTGCGCTTAATTGCAGTAATCTCTTTTTTGTAGTTATCTATCTGCGTCTGCAGCTTATCCACCAGGTTAGAGGTTTTATCATTTCTAATTGTTAACAAATGCGCTCCATTAAATATGTCAATTTGTGCTTTGATTTTCTTTAATTCAATGCCAACCTCCTCCACTACCAAGAGCATAAGGTCTAGGGAGCACTTATTTAGGACCCCACACCAGCAGCTACAAAAGGTGGGGTTATTTCTACCCAGTGTGGGGATGTTGTTAATCCTAAAGCCTCGGGGTATCTGTTTCTTCCGATAATATTCGGAGAGGAATTGTCCGTGTAAGGTCAGGTCTATCTCCCTCCTTTTTAATCTAAGAAGTTGGTGGTACAGGTCCGTAGGTGTCTCGGCCGGTAGTGTTTCAAAATCTGATTGGTCAAACAGGACTTTTTCTGCGTCATCGTCCGTGAGGGAGACAACACCATGCTCAGCCCGTGCAAGGAAGTTGTCATCAAGAAAGCCCAATTGGCTATGTGCCATGCCAATACGCAATCTAGAGCGATAGAAATTAGTACATATTATAAACAAAACTCATTACAGCTATACAAACTGCACATTTCATACCATCATATAAACAACATAAACAATGAATAACACTTACAATCGTAACACTATAACACTATATATACTGTATCATTTATATATACAAGCTTATGTTTGTGTTGGAGTTGTAATTCCTGCTTCCCATTAGCTTTCCTGTCTTTAAGCATAGTGCAGTGTATTGCAGGTAGCTTCTCTTAGGCCTTTAATCCAGGCATTTAAACATTGAATATGATCTGCATTTTAAAGCAAGTTAATGGCCGTTAAAATAAAACACATTCTATTCAAGGTATCCATACCTATTGCATTCACAGTTGGTTCTGCAGGATTCAGTATGTAATCCCAATGGGCAGGATGCCGCCGGTCAGAATACCGACAACGGCATCCCGACAATCAAAATCCCGACTGCTCTATAGTTAACACCCTGAACGTCCCCTGTCCCCTACCCTAACCCTTGTTGGTGCTAGCCCAAACCCTCCCTAGGGTTGCCTAACCGTAACCCTCCCCAGGGGTGCATAACCCTAACCCTCCCTGCTTGGTGTCTAACCCTAACCCTAACCTCCCCTTCTAAGTGCCTAAACCTAACCCTCCCTCCAGGGCTGCCATCAGAAATTGTGGGGCCCGGGACTGACAAAATTGGCGGGGCCCGGGACTAACAAAATAGTCAGCCCCCCCAAAAAAATAAAAATAAAAGCAAATAGAGATTCTACAAAAATCTAATTTCTATGCAGACATAGGGAAACACCATTTTATGCCCCTTGCACCATATTAAGTCCCCACAGTAATGCCCGTTACCATATTATGCCCGACACAGTAATGCCCCTGACACCATATTATGGTCACACAATAATTATGCAAGTAGCTATTAGTTATCAGGGGTTCTGCTCATTGTCCGAGGATTCCTTCCTTCCCTCCCCTATTGCTGCCGCTGTCGGAGGGCCTGGGATGCTCATGCCGCTGCCTGTCCGTCTCCATCCCCATTGTTCTGCTGCTGTCCTCCATCCTTTTGCAGCCCTGTATTGAAAATGTCCTTCCCAAAATGACCACCGCCTCAGAGGAGACAGTTATTAAAGATACTAGAGGCTCTAGTATCTTGAATAACTGTCTCCTCTGTGGCGGTGGCCATTTTGGGAGGGACGTTTCAATACAGAGCTGCTGGAGGGTCAGAGGACAGCCGCACAACAGTGCGGACGACAGCGGAATGGCGGGGACGGTGGCGGGCAGGCAGGTGGTTGCATGGGTATCCCGGGCCCTCCCCCCTTTGTCAGGGAGGCCGGGCCCAGGACAGCTTTGCCCCTAGCATCCCCCTGATGGCAACCCTGCCTCCCTCCCCGGTACCTAACCCTATCCTTCCCGTCCCTACACTCTAACCCTAACCCCCCTTCTAATGCCTAAACCTAACCTTACCCCTGTGGCAGGATGTGAACGCATCCCGCTGAGTGGATGATCGATATTCTAGGCGTCAGTATTTTGATGCCGGGATTCCCACCTTTGTCTGCATTTTGATGTCAGTATTGTGGCCATAAGTAGGGATTCCGGCTTCGAGATTTTGACCGCTGGGATCCCGTCCGGTGGCATTTTAACTGCAACCCATTCTACGTGCTGTTGTTTACTGTTTGTTTTCGATGCTGCTTGTTCCATTACACTGTTTTCAGAGAATAGCAACAAACTTAAAGTAGTCCATTCATACATACCTACTAGTGGTTTACAATACACAAGCAATTTACAGAGTGTTGCAATGTATTTTTCCCAGTATTTTCTGTTGCCCATTAATTTCTATGCACCATTCATTTCAATGGGGTTGGCTAATATATTGGGAAACTGGGATATAAAAAGGAAAGAATGTCTATATAAAGCAGTGAAGCTGCATAGAACTGGTTATGGTGTTTTTCCCACATTAATAAAGATTCAGATAATCTGTATTGATGTGTGAACAAAGTAGGGAATCCCCATGAAGACCTTTCACTGCCAACTAGTTAGATTAGGAAACCCCTTGTGAATGCCTCGGGAGGTCACATTCAGTTTGTGGCGGATGACATACTAAGACAAGCTGTATGCCCCATGTGTTTTGGGAGGAGGTAGTTGTTACCTTTGAATAAATAAAGATTTCCCTGTGTATAACATGTAAGATTAAAAGAAAGAAAACTGTTTTGCCTATTTCTTTTAGGTTACACAGAATGGACATTTCCCATTTTACTAAAATAAAACAATCTGGGGTTTTTTTTCAACTTGGAATACAAATTTTCCTATTCGTCACAGCCTGATTAAGACCTCAGGGTACCCTAGGTGAGACATTGGCTTGGGGCCCCCCTATATTTATATATACCTCCGAACTGTCCTGATTTCTTGGGGACAGCTCAGATTTGAAGGAACTGTGTTGTGAGCAGGACCTTTATCCCTATTTGTAGGGGAAGGGGAGAGAGAAGTGGACCAAATGGAAAGAGAGCGAGAGAGAGAGAGAGAGAGATAAAGAGAGAGGTGATCCAACAGGAAAGTGAGAGAGAGAGAGAGAGAGAGAGAGAGAGGTGGCCCAGATGACAGCGAGTAAAGGAAGCGGTACAGTAGAGACTGAGGGAATAAGAAAATGAGACTGCTAGGAGAAAGTGAGAGTGAAAAGAAAATTAAACAAGCCCACCCAACACCCAGGCCACATCAGAAACAGCATTATCAGGAAAGGGCAGAGGGCATAGAGGGCAGTGGTCAGCCAGCCAAGGGGCAGTGGCTGGGCAGGAGCTGTAGTCCCAGACTGGGTCTGTTACTACATATACAGTATATATATATATATATATATATATATATATAATACAGGTTTTTTCCACACCAGTGGAAAAAATGATAGCACTCTCCAGACTTCGAAATCAATCAGTCAACATTGAAAATTTAATAAAGGTAGTCTCACAGTTCCAAGGTGGTATTCAGAAACGATCTCCAACGTTTCGGTCCTCGACGGGACCTTTGTCAAGGAATGCACAGTCAGCAGTGTCAGCGTCATAACAAACATCAGAGTAGCAGGGAAACCGGAGACAGAGATATTACCTCACCGGCCCCTGTTAATACCCCTCAAAAACGCGCAAAAGAGCATAGGGCACGCCCCCAGCACGGCTGCAAAGCCGTGTGGAGCGCACCTGTGGAACGCAGGCACGTCACTTACGCCGGAAGTGGGCTGCATCCCTGGTAACAGTAGATCCTCGAATGTATCCTGCGAGTGAACCGCATGCGTGGAACGCATCGCATCACTTCCGGTGATTACCGGAAGCTGGCTATCACTATGGTAACCGGGATAAGCAGCGGGTTTACTGTCCGCGGACATCACATGACACTTTGTTGGAAAACATAATCAGACACATTAGGAGTGCGTCCCACGGGCCGGAGAAGTCCCGCCCCCGTTGTCACAACGGTGACAGCAAATAAAGTTTGGATACATAGAATAGGGTATAGCAGAGGCCGGTGAAGTCACACAGAAGGGATACTTATTACACAATTAATTAGAATAGTACAAGAATTAAATTCTAATATGACTACTTAGTTCAATAGTATTATGGGCTATGCAAACAATAGGGTAAAGGCATATAGTTCATGAAATAATGATAATGGTAAATACAAACATTTCACAAAGATCGACAGAGGGATACTTATTACACAATTAATTCGGATAGTACAAGGATTCAATTCTAATATGACTACTTAGTTCAATAGTATTATGGGCTATGCAAACAATAGGGTAAAGGCATATAGTTCATGAAATAATGATAATGGTAAATACAATCATTTCAAAAAGATCGACAAAGGGTTGTTTTCATTCATTCCTCGCGGGGCTATTGTGTTAAGTTTATTTATATATCCACAGGCTCTCTCTTTTCCTCAATAGGAGTGCACGGTCACCACCCCTGGGGGGGGGGGAATCCAGTCAATCAATTTGGACCTTAGGTCAGAGACCTGATGTCTTAATGCCATAAAATGTCTGGCAACTGGTAGTGTTGCTGTCCCCATAGCTATTGCTTGATGGATTGATGTCCTGTGGTTCGCCATATGGTCCCGGAAGCATCTCGTGGTCATCCCCACATAATATAGTCCGCAAGGGAAAGTCAAAATATAGATCATATGGTCCATAGCACAGTGGAGCCTGTATTTTATAGCTATGGGGCGACCAGAGTGTGGGTGTGGGAAAAATGGGCCAGTCAGCATGGCCCTACAAGTAGTACACCCCGTACATTTGAAACATCCTGGACGTCTTTCATATAACCATGTAGTACTCTGTGTCCCCTCATCACTGGCCATGGGCCTCAACAGTAGTTGTTTTAAGTTTGCTGATCTTCGGTAAGCCATCATAGGCGGTGAGCTACGTTTTAACTTCAGGCGATCGTCTGTGGCTAGAATTGGCCAGTTCTTACGTAAGCTCCCCTTAAGCTTATTTGAGAAGTTATCATATGTAGTGGTGAACACCATCCGTTCAGGTGTGTGTGTGGTCTGTGTGACAGTTGGGCTGGAACCAAATTTGTTCCTAGCCTTCGTTAGGCACCTGAGTACATTCTTTTTCCCGTAGCCCCGTTCAAGGAATCTGGAAGTCATTTCAGATAACTGGGATTCCATGATGTCACGATCCGAGTTATTTTGCATTACTCTTAAAAATTGTGAAACTGGAAGATTATCCTTGAGGGCAGGTGGATGTTGGCTGCTTGGGTGCAACAAAGTATTCCTGTCCGTTGGTTTTCTGTAAAGGCTAGTGCAGATCCGTCCTCCCTCCAAGGTGATCAAAATGTCAAGGAAACTCACATTGTGCGAGTCAATCTGGTACGTGAATTTCACCGGTGTATCCAGATCGTTTAATGAAGCAATCATCAGGTCAAATGATTCAGTCGTCCCCTTCCACAGTAGGAAAATATCATCTATAAATCTTTTATAGAACAATATATGTTCACCAAACTGGGGTAGGATATGGTCTTGCTCAAATTCGGACATGAAGATATTTGCGTACGCCGGCGCTAGGTTCGATCCCATCGCGGTCCCCTTCCGTTGCAGATAGTACTTCCCTTGATACAAAAAATGATTCTGCTTGAGGACTAGACTGGTCAGATCCAATAAGAAAGGTATAGGTGGCCCGGTAGGTGGTTGCTGATGCCAGGCGTTGGCCAATGCCTGTAAACCTTGCTCATGCGGGATGATCGTATATAAAGAACAGACATCCATGGTCGCAAGTAGGGTATCTTCAAATCCATCAGGAAGGGCTAGGAGCTTTTGTAGAAAATCTGTTGAGTCACGTAGGTAACTATCACCCTGTTCTACTATGGGCTGGAGGAATGTATTTACATAGATGGCTAATGGTTGTAGTAATGAGTTCTTAGCTGAAATAATGGGTCTACCGGGCGGCTTTGTGAGTGTCTTGTGTACCTTAGGGAGGGTGTAGATAATTGGACATACCGGGAATTCAACTGTGAGGAAATCATGTGTATTCTTATCAATATGGTGTTCCTTGATGGCACCGTCCATTAGGTTGTCTACTGTCGCTTTGATCTCTGGAATAGGGTTGTGTGACAGACAGATGTAGGTTGTCTCGTCAGCCAATTGCCTCATAATTTCTGCATTGTAATCAACCCAGTCCTGCACTACCACTGCTCCCCCTTTGTCGGCGGGTCTAATTACAATGCTCGTATCCTGTCTCAGTGAGGTTAGTGCTTTGCGTTCTGCCAAAGTCAAATTATCAAAGCGTTTATTGGATGTAAGCGTCAGAGCATCATGCTCGAGCATACGGGTGAATGTCTTGATACTTGGATTGGAGGAGGCTGGATCGAATGTGGAGGGTTTTCGAAATTGCACGTTATCCCTACCCATATCAGTAGAGAAATGTTCACGTAACCTGAGTTTACGTCCAAACTTATATATATCTACTGCGGTGTCAAATTGTCGATGGGGTGCAGTTGGCACAAACGAAAGACCCCTAGAGATGAGTTTTATAGTGGGTTCATCCAGTGTTTTTTTTGAGAGGTTAAAGACTAAGTCGCAGTTTTGTCCCTGCATTTTCGCCAGGTGTCTGCCCTTCCTTGGGTGCGGCCTCCGTGGCTTGTTGCCGGAGGGAGGTTGGGGGTGGCGGTATGCTCTAAAAAAAGCATCTGTGTTGAGCGACTATCTGAAAGATCTGTATCTGAGGCAGAAGTAGAAGAGCCGGTATCGTTAGTATTGGGCAATCTGCGTACCTGGCGTCGTGGTCTAAAGGGTCTCTGTTGTCTATTGGACCTAGAGTCACCCATCAACCACCTATAGACCATGTGGTTTTGATAATCTGCGGTGACCGTAAACAGTTTGCTGCGCTTAATTGCAGTAATCTCTTTTTTGTAGTTATCTATCTGCGTCTGCAGCTTATCCACCAGGTGTTATGATTCCAGCACTCCTGACCGGAGGAGATTTTATGACAAGGACCAGAGCGCTGGAATGGAATGCAGGTAACGGGAGCAGGGAAGACTAGTTGCCCCTGGCGCCCTAACTCTATTGTCTCACCCGTGCTATCGGAAATCCCCTGCGAGACTATGGTTTCTTGAGCCCCTGGCAGCCACGTTTGAAGGGCGGATTATGTCTGCCCAACTCCGGTGCCCCCCGGTCTTAGTGAGAGACAAAGGGAAATCCGAGGCAGGATGATAACAAGAGGACCTCTGACTGACAACAGGCCAGGGGCAACAAGCTAACTAACAAAAACAGAAGTATGTGCGGAAACCCGCCAGGGAAAAGGACAACCAAAATCCACTTGTCCAATACTCCTACCCAGCACCGCCGGATACCAGAGTGGACCTGTGGAAGCGGAACCCTCCGCAAAATGCTCCAAAACACAAATAATAAATAATAAAGCGGACAAGCCGCAACACACGGCAAGGCCGCGACTCACGAACACCACTGAATGTTATATGGTGATTAGTCAGGACTCCAGGAATAAGATGACAAACTTCCGAGTTCAGGACTTCCGAATACTGGAATGACCGGATACAGCAAGACAGGAACAGACTCTCAGCAAACAGAAACAGCATGCAGGAAGCTATTACCGGCGTCTGTGAGAATCCCTGGGAGTGTATTTAACAAGGAGTCCTCCAATCAGCTGCCAAAAGGCTGATTAGAATAAATGCCGTGCAGCTGCCTTGCTGCATGGCCAGAGAGCAGGAGAATACATTAACTCTTAAAGCCTAGCAACGGGGAACACGGTCCGCCAGTGGCGTCCCCGTTGCTAGGGTCCGTGCGGCTCAGCGCGCCCGGCGTCCAGCGTTGCCAGGGAGCCGGCGGCTGTCCGCGTGCGGCGTCCCTGGTTGCTAGGCGCCGGGCCGCACCGACGAGCGGACCCCGGCGCCTAACAGTACCCCCCCCTTGATTAGGGGTCAAGGAACCCCTAAAGCCAGGCTTCCAAGGAAACTCCCGAAAAAATGCCCTCTTGAGCCTTGGGGCATGAAGATCCTTATCCAGGACCCAGGACCTTTCCTCTGGACCATAACCTCTCCAGTGAACCAGGAAATAAAGCCGGCCCCTGGACAACTTGGAATCGAGAACCTTCTCCACCAGGAACTCCTGTTGTCCCTGTACATCCACTGGAGATCTTCCCTGAGAGATCTTCCGAGGAAATTTATTGGAAGAAATGTATGGCTTCAACAGGGAGCAATGAAACGTATTACCAATCCGAAGAGATTTTGGTAAACGTAACCGGAAAGCAACTGGGTTAACTTTTTTAATGATATGAAATGGTCCAATAAATTTGGGTCCCAACCTAGCTGAAGATTGTCGAAGTCTAATGTTACGAGTCGACAACCATACCCTATCTCCCACCTTAAAATTGCAAGGACGTCGGAGCCGGTCAGAAAAATTTTTCTCACGAAAGGCCGCTTTTCTGAGAGCAAGGTGCACTTTTTTCCAAATGGCTCTGAGATGGGAGGTTAAGGTTAGCGAGGAAACTGAGGAATGTTGAAAAAAAGAATTAGCTCTGGGGTGAAAACCAAAAACTGAAAAGAATGGAGACACGTTGGTGGAGGAATGACAAGAATTATTGTAAGCAAACTCCGCCAATGGAAGAAACTCGGACCAATCATTGTGGAGTTTGGCTGAGTACAAACGCAAATACTGTTTCAATGATTGGTTAACTCGCTCGGTTTGCCCGTTGGACTGTGGGTGGTAACCAGATGTTAATGACAATCTCATCTTTAATGAAGCACAAAAACTCCTTCCAGAATTGTGCAACGAATTGTGGACCCCGATCAGAAACAATATCAGTGGGCAATCCATGAAGTCTGAAAACATGGCGGAGAAACAACACTGCCAATCCTTGGGCAGATGGCAGTCGGGGAAGGGCAATGAAATGAGCCATCTTGCTAAAACGGTCTACTACCACCCAAATGACTCTGCATCCAGCTGAAAGGGGAAGGTCCACCACAAAATACATGGAAACATGAGACCATGGCCTGAGAGGGACATTCAAGGGCATAAGTTGCCCGATAGGCAAGGAACGGGGAACCTTATGCTGTGCACAAACCTGACATGAAGAAACAAACTCCTTAACGTCTTTAGAAAGACCAGGCCACCATACTGAGCGGGAGACTAACTCCAATGTCTTAGAGATCCCTGGATGCCCGGAAACTTTGTTATCATGGAACTCAGTCAAAACATTAGCTCTCAGGAACTCAGGGACGTAAAGACGACCAGCAGGAGAATTTCCAGGAGCTTGGTGTTGAAGCTGTTTTAACTGGGTAAATAAATCTTGTGTGAGGCCTGCCCAAATGACTGAAGATGGAAGTATGGGAGTAACAGGACTGTTATCATGAACCGGAAGAAAACTGCGTGACAGAGCATCTGCCTTGGTATTCTTGGAACCTGGCCTGAAAGTTATAACAAACTTGAAACGAGTAAAGAACAAAGCCCAACGAGCCTGCCGGGCATTCAGCCGCTTAGCTGATTCGATGTATTGCAGATTCTTATGGTCAGTCAATACTGAAATGGTATGTGTTGCTCCCTCCAGCCAATGCCTCCACTCCTCGAAAGCCCATTTTATTGCCAGTAGTTCCCGGTTACCAACGTCATAGTTGGATTCAGCGGAGGAGAATTTCCTAGACATAAAGGCACAAGGATGTAGTTCCTGAGACTCTGGATCCTTTTGAGATAGTATAGCCCCTACTCCAACCTCCGAGGCATCAACCTCCACAACGAAGGGCAATCCTGGATTGGGATGTCTAAGGACTGGAGCCGAGACAAAAGCTTGTTTCAAGGCCCGAAAGGACAACTCCGCTTCACGCGACCAGTTGGTAGGATCCGCTCCTTTCTTTGTCAGGGCCACAATGGGAGCAACCAGGTCGGAGAAGGAATGAATGAACCTCCTGTAATAATTCGCAAACCCTAAAAAGCGCTGAATTGCTTTTAAATTGGTGGGTTGCGCCCAACTAAGGATGGCCTGAAGCTTCTTTGGTTCCATGAAAAATCCCCGAGGGGAAATAATGTATCCTAAAAAAGATACCTCCGTGACATGAAACTCGCATTTCTCCAGTTTGGCATATAGATGATTCTCACGTAACTTTTGAAGAACCTGACGCACCTGGGTAACATGTTGTTCAATAGAGTCAGAATAAATCAGGATGTCGTCTAAGTAAACGACCACGAATTTCCCTAGGAAGTCACGGAGCACATCGTTAATGAGGTCCTGGAAAACTGCTGGAGCGTTAGACAAGCCGAACGGCATCACTAGGTACTCGTAGTGACCCGACTGAGTACTGAAGGCTGTCTTCCACTCATCTCCGGACCTGATTCGGATGAGGTTATACGCTCCTCTTAGATCGATTTTGGAGAAAATCACAGCCGAACGCAGCTGATCAAAGAGGACAGAAATCAGCGGCAGAGGATAAGTATTTTTAACTGAGATTTTATTTAAGGCTCTATAGTCAATGCAAGGTCTGAGCGAGCCATCCTTTTTCTCCACAAAGAAGAAGCCTGCACTTAAAGGAGATTTAGATGACCTAATAAATCCTTTCCCTAGGCTCTCTTTAACATAGTCATTCATGGCCGCAGTTTCTGGCCCGGATAAAGCATATAACCTTCCCTTTGGCAATGCGGCACCAGGAATTAGCTCAATGGCGCAATCATAAGGCCGATGGGGAGGCAGAATGTCTGCATTGCCCTTGGAGAATACATCAGCAAACTCCTGGTACTCCACGGGAATGAGTTCAGGAATTGCAGCAGCTATTCTGACTGGAAACGAAATACATTCCTTATCACAGAAGGCACCCCATTGAGAAATCTCCCCTGACCGCCAATCAATGGTGGGATTGTGAAAGGCCAGCCAAGGGTGACCCAGAACCACTGGAACTGCTGGGCAATGGGTAAGGAAGAACTCGATCTTTTCAGAATGAAGAGCTCCTACCGTAAGTAGTACAGGGGGTGTACAGAGGGAAACAACCCCATTGGACAGTGGACTCCCATCTAAACCATGCATGGTGACACTCCTACCCAAAGATAACTGAGGAATGCCTAAGGCCTTGGCCCAAGTTAAATCCATAAAGTTTCCTGCGGCTCCACTGTCGACAAAAGCCGACACCGAGGAACTGAGGCTGCCAAAGGAAACCTTAGCTGGGACTAAAAGGGAGTTATGCGAGGAGATAAGCTGCAGACCTAGGTGAACCCCCTCACAATTCACCTGGTCAAGGCGTTTCCCGACTTATTCGGACAATTACGAGCAAAATGTCCCTTACCCCCACAGTACAAACAAAGACCAGAGTTTTGCCTTCTGGCTCTCTCTTCAGGAGACAACCGGGAGAGACCCATCTGCATGGGCTCCTCAATGTCCTCAGGGATGGAATATACACACGGAGATGACCTGACCGATGCTCCTTTTTCAGCCTTCCGCTCTCTGAGACGACGATCAATCTTAATAGAAAGCTCCATGAGTTTATCGAGAGTCTCAGGAGCGGGATACTGGAGGAGACTGTCTTTAATAGATTCTGATAAGCCGAGGCGAAACTGACTGCGCAGGGCTGGGTCATTCCAGCCACAGTCGTTCGACCACCGGCGAAACTCTGTACAATAAACCTCTGCGGGATTCCTACCCTGTCTGAGAGCACGCAACTGACCTTCAGCGGATGCCTCTCTATCGGGGTCGTCATATAACAGTCCTAAAGACCCAAAAAAAGCGTCTACTGACAACAACACCGGATCATCTGCTTTTAAACCAAATGCCCAAGTCTGGGGATCCCCCTGGAGCAAAGAAATAATAATCCCGACCCGCTGAGATTAAGTACCCGAGGAGATCGGTCTTAAACGAAAATAAAGTTTACAGGATTCTTTAAAATTAAAAAACTCTTTTCTATCCCCAGAAAAACGGTCAGGCAAATGCATTTTTGGTTCAGGAACTACCCTCGGGGAAGTCCGTAAAAGATCTTCCTGCGACTTCACCCGAAGGGAAAGATCCTGAACCATCTGAGTAAGTTCTTGAATCTGACTGACTAAGAGCTGACCAGGATTTGGTCCTAACCCTGTTGGATTCATGAGGCCGACAATTTCTTACAAAAACTGAATAAGAAAAAATTAAACTCCATTTAATTTTAAGTTTTGGTATGGCCGGTAATAATGTTATGATTCCAGCACTCCTGACCGGAGGAGATTTTATGACAAGGACCAGAGCGCTGGAATGGAATGCAGGTAACGGGAGCAGGGAAGACTAGTTGCCCCTGGCGCCCTAACTCTATTGTCTCACCCGTGCTATCGGAAATCCCCTGCGAGACTATGGTTTCTTGAGCCCCTGGCAGCCACGTTTGAAGGGCGGATTATGTCTGCCCAACTCCGGTGCCCCCCGGTCTTAGTGAGAGACAAAGGGAAATCCGAGGCAGGATGATAACAAGAGGACCTCTGACTGACAACAGGCCAGGGGCAACAAGCTAACTAACAAAAACAGAAGTATGTGCGGAAACCCGCCAGGGAAAAGGACAACCAAAATCCACTTGTCCAATACTCCTACCCAGCACCGCCGGATACCAGAGTGGACCTGTGGAAGCGGAACCCTCCGCAAAATGCTCCAAAACACAAATAATAAATAATAAAGCGGACAAGCCGCAACACACGGCAAGGCCGCGACTCACGAACACCACTGGATGTTATATGGTGATTAGTCAGGACTCCAGGAATAAGATGACAAACTTCCGAGTTCAGGACTTCCGAATACTGGAATGACCGGATACAGCAAGACTGGAACAGACTCTCAGCAAACAGAAACAGCATGCAGGAAGCTATTACCGGCGTCTGTGAGAAGCCCTGGGAGTGTATTTAACAAGGAGTCCTCCAATCAGCTGCCAAAAGGCTGATTAGAATAAATGCCGTGCAGCTGCCTTGCTGCATGGCCAGAGAGCAGGAGAATACATTAACTCTTAAAGCCTAGCAACGGGGAACACGGTCCACCAGTGGCGTCCCCGTTGCTAGGGTCCGTGCGGCTCAGCGCGCCCGGCGTCCAGCGTTGCCAGGGAGCCGGCGGCTGTCCGCGTACGGCGTCCCTGGTTGCTAGGCGCCGGGCCGCACCGACGAGCGGACCCCGGCGCCTAACACCAGGTTAGTGGTTTTATCATTTCTAATTGTTAACAAATGCGCTCCATTAAATATGTCAATTTGTGCTTTGATTTTCTTTAATTCAATGACAACCTCCTCCACTACCAAGAGCATAAGGTCTAGGGAGCATTTATTTAGGACCCCACACCAGCAGCTACAAAAGGTGGGGTTATTTCTACCCAGTGTGGGGATGTTGTTAATCCTAAAGCCTCGGGGTATCTGTTTCTTCCGATAATATTCGGAGAGGAATTGTCCGTGTAAGGTCAGGTCTATCTCCCTCCTTTTTAAGCTAAGAAGTTGGTGGTACAGGTCTGTAGGTGTCTCGGCCGGTAGTGTTTCAAAATCTGATTGGTCAAACAGGACTTTTTCTGCGTCATCGTCCGTGAGGGAGACAACACCATGCTCAGCCCGTGCAAGGAAGTTGTCATCAAGAAAGCCCAATTGGCTATGTGCCATGCCAATACGTATCGTGCACAATGGATGTGATTCAGAGATAATACTTACTACACCTGGTATTCCCCGTGGTCTCCCTGACGGGTACTGACCAGGCCCGCAATGATTAGCTTCCAAGTTCGGATGGTCTTTGAGCTTGTCCAATGCGGTATGATAGTAAATGAATTAACACAAATATAGCACAGTATCCTCAATCAGAAAACAACCCTATGCACAGCTATACAATGTGTATATATCCCAAATGAGTGATGAATCTCATGTCAAAGTACCTGCTATATAAGTGGTATAAAGGAAGGTGGGTGCAGAGAAAGAGACAATGCAGAAAACTACACTGCCCCCAATTGTATACAGTACTAATTCCTACACTCTCACCATAAACTAGGGCTATCAGCTGGGGTGCCAATCAGAGTCCCACATAGCAAGATGTGGGGCCCTTAGTACAATACAGGTTTTTTCCACACCAGACTTAGTCTTTAACCTCTCAAAAAAAACACTGGATGAACCCACTATAAAACTCATCTCTAGGGGCGTGGCCTGGACGGGCATGGAGTAGCACTTGCAGTGTGCAGCTCTCCAGCCGTTTGATCCTGAATTAATATCCTATATTCCCCCCCTGGGTCCACAGCTGTGACCATCGACTTGTGAGTGTCTCCTGCCCCCCCTGGAGTGAGTTCAAGCAGGCTGCGGCTGTTACCTGATGCCCTGGAGCCCTGCTTGATCCGTGCTGAGCCGGCGCTGCCTCGTGTCTCCCCCTGCCCGGAAGTCCGGCTCCTGTGGTGCTCCGTCGCCCGCTGCGGCCAGCCGTTCCCGCTGGGGGACGGGAGTGTGGGACTCTCCTCTGCCGCCCTGTCGATCTGCGGATCTCAGATCCAGTGTGCCTGCGCTGCCCGGCTGCCGTGGACTCTCGCCGCCTGGGGAACCGGAAGTGCGGCTCCCGCTATCCGCCGCCGTCCGCTGAAGCTGACTGGGGGACTTGGTTGCCGGAGCCTCTAGCTGTGCCTCTAGCCGGAGCCTCTGGCAGTGCAGCTGTCCTATATCAAAACCCCTGCCTTTGCGGCCATTTTCAGGACACCTGGCTCCTGTCCCCTTCCTGACTGGGACCCTGATATGTGAGACACGAGCCACCACTGTGAGGGCTATTAGTAATATTAGTGCTTGGAGCTGTGTCAGTGAGCTGCATATAATCTATCCTCCCCCCCCCCTGCTTCGTTCCTCCGGCTTGTCGACCCTGCCTCCATTATAAGTAAAGTGAGCGGATCTGCTGCGCCTGGGGGTTGGCGTCAGGGGACGGATCCCTTGCAACCCACGGTTCTGTTCGGGGGGGACGGTCCCTGCCCCCCCTGATACCTTCAGCGGACATTTTGCTTTCCACTTGGAATCTCTAACCCTGCTGCCTATTTATACATATCTATATCCTCTTTCACGCCCGCTGGTCGGTGTGTGGGGTGGTGGTGCGGGCGCCCCCCCCTGCCTATATTTGCTTTGATATACCCGGTCGACTGGAGGGAGTGACACCGTGCTGTCCAAAATGGTGAAAGGCCGCCAGACTGGAGCGGCGGCGGGAGCAATGGATAAGTTTGTCCGTAATCCTGGATCTCAGCAACAGAGGGGGGAGACTGTAAGATCTGAGGCATCACCCCCATCTCCTGCATATAGTTCCGCCTCCTCTGACCCTCCAGATGCCGCACTACAGAGAGTGTTGGATGCTGTGACCGCCAGCGAGGCACGTCTGGCTGACAAAATTGGGCAGGTGCAGTCGGACCTCTCCATTATTCATCAAGACCTGCAGCGGGTTAGGGAGAGAGTGGGAGAGGCAGAGACCCGTATATCCAATGTTGAAGACTCTGTCGGTCCGCTGGGCCGTCGCACCGATGTGTTAGAATCTCAGATGACGGATGTGCGCAAAAAGCTGACAGACATGGAGGGACGCCTGCGACGTAATAATGTCCGCTTCGTTGGCCTGCCCGAGAAGGAGGAGGGCTCCGCTCCCGAGGAGTTTCTCGTGAAATGGCTCCGGGACGCCTTTGGATCTGAGGAGTTCTCGCCATACTTCTCAGTTGAACGGGCTCATAGAGTTCTACTGCGCCCATTGCCCCCAGGGGCTCCAGCCCGCACCTTTATTGCTAAGTTTCTCCATTTCCGTGACCGTGACATAGTGTTACGGCTGGCTCGTACCAAAGGCCCTTTGAAATGGAACGGGGTGCCCATATCGGTGTTCCCGGACTTTGCGGTGGATGTACAAAAAGATAGGGCTCAATTCCTGCCTGTTAAGAGGAGACTCCGTGAACTTGACCTGCCATATGCCATGCTCTTCCCATCTCGGCTGCGGGTGGTGGCTGATGGGGAAACAAAATTTTTTGCAACTCCTCGTGAGGCCATGGTATGGCTGGACAGACGGTTTCCGGCGAGAAGGGCCCTTGCGGATCCTTGAACACCCGGCCTAACTCTGGAGGCAGACTTTCTCCGGTTCCCCTTTTTTGTTTTCCTTGCTGTGTATTTTACCTGTTGTGTTCATATAAGCTAGTCACTGCAAGGCGGTAGGATGTGGGAGGGTCTGATTGATACTGATGACCATTTTATTCCCCGCTACTCCGCTCCTGAGATTGGGACGGGTTGTGTGGTTGCTCATTTGCCTGCTCGGATATCTCTGTTATGTGGTTTTTGTATTTTTATTCATTCATGTAGTTTTTTTTTTGTTTTTATGCTCGCCTCTCCCAGGGGGGGAGGGCGGGAGAGGGCTGCATATATGGTTTGCTAGGTTTGTTTCTCTGATATCCGTATATGTTTCGCTTTGTGTATTAGGTTGACCCAGGGGGTGGACCTCTATAATCTCCCCTCAATTTTATGGGGGGGGGGCCGGTAATCGGTGGCTGGTGGCTGCCTCTATATTTTGTTCTCTCCCGAGGGTCATTATATTCTTGGCCCCGATTGCGGTGCGTTTGCACTAGCTAATGGTGCTACGAAGTATTGTTTATTTTTTTCTTTAGGTGTTTGTATTTTGTTTTGGGATCCAAGTATGCTGCATGTTGGGGGTGGTATACAGGGAGGGGGGCAGGGAATAGTTTCGGGTTGTACTTATTTTATGTGTGGCAGTTTATGTTGTGTATGTATGTGGATCGCAGCTGCATTATTTAAGCATTGGCGCGCGGCGACTGCGCTTCTGCGTGGCTGGCATGGCCGGCCGCGGGGGATTGCGCTCATTACACTCCTGACGTCCTATGGCTGGGCTTAGAATGTTATCATGGAACGTGAGAGGGCTCAATGATAAAGTCAAGAGGTCCCTGGTACTCCGACAGATTAAACATTATGCCACTGATATTGTCTGCCTCATGGAGACTCACCTGGTGGGTAGTAAGATTTTATCCTTGAAAAGACCCTGGGTGGGATGGGCATACCACTCCACGCACACTTCTGCCTCTCGTGGTGTTTCAGTCCTTATTAGGCGGACCGTCCCCTTTGTGCTGGAGTCTATACAAACGGACCCCTGGGGGAGATATGTGTTTTTGAAATGTAGACTATTTTATGTTCCTGTCCTCCTTCTAGCTGTATATGTGCCCCCTCCTTATTCCCCTGATGTTCTTAAGAAGGCTGCTGGGTTCATGGCCTCATCCCCCGGGATCTCCGTTATTTGCCTAGGGGACTTCAATAATGTGCTAGATGCGGCGAAGGACAGGCTCTCTATGTCTTCATTCGCAGCATGTCCTGGGAACTCCGTTTTTGCAAATGTGGTGTCAGGGTTGGGCCTGGTTGATCCTTGGAGATTGAGACACCCGTCTCTTAAACAATACTCCTGTTTTTCTCACTCTCATTCTTCGTTCTCCAGGATTGACCTGGCCCTCCTCTCGAGCGACATGGTGCCCCGGGTTAGTGGTATTAGGTACGAGACTAGGGGTATCTCTGACCACTCCCCCTTGTCCTTTACCTTAGACTTTAACTGCTCTAGAGGCCAAGCCAAGCAATTAAATGGAAATTTAATCCATTCTGGCTTGTACATATGGGGGACGGCTCGGACTTGGTGGCTGCATGGCGGGAATTCTTTGAACTAAATAGTGCTGAAAAATCTATCTCTATTCTATGGGACACGTTTAAGGCCTTTCTGAGGGGGAGTTTGATTAAAAGGGTGTCTAGTCTGAAGTCATTTTATAGGCGGCGGGAGGTGGAGTTGGAGGCCCGGAGTGTCGCTGCAGAATTACAATATCTACAAGATTCTTTGAACAGTTCTAGGCTAGCCTGGTTGTCGGCTCAGAAGGAATGGAAGGATTATCTGATGGAAAAGACTCAGCATAGACTCCTTTTCTCCTCCCATACATTTTACGCTACTGGTGATAGGCCCGGGTCATACATGGCCTCCCTGGCCCGAGGTGATAGACCTACTGGTGTTGTGCTAGAGATTGTGAACTCTGTTGGTATTCCCCTGACACAGACTCCGCAAATGGCGGCTGAATTTGTATCTTACTATAGCCGTTTATATGAATCCAAACTGGATTGTACTTTGTCACAACTGAATGATTATCTAGACGGGGTTTGCTTCCCCACTTTGTCCAGCGAGGCTTGTGCTATGTTAGAGGCGCCTATCTCCTCTGATGAAATTGTGGCAGCCGTGAGGGCCTCCCCTGGTGGGAAGGCCTCAGGCTTGGATGGCATACCTTCCGAGGTCTATAAGCATCACTTGGATTTCTTTGTTCCCCGTCTACTTGAGTTGTATAGTCAAATCTTCACACAGGAATCTCTCCCTCCATCCATGGCTGAGGCAGTGATTGTGGTTCTCCCCAAACCTGACAAAGATCTTAGGAAAGTCGAGTCCTATCGCCCTATATCCCTCTTACCCACTGATATTAAAATTTTGGCCAAGGTGCTGGCGGGCAGATTAAATGCAGTTATTTCTTGTCACAACTGAGGGCCTGAGCTGACGGGAGGCAGCCTCAGTTGTAGGGGCTGAGATGTACCAGAACCTGGGAGGTTGTATCAGACCCCTGGACATGTAAGTAACAGGAATAATAACTGCCCGAAGGCGTGACCACGACAACTTGGATAAAAGTCAATGATGTTTATTATGACAACTCCGCAACACAGCAGCAGTAAAAGAAAACGTAAAAGTCAGCAAATAATAAATACAGTTCCTGGGTACTACAGGATGGCAGGAGCCACAGGGCACTGGTAGTGTGAGATAGTTCTTATGATCTTCTAGATGGAAAGTCCTTACCAGGCCCGACTGTAGCAAAGGAGATAACCCAGGATTGTGCCAGCTGGTGTTCCAGGAATAGCTGGGTTGCTGAAGGTAAAACAGCTGCTGTGGATACTGGCTGGAACCAGACTGTTGTTAGCACGGAGTGGATACTGGCTGGAACCAGTTAAATAATAAATGAACTTGGGAGCGATGAAATATGAACTGAAATGTAGAACTTGAGAGCGGAGAAATAATAATACCGGTGGAGAGTGGTAAAGTGTAGAAAGGACACCGGCCCTTTAAGGGAAGCTGTACTCTGCTGGAAGCTGAGCTGGAAGCAGGTAATGTTGTAGCTGGAAACAGATGAATCCACAATGGATTGGAGAGTCAGGCTACACCGCAGGTGGAATGCTGGTGCGGGTCTCTATGGTGGAAGTCTTGAGACAGGAGCTGGAACCTGGAAGACAATCACAGGAGAGAGACAAACAGGAACTAGGTTTGACAACCAAAGCACTGACGCCTTCCTTGCTCAGGCACAGTGTATTTATACCTGCAGCAAGGAAGGGATTGGCTAGGCAATTATGCAGATTAACAATACTGACAACAGATTGGAGGAAATGATCAGCTGACAGAATCCAAGATGGCTGCGCCCATGCAGACACTTGGAGGGAAGTTTGGTTTGTAATCCATGTGGTAATGAAAACAGTAATGGCGGCGCCGGCCACTGGAGACAGGAGACGCCAGGCTGACAAGTGCACATCCAACCACGCGGACACAGCGGAGGCCGCGGCTGACGTAATCGCCACTCTGACACTCTGCATGCAGAAGCTCAGGGACGGCGGCGGAGGCCGCGGGAGACGCCATGCCAGATGTAATAAGGCGTTACTGTGACAGCGTCTCAGAGAGACAGGAGAGGATGCAGGAATGTGAACATTAGGATAACAGATGGGATCCGGTCCTGGAGCGCTGAGCCAGCCTTAGGAGGCATCTGATGGGTAAGAAATGGCGTCCAGATACCCGGATCGTGACAGCACCCCCCCCTTTAGGAGTGGCCCCAGGACACTTCTTTGGCTTTTGAGGAAACTTGGAATGGAATCTCCGGACCAAGGCAGGAGCATGGACATCAGAAGCATTGGTCCATGAACGTTCCTCAGGGCCGTAACCCTTCCAGTCAATAAGATACTGGTTGTTATGACAGAACTCGGCCCAGGGAAGTAATTGAACCCAGTCATCTTGAGAGGAGGACACATAGATGCGGAGGAAGGCCTCCAAGTCCTGATTCACCCTCTCGGTTTGACCATTGGTCTGAGGATGGTAAGCCGTGGAAAACTTTAGCTTGACTTGAAGGACTTGACATAAACTTCGCCAGAATTTGGCTGTGAATTGAACTCCTCGATCTGAGATAATTTCTTCAGGAAGACCGTGGAGTCGGAAGATCTCTTGTATGAATACTTGAGCCAACTTGGAAGCTGACGGAAGACCGGTGAGAGGAATGAAGTGTGCCATCTTGGTGAACCGGTCAACTACCACCCAGATGGTATTGAACTTGTTGCACATGGGTAAGTCTGTAATGAAATCCATCGACAAATGGGTCCATGGTCGACGGGGAACGGATAGTGGAACCAGTTGCCCCGCAGGCGACTGGCGGGATACTTTATGTTGGGCACACTTTGGGCAAGATGCAATAAACTCCAAGACGTCCTTTTTCAGAGTTGGCCACCAATAGGACCTAGAGATAAACTCCAGGGTTTTTTGGATACCTGTATGTCCGGCAAAACGGGAAGCATGGGCCCAATGCATGAGCTTCTTCCTTAGCATCGGCTTCACAAAACTTTTCCCTGATGGGGGCGTAGAGTCCATCCCTACCGTGGAGAATGCCAACGGATTTATAATAGGATGCTTGTCTGAAGACTCTGACTCATTTTCTTGCTCCCATGAGCGGGAAAGGGCATCGGCCTTGCGATTCTGAGAGCCCGGACAGAACTGGAGTTTAAAGTCGAACCTGGAAAAGAAAAGTGCCCATCTGGCCTGACGAGGGTTGAGACATTGTGCGCCCTTCAGGTATAAAAGGTTCTTGTGGTCTGTAAGTATGGTGATTAAATGAGAAGCTCCCTCCAACAGATACCTCCACTCTTCTAGAGCGAGCTTGATGGCTAGCAACTCCTGGTCGCCAATGGCATAGTTGCGCTCAGCTGGGGAGAACTTCCGGGAGAAGAAACTGCAAGGATGTAAATGGCCATCTTTAGCCCTCTGAGATAACACCGCTCCTACTCCAACGGAGGAGGCATCCACCTCTAGGATGAAAGGAGAGTCGATGTCAGGCTGTTTCAGGACAGGCGCAGAGATGAACCTCTGTTTTAAAAGATGAAAAGCTTGCATGGCTTCTTCAGACCACTTGGACGGGTTAGCACCCTTCTTGGTGAAAGCAGTAATAGGCGCCACAATGGTGGAAAAGTCTCGTATAAACTTTCGGTAATAATTGGCGAACCCTAAGAACCTCTGGACCCCTTTGAGGGTTAAGGGTACCGGCCAATTCTGAATTGCTTGTAGTTTCTCAGGATCCATCTCTAGTCCGGAACCGGACACAATGTACCCTAGAAACGGAATGGACTTGACTTCAAAGACGCATTTTTCTAATTTGCAATAGAGATGATTGACACGGAGACGGGACAGAACCTCTTTAACCCAAAAACGATGTTCCTCTAAATCGTTGGCAAAAATGAGGATATCGTCTAGATAGACCACGACATGACGGTATAGAATGTCTCTGAAAATCTCATTGACAAAATGCTGGAAGACAGCTGGAGCATTGCTCAATCCGAAGGGCATGACGAGGTACTCATAATGTCCGTCACGGGTGTTAAAGGCGGTCTTCCACTCGTCACCCTCACGGATCCGGATGAGATTGTATGCACCTCGCAAGTCCAGCTTTGTAAAGATGGTAGCTCCGCTAACTCTGTCAAAGAGCTCAGTAATCAGGGGTAAAGGATAACGGTTCTTGATGGTAATGTCGTTCAAACCTCTGTAGTCGATGCACGGCCGCAGACCACCATCTTTCTTTTTTACAAAAAAGAAGCCTGCGCCGGCTGGGGAAGAAGAAGGTCGAATGAACCCCTTTGCTAGGTTCTCTTTAATGTATTCCTCCATAGAATGCGTCTCAGGCTGAGACAACGGATAAGTTCGGCCTCGAGGTGGAACCTTCCCTGGAACGAGATCAATCGGGCAGTCCCATTCTCTATGAGGAGGAAGGATATCAGCAGAAGCTTTACTGAACACATCCGTGAAATCTTGATATGGAGGAGGTGGAACATCAGACGACCTGGGGGAGGAAGAACAGACAGGCAATACTTTAAACAAACATGTCTCTACACAGGAGGAACCCCATGCCAGGATTTGCGTAGTCGTCCAATCAATTGTAGGATTGTGAAGACGGAGCCATGGAAGGCCCAGGACCACAGGATGTGTGGCTCTTGGAATCACTAAAAGTGAAATAAGTTCGGAATGAAGAACTCCCACTCTCAGACGAACTGGTAGAGTCCTTAGAGCAATAACAGTATCAAAAATTTTACTGCCATCCACGGCAGTTAAGGAAAAGGAGGAAGGAAGTCTCTCGGTGGGTAGGGACCACCGTTTAACATAGGCTTCAGTAATAAAGTTCCCAGCTGCTCCGGAATCAAGGAGAGCAATGACGTTCCGATAACGTTGAGCAACTTGAAGCGAGACTGGGAGATTACAATCATGAGGAGATGGAGAGGAGATCATTACTCCTAGCCGGCCCTCTCCTGGGCGAGCTAGGGTTTGGAGTTTTCCCGGACGTTCGGGACAGGCATTGATGGTGTGAGACGGAGCTGCACAGTAAAGACAAAGAGACTCAGAGAGACGTCTTCGGCGCTCAGCAGGAGTTAAACGGGAACGGCCAATTTGCATGGGCTCATCTTTAGATGGTGACAGTTGACGAGGAGGAGGAGCAGAAGATTTTGGAGCAGATGATCTTCCACGCTCAGTTGCTCTCTCTCTGAAACGTAAATCAACTTTCGTGCAGAGTGAGATTAGCTCATCTAACTTAGAAGGTAAGTCTCTGGTAGCTAACTCATCTTTAATAAGCTCAGATAAGCCATGCCAGAATGCAGCATACAGGGCCTCGTCGTTCCATGCCAGTTCGGATGCCAGGATCTGGAACTGTATCAGATATTGTCCTACAGTACGTGACCCCTGGCGTAAACGGAGAATCTCGGATGAAGCTGAGGTTACCCGGCCTGGCTCGTCGAAGATGCGCCTGAATGTTGACACGAATGCAGTGTAAGAAGATAGCAGGGTGTCGGACCTCTCCCATAACGGTGATGCCCAGTCAAGGGCGGAGCCACTGAGAAGAGAGATGATGTAGGCAATTTTTGTACGGTCACTGGGAAAATTGCCAGGTTGTAGCTCAAACTGAATCTCACACTGGTTGAGAAATCCCCTGCAGAATCTTGGAGATCCGTCAAATTTTGCTGGCGTTGGAAGATGAAGACGTGGAGCAGAAATGGGTAAGGTGGGTGGGGTTATAGCTGGAGTCACTGTGGTTGACGCACCAGATGCGCCTGATCCACGGAGAGTTGTCTGAATCCCATCCAGCCGAGTAGAGAGATCCTGG
The DNA here is from genome assembly GCF_028390025.1 of Pseudophryne corroboree. Classification (NCBI taxonomy): domain Eukaryota; kingdom Metazoa; phylum Chordata; class Amphibia; order Anura; family Myobatrachidae; genus Pseudophryne; species Pseudophryne corroboree. The sequence continues at coordinate 378,775,061 of NC_086444.1, read as the reverse complement.
AGACAGCGGATGATGTGGCCCTGTGCAGCCTCCTGATGTTCTAGTCGGGCTGCCAGTTCTTGCATCGGCCTGGCCGCTTGATCCTGGTCTCCGGCTGGATTCATTAGGTCAGTGCTTACTGTCACAACTGAGGGCCTGAGCTGACGGGAGGCAGCCTCAGTTGTAGGGGCTGAGATGTACCGGAACCTGGGAGGTTGTATCAGACCCCTGGACATGTAAGTAACATGAATAATAACTGCCCGAAGGCGTGACCACGACAACTTGGATAAAAGTCAATGATGTTTATTATGACAACTCCGCAACACAGCAGCAGTAAAAGAAAACGTAAAAGTCAGCAAATAATAAATACAGTTCCTGGGTACTACAGGATGGCAGGAGCCACAGGGCACTGGTAGTGTGAGATAGTTCTTATGATCTTCTAGATGGAAAGTCCTTACCAGGCCCGACTGTAGCAAAGGAGATAACCCAGGATTGTGCCAGCTGGTGTTCCAGGAAAAGCTGGGTTGCTGAAGATAAAACAGCTGCTGTGGATACTGGCTGGAACCAGACTGTTGTTAGCACGGAGTGGATACTGGCTGGAACCAGTTAAATAATAAATGAACTTGGGAGCGATGAAATATGAACTGAAATGTAGAACTTGAGAGCGGAGAAATAATAATACCGGTGGAGAGTGGTAAAGTGTAGAAAGGACACCGGCCCTTTAAGGGAAGCTGTACTCTGCTGGAAGCTGAGCTGGAAGCAGGTAATGTTGTAGCTGGAAACAGATGAATCCACAATGGATTGGAGAGTCAGGCTACACCGCAGGTGGAATGCTGGTGCGGGTCTCTATGGTGGAAGTCTTGAGACAGGAGCTGGAACCTGGAAGACAATCACAGGAGAGAGACAAACAGGAACTAGGTTTGACAACCAAAGCACTGACGCCTTCCTTGCTCAGGCACAGTGTATTTATACCTGCAGCAAGGAAGGGATTGGCTAGGCAATTATGCAGATTAACAATACTGACAACAGATTGGAGGAAATGATCAGCTGACAGAATCCAAGATGGCTGCGCCCATGCAGACACTTGGAGGGAAGTTTGGTTTGTAATCCATGTGGTAATGAAAACAGTAATGGCGGCGCCGGCCACTGGAGACAGGAGACGCCAGGCTGACAAGTGCACATCCAACCACGCGGACACAGCGGAGGCCGCGGCTGACGTAATCGCCACTCTGACACTCTGCATGCAGAAGCTCAGGGACGGCGGCGGAGGCCGCGGGAGACGCCATGCCAGATGTAATAAGGCGTTACTGTGACAGCGTCTCAGAGAGACAGGAGAGGATGCAGGAATGTGAACATTAGGATAACAGATGGGATCCGGTCCTGGAGCGCTGAGCCAGCCTTAGGAGGCATCTGATGGGTAAGAAATGGCGTCCAGATACCCGGATCGTGACATTTCTCATATAATACATCCGGATCAGACGGGATTTATGCCCACTAAATCGACTTCCATTAATCTTAGACGTCTGTATACCCTCCTACAGATTCCCCATAGGGACCCTTCCTCCTCCATAGTCGTTTCTTTGGATGCCGCTAAGGCTTTTGATTCTGTGGAGTGGGATTATTTGTGGGAAGTTATGCGCAGATTTGGCATAGGCCCAAACTTTATTAAATATGTTCAATTACTGTATTCCTCTCCATCGGCGAGGGTTGCGGTGAATGGCTTTGTATCCCACTCCTTTCCTCTATCTAGGGGTACACGGCAAGGTTGCCCACTATCTCCTACTCTGTTTGCCATGGCCATTGAGCCCCTTGCGTGCCTCGTGAGGGCGGATGTGGGGATCTATGGCTTTAAAGTGGGTGCCCGTGAGGATAAGGTGGCCTTATACGCCGATGATATTTTGCTGTTTGTGGATCGCTATGCTGAGTATGCCTAAGATCTTAGAAGTTATTACTGGATTCGGGCGTTACTCTGGGCTCCTGATTAATTGGGAAAAATCCTCTATCACCCCACTTCAGGGTGAAGTCCCCTCCGCCCCGTTAGTAACTCTCCCGCTGCGGTGGGTGGACTCCTTCAAATATCTAGGCATCTGGGTGTCTAATGATCCTCAGAAATTCTCCCCCCTGAATATCACTCCTCAAATTACGTATCTCCGTACCCGGGTGAAGGCCTGGGGGAAGTTACCTTTAACGGTTACGGGAAGGGTTAACATGGTTAAAATGGTTTCTCAGCCCAAACTCCTGTATGTCCTGCAGCACTCTCCCGTTTATATTCCGCAGAAGATTTTTAAACAAATAAATGGGTTGCTTTCCTCCCTGGTGTGGGCTAGCAGGCGTGCACGTCTGAGACTGGATACCCTGACCAGGTCACGGGAACTGGGGGGTCTGGCCCTCCCGAATTTCCGTTTTTATTACTATGCAGCACAGCTGGCACATGTCTGGGAGTGGGTTGGCGACCTCGATGCCCTGGCCTTGCACTCACTGATGATACGCCATGACTATCCCGGTGGCTCCCCGTTACAGCTACTCCTTTGCGGTAGCATCAAAATGTCCTCATTGCCACTGATTAAACAATCCATCCTAATATGGAAATTGGTGCACTCTGTGATGCGAGGCCACGGTGTTGATCCTGATGCCCCACTGGATAATGCTCATGGGCTGCCAGAGCTATGCCGACTTCAGGTCCGGGAGGTCTGGGGACACTGGGGAGTGTACTCTTTAGGCCATTTATATAGCGATGGGACCTTTAACTCATTCCAGCAACTCCAACAGGCACACAATATCCCCTCCGGGTTTTTCTTTTGTTTCCTTCAGCTGAGACACGCTTTGGCCGCCCAGTTTCCGAATGGCCCTCCGGTCCTTGTTGATTCCCCGGTCAAATTAATGCTGCGAACACTGGACTCGGGACACTTGGTCTCGAAGATATATGGTCGTATTCTTCAGATGCACCATAGTGACCCTCTGACTTGTCTCCGGGGTAGATGGGAGTCGGATATAGGTGTGCTATCCGATGACGCGTGGAGCACTGCCCTGGGATCCCATCGGATCTCCACTTCCTCTGTCAGATACCAGCAAATACAACTATATATTTTACATAGGGTGTATATGACCCCGGTAAGGCTAACACACATTGGGGGATCTCATGGCTCACGGTGCCCTAAGTGTGGAGCCATGGGTGCTGACTTTTGGCATCTGCTCTGGGTGTGCCCTAGCGTGTCTCTGTTCTGGAAGGTTGTTATACGCACCATAATTGATACCGGTATTCCCTCTTCTATATGTACGCCTGTGCTGTGTACATTGCTGGTTGTGGACGAGGAAGCTCTTGATCCGTCCAGCAGGCGATATGTCATCAATCTATGCGCCCTGGCTAGGGTCTGCATAGCCAGGCTGTGGCTGGCTGCTGAGGCCCCGACACCTGGGGCCTGGATATCCCTGGTCAATGAAACTATTGCACATGACAAATTTGTGTTCCTGGCTAGGAAGGCGGAGAAGAAATTATTCACAATATGGGGTAGGTGGTTGGAATCTAGATATTTTCGAGATAGATGATGTTTAGACTTGTACCCCCTTTCCTTTTTTCTTTTAGCCTGGGATGATTTGGGGGTGGGTGCCCTCGCGGCCGGCGTTGCTGCGTTGCTACGCTATGTCTCATTATACTGCGCTTAACGTGCTATGCTTTTGCTACTATGGATAGTGATGTGTTTGGGTATGCCACGCCCAAACACCGACGAGCTGCGACTGTGTGTTTTATGCAATGTTATCCACTGGTTGTTCCATGTGCCCTGTAAATGTACAGCTGTTTCTGTGTAATCTGGGTATGTTTGTAGTTTTAGATTTGTTTTGTATGTAAGATGTTAATGCAAAATCAAAAATCAAATAAAAATTATTGAATTTAAAAAACTCATCTCTAGGGGTCTTTCGTTTGTGCCAACTGCACCCCATCGACAATTTGACACCGCAGTAGATGTATATAAGTTTGGACGTAAACTCAGGTTACGTGAACATTTCTCTACTGATATGGGTAGGGATAACGTGCAATTTCGAAAGCCCTCCACATTCGATCCAGCCTCCTCCAATCCAAGTATCAAGACATTCACCCATATGCTCGAGCATGATGCTCTGACGCTTACATCCAATAAACGCTTTGATAATTTGACTTTGGCAGAACGCAAAGCACTAACCTCACTGAGACAGGATACGAGCATTGTAATTAGACCCGCCGACAAAGGGGGAGCAGTGGTAGTGCAGAACTGGGTTGATTACAATGCAGAAATTATGAGGCAATTGGCTGACGAGACAACCTACATCTGTCTGTCACACAACCCTATTCCAGAGATCAAAGCGACAGTAGACAACCTAATGGACGGTGCCATCAAGGAACACCATATTGATAAGAATACACATGATTTCCTCACAGTTGAATTCCTGGTATGTCCGATTATCTACACCCTCCCTAAGGTACACAAGACACTCACAAAGCCGCCCGGTAGACCCATTATTTCAGCTAAGAACTCATTACTACAACCATTAGCCATCTATGTAGATACATTCCTCCAGCCCATAGTAGAACAGGGTGATAGTTACCTACGTGACTCAACAGATTTTCTACAAAAGCTCCTAGCCCTTCCTGATGGATTTGAAGATACCCTACTTGCGACCATGGATGTCTGTTCTTTATATACGATCATCCCGCATGAGCAAGGTTTACAGGCATTGGCCAACGCCTGGCATCAGCAACCACCTACCGGGCCACCTATACCTTTCTTATTGGATCTGACCAGTCTAGTCCTCAAGCAGAATCATTTTTTGTATCAAGGGAAGTACTATCTGCAACGGAAGGGGACCGCGATGGGATCGAACCTAGCGCCGGCGTACGCAAATATCTTCATGTCCGAATTTGAGCAAGACCATATCCTACCCCAGTTTGGTGAACATATATTGTTCTATAAAAGATTTATAGATGATATTTTCCTACTGTGGAAGGGGACGACTGAATCATTTGACCTGATGATTGCTTCATTAAACGATCTGGATACACCGGTGAAATTCTCGTACCAGATTGACTCGCACAATGTGAGTTTCCTTGACATTTCGATCACCTTGGAGGGAGGACGGATCTGCACTAGCCTCTACAGAAAACCAACGGACAGGACTACTTTGTTGCACCCAAGCAGCCAACATCCACCTGCCCTCAAGGATAATCTTCCAGTTTCACAATTTTTAAGAGTAATGCGAAATAACTCGGATCGTGACATCATGGAATCCCAGTTATCTGAGATGACTTCCAGATTCCTTGAACGGGGCTACGGGAAAAAGAATGTACTCAGGTGCCTAACGAAGGCTAGGAACAAATTTGGTTCCAGCCCAACTGTCACACAGACCACACACACACCTGAACAGATGGTGTTCACCACTACATATGATAACTTCTCAAATAAGCTTAAGGGGAGCTTACGTAAGAACTGGCCAATTCTAGCCACAGACGATCGCCTGAAGTTAAAACGTAGCTCACCGCCTATGATGGCTTACCGAAGATCAGCAAACTTAAAACAACTACTGTTGAGGCCCATGGCCAGTGATGAGGGGACACAGAGTACTACATGGTTATATGAAAGACGTCCAGGATGTTTCAAATGTACGGGGTGTACTACTTGTAGGGCCATGCTGACTGGCCCATTTTTCCCACACCCACACTCTGGTCGCCCCATAGCTATAAAATACAGGCTCCACTGTGCTATGGACCATATGATCTATATTTTGACTTTCCCTTGCGGACTATATTATCTGGGGATGACCACGAGATGCTTCCGGGACCGTATGGCGAACCACAGGACATCAATCCATCAAGCAATAGCTACGGGGACAGCAACACTACCAGTGGCCAGACATTTTATGGCATTAAGACATCAGGTCTCTGACCTAAGGTCCAAATTGATTGACTGGATCCCACCACCACCCAGGGGTGGTGACCGTGCACTCCTATTGCGGAAAAGAGAGAGCCTGTGGATATATAAACTTGACACAATAGCCCTGCGAGGAATGAATGAAAAAAAACCTTTGTCGATCTTTTTGAAATGATTGTATTTACCATTATCATTATTTCATGAACTATATGCCTTTACCCTATTGTTTGCATAGCCCATAATACTATTGAACTAAGTAGTCATATTAGAATTGAATCCTAATTAATTGTGTAATAAGTATCCCTCTGTCGATCTTTGTGAAATGTTTGTATTTACCATTATCATTATTTCATGAACTATATGCCTTTACCCTATTGTTTGCATAGCCCATAATACTATTGAACTAAGTAGTCATATTAGAATTAAATTCTTGTACTATTCTAATTAATTGTGTAATAAGTATCCCTTCTGTGTGACTTCACCGGCCTCTGCTATACCCTATTCTATGTATCCAAACTTTATTTGCTGTCACCATTGTGACAACGGGGGCGGGACTTCTCCGGGCCGTGGGACGCACTCCTAATGTGTCTGATTATGTTTTCCAAAAAAGTGTCATGTGACGTCCGCGGACAGTAAACCTGCTGCTTATCCCGGTTACCATAGTGATAGCCAACTTCCGGTAATCACCGGAAGTGACGCGATGCGTTCCACGCATGCGGTTCACTCGCAGGATACATTCGAGGATCTACTGTTACCAGGGACGCAGCCCACTTCCGGCGTAAGTGACGTGCCTGCGTTCCACAGGTGCGCTCCACGCGGCTTTGCAGACGTGCTGGGGGCGTGCCCTATGCTCTTTTGCACATTTTTGAGGGGTATTTAGCAGGGGCCGGTGAGGCAATATCTCTGTCTCCGGTTTCCCTGCTACTCTGATGTTTGTTATGACGCTGACACTGCTGACTTAACTGTGCATTCCTTGACAAAGGTCCCGCCGAGGACCTAAACATTGGAGATCGTTTCTGAATACCACCTTGGAACTGTGAGACTACCTTTATTAAATTTTCAATGTTGACTAATTGATTTCGAAGTTTGGAGAGTGCTATCATTTTTTCCACTGGAGTGGAAAAAACCTGTATTGTACTATGGGCCCCACATCTTGCTATGTGGGACTCTGATTGGCACCCCAGCTGATAGCCCTAGTTTATGGTGAGAGTGTAGGAATTAGTACTGTATATATGTATATACATATATATATATATATATATATCTCAAGGGTGTCTGCACTCACAGCGTAAAATATCAGTCCAGAGATGGGTGCTCTCCTAAGGATCAAAGATACAACATAATGAGACCAGGAATTTAGAGCATTCACAAAATAATTCCAATGTAACCAATTTTTAATTTACTCATACTTTAAACCATATAGGACCTTTGTCAAGACAACATCTCAGGACACCACCAGGGACAAAGCTTTGTCCCTGGTAGTATGTACCTGCATTGTCCTTAGATGTTGTATTGACATATTTAAAACACCTTAAAAAATTTAATTTCATTAAATTGGAGAGCGCTGTGACTCTCACTTTTTATAAATTAGATATTGTCCCACATCAGCTAGTCATTTTTTTTAAACACATTTTTTTTTACACATTGTACATTAACAAATCTTACATACAAGCTGCAGTCCTAGATGTAGCACAGTGACTCTCCTTCCTCCCTTCCATCTTTAACGATAACCAATCAGAAACCATCTGAGGCAACCATCTGGGGTACACTGCATAGATCACCGCTGGCAGTGAAGTAGACATTACAGGAATAGCACACTGTGGGACACACGGTAAGAACACATTTGCGGTTAACCGACAGAGGTGGGGAAATTGGGATAACATTATTTTGATAAAATTATAAATGTCCTGGTCTTATGGGCGCAGCACTGGTGGTTATGAAATTGTGGGGATCACACTAATGTTCAATGAAAATGTCCCTGCTGAGCCTGGTGCTCTCCCAACCCCCCTTCCCCCGCCCCCACCCCCAACAGCTCCCTGCTCACCGTGAGGGGTAGGGACTGGGACAGTACTGAGGTTCTCAGCCAATGGGGTGGTAGGCCTGGTTGGGAGAGGCCACATAATGATCCTGAGCTGCAGTGTTTGTAAATTGTTTCATTTTAGAATCTAGAGTAGTCCAAAATCCAAATCCAGTTCAAACTCTGGTTCTAACTGCATCCTTGAAATTACATCCTTAAAATGCATTCTTAACAAATGCAGTCCATGGCCCCTTCTTGTCAATCATTCAGCGATAGAAACATCAGTGCAAGCATGATCGCAACAACACCTTGGCACGTGAGCAGTGCGATACAGTAAAGGTGTGTACACACGGTGTGATAAATCTGTAAGATTTTGACTATATAGTCAAAATCTTATGAAAAGTTAGTGCATATCTCAAGGTGTTAGGCAGCTTGCGATACAGATTCGATCCCGATGCGCGCTCCCGTGGGGTCGGTAGCGTAAGGCTAGATAGACTGTGCAGGCAAGTCAAGCTTGACTATCTAGCGTACTATCTAGTACAAAGTATAGTCAGAATTGGCACTTAGTCAAAATCGTACATAGACAAAATCTCAAGCACAGATAGTCAAAATCTGTACAATCTGTGCTATCTGGTTTCTGGGGGAGTTCAAGGGAAATCGCATAGTCAAAATCGAACATAGCAAAGATCTCACCGTGTGTACACACCTTAAGGAACACAGCAAACTTGCAGCAAGTAGTTGGCAGGTGTGTGCCTAGATATTCTACCACCTATTGAGGCATGTGCTTTGTGCTATAATCATTATCTTACCATAATGAAGCTAATATACTGTAAATAAAAGTATTACTGTGGAAAAATACACAGACAAGCATGTTTATTACTTCAGTAATTACTGTATCTATCAGCTATCTGTAGCTATACTGTATCTATCAAAGTTCTAAAATGAGTAGTGGGAGTACCAGTAACATTCTTCACAGTATTTTATTATTAATGAACAAACTGAATATGTATAACATATTGCAATAAATCATGTATATGGATATATTTAATAATTGTAAATAATATTTATCTATGATATGCAGTATGTACAATATAATAGACATCTTAGTTTAAGAGAGTAACTGATATTGTCCATTTTAATACCCCAGGCCTTAAACAGCTATAATGATGGAGACATTGATGGATCGAGGAGGTTGGGACGTAATGCCTTGTATGTTGCAATTGCATCAATAATCATCGGTCTACTGGTGATTGCAACATTCTGTGTTGTTCATTTTACAACGGTATGTCCAAATTTTTCTTTACAACTTAATAATTTCCAAGATTTAATAATTCAGAAAAGTGAATATTTGAAATGTATACTAATTTATAGTACTTTGCTGGTGTTGGGTACGAAATGCCATCCGTCAGGATCTCAACAGCAGAATTCTGATGGTCACAATGCTGACGGATCTCAGCAAGTATTCTAACCATAACCTTAACCCACCCCTCCTATAGTTTTACCCTTACCGTTCACTTCAGTAGGCTAACCCTAACTGTCCCCTCTCACAGCCTAACCTTTATTGCCCCCTCTTGCAGCCTAACACTAACCTTCTCCCTAGTGCCTAACCCTCACCATCCCCTCCCACAGCCTAACCCTAACCTTCCTCCTAGTGCCTAACCCTCTCCATCCCCTCCCACAGCCTAACCCTAACCTTCCTCCTAGTTCCTAACCCTCACCGTCCCCTCCCACAGCCTAACCCTAACCTTCCTCCTAGTGCCTAACCCTCACCGTACCCTCCCACAGCCTAACCCTAACCTTCCTCCTAGTTCCTAACCCTCACCGTCCCCTCCCACAGCCTAACCCTAACCTCCCCCACTAGTGCCAAACCCTCACCGTCACCTCCCACAGCCTAACCCTAACCTTCCTCCTAGTGCCTAACCCTCTCCGTCCCCTCCCACAGCCTAACCCTAACCTTCCTCCTAGTTCCTAACCCTCACCGTCCCCTCCCACAGCCTAACCCTAACCTTCCTCCTAGTGCCTAACCCTCTCCGTCCCCTCCCACAGCCTAACCCTAACCTTCGTCCTAGTTCCTAACCCTCACCGTCCCCTCCCACAGCCTAACCCTAACCTTCCCCATTAGTGCCAAACCCTCACCGTCACCTCCCACAGCCTAACCCTAACCTTCCTCCTAGTTCCTAACCCTCACCGTCCCCTCCCACAGCCTAACCCTAACCTTCCCCACTAGTGCCAAACCCTCACCGTCACCTCCCACAGCCTAACCCTAACCTTCCTCCTAGTGCCTAACCCTCTCCGTCCCCTCCCACAGCCTAACCCTAACCTTCCTCTTAGTTCCTAACCCTCACCGTCCCCTCCCACAGCCTAACCCTAACCTTCCTCCTAGTGCCTAACCTTCACCGTACCCTCCCACAGCCTAACCCTAACCTTCCTCCTAGTTCCTAACCCTCACCGTCCCCTCCCACAGCCTAACCCTAACCTTCCCCACTAGTGCCAAACCCTCACCGTCACCTCCCACAGCCTAACCCTAACCTTCCTCCTAGTTCCTAACCCTCACCGTCCCCTCCCACAGCCTAACCCTAACCTTCCCCACTAGTGCCAAACCCTCACCGTCACCTCCCACAGCCTAACCCTAACCTTCCTCCTAGTGCCAAACCCATACCGTCCCTCCCACAGCCTAACCCTAACCTTCCCCCCCAGTGCCTAACCCCCACCGTCCCCTCCCACAGCTTAACCCTAACCTTACCCCACAGTGCCTAACCCTCACCGTCCCCTCCCACAGCCTAACCCTAACCTTCCCCCCTGGTGCTTGACTCTAAAACTAACCCTTATACTAACCATCGGGATCTGTTGGGATCTGTCAGCATTGTGACAGTTGGGATCCTGACTGTCGGCATCCTGACTACAATCTCTCTGCTGACATTGGCTGTCAACAAACTGATCTATTGCAAACAATGACTTAATTTCCTTCTTAAGATATGTGTCTAAAGGGTAACTTTTGAATTAAAAAAATCAAACTGATGTAATATTAAAGTGGATCATTATACATTTATCTTTGTCCAAACGTCACTATTTATCAGTTGACTCCTGATGTGTTTTTCACGTGTTGATTCAGTATCCTTGAGACTTCAAGTTTAGTTTGCACAGAAAAATTCTTTCTTGTGATCACTAAATTGCAATTAAAGTACCTTAACCTTTGTGTATTTTTGAATGTTATAAAGTCAGGGCTTGAACGCCATGGTACTTAAGGGGAAAGGGAGGGAGGGGGGGCATCAGAGTGGCTTGCCCACGTCCCCTCATGAAAATAGTTGGACAAAATAGTATGCGCATCACGCCCTGCACAGTGGTGGTTCCAGGGGCCCACCTGTAACACTTCTCTCTGCCTAATGCCACTGCAGTTGTGTCTGTATAGAAGTGCAGGGGCATATTAGGCAGAGAGAGAGAGGAGGTGGAAAAAATAAAGCAAAGGTATTCTCATTTTTGTGAGAGAGAGGAAACTGTTTCTGCTCAGTGATAGCAGTCCCATCTCACTCCCTGCCCGATGTGCATGCACTGCTATACAGACACGCCAACAGTGATAGTGGGCAGAGAGGAGAAGTTTTCCGGGGGGGGGGGGGGGGGGGGGTGATTGCTGACCCAGGGGCCCCTGCGCCGGGCCTGGGTTAGTAGTACCAGCACACACCCCACCAACCTCCTCTCTCAATTTTCACTGGAGACATTGAATACATCACAGGTTTAGTGATGTATTCAATGTCTCCAGAACTTTTCTAATTCTAAAGAAAATGCTAATTTCCATGGACACTTTGCTGTTGGGTTTCTGTATTTAATGAGGAAGACGCTATTTGACATCAATATATGTCATAGGCATTATATTAATGGATTTATATTTGTCCCAGTTTAAGCAGGACAGTCACAAATCTGGGAGTCTGTACCACCATATTGATAACAGCCAGGACTTTTGTTCTGGTTACTATAACTGTGGTGAACAAGAGCAGTGAGAACGTCATTGCTGCATGTGGCAATGCAAGGGTGTAGTTCAGTGGCGTGCAGTGAGGTCAGTGGCTGGTGAGGCATGTCTGCTACCACCGCCGCTATGGCCACTGCCAGTGCCCGCTACTGTACTGCCGCCCATGCCAGCTGCCAATGCCTGCTAAAGTTGCCCCAACAGCTAATTCCCAGTCCGATGCCGCCACCAATGCCAGCGAAGTCTAGGAAGCAGCAGCAGCCAGGGCCGGTTAAGGAGAGCAGCGGAGGGTATGCCTGGAAGCGGGATTACAGCTGCAGGCCGGTTGATAAAGACAGTGGTAGTAATCGTCCCCCTCTCTTTATACCCGACACACACAGTAATTACCCCCCCTCCTCTTATACCCCAACACACACACACACACACACACACTAATCACCCCCCTCCCCTTATGCCCCAGCACATATCCAGTAATCACCACCCCCCTCCCCTTATGCCCCAGCACATATCTAGTAATCACCCCCCCCTTTATGCCCCAGCATATATCCAGTAATGACGACCCCCACCCCTCCCCTTTTCCCCTGGCACATATGGTGTAATTGCCTGCCCCCCTCCCCTTTTCCCCTGGCACATATGGTGTAATTGCCTGCCCCCCCTCCCCTTTTCCCCTGGCACATATGGTGTAATTGCCTGTCCCCCCTCTCCATTTCCCCTGGCACATATGGTGTAATTGCCTGCCCCCCCTCCCCTTTTCCCCTGGCACATATGGTGTAATTGCCTGCCCCCCCCCCTCCCCTTTTCCCCTGGCACATATGGTGTAATTGCCTGCCCCCCCTCCCCTTTTCCCCTGGCACATATGGTGTAATTGCCTGCCCCCCCTCCCCTTTTCCCCTGGCACATATGGTGTAATTGCCTGCCCCCCTCCTCTTTTCCCCTGGCACATATGGTGTAATTGCCTGCACCCCTCCTCTTTTCCCCTGGCACATATGGTGTAATTGCCTGCCCCCCCTCCTCTTTTCCCCTGGCACATATGGTGTAATTGCCCTGCTGCCCCCCCCCCCCACCCCCACATACCCTGGCACAGTGCGCACATCTCCGTGCTGAGCGCTGCTGTGTACGGTCCATGTGCTGCCCTGCTATCTGAAACACAGAGTGCAGGGCAGCCTATGGTCTGTACACAGCAGCGCTCAGCACGGACACGGGAGATGGCGGGACATCCGGCTCTCTAAAGCGGCTCTCTACAGCGGCGCGGACACGGACATGTGGAGGGGCGGAGGATGGTGGAGTATGTCGGGCGGCGGCGCCCCTGATGCTGGCCCTTACCTGGCGCAATAGTCAATCCCGGCGGCAGTGAGAACGGGACCCGGCAATCAATGAGAGGTGAGCAGACCATTGGAACAGGTGCTCTGGTGCAGGAGCCTCTCTCAGGGTGGAGGGTGGGCTGGATCCCAGGGGGGAGCTGTCATTCTGGTGCCCAATCATATCTGCCTCAGTGACAGGGGCGTGCTTTGATATGGGCTGCAAGCACGCCCCTGTCACTGAGGCACTCACACTAGTGCCGCTTACAGCGCTTTTTAAATGGGCTTTTTACTGCCCATTTCTTAGCCCCGCCCCCCGCTTCCAATCCTTTATAATTGTCCGCGGGAGGCACCGCTCTCGGTGCCTCCTTCACTAATTTAAACCTGTTTTTACAATGAAAACATGAATACATTAATATAAAGCATTTACTTATGACACAGAATGTGTCATAAGTTTCTTTATATTATTGTAATCATTAATGACAGGGGAGGCACTGCCTCCCCTGCCTCCCCTGACTGCACGTCCCTGGTGTAGTTAGGGGAGAGGATGGGGGTTGGGAGCATCCTATTGCTTCAGATGCTTTAGGCGTGCTGGATTTTCAGTGGTGCACCACTGCTCTTCAGCTACCAGGCCATGCCTGTCCATGTCCCAAATTTAGGACTACATATTTGAAATCTATGGAGTATTTACATTCAACTTAATATAATATGCCTCCTGTGCTCTTTTTCACTCCTTTACAGCAGGTTGTCCCCTTAGGCGAGATATGCTCCTGTTACCAATCAGGTGGCTGATAGCTAGGCAGAAATGTATAGCATGGATTGGTGCATTCATAAATGGCTGGGCCAATGATCTCACAACAAGCTAGGCTCATCTTTATGAACTATGTCACATCCCTTAAGGCCATATTAAAGATGTTGTGACGGTGTTGGAGGAGGGGAGTTCAGTTACATGTAATGGAGTAGGACAGCAATACTTTACATTTTAACATAGCTGAATTATAATGTCAAATTAGCAATTAACAATGTATTTTACCTTCTTTGATCATATCTGAAATGGTTCAGTGGTCCTTTAAGTAAAAATAAGAATTTACTTACCGATAATTCTATTTCTCATAGTCCGTAGTGGATGCTGGGGACTCCGTAAGGACCATGGGGAATAGCGGCTCCGCAGGAGACTGGGCACATCTAAAGAAAGCTTTGGGACTAACTGGTGTGCACTGGCTCCTCCCCCTATGACCCTCCTCCAAGCCTCAGTTAGGATACTGTGCCCGGACGAGCGTACACAATAAGGAAGGATTTTGAATCCCGGGTAAGACTCATACCAGCCACACCAATCACACTGTACAACCTGTGATCTGAACCCAGTTAACAGTATGATAACAGAGGAGCCTCTGAAAAGATGGCTCCCAACAATAATAACCCGATTTTTGTAACAATAACTATGTACAAGTATTGCAGACAATCCGCACTTGGGATGGGCGCCCAGCATCCACTACGGACTATGAGAAATAGAATTATCGGTAAGTAAATTCTTATTTTCTCTAACGTCCTAAGTGGATGCTGGGGACTCCGTAAGGACCATGGGGATTATACCAAAGCTCCCAAACGGGCGGGAGAGTGCGGATGACTCTGCAGCACCGAATGAGAGAACTCCAGGTCCTCCTCAGCCAGGGTATCAAATTTGTAGAATTTTGCAAACGTGTTTGCCCCTGACCAAGTAGCTGCTCGGCAAAGTTGTAAAGCCGAGACCCCTCGGGCAGCCGCCCAAGATGAGCCCACTTTCCTTGTGGAACGGGCTTTTACAGATTTTAGCTGTGGCAGGCCTGCCACAGAATGTGCAAGCTGAATTGTACTACAAATCCAACGAGCAATAGTCTGCTTAGAAGCAGGAGCACCCAGCTTGTTGGGTGCATACAGGATAAACAGCGAGTCAGATTTCCTGACTCCAGCCGTCCTGGAAATATTTTCAGGGCCCTGACAACATCCAGCAACTTGGATTCCTCCAAGTCCCTAGTAGCCGCAGGCACCACAATAGGTTGGTTCAGGTGAAAACGCTGGAACCACCTTAGGGAGAAACTGAGGACGAGTCCTCAATTCCGCCCTGTCCGAATGGAAAATCAGATAAGGGCTTTTACAGGATAAAGCCGCCAATTCTGACACGCGCCTGACCCAGGCCAGGGCCAACAGCATGACCACTTTCCATGTGAGATATTTTAACTCCACAGATTTAAGTGGTTCAAACCAATGTGACTTTTGGAACCCAAACTACATTGAGAGCCCAAATTGCCACTGGAGGCACAAAAGGAGGCTGTATATGCAGTACCCCTTTTACAAATGTCTAAACTTCAGGGACTGAAGCTAGTTCTTTTTTGGAAGAAAATTGACAGGGCCGAAATCTGAACCTTAATGGACCCCAATTTCAGGCCCATAGACACTCCTGTTTGCAGGAAATGTAGGAATCGACCCAGTTGAATTTCCTCCGTCGGGCCTTACTGGCCTCGCACTACGCAACATATTTTCGCCAATTGCGGTGATAATGTTTTTGCGGTTACATCCTTCCTGGCTTTAGATCAGGATATGGATGACTTCATCCGGAATGCCCTTTTTTCCTTCAGGATCCGGTGTTCAACCGGCATGCCGTCAAACGCAGCCGCGGTAAGTCTTGGAACAGACAGGGTCCTTGCTGGAGCAGGTCCCTTCTTAGAGGTAGAGGCCACGGATCCTCCGTGAGCATCTCTTGAAGTTCCGGTTACCAAGTCCTTCTTGGCCAATCCGGAGCCACGAATATAGTGCTTTCTCCTCTCCATCTTATCAATCTCAGTACCTTGGGTATGAGAGGCAGAGGAGGGAACACATACACTGACTAGTACACCCACGGTGTTACCAGAGCGTCTACAACTATTGCCTGAGGGTCTCTTGACCTGGCGCAATACCTGTCGAGTTTTTTAATCATGTGGACGACTTCTGGGTGAAGTCCCCACTCTCCCGGGTGGAGGTCGTGCTGAGGAAGTCTGCTTCGCAGTTGTCCACTCCCGGAATGAATACTGTTGACAGTGCTATCACATGATTTTCCGCCCAGCGAAGAATCCCTGCAGCTTCTGCCATTGCCCTCCTGCTTCTTGTGCCACCCTGTCTGTTTACGTGGGTGACTGCCATGATGTTGTCCGACTGGATCAACACCGGCTGACCTTGAAGCAGAGGTCTTGCTAAGCTTAGAGCATTGTAAATGGCCCTTAGCTTCAGGATATTTATGTGAAGTGATGTATCCAGGCTTGACCCTAAGCCCTGGATATTCCTTCCCTGTGTGACTGCTCCCCAGCCTCGCAGGCTGGCATCCGTGGTCACCAGGACCAAGTCCTGAATGCCGAATCTGCGGCCCTCTAGAAGATGAGCACTCTGCAACCACCACAGGATGGATACCCTTGTCCTTGGTGACAGGGTTATCCGCTGATGCATCTGAAAATGCGACCCGGACCATTTGTCCAGTAGGTTCCACTGGAAAGTTCTTGCGTGGAATCTAACGAATGGGATTGCTTCGTAGGAAGCCACCATTTTTACCCAGAACCCTTGTGCATTGATGCACTGAGACTTGGTTCGGTTTTAGGAGGTTCCTGATTAGCTCGGATAACTCCCTGGCTTTCTCTTCCGGGAGAAACACCTTTTTTCTGGACTGTGTCCAGGATCATCCCTAGGAAACAGAAGACAAGTCGTCGGAACCAGCTGCGATTTTGGAATATTGAGAATCCAATCGTGCTGCCGCAACACTACCTGAGATAGTGCTACACCGAACTCCAACTGTTCCCTGGATCTTACCCTTATCAGGGAATCGTCCAAGTAAGGGATAACTAAAATTCCCTTCCTTCGAAGGGATATCATTTCGGCCATTACCTTGGTAAAGACCCGGGGTGCCGTTGACCATCCCTACGGCAGCGTCTGAACTGATAGTGACAGTTCTGTACCATAACCTGAGGTACCCTTGGTGAGAAGGGTAAATTTTGACATGAAGGTAAGCATCCTTGATGTCCCGAGACATCATGTAGTCCCCTTCTTCCAGGTTCGCAATCACTGCTCTGAGTGACTCAATCTTGAATTTGAACCTCTGTATGTAAGTGTTCAAAGATTTTAGATTTAGAATCGGTCTCACCGAGCCATCTGGCTTCGGTACCACAATAGTGTGGAATAATACCCCGTTCCCTGTTGCAGGAGGGGTACCTTGATTATCACCTGCTGGGAATACAGCTTGTGAATGGCTTCCAAAACTGCCTCCCTGTCAGAGGGAGACGTCGGTAAAGCCGACTTTTGGAAACGGCGAGGGGGAGACGTCTCGAATTCCAATATGTACCCCTGAGATATTACCTGAAGGATCCAGGGGTCTACTTGCGAGTGAGCCCACTGCGCACTGAAATTCATTGAGAACGGGCCTCCACCGTGCCTGAGCTTGTAAAGCCCTAGCGTCATACTGAGGGCTTGGCAGAGGCGGGAAAGGGTTTCTGTTCCTGGGAACTGGCTGATCTCTGCAGCCTTTTTCCTCTCCCTCTGTCACGAGCAGAAAAGAGGAACCTTTTGTCCGCTTGCCAACAAAGGACTGCGCCTGATAATACGGCGTCTTATTTTGAGAGGCGACCTGGGGTACAAACGTGGATTTCCCAGCTGTTGCCGTGGCCACCAGGTCTAAAAGACCGACCCCAAATGTCCCCTTTCAAAGGCAATACTTCCAAATGCCGTTTGGAATCCGCATCACCTGACCATTTTACTGGTAGAATTGGACAACGCACTTATACTTGATGCCAGTCGGCAATTATTCCGCTGTGCATCATGCATATATAGAAATGCATCTTTTAAATGCTCTATAGGCAATAATATACTATCCTAATATTTCCAGTCAGGGAATCCGACCATGCCCACCCAGCACTGCACCTCCAGGCTGAGGCGATAGCTGGTCGCAGTATAACACCAGTATGTGTGTAAATACCTTTTTGGATACCCTCCTGCTTTCTATCAGCAGGATCCTTAAGGGCGGCCATCTCATGAGAGGGTAGAGCCCTTGTTCTTACAAGCGTGTGAGCGCCTTATCCCCCCTAGGGGGTGTTTCCCAACGCACCCTAACCTCTGGCGGGAAAGGGTATGCAGCCAATACTTTTTAAGAAATTATCAATTGTTATCGGGGGGAAACCCACGCATCATCACACACCTCATTTTATTTCTCAGATTCAGGAAAACTACAGGTAGTTTTTCCCTCACCGAACATAATACCCCTTTTTGGTGGTACTCGTATTATCAAAAATGTATAAAAACATTTGCCATTGTCTCAATCATGTAACGTGTGGCCCTACTGGAAATCACGGTTGTCTCTTCACCGTTGACACAGGAGTCAGTATCCGTGTCGGCGTCTGTATCTGCCATCTGAGGTAACGGCCGCTTTAGAGCCCCTGACGGCCTATGAGACGTCTGGACAGGCACAAGCTGAGTAGCCGGCTGTCTCATGTCAACCACTGTTTTTTTATATAGAGCTGACACTGTCACGTAATTTTCAACAGTACATCCACTCAGGTGTCGACCCCCTAGGGGGTGACATCACTGTTACAGACACTCTGCTCCGTCTCCACATCATTTTTCTCCTCATACATGTCGACACAAACGTACCGACACACAGCACACACACAGGGAATGCTCTGATAGAGGACAGGACCCCACTAGCCCTTTGGGGAGACAGAGGGAGAGTATGTCAGCATACACCAGAGCGCTATATATATACAGGGATAACCTTATATAAGTGTTTTCCCCTTATAGCTGCTGTATGTTTTAATACTGCGCCTAAATAGTGCCCCCCTCTCTTTTTTAACCCTTTCTGTAGTGCAGGGAAGAGCCAGGGAGCTTCCCTCCAACTGAGCTGTGAGGGAAAATGGCGCCAGTGTGCTGAGGAGATAGGCTCCGCCCCCTTTTCGGCGGCCTTATCTCCCGGTTTTTTGTATATTCTGGCAGGGGTTAAATGCATCCATATAGCCCAGGAGCTATATGTGATGCATTTTTTGCCATGTAAGGTATTTCTGTCATGTTTTATTGCGTCTCAGGGCGCCCCCCCCAGCGCCCTGCACCCTCAGTGACCGGAGTGTGAAGTGTGCTGAGAGCAATGGCGCACAGCTGCAGTGCTGTGCGCTACCTTATTTGAAGACAGGAACGTCTTCTGCCGCCGCTTTCTCCGGACCTCTTCGCTCTTCTGGCTCTGTAAGGGGGCCGGCGGCGCGGCTCCGGGACCCATCCGGGCTGAACCTGTGATCGTCCCTCTGGAGCTAATGTCCAGTAGCCAAGAAGCCCAATCCACTCTGCACGCAGGTGAGTTCGCTTCTTCTCCCCTTAGTCCCTCGATGCAGTGAGCCTGTTGCCAGCAGGTCTCACTGAAAAAACTTTCACTAAGAAGCTCAGGAGAGCCCCTAGTGTGCACCCTTCTCGTCGGGCACAGAAATCTAACTGAGGCTTGGAGGAGGGTCATAGGGGGAGGAGCCAGTGCACACCAGTTAGTCCTAAAGCTTTCTTTAGATGTGCCCAGTCTCCTGCGGAGCCGCTATTCCCCATGGTCCTTACGGAGTCCCCAGCATCCACTTAGGACGTTAGAGAAACAGTATAATGTTCCATACAGTCTGGCTGGAAGCAAACAATTCCCATCTCCTTACAGGCGCATAAAGAAAGCAATAACCACACTTCCCTTTGATGCTTTGTCTTCCACTTCAGCAGATGTGTAGTTAATACATAAAGGGAGAAAGAAAAGCAAACTAAATCTCTGGGGTAAATTTACTAAGGTGGGAGATTTTTAGAACTGGTGATGTTGCCCATAGCAACCAATCAGATTATATCTATTATCTGCTAGAAGCAGCTAGATAAATGGTAAGTAGAATCTGATTGGTTGCCATGGGCAACATCAACAGTTCTAAAAATCTCCCACCTTAGTAAATTTACCCCTTTGTGTAATACAGTAAGGATGCAAATGTTCCCCAGTAATCACGAAGTGGAACATAAATATATAATAATCTATGAATTAAATTGCAGTATGGTGGGGTGCTCCCTTTTAACCAAACACTCCCAGTGGTTGGAAATAATCAGACATCTCAGATAACCATCCACAGCAGGTAATCACCATCACTGTACATAATATTGTTGGGGATACACAATGAAAGTAAAAATAGTAGACACATCTAGTGGGTCTTTAGCTCAGATGCCCTCCTTGTTCTCTAGAACAGATAGACCCTCAGCATGGGTATAAATGTATATAAAGCAGTGAGAAGGTTTGTATAAAAGGGCCATGGATCCTTTGCTTTTCTTTTTCCCTTTATGGGGTATATTTACTAAGATTCGTAATTGTCGGGATTTGGAGGGAGATTAAACACGAATGACATCGAATGTGTGAATTTGCAACTGTTTGGTTTTTTTACACCTCATTTACTATGCTGTCGTATTCTGCATTTTCGTGTTTTCCGATGTAGATGTCATTCGTAATGTCAGGCAGTGTTTTACGGGAGTGATTAGTGTAACACTGCTGGACTTAACACAATGAATCCCGGCCGGATCTGTGAGATCCGTGCAGGGCTTCATTATGTACCTTAAAAGAAGTCTATAAAGTGTTAAAAATCCCCCCAAAAATTGCATAGGGTCCCCCCTCTTAAGCATAACCAGCCTCTGGCTCTTTGTGCCGGTCCTGGTTGTATAAATACAGGGAAAAAATGGACTGGGGTTCCCCCATATTTTAACAACCAGCACCGGGCTCTGTGCCTGGTCCTGGTGCAAAAAATAGGGGGGACAAAAAATGTAGGGGTCCCCTGTATTTTTAACACCAGCACCGGGCTCCACTAGTCAGACAGATAATGCCACAGCCGGGGGACACTGTTATATTGGTCCCTGCGGCCCTGGCATTAAATCACCAACTAGTCACCCCTGGCCTGGGTACCCTGGAGGAGTGGGGACCCCTTAAATGAAGGGGTCCCCCCCCTCCAGCCACCCAAGGACCAGGGGTGAAGCCCAAGGCTGCCCCCCCCCCCATCCGTGGGCGGTGGATGGAGGGCTGAAAGCCTTTTGTGTAAAACAAGAATATTGTTTTTTGTAGCAGAACTACAAGTCCCAGCAAGCCTCCCCCACAAGCTGGTACTTGGAGAACCACAAGTACCAGCATGCAGGGGGGAAACGGGGCCGCTAGTACCTGTAGTTCTACTACAAAAAAAATACCCAAATAAAAACAAAACTCACACACCATGAAAGTAAAAGTTTAATCAACATACATGCACACTTACATACACACATACTTACCTAAGTTGACACGAAGCACTCGGTCCTCTTCTCAAGTAGAATCCAGGGGTTCCTGTAAATAAAATTATACTTACAAAGAATCCGGGGTAGATCGGTCCTCTTCTTAAAAGTTATAATCCACGTACTTGGTAAAATAAAAAAGCGAAATACCCGGTCCACGCACTGAAAGGGGTCTCATGTATTGTTTACACATGGAACCCCTTTCCCCGAATGTCGGGACCCCCATGACTCCTGTCAAAGAGGGTCCCTTCAGCCAATAAGGGAGCGCCACGTCATGGCACTCTCCTGATTGGCTGTGTGCTCAGTCAGGTGGCGCACTGTGGATACAATGTAGCGCAGCGGCGCTACATTATATCCAATGATGGGAACTTTGCGGTAGACCGCGAGGTTAAGTGGGGTCAACCAGAAGAGTGACCCCACTTAACCTGGGTAACCCCAGCCCATTTTTTTCCCGTATTTTTACAACCAGGACCGGCTCAAAGAACCCGAGGCTGGTTATGCTTAGGAGGGGGGACCCCATGCAATTTTTTTTTCTGATTTTTAACACTTTCACACCCCTTCCCACTGATAAACATGCACGGATCTCATTGATCCGTGCATGCCTATCAGAAAAAAAGCAGGTCTATTTGAAAACTGCTTTCTTTTACGATTTGTATTTTTTCACGGCAGTGTTTGGCTATTGCAGGCAGTGATTGTGAATACGAATTTTTAGTAAATTACCGAGTTGTATAAAATAACAGGCGTGTTTGACCGATGGTGTATTCATTTGTATTTTTTTTCTTTGCCTTCAAAAAAAATACGAATGCCCTCATCACTGCCGAGATTTGAGTTTAGTAAATTCCCAAGATGACACTTTGAAGAAAAAACTCAAAATCTGTCAAAATCGGGACCTTAATAAATATACCCCTATGTTTGAAGTGGAAGAAAAAGAATCTTATCGAAGGGAAGTGTGGTTAATGTTTTCTTTGGGGGTAATTCAGACCTAATCGCTGGGCTGCTAACTTTTCTGTCCTGCGATCAGATAGTCGCCACCGAAGGGGGAGTGTAAATTTGCTGTGCAGGTGTGCAATCGCATGTGTACACTGAGCTGCAAAAATCCAGTGTGTGCAGTCTGTGCGCAGCCAAGGACTTACTCCTCCAGTGCAATGAGAACGGGCTAATCGGGGCCGGAGTCTATGTCAGACACCCTCCCTGAAAACGCTTGGGTACACCTGCGTTTCCCCTGACACTCCCAGTAAACGGTCAGTTATCACCCTGAAACGGCCTCTTCCTGTCAATCACTTTGCGAACGCCCATGCAATCTGAATTTTCGCAACATCCTGCCGCTGGTTGGCGATGACTGTTGTTGTTTGGCAACACGCGTGCACATTGTGGTGCATACGCATGAGCAGTCTATTGCTGATCGCCCGCAGTGCGAAAACGATCAGGTCTGAATCACCCCCTTTATGCGCCTATGTTGAGAATTATAAACTGTGTTTAAACTTTGTATATTTGGGAAAAAGGTGTGACCACATTTTCTACACTATACTGAGGCTGCTAAAGGGTGCGCACTAGGACCATATCATTTTGGATTACTATTTCCATCTCTTTAATCATTATGCTTAATATTTATGTTAGACTATAATTATCAGCAGATTGTAATAATTGTATTCTACAGTAAAAGAAGTATAACAAAAGCTGTCCCCCAACATTACCAATTACACAGTTGGTCATTACAGAAATATAACAACACTTTCAAGAGTTATAAGCCAAATCTATAAAATGTGTACAGTCTATAGAGATAAAGGGAAGTTGCTAGTGGGAAAATATGACTTTTTATCATGATTTTTGCTGCCTCAATAATCAGTATACCCGGAAAATAACATCATAACTTGTACTCTGCTCTGTAAAAAGTTACGGGACTCAAAATAGATGTACCACTTCTAGATCTAGGCTCATTGGGTTACACTGCATGTTTAACACAAATAGGACCATAAATAAGAGCATTATATGACATAAACAAAGTTTTGTATTACATTTTCTGTAGAATATAGAATATGCAGCACAATAAAGTCACTAATATGGAAACAAAGCAAAAATTATAGACCAGGGGGTATATTTACTTAAATTCGATTTTGAAAAATACTGTATGAATCTTCAAAATCAGCAAAACAAGAAAAACAATAGGAAAGCACTAATTTAATCTGTAGTAGATTTTGTTGAAAGGTTATTTCTAAAAACTAAAATTAATACCGGCCAGTATCAATACAATTCACTCACATTTAATAAAAATATATATTGCACATATCTATAGAGACAGTGACCTAAAAAACTGTAATACAACTGTAAACCAAGTCTCTGTATAATGTCCTTAAGTGATACTTTGTATTATAGCAACACGCTTGCCATTCAGTCCACAAATCCAATGTAGCAAATAAAGCATGCACTTAAAAGCTCCTTTGTTTGCAATAGATAGTACCCTGTTACCTTGATAATGCAGTTAGTGGCTTTTTGTTGGTTTCGCTGCCAAGTTAATTTGATAATAAGCAATCAGGCATGGCCATGCAAAAATAGTGTCTCACTATGTCCGGAGCTATTGTCAGCAGGTAATATATCACAACATGTTTTGTGGCTCAGTCAGCAAACCTATTACACCGCAATTGGATGATTCCCCTCCCGGCTGCAGCTTTCTTATTCAGCCTTATCTGGAGTCCATAAATCACCTCTATGTCAACGATGTTCCTCCCGGCTGCTCGTTCACCATCAGCCTTAACAGGAGTGTCAGGTCACTTCTCCACCACTTAACCCCTCTTTGCAATGGGGTAAAATGTGAGCCGGCCGGCTGGTAAGTAAAACTCCACTATATCTCGTGGATGGAAGACGAAACAGACGCGTTTCCCCGCCTTAAGACCTCGGCGGCTTCCTCAGTGTGAATCACTCTCCCTGACCGCACGTCCTTTAAAACACATTTATTTCCCGCGGCCCTTGCTGGCATTGAAGTAATGCTCCTCACGCCTCCTTTTCACAGTTGACACCAACATATATGCTTAATAGCTAAACTCCTTCGTCAAGTATGAGCCCCATTATCGGCTCATCCGTATAGCAGCATCACTTACACATATCTTCAAACATAATACTTTCAAGAGCTTCATGGTGTTTGATATTAATAATACTAAAACACATATAAAAATTTTTTAACTCATATAAATATAAATACATATTGGTTTCTTTCAACAGCAACACTGGTTACTATCCCCTATAGTGGGTGAGCATAATTAAGCATATTATCAATTCATGCATTACCCTCAATCATATATGCAATTCCCAATTTAGTAGAAGCAATATACACTCTACCTTTGTCTTTCTTAGATATATAATTATAATAGTAATAACCTCACTCCTATGGATATACACGCATATAGATACATAACATTTCTAGTTATTATGCAGATTTTAATATTACTTCACTCAAATAGCATTTATACACCTTAATACAATATAGACAACACCTCCTACAGACCACCCATCATTACCTAGCTTATACTGTATTTATCACACCTCTACTACAGGATTCCTCTAAAATAAATGTATTTCATATTTTTCCATATTTTAATAACACATTATATGAGTATATGCAAGTAAAATCCAGGACACTGATATACAAAATTAATTCACTAAATATTTTAAGTTCACAAGCCCCATCTAGTTTGTTGCACAGACTCCTATATAACCATTTCCTTTCGTCCCATCGAATTTCACTCCATATCCTCATATCATATTTGCAATTTATACTCCATTTAACTCTATCATGTCATTAAGGCCTGAAGGGACCATTGTATCCATTCTAAATGACCAGTACGCTTCTCTTCTCCGAAGTCGATCAAATCGATCACCTTGATTTGTTCTATACCAATCATTTTAATATTTTCCACTTTTGAATTCTGACAATAAATCACATGGTCTGATAGTGGGTGTTTTGCACCTTTCATGATATTTCTCCTATGCTCCATATACCTAACATGAAGAGTTCTGGTAGTTCGACCTATATATTGTTTGCCACATTGGCATGAAATAAGATAGATAATATAAGTAGACATACAATTCATGAATTCCCCAATAGGGAATTTTTTTCCCATTCTAAATGACTCAAACTGACACTAAATATTATTTACAGACATGGGGGCCAGATTCGCTCCAAGTTTCGCTAACCTGTACATGGGAGTATTTGAAGATCAACATGTATGGGGAGGTGGACTCGGGGCGGATCTGGTCTACTATGGCCGTTTTATAGATGATTTATTTATAATTTGGGGTGGTAGTTTGGAAGCATTGCATGCTTTCACTAATAGTCTAAACAAGAATGAATATGGTCTTAAGTTTACATTTAATTATAACAACACAAAAATTAGTTTCTTGGATATAGAGCTATCAGTAGAGGAAGATCAATTGATCACTAACACATACATTAAGGAGGTTTATCAAAATAGATATCTTAATTATAACAGCTCTCATAAGAGATGCTGGAAGACCAATATCCTCAGGGGGCAGTTTGTTAGATTGAGGCAAAATTGTACCTCAATATCCACTTATCGGAAGCAAGCGGAAAAACTTATGGAGTCATTTCAAGAACAGGGATATCCACAAAATTTATTAGAGGCAGCGATGATAGAGATGGAAGGAATAGAGAGAGAGCTATTACTTAAACCCAAGGTTCAGAGTCAGTCGGGTAATAAAAATATGGATAGATGTGTTGCCTTTACTACAAAGTACAATAGTTGTGCACGTAAGATCAGCCAAGTTATAAGGAAGAATACCTCATTACTACTCCTAGATGAATATTTGAAGCCACAGGTGAATCCAAAGGGATATACTATCTTTAGAAAGGCCGATAATTTGAGAAAAAAATTGGTGCCTAGTGAGTAAAGGGAAACTGGAAATGGGTGTACAAAATATGTGGATCCCAGAAAAACCAATAGGTTACCATAAATGCAGGAAATTAAATTGTTTATCCTGTAGGAATTTACCTAGGAAGAGCACCAGTTTTGAGTCATTTAGAACGGGAGAAAAATTCCCTATTGGGGAATTCATGAATTGTATGTCTTCTTATATTATCTATCTTATTTCATGCCAATGTGGCAAACAATATATAGGTCGAACTACCAGAACTCTTCATGTTAGGTATATGGAGCATAGGAGAAATATCATGAAAGGTGCAAAACACCCACTATCAGACCATGTGATTTAATGTCAGAATTCAAAAGTGGAAAATATTAAAATGATTGGTATAGAACAAATCAAGGTGACTAATAGGGGGGTGATCGAAGCGTACTGGACATTTAGAATGGATACAATGGTCCCTTCAGGCCTTAATGACATGATAAAGTTAAATGGAGTATAAATTGCAAATATGATATGAGGATATGGAGTGAAATTTGATGGGACGAAAAGAAATGGTTATATAGGAGTCTGTGCAACAAACTAGATGGGGCTTGTGAACTTAAAATATTTAGTGAATTAATTTTGTATATCAGTGTCCTGGATTTTACTTGCATATACTCATATAATGTGTTATTAAAATATGGAAAAATATGAAATACATCTATTTTAGAGGAATCCTGTAGTAGAGGTGTGATAAATACAGTATAAGCTAGGTAATGATGGGTGGTCTGTAGGAGGTGTTGTCTATATTGTATTAAGGTGTATAAATGCTATTTGAGTGAAGTAATATTAAAATCTAAATAATAATTAAAAATGTTATGTATCTATATGCGTGTATATCCATAGGAGGGAGGTTATTACTATTATAATTATGTATCTAAGAAAGACAAAGGTAGAGTGTATATTGCTTCTACTAAATTGGGAATATGGGAATTGCATGTATGATTGAGGGTAATGCATGAATTGATAATATGCTTAATTATGCTCACCCACTATAGGGGATAGTAACCAGTGTTGCTGTTGAAAGAAACCGATATGTATTTATATTTATATTTATATGAGTTAAATGTTTTTTTTATATGTATATTAGTATTATTAATATCAAACACCATGAAGCTCTTGAAAGTATTATGTTTGAAGATATGTGTAAGTGATGCTGCTATACGGATGAGCCGATAATGGGGCTCAGACTTGACGAAGGAGTTAAGCTATTAAGCATATGTGTTGGTGTCAGCTGTGAAAAGGAGGCGTGAGGAGCATTACATCAACGCCAGCACGGGCCGTGGGAAAGAAATGTGTTTTAAAGGACGTGCAGTCAGGGAGAGTGATTCACACTGAGGAAGCCGCCGAGGTCTTAAGGCGGGGAAACGCGTCTGCTTCGTCTCCCATCCACGAGATATAGTGGAGTTTTACTTACCAGCCGGCCGGCTCATATTTTACCCCATTGCAAAGAGGGGTTAAGTGGTGTAGAAGTGACCTGACACTCCTGTTAAGGCTGATGGTGAACGAGCAGCTGGGAGGAACATCATTGACATAGAGGTGATTTATGGACTCCAGATAAGGCTGAATAAGAAAGCTGCAGCCGGGAGGGGAATCATCCAATTGCGGTGTAATAGGTTTGCTGACTGAGCCACAAAACATGTTGTGATATATTACCTGCTGACAATAGCTCCGGACATAGTGAGACACTATTTTTGCACGGCCATGCATGATTGCTAATTATCAAATTAACTTGGCAGTGAAACCAACAAAAAGCCACTAAATGCATTATCAAGGTAACAGGGTACTATCTATTGCAAACAAAGGAGCTTTTAAGTGCATGCTTTATTCGCTACATTGGATTTGTGGACTGAATGGCAAGCGTGTTGCTATAATACAAAGTATCACTTAAGGACATTATACAGAGACTTGGTTTACAGTTGTATTACAGTTTTTTAGGTCACTGTCTGTATAGATATGTGCAATATATATTTTTATTAAATGTGAGTGAATTTTATTGATACTGGCCGGTATTAATTTAAGTTTTTAGAAATAACCTTTCAATAAAATCTACTACAGATCAAATTAGCGCTTTCCTATTGTTTTTCTTGTTTTGCTGATTATGAGGGGTTTATAAACCAATTACCCCTGGGAAAGCAGCAATTTATTCTGTTCAATAAAGGCGCCTGTGTTTTTTTAATCTTCAAAATCGGTTGAAATCAATTCCTTTTGAGTCTACATTTTTTTACATTTTCCTTATTTACTAAAAACAAATGTTGTATTTGATTTTCAAATCGATTTCAATGTTGGTCGAGTTTGGGAAAGGATTTAGAGTTGAATTTATGAATTTCCCATATCAAATCCAACCTCAAATCCCCATTAAAATCCCCAGCAAAATCGAATGCAAAATCAAACAGAACTTCCTCATTGCTTTGTATTGGTCCAAATGTATTACATGCACACTAATTAAAGGAGAAGCTCTTTTTTGCCTGCCTTCCACCTTCTGTGCATACATAATCAGTTGTTGCTAAAAAAAAAAATAACCTCTGCCTACTCCCTGTTTATTGTATAATCTGGGGGAGTGGTTTATTTAATGTGTTATTATTATGCACTAGATGGCAGCAGAGCACAATATTGAACATTTTTATCAAATTATATGATAATATGCATTCCAAATGTTTGTTTGTTTTTTAAACCAAACATGTATTCTGTCATGGCTTGGGTGGCTATATGTGGCTCAGCAGGAGTATGTGGATTTGACAATGGCGTTAGAACCCAAGAGCAACAGCCATAGCCTAAATAACCTTTTTGGTGGTAGGGGAACAAATTAGAACCATATAGTATCAATTACTATTAGCTGCTTTATTAGCACATACTGGTATCTTACACAACAACCTTCCCTCTGGCATTTGTCCTACAATCATTTTTGAAGATAGGGATGAATTGCTGAGGATGTAGGCATCGTGGGTTGAATCAGGATAGCCAGTTACAACAGTCATGATTTTAAATGTCTATAAATTTTTCAACTAAATTGCTCAATATTGTATTCTTGTGCTATCTATTGCACATTAATGGAATAAGTATAATGTCTATAAATATAAATATGTGCACTATTCAACTCATAAAGCTGCTGCTGATGCTCTGATCGATCCTCCAGGGTTATCTCAGTCAGGTGGTGATTCGCATTGTGCAGGTAGGTGCACAACATACCATAACCTTGGACATCCATTATTACTACTTCCACACTGCCCTACATGCTTTTGGGTACTTAAACAGTTATCACTATAAATTTCCTACCATTAAATTTATAAGCCAAAATCAAATGTCTAACATCATTCTAAACATTTGGGGATTTGATGTTTGATTTGGAGTTTGGTTTAGAGTTCGATTTCAAATCGAACTTTAGTAAATGAGGGGATTCTATGTTGGGCTATGGGAAAACATTGATGTTTTTGAGAAATTCGATTTCTATTGGGATGTGAGATGAATTTGGCAATAGAACTAATTTGAGATTTGATTTGGTCTTTAGTAAATCTGTTCAACCCAAATTGAATAGAAATCGAATGGAAACAGACTGTCAAATCTCTTGAAATACCAAGATTAAATTTTTGAAAATTTTACCCCAGGTGATTTATTTTGTTGTCCGAGTACCTATGATCATTTTACAAGACATCTATGCAAAAATCTTTTTATGCAATGGTCAGATGAGTTACTCAGTGTCACTTGTATCACTCTTGAATTTAGGATTCATATCACACCTAGTGGCCTATTTACCATGAAAAATGTACAAGACTGCAGGATATAGCCCGAAAACAGCGGTGTGTGGGGGGGAGATACTGCAACTATTAAGCATCTCCCAGATGTACTATGGAAGCATCACAGCAAACGCAGCCTATGGGGGCTGCAGTGCTGCTGGATTTACAAAGCATTCGGAGCTTGGCCCTTATAGGAAAATGCCATCTCCAGATGATTTTTTAGGCAATGTTAGAAACATACCTTCAAATTGAATGCACACATCAATATTGTAGATGTATGCTGGGTTGCTTTAATGTGGTTGGTGGAAGTTGCATCACTGTCATCCCCTTGTTGTTCAGGAATTACCAGTAATTACCATTTGTTTAGCATGACTGCAGCTTGTAAAGTCACATTTCTGCAGCTCTCCAGAGTCCAGTGGTGATTTGTTCACAGACCACTTTACAAGGTGTCAAAAGTCTGACTGTGATGAGCCAAGGTCTCCCAATGTATATATCCTCTATATTTAACAATGCCATCGTGGATGCATGGCACAAGTTCAAGCAGAAGTGGTGCTTATACTGCTGTGCTTGGCTCTCAGTCAAATCAAGAGTACCGGCATATACCTTTCTCAACGTAGTTTGTGCTGAGTCTGTTGACAAAGCAAACACATTTGTCTATTTGGAAGGATAGAATCAAGAGGATCCAGACACACTACTATAAAAGTTTGATGATATATGCTTATTAGTGAAAAATGTTATAATGGACAGACATGCTTTTAACACTGCTATGTAGAGCCCACTGAGAGCCAAACTTTAAGCTGATGACAGTCAGCTTTACACTGCACGTTGCAGCAGCCCACCGTACCGTTCACACTGTAAACGCTCCGTCAGAAAATGCCCCAGACATTGGTCTCCACTGCAAGAAGATTGAACTCAGGTCCTGAAAGGGTGACATATTTACCAACATACAATAATAGAAAACGAGAAAAATAATGGCATCAAAAGAACAATGAACACTGCACCAAGCTTAACATTATGTCACATGAACTCCTCCAGTGCACAAGCCCAAAAACACCTACTGACTGCTGTCACACTGTGAATCTAATTAGTTACTGTGGCCTTGTAATCAAGACCGTGGGCTGGGCCATGCTGCACACCACAAACTTTCATATAGTGGACATTATTGTCAAAACACTCCTTGGCTTGCTGGACAGCATAAAACTGGGGTTAATAACTTTAAGTGCTTATGTCTATGTCATTCAACAGGACATTCCAGAGTTCAGGCTCCTACACATGGTATGATGCAACCGGGGTTCCGAGGGGCAACATATAAGGCAGTCCCTACACATAGGGTGGTGCGGTACCTGACTGCCCGCTATGCCCTCCCCTCCCAAATAGCGCTGCATGGGATTGTCAGTCGCATCGCCTGATTTTTTCAACATGCAGAAAGATTGGGTAAAGCCACAGACGACGACACCACGGGAGCGTCCAATGAACGATATCATGCATACACGCAAAACAATATAGCTGTTTTATCGTTCCAATGCGTCGGATTGTCAGCTATATCGTTCTGTTTGTGGGGGCCTTTAATGATCTGTTCAATTGTAATATCACTGGGAACCTACCAGTCACAAATCACAGGCATCTAATCAAGATTGTCTTTCCCACAGTATATGCTCCCAGATGTTGCTCTCACCGTGAAGTATAAAGTGAAGGCAGAGTTAAATCGCATGACAGCATTGGGGATCATTGCTTCAGTAGTAGGATCCACCCCATGAATGTTTGCTATGGTTGCTGCAGTAAAAAAAAAAGGATGGTTTGGTATGCATCTGCATTGACCCTGTGAATTTTAACAAAGCTCTGATGAGACCACATCACCCCCTCAGAACTGTAGAGCAAGTAATAATTAATATGCCAAATGCAAAGATATTTACTACTCTGGATTCCAAATGTGTATTCTGGCAGATCACATTGGATAAGAAATCATCCATGCTCACCCCATTAATGACACCTGTGGGTAGATATGCCATCCTCCGCATGCCCTAAGGTACATGCACTGGCAGTGATGTATTCCTACATTATACAGTACATCTCTCTGAGGGATACCCTTGTGATATCACTGTGGGTGACATCCTAGTTTGGGACCACACATGCCTACCCCCTAGATAAGCTGAAACAGACCACCAACCCCTGATCACCAATCCCTGCAAACCCCTGCATACTGCCTCCACATGAATCTAATGTTTCATGCTCAAGCTCCAAAGGTACCATCTGGATTTGGAATACAAATGTGGAAAGGCCTCCATGTACCTGACTCCTTATAACATGTTCGCCTCCTGGACTTGGATGACTGTGGTGCTGATGATGACCTGAATGTCATGGAGTTTGATGTCCTCTCTTCCAGGAGGTACTCTGTGATGCAACACTCAGGGATGACCTCTGTCAATGGTTGTCTCATGTTATCCTGCATTGCTGGCCTTCTTCTTCCAAGAAACTGTCTTGTGACGTAAGTCTTTCTTTGCATTCCACAATGAACTGACCATTTTTGATGGTATCCTGCATGGTCAACATTTTGTGATACCATGTGCCTTTCATGGCTACTATGCTTAGCAGGGGCACCCCAGGCATGAAGCCACCATACACCAGACTAAGGATGCTCTGTTTTGGACCTCTATGACTGCTGCCATTGAGTTGGTTGTATCTTCCCAAAGTAACACAGTCTTCAACAAAATGAAAACACACTTTTCTGCACATGGCATAGCACACAAGCTAGTTACTAACAATGCCATGCAGTTCATGACCAGTAAATGGGACATTTCACATGTCACCAGCAGTCCTCACTATCCAAAGTCCAATGAACTAGCAGAAAGGGCAGTATGCAGCACTTGTTAAAGACATGTTTTAGAGATGGTTCTGATGTTTTTAGGGTGCCCCTCAATTTGAGATATACTCCAAGAGATGGACTTCCCTCTCCTAAATGGACTTCCCTCTCCTAAATGCCTTATTCCCAGGAGCATTGGCACCATCATTCCCACCACCAAGTTCAAACTAGACCGCAAGTTGAGAACAACACGCAAGATGTTATGGCTCAAAACCACTCATGATAAAACATCCTATTGCTAAAGACCGTCGTTCCCTGTGTAAACCATCTGCATCCAGACCCCTGTCAGGTTTGATAGAGCTGGGACTGTGCAGGGATCTTCCAATAATTCCAACAGCTGCTGTATGTGGTACAATTTGACAGTGTTTTGTATGAACATAGCAAGTGCCATCTCCTAGGGGTGTGTGAGCCAACACATTCACCTCACTTGACACCGACTGAGGTTGTCAGAACACCATCATCATGGACAATGGGTCCCCTGAGGATACACCTATTAGGGTGCAGGAGAGTCCCGTGACTTTGCCCAACAGTGAGCCTATTCAGACATCAGCCACACCTTTAGCCCCTTTTTTGTCACCAGGTCTGGGAGAATTTCTTGGCCTCCTAATCCAAAAGTCCAGGACTATGTTACTTAATCATCCAGTTTTCAGTTTGTTTGTTTGTTTGTTTGTTTGTTTGTTTGTTTGTTCGCTAATGCACACTGTCTCTGCATCCAACCCTGTATCACACACAGGCATCTGTTTATTGTTTCTTCATGTTTGAAAAGGGTGACGTGGATGTATGCAGTGTTGCTTTAATGTCGATGGCAGAAGATGCATCATTGACATCCACGTGAAATTCAGGAAGTACCTCTGTAGCCATTCTTCAGCATGACTGCAGCTCTCTAGAGTCATGTAGTGATTTTCACATGAATCACTTTACAAATACACAACAATCAAGATATTCTCATTTAGACAATTACTGTGAAGCTCTGGAAGCTCCTATGAGCAGGGTTATTTCCCCTTTGTGCTTTTCCTTCTCTTGCTTACTGTATATCATCATCTCCTCCCCACTGCCAACAGTGGCATAGAACCTTTGGAGCACTGAAGTGTTGAACTTCAGGTTGTGTGGGGGAGTGTTGTTTTTTTTTGTTTTGTTATAAATATACAACATTCAGTGTTTGTGTCTTGTCTTTATTTTAATATTTTATCTTTTAAAAAAAGTAAAAGCAACAGCAGGCCTTTATTGTCAGGGAATGCTTTAACTTGTAGTTCTACAAGTGCCATCATGCCAGGGCAGGCCTGCTATGACTTGTAGGCTGCCTATAAAGAACAATATTATTAACTGTAATATTACCATTAACCCCGCACCCACAGCCCAAGGCCGGTTGTCCTTTGGGAGAGGGACTCCGTGTATTATTATTTTTTTTTGGGGGGACGGGTGTAGATTTATTTTACTAGGGATTTCCAAGGGATTCCAGGCTAACTAGTTTTGGACTGGTTAACTTCATGACAGGGGTACCCAATGCTGTGTCTCCCTGCTAAAGCCTTATGGTTCAGTCTGGTGCTGGTTACTTGAAAAAAGAGGAAAGCTCACATCATTTTTGCCCCTCATTTTCCAGTAACAGGCAAGGTATCAGAGGTCCAGAGCTGGTAATGGATTGGGGGGACCGCACATCTTTTTTTTAACTATTTCTATGCTTTTACACATAACGAAACATGCAAAGATCATAGTGACCTGTTCAGTGATTGTCTATTGTTTAGCTTCTATTCATCAGGGATTTCAAAAGATACCATTGCCAAATAGAACACACCACAGCGGGTTGTCATTTAGCAACCATTTAGACGGTTGAGCATATATAATTTTTAGAACTTGTTTACTATATGCATGAATGTAGTTCTGAACTGTGTTATCACATCTGAACCGTGAATAACAAATCCTACACTGACATTCTGTTCTGTTCTTTTACTCAACTTATTATTATTATTTTTATTTGACATTGTTTTATGGGACGCCTTTACATTTTTTACCTAAGGTCCCGAGAAACCACGGCCAGCTTTTATCTGAGGGACTCTAATTCACTCCATTTTCTTGGAACTCTATTTATGGTAACATACTTTCTGCCTTAGAACTTAGAGGGTAATTCAGATCTGATCATAGATGTGCTAAATTTCGCACATCTACGATCAGTTTCTCAGACATGCGCGTGGACGCCCAGCACAGGGCTATTCCGCCCCGCATGTCTGGTTCTGTCCCCCATGGCGGCAATGCTTTTGCACCTGGCGAGTAGCTCCCTGCCAGCACAGCTCCTGCGGGTCGCAGCAGCTGTGTGTGATGTCACAAACCATAGCTCCCTTCAGTTGATCATTAGTTAACATTTCCCTAAGGTTACACAAGGCCTTATGCTTTTATCCAGGTGTCTCCTGTTTTTGCTCTATATATGCATCTCTGCTAATTAATTATTAAGTACAATGAAAATGCACTACTATAGGCATCATGTATGTTATGAAATCAAAGCTATGTGCCCCTTTTTTAATTTGCACAGTGTTGTCTTAAGCTGGGTGTTTAAAATACATCCAGTTCAGACTCTTATGTTTTGCATCACTGATTGTTTTGTGTTGTTGTTCACGCCAGCCAATCCTACGTCCATCCGGAGTCCTGCTTACCGACGGGCGCCGGTCTCCTAGGCGACCGAGCAAGCTCTGGGTATCCAGGAAATGACGGACATAGACGCAAGGTAGCGCTGACGTCACTGCACCCGGAAGTGATCAGAGCGGCGTTCCGCTCACACCCACTTCTCAACGGCGTGCGTCCCGTTCGCGGGTCTCTTCACTGCTTATTTAAGGTATGTTGTTATTTGTACACTGTATCACCTTGACAAAGGGGCCCCAGCGCCCCGAAACGTTGGTCACCTTATTTGCTGTTATGGATTAAAAGTCCTTTTTTCACGTTACCTACTGGGATCTAGTCTCTGAGTGCCGCTGCATGATTCCTATTGCTGTATGTTTATTACTCCAGAGGGCACCGGAGCATTATTCTTTTTGGGGTGAGTGCCAGTTCTCTCCAAGATATATATACATATATATATATATATATATATATACACTGTGTATATATATATATATATATATATATAGTATGGAGACAGCAGCACTCTGTGTGATAAAGACGATAGAGGTAGACTGAACTGCAATGTTTCAGTGTTTCAATCCACCGTCATCAGACAAGTACAAACCTAATCTGGTGAAATAAAGCCTCAAAACATTGCAGTTTAGTCTGCCTCTATCGTCTTTATTACACAGAATGCCATTATCTCCATACTATGGGACCAAATGTGATAGTTTCAAAAAGTGAGAGATTTGGTAAGGTTTTGCAGTTTTTTTAAAGTGGCAATCATTTACACAGCAAGATCAGTAGATATAGTACAACTTTTTATCAAGTTAATTGATTTTGACAGGTCAACACGCCCCCCTTTGATAACACTTTGATGGGGTCAGGGGGTTAGTTTCCTGGGTTAGGACCTGATCGCAAGGAGATTGACAGGAAGAGGGCATTTTTGGGTGTCAACTGACCGTTTTCTGGGAATGTTTGGGAAAATGCATGCGTGTCCAGGCGTTTGCAGGGTGGGTATCTGACATCAATTCCGGGACCTTTGTCGCTGCAATCATCGCACAGAATAACTAACTACAGGGCTGGTCTTGTTTTGCACAAAATGTTTTTGTCCAGGCGTTCGCACACTTGCAAAGGGAAAATACACTTCCCCGTAGGTGGCGACTATGCGTTTGCATGGTTGCTAAAAGTAGCTAGCGAGCAATCAACTCGGGATGACCCCCTATACTAGGAATTGAAGTAGTGCTGATTTCAGCCACTATATGATTATCAAGAATACTATGTACTGCAAAGTCCTTTGACAGCTTTCCCAGTTACTAAAACACATTTAGTTTAAATAGAAGAACTGGAGTATAGAATGAAATAATCTCATTAGCTAAAGTTTGTATTTAACATATGTTATCTGTAAGCAATAAACATACCTGTCAGCACTTGAAAACCCTCACAATGAGAGGTTTATGGTATCAGTTTGATATATTGACCTCTAAACTCACAAAGATGGATAGATTACTATGCTAATTAGGTGTCCGTCTATTTTAAATTGCTCAGATAGCCTCAGGTCCTTACCCAGGAAACTGACCTCCCAACCCCATCAAAGTGTTATCAAATGGGGGTGTGGTGACCTGTCAAAATCAATTACGTTTGATCAAAAGTTGTACTATATCTACTAAGATCAACCTGGTTTTGCAGTGTAAATGATTGCCACTTTAAAAAAAAAAAGAAAAACCTTACCAAATCTCTCACTTTTTGAAACTCTCACTCTATTACATTTGGCCCTTTATGTTTGTACCTGTGCATAGGGGTGACTAACGGAGGGCACCTGAAACCTTTCTGCATTGGATTGGTGAGTGCTTACCCTACATGAGACTATAAATATATACACACACACACACACATATATATATATATATATATATATATATAAAACTTCTATTGTTGCCTTAAAATATGCAAATTATGTATAAAGAGCAAAGAAGGATTACGCACAGGGGTGTAACTCCCAGAGGCGATTGAGTCGCCTGTTGCTGGGCTCTTAGCCCTACTAAAGGGGCACCTGCATGTACAGCAGCACCTGTGTGGTTCACAGCAGGATCCAAGTGTGACTGCTGCTCTTCCAATGAAGCTCTACTGCTGCTGCAGGGTAAATCGGCTCTATCCCAGGAGCCCTACTAACACCTGCAATAGGGGACAGGACAGCTCCCATCTGGTACTGCTCATTCTATGTTGCAGCAAGCGACAGTGCACCCACCGCTGATGCTGGATTATGTAATGGGACCTGTCGATGAATGCTGATTCCGCATGCAGTAGACGGCTAAATCACAGTGTAGCTGGAGCCCTGCCAATTCACTGCAGGCTCTGGTCCCTGTAGACCAGCTCAAAGTGCTATCTATATAATTCTGCAAGGTGTGTGTGTGTGTGTGTGTGTGTGTGTGTGTGTGTGTGTGTGTGTGTGTGTGTGTGTGTGTGTGTATATATATATATATATATATACACACATACACCCTTTATTTAAACACCAAACTTCAACTTGCCTCTGGGCGATTGGGATAAGCTTACGCCCCTGATTACTCAGTAGGCTATTTCATGTTCACACAGTAGATGTCAGCCTTTGAGGTTACCCTCCCCTTCTTTTCTCTTTGCGTTGTATATAAGTAACTGAGATGCTCTCTGTATTGTACATTCATGGCTAGACTTCTTTATATTATATATTAGTCAGTAGGCTGCTATCTGTGTTGTATATCAGTTACTTGAATCCTCTGTGTAGTTATATTGGTCATGTTCTCTGCATTGTAAATTTCCTGCCAGTGT
Source organism: Pseudophryne corroboree (assembly GCF_028390025.1). Lineage (NCBI taxonomy): Eukaryota > Metazoa > Chordata > Amphibia > Anura > Myobatrachidae > Pseudophryne > Pseudophryne corroboree. Next base: position 378,736,703 of record NC_086444.1, on the reverse strand, counting down.
TGTGACTCTATATGTAAACATTGGGGGGAGGAGGGATAGCACAAGTCTTACCCCAAGACAATCAGGTAATGCCACCTCTGCAAAATTCGCTTTCATTACTGTCTGCATTGTAACCTTCACATGCAAAGTGTTAAGATCTCTGAAAAAGAAAATATGGTGTGGAATCAAAACCCAATCAAGGTTGTTCACACAGCTGCATGTATATAGTGATCACTTGACCTCCAAGGGTGCCAAGAGAGTGGAGGAGCAGTTACTAATTACCAGGGTTCAGGCTTGTTGGTAGGGCCCAGCATGGGGGTCAGGTTCACTGCCCTCCTCTGACCTGTCAGTGACATCAGCCTCTCCCCAGCCTAGCATACGTTGCAGTGTGCTGGGCTGCGGCAGGTCCAGGGAGTCTGCTGTCGTTGTAGCTAAGACTGTGTCACATGATTTAGGGCAAATCACTGACGTTCTATTTATATTGCTGACATTTCTTACGTTATAGTCAGAAAACATTCTCACTTGCTTTCTGCTTTATGTCACAGTTCTCAGAAAATACATACGATTTCAAAAGTCTGGTATTTATGATAAATTTTGTATTCTTTAATGGTTTCAAGAGCCCAGTAATGTTTTTTTTTAACACTATCCAACATATATTTACAGCACAACATCAGATTTCTGTTTTTAAGCAAACTCTCTGTTTTAATGAATTCATTTCATTAATGAAAAACATTATGGATTATGCCAAATGGATGGTGAAATATTAGTTTTAAGTGATATGTTTGTGAAGTGGTTCAAATATTTAATGTGTCATTTGTTATTATTGTATTGCAGCATACCATTTGAAGTCTATATAAGAGCATGAAGATCATATTTGCATTAGGTATAAACCAGGCTCTTCAGAACTTCGAGTAGGAAGAGGCAAGTGTTGGTATAAGAGAGTATTCAACTTCAAAACAATCAGGAAGAATCCAAATCAACTCTATACATCTCAAATATGTGTGCGCGCGCATATACAGTATGCTGTATATATATATATATATATATATATATATATATATATGTGTGTGTGTGGTTCCAGCAGGGAAAAAATGTTTATTTTGCACATCAATTATCCATAGGATACTTAAATTAATTCTATACGATCCTCTTCTTTATTGTTACACATACTGATATATCCAGTTGGAGACAGAACACTCCAATAGAGAAAGAATTTAAGATTAAGTTACATAAATATACTTTCTTATATCCTACATGGGAAATATGACACCTAGTTCTTATCTAAATACACCAAATATTCCCTGGACTTTCAGGACTATACCATATTTATCTGTGTTGTGCTATCAATTTTCCTCTAGTTTAATATTACGCTCCATGCCATCCACATCATTTTAAAGTAAAACCTAAGAAGCTCAGCTATATACATCCAATAAATGACTATATCAATCATAATGCCCCTCTGCCCCACAAGACTATATAAAATATAAACAATCTGAAAGCAATAAAATAAGTTTTCTCCATGATTCCCCCCATTATTCTGATGCTTACTTTTTACTGCTTTTCTGTTCTATCTAATCAAGGGAGCAGATGTATTAAGCCTGGCGAAACGATAAAGCAGTGATAAGTGTAAGGTGATAACGCACCAGCCAATCCGCTCCTGTCATTTTTCAAACTCGTAATGATTGGCTTCATGGCTTGTGCATTATCACCTTCCACTTATCATGGCTTTTTCAGTGCTTTATCACTTTTCTAGGTTCAATACATCTTCCCCCATCTATTTTGAAAAAGAAAACAAAAAAACATTTTATGTACTAGCAACTGCAATGCTTATAAAAAGAGGGATATGTTCATTGTATATGTATTTTTCAGAATGTTGTATTTATTTTGATAAATATGCTGTATTTATTATATTTGTTGGTTTGTAGATTTTCGTAAATTTGTACTAAATTAAATGTTTATCCTATAATCTGTCTGTGACATACAAGTTATATATATTTGTAAAGATTAGAATATTGTTTATATGCTATGTTGTTGTGTGTTCTTTACATACAAATTTGTTTACTTCTAAAAAGTTACATTACTGCAAAGTTAATACAAAACAAGGAAAGAACCATTTTCCAGCTAACAGACTTTAGCCTCTTTATTGTCTAATAAATAGACTAAGAGTCACTAGTCAACACAGATTATCCCCTTTTTGGGCATTCCTGTACCCTGTTGCAGGGGTGGATTAAAATAGGCTTAATGTTGCCGCCACCCTGGTCAGCGACTGCACCAAGTAAATTCTAGCACTGTCAGAGTCTACTGCACACTGACCGTTCCAACGAGTGCTGTTATTGTGGGATAGATGTATGAAAGGGTGTTATGGGAGGTAAGTGGTATCAGCACACGTTATGTGTGCTGAAACTGCTTCTCCCCATGTATTAATGAGATGTGTAGCACATGACATGGGTGCTATGCGCCCCCCGTTATTAACAGCACTGCTATCTTAAAATAGCGCACCGATGTGCCACCCAATGTATAAATGGTCAGTAGACATAATGGACATAATGGGGGTAATTCAGAGTTGATTGCAGCAGCAAATTTGTTAGCAGTTGGGCAAAACCATGTGCACTGCAGGTGTGGTGGATATAACATTTGCAGAGAGAGTTAGATTTGGGTGGGTTATTTTGTTTCTGTGCAGGGTAAATACTGGATGCTTTATTTTTACACTGCAATTTAGATTTCAGATTGCACACAACTGCTGCTTTGATCAACTCTGAATTACCCCCAATGTGCGCTGATACCACGTCTCCCCATAACGCTGCATAATACATCTAACCCTATATGTGCAGCTATAATACTTCCACCTCAGTTTACACCAACTCAGGCTGGTTCTAGCACACACCCAGTACTGTCCCTAGCTATCGGAACATGCAGCCAGGGAGTGTACATACAAGAAACAATCATGTCAATGATTTCTTCAGGATTACAACTTTCAGCTGCATTGCAATACAGTACATGTTCTCTGCTACAATGTCACAAACATGGTTGTTAAGTAGCAATATGTGAGAAGCAATATCATCATTTTCTTTATTTTGCCACTTTTTGTTTTCCAGCAGCTAAGGTTATGTCATGCAATGCGTTATATATTCATTTGACCATCATGCTAATATTTTTACGCACATACTTTATTTGTATTTAATAAAAAAATATAAAAAATGATGTAAGTAGTCCTGGAATATTGTAGGTATATATTAATGCAATACATTCTAAAGGATAGATTTATTTAATAAATGTGCTATATAGTGCATTTGTCTGTATTATTGCTTCCTCTGGGTTATGCGATTCCCTGACAGCGACCCTTGGACATACCTCCCAACATGACCCTCTCCAGGAGACACAATCCTCTGCTTCTGGACTTTCCTATTAATGTATGATTGCCATCACCTGTGTTGAACAGGTTAATGAATAAGAAAGGTGTTTCACCACAGGTGATGGCAATCATAAATTAAGAGGGAGGTCCAGGAGCAGAGGGTCATGTTGGGAGGTATGCCTTGAATCATCCATTTAGAAAGCATTGCTCATACATTCTCCATTGGTAAAGGATATATGGCCCAATTCAGACTTAATTCTAGCTACGATCAGTCACTCAGACATGCGGAGGGACGCCCAGCACAGGGCTAGTCCGCCCCGCCTTTAAGGCCTTACATCCCCCCCCCCCCCCCGCCCGACACCCGCACAGGTACAAAAGCATTGCATGGCGGCGATGCTTTTGTACCTGAAGAGTAGCTCCCTACCAGCGCAGCTCCTGCACGCTGACAGGGAGCTACCCATTGCTGTCCGGGTCACATCGGCTGTGTGTGACGTCATGCAGCCCCCGCGGCCTGCCCATCATACGGTCCGGGCACGCCTGCATTGTCCAGACTATGCCCCTAAAATGCCGTCCCAACGCCACCGGCCCACCCCCTCCCGCCCAGCTTCTGCCTTTGCCTCTGCGCCAGCGCATGTGCAGTTCAGACGTGATCGGCTGCTGTGTGAAAACGCACAGCAGCGATCAGGTCTGAATTAGGCCCATAGTGTACGATGGATAAGCGATGCACAGAGACAGCAGAAGAGAAAAGAGCTAGATAGCTGATTTCACAAAGTATGGGCACATATACTCAAGTGCTCACAGAGACTGATCACCCAGGTTTTCGACTTGAGGCAAGATGTACTCCAGCTGTACAGTATACTCATGCCTGCACAGGCTGTCACTGCTCATGAAAAGACGTGCGGGTCTCCTCATTATAGACAAGCAAACAACTGTGCTGTAATAGTAAAGGGCTGGCATGCTGAGCAAGCTAAAGGGCATAAAGATATATATTGTTGCATATCATGGGTGTATCATGGGTGTACTCATATATTTTACAGTTCTACCAAAATTTCAAATAAAAAATAAGTGTAAAATAAGTGGAAGATGAGATGTCACTTTGTATTAAATTTGTATTAAATTTGTCCTATGGTCATAATCCATAAGGCTATCAGGACCTTACCCACATGTAGCAGAGCAGCCCCTTTAGGCATAGCAGTTATCCTTATGCTTTGAATTCTATCTCTCTAGATCAGGTATGGTATCTGCTGCATATGACATCCATATTACCTTGTTGGAATTGTTCTGCCAAGCGTCTAGGTCTGGCGGGGAAGGCGAGGGTGGGGGCTGGACTGCACACCCTAATTTTAAACACAAGAGATCATACCTTGCTGAGACTTGTAGTGCCACACAGAAGAAAGTGTGCAGTTCTAAGCAATAAGTACAGTAGTAATAAAAACAATTATATTAAACTCTACAATTTAACATGGAGTAAAATGTAGGTACTAGCACAATTTTTGGCTAAAAATGTGGGCCCATCTACACATTGTCCCTCAGAGCCCTCCTGTGGCATTAACATATTTTCACATCGCTGCTGCATCCAAACACACAGCAGCAGTGTGAACTGTATCCATCTCTGAATCAGGTCCTCTATTCCCACGTGGACAACATACACACCCTTGGGTTCACTTTTATTATTTTTTGTCAGAAGCCAACTAACCTACTGTATACTGTACTGTATATTTTGGATTATCGTAGGAATCCAGAATGCCTGGAGGGAGCACATGCAAACATGAGAAGAACATATCGGCTCCACAAAGTTATGGCCTTGGTTGGATTCAAACCCGTGACCCCGGAGCTGTGCTATTTACTGCACTACTGTGATGACCATTAATTTGTTGTTGCATTATGAATAATACAGACATTACATTTTCTAACAAAATGTTTTGACAATCAGTTTAATTTTCTTTAATCTCTTTTGAAATGAAAATTGTTTTAAAGCGTATTTCGCTTTTATTATCTTTCCTGTTATACCATTTTACCAGACCAAAATTGAACTACTTTGTTACGTGTCTTTTTCTTTTCTTTTTTCTTTTTTTTAGTTTAAATAAAACTTTTACTTCTGAGATGTTTTGTGCACATGTCAAATAAAAAATAAGTGGATTAAAATATTTGGGCACAGCTCTATAGCTCGTATTGTAGATTTTTTTTTATAAAAAAGAAATAAATAAAAATGACAAGCTGTCAAACAATCATCCTATTTGATTATAAGGTGCCACAGTATGCATAATAACAAGTGAATGGGTACAACAGAAAATGGATAATACGTACATGGATGCAAGTCGCATGGCATACAGACATGACAAGGGACATACAACAGAGCAGAATAATAAATGCTTTGATGTCATTAACAAAATATCACATGGCATACAGAAAAAAATTTCAGCATCAAACACAAGTAACCCATCTTGTAGACAGACATAGTAATGAGATATAATGTAGAGAAAGCTCTGCCTATGACAACTTACATTCTAGAAGGGGGTAAAGAGTGATAGTAAAGTCAAGTGGGACAGTTTGGCTTGTGGTATAGACTAGGTGATGTGGAAATGTTAAGGGGCATTTAAAGCAATCAGCGAACTAGAGGCACATAGTAATGGAGCACTACTGCACTAAGCGCAAGGACTATTATGATATGACAGCGGGTGATAGTAAGGTGGCATGTTGTGCAAGAAGCCAAAGGAGTTAATTGCTGGAGAGTTGATTGAATTTGGTGGAAGGTAGGTTCCTGGAGGGTTGATAGCAGGAGGAAGTAGAAAGATCTTGGGTAGGAGAGGCTACATTTGCTCCTCTAATCATGTACAGGGGACTAGCCATCACTGATGCAGAGTAGGAGCAGAGTCTTTGGGAAGCCTAGAAAGTTTGTTGTCACTAGAGCAGGACTGAAGCAGCTCAAAGGGGGATGTGTGGGTCCATTGAAAGCCTGCAGTGCTGTTGGTCACTATAGCAGGGGATGGAGCAGCACAATGAGTCAATGGAAAGTTTGTAACCCTAATTGTAGCAGGGATCGAGCAGCTAGATGTGTGTCATTTCAGTGGAGCTTGTTGCAGGTATTCCTGGAGGCACATGGGAGGTGCAACCTGTGCCACTGCACAATGCACCACAGACAGCTTACTCATTAAGCTATTTGCTCCTGCCAAGGAAGCTTATGAATTCTAACTTTATAAATCTACTTGGAATTGTCAGAGACACAACAACTTTTGTAGATAAATAAGAAAGATGCCTGATGCTAGCAGATTCTCATGGACCTGGCACACCGAGAGGGGCTGATTGGTGCGACTGCAGCAATGAAGTATGAGGACACATTTGTACTGGATGTCCTGGGCTTTGATGTAAAGGTTGGACATAGCCCCATACTGTGGACTGACATTTGATAAATCGCAGCTCTGAATCCTGCAGCAAAATCACAAAAAAGCTGGTTAACGAACCTGAGCTCACAGTGCCTGGAGGCGGGGTTATAGAGGAGGCCCCAATGCATCCTGGGACAGCTATAGCTTTAACCTGTTGGTGCCTGGACCAAGATCCATCTCTACACCCAATGTTTTCCCTGTGGAACCCAGTGTACCTTGCAGAAAGAGATTTAATAATGGTAAGTCTACCATAAATCTCCTTTTCTGCATCGGGGTACACTGTGTTCCCCAGGGAATATATTGGGGATGTCTTAAAGCAGTTCCTCAAGGGAGGGGATGCGCCTTAGCGGGTATGAGAACCCGGCATCCAAAGGATGCAATTTTTCTCTGAAACCACACCGACAAGGCAGATATGTGAACCCTGAGGGAGGCCTGACAAAGGCCTAAGTCCAGGCTTTGTTGCAGGAAAGCCAGGATTCTGTACGTCTTGAATCTGTGAACATCATAGTTCTTATCAGCACACCAGGTGAAATAAAAATTCCAGACTCAGTAATAGATCCGGGCAGATGCCGGTTTGCGGGCCTTCAACATAATTTGGATGACCGCCTCAGAAAATCCTTTTGCCCTTAGGAGTGAAGCTTCAAGACCCACGCCGTCAAAGCCAGCCTGGCCAGGTCTGGGTAGAGACAAGGGCCCTGTACGAGGAGGTCTGGTCGCTGAGGAAGTAGAAGAGGACGCTCTATCGATAGACCCTGCCGGTCTGAGAACCAATGCCATCTGAGCCACGCTGGAGCGACTAGAAGTATTAATCCTCCTTCTTGCTTGAACTTCCGCAGGACCCTGGGCAGGAGTGACACTGGAGGGAACACGTAAGGCAGCCGAAAGTTCCATGGAATGGCTAGTGCGTCCACGAACGCTGCTTGAGGATCCCTTGATCCGAAGACTGGAACTTTGTGATTGTGTCTAGACGTCATCAGGTCTACATCTGGTAGGCCCCACTTGTCCACTAAGAGTTGAAAGACTTCCGGATGAAGACTCCACTCTCCGGCATGCACGTCCAGGCGACTGAGGAAGTCCGCTTCCCAGTTGACGACACCCGGAATGAACACTGCCGATATTGCTGGCAGATGGCGTTCTGCCCATTGAAGGATTTTTGACACTTCCAACATTGCCATGTGGCTTTGAGTGCCTCCTTGATGGTTGATGTATGCTACCGTGGTCGCGTTGTCTGACCGTACTTGAACAGGCCTGTTCTGTACTAGAGGCAGGGCAAGAGACAATGCATTGAACACTGCCCGCAACTCCAGAATGTTTATCGGGAGGAGTGATTACCGACCCTGAAAAGAGTGTTGCTCCAACACCGCGCCCCATCCCCTCAGGCTGGTGTCCGTTGTCAGCAGGACCCAGTTGAGGATCCAGAAGGGACGGCCCATGCTTAATTACTGGTCCTGAAGCCACCAGGTCAGCGACAGACAAGCTTCCGGAGTCAAAGTGATCATATGAGACCTGATCCGATGAGGTAGGCCTTCCCAATTGGAAAGGATTAACCTCTGCAGAAGGCGGGAATGAAATTGAGTGTACTCCACCATGTCGAATGCCGACACCATCAGACCCAGTACTTGCATTGCCGAGTGTATCGATACTCTGGGCCAACAAAGGAAGCATTGTATCCTGTCCTGAAGCTTCAGAATCTTCTCTGGAGACAGAAACAGCAATTGACTGTGTGTGTCCAGCAGTGCCCCTAGGTGCACCATGCTCTGAGCTGGGACCAGCAAGGACTTCTTCCAATTGATGAGCCACCCATGGGCTTGTAGGAAGCTTACTGTCAGTTGTAGATGGCTTAGAAGGACATCGTGGGAGTTTGCGAGGATCAGCAAGTCGTCCATATACGGCAGGATCCTGATTCCCTGGCAACGGAAATGAGCCGTCATCACGGCCATAACCTTGGTGAAGATCCGAGTGGGCCTTAGCCAGTCCAAATGGCAGAGCCTGAACTGATAGTGGATGTTGCCAATAGCAAACCGCAGATATTGCTGATGCGACATGGCAATAGGTATATGCAGGTATGCATCCTGTATATCCAGGGATACCATATAGTCTCCGGGTTCCATGGCTAGTACAATTGAGCGCAGAGTTTCCATATGGAACTTGGATACTCTCACAAACTTGTTCAATGATTTGAGGTTGAGTATGGGCCGGAAAGACCCACTGGGTTTTGGAACAAGAAACAGGGTCGAATAGTATCCTTTGCCTCTCTGGGACAGAGGTACCGGCACCACCACTCCTGCATCCAGAAGGGAACTCACCACCAATTGTAGAGCATGCGCTTTTAACGGATCCGAAGGGATAACCGTGATGCAAAACTGGCGAGGGGGACGTCTCTTGAAGGTGACTGCGTACCAGTGAGAGACGACTTCCCGCACCCATGCGTCTGAAGTGGTCTTTAACAACCAGACCTGGGTGAACTGTACAAGTCGGCCTCCCACCCTGGGATACCTCCCACCCTGTCATGCAGCAGGCTTGTCTTGTTTAGAAGCAGGCTGATGGGCTGCCCAGGACTGTTTTGTTTTGGGCTTTGTGGTTTTGGTAGCACGAGACTGTCTCGGGTATGCCTGACCTTTTGTTTTCCCATGAGGCCAAAAGGAATGAAAAGTGTTACCTTTTGCCCTGTGTGCAGAGGGAGTAGGATTTGGAAGAAATGCAGTCTTAGCAGCCGTTAAATCAGACACAATTTTATAGAGGTCTCCCCAAACAAGATGTCTCCCTTAAAAGGGAGTACCTCCAAGGTCTTTTTGGAGTCCAGGTCCACCTTCCATGACCTCAACCAGAGAATACAGTGGGCCAGGACAGACGTAGTCGACGCCTTAGCCGCCAATACACCTACCTCCTGAATATAATAGGCAGCAGTGGTAATGTGAGACAGATATTGTCTGGCCTTGTCAGATCATTAATCGGGTAGCTCGTCCTCCAGTGCTTGAACCCATGCTTCAATACCTTTTGCCGCCCAGGAGGCAGCAATAGTGGGTCTATGTACAGCACCTGTTAGGGAGTAAATAGATTTCAGGCAGCCCTCCACACGTTTGTCTGTCGGTTCCTTCAGTGCGGTGACAGTAGTGACAGGCAGAGTAGAAGATACCACCAAACGGCAGCGGATTTTCCCACTTGTTACATAACTCTGCAGGGAGAGGATATCGAGCTGAGGCCCATTTAGGTAGGGGGAATTTGTTCCCTGGTTCAGACCAGGGTTCTCAGCGTATGTCCACTAAATGGTCAGAATGTGGTAATAGAGTTTTAGTTACCCTCTGACGTTTAAACTTGTCAGGTTTCTTAGCCACCGCAGTGGTATCCTCATCATCATCAGATATTTGGAGGATCTGTCTAATAGCAACCACCAAGTCAGGGACATCCACCTCTAAAGAAGATTCCTCGTCAGAAGCATCTGATTCAGTGTCTGACAGAACAGTCAGTTCCCCATCCTCATCAGAAGAAACTTCTGAGAGATGCGTGGACTGTGAGGAAGTAGCAGCCCGCTTAGATGACCCAGTGGCACGAGTGTGACCTATAGCAGATTTATGTCTAACCAAAGATTAGTTTAATTGCTGCAACTGGTTAGACATATTATCCACCCAATGCGGATTAACCATAGGGACAATTTGTGACTGTAGTAGCACAGGTGATCCCATAGTAGGCGTAAGGCGGTCCACCAGAGTACCCAACAGAGTTGAGAACTTAGCCCAGGGTGGCTCCTGATTGGTTGCAGGAGCTGCGGACTGACTGGGAGAGGTATGGCACACATTACACAAACCATCATTTAAAACTTCCCCCTCAAGTAAATCCTTGGTGCATGCCCTGCATTATGCAGGAGCGTCCCCAGATTTACTACCCTTTTTGTTAGACATTTCAGTAAGTGTAACAATAGAGCATATGAGTACGATAAAGCCAGACAGAGTACACTACCTGCGAATAAATTCTTTAGTATGCGACTGAGTCCCCAGTACACAACACCTGCAAATAAATCCGGTAGTAGGTGACTGAGTGCACAGTATAATACGTATAATCGGTAAATACTGTGATGCACTATATAAACGACCCTGACGCACCTGGGGGGTCATTCTGAGTTGATCGCCAGCTGCCGTTGTTCGCAGCGCAGCGATCAGGCAAAAAATCAGCACTTCTGCGCATGCGTATGGTGCGCACTGCGCACGCGCGAAGTACTTTCACAAAAGCCGATGCAGTTTCACATAAGGTCTAGCGACGCTTTTCAGTCGCACTGCTGATCGGTGAGTGATTGACAGGAATGGGGCATTTCTGGGAGGTAACTGACCGTTTTCCGGGAGTGTGCTGAAAAACGTAGGCGTGTCAGATAAAAACGCAGGCGTGCCTGGGGAAACGGGGGTGTGGCTGGCCGAACACAGGGCGTGTTTGTGACGTCAAAACAGGAACTAAACAGACTGAAGTGATCGCAAGGTAGGAGTAGGTCTACAGCTACTCAGAAACTGCTTGAAAAATGTTTGCAGCCGTCCTGCGATCCTTTCGTTCGCACTTCTGCTAAGCTAAGATACACTCCCAGAGGGCGGCGGCTTAGCGTTTGCACTGCTGCTAAAAGCAGCTAGCGAGCGAACAACTCGGAATGAGGGCCCTAGTCCCTTAGGGTACAGACTATAGTGATAGATATATCTGTGTAAACACTGAACGTGAAATCCACACAGCAGATACAGGCACACACACACAGTCACAGTGACAATGCAGATAATTATTAGTTATGACAATAAAACTGCACTGGACTAGTATACAATAGTATAGTGCAAAAAAAAAAAAAAAAAACAGGAATAAAATACAGTGCTGTTCAAGAACAAATCCACCTCTGCAGATATACGTTGTGATTCTCTAAGAAAGTTTTCATATAATATACAGTATCCACACCAAAGATAGAAATATAATCCAAATGTGTAGGTAAAAAAAAAAAAGTCATTTATTAAAAAAGTTTTCTCAGTCTTCAATAAAAAAAAATTTACTTAAAAAAACTTTTCCATTCAGCAACAAGGAAACATTTAACAGAGTTCAGCGGTATAGGCTTCAGCCTTTTTGATGTTACATACAAAAATGGGGAAAGTATCTCACCGGACCCGACAGACGCCTGATGTATTACGGTGTAACTTCCATCCCACAGGTACTGCAGTTACCTGTGCTGGTTAGGTCTCTCCACCGCTAGCTGTCTGATCCCCCCAAAATGTTTTCTGCTAGTGCTGAATCCTCCACTCTGACTCTGTTCAAAATTTTGAACTCATTCCCGGCTATAGGAATTGTGACCAGGTCCTCATATAGCCGACGCGTTTCTACCCTTCTAGGGTCTTTGTCAAGGCATAAGTGGACCTGGTCTGGTCACTTCCTTTATACCATTTGTCATGTGGTCCTGTGTGTTACTTCCCCCATTACAAAATACAGGTTCCCAGGTAAATCATAAATGTCCCAGGGTGATTTAAAGGGGTATATTCCCAGGTAAGTTGTACATGTCCCAGAGTGATTTAAAGGGATATACTACCCTACTAACTGATCCTACTAATCCTCAAAATATGCACATCTCTACTCCTCCTTATACACGTATATTTCCATAACATCCAATACTAAAAGATCTTTTCACCTTAGGACTTACAATTGGTATTCAAGATAAACTGGGCTATAGTATCATAATCACAAAACCACTTCATCTCGAAATCTCTATTTAAACCAGCGCATTTCAGTCCTTGCTAACACCTCTGCAACATCGTTCCTCCTCCAATTTAACCTGCTTTATTATTTTAAAACTAATAATACTATAAATGGAATATTCATGAACCTCTTTACAATGCGCTGACAGGCTGTGGTTTTCAAATCCCTTTTTAACATTTTTTATATGCTCTCCCAGTTTGTTTTTAAAAGGTCGACTTGTTCTGCCTACATACTGCTTATTACATTTACATTGTATAAGATACATAACATTATTACTGTTACAAGTCACAAATTGATGAATATTATTCTCCTTATTGTAACCCTGGATGTAAATGTTTCTATTTTGTTACCTTCATTCTTTCCTATGTGTTTGCATCCCATACATAGCCCGCATCTGAAAAATCTTTTGTTTCACCCGTGTTATCATAATGGGCATACTGTAGGCATACTTACCTACCTGACTCTCCATGAGGGAGAAAATGCTCTGTTCCTGGACTTTCCTGGTAATGTATGATTGCCATCACCTGTGGTGAGCTAGTTAATTGATAAGAAAGGTGTTTCACCACAGGTGATGGCAATCATACATTACCAGGAAAGTCCAGGAACAGAGCATTTTCTCCCTCATGGAGAGGGTCAGGTAGGCAAGTATGACTGTAGGGGCAATGGCACTTTTAACTAATGCATTCTTTAAGTTTGGTTTATTACCTTGGGTACATAGGCGAAACTGGGGGGTGGTCCGGGGATGCAACGGACCACTCATTAGCCTAAAACACCTATTTATTAATTTAATTAGTGTCCTCTTGTACATTGTATGTGCGCGGCGTTACAGCCGCACTTGCGCCCGTCAAAGCCCACCCGTCCACCACAGCAGAGGTGAAGCTGCTTAAAACAGCCTGTGTTCCTCCTGCGCTGACTGTTAGTCAGGGCCGTCTTTTCATATGGGCTCAATGGGCTCTTGCCCAAGGGCCCCAGGAGTAAAAGGGACCTAGTCTGATAGCTGAGGGTCCCCTCTTTCCAGGGGTACCAGATTTTTGAAAATCGGCCCTGGGGAACCAGAGATAGCAGGCTTCAAAGCAGTGGTCCCCATCCAAACCTGTTAATTGTTTTTCACAGCCAGATATCTAGGTTTCTTTTTGCCTTAGAGTTTTTCGGAGGGTATACTCCAAAAGCTGTGACTCCCCCCTTTCAGTGGACACTGGCAGCTTGCCTCTACTATGCCCAGAACCAGAGATATCAGCCTTCAAGCAGCTGTTCCCTGCTCCAGCTCCACACTCCTACTGTAATATGCAGTTTTATATTTTTGTTGGTGGATTGCTCTGGCTTCTAAAGTCTGATCCCCAAGTCCCCAGTACGTCCTGACAGGTGTCCCCAGTATCTCCTGACAAGTGTCCCCAGTACCTCCTGACAGGTGGGACTCTAGTTTTTTTTTTCCCCATTAGAGCTAAGAAATCTACAGTATTTCCAGGAACTGGAGATATCTGCAGTAAAGCACGCTGCCCTGACCCCCGGAAAATGATGAATATTAAGCCCACTCCATTATCCACTCCTCCCCTGTGTATTAAACACCCCCTACCACCCTGGAAGTCATGTACCAGGGCCCCTTCATTCAGCACAATGCCCCCTTCTACAGTTTAGTGTTCTCCTTCCTGCCCCATCTGTGCAGTAAAGGAATAATTAGCAGAAATTATTTCTCCAGGTCCTACTGTACATACTGAGCGAAAGATAGAACCCCCCCTATCCCCCGCGGAACATCAAAGCTGCCGCTGATAGCTCCCCCCACCCCTGCCGCTGGTGGGTGGGTAGGGGCCCCAGTGCATTGCTGTGTCCAGGGGCCCACACTGCTGTTAAGATGGCTCTGCTGTTAGTGCCTCTATCCTCCTGCGGGGTGCGGGCTGCGGGCTGCGGCAGTGCGGCCATACTACAATGGCCATCCAATCCCGCCTCTGGTAGCATCCGCACTCTTCCGCAAGCCTGGCTGCGCTGCCTTATCCATCTCCCTCTCCTTGCCGGGCACTGTCATCGGGGCAAAGTCTAGAGCTGGGTACAGAGACATGGCCACTATGGTGCTGACTATGAGAGCCAAGCTGGGATGTCTGTCTTCACGCAGTTTAAACCTGTTGTTGGGAATAGGGGGCAACTGCCCAGGAGAGAGGACACCTCATTTGCGGATGAGATAAAGGGTTCCAGGCCGGTGCCTGATGACATGGTGCAGGTAAGAGTGTCAATCTCATGTCCATGCCCTCAGCTGGCAGCAGAACGTGCGCTCAGTACAATGTGTGCTCTGGGAAGCTGCTGAGTGGCACTGTGTGTTGTGGGTACTGTATGTAGCCCATGTGTGCCATGTTCAGCAAAGGTAGGTGGACTGTGATATCGGGGTTACTTGTTAACTATTCTCCTGTTAGGGCATACTGTGACTTTTAGTTCCAAGACCAGGAAAGTAACATGGGTTAGATGTATACTGTAGCTCCCTGTGACTGTGTTTGAGGTTTGCACTGTGTGTCACTGTACTGTGGCTGGGCATGTTCTGCTGGTGCCGGCTGTGGGGTGGGCTGCTGTGCTGCTGGTGTCCACTGTGGGGTGCTGTGCTGCTGATGCCCACTGTGGGGTGCTGTGCTGCTAAAGCCCCCTGTGGGGTGATGTGCTGAATAGTGTCCGTTGGGGGGGTGCTGTGCTGCTTGCGCCCGCTGTGGGGTAAGTTGCACTATGCTGTCAGGCAAAGTGTCAGTGTAAGGATCTACTGTAGTAGCATGGAGCAGCTGGCATCCTGTTTCCCCCACACTCTGGCACATATAATAAGGCATACCCTGGGCTTGGACAGACCCACGTGAAAACAACAGCTGGGCAAACTATAATGAGCCAAGAAGCTGCTTCTGTACTCCCGTGTCCTGCCCTCCTGCATTGTACTACTGGAGGCCATGGCCATTACTACAGCAGCCATCAGAGCCTATGGAGAAGCTGTTGGCTGTTCTCCTGCACTGTCCTCCCTCCTGTGGGGTCCTCTTGCAGGGAATGGCAAGCAGCCATACTACACCGGCCGCCCAAGCCTGCCTCTGTTGTTCAGAGCCTGAGTAGAAGCTGCTGCTGTCCTCCCGAGTCCCGCCCTTCTCCCCTTTCCGTGCTGTCCTCCTGCACAGCACGGGCTGTGGCCAAACTGCACCGACCTTCAGAGCCTGAGGAGAAGCTGCTTCTGTCCTCCCTGTAGTATATAGTCACCAATGCTGTATGTAGTATATGGGGTCACCAACGCTGTGTGTGAAACCCCTGGCAACGATCATGATATCCCTGACCAGAGCAGGAGACTCCTGGCAATGAGCTGGAAACCCCTAGCAATGAGCATGAAACTCCTGGCAATGAGCATGAAAACCCTGACACAAGCATGAGACCCCAGGCAATGAGCAGGAAACACCTGGCAATGAGCAGGAGACCCCTGGCAACGGGCATGGACCCCAAAGCATGAAACCCCTGACAATGAGCATGAAACCCTTGGCAATGAGCATGAGACCCCTGACAATAAGCAGGTAATTAAAAAAGTAATTAGAAGCCATACTGTGTGGCATAATTTGTATGGGGCCTTATTGTGTGATGGGCATAGAATGGTGTCAGCGCCATAATTGTGTAGCATAATGTGTAATGGGCATTACGGTGTGTGGCATAATGTGCAATGGGCATTACAGTGTGTGACATAATGTGTAATGGGCATTGCAGTGTGAGGCATGTGTCATGGGCATTATGGCATGTGGCATAATGTGTACTAAAAGGAGGAAATATTACAAATAATGTAAGGGGCATGAATCAGGATTTTTTTTTTTCCTGTAGTGGCCAATGTCTGGGCATGGAGGTTGCAAAACTGGGGTATAAGCTAGTCTTTTCCTGCAAGTTCCTACAGTTCCCCCCCCCCCCTCCCCCAAGTGTAGCTCCTTCCACATTACCCACAGCTCCACCTACCGCTGCTCACCCCCGGGAGTTGCTGAACCTATTTCTCTACAAAAATTGCTCAGGGACCACCCATTACCAAATGTCTAGTTTCGCCTATGCTTGGGTACTCAAAAAGGCTGAAGCCTATACCGCTGAACTCTGTTTAATGTTTCCTTGTTGGTGAATGGAAAAGTTTTTTTTGAAGGAAACATTTTTTTATTGAAGACTGAGAAAACTTTTTTAATAAATGAGTTTTATTTTTTACCTATACGTTTGGATTATATTTCTATCTTTGGTGTGGATACTGTATATTATATGAAAACTTTCTTAGAGAATAATGTAACGACGTATATGTGCAGAGGTGGATTTGTTCTTGAACAGCACTGTATTTTATCCCTGGGTTTTTTTGCACTATACATTTATCTGGATGGTATTCTTGTGACCGGCGGTCTGCTGACCGACAGTCACATGACCTCCTCCACCATCCCGCCGGCTCAGTATCCCGATGGTCGGCATGCCGACCAACTGGGACTATTTCCACTCGTGGGTGTCCACGACACCCATAGAGTGGGAATAGAACCCGTGGCGACCGCAGGTCGCCACCGAGCCCGCAGCGTGGCGAGCGCAGCGTGGCGAGCGCAGCGAGCCCGCAAGGGGCTTGCTGCAGTCGCCCCTCCCCGCCGGGATCCCGGCGTCGGTATGCTGCCGGGATCCCGGCGTCGGTAAGCTGACTGGCGGTCAGCCATACTACACCCATTTATCTTTGTCTGCAGGAAGGCTGATCTGCAGTACCCAGTTTTAAACAGCTGCAGTTTATTTGGTGAAGCGCTTGAAAGAAGGAACTCCTTTCTGTGTGTGACTATAGTATACAATAGTATATCAGTATATATATATAACACAGCGCTGTCCTAGCCCGGAGGTATATATCAGAATACTCGTACAATATATTCTGTAACAGGTACACTTTTTCTTAACTAACGCTGTCTGTATAAAGACATGTAGAATATTTAAGTGTTTGTAAAGTCAAAGCGCTGTGTACAGGCGGCTTTACAAGGGAGACCTTGCCTGCAGTCCCAGAGACCAGCCGCAGCTATACCTAAGATGGCGCCCAGCGTCTCAGTCGGAGAGTGAGGGAGAGTGAAAGGCAGCTCAAGGGCGGGAAAATCTGCTCAGATATGGCGCCCTGGGCCAAGGGAGGGGCTACAGGTCAAGCGCGGGCTACCCTATGCTGGTCCTCCCTGCCTGGTCTTACGGAGTCTTATAAAACTGGGTGTTAGTACACCCAACCTGTACTCCTATGCCCTGGCAGATATAGTGGGGTCCCTGTGCGCAACAGTGTCCACGCCAGCGTCGCAGTCCATCTCCCTAGACTGCAAACGGAATGCGATTTAGTAGCAGGCCCCACCTGGGGGACCTCTTGCCTCCTCCCCGTAGCAGCCACGCGAACCAGGAGAGCGTCTGTAACCATGTGCCTAGAGTCGGAACGTCTCCACCGCAAGTACTGAGCTGCTGGAGTATGCGGCGCCACTTGGGAGGTGATGGAGCCACAGCGCTGAATGTCACTCTGACATGTAACAGTGCTGCGGCCCTTGAAGTCTTCTTAGAAAGCTTTTTTCATGGCTACCCAGTGCAGCCCTCCTGTTGACTAGCCTGCTCTGCAGGCACCAACTCGAAACTGAGCTCACAGTGCTTGGAGCTGGGGTTATAGAGGAGGCCCCAATGCATCCTGGGACAGCTAAAGCTTTAACCTGTTGGTGCCTGGATCAAGATCCATCTCTACACCCCAATGTATTCCCTGTGGAACGCAGTGTACCCCGCTGCAGAAAACCTGTTACATACCTACTAACATCGGGAGATGTTAAGGGGGACATCCTAATGCGGAAAAAGGGGTGTGGCCTATATGAAAGGAGGCATGGCTTCGCGGGCATGCCCCTGTTTTCTGTCACTGTGGTGGCATGCCCAGCGCTCTGTGAGCTGCTGGCATGCCCCCAGTCCCTCTGGCTCCCGTGAATAGATGCTGTGTGCCGCATCTCTGCTAGGCAGAACAGTGACTTATTACCATAATCCTCGGTGTATGGGAGCATATGTTACAAGTAAAACTGTTTTTATCAAGCTCACTTAATGTTCCCTTCATTTTCTCTTTATGCATGATTGGATACACTAATATATATCTAGGGGGTGTTTTGCACCCCCTATCCCCCTCGTGTCCATAGGCCTCCATTATAAAATAACTTCCCACCCCTCATTGGTAATAGATCAGCCAAATTGTGCTGAGAGAGGTACTAAATCCCCCTCTCTGCACTGTAATTCCCAATGCATCTGGTCCAGAATGCCGGCTGTTCGGGCGTGATTCCAGCAGTAATGCCGGTGGTCAGATGCCGGCATATTGCTGCCGGAGGATCCAGGAAGCCAGAGGAGATCTGTTCTGCATTTGCACAGAACAGATCTCCTATTGTAGAAGACAGGAACAAAGCGGGGCAGCACATCGCATGCTACAAAGTCAGGCAAGTGGTTCCTTGGCCCTCATTCCGAGTTGTTCGCTCGCTAGCTGCTTTTAGCAGCATTGCACACGCTAGGCCGCCGCCCTCTGAGAGTGTATCTTAGCTTAGCAGAATAGCGAACGAAAGAGTAGCAGAATTGCGAATAAATAATTCTTAGCAGTTACTGAGTAGCTCGAGACTTACTCCTACACTGCGATCAGCTCAGCCCGTTTCGTTCCTGGTTTGACGTCACAAACACGCCCTGCGTTCAGCCAGCCACTCCCCCGTTTCTCCAGACACTCCCGCGTTTTATCCTGGCACGCCTGCGTTTTTTCGCACACTCCCAGAAAACGGTCAGTATCCGCCCAGAAACACCCACTTCCTGTCAATCACACTCCGATCACTTCAACGATGGAAATTCTTCGGTCGGACGTGAGTAAATCTACTAAGTTTTGTGCTAAAATACTTAGCGCATGCGCGCTGCGTACCATGCGCATGCACATTTTTGCCTTAATCGCTCCATTGCGAAAATCGGCAACGAACGGACAACTCGGAATGACCCCCTTTGTTGCTAATGAGCAAATGATACCCAATCAAACAGATTTTTTTAATAAGTAATTGCTACACTTTGCCTGTTGACTACACTCTGTACAATATAATGGAGTTTATGGGACCACAATCTGATGCATTTAAAAGATTACACTAGATACTTTACTACAGATAGAGATTAACTCACTGTTATAACATTACAGTTTGGCATGTAGGCAAAATGCCCACAAGCTGACATGAATTATTCTATAGGATTTGATGTGAAAATCTGAAATTCAACTTCTGGTAAAATGCAATTATTGACGGAGTTTTGGTGAATCTGTCCAGTACACTTGAGACTATATTGCTGATATATGTCATCATTAAATGCTGACTAGAGCGCCTTTAGGATACACACAGATTCTGTACAGAGTACACACTGCTGCAGGGAAGCCTTGAGAACACACTTTGAATAAACTGTTAAAAGCAATGGGAAAGTACAAGGTTTTGCCTTAGTATTTAACAAGCACCGTTTTTCAATGCGGTGTATAAGAGCCCTTAGAGAGACAGCCTCTTGTATCCTTTCCTGCTAGTTATGAACATGGACAGATGGTCAGGGTAAAATGCTGGCCTCAGCTTCTGTACTTAGATTAGCACCTGCTGCTTAGCTTAGGACAGCTGCATTTTGCAAGACTGCAGTGTATCTGTATTCTGATATGTAACTGTAGAGCGGGGACTTCTAAATATATTATTTTTACATTTTCAGTGAAATGTTTCCATTAAATACTGTTTGCAGCCGTTTCAGATTATATTGAAAATAAAAAGTATGGCAATATAAACTGTAGAGAGATAATTTAATATACACATATTACATTTTGAGGGATATTTGTGGAATGTTAGACAAGGACATATGTATGTTAATCAGATTTCTCTAGTAATCTGCTATCCCCTCTCACAGTGATAAAAACTACGCTTCAAGCAGAATACGTCTATGATTAGAAACATCCATTGGACAGGTCAACTATGTCACATATAATAACTCATCTGTGCCTCGACAGCTGAAAATAGTAAAAATATTATTAGTTTTGTGTATAGTCTGTATGTGGACGTAATAATGATGATGATAATAATAATAATAATAATAACAATAATAATTTTATTTATATAGCGCTCTTTCTCCAACAGGACTCGAGGCTCTTAACAGGTACAAATAACATGGTACAGATTTTAACTTTTTTAAAACAGTACAGAAAATAACATAATATAACAAAGAACGAAGGATCCAGTGATATAGGGGAGGTAATGGAAAATGTAATGGTGTATACGGTCCACAAATGTAGAAGGAATTTTAGTGTAGGAGAGAGGTTGGAGGAGGGAGGACGGTGTTTATTTTGTAAGCCCCAGAGGAAGGACAGATCCAGTAAGAGCTAGAACAGCGGTGGCCAACCTGTGGCTCTTATTCAAATGTGGCTCCCGACACTCAGTCACTTGACCACAACAGATCCTGGAAACTGGTGCACTCCAACCAGACACACAGCAGCACTACGGCAACTGAAACTGAGGGAGCCAGATACCGGGCTGTAGTGACATATGAGGGTGGGCTGGAGTGACACAAGGGGGAGCTGGCTGGAGTGACACAGAAGGATCCTGGCAGGAGAGACATAATGGGGGAGCTGGCTGGAGTGACACGGGAGGGTGCTGGCTGGAGTAACACGGGAGGGTGCTGGCAGGAGTGACACAATGGGGAGCTGGCTGGAGTGACACAGGAGGGTGCTGGCTGGAGTAACACATTGACACATAGGGGAGCTGGCTGGAGTGACACATGGAAGAGCTGAAGTGTATTATGTGAATATGGCTTTTTCAATATATTTTATGTGTATCTGGATTTTTTAATTATTTTATGTGGAAGTGTCTTTTTCAATGTATTTTATGTGTATCTGGTATTTTCATTGTATTTTTTATACCAGGGGTGTGGCCTAGCAGGCACAAGGTCACACCCCATTTTTGCACACGCGCCTGTCAAAGTAGAAAAATATCATGATGCATATCCCTTGTACTAACCCCTCATGCACATGCACGCTGCTCGTGCACCTGGTCCCCCGTGCATACACATACCCGCAAGTTGCGTAAGATCGCTCCGGCGATCGTGCGCATGATATGTGTATTTACGGCGGAGTTTGTGAGCGTGTAGCGTGCGACTCGAACGTAGCATATTTAACCCAAATAGTGCATTTTGTAGATAATATTCCCCTAGACCATGTCAGCGAGTATGATTAGTTTAAACAGTTCCTGGACAGAGAGATTCCTCTTTGCATGATAGGAAGGGTCAGATAAAGGTTGAAAGGTGGTGTTTAGTATCCAGCTGTAGGGTATTTTAAGGGCAACATTCCGGTGTTAGTTAGGAAAGGATCGCTCGCTCCTGCGTATAGTTATGTACAGAAGTAGATTATGAACATTAACTGTATTTGCTGTAAATTACACATGCGGCGGGAATCCTGAGGATACCTCCCACCAGAGCAGTTGGGGAAAGACACAGCCCACCTGTTCAAATCCACCTATGACCTTTGCTGTAATGTAGAGACACATCCCTGTGTCCAATGAACAATGAGATTACAGGGACCATTGTATTGTGTATGCATGTTGTGTATAAAAAGACCACTGTTGCCTGGCCAGCCTCAAGACTCTGAAGGCTTTCTACCTGAATAGCTGAGGACTGGATCCAGGTTGCGCTTGCGAACGCACACGTATGTATATTCTCTGTAGTCATCATCATCATTATTCTCTGTTATTCTGTTTAGATTTCCTTGTTAGCTTGTAGTGTATAACTTGTATCTGTTTTCCCCTTTTTCTCTGAATAATCCACTGCGGTGTTAGAGCCCTGTGGTTTTAGCAAAACCTGGTGTTGTGTTTTCACTTTCCTGCAAAGGGCTTTCTTAGCATCTTAATCGCTCTAACAGCATACACATTGTTAAGGTTTTTAGGCGTTACATCATTGCAGTATTTGACTACTAAGGTTTAGAGTATAAGCACATCCATACATTGTTTTGTTAACAAGGTTTACTGTATATCATTCTGTGAGCGTCCGTGCCGCTCGTGTCTCACGTCCACGGCGCAGCGTCTGCTACGCTAATAGTGTAGCAGTACGGTACTCAGTATGCCAATAGCGCGCTTGGTACGAAGCGTGAATCCGTGAGCGTACGTGCCGCTCGTGCGTCGCGCCCACGGCTTAGCGTCTGCTACGCTAAGTGCGTACCCATACGGTACTCAGTACGCAAATAGCGTACTTAGTCCATAGTGTGTGTAATATGTCTAGCGGCCATAGCGGCTCCACGGTAATAGTGTATAGCTTTATGTTTTAAGATAATAATTGACATTATCAATTGGGAGCATCGTCCGGTTCTCCTCATATCCGCAGCCTAGCAGGACAAGGCAGACTTTTATCTATCAGCAAAGGGCGGGAAGGTAGTATCCGCTGTTACCCTTTTTGTGGTCGGGGATACATTGATGCTGATTAGATAAGCGTCTGCTCCGCATGGTTTGTAGGGATGCTGGTGGGATCCGAAAGGTAAGAACGTAAAGCTATTGTTTTTTAAATCTGTTAAATTTCTGTTTGGTGCCAACTGCGCACGCAAAACACGTAACACACGCACACACCTGTATTTATTTGTGTATCCAGCATATCTATTCGCTTGTTGCTATTAGAGATGTGCACTTGAAATTTTTCGGGTTTTGTGTTTTGGTTTTGGGTTCGGTTCCGCGGCCGTGTTTTGGGTTCGACCGCGTTTTGGCAAAACCTCACCGAATTTTTTTTGTCGGATTCGGGTGTGTTTTGGATTCGGGTGTTTTTTTCAAAAAACACTAAAAAACAGCTTAAATCATAGAATTTGGGGGTCATTATGATCCCAAAGTATTATTAACCTCAAAAACCATAATTTCCACTCATTTTCAGTTTATTCTGAATACCTCACACCTCACAATATTATTTTTAGTCCTAAAATTTGCACCGAGGTCGCTGGATGACTAAGCTAAGCGACCCTAGTGGCCGACACAAACACCTGGCCCATCTAGGAGTGGCAATGCAGTGTCACGCAGGATGGCCCTTCCAAAAAACCCTCCCCAAACAGCACATGACGCAAAGAAAAAAAGAGGCGCAATGAGGTAGCTGTGTGAGTAAGATAAGCGACCCTAGTGGCCGACACAAACACCTGGCCCATCTAGGAGTGGCACTGCAGTGTCACGCAGGATGGCCCTTCCAAAAACCCTCCCCAAACAGCACATGACGCAAAGAAAAAAAGAGGCGCAATGAGGTAGCTGTGTGAGTAAGATAAGCGACCCTAGTGGCCGACACAAACACCTGGCCCATCTAGGAGTGGCACTGCAGTGTCACGCAGGATGTCCCTTCCAAAAAACCCTCCCCAAACAGCACATGACGCAAAGAAAAAAAGAGGCGCAATGAGGTAGCTGTGTGAGTAAGATAAGCGACCCTAGTGGCCGACACAAACACCGGGCCCATCTAGGAGTGGCACTGCAGTGTCACGCAGGATGTCCCTTCCAAAAAACCCTCCCCAAACAGCACATGACGCAAAGAAAATAAGAGGCGCAATGAGGTAGCTGTGTGAGTAAGATAAGCGACCCTAGTGGCCGACACAAACACCGGGCCCATCTAGGAGTGGCACTGCAGTGTCACGCAGGATGTCCCTTCCAAAAAACCCTCCCCAAACAGCACATGACGCAAAGAAAAAAAGAGGCGCAATGAGGTAGCTGTGTGAGTAAGATAAGCGACCCTAGTGGCCGACACAAACACCGGGCCCATCTAGGAGTGTCACTGCAGTGTCACGCAGGATGGCCCTTCCAAAAAACCCTCCCCAAACAGCACATGACGCGAAGAAAAAAAGAGGCGCAATGAGGTACCTGTGTGAGTAAGATAAGCGACCCTAGTGGCCGACACAAACACCGGGCCCATCTAGGAGTGGCACTGCAGTGTCACGCAGGATGGCCCTTCCAAAAAATACTCCCCAAACAGCACATGACGCAAAGAAAAATTAAAGAAAGAAGAGGTGCAAGATGGAATTGTCCTTGGGCCCTCCCACCCACCCTTATGTTGTATAAACAGGACATGCACACTTTAACCAACCCATCATTTCAGTGACAGGGTCTGCCACACGACTGTGACTGAAATGACGGGTTGGTTTGGACCCCCACCAAAAAAGAAGCAATTAATCTCTCCTTGCACAAACTGGCTCTACAGAGGCAAGATGTCCACCTCATCATCATCCTCCGATATATCACCGTGTACATCCCCCTCCTCACAGATTATCAATTCGTCCCCACTGGAATCCACCATCTCAGCTCCCTGTGTACTTTGTGGAGGCAATTGCTGCTGGTCAATGTCTCCACGGAGGAATTGATTATAATTCATTTTAATGAACATCATCTTCTCCACATTTTCTGGATGTAACCTCGTACGCCGATTGCTGACAAGGTGAGCGGCGGCACTAAACACTCTTTCGGAGTACACACTTTTGGGAGGGCAACTTAGGTAGAATAAAGCCAGTTTGTGCAAGGGCCTCCAAATTGCCTCTTTTTCCTGCCAGTATAAGTACGGACTGTGTGACGTGCCTACTTGGATGCGGTCACTCATATAATCCTCCACCATTCTTTCAATGGTGAGAGAATCATATGCAGTGACAGTAGACGACATGTCCATAATCGTTGTCAGGTCCTTCAGTCCGGACCAGATGTCAGCATCAGCAGTCGCTCCAGACTGCCCTGCATCACCGCCAGCGGGTGGGCTCGGAATTCTGAGCCTTTTCCTCGCACCCCCAGTTGCGGGAGAATGTGAAGGAGGAGATGTTGACAGGTCGCGTTCCGCTTGACTTGACAATTTTCTCACCAGCAGGTCTTTAAACCCCAGCAGACTTGTGTCTGCCGGAAAGAGAGATCCAAGGTAGGCTTTAAATCTAGGATCGAGCATGGTGGCCAAAATGTAGTGCTCTGATTTCAACAGATTGACCACCCGTGAATCCTTGTTAAGCGAATTAAGGGCTCCATCCACAAGTCCCACATGCCTAGCGGAATCGCTCCGTGTTAGCTCCTCCTTCAATGTCTCCAGCTTCTTCTGCAAAAGCCTGATGAGGGGAATGACCTGACTCAGGCTGGCAGTGTCTGAACTGACTTCACGTGTGGCAAGTTCAAAGGGCATCAGAACCTTGCACAATGTTGAAATCATTCTCCACTGCGCTTGAGACAGGTGCATTCCACCTCCTATATCGTGCTGAATTGTATAGGCTTGAATGGCCTTTTGCTGCTCCTCCAACCTCTGAAGCATATAGAGGGTTGAATTCCACCTCGTTACCACTTCTTGCTTCAGATGATGGCAGGGCAGGTTCAGTTGTTTTTGGTGGTGCTCCAGTCTTCTGTACGTGGTGCCTGTACGCCGAAAGTGTCCCGCAATTCTTCTGGCCACCGACAGCATCTCTTGCACACCCCTGTCGTTTTTAAAAAAATTCTGCACCACCAAATTCAAGGTATGTGCAAAACATGGGACGTGCTGGAATTTGCCCAGATTTAATGCACACACAATATTGCTGGCGTTGTCCGATGCCACAAATCCACAGGAGAGTCCAATTGGGGTAAGCCATTCCGCGATGATCTTCCTCAGTTGCCGTAAGAGGTTTTCAGCTGTGTGCGTATTCTGGAAAGCGGTGATACAAAGCGTAGCCTGCCTAGGAAAGAGTTGGCGTTTGCGAGATGCTGCTACTGGTGCCGCCGCTGCTGTTCTTGCGGCGGGAGTCCATACATCTACCCAGTGGGCTGTCACAGTCATATAGTCCTGACCCTGCCCTGCTCCACTTGTCCACATGTCCGTGGTTAAGTGGACATTGGGTACAACTGCATTTTTTAGGACACTGGTGAGTCTTTTTCTGACGTCCGTGTACATTCTCGGTATCGCCTGCCTAGAGAAGTGGAACCTAGATGGTATTTGGTACACACTACCTCAAGAAATTGTCTAGTTCCCTGTGAACTAACGGCGGATACCGGACGCACGTCTAACACCAACATAGTTGTCAAGGCCTCAGTTATCCGCTTTGCAGCAGGATGACTGCTGTGATATTTCATCTTCCTCGCAAAGGACTGTTGGACAGTCAATTGCTTACTGGAAGTAGTACAAGTGGGCTTACGACTTCCCCTCTGGGATGACGATCGACTCCCAGCAGCAACAACAGCAGCGCCAGCAGCAGTAGGCATTACACTCAAGGATGCATCGGAGGAATCCCAGGCAGGAGAGGACTCGTCAGAATTGCCAGTGACATGGCCTGCAGGACTATTGGCATTCCTGGGTAAGGAGGAAATTGACACTGTGGGAGTTGGTGGGGTGGTTTGCGTGAGCTTGGTTACAAGAGGAAGGGATTTACTGGTCAGTGGACTGCTTCCGCTGTCACCCAAAGTTTTTGAACTTGTCACTGACTTATTATGAATGCGCTGCAGGTGACGTATAAGGGAGGATGTTCCGAGGTGGTTAACGTCCTTACCCCTACTTATTACAGCTTGACAAAGGCAACACACGGCTTGACACCTGTTGTCCGCATTTCTGTTGAAATACTTCCACACCGAAGAGCTGATTTTTTTGGTATTTTCACCAGGCATGTCAATGGCCATATTCCTCCCACGGACAACAGGTGTCTCCCCGGGTGCCTGACTTAAACAAACCACCTCACCATCAGAATCCTCCTGGTCAATTTCCTCCCCAGCGCCAGCAACACCCATATCCTTCTCATCCTGGTGTACTTCAACACTGACATCTTCAATCTGACTATCAGGAACTGGACTGCGGGTGCTCCTTCCAGCACTTGCAGGGGGCGTGCAAATGGTGGAAGGCGCATGCTCTTCACGTCCAGTGTTGGGAAGGTCAGGCATCGCAACCGACACAATTGGAGTCGGACTCTCCTTGTGGATTTGGGATTTCGAATAACGCACAGTTCTTTGCGGTGCTACTGCTTTTGCCATCTTGAGTCTTTTCATTTTTCTAGCGAGAGGCTGAGTGCTTCCATCCTCATGTGAAGCTGAACCACTAGCCATGAACATAGGCCAGGGCCTCAGCCGTTCCTTGCCACTCCGTGTGGTAAATGGCATATTGGCAAGTTTACGCTTCTCCTCCGACAATTTTATTTTAGGTTTTGGAGTCCTTTTTTTACTGATATTTGGTGTTTTGGATTTTACATGCTCTGTACTATGACATTGGGCATCGGCCTTGGCAGACGACGTTGCTGGCATTTCATCGTCTCGGCCATGACTAGTGGCAGCAGCTTCAGCACGAGGTGGAAGTGGATCTTGATCTTTCCCTAATTTTGGAACCTCAACATTTTTGTTCTCCATATTTTAATAGGCACAACTAAAAGGCACCTCAGGTAAACAATGGAGATGGATACTAGTATACTTATGGATGGACTGCCGAGTGCCGACACAGAGGTAGCTACAGCCGTGGACTACCGTACTGTGTCTGCTGCTAATATAGACTGGATGATAATGAGATGAAATCAATATATATGTATATATAATATCACTAGTACTGCAGCCGGACAGGTATATATATTTATTATGTAATGACTGATGACGGACCTGCTGGACACTGTCAGCTCAGCAGCACCGCAGACTGCTACAGTAAGCTACTATAGTAGTATGTATAAAGAAGAAAGAAAAAAAAACCACGGGTAGGTGGTATACAATTATGGATGGACTGCCGAGTGCCGACACAGAGGTAGCTACAGCCGTGGACTACCGTACTGTGTCTGCTGATAATATAGACTGGATGATAATGAGATGAAATCAATATATATGTATATATAATATCACTAGTACTGCAGCCGGACAGGTATATATATTTATTATGTAATGACTGATGACGGACCTGCTGGACACTGTCAGCTCAGCAGCACCGCAGACTGCTACAGTAAGCTACTATAGTAGTATGTATAAAGAAGAAAGAAAAAAAAAACCACGGGTAGGTGGTATACAATTATGGATGGACTGCCGAGTGCCGACACAGAGGTAGCTACAGCCGTGGACTAACGTACTGTGTCTGCTGATAATATAGACTGGATGATAATGAGATGAAATCAATATATATGTATATATAATATCACTAGTACTGCAGCCGGACAGGTATATATATTTATTATGTAATGACTGATGACGGACCTGCTGGACACTGTCAGCTCAGCAGCACCGCAGACTGCTACAGTAAGCTACTATAGTAGTATGTATAAAGAAGAAAGAAAAAAAAAAACCACGGGTAGGTGGTATACAATTATGGATGGACTGCCGAGTGCCGACACAGAGGTAGCTACAGCCGTGGACTACCGTACTGTGTCTGCTGCTAATATAGACTGGATGATAATGAGATGAAATCAATATATATGTATATATAATATCACTAGTACTGCAGCCGGACAGGTATATATATTTATTATGTAATGACTGATGACGGACCTGCTGGACACTGTCAGCTCAGCAGCACCGCAGACTGCTACAGTAAGCTACTATAGTAGTACAGATGTAGCCACCTTTATCTTGAGTGGCCGCGGCGTTTGTCCCGTTCGACCATACGCAGCGTACTGTGGCGTAGCGAGGCGCGCCTAGCCACAGAGAGGCTATCTAATCGCACGGAGACAGACATTTGACGTTTGGCGTTACCTTTACGTGTAATACCTGCGATCAGCCACCAGATGTCGCTTTTTACAATCACCACTGCGCATGCGTGTGGTCTCCCGTAAAATACAATACTGACATACATAATAAGGACTACTTTACTAAGGCGTCTCATTACGCTGCATACAGTAAATACTGTACTCATTACGCTGCATTATTTAATACAGTACTGTATATACAGTACGACACCGACGCAAATAGTACAGCATACAGTATATGATCCATCTACAATACTTTATGAATACTGTATGTGAGCGTCCAAGTCCCGCAGACAAAACACAGTACTGTAAAACCAGTAGTGTACACTGTCGCAAATGGATGTGTGTTACAAGTTCACTATTGCCTCTCAAGATTAGGAATTTTCTACAGTATGTTATCGTCCTAATCCCGTAGCCATTACAGCATAATCAAAACCAACGGATTTATACATTTGTCTGCGGCGAAGTGGTGAAGTGTTTCGCTTCCTATACTCAGAGTCCAGGGTTCGATTCCTTAAGTACGAATGCATGTTACTGTAGTTTTTTTCAGACACTTTATTATTTTTTTTATTCACATACTGTAAACCAGGGCATACAGTAGCTGCATGAGCGGTTCTATGCGATCGAGTCCGGTGTACCATAATGTGCAGGTTCTATGCAGGTTAAGGTTCTATGCTCCGTACACAGTACACATACAATTCTGTAGCTGGGCAGACTGAATAGAAATGGCTACCACCTATGACTCCTTGCCCCACAGAGGCCCTAGGCTACGGAGCAAGTAATAGTCCAGATTGTACAGACTATGGGGCAATGCTGAAGGAGCGTCACAATCCCCTAGCTAAAATACACAGTATGCATATTATGGTACACCGGACTCGATGACATACTGTAGCACACTGGCAAAATGGCCGCCGCCCCTGAACCCTTGTGCAGGTTATGGGGCAATGCTGAAGGAGCGTCACAATCCCCTAGCCAAAATACACAGGGGAGGGATAAGCTACTGTAGGATTGCATACAGTATTACGGTACACCGGACTCAATCGCATAGCACACTGTCAAAACGACCACTACCCATGAACCCCCACCTCCTGAACCCCCACCTCGTGGCAGGCAGCAGTTGGGTATGGAATGAGAAATGGCATAAGCTGTGCAGGCTACGGGGCGATGCTGAAGGAGCGTCACAATCCCCTAGCCAAAATACACAGAGATACTGTAAGCGAGGTCTATGCACATTACAGTACTGTACGTTACACCGGGCTCGGTCGCATAGCAAACTGACAAAACACAAGTTTTACAGTACATACAGTAAAGCAGGCCAAAGCTGCAGGAGAGTTTCTACTGTAAAGGTTCTATGCACCGTACGGTAATGTACACATACCTGTACAATTCTATAGCAGGGCAGACTCAATTGAAATGGCTACCGCCTGTGACTCCTAGCTCCTAGGAGGCACTCAGCTATGGAGCAAATAACAGCACAGATTTTTCAGGCTACGGGGCAATGCTGAAGGAGCGTCACAATCCCCTAGCTACAATACACAGGGGTGATAGAGATAATCGAGTGGCTGGAGGGGGGTCCCCTTGATTTAAGGGGCCCCCACTCCTCCAGGGTACTCCGGCCAGGTGTGACTAGTTGGGTATTTAATTCCATGGCCGCAGGGACCGGTATAAAAGTCTCCCCCGGCTGTGCATTATCTGTCCAGCTAGTGGAGCCCAGTGCTGATTCAAAAAATATGGGGAACCCCTACGCTTTTTTTGTCCCCCTTATTTTTTGCACCAGGACCAGGCGCAGAGCCCGGTGCTGGTTCTAAAAAGATGGGGGATCCCGTGTCCATTTTTTCCGTATTCCTGCCGGAATTCGACTGCAATTGCATATACAGTACTGTACCCCTTAATGTCACTGCTTACAGTATACAGTATTTAGACATGAGCTTGTGTACAGTATCTGTCATGAGGTGCTTTTTTCACTGACACTATAACTTTTTTCTATTGTGATATACTGTACAGAGGCGGCAAACTAGCCAAACGGGAATAATCAGCTTCTGCAGAATAAAATGAGATGCTACAGTACATGCCTATATTCTGTGAGTGACTGCGGCTCTATGAAATTAAATCAGAAAATTTAAATATGAAATGCATTACTAATGTGTGGCATTACTGTACTGTATGTGTATAAGGTGTACTACAATATTTTCTGGTGTAACATAAGGAAAGGGCACTACTGCATGGTCTAATGCAGTGGTTCTCAAACTTGGTCCTCAGGACCCCACACAGTGCATGTTTTGCAGGTAAACCAGCAAGTGCACAGATGTATTCATTACTAACTGACACATTTTAGAAGGTCCATACAGTAGGTGGAGCTAATTTTTTCACTTGTGATTCTGTGAGACCTGCAAAACCTGCACTGTGTGGGGTCCTGAGGACTGAGTTTGAGAACCTGTGGTCTAATGTAAATAAAGATGAATGTGGTGGGGTGTAATGTGAATAAGGGGCATTACTGTTAGGAGTAATGTGGTACTATGATATGATGTCATGAGAATAAGAGACACCACTGCATGATATAATGTGAATAAAGTTGCAGTACTGTGTTGTGTCATTTCATCTTCGGGTATTATTGTGTTACCATGCCCCTTCCCAGCAAGAACATACTGTACACTGTTTTGGGCTGGCACTAAATGTGCACATTGTTCTTATTTAGATTATAGGGGGTAGGAGCGCCAAAATGGGTGATGGTGCTGGGAAAGGGGTGCAGGGTTAGAGGCGGAACTACGTAGCATCTGTGCAAGAGGGCATCAGCCAAAATCTAGCCTAGGGCATCATGTTGGTCAGGTTTGGCTCTGATAATACTGTATACTGTACTCTTACTGTACTTTGCATTCAATACAGATACTGTTTGCACACAGGTTTTACATGAATCATTGGCAATGCTGCAGGAGTGTCTCATTAGGCAATCTAAAATATACCACGACTATGGGTGGGGATACAGTAGGGAAGTTCTGTCACCATAAGCTGTCTGCTGTGTATAGCATATTTCCATCTGAGATGCATTTGTGTGTTTGTAATAAGAAAAAAACATTTTACTGTACATTTAGTGGATACAGTATTTCTCCCCCATAATGACGTATCATACTGTACAGGTACCCTCATGTACTGTACCGTACCATACTGTAAAATTGAATATTTATTGGAAAAACATCAATATTAATGTAAAAATAAAGTATTACAACATCCGATTCCATGTACTGCACTGATCAAAATGTACAGTACTCTTATTCAGGACTTATAAAACTGAAAATAACTGTTCATACAGTACACATCAATAACATTACTACTGTATAATATTCTACATTAGTTTATGCAATAATCAGACAAAGGCAATTTTATCATTTTTTTTAATAATGCACCAATTTAAAATTTTAAACAGAAAATACAGAACTACATATTTGTGGCTTGACCATTTCTTTCAACTACAACAGGTAATACTTTATACAGGTGATTTATATAATTATTACAATGTTCAGGTGTGAGTACTTCTAGCCAAAATTTCTTTATCCCATCCACCAGTTGCTGTTTTGTTGTTGGCTTTGCAACACTCCTAACGTACCTCTTCAATTGAGCCCACACTAATTCGATTGGGTTCATGTCTGGTGATCTATATAAAAATAAAAAAAAAGCGTATAGAAAAAATTAATTACATTACAGTAAATAGAGAAAATTAAACATACAATATTGTACTGTTTATTAAACAAAATTTTTTTTTACAGTACTAGAGTGCTATCCAAAATTTTACTTGTACACTGTTGAAAGAATACTCACTCTGGTGGTGTGCGTTCCCAATTCATACCTTTCTCTTCCATAAATTTGGCTGAGGCGGAGTGTTTAGGATCATTGTCTTGGAATATCCTATGGTGAGTTGGGTAATATTTATTCACAAATGGCACCATACATTTCTCTACTATTGTTTCTTGGAAAAATTTCTTATCCATGATTCCTACAGAAATCAAAAAATGTTGTTCATTAATAAGCAACTCCTTTTATTGTGCAGTTACACGTACTCTACAGTACAACATGTATTTTTACAGAACACAGGCACAGAATAAAGTATAGTACTGTACCTTCGAAAAATAATAGGGGACCAGCTCCTAATCGTGATATGCCTCCCCATACATGGACTTTCAATGGATGCTTTGGGCGTGGTTTTAAAGAGATATGGTTACGTTTCCTGAATGACATTCTGGAGAACCGCTCAAGGGCAACAGACGATTCATCTGTGAAAATGACATCATCAAATGTTTCACCACTCTCAATCCATCGCCGTGCCTGTTCCACTCTCTTTTCTTTATTCACATCTCTTATCATTGGAGATATCCTGTGAAGAGCCAAAAATAATGAAATCAGATACAGTTATGAAATTACAGATTTACAGATTACTGTATATACAGTAGACTGTATGTGCAGTATACTGTATTATATACCTACTGTATACATTAAACTGTACATACAGTACATTAAGTTACATACAGAGTAATATATATATACATACTGTACATACACACAAACACACACACACAGTATACAGTATGTAATCATCACAATAAGCCGGCAATGCTTCATTGCTGTCTCTGAGTGCCTATACAGTAGGTATCTCTTTTGGGATAGAATATATACAGTATATACACACACACATACTGTATATAGTATAAAGTACACACTCTGTATAATGATTTATGGCATTATTATATCACGTATCAAGGGATTATTAACAGTGCATTTACTGTATGGTTTATACTGCTTTCAGTATTTTACCTTGTTGCGCCAAAGGTCCATCCCATTTTCCGTCGCATCCTTCTGATGCTGGTGGCCGATATGTCCAGGTCATACTTGGAATGGAGAATTCGTTTTATTTGCAGAGCAGTACGCTCATCATCCTCACGAGTTAGTTCCTCCACAATTTGTTGCACTCTCCTACAGTACAATACAGTATGAAAAATATGAATTCATGAACAGCACAATCACAGTTACAATTGATGAAGTTTTTATTTTATTTCAAAAAAATTGTTTATGGTATAAAGCAAGTCATTTAAACATTACAGTAGTGTACAGTACGTACCATGTGCATTTTGTAGGAAATACAAATCTGGGCGTTGTTCTCTCGAATGCATGATAGCGCACCGTTTCTAAAGTGACTATAATGCCACTTTCCTTGAGCCATGCATGGATCTCTTTGATGGTTTTATTTTCTTTTTTCATGTTGGCGATTATCTTGCTCATCGTTTTGTTGATAGTTACTGGCATGTTGTCCAACTATAATTCCTGTATGGAGAGAAAACATTTGTGAATACTGTAGTCTAAAATTTACACATCTGAAAATGCATAAGAGTTTTATGATAGAAGTTAATACTGTACATGTTTACTATCCAGTACATGATGTTCAAATTTAAGTATTGTATACTGTACAGTACTGAAAATACAACTTCAGTGTTATGGACTGCAATTAGTTTCCTGTATGAAACAGATACAGTACAGTAAATAACCCTCCTTGGAAGTGCATGGGCCCTGTGAGACTTACAGTAGTGTACAGCATAAGGGTCGACTGACATGATGTACAAGCATTACATACAGTACATGTCAGTACTGTATGTAAATTCTTCAATTATTGCCTAACAACAATGCTGCTTACTGTATATTAAATACTGTAGGCCTAGAAATGTGCATCTCAATATAGTAGTTAAAAACACAGGGGCCTATGTGGATAAGCGAGTTCTATGCACACTAAAAATGGCCACCGACCGTGAACCCCCAGCACGTGGCAGCGCTCGGATATGTAGTGAGATACAGTATGGCATACATTTCACACTCCAGGGGGCAATGCTGAAGGAGCGTCACAATCCCCTAGCTCAATTACACTGGGATAAGCGAGGTCTACTGTATGCACATTACGGTATACCGAGCTGGATCGCTTAGCAACCTGACAACATGGCCGCCGACCGTGAACTCCCAGCACGTGGCAGCGCTCGGATATGTAGTGAGATACAGTATGGCATACATTTCACACTCCAGGGGGCAATGCTGAAGGAGCGTCACAATCCCCTAGCTCAATTACATTGGGATAAGCGAGGTCTATGCACATTACGGTATACCGAGCTGGATCGCTTAGCAACCTGACAAAATGGCCGCCGACCGTGAACTCCCAGCACGTGGCAGCGCTCGGATATGTAGTGAGATACAGTATGGCATACATTTCACACTCCAGGGGGCAATGCTGAAGGAGCGTCACAATCCCCTAGCTCAATTACACTGGGATAAGCGAGGTCTACTGTATGCACATTACGGTATACCGAGCTGGATCGCTTAGCAACCTGACAACATGGCCGCCGACCGTGAACTCCCAGCACGTGGCAGCGCTCGGATATGTAGTGAGATACAGTATGGCATACATTTCACACTCCAGGGGGCAATGCTGAAGGAGCGTCACAATCCCCTAGCTCAATTACATTGGGATAAGCGAGGTCTATGCACATTACGGTATACCGAGCTGGATCGCTTAGCAACCTGACAAAATGGCCGCCGACCGTGAACTCCCAGCACGTGGCAGCGCTCGGATATGTAGTGAGATACAGTATGGCATACATTTCACACTCCAGGGGGCAATGCTGAAGGAGCGTCACAATCCCCTAGCTCAATTACATTGGGATAAGCGAGGTCTATGCACATTACGGTATACCGAGCTGGATCGCTTAGCAACCTGACAAAATGGCCGCCGACCGTGAACTCCCAGCACGTGGCAGCGCTCGGATATGTAGTGAGATACAGTATGGCATACATTTCACACTCCAGGGGGCAATGCTGAAGGAGCGTCACAATCCCCTAGCTCAATTACATTGGGATAAGCGAGGTCTATGCACATTACGGTATACCGAGCTGGATCGCTTAGCAACCTGACAAAATGGCCGCCGACCGTGAACTCCCAGCGACTTGGACGACCGCAGAGGAGGCCTGGAGGACCGCAGAAGAGACCTGGAGGACCGCAGAGGAGGCCTGGAGGACCGCAGAGGAGGTCTGGAGGACCGCAGCGGACTGGACGAAGTCAGCGGCATGGACGACCACAGAGGAGGCCTGGAGGACCGCAGAGGAGGCCTGGAGGACCGCAGAGGAGGCCTGGACGACCGCAGAGGAGGCCTGGACGACCGTAGAGGAGGCCTGGGGGACCGCAGCAGCGGACTGGACGAAGTCAGCGACTTGGACGACCGCAGAGGAGGCCTGGAGGACCGCAGAGGAGGCCTGGAGGACCGCAGAGGAGGCCTGGACGACCGCAGAGGAGGCCTGGACGACCGTAGAGGAGGCCTGGGGGACCGCAGCAGCGGACTGGACGAAGTCAGCGACTTGGACGACCGCAGAGGAGGCCTGGAGGACCGCAGAAGAGACCTGGAGGACCGCAGAGGAGGCCTGGAGGACCGCAGAGGAGGTCTGGAGGACCGCAGCGGACTGGACGAAGTCAGCGGCATGGACGACCACAGAGGAGGCCTGGAGGACCGCAGAGGAGGCCTGGAGGACCGCAGAGGAGGCCTGGAGGACCGCAGAGGAGGCCTGGACGACCGCAGAGGAGGCCTGGACGACCGTAGAGGAGGCCTGGGGGACCGCAGCAGCGGACTGGACGAAGTCAGCGACTTGGACGACCGCAGAGGAGGCCTGGAGGACCGCAGAAGAGACCTGGAGGACCGCAGAGGCCTGGACCACAGCAGCGGACTGGACGAAGTCAGCGACTTGGGTGACCGCAGAGGAGGCCTGGAGGACCGCAGAAGAGACCTGGAGGACCGCAGAGGAAACCTGGAGGACCGCAGAGGAGGCCTGGAGGACCGCAGAAGAGACCTGGAGGACCGCAGAGGAGGCCTGGAGGACCGCAGAGGAGGCCTGGAGGACCGCAGAGGAGGCCTGGAGGACCGCAGAGGAAACCTGGAGGACCGCAGAGGAGGCCTGGAGGACCGCAGAAGAGACCTGGAGGACCGCAGAAGAGACCTGGAGGACCGCAGAGGAGGCCTGGAGGACCGCAGAGGAGGCCTGGAGGACCGCAGAGGAGGCCTGGAGGACCGCAGAGGAGGCCTGGAGGACCGCAGAGGCCTGGACCACAGCAGCGGACTGGACGAAGTCAGCGACTTGGACGACCGCAGAGGAGGCCTGGAGGACCGCAGAAGAGACCTGGAGGACCGCAGAAGAGACCTGGAGGACCGCAGAGGAGGCCTGGAGGACCGCAGAGGAGGCTCGGATATGTAGTGAGATACAGTATGGCATACATTTCACACTCCAGGGGGCAATGCTGAAGGAGCGTCACAATCCCCTAGCTCAATTACATTGGGATAAGCGAGGTCTATGCACATTACGGTATACCGAGCTGGATCGCTTAGCAACCTGACAAAATGGCCGCCGACCGTGAACTCCCAGCACGTGGCAGCGCTCGGATATGTAGTGAGATACAGTATGGCATACATTTCACACTCCAGGGGGCAATGCTGAAGGAGCGTCACAATCCCCTAGCTCAATTACACTGGGATAAGCGAGGTCTACTGTATGCACATTACGGTATACCGAGCTGGATCGCTTAGCAACCTGACAACATGGCCGCCGACCGTGAACTCCCAGCACGTGGCAGCGCTCGGATATGTAGTGAGATACAGTATGGCATACATTTCACACTCCAGGGGGCAATGCTGAAGGAGCGTCACAATCCCCTAGCTCAATTACATTGGGATAAGCGAGGTCTATGCACATTACGGTATACCGAGCTGGATCGCTTAGCAACCTGACAAAATGGCCGCCGACCGTGAACTCCCAGCGACTTGGACGACCGCAGAGGAGGCCTGGAGGACCGCAGAAGAGACCTGGAGGACCGCAGAGGAGGCCTGGAGGACCGCAGAGGAGGTCTGGAGGACCGCAGCGGACTGGACGAAGTCAGCGGCATGGACGACCACAGAGGAGGCCTGGAGGACCGCAGAGGAGGCCTGGAGGACCGCAGAGGAGGCCTGGAGGACCGCAGAGGAGGCCTGGACGACCGCAGAGGAGGCCTGGACGACCGCAGAGGAGGCCTGGACGACCGTAGAGGAGGCCTGGGGGACCGCAGCAGCGGACTGGACGAAGTCAGCGACTTGGACGACCGCAGAGGAGGCCTGGAGGACCGCAGAAGAGACCTGGAGGACCGCAGAGGAGGCCTGGAGGACCGCAGAGGAGGTCTGGAGGACCGCAGCGGACTGGACGAAGTCAGCGGCATGGACGACCACAGAGGAGGCCTGGAGGACCGCAGAGGAGGCCTGGAGGACCGCAGAGGAGGCCTGGAGGACCGCAGAGGAGGCCTGGAGGACCGCAGAGGAGGCCTGGAGGACCGCAGAGGAGGCCTGGACGACCGCAGAGGAGGCCTGGACGACCGTAGAGGAGGCCTGGGGGACCGCAGCAGCGGACTGGACGAAGTCAGCGACTTGGACGACCGCAGAGGAGGCCTGGAGGACCGCAGAAGAGACCTGGAGGACCGCAGAGGAGGCCTGGAGGACCGCAGAGGAGGCCTGGAGGACCGCAGAGGAGGCCTGGAGGACCGCAGAGGAGGCCTGGAGGACCGCAGAGGCCTGGACCACAGCAGCGGACTGGACGAAGTCAGCGACTTGGACGACCGCAGAGGAGGCCTGGAGGACCGCAGAAGAGACCTGGAGGACCGCAGAAGAGACCTGGAGGACCGCAGAGGAGGCCTGGAGGACCGCAGAGGAGGCTCGGATATGTAGTGAGATACAGTATGGCATACATTTCACACTCCAGGGGGCAATGCTGAAGGAGCGTCACAATCCCCTAGCTCAATTACATTGGGATAAGCGAGGTCTATGCACATTACGGTATACCGAGCTGGATCGCTTAGCAACCTGACAAAATGGCCGCCGACCGTGAACTCCCAGCACGTGGCAGCGCTCGGATATGTAGTGAGATACAGTATGGCATACATTTCACACTCCAGGGGGCAATGCTGAAGGAGCGTCACAATCCCCTAGCTCAATTACACTGGGATAAGCGAGGTCTACTGTATGCACATTACGGTATACCGAGCTGGATCGCTTAGCAACCTGACAACATGGCCGCCGACCGTGAACTCCCAGCACGTGGCAGCGCTCGGATATGTAGTGAGATACAGTATGGCATACATTTCACACTCCAGGGGGCAATGCTGAAGGAGCGTCACAATCCCCTAGCTCAATTACATTGGGATAAGCGAGGTCTATGCACATTACGGTATACCGAGCTGGATCGCTTAGCAACCTGACAAAATGGCCGCCGACCGTGAACTCCCAGCGACTTGGACGACCGCAGAGGAGGCCTGGAGGACCGCAGAAGAGACCTGGAGGACCGCAGAGGAGGCCTGGAGGACCGCAGAGGAGGTCTGGAGGACCGCAGCGGACTGGACGAAGTCAGCGGCATGGACGACCACAGAGGAGGCCTGGAGGACCGCAGAGGAGGCCTGGAGGACCGCAGAGGAGGCCTGGAGGACCGCAGAGGAGGCCTGGACGACCGCAGAGGAGGCCTGGACGACCGCAGAGGAGGCCTGGACGACCGTAGAGGAGGCCTGGGGGACCGCAGCAGCGGACTGGACGAAGTCAGCGACTTGGACGACCGCAGAGGAGGCCTGGAGGACCGCAGAAGAGACCTGGAGGACCGCAGAGGAGGCCTGGAGGACCGCAGAGGAGGTCTGGAGGACCGCAGCGGACTGGACGAAGTCAGCGGCATGGACGACCACAGAGGAGGCCTGGAGGACCGCAGAGGAGGCCTGGAGGACCGCAGAGGAGGCCTGGAGGACCGCAGAGGAAACCTGGAGGACCGCAGAGGAGGCCTGGAGGACCGCAGAAGAGACCTGGAGGACCGCAGAAGAGACCTGGAGGACCGCAGAGGAGGCCTGGAGGACCGCAGAGGAGGCCTGGAGGACCGCAGAGGAGGCCTGGAGGACCGCAGAGGAGGCCTGGAGGACCGCAGAGGCCTGGACCACAGCAGCGGACTGGACGAAGTCAGCGACTTGGACGACCGCAGAGGAGGCCTGGAGGACCGCAGAAGAGACCTGGAGGACCGCAGAAGAGACCTGGAGGACCGCAGAGGAGGCCTGGAGGACCGCAGAGGAGGCTCGGATATGTAGTGAGATACAGTATGGCATACATTTCACACTCCAGGGGGCAATGCTGAAGGAGCGTCACAATCCCCTAGCTCAATTACATTGGGATAAGCGAGGTCTATGCACATTACGGTATACCGAGCTGGATCGCTTAGCAACCTGACAAAATGGCCGCCGACCGTGAACTCCCAGCACGTGGCAGCGCTCGGATATGTAGTGAGATACAGTATGGCATACATTTCACACTCCAGGGGGCAATGCTGAAGGAGCGTCACAATCCCCTAGCTCAATTACACTGGGATAAGCGAGGTCTACTGTATGCACATTACGGTATACCGAGCTGGATCGCTTAGCAACCTGACAACATGGCCGCCGACCGTGAACTCCCAGCACGTGGCAGCGCTCGGATATGTAGTGAGATACAGTATGGCATACATTTCACACTCCAGGGGGCAATGCTGAAGGAGCGTCACAATCCCCTAGCTCAATTACATTGGGATAAGCGAGGTCTATGCACATTACGGTATACCGAGCTGGATCGCTTAGCAACCTGACAAAATGGCCGCCGACCGTGAACTCCCAGCGACTTGGACGACCGCAGAGGAGGCCTGGAGGACCGCAGAAGAGACCTGGAGGACCGCAGAGGAGGCCTGGAGGACCGCAGAGGAGGTCTGGAGGACCGCAGCGGACTGGACGAAGTCAGCGGCATGGACGACCACAGAGGAGGCCTGGAGGACCGCAGAGGAGGCCTGGAGGACCGCAGAGGAGGCCTGGAGGACCGCAGAGGAGGCCTGGACGACCGCAGAGGAGGCCTGGACGACCGCAGAGGAGGCCTGGACGACCGTAGAGGAGGCCTGGGGGACCGCAGCAGCGGACTGGACGAAGTCAGCGACTTGGACGACCGCAGAGGAGGCCTGGAGGACCGCAGAAGAGACCTGGAGGACCGCAGAGGAGGCCTGGAGGACCGCAGAGGAGGTCTGGAGGACCGCAGCGGACTGGACGAAGTCAGCGGCATGGACGACCACAGAGGAGGCCTGGAGGACCGCAGAGGAGGCCTGGAGGACCGCAGAGGAGGCCTGGAGGACCGCAGAGGAGGCCTGGAGGACCGCAGAGGAGGCCTGGAGGACCGCAGAGGAGGCCTGGACGACCGCAGAGGAGGCCTGGACGACCGTAGAGGAGGCCTGGGGGACCGCAGCAGCGGACTGGACGAAGTCAGCGACTTGGACGACCGCAGAGGAGGCCTGGAGGACCGCAGAAGAGACCTGGAGGACCGCAGAGGAGGCCTGGAGGACCGCAGAGGAGGCCTGGAGGACCGCAGAGGAGGCCTGGAGGACCGCAGAGGAGGCCTGGAGGACCGCAGAGGCCTGGACCACAGCAGCGGACTGGACGAAGTCAGCGACTTGGACGACCGCAGAGGAGGCCTGGAGGACCGCAGAAGAGACCTGGAGGACCGCAGAAGAGACCTGGAGGACCGCAGAGGAGGCCTGGAGGACCGCAGAGGAGGCTCGGATATGTAGTGAGATACAGTATGGCATACATTTCACACTCCAGGGGGCAATGCTGAAGGAGCGTCACAATCCCCTAGCTCAATTACATTGGGATAAGCGAGGTCTATGCACATTACGGTATACCGAGCTGGATCGCTTAGCAACCTGACAAAATGGCCGCCGACCGTGAACTCCCAGCACGTGGCAGCGCTCGGATATGTAGTGAGATACAGTATGGCATACATTTCACACTCCAGGGGGCAATGCTGAAGGAGCGTCACAATCCCCTAGCTCAATTACACTGGGATAAGCGAGGTCTACTGTATGCACATTACGGTATACCGAGCTGGATCGCTTAGCAACCTGACAACATGGCCGCCGACCGTGAACTCCCAGCACGTGGCAGCGCTCGGATATGTAGTGAGATACAGTATGGCATACATTTCACACTCCAGGGGGCAATGCTGAAGGAGCGTCACAATCCCCTAGCTCAATTACATTGGGATAAGCGAGGTCTATGCACATTACGGTATACCGAGCTGGATCGCTTAGCAACCTGACAAAATGGCCGCCGACCGTGAACTCCCAGCGACTTGGACGACCGCAGAGGAGGCCTGGAGGACCGCAGAAGAGACCTGGAGGACCGCAGAGGAGGCCTGGAGGACCGCAGAGGAGGTCTGGAGGACCGCAGCGGACTGGACGAAGTCAGCGGCATGGACGACCACAGAGGAGGCCTGGAGGACCGCAGAGGAGGCCTGGAGGACCGCAGAGGAGGCCTGGAGGACCGCAGAGGAGGCCTGGACGACCGCAGAGGAGGCCTGGACGACCGCAGAGGAGGCCTGGACGACCGTAGAGGAGGCCTGGGGGACCGCAGCAGCGGACTGGACGAAGTCAGCGACTTGGACGACCGCAGAGGAGGCCTGGAGGACCGCAGAAGAGACCTGGAGGACCGCAGAGGAGGCCTGGAGGACCGCAGAGGAGGTCTGGAGGACCGCAGCGGACTGGACGAAGTCAGCGGCATGGACGACCACAGAGGAGGCCTGGAGGACCGCAGAGGAGGCCTGGAGGACCGCAGAGGAGGCCTGGAGGACCGCAGAGGAGGCCTGGAGGACCGCAGAGGAGGCCTGGAGGACCGCAGAGGAGGCCTGGACGACCGCAGAGGAGGCCTGGACGACCGTAGAGGAGGCCTGGGGGACCGCAGCAGCGGACTGGACGAAGTCAGCGACTTGGACGACCGCAGAGGAGGCCTGGAGGACCGCAGAAGAGACCTGGAGGACCGCAGAGGAGGCCTGGAGGACCGCAGAGGAGGCCTGGAGGACCGCAGAGGAGGCCTGGAGGACCGCAGAGGAGGCCTGGAGGACCGCAGAGGCCTGGACCACAGCAGCGGACTGGACGAAGTCAGCGACTTGGACGACCGCAGAGGAGGCCTGGAGGACCGCAGAAGAGACCTGGAGGACCGCAGAAGAGACCTGGAGGACCGCAGAGGAGGCCTGGAGGACCGCAGAGGAGGCTCGGATATGTAGTGAGATACAGTATGGCATACATTTCACACTCCAGGGGGCAATGCTGAAGGAGCGTCACAATCCCCTAGCTCAATTACATTGGGATAAGCGAGGTCTATGCACATTACGGTATACCGAGCTGGATCGCTTAGCAACCTGACAAAATGGCCGCCGACCGTGAACTCCCAGCACGTGGCAGCGCTCGGATATGTAGTGAGATACAGTATGGCATACATTTCACACTCCAGGGGGCAATGCTGAAGGAGCGTCACAATCCCCTAGCTCAATTACACTGGGATAAGCGAGGTCTACTGTATGCACATTACGGTATACCGAGCTGGATCGCTTAGCAACCTGACAACATGGCCGCCGACCGTGAACTCCCAGCACGTGGCAGCGCTCGGATATGTAGTGAGATACAGTATGGCATACATTTCACACTCCAGGGGGCAATGCTGAAGGAGCGTCACAATCCCCTAGCTCAATTACATTGGGATAAGCGAGGTCTATGCACATTACGGTATACCGAGCTGGATCGCTTAGCAACCTGACAAAATGGCCGCCGACCGTGAACTCCCAGCGACTTGGACGACCGCAGAGGAGGCCTGGAGGACCGCAGAAGAGACCTGGAGGACCGCAGAGGAGGCCTGGAGGACCGCAGAGGAGGTCTGGAGGACCGCAGCGGACTAGACGAAGTCAGCGGCATGGACGACCACAGAGGAGGCCTGGAGGACCGCAGAGGAGGCCTGGAGGACCGCAGAGGAGGCCTGGAGGACCGCAGAGGAGGCCTGGACGACCGCAGAGGAGGCCTGGACGACCGCAGAGGAGGCCTGGACGACCGTAGAGGAGGCCTGGGGGACCGCAGCAGCGGACTGGACGAAGTCAGCGACTTGGATGACCGCAGAGGAGGCCTGGAGGACCGCAGAGGAGGCCTGGAGTACCGCAGAGGAGGCCTGGAGGACCGCAGAGGAGGCCTGGACGACCGCAGAGGAGGCCTGGACGACCGCAGAGGAGGCCTGGACGACCGTAGAGGAGGCCTGGGGGACCGCAGCAGCGGACTGGACGAAGTCAGCGACTTGGACGACCGCAGAGGAGGCCTGGAGGACCGCAGAAGAGACCTGGAGGACCGCAGAGGAGGCCTGGAGGACCGCAGAGGAGGTCTGGAGGACCGCAGCGGACTGGACGAAGTCAGCGG
This sequence comes from Pseudophryne corroboree, assembly GCF_028390025.1. NCBI lineage: Eukaryota > Metazoa > Chordata > Amphibia > Anura > Myobatrachidae > Pseudophryne > Pseudophryne corroboree. Next base: position 378,692,359 of record NC_086444.1, on the reverse strand, counting down.
CATGGACGACCACAGAGGAGGCCTGGAGGACCGCAGAGGAGGCCTGGAGGACCGCAGAGGAGGCCTGGAGGACCGCAGAGGAGGCCTGGAGGACCGCAGAGGAGGCCTGGACGACCGCAGAGGAGGCCTGGACGACCGTAGAGGAGGCCTGGGGGACCGCAGCAGCGGACTGGACGAAGTCAGCGACTTGGACGACCGCAGAGGAGGCCTGGAGGACCGCAGAAGAGACCTGGAGGACCGCAGAGGCCTGGACCACAGCAACGGACTGGACGAAGTCAGCGACTTGGGCGACCGCAGAGGAGGCCTGGAGGACCGCAGAAGAGACCTGGAGGACCGCAGAGGAAACCTGGAGGACCGCAGAGGAGGCCTGGAGGACCGCAGAAGAGACCTGGAGGACCGCAGAGGAGGCCTGGAGGACCGCAGAGGAGGCCTGGAGGACCGCAGAGGAGGCCTGGAGGACCGCAGAGGAAACCTGGAGGACCGCAGAGGAGGCCTGGAGGACCGCAGAAGAGACCTGGAGGACCGCAGAAGAGACCTGGAGGACCGCAGAGGAGGCCTGGAGGACCGCAGAGGAGGCCTGGAGGACCGCAGAGGAGGCCTGGAGGACCGCAGAGGCCTGGACCACAGCAGCGGACTGGACGAAGTCAGCGACTTGGACGACCGCAGAGGAGGCCTGGAGGACCGCAGAAGAGACCTGGAGGACCGCAGAAGAGACCTGGAGGACCGCAGAGGAGGCCTGGAGGACCGCAGAGGAGGCCTGGAGGACCGCAGAGGAGGCCTGGAGGACCGCAGAGGAGGCCTGGAGGACCGCAGAGGAGGCCTGGAGGACCGCAGAGGAGGCCTGGACGACCGCAGAGGGCTGGACGACCGCAGAGGCCTGGATTCAAGTGTGCTGTTGCCAGGAACACCAATGATGACCAGCACACCTGCTCACAGGCCACTTCGCAATACATTCGGAGGCTCTCTGAACAATATTGCCCTGGCTGTCATCTCAACTTCCCTGGACGACCATCTGTACAGAGCTTCAAATGGACATATTCAGAAATATGCATATTCTCTGTTCCAGCACCATGTACGGTACGACAAATACTTGACGTGGGCCAATCGTGTGAACTTTGATGGTTCCAAGGGCAAACTTCCGCTGCCCAAAAATCTGGTACATGACATCATGGCTAGGTGTGAACGCCGCGTGAGGATTGGTGATCCAGAAAAGAGGAAGATAAGGGATACCATAAACTCTGTGCTGAGAACGAAGAGGAAAATGACTTGAAAGCTCGACTATGATGAAACCAGATCATTACCTACCTCCTAGCTTCAGCACATCAGCTTCACACAGCTGAAGCTAAAAAATTGTGTCAATGTACCTGTATGACCTGTACATTTTCTGGGGCTGCATGCACTGTGCTGAATCCACTTGGAGCAGCTCGGTTACTCAAAGGGGAGTGCATGAACTTGGCTCACCACATTCCTGGTAATGTAAGGGCCTGTTACAAGTTGCCCCTTTTATTCCTGTTGATTTTTTGGGCGCTGCTGTATCTATCCAGTAGCAGCCGAGTCCATTGTGCTGTGTCCATCTGGGGCCTTGGGCTGCGTTTCCATCCAGGGGCTGCTGTTGTCAGTCCTCTATTCTGGTGTCCGTATGCGACAGTGTTAAAAAGCAAAAGACAAAAACGAAAAATAATTCAAAAAAGCAAAACCTAAAAATAAAGTACAAAAACCATTACCCCGCACCACCACCACAAAAAAATAAATTATAAAAATGTTAAAGTTGATATTGTTACTGTATTTGTGCTGTTACCTTTTGATTAAAGTACCGTACAGTATGTGTGATGTTGGCTTTATTACAATACAGTACAGTATGTGTGATGTTACATGTTCCAAATGATTTTGTCCGTAAATAAAGTGTTTCTTAAAATAAACATGACGTGGTTTCCAATGTTTGTATTCCCAACTTCCTGTACTGTATAAATTAGTACTACTGTATGATGGGAATTCAATTAAGAGTGGTATACTGTATGTAAAACAACTTGGTTAGGCATCTTGCATTTCATATTTTAATAAAAACCACAGGAAACTTCTATTTTTAAAAGTTTATTGAAGAAAAAAAAGGTGTTTTTTTTTAAATAAAGTTTGAAAGTTAATTAAAACAAAAAAGTAGTTTGTTCTTCGTTACATTCTTTTCTTGTGTATATAGATATCTGTGGGGGAAAAAAAAAAAAAGTATTAAAGTAAAGACACTCATGTTCATTTGTTTTCCAAGAAAATTTGTGGAACCACACAGCCCAGCAATAAGTCATGCTGGGCTGTGTGGTTCCACAAAAGGCATGCGGTACAAAGTGAAATAGTGGTGTCAGTGGTCAGCACTTTGACACGCTAACATTTGTGGAACCACACAGCAATGGCTGACACACATAAAATGGCTGACACACACAAAATGCCTGACACACACAAAATGCCTGACACACACAAAATGCCTGACACACACATGCTGGAGTGAAAACACATGTTTGCCAAACAGTCGACAGCACATGTCGGCCAGATGGCCGACCAAACTTGCTCCAAATCACCCCAAACTGGCCAGAAAGCACCCCAGCACACTCAGGAGGTACTGTACACCACAGCTAAATTAGGAGAGAATTTCATTACAAACAGCCAGATCTTGCAGATTATCTGCCAGATAATTGTATGGTGTACAGTATGCCTATCTTATACAGTAGAAAAAGATACTATACAATGGAGTACAAGAACAAAAATTTTTATTAAATTAAATTAAATTAATCTTAATAAAAAATTAAAAAAGTGGTCCACTAAGAGGTGGACCACCACCCGCAGGAGCTGGATGGCACGCTGCAACTGTTCTGTGGGAAAAAAAGGACAGTATTACAAAACAAATACTGAATACTTTACAGTGTAGTAATGGCAATACAGTACTTTACTCTATATTAGACAATATTGTTATTTACAATGTACAGTACTGTATTGTCAGTACAGTAAATCAAACACTACTGTATGCTGTCGAGGTAATTTAAACATTGCTTTAGTTTACCTCTTGTATAAGTGGGCTGCTGCCTGCCCGCTTCTGGGCCAGCCCACCTATCTTGCCCCTGTCTGGGGCCCCCATAAATAATTGGCACTATATTGGAGAAAAAAAAACATTTAGTCACATTCAAATAGTAAACAATTATTACTGTATACTGTAGGTACAGTATTATACTGTATTGCTGGTATTCAAAATATAAAGTACTGTACAAGAGTTTAGCTTCAATAGGTCATAAACAAATTGTCAAAGGAATAAAACACCACAGTACAAATACTGTAGACATTTACTGTATGTATTAGCAGTCATGACATTTCATGACCGCTTCAGAAAAAAGAGGGTTACAGTACTGTAGGTGGTGTTGTAGGGAGTACTATCCATAATAGTGGACTGTACTCAGAGCCAGCCATAAATAATATGATTCCCTAGTCAAGTTTTTGGATGCTGCCCCCTTGCACAGATGCTATTTCCGCCTCTGAGCCTGTACCCCTTTCCCAGCACCATCACCCCTCAACCATAGCAGTCCTCATTTTGGTGCTCCTCCAACTTACTGTACTGTATGTTTAAAATAGCAACAGTGTGCACATTCGGTGTGCATCCCAAAACGGTGCATGTTCTTGCTGGGAAGGGGCATGGCCACACAGTAATTCCCCAATCTGAAATGACGCCACACAGTACTGCAACTTTATTCACAACATATCATGCAATAGTGTCTCTTTTTCTCGTTACATCATATGATAGTACCACATTACTCCTCAAAGTATTCCCACTTATTCACATTGCATCACATCATATTGCTCTTTGTTCACATTAGACCACACAGTAGTGCCCTTGCTACAGTATATGTTACACAACAAAGTACTGTATACACATAATGCTGCACATTAGTAATGCATTTTGTATGCACAGAATATACTGTAGGCATGCTGCATATCATATTAATCAGCAGAAGCTGCTTGTGCCCCTGGGCATTTGGCAAGTATGCCTATGCCTAGGGCAGGCTCAGACTGGAGATCAGTACGTAATCCCGCTGGACGGGATCCCGGCAGTCAAAATACAGACGCCGGAATCCCGACCACACAATCCCGACAGGGGCGGCGAGCGGAAAGCAGCCCCTTGCATGCTTGCTTCGCTCGCCACGCGGTGGGCACGGTGCCTCGCTACGCTCTACACACTATTATATCAGTAGTCAGGAAACGCAGCATGCATTTGTGTAGGGAAGAGGGTGAAAAAGGAGAGAAAGTACAGTTTGTACTGTAAGGTTATGTCAGAGGGTGTGAAGATGATCAGCTCAGTGTTATACATGTTACAGTAAGTTAGAATACAGTACAGTGCATTATGTATTTCTATTTTATTACCAGGTGTCTCCTCCACTGGTTGGCGACGGACTGTAAAAAGATAAAATACAGTTAGTCATATCAGTTGGACTTAAAGTAATGTTGGAGAAAAAAAATACTGTAATTGCAGTACCAACTATTGCTACTGTACAGTATATTTATTTACCAAAATGGTATTCTGGCTCGTCGTCTGTGGGTAAAAGAGAAGAATATTATAAGATACAGTATACAGTAAAAAGTATAGTAATAGTAAACTAGTGTCCAGGCCTAGTGACAGGTGGGTAAAAAAAAGGTATGCTTGTGACAGGCATGGTGATTCCAAGGGACCCCACCGAGACCATCAGAAAATTTGTGAGTGGCCCGTATGCCGGTGATTATGACTAGACTAAGGTAGCAACTCTTTTTTGCTTTGAATTATGCATACTGTACAGTACTGTACTGTATGTGCATATTGTACAGTACACTTAAAATATTTAGCAGTTACTGTAGTGGTAATTTGTAGTGGCAAATATGAGAATTCTAACTACAGTATATGAAGATACTTCTCTGACAATTACAAATATTACCTACTGTACTGCATTATCGTCTGTAAGTGTAACTACTGTAGATAAATGTTAATGTGGAATGTGATTGGTTGCTACTGTATGGGCAATATCACCAGTTCAAACAAAAACAATCATCTAAAGTCCCCCATCCACTATTCCGATTTGTGCAATTTTTATCCGATTTCTACGCATTTTCCAGAAAAATCTGATGAAAAGTGCTACTCTGGTGGAATCAAATCAATGTCAGTGATAATTCTTACCACTAAATGCCGCCTCATCGTATTCATCATCCTCCTCGGCGGCCTGTTCCAGTGTAGGAACTATGAAAAAACATTAATGAGAAAAAAAAGGTTCATTCCAGGAAATACACTACTTTACACCTAACCGCTAGAATCCTGACTGCTGGTCATGCAAACCCAACCCATTGGTTTAACACAATGTACAGTACAGTACAATACTTTAGTTTACTTACCAAGTTGGGGAGAGGGCTTTTTCTCCCCTTCCTCATCACTGTCAATAATTACTGAGTGGAAAATAAAAAAATATTATAAACAAAATACAGTAGAGTACAGTTACTACAAAATTGCACAGTAGTACAGTGCTACAGGAGGCAGAGATATATTCATAATACAGTAGGAGCAGAATGACTGTCCAGTGGTAGGGGACATACAGTACTGTACTGTGCCTGTATTTAACTCGTGTTGGAGGAGAGGCGATTTCGCACACAGAGGCGAAAAGGGGTCTTCACAGTGAGGGAAATACTGTACAGTACATGTTTGGAATTCCCTGCCTGAAAAGTAATAAAAGTGGACTTGGTCAATACTTTTAAGAATGGGCTTGAGAAAATCCTACTGTACTTACTATACTCCTCCGGCTCAGAGTCCACGTACAGGTAAGTGACATCTGTGTTGAATATAAAAAAAACAAAAAGAAAAGTCAATGGGATTTCTGCAATCAGGATACCGCTGTCGGTCACTTGACTGCTGGAATCCTGACCACTGGTCACGCAAACCCAAGCCATTGGTACTGTTAATAAATCAATGAATGTAGAATGTAGAGTACTGTACAGTAGATTACAATTCTTACCAGGCTGGCCTGAAGGCTCCCCCATTTCCTCCTCCTCCTCCTCGGTATCAATAACGAGGCGGTCTGTGTGTACAAGATAACAAGTATTGTAAAATAAAAAAATTACAGTAATACTGTAGGAAACTAGTGTGTCTGTAACAAAAATAATGATTACCACTTCCAGAGCTCTGCTGGTCAGACGGTGTTGGTGGTGGTGGTGGTGGTGGTACTGTGAGAAAAAACAACAGTGCTGTAAGTGAAGCTGTCAATTTGTAACATGTACTATACAGTATCCAGGACACATGTACAGTAGTGTAACGATGACAGTCACACCAGAATTCTCGTTACACAATACCTGGCAGCGCAGCAGGTGGTGGTGGTGGTGGTGGTGGTGGTGGTGGTGGTGTTGTTGGTACTGTGGGAAAAAAAATAACAGTACTGTAAGTGAAGCTGTCAATTGGAAACATGTACTGTACAGTATCCAGGACACATGTACAGTAGTGTAACAATGATGACAGTAGCACCAGAATTCTCGTTACACAATACCTGGCAGCGCAGCAGGTGGTGGTGGTGGTGGTGGTGGTGTTGTTGGTACTGTGGGGAAAAAAATAACAGTACTGTAAGTGAAGCTGTCAATTGGAAACATGTACTGTACAGTATCCAGGACACATGTACAGTAGTGTAACAACGATGACAGTAGCACCAGAATTCTCGTTACACAATACCTGGCAGCGCAGCAGGTGGTGGTGGTGGTGGTGGTGGTGGTAGTGGTGTTGTTGGTACTGTGGGAAAAAAAATAACAGTACTGTAAGTGAAGCTGTCAATTGGAAACATGTACTGTACAGTATCCAGGACACATGTACAGTAGTGTAACGATGACAGTCACACCAGAATTCTCGTTACACAATACCTGGCAGCGCAGCAGGTGGTGGTGGTGGTGGTGGTGGTGTTGGTACTGTGGGAAAAAAAATAACAGTACTGTAAGTGAAGCTGTCAATTGGAAACATGTACTGTACAGTATCCAGGACACATGTACAGTAGTGTAACAACGATGACAGTAGCACCAGAATTCTCGTTACACAATACCTGGCAGCGCAGCAGGTGGTGGTGGTGGTGGTGGTGGTGGTGGTGGTGGTACTGTGGGAAAAAAAATAACAGTACTGTAAGTGAAGCTGTCAATTTGAAACATGTACTGTACAGTATCCAGGACCAAAAAGGGGTCCGGCCAATAAACAATCTGCATCAGAGAAGCAAGATACAGTATGCTTAAAGTATACAGTACTATATACTAGATCGCCAACAAACGTAAATTAACAAACAACTATCACTGGAATTGACCATCCTCATCCCGTAGCGAAGCACGGGTATTCAGCTATCTACAATGTTATTTATACTTTGTGTTTAATATTTACATTTAGTTTTGTAAACAGACATTCTTAACATTAACGGATTGCAGCGAGTTATCTGTGATGGTCAGGACAGGGGGTTGGGACTATAGAAATCACTATGTACTGTACACTACTGTATTTGACAATACTTACCAGCTTGGCGGCGCCTGTCCCGCCTCCTGTGACGTCGTGCTACCAGCCCTGTAAAAATATATATATACACAGTATAATGGCAGCATACTGTACAGCCAATGAAATTCAACATTGACAGCATCTTTATGACATCACAATAAATGGAATTGTTCATTCTAGTACCCTGCACCTAATCACTCAGGAGGGCATAGTGTACTGTACTGTCTTCAAAACTTAAGGGGCACATTTCTAAATGTGACATACAGTACAGTACACTTACAGTATCGCTACAGTACAGTAGGTCCAGGGTATTAGACAGAACACTACCTTTATAGACATTGTAACACACATAAGCATTGCCCTTATAAACATTATGACACACATCAGCATGCAGCCCTCCCACCCTTAACCATCTCAGTACTGTTCATTACATTACAAATTGATTTCATGACAGATGATGCAGTACTCACCTGAATTCATCTTATTCACGTCATGTCACAGTAGTGCAGTTTATTCACGTCACAGTACTGTCCTTGATTCACGTTGTGTCACACAGTAGAGCACCGTATTCACGTCACAGTACTGTCCTTGATTCACGTTGTGTCACACAGTAGAGCACCGTATTCACGTCACAGTACTGTCCTTGATTCACGTTGTGTCACACAGTAGAGCACCTTATTCACGTTACTGTACTGTACGTCACAGTAGTGCAGTAGTATATCCACATTACGTCACAAAGTAGAGATCTGCCACAGTCATGAACCTTATAACACATTATGCAAGAGTAATGCACGTCAGAACACATTAGGCCACTGCTGTAACATCCCTTAGAATAATTTCTGCCAAAGTAACATCCCTTAGAACACTGTACTATCTGAAACACAAATTTCTGCACACTGCACGACACACTGCAATTAAACCACACAATGCACTGCACGACTGCATAGTGTATGCACTGCGTGATATGACAAACTGCACATTTCCCTGCAAAATATGATACAATGTACACTACACAAAAAACTGCAATTACCACATGTGTATACAGTACACTGCACGACAGTGCTGGCCCTAGCCAGATACAGATACAGCCGCAGTCACGCAAAATATAGGCATGCCGCATATCATTTTAATCAGCAGAAGCTGCTGGTGCCCCTAAGCATAGCAAATGCCCTAGGCATTTGCCTACTGTAGTTTGCCTATGCCTAAGGCCGGCTCTGCTGCACGATGTGATTCACTATGCATTACACTCACTGCACAATACCATATACTGAATGTACACTGCATGACACGCTGCAATTACGCAGCACGATACACTGTGATACATTGCATATACTGTACACTGCATGATACTGTACACTGCACAATCGTAGACCACGTGGATTGTAAAGAACTACTGTATATATACACAAGTTTAAAAAAATAACAATTGTTTTTGTAAAACGCATGTCGATCTTTTTCCATGTCAACTTAACGACCATGTCAACCTACAGTAACTGGTGTCAACCAATTTCAAAAGCCGCACCATCTAGGTCCACGCCAAAAAACAAATTGACCTTTTGACCCGGGTTAATGTTTGGTCCTTGTTTAACCATTTGTTTACCACAAATACTGTACAGTGCTATATAGACCGGATACCTGCTGCTACAGCAGCCCCTGCTATAATGTACTATACCTGTAACTACAGTAACTTAAAGTACAGTAATCTACAGTAATGTACTGTACTTACAATCCCTTATGGCCTGCAGGCGTCGTGGGGTCCTCCTCACGAGGTCACTCCATCTCCTCTGGAGAGACCTCACCGTTCTCCTCCGGTTGTAGGTCCGGAGGATATCCCTGCTGGCCCTCCTATATGACCTAACCTTCTCCTCGTTGCTGGCGAGAGTTCTGTCCCGCCAGCGAACGAGGAGACGCAGCTCACCCAGAGCATAGGGACGGTCCCGTACAGCAGCCATGACCGTCCTTATGCTCAATGAGCGTCTCAGACTTCGTGCGCCTCAGACGTCGTGCGTCTCAGACGTCGTGCGGTCCAGGCATTCAACGTACAGTACTGTAGTTACTGTACTTTGTGACAGTTTCCCTTAGTTTTAAATATGCCCTTTCTTTGACCACAGTATTTTCCACTGTCTTGCCCTACGCCCTTCCCTCCTGGGAGCCTTCACAGGTCTTATGCAATACACAAATACCGAAGATGCACAGTCCGTCAGAATACACTCATTTCATTCCCGCTGTTTAGGTGCATTTAGCGTAAAGAATCGCTCCTGCAGATGTACTTTGATTTATGTGAAATCTGTGTGCATCCTTCCATTGACTGTCTTACAGTGTAAATAAAATAATACAGTGCATTATTACAGAAAAAAAAAAAAAAAGAAAGAAAGAAAGCACATCAGGTCTCGAACCCTGGACCCCCAGCGAGGGAGGTGGGAGCCTTCACCCCTAGCCCACGACGCCTCATGAGAGATTTCCAATTTCATGTGTGAAAGTACTGCAAACAGCGGCCGGCCCCCGCCCCATTGCTGTTGGTTTATGCCTTAGAGGACTCGGACGCTCGCATTTGTAAAGCACGGTGTTTTCCTCCGCCTCCGGCTAGCCTGTTGCCCTTCCCCCATGGGAGCCTGCACAGATCATGCAGTAGACAGGGAGGGAATGCAAATGCTGGTCATGTGCAGTACACAAACGCCCACTGTAGTACTGTTTTGCTCACTTACAGTACTGTACTGTAGGTTGCATTTAGCGTAAAGAATCGCTCCTGCAGATGTACTTTGATTTACTGTATGTGAAACCTGTGTGCATCCTTCCATTGGATGTACTGTATTGGAGAGAATTTTTTTTTTTTTAAAGTGAATGTCACGGGAACACATTAAAAATAAGGTTGGCACTTCCTTCCCATTGGTGTTGGTTTACAGTATGCCGTAGTGTACTCGGACGCTCATGTAATTGCATTTCAAAGGCACAGTATTTTCCATCGTCTCCCCCCTACCCCCATCGCCTTTCCCCCCTGGGGGCCTGCACAGGGAGGAAATTCAGGTCCTGTGCAATACACAAACGCTGAAGATCTACAGTACTGTTTTGCTCAGTTGGTAGCGTCAGAATACACTCATTTCATTCCCGCTGTTTAGGTGCATTTAGCGTAAAGAATCGCTCCTGCAGATGTACTTTGATTTATGTGAAATCTGTGTGCATCCTTCCATTGACTGTCTTACAGTGTAAATAAAATAATACAGTGCATTATTACAGAAAAAAAAAAAAAAAGAAAGAAAGAAAGCACATCAGGTCTCGAACCCTGGACCCCCAGCGAGGGAGGTGGGAGCCTTCACCCCTAGCCCACGACGCCTCATGAGAGATTTCCAATTTCATGTGTGAAAGTACTGCAAACAGCGGCCGGCCCCCGCCCCATTGCTGTTGGTTTATGCCTTAGAGGACTCGGACGCTCGCATTTGTAAAGCACGGTGTTTTCCTCCGCCTCCGGCTAGCCTGTTGCCCTTCCCCCATGGGAGCCTGCACAGATCATGCAGTAGACAGGGAGGGAATGCAAATGCTGGTCATGTGCAATACACAAACGCCCACTGTAGTACTGTTTTGCTCACTTACAGTACTGTACTGTAGGTTGCATTTAGCGTAAAGAATCGCTCCTGCAGATGTACTTTGATTTACTGTATGTGAAACCTGTGTGCATCCTTCCATTGGATGTACTGTATTGGAGAGAAATTTTTTTTTTTTAAAGTGAATGTCACGGGAACACATTAAAAATAAGGTTGGCACTTCCTTCCCATTGGTGTTGGTTTACAGTATGCCGTAGTGTACTCGGACGCTCATGTAATTGCATTTCAAAGGCACAGTATTTTCCATCGTCTCCCCCCTACCCCCATCGCCCTTCCCCCCTGGGGGCCTGCACAGGGAGGAAATTCAGGTCCTGTGCAATACACAAACGCTGAAGATCTACAGTACTGTTTTGCTCAGTTGGTAGCGTCAGAATACACTCATTTCATTCCCGCTGTTTAGGTGCATTTAGCGTAAAGAATCGCTCCTGCAGATGTACTTTGATTTATGTGAAATCTGTGTGCATCCTTCCATTGACTGTCTTACAGTGTAAATAAAATAATACAGTGCATTATTACAGAAAAAAAAAAAAAAAGAAAGAAAGCACATCAGGTCTCGAACCCTGGACCCCCAGCGAGGGAGGTGGGAGCCTTCACCCCTAGCCCACGACGCCTCATGAGAGATTTCCAATTTCATGTGTGAAAGTACTGCAAACAGCGGCCGGCCCCCGCCCCATTGCTGTTGGTTTATGCCTTAGAGGACTCGGACGCTCGCATTTGTAAAGCACGGTGTTTTCCTCCGCCTCCGGCTAGCCTGTTGCCCTTCCCCCATGGGAGCCTGCACAGATCATGCAGTAGACAGGGAGGGAATGCAAATGCTGGTCATGTGCAATACACAAACGCCCACTGTAGTACTGTTTTGCTCACTTACAGTACTGTACTGTAGGTTGCATTTAGCGTAAAGAATCGCTCCTGCAGATGTACTTTGATTTACTGTATGTGAAACCTGTGTGCATCCTTCCATTGGATGTACTGTATTGGAGAGAAATTTTTTTTTTTTAAAGTGAATGTCACGGGAACACATTAAAAATAAGGTTGGCACTTCCTTCCCATTGGTGTTGGTTTACAGTATGCCGTAGTGTACTCGGACGCTCATGTAATTGCATTTCAAAGGCACAGTATTTTCCATCGTCTCCCCCCTACCCCCATCGCCCTTCCCCCCTGGGGGCCTGCACAGGGAGGAAATTCAGGTCCTGTGCAATACACAAACGCTGAAGATCTACAGTACTGTTTTGCTCAGTTGGTAGCGTCAGAATACACTCATTTCATTCCCGCTGTTTAGGTGCATTTAGCGTAAAGAATCGCTCCTGCAGATGTACTTTGATTTATGTGAAATCTGTGTGCATCCTTCCATTGACTGTCTTACAGTGTAAATAAAATAATACAGTGCATTATTACAGAAAAAAAAAAAGAAAGAAAGCACATCAGGTCTCGAACCCTGGACCCCCAGCGAGGGAGGTGGGAGCCTTCACCCCTAGCCCACGACGCCTCATGAGAGATTTCCAATTTCATGTGTGAAAGTACTGCAAACAGCGGCCGGCCCCCGCCCCATTGCTGTTGGTTTATGCCTTAGAGGACTCGGACGCTCGCATTTGTAAAGCACGGTGTTTTCCTCCGCCTCCTGCTAGTCCTCCATTCCCATTATGCATTAGCGAACTCAGACGCTCATATATTTTAAAAGCACGGTGTTTATACATTGTACTGTACATTCTTCCTTTTACACAATTACTGTAGTTGCGTCTCCATACACATACTGTACAGTACTCCATACTTTTTCCACCGCCTCCCGTTACGCCTACAGTATTGCCAGAGCTGTAGATCAATCCGCCGCTATACTGTACGATCGAAAGTACTGGATTAGTGGAGCATTAGCGACACAGTGGTGGAGATGTGTAATGCATGATGAGTATCTAGATCGCCTCAACGCGCCTGCCTGTGATGAAACTCAGCTATCGCATTAGCGTGACTAAACGCCCGTCTCGGCGGAGAAACAGTCAAGATAAAGGTGGCTACATCTGTATGTATAAAGAAGAAAGAAAAAAAAACCACGGGTAGGTGGTATACAATCATGGATGGACTGCCGAGTGCCGACACAGAGGTAGCTACAGCCGTGGACTACCGTACTGTGTCTGCTGATAATATAGACTGGATGATAATGAGATGAAATCAATATATATGTATATATAATATCACTAGTACTGCAGCCGGACAGGTATATATATTTATTATGTAATGACTGATGACGGACCTGCTGGACACTGTCAGCTCAGCAGCACCGCAGACTGCTACAGTAAGCTACTATAGTAGTATGTATAAAGAAGAAAGAAAAAAAAAACCACGGGTAGGTGGTATACAATTATGGATGGACTGCCGAGTGCCGACACAGAGGTAGCTACAGCCGTGGACTAACGTACTGTGTCTGCTGATAATATAGACTGGATGATAATGAGATGAAATCAATATATATGTATATATAATATCACTAGTACTGCAGCCGGACAGGTATATATATTTATTATGTAATGACTGATGACGGACCTGCTGGACACTGTCAGCTCAGCAGCACTGCAGACTGCTACAGTAAGCTACTATAGTAGTATGTATAAAGAAGAAAGAAAAAGAAAAAACCACGGGTAGGTGGTATACAATTATGGATGGACTGCCGAGTGCCGACACAGAGGTAGCTACAGCCGTGGACTAACGTACTGTGTCTGCTGATAATATAGACTGGATGATAATGAGATGAAATCAATATATATATATATATATATATATAATTATATAATATCACTAGTACTGCAGCCGGACAGGTATATATATTTATTATGTAATGACTGATGACGGACCTGCTGGACACTGTCAGCTCAGCAGCACCGCAGACTGCTACAGTAAGCTACTATAGTAGTATGTATAAAGAAGAAAGAAAAAAAAAAACAAACACGGGTAGGTGCTAGGTGGTATACAATATTATATATATATATTATATACAATTATATATATATATATATTAAACTCATAAACTGGTGGTGATTATTAAACTGGTGGTCAGGTCACTGGTCACACTATCAGCAACTTGCAAGTAGTACTCCTGAGTCCTAAGCAGACAATCACAATATATATTATACTGGTGGTCAGTGTGGTCACAAACAATGGCAGTGTGGCACTCTGGCAGCAAAAGTGTGCACTGTACGTTATATGTACTCCTGAGTCCTGAGTCCTGCTCTCAGACTCTAACTGCTCCCCACTGTCAGTGTCTCCCCCACAAGTCAGATAATACAGTCACACTATCTCTATCACTTCAGCAAGTACTAGTAGTAGTAGTACTCCTCCTAATGCTCCACAAAATTACTACTGTGTCTCTCTCTGTCTCACTCTCTTCTCGAATCTCTATAAACGGAGAGGACGCCAGCCACGTCCTCTCCCTATGAATCTCAATGCACGTGTGAAAATGGCGGCGACGCGCGGCTCCTTATATAGAATCCGAGTCTCGCGATAGAATCCGAGCCTCGCGAGAATCCGACAGCGTGATGATGACGTTCGGGCGCGCTCGGGTTAACCGAGCAAGGCGGGAAGATCCGAGTCGCTCGGACCCGTGTAAAAAAAACTGAAGTTCGGGCGGGTTCGGATTCCGAGGAACCGAACCCGCTCATCTCTAGTTGCTATTAGCATTGATTATTAGATGCATTTTGACCCGTGCTGAGAAATTTGTTGCTATTTAGTTAAAAGTATAGAGTAATATTTAAGGGAGTACATGTAAAACACACACGCAGCCTGGCCTAGTTATAAAGGTTTATACAGGAGATACTGTGTGGTGTTGGTAAGCGATTATAGTTGAATATCGTTTACATTTATAGAAGCGTGTTATTTGTATTGCTGCGGACGTACCCGGCCTTTGTACACGTGTCTCGGACAGCGTGCGAGACTGCGTACGCAACGCAAAGGCCTACACACGTGGCGTATTTTACGCAACGTGCGTACAGATACGCCCACTAAATACAAATCACCAAATAGCATTGTTTCAGTTTAGGCGAGACGGTAGCCACGCGATAATAGTACAAATTGATCAGTATCCAATATTTAGTTTAAAAAAACTTTTTTTCTGTATTACCTCTGGGGAAAGCTATCAGTTAACAGGAAAGGATTTTTCTGATCAGAAAACTATAGAATGATAGTGTGGGCTGAAAAAGGTGTGAGTGTATTGAACCCCGCTTGGTGGTCTTGGTGATCTTGGTGAGACTTGGTGAAGCACGGTCTAGGTGAAAACGTGATGAGCACGGTCCAGGTGTACACGTGCGACGGAGTGTGATAAAGTTTTTCGTGGTATTACGCTCCGGCTGTTTTGGAGCACAGTAGGGAAACTCCAGTGATCCTACCACTTATAGATAGCAAGTGTCTATGAGCGGTACGATTGGACCGCACGGTTGTATGAGCAACACGTGACGCAACGTGATACGAGGTTTTGCATATTTGTGCGTAAATCTTGTTATCATACGCGTTGTAGGAAGCACATGCAAGCATGATTTGTGTCAAGTAAAGGTTTAGGGAATTTTCGCGGGTCTCTCAGGAAAATCTCTAGAGGTAGGGCCTGCAACGGATACACGTGTCTGCTAAAAAAGGCGGATCGGGGATACTCGGAGCAGAAGAAGTTCAGTGGAAGAGCTTTAAGGATTTCCACCGTAGACTACTGTGTTTGGTGCATTTTAGGAAGTTTTTCTGTGTTAAAAAGGTCCACAATGGAAGCCAAGTGCATAACACAGGGACGTTCAGCAGTCAGGGTTCAGACTGCAGAGTTCAGACCCCGGGGGTCAGCTCGGTTAGTAATGTGGGGGAAGTATGGTCCCCACACTGAGACCTTTTGTGATGAATGGACACGAATGACTGTGGGGGATAAAGCACCATTTCCTGGGATAGGTAGTTTTGACTCAGAGGTATTGCATAATCTAAGGCTTAGGATCTGTCTGATAAAATCCCAAAAACAGAGGATCAGACACACAAACTGTTTACATTTATGGCAACAAGAAAGTGATATGCAGAGGGAACTAGCTTACACAGCTGGTTCTAACCCTAGCAGGAAACTGATAGCAACTGCACAACCACCGTACACTACAGGAGAGATGATGGCTACAGAGAATGGCATACTGGTATATGACGATAATAGTGCACTTAATAAATGTATTAATGACAATAAGAGTAAACTTAATAAATGTATTAATGACGATAAGAGTAAAACTGATAAATGTATAAATTCTAACCCGTGCAAGTTGCACCCCATTTTAAACTTCCCCCAGGATTACAAGCAAGAAAGTGAGCCCAGCACGATGTCGGCACTTTCTCTAGCAGCCACCATACAGGACACCCTGGTGGGCACGGCCCAATCGGTAAGAGCATTAGTAAAGCCCCCTAACGGAGGGTCAGGTGAGGTCGTGTCCACAGGTAAGTACGGTATTGTACATTATGCACAGACAATTGCACCTCACATTGTAGAGTCAACACAAAATGGTGTAATTGAACTAAATCCTGTCAGGGTGATCGCAGTCCCCAATGGGAGGACTGACGCTCAGGGAGTCACTCCCGTCAAGGACATTGCTATGCATTGTCCCTGGTCCCGGGCAGAATTGAGGACAATTATGTCAGAATTTCCCGATCCCAGGAAAGATCTAGTTGCATGCCAGAGGTTTATTAAAGAATTAGGTAATGCCACCGAACCCACAAACAAAGATTGGCGAACAGTGCTACGAGTATGTCTACCATCCAATATTGACCCTGCAAAATTCATTACTGATTGTAAATTAGACGCAGAGGTACCTCTCACTGAGGAATACACTCAGGAGAATGTACGACAAATCAATCTGCAATTAGGAATATATTTCCCAACTGTTGTCAAGTGGAATAAAATTTTCTCCATTAGACAAAAAGGTGAAACTGCTTCTGACTATTTCCATCGAGCACTGCAGGAAATGGCTAGATATACAGGGATCGAAGACATTAAGGATAATGTGCATCATAGAGAGGTAGCTGTGTCCGTATTAATGGAAGGTTTAAAAGAAACTTTGAGAACCAGGGTACAAACCACTCAACCTAACTGGAGAGGTATCTCGGTGGCTGCATTAAGAGAGTCCGCTATCGAGCATGACCGTAATATCCAAAGAACCAGGGAAGCACAGGGAGAGCGGTTGATGGTGATGAGCATCCAATCACTGGAAGAGGCATCAACTCGACAAAAACCCCAGGCCCCTGGCACATGGAGGAAGCCAAGAGTTTGTTATCTGTGTAAAAAGGAAGGGCATTATGCCAGCAACTGTAACAGCACACATAAAGTCAGACCCCCTAGACAAGAACACGAGCAAAGTTATGACACACGTAATTGGAATCAGGGATCATATAGGAAAAATTTTGGGCCGCACCTGTAGTCTGCAGCCAGTGAAGTATAGGTGGTAGATCATATCCTGTAGATACAGGGGCTGCCAGGTAAACTCTGTGATTTATCTTTAAATGTTTCCTCTTCATCTCTGACGTTCACCAGCAGAACTACAGCTCAAACGTCACATGTCTATTTGGTCTTTTCAAAGGTCTGCCCAACCCCAGTATATCTTACCAGCATCATTGTGCCTGGCCATGCACAGAGGGTGGAGAGTGGAAATACTGATGGGGGAGACTGTGCAGAGATACCGATAGACATGTTGGTGTGGCAGCCTGATGGTGAACGGAAATCTGACAATTTTTCTCTTTTCTATTATTCTCTCTCTCTCTTTTTGTTTTTTCATGTTCTACGGATGGTATGTCACACAACAGTTAAACAAATGGTAATGCAAGATTTATGCTCCCTACAGAAAAGTCGCTGATTCGGAAAGAATATTGTATCACTGGAGTGTCCATTTCGGGAAGACTGAGAGGCAGCACTGTTGAGACGACATTTGAGCAAGGAGAACAACAAGACTAGAGGCGGTTATCGTACCAGTTTTCTTTCCCTTCTAATATTTTCTTTACCTCCTATTACCACTCTTTCTTTCTCCTCCTGCAAGATGGACTTATCCCAAGAGACTGCGTGCCGGTTTTTTCCTGTTGACCCTGTTGTTGACCAGAACAGTCTATTTCGGTGAGAGTACCAGAGAGGTCGAGAAAGGATCTGGAATGGGTTCTGATGACAAGGACGGATTAGTAGAATTCCAAGAGCAACACAGTCACCGAGCAAAGGCGAGTATCAGAAAACGATCTGGTAATCATGACACTAGGAGACATTGTGAAGGATTGCTAGCTGAGGAAAATTGTATTTGTAGGAATTGTGAAAACATAGTTGAGGACGGGTGCATCCAGAGATGTCAGTCCAGCCTTAATATCAACATGGACCGTCATCCATTGAGTGACTACCACGCATTAGTGGGTAAGGTTTTAAACCAAACGAAATGCTGGGTGTGCTCACAAGTACCTCAAGGTCAGGACTAGTACCATACCCTTTAACAATAGATGAGGTACTTGAATTAAGGGGTGGGAGACCGGTGGACAAGAAATTTAATATTTCTAGGCCTCCTAGTTTGAAGCTCCACCAATATCATGTGGATAGGTCCTTAATATGTTTTAACATTTCCAATCCCCGAAAGCCGGGAAATTGGGAAGTGACATGGAATAACCAAACCATGGCATTTTCACACAGAGCCGATAGCTTGCCCCAAACTCAGAGGGATTGTGTTACATTGGAAGAGTGTTGCCAGAAGTAATGACCATTACCCATGATAAGATGAAAGACGTTCACCGCAATGCTTAATCTACTTACACTCACACTCACTACGAACACATTGTTAAGAGACAACTTATAGATAGGACAGAGCACGCAGCCTCTGATTTGATCCACGAATCCACCGGGATTCAATTCCTACTCGCGCTAGATATCACCCGTACCGCCAGAGGAATTATAAATTTTAGGTATATTAATGCGCTAGCGAAACTGATAGACAATATCACCGAAATGTATGATGACACCTTCAGGTATACTGGGAGGGAATTGCAAGCTTACAAATGGAACTGATCCAGCACAGGATGGTTCTTAATTACATCACAGCGGTGACAGGCGGGTATTGTGTCACCCTAGCAACTCAGTATGGTGTGAAGTGCTGTACATATATCACAAACAGCACCGATGACCCAACCGAGGTCATAGATCAAAAGATGGACGATATCTTGCAATTGAAGTGGGAGTTCCTGTTATGAGCCACGGCTGTGGCTCATTCCTGTTTTGCATGTCAGTTAGGTATTTTATGTTATTCTTCTGTTCATGTTCCCCGTGGGTGTCATGGGGTGCTCGGAACTCACCCTTAAGGAGGGGATACTGTTATGAACCACAGGTAGTGGTTCATTCCTATTTTATGTTTATTAGTTGTTTCGCAGGCCAGGATTTCCCGTTGCTCTGTTTAAGAGTACTCTTGGTTGCTGCCGCTGGTGAGTCTGTGTAATTGCAGCTTGTTCCCATGTGTTCAGCCTCACCTGGCTGCTAATTGCATCTTGTCAGTTTGGAGTCATGCAACAGGGCAGCTGCATGAGATTATTAATTAGGCCTCTCTGTTATATGCTGGCTCAGTGCTATTCACAGACGCTGGTGATATTTCTTAGTTTCCAGTCTGCTTGAGTTCTGAGCTTGTTCCTGCCAATTCCTGAGCTCCTGTGTAGCAGTGTCTGTCGAACTGCTTCCTGTGTCGATTCCTGTGTCAGTCCCTGTGTCGATTCCTGTGTCTGATCCCGTGTCCTGCCGTGAAGTGTTCCTGTACAGAAGTCCAGTGGCTTTGCCTATGCCTGGTCGAGTTTCTGGCTTCTTGGTGTCCACCGGTCTGTCGTTTGGGATTCTGCCTGTCCTCCAGTTCTGAGAGTCTGTGTCGGCAGCATTGGGGGTTCCTGTCCGTTTGCCAGTATTCGTACCGGTTCCGTGAGTAGCGGCTCTGCCGCGTCCGTCGGCCTAGGCCGCTGTATTCTGTTATTACTTCTGTCACTGGTGTTTTGCAGAGGGTTCTGCTTATGCTGTCACCGCCGGAACACAAGAGTATTGTGTCGGCGTGTGGTCAGCATTTCCTTTGTTGTTCTTTTCCTTTGGCGGCAAGCCGCACATACATTTAGTTTTAGGCTAGTTAGTAGCCCCTGGCTTTGGTTGTTTCAGTTAGAGGGCCCCTTGTTATCACCCTGTCTCGGTTCACTCTGTCTCTCATTAAGACCTGAGGGGGCATCGGAGTTGGGCAGATGTAATCCGCCCTTCAAACGCGGCTGCCATGGGCTCAAGCAACCATAGTCTCGCAAGAGTGTACTGAGAGCACGGGCGAGACAACGGAGATAGGGCGCCAGGGGCTATTCCCTTTCCATTCCCCCTTTCCCAGCATTACGTCCTGGTGCTCTGGACTCACTTCATAACATCTCCCTTGTTCTGAGCCTGGTGCTCCTAACAGTTCCGAAGGAGACACAACCTTACCCTTACTGCTGTGAGTAATGAACTGACTGGCTGGGTTTCATGGTTGAACCCACGCAATTGGTTCTCAGGCTTAGGAGAATGGGCTCAAAATGTTATCGTGAATGTAGGAAAATTTCTCCTTTGTATCCTGGGAGTTGTCATAATGATTGGTTTGATATTTAGATGTGTTCGGATTTTAATGCAGTGCAAGCGCAGTACCAAGGTGATGAGTTTGAGGAGCGGGGGCATTGTTACAACAACTGGTTTAATTTATGACCCATCAATTGAGACAATGCTGTGATAAGACGAGATTCCACGGTCCGTTTCTTTCACCCGTTTCTCCTTTGTTTTTCTCCAAGGTAAAAAGACATCCACTCGGAAGAAGATTTTAATGAACATTTCTACAGACTTTTGATGAACATTTCTACAGACCTTTGATGAACATTTCCACAGACTTTGCGAGACATTTTAGAGACTTTAAAAGACTTCGTATGGACACTTGAAAGACTTTGCTTATCACCCACAGCAAGGATACACCTATCCGGACAAGACTCCAACAGACACCCAAGGACAATTACACACATTATCATATGAATGTATTTGTGACATATGTTTCTTATCTTCATCTCTACGATCTTCAGGTAGTGACACACATAGTCGACAGGTGATATAGGTACATATATTAGCACTCACATGTTTTTCCCCCCTCCATGTATCATCAACTAATGTGCACCCCATTTGTTCGAACAAGAAGCCGAAAAGAGCTCGGTAGTGTTTGTTAGCCCACTTACAGACCCTTAATACGGGATAAGAAGGATTTAATGTATACTTCGCAATACCTCGAAGCTTATCTAGAACATGTATGGCACGATGATACATGCCCCCCCCCCCAGACATTAAGTTTATACATACATGCTTTTGCTATCCCACTAGGCCATACATTTCCCACCTTCTCCTCTCCTCCCTCCACCCAATCATTTATAGGTATTTCATTGTATTGTATATTTTTCTGCTTAATTGTTTAGATAGTGGCAGTTATTGATGACTGCCAAAGGGTGGACTGTCAAAGTCGAAAAATATCATGATGCATATCCCTTGTACTAACCCCTCATGCACATGCACGCTGCTCGTGCACCTGGTCCCCCGTGCGTACACATACCCGCAAGTTGCGTAAGATCGCTCCGGCGATCGTGCGCATGATATGTGTATTTACGGCGGAGTTTGTGAGCGTGTAGCGTGCGACTCGAACGTAGCATATTTAACCCAAATAGTGCATTTTGTAGATAATATTCCCCTAGACCATGTCAGCGAGTATGATTAGTTTAAACAGTTCCTGGACAGAGAGATTCCTCTTTGCATAATAGGAAGGGTCAGATAAAGGTTGAAAGGTGGTGTCTAGTATCCAGCTGTAGGGTATTTTAAGGGTAACATTCCGGTGTTAGTTAGGAAAGGATCGCTCGCTCCTGAGTATAGTTATGTACAGAAGTAGATTATGAACATTAACTGTATTTGCTGTAAATTACACATGCGGCGGGAATCCTGAGGATACCTCCCACCAGAGCAGTTGGGGAAAGACACAGCCCACCTGTTCAAATCCACCTATGACCTTTGCTGTAATGTAGAGACACATCCCTGTATCCAATGAACAATGAGATTACAGGGACCATTGTATTGTGTATGCATGTTGTGTATAAAAAGACCACTGTTGCCTAGCCAGCCTCAAGACTCTGAAGGCTTTCTACCTGAATAGCTGAGGACTGGATCCAGTTTGCGCTTGCGAACGCACACGTATGTATATTCTCTGTAGTCATCATCATCATTATTCTCTGTTATTCTGTTTAGATTTCCTTGTTAGCTTGTAGTGTATAACTTGTATCTTTTTCCCCCTTTTTCTCTGAATAATCCACTGCGGTGTTAGAGCCCTGTGGTTTTAGCAAAACCTGGTGTTGTGTTTTCACTTTCCTGCAAAGGGCTTTCTTAGCGTCTTAATCGCTCTAACAGCATACACATTGTTAAGGTTTTTAGGCGTTACATCATTGCAGTATTTGACTACTAAGGTTTAGAGTACAAGCACATCCATACATTGTTTTGTTAACAAGGTTTACTGTATATCATTCTGTGAGCGTCCGTGCCGCTCGTGTCTCACGTCCATGGCGCAGCATCTGCTACGCTAATAGCGTAGCAGTACGGTACTCAGTACGCCAATAGCGTGCTTGGTACGAAGCGTGAATCCGTGAGCATACGTGCCGCTCGTGCGTCGTGCCCACGGCTTAGCATCTGCTACGCTAAGTGCGTACCCATACGGTACTCAGTACGCAAATAGCGTACTTAGTCCGTAGTGTGTGTAATATGTCTAGCGGCCATAGCGGCTCCACGGTAATAGTGTATAGCTTTATGTTTTAAGATAATAATTGACATTATCACGCCTCCGGCTTGATGTCAGCTCTTTGACGAACCTAACAAGATTTGTTGGCTCTTTGTCTCTGACTGGTTGGCCACCCCTGAGCTAGAAGGATGTATCAGAGGGAGAGTAAGAGGAAGCGATTTGGGAGAGGTGGGTAGCCAAGTAGTAAAGTTTAAAAGCTGGGAGACCCCTACCGCTTGCAGAAATGGGCTTTTTAAGAACAGCGGAGGACAATCTGGGGGGGTTTTCCATTCCAGATAAAGCGGGTAATGCTCTGTTGAATTTTCTGAAGTAAAGAGTGGGGAACAGCTAGAGGGAGGGTCTGGAATAAATAAAGCCATTTGGGAAAAATGTTAATTTTGACGGCAATGATTCTGCCAAGACACAAACTGATAAGTCGTTTCCAAGAGATCAGGTCTGCACGAAGTCTCGCAAAAACATAGGGGAAGTTTTCTTGGTATAATAAGTCATAGTGAGAGGTCAGTAAAATCCCAAGGTACTTCATTTTCCTGTGCTGCCATTTAAAATTATAGAAGGACTTGAGGGAGTCAGAATCCCGATGGGGGACATAAGGAAGCATGGCCTTCGATTTAGAGTAATTAAGTTTCTACCCGGAAGTGCACCATAACTGTCCAGGAGAGTGTAAAGATTGGGCAAAGAGATCCTGGCTGAGTAAGCATGAGGAGAATGTCACCTGCAAAGAGAGCAATTTTATTTATTTTTTATTTTAAAGAAAACAGGTAAGTACAGTATTCAGGTAAGTCCCTGCTCCAGTGGAGCTTACAATCTATATTCCCTACCACATGTACACGCATACACATAGGGTTAATTTGTGTTGGGATCCAATAAACCTACCAGTATATTTTTGGATTGTGGGAGGAAACCAGAGGATCCAATAAACCTACAAGTACATTTTTGGATTGTAGGAGGAAACTGGAGTACCCGGAGGAAACCCACGCTAGTACAGTTAGAATATACAAAGTCCAAACCGTTAGGGCCACGCTAGTACAGGGAGAATATACAAAGTCCACACAGTTAGGGCCATGGTGGGGATCGAACTCATGACCTCAGTTCTGTGAGGCAGTAATGCTAACCATTACACCATCCGTACTGTATTATGAACCACACTTGGCTATACTAAATTAAATTACCATACTGTACTTTGCTGAAAGTGGCTGATTCTAAGCAGACAGTATATCCATATACACTTCAGAATTCATCCCGTTGCTTCTGTCTTCTGTTAGGTCATCAATAAAGACTAGTAACCCAGAAAGATTGGAAGCCATGCATGTCCATGTCATCACACTGCATCCACTGTGTTTTACAGAAGATGTGGCATGCTTCGGATCATGAGCCATGCCAAGCCTTCCCCATACTTTTTTATTACCACCATTCTGGTACAGGTTTCATCTGTCCAAATAAAGCTGTCCCAGAACTGGGCTAGTTTTTTCAGATTTTTGAGGGGCAAAATCTAATCTGACCTTTCTATTCTTGAGGCTTATGAATGGTTTGCACCTTGCGGTGAACCCTCTGTATTTGCTCTCATGAAGTCTTCTCTTTAAAGCAGACTTGGATAATGATATGCCTGCCTCCTGGAGAGTGTTCTTCACTAGGTTGGATGTTGTAGAGGGGATTTTCTTTACTATGGAAAGGATCCTGCGATCATCTACCACTATTGTCTTCCGTGGACGTCCAAGTCTTTTTATGTTGCCAAGCTCAAAATTGCTTCCTTTTTTCTCGGAATGTACCAAACTCTTGATTTTGCCACTTCTAAGGTTCCCGCTATCTCTCAGTTTTTTTGTTTTTTGCAGCCTAAAGGCCAGTACTCACTGGCCGATGTGGGAGAGATGTGTGCTGAACGAACCGCTCAGCACACATCTCTTCCGCCGCTCAGCACAGCGCGATGTGTGCTGAGCGTGTTTTTTTTTTTTTGCCAAGTACGTGGATTACAAACAAGAAGAGGACAGATCTACACCGGATTGTTGTGAGTATAATTTTATTTACAGGTACACCGTGGATTCTACGTGGAGAAGGGGACCGACTCTTCGTGTCAACATAGGTAAGTATGTGTGTATGTTGGTGTGTGTGTATGTAATAAAGTTATACTGTCACGGTGTGTGTGTGTACTGTTTTTATTTGGGTATTTTTTTGTAGTAGAACTACAGGTACCAGCTGGCCCATTTCCCCCCCGCATGCTGGTACTTGTGGTTCTCCAAGTACCAGCTTGCGGGGGAGGCTTGCTGGGACTTGTAGTTCTGCTACAAAAAACAATATTCTTTTTTTTGACACATGGCTATCAGCCCCCCATCCGCCGCCCTTGGATGGGGGGGACAGCCTCGGGCTTCACCCCTGGCCCTTGGGTGGCTGGAGGGGGGGACCCCTTGATTTAAGGGGTCCCCACTCCTCCAGGGTACCCCGGCCAGGCGTGACTAGTTGGGGATTTAATGCCACGGCCGCAGGGACCAATATAAAAGTGTCCCCCGGCTGTGGCATTATCTCTCTGGCTATTGGAGCCCGGTGCTGGAGTGAAAAATACGGGGGACCCCTACGTCTTTTGTCCCCCGTATTTTTTGCACCAGGACCGGACGCAGAGCCCGGTGCTGGTTGTTAAAATACGGGGGAACCCCTGTCATTTTCCCCCCCATATTTTTACAACCAGGACCTGCTCAAAAAGCCCAAGGCTGGTTATGCTTAGGAGGGGGGACCCCACGCATTTTTTCTTTTCAGGATTTTGTGAACACTTTTGTGCCGTCCATGAAGTCGAATCCAGGCCGCCCACTATTCGTCAATTGGTCCGTTTTTTGACTGTCGAATCCGTTATTTATTGAATATGTCGAATTCAGGTCCCGGCGGGAGGGTTTCGACTGTCGAATTGTGTCGAATCCAAAAACGGTCGAATTCCAGATGGATTTCGACCGCAATTTCATATACCCCTATGTCTTTAAAATGTTCTCTCGATGGCAGGAAATGCACTCACACATTCATATATCTATAATGAGTGCAAGGTGTGCAGTGTACCCTGGCCCTGGGTCCATGGGGGCACATGCACCGCACACCCTGCCCCCATTTAATTATACTCACAGCTCCGTCGGCCCGGCGCTGGCTGCAGAGCGGCAACTAACACTCAGAAAATGTCCACCACGCCCATTTTCCGGTGATTTGCACTTGCATAATAGAGGTATCCCTGGGAACGCGACACGGGCGTGCTGTTCCTGGAGATCTGCGCATGCACAGTAGACTGTGACACAATGCCAAAGTCTACTGCGCCCAGTGCACCGCCGGAGAGAAGGGTGCCCAATCGCAGACTGAGTACGGGCCCCTTTCTCAAAGCACCTCTGCACTCACGTGACCAAATGTAATAACAGGATGTTCCCAGGAGTGTTGCATAATTAATATCTTCTTTGCAACAGAGCATGCGCAATCAAGCATAAACTCCTTGTGACGTCGCTCCGTGCAGGAGCAAGGGTCTGTGGAGAGGATCTTCTATGAGGTTCTGTTTGCTGTAGATAACAGTCCCATACTTCCAACAAATGATTTAAAAAACTTGCAAGTTATACAGTATGAAATCATAAACAGATTTCGATTACCCATTACCAGTAAGAGGATGCAGTCAATATGCCGGCTTTCGGGATCCCAACGACGAAATGCCGGCCCGCGGACCCTGACACATGCTCGGATTTCCCACTCGGTTGGTGGGTCCATGTCGTCAACCGAGTAGGAATAGAACCTGTGGTGAGAGAAATTCGCCACCAGGCCCAATGCGTGGCGAGCGCAGCGAGCCCACGAAGAGACTCGCTGCCGGGATTCCGTCAGGCGGTATGCCGCTGTCGTTATAGTGACACCCAGCATCCCATCTGCGGGATACCATATGTATGCCCCAGTAAAATAGGATTACAATTACTCCATTAAAATGTACCAAATATTGTAGATTCATTAATTTACTTACAAGTGTAGAATAATTACTGATTAAAGATTCAACTGAGGTGGTCTGTGATGAAGGCTCCTGCTCAATAGCAAGGAAAAGGAAAAGGAGGAGCTACACTACATGGGAGATCTTCTGTTCTATGCATGGATGGGCTCTCAGATCTCCAGCTGTGGATTTAACGGTCAGGCCACCCCAAGGCACTACATTATTGCTCCCTCCCCCTTTCCCTGATCTCCCCACTGGTGCTGCTATTGCTACTGTATATAAAAAAAATGATCAGCAGCAGGGGGGGCACGTGAAGTAAAGTTGCAGAGCTGCCCAGTAACTGTGACAAGCAGCTTTGGAATAAACAACCCTCTCATGCCTCTCCAGCCTCCTTGTGTCTCTCTGGGTCCCTTCTGTCACTCCAACCCCCTTGTGTCTCTCCAGCCCCCCTCTATATCTCCATCTCCAGCCCCCTTGTGTATTTTCAGCTTCAGTTTCTCCTGTATCTCCATCTCCAGCCCCTTATGTCTCTCCAGCTCCAGCCCCCCAGTGCTGCTCCACTCTCCTTCTGTCTCTCCAGCTACAGCCCCACAATGCTTATCCAGCCCCCTTGTGTATCTCCAGCCCTCCTCATCCCTCTGGCTCCAGCCTCTGTCACTTACCTTCTTGTGTGGATTATCTTGCTGCAGCTTCTCATCACACCATGGGGTAAATTTACTAAGATGGGAGATCTATTTAAGATGGGATGTTGCCCATAGCAACCAATCAGATTCCAGGTATTATGTTCTAGAAGGTTCTATATAAATAGAAGTGGAATCCGATTGGTTGCTATGTACAACATCCCATCTTAAATAGATCTCCCATCTTAGTAAATTTACCCCAATGGGTCCTTTGCTTTCCAGTGCAGTGGTGGTGCGTGATTTAATGACATCATGTGCAATGTATTGGTGGTACCCTGTTTCCACCCTTCTGATCACGGCAGCGGCACAGTCAGCAGTAAAAGAAGGATTTAGCTGCAGAGGGGCGGCCAACCATGCCACCCGTGCAGGCGGTGCCCCTAAGCATGTGCCTAGTGGGAAATCCACCACTGCATGCCATCTGAGGCATGCATTAAACAGGAGCACAGAAATCCAATAAATATGTACACATTTTGAATGATACATACAAAAATTAGAGATGAGCGGGTTCGGGTTTTACTCGGTTTTACTCGGATTTACTCGGTTCTCAAAACGGCATCTGATTGGCTATCCAAAACATGAGACATCCGTGAGCCAATAAGATGCAGTTTTGAGAACCGAGTGAATCCGAGTAAAACCGAGTAAAACCCGAACCCGCTCATCTCTAACAAAAATATTGCATTTCTACTATATTTCAATTGCAAGACAGAGGTATTGCAATCTGCACTACATAGGGATCCGGATTATAGATCTACAATACCCAAATGAGTGTAGGTAATCCTGGTTGTGCACAACTAAAGCAGCCAGAAGTGTTCAATGTCCCATACACAGGTTCCCTCACACCTGAAACTATAGGGGTCATTCCGTCCCGATCACACGCTGCACTTCTTCGCAGCGGTGCGATCAGTTCGGAACTGCGCATGCTGTCGCCGGCTAACGAAGCTGGGAACGAGGCAGCGGCGACCCCAAGAAGATTGACAGGAGGAAGGCGTGTCGGGGCGTCAACTGACCGTTTTCTGGGAGTGGTCCAGCAAACACAGGCGTGTCCAGACGTTTTGAGGGCGGATGTCTGACGTCAAATCCGGGACCTGCATCGCTGGTTCCGTCGCAAATGGTAAGTAGGTCTAGGGCTGGTCTTGTTTTACGTGAAACTTTTTTAGCATAGCAGGGCTGCACATGCGTTCGCAGCCCTGCTAAAATACACTCCCCCATAGGCGGTGTCAGGTTGATCGCACGAGCAGCAAAAAGTTGCTACGTGCGATCAACTCGGAATGACCCCCCATGTACACAAGGAATGGTTGGACAGAACTTATCGGCGCTTCGGTATATAGATGAGCATATACCTGTAGCAACATAGATTCTTCTCAGATCCTTCTTTCTCAATATGCAGTATCTAATACCCAAAGGAAAGAAAAGATATGTGGCATATAGTGAAGTACTTCTTAATACAACATATAACATACATCAAATGACAATAACATAAAATCCACACAGTTTGCAGTAAACCCGCAACAATTACCGGAAACGGTGTGAACTGTGAGTGAAACAGTTCAAACAGTCCTTGATTTGGTGAAAGTCCCGGTTGCTCCACTGCAACAAGCTTATGTCACCTGCAGCAAGTATCATCTGGGTTCAGCCATCTAGTGTTTCTGCTCAGGTCCAATGCGTTTCTACTCCTTCTGAAAATAGAGTACCTCAATTTATCCATGGAAAGATGGGGGTACACCGTCATCAAATAATTGAACGCAGGTTGGCAGAAACATCATTCTGGTTTGTTGCTCTGCCCACCACACTCACAGCCGGCTGTGTGTAACAGGCCAGCTTTCCTCTTCCTGCGGATGTGGCTGCCCTGACCTGCCTCCATCACTGTCCCGAGGCCGGCTACTGCTCTTTACATGAGGGAGCAGGGCCACCATCAGGGGGGTGCCCTGTGTACAGTTGTCCCGGGCCCAGCCACTCTGACAGAGTGGAGGGCCCGGGCTGCACACACAGCGGCTATTCCCGGCGGCGACCGCCGCCGGTGACACTGACCGTGGCGCGGCTTCTGCCCCTTCATGTCCCGCCGCCGATCACAGCAAGCTGCAGCTTGCTGTTCGGCTAAATAAAGTTTATTTTATTCAAATGCGACGCAGCGTGACGTCATGACGTTACGCCGCATCGGGTGAAGAGGAGCCGCGGAGCTAGGGACAGGAGGCGGCCGGCAGTAGCAGATAGCGTGGGAGAGACAGAGAGAGCAGAGAGGACAGATTTGTAGGTAAGTATTTCTTTACACAGGTAAGTATGTATGTCTCTGTTGTCTGTGACTGTTTGTTTTATGAAAAGGGGTCCCGGAGCTTTGAGGACATGTGTACCTGGCACTGGGGTCTGGGGGCATATCTGGCACTGGGGAGTGGGACATATCTGGCACTGGGGGCATATCTGGCACTAGGGGGATATCTGGCACTGGGGGCATATCTGGCAGGCACAGTGGGGGCATTTCTGTATCTGGCACTGGGGGCATATCTGGCACTGGGGGCATATCTGGCACGGGGGGCATTTCTGTATTTGGCACTGTGGGGTATTTCTGTATCTGGCACTGTGGGCATATCTGGCACTGGGGGCATATATGTATCTGGCACTGGGGGCATATCTGGCACTGGGGGCATATATGTATCTGGCACTGGGGGCATTTCTGTATCTGGCACTGGGTGCATATCTGGCAGGCACAGTGGGGGCATTTCTATATCTGGTACTGGGGGCATGTCTGGCAGGCACAGTGGGGGCATTTCTGTATCTGGTACTGGGGGCATGTCTGGCAGGCACAGTGGGGGCATTTCTGTATCTGGTACTGGGGGCATATCTGGCACTGGAATAGAAATATATTTTTTTATTTTGTTGTAATATATATTTATTTTTATTTTACTTTTTTTTCGGGGGGGGGGGGGGGGGGGGGCTTCCTATTTTGTCAGTCCCGAGCCCCACAATTTCTGGTGGCAGCCCTGTGAGGGAACATCCATAAGCCATTAAGTAAATGTATGCAAACAGGATGAACAATTACATTATGCTGATTACAATGACATGCGGCATGCCTATATTCTGTGTGCGTCTGCAACTGTATCTGCATATGAAATGGTGCATTACAGTGTTTTCTGGGAAAACATTTTAGAGAAGCATTTTGTAAGCAGATACAGCCATGATTGCACACAGAATATAGGCATGCTGCATATCATTTTAATAGCATAACCTACTTGTGCATCCTATTCGCATCGTAAAAAGTTGCATGTAAAGACGCTCGGAGCTACCAAGTCATGCCACGGCATTACTGACTAGGGGAGGGTTGTGTGGGCAGATTATAGTAATTACTGACTGGGGGAGGGGTGTGTGGCACATTATAGTAAATATTGATTGGGGGAGGGTGAGTGTGGCACATTCTAGTAATCAGTTGTGTAGCTAGACTTTTTGAAAACCTGGACAAATACTAGACTCGGCTAGGTGCCCCAAACCCACCCCACCCCCTTGTAATCACTGTTGGCTTGCTTGGATACAGCTGTCAGTATCGTAAAGCTTGAAATGTATATAGGGTGAGGGAGAAGCACACCTTAATCGTGACTGGAATCGGCCGCACGTGCACTCCCAACACGGCTAGGCGCACCCACTCCAATGTACAATGAATAGCCACAGGTGCAATTAAGACGACACGATGAGCGTGGCTACATCTGTACACTGCAATTATTTGAATCATGCAGTTACAGGTGACTTTCAAGTTTAGTTTCAATGCTAAAATTGTGATGTGTCACAAACATTTAAGTTCCCTCATATAAGGATTAATATGTGCCAGACCTACGTGTCTTTTTTTTGCAGGGAAGCTCAGTTTTCTCAAGTATGACCCAGTTAAATTTTATATGCTGCAGCACTATGGGGTAATTTAATTGCAGGCAAAGGTTGTGAGTTGCCGTTGCTGCGGCGTTTAAAAATAGCGGTAACAGCAGCCCAACTTTTCCCCTTCTCCCGGCCGGTTTCCTCCCCTGTTCGGCCAAAAATGCTTGCACCCTATGGGTATTGAACACTTATGAGCAAGATCCTACCGCCACACTTTACGTCAGGAATACGGCCGGGCAAGATACTTGCCCCCTTTATGGTAATGATATATCTATTGTAATGTAAAATTTATTAAAGTAACGCCAATTTGCCTTGATTAATAGAACAAAAGATTCTGAAAAGTTGTTTAATACATTTTTTTTAATGAATAGTCTATGACAGTGATGGGGAACTTTTGGCACTCCAGCTGTTATTGAACTACACATCCCACCATGCCCTACTACAGTTTTAGCATGGCCAAATAGCAAAACTGTAGCATGGCATACTGAGATATGTAGTTCAACAACAGCTAGCGTGCCAAAGGTAGCCCATCACTGGTCTATGTGATCACCAAGTACTCTAACTATACTAATGAATTGAATTTCAACAATAACAAAATGAATACTTGCTGTGGAGCACTGACAATGCTGCAGATTCTAAATAATAGGTTCACCACACCTAAAACTAGGTTGTGAAAACTTGTTTGCAGTTTCTTCCACACCTACTACAGTACATTTTTTATTTTTCCCTAATCCTTTCTCTTGAGGAAACACACAAATAAGAAAACAGCTTCAAAGGAAGAAAATAGAGAAAAAGAAGAATGAAAATAAAAGAAAATCTACATCTATTTGTATACAATGCTTAATCCATCTGTTTGTATGTAAAAATCAGTAGCAGAAAAAATACTTTACAGAAAGGGTAGTAGATAAGCCTCCCAACAGAGGTGGTAGAGAATAGTTGCCTACCCTCCCGAATCCTGCAGGAGAGTCCTGTTTGCAGTTCTTATCTCCTGCTACCCTGCATTATAAATCAAATTGGATTCTTCACTGCAGCCAGGATTCAACTAAGGAATTTCTGGGCAAGTACAGTGGTTTGTTGCAGTCACTAGTATGACTTCTGCCCAGGTTCATAAGCCACTGCTGTCCGACTCTCAGCAAAACCTTGTAGGACCCCCGGCAGTAGAGAATACAGCTTGCCGGACTCCTGTGATCTGTGTCTTCTTATCTTATCGGATTTGGTAAAATATCCCGATTGACGGTCAGAATACCGACAGTGGCATCCCGACCATCAGAATCCCGACAGCCCCCCAGAAATTATTGTAACCCTCACATGTTCCCTACCCTAACCCTCCCTAGTGGGTGCCTAACCCAAACAGTCCCCAGTGGTGCCTAACCCTAACCCTCCCCGGTGGTGCCTAAACCTAGCCCTCCCTCCCTGCTGCCTAACTCTAACCCTCCTCATTTGGTGCCTAACCCTACCCCCCCAGTACCTAACCACAACCTTCCTGTCCCTACACCCTAACCCCCCTTCTAGTGCCTAAACCTAACCTCTCCCCCTCTGCGGCGGAACAATCGGGATTGTGGGCGTCTGTATTTTGATGCCAGCATCCTGACCTCCGTCGGGATTTAGACACCAGACGCGTCCTTCAGGATTCCAGCTTCGGTATTTCGACCGCCGGGATCCCGTCCTTCGGTAATTTAACTACATCTCATCTCAGCATCTGCTGCTAGTGTGTGTGAGCTGTGGAAGATTAGTAAACTTTAGTTAATCACACAAAAAATATAATACAAAAAAAGATTTAAAATTCGTTTTTTAACGAGATGAATATTAAAGTGAGATTTCATACAAGGCCAAATTGCATTTGGAATTTATTGCATAGGCATCACATTTATCATATTGTGCTGAGTGGGAAGAAAATACAGTATCTATCATGATCCTGACTGTAGTTCTCATATTTGGTGGATCCTGCGTCTTTTCTGCTTACTGGGAAAAACAGCTTGCAAGTACCATGAGTTTCCTGAGTGCTGAGTTCTCTGTCTGGAAGGTGAGAGTTAACGAGCTCCACCTGTGTTGATTAACCTTCTGTGTGAATACTGAATTCAGCAAGTCTCTCTATGCCGTGCTTATACAGCAATAATTGTTGTCATAGGGGGTCATTCCGAGTTGACCGCTAGCTGCATTTGTTCACAGCACAGCGATCAGGCTAAAAAATGGCAGTTCTGCGCAATGCGTATGTGGCGCAATGCGCACGCGCGTCATACGTACACAACGAATGATGTCATTTTGCACAGGGTCTAGCGATGCATTTCAGTCGCACTGGTTGCCGCAGAGTGATTGACATAAAGTGGGTGTTTCTGGGTGGCAACTGACCGTTTTAAGGGAGTATTTGGGAAAACGCAGGCGTGCCAGAAAAAATGCAGGCGTGTCTGGGCGAACGCTGGGCGGGTGTGTGACGTCAAATCCGGAACTGAATAGGCTGAAGTGATCGCAAGCGCTGAGTAGGTTTTGAGCTACTCTGAAACTACACAAAAAATTTTTGCATGCACTCTGCGATACATTAGTTCTCTGACTCCAGTGGTCACCAGATACATTCTCCACTGTGCTCGGCTCTCTGGTGTTTGGGCCTAAAAGCCAGCATCCTCTGCTCATTTTAGGAGTTTAGGCTTCAGTGTTTTTTCGGCCTGCTAGGCCTCACTCCACATCAGAGCCTAACTTAATGTACTGACATGACAGGGTCTGATCACCTGACCTGGAGCTATCCAATCCTGTGCCAGCCTGAGACTCTCTGAATCACCTGACTCTGTTCACCAATCACCAAGGACCAGCAAGTATAAGTAAAGGGACTTGTGTTACAGAAGCTGCCAGTTCCTTGTGTCACAAAGCTCAGTGTGAGCTTAGTAGCTGAGCTCCCTAATACCCCTTTCACATCGCACAAATAACCCGGTATCGACACGGCATATTGCCGTGTCGAAACGGGTCATTGTGCGATGTGAAAGCTCCTTTGCTGAAATAGCGGGTCGCCTGACCCGGTAATTCAACCCGGTAAAAAAGAAGGGTTATTACCGGGTTGAATACCGGGTCAGGTGCAGTGTGAATGGGAGCCGTTCCGATGCGACACGGCTCCCATTCACAACATAGGGAGAGGCGGCGCAGGAGATGAGCTCATCTCCTGGCGCCGCCTCCACCCCCGCCCCTGCTGCTGCTGCGCCCCCCGCTGCTATGGCAACCGACCCGGTATATTGCCGGGTCGGAAAGCCAGCAAAGGAGCGCAAATGCCGGATCCCACCCAGTAAGGACACGTTTCTCTTACCGGGTGGGATCCGGCATTTGCAATCTGAAAGCAGCATAAGAGGTAACACTATTACCTTAGTTCCTGTAAAATTCTGCTCTTTTGCTACCCAGTCTGGATTACAGTTGTGTTACCAGTTATATCCAGTATTCTTCAATCTTGTCTTAAAGACACAGCCGCAGTATTCTTTAGTCTCGTCTTAAAGACACAGCCGCAGTATTCTTCAGTCTCGTCTTAAAGACACAGCCGCAGTATTATTCAGTCTCATCTTAAAGACACAGCCGCAGTATTCTTCAGCCTTATCTTAAAGTCACAGCTACAGGATTCAGTTGTTCTTCAGCCTTGTCTTAAAGTCACAGCCACAGTCATTGTTCTACATACAGTTGCATTTCCAGTTATATCCGGTACAAGCCGGGATTACAGTGGCGTACCACTTATACCAGTAATCAGCCCGGTTCACAGTGCAGTTCTCAGTCTCACCGGTAACCAGCCCGGTTCTCAGTCTCACCGGTAGCCAGTCCGGTTCAACGTCTTCAGCTCTCCTCCCAGTTCTGCGCAACTCCAGAGACCATATTTCATAGTAACCTTGCGTACATTATCACCTACTCCTGTGACAGTATATCTAGTTCGTTCTCACCAATACATTCACCATCCTGCTATCAACACCAAGTCCCTTGTGATCCAGTGGTCAGGATGCGGTTCCCTCTGCCGAGGCCCGGGTTCGACCCCCAGTCAGGGATTGCACCTTACTACTTCATCTCACTGATTCCCACAAACCAGCCAAATATACACATAGTCCTCTTATTACCCGCACGGACTTCACATACATGCCGGGTTCACAAAAACCACAGTCATGACAGTATCACTGCAAATAGATGCAAATAAGGAATCCAGTATTGCAGGCAAAAATGTTAGTACATCTAGTTGCAAAATATAAAAAATATATATTGCAACTGATATTATATAGAAATATTTAGCAAAAAGTGTTTAAGCTTAGACATGCCC
Source organism: Pseudophryne corroboree (assembly GCF_028390025.1). Lineage (NCBI taxonomy): Eukaryota > Metazoa > Chordata > Amphibia > Anura > Myobatrachidae > Pseudophryne > Pseudophryne corroboree. The sequence goes on along the minus strand of NC_086444.1, from coordinate 378,656,710 downwards.
ATGTGTGGAGCTAGGCACACTCTTTGGGTGGAGAATGACATGCCCCCTCAATGGAATGCTTTGCACACTGCATTCTACTACGGACTATAATCTCCCTGAAACTACTTTTCAAAAGTAGGCAAGTACGTGGTAGTGGCTAAGACAGCACAGCAATACAAACATGGGATAGATATAAGGATATCCTTACAGAGAACTAAGGATCAAATAGGGTTTGAGGTTACCATATGGTTAAAAAATGGGCAGACTAGATGGGCCAATGAAGGTCTAACGTCTGTGAGCAGTGTCAGACAGGTGCGTAAAAGGCCCACCGGGGAATGCAGTAGTAGGGGACAAGTTTTAGGGGTGTGGCCAGTCTCCAAAGGGTGTGTGGTCAACCTCCACATTTGGTTTGCCTAACCATTAGAAACTGCATGGTCTGGGCCTCTAGATAAATACAGTATGACTAGTAAATACTAGTAGTGCATGCATGATAATATACCAGATTAATAACAGAAATGCACTGCAGAGAATACACCATAGTCCTGTGCAGTATAATGCAGCATACGTTTAATGAATAAGCAGTGGTGCAAGTAGAAAAAAATTGTTAGAGGTACTGTGTGCACCTCTACCAATTGGTGTTGCCGCATGCCACATGGGGCATGGCCAATGAAAATGGGGGTGTCATACACATATGCCCCCAATAGTGCAGTGCCAGATACACATATGCCCCCAATAGTGCCAGATACACATATGCCCCCAATAGTGCCAGATATGCCCCCACGGTGCCAGATATGCCCCCACAGTGCCAGATATTCCCCCCATAGAGCCAGATACACGTGCCCTCACAGTGCTAGATAGGCCCCCACAGTGCCAGATACACATATTCCGCCAAAGTGCCAGATATGCCCCCACATTGCCAGATACACATGCCCACACAGTGCTAGATAGGCCCCCACAGCGACAGATACACATATTCCCCCACAGTGCCAGATATGCCCTTACATTGCTAGATACACATGTACCCACAGTGCTAGATAGGCCCCCACAGTGACAGATACACATATTCCGCCGCAGTGCCAGATATGCCCCCACATTGCCAAATACACATGCCCCAACAGTGCCAGATATGCCATGTTGCCAAATATGCCCCCACATTGCCAGATACACATGCCCCCATGGTGCCAGATATGACCCCACAGTGCCAGATATGCCCCCAGCAGTGCAACTCACCGTTGTTGCTGCTGCCTGGGGCCGGAACTCTCTGTTGCTGCTGCTGTCGGGGAGAGGAGACCTGGCCTCAGTCCACTCCGGTCTCCTCCTGCGGCGGCGTCCTGTGTCTCAGATCTGGCGCCGGACCATGAGCCAATTAGAGCTCGCGGTCCAGCTCCAGATTGGCTGCCAGTCCATGAACTCTGATTGGCTCACAAACCAGCGTTTGAGTGAGTGTAACACACGCCGCCGCCGGACTCAAAGAAGGAGAACCCGCCGGTCACCGCTGGACTCCAACTGACTGGGCAGGCAGGAGAGGAACAGGAGACATGGTGTCTGCAAGGTGGCGGCCTGGCAGTACTGCGTACCAGCGGGGAATTTCTTACCGGTACACCGTACCGCCCCATACCACCATACTTGCAGCACTGTGTATAAGTCAAGTGCACATTCTGGAACATGATCCCTAAAGGAGGAGGTGGGGCCCCCTGGCAGTGGGGCCTACCGGGGGTGTCCCCTGTACCCCTGTGGGCCAGTCCAACGCTGTCTGTGAGTTACTTCCATATTCCTATCTTCTCACTAATCTTAATACTTATGGACCCCATCCAAAAACATATCACTCTTTCTTCAATTTTAAGTTGAAGGACATTGTATAAAAATGCTTTTTTTTGCATGAAATGAAGTGGTATCACATTGTCGGTTATTTTACAATATGAGTAAGATAGTATTTGATAAATAAGACGAGCAAATATTAAGGTGCAATAAAATATTTGAGCTGCTAACCACAAAAGTCCACTATTTATCCTGATGGGTTTTTACTTCCTTTCTAATGTTTTCAGATTAGCAATGAAACTGGAGAGTGCATTACAAAAGTCCACACACAGCATGATGTTAGATTGTATATGAGTCAGTAAAAGATAGGAATACTGTATTTACAGATGTGTCCTCATACGGGTACTGCAGCCTCAATACGCTATGTGACACGTAAGTGAGCCGCCAGGTACCGTGCAACTCTGCTATCACCGGGTGTTTTTTGGTATTTTCTTACCCGAAAATGCATCTCAGTCACAATACTATTTGCACCAGGAGACTGTGCTGATTAATTTGATATGTGACGCTTGTATATCTGTGTGTGACTGAGTATGTATACATAACAGAAATTGTCATGGAAAAAAGCTGTTACATCATCACACTTAGTATACAGGTTCAAACTCAGTTGCACACAGATGTTTGGGTGAAAACACAAAAAAAAAGACGCCCAGCGCTAGCAGAGTCATATAAGACCGGACATGCCAAGAGGGGCTTTTGGTGCAACTGCAGCAATAATGTATGAGGACACATCTCTGTATTGCTTCTAATATAAATCAGATGTTTGATCAGCCGGCAGGTCAGATAGATCCTAAAGAGCAGACTGAAGAATAATCAAGAAAAGGCCATGGGTCAGAACCAGAAGTTACAGGGGTCATTCTGTACCAAATCAACACACTGATTTTACCTCACCAGCTCAGATTTTGCTAAAATTTGGTATATGGAGAATATATATGTAGTCTAAGAAAAATACAAAACATTATTTAAATATCTCATGCCGTTTCCAAAATATGGCTACAAAATCATAAAATTTCACTTTTAATTTGGAAAACGTTTTCCTCACAAAGCCTACTGTGTTGTATATAATAGGAAAGAACATAAAAAATACAGTAAAATGACAGCACTCTCTAGCTTAATTAGGAGAGCTGCTATGGCGATTTGATATGTTGGTTGAGCATTTTTGACAGCTTTTTTAAAACTTTATATATCCATAATTTGGAAACGGCATGAGATATTTAAATAAAATTTTGTATTTTTCTTAGACTATATATATACTCTCCATATACCAAATTTGAACCAAATCTGAGCTGGTGAGGTAAAATTTTAACAAAAAGTGTGTTGATTTGACACGGAATGACCCACAGATGTGGTAATAAGGGAGCAGGCTGGATATTTGTCATGGCAGGCCAAGGGTCAGGGCGAGAAGTAAAAAATGTGATACCAAGGGAGCAGACAGACTCAAAACAAGCCAGGACAATAATCAGAAATAACTAATGGTGGATCCAGATGTTAGGCTGAACCACAGTCCAAAATTCAAATAGGGGAACCACATAAACTGCCACTGAGTCTCGGCCTGACACTGGGGTCTATTTACTAAGCCTTGGACAGAGATAAAGTGGACGGAGATAAGGAACAAGCCAATCAGCTCCTAACTGCCATGTCACAGGCTGTGTTTGAAAAATGGCAGTAGAAGCTGGTTGGCTGGTACTTTATCTCCATCCACTTTAGCTCTGTCCAAGGCTTAGTAAATAGACCCCAATGTCAGGCTTTCCAATAGACTCCAATGTTTGGTAGCACTTACCTAGGCACTTGGTGTGGCTTTCTATTTAAATTTTGTCTATTTAAAGCATGGCTAGGAAGGAAAGCTGGAGATCAGGCGTGTAGCCAAATACTTTGATAGTGATGCTGACTGCAGCTTTTCTGCTTTTTTGTAGTTACGGATATGTCAAACTCAAATGGTTCAGTACATTTAAACCACTGCGGCAGAGTATGATGCAGACAACAGGCGAAAGATATCAAAGTCGAGCTCCAGCCCTGGGATGTGAAATGAAGAGCTGGTTGAACAGTTGCAGGCGGAACCAATAAGAGAACACAGGGCTCAGATGGCATGTGATGTTACCCTCTCCCCCTCTTTAGGGGTGAACTCTGAACACCTTACAAAAGGTTATGAGGAAACTTCTTATGGCATGCAGAAGACATGGTGCACGACTATGAAGACTGAACCCAGCATTGTTCCTTCCCAGTCCACCAAAAATTCTAGAAGCTAAAATTAGTTTTGCCTCATATTTTTCTTGGTAGTTTACCAACACAACAAAAAAAAGGATTTAGGGGCTAATTTAGACCTGATAGGTAAAAAAGGGAATATGAATGGTCTGTCCAACGCATTTCGGTCTTAAATAGACCTTTATCAAGAACTCCGAGTTGGACAGCTGTACTGTGAGTAGCTTTGCACAAGGAATATCCGGATTTATTTGTGGTTTTTAATTTTTTTATTTTTTGGTTTTATATTTTTATATGGTTGTACTTTTCTCACATCAATTGGACAGTTTTTAAATAAAATTTGCTTTAAACAAAGAGGAGAATATTTCCGTTTTTTTTTGGACTTTGAAAATATACTTTTTTTCTCAAGCATGCAATTCAAGATAAAGATACCTTGATATGAGTCATCTATTCCTTATCGAGTGAGTTGTGGTACGCATATGATTATTTTCTGAAAATATACCTTTATATGAACATTCTATCATTACGCTGTGGAAGTTGGGGTACGCATCGAGTTGGTTATAAAGATACCTTTACGGGACTTTTCATCTCACTCCTAGTGTGAGTTTCGGGTACGCCCAGTCATCTGATTTTAAACTGAAAGAAATACAGACAATAATAAAGATACCTTTATGGGTCTCCATTCACTTGTTTCTGTGTGAGTGGGGTACGCCTTATTCTTTCCATTTTCTGTGGTGATTGATAAACACATGTAAAATTGGTCTACACATATGTTTTCTTTGTTATTTTTACCTTTATGCATGAATTGAGAGAAATTAATGACAGATTGGAAGAAGAACACTTTGAATAGAGACATTCCTGACTCCCACCAGATAGTCCTATCTTCTCTGAGTTGGCCATAAAGATACCTTTACGGGACTTTCCAGTTCATCTCCAGTGTGAGTCCCGGGTACGCCCATCTATGAGAGTTTGGATATAATTTAAAAGGAAAACAGACGTATTTAAAGATACCTTTATGGATTTCCACTCACTTGTTTCTGTGTGAGTGGGGTACGCCCTTTTGTTGCAATTTCTGTGGAAATAATTTTATTCATATGAGACTGTTCTACACATATATTTTTTTGTTGTCTTCTATTCTTTTGCATGAATTGGGAGAAATCTATGATACAATAGTAGAATCTTCTGAACAGAGACATTCCTATTCTTCATTTAAGACCATCTATCTTTATCAATAAGGGATGTATTCTGTTATGTTTAATGTTCTGTGGGGGTCATTCTGAGTTGTTCGCTCGCAAGCGGATTTTAGCAGATTTGCTCATGCTAAGCCGCCGCCTACTGGGAGTGAATCTTAGCATCTTAAAATTGCGAACGATGTATTCGCAATATTGCGATTACACACCTCGTAGCAGTTTCTGAGTAGCTCTAAACTTACTCGGCATCTGCGATCAGTTCAGTGCTTATCGCTCCTGGTTTGACGTCACAAACACACCCAGCGTTCGCCCAGACACTCCTCCGTTTCTCCGGCCACTCCTGCGTTTTTTCCGGAAACGGTAGCGTTTTTTCCCACACGCCCATAAAACGGCCTGTTTCCGCCCAGTAACACCCATTTCCTGTCAATCACATTACGATCGCCAGAACGATGAAAAAGCCGTGAGTAAAATTCCTAAGTGCATAGCAAATTTACTTGGCGCAGTCGCAGTGCGAACATTGCGCATGCGCATTAAGCGGAAAATCGCTGCGATGCGAAGATTTTTACCGAGCGAACAACTCGGAATGAGGGCCTGTATGCGCCTTGGACATAGATTAATATCATCCCCCTTTTCTGTTACATAATTCAGACCTGATGGCTGTTCAATGTGCACACAAGCGGCGTCTGCACGTGTGCGAACACAACGCAACAGTGTGATCCAGCAGAAAAACACGCCCACCACACACGAGTGCACAAAAATGTGCAGCAGCGCACAAAAGAGGTGTTTACTATTTTGCTTTGCATGGGAGCGATGCGTTCGCAAGGTTGCTATTCGCATCGCTAGCAACATGGAGCTTTTCGTACATTTGCGTTGCATTCCCTAGTTTGCAAATAAATACACAATGGGTTTAATTTTTTAATATTTACAATAAATTACCCTAAGGAATTGTAATGTGATTGAACAATTAAGTGATCACACACCGCTTACTGAAGAGTTTGTCAACCTAATTGTCCAATAACATTCAGCAATTAAGGCAAAAAGCATATCATATCCCTGAATTTATTTAAATGTAAATTTGTTTTGACTAAAAAAAGAAAGGTTGAATATGTTATTTATTATGATTTTGACTAAGCAGTGAATGTCTGCCATACATTATATACTCACTATGGGGGTCATTCCGAGTTGTTCGCTCGTTGCCGATTGTCGCTATGCTGCGATTTGTTGCAATTTGCGCATGCGCAAGGCACGCAGGGCGCATGCGCTTAGTTATTTAACATTAAACTTAGCAGTTTTTCGGTGGCTTCTGCAGCGCTTTTCAGTCGCTCTGCTGTTCGGTAAATGATTGACAGGAAAGGGGCGTTTCTGGGCGGCAACTCAGCGTTTTCCCGGCGTTTGCAAAAAAAACGCAGGCGTGTCAGGGAAAAACGCGGGAGTGTCTGGAGAAACGGGGGAGTGGCTGGCCGAACCAGGGCGTGTTTGTGACGTCAAACCAGGAACTAAACGTACTGAGCTGATCGCAATCTGTGAGTAGGTCTGGAGCTACTCAGAAATTACAAATAATTATTTAGTAGCAGTTTTGATAATCTTTCGTTCACTGGCCCTCATTCCGAGTTGTTCGCTCGGTATTTTTCATCGCATCGCAGTGAAAATCCGCTTAGTACGCATGCGCAAAGTTCGCACTGCGACTGCGCCAAGTAACTTTACTATGAAGAAAGTATTTTTACTCACGGCTTTTTCTTCGCTCCGGCGATCGTAATGTGATTGACAGGAAATGGGTGTTAGTGGGCGGAAACACGGCGTTTCAGGGGCGTGTGGCTGAAAACGCTACCGTTTCCGGAAAAAACGCAGGAGTGGCCGGAGAAACGGTGGGAGTGCCTGGGCGAACGCTGGGTGTGTTTGTGACGTCAAGCAGGAACGACAAGCACTGAACTGATCGCACAGGCAGAGTAAGTCTGGAGCTACTCTGAAACTGCTAAGTAGTTAGTAATCGCAATATTGCGAATACATCGGTCGCAATTTTAAGAAGCTAAGATTCACTCCCAGTAGGCGGCGGCTTAGCGTGTGTAACTCTGCTAAATTCGCCTTGCGACCGATCAACTCGGAATGAGGGCCACTATTCTGCTAAACTAAGATACACTCCCAGAGGGCGGCGGCCTAGTGTGTGCAATGCTGCTAAAAGCAGCTAGCGAGCGAACAACTCGGAATGAGGGCCTATGTTCTGTTGCATATATGATTCACCTTTTTGTAAGCGTTTAAAAGGGGAGTGATAAAGTAGCAAACAAAGGTTTGTTTGGTACTTTAACACTCTCCATTTGAACACTTACAAACTGATGCTGCATTAATACATATATTAAATTGCCCTTTGAAAAAAACACCACAAATTAATTGGTCGAAAAATGTACTGAAAAATATTGATTATAAATATGAAAACAAAAATAAATTATCTAAAATAAGAATTTACTTACCGATAATTCTATTTCTCATAGTCCGTAGTGGATGCTGGGGACTCCGAAAGGACCATGGGGAATAGCGGCTCCGCAGGAGACTGGGCACAAAAGTAAAAAGCTTTAGGACTACCTGGTGTGCACTGGCTCCTCCCCCTATGACCCTCCTCCAAGCCTCAGTTAAGATACTGTGCCCGGACGAGCGTACACAATAAGGAAGGATCTTGAATCCCGGGTAAGACTCATACCAGCCACACCAATCACACCGTACAACTTGTGATCTGAACCCAGTTAACAGTATGATAACAGAAGGAGCCTCTGAAAAGATGGCTCACAACAACAAAAACCCGATTTTTGTAACAATAACTATGTACAAGTAATGCAGACAATCCGCACTTGGGATGGGCGCCCAGCATCCACTACGGACTATGAGAAATAGAATTATCGGTAAGTAAATTCTTATTTTCTCTAACGTCCTAGTGGATGCTGGGGACTCCGAAAGGACCATGGGGATTATACCAAAGCTCCCAAACGGGCGGGAGAGTGCGGATGACTCTGCAGCACCGAATGAGAGAACTCCAGTTCCTCCTCAGCCAGGGTATCAAATTTGTAGAATTTAGCAAACGTGTTTGCCCCTGACCAAGTAGCTGCTCGGCAAAGTTGTAAAGCCGAGACCCCTCGGGCAGCCGCCCAAGATGAGCCCACTTTCCGTGTGGAATGGGCTTTTACAGATTTTGGCTGTGGCAGGCCTGCCACAGAATGTGCAAGCTGAATTGTACTACAAATCCAACGAGCAATCGTCTGCTTAGAAGCAGGAGCACCCAGCTTGTTGGGTGCATACAGGATAAACAGCGAGTCAGATTTTCTGACTCCAGCCGTCCTGGAAACATATATTTTCAGGGCCCTGACTACGTCCAGCAACTTGGAATCCTCCAAGTCCCTAGTAGCCGCAGGCACCACAATAGGTTGGTTTAAGTGAAATGCTGAAACCACCTTTAGGGAGAAATTGAGGACGAGTCCTCAATTCTGCCCTGTCCGTATGAAAAATTAGGTACGGGCTTTTATAGGATAAAGCCGCCAATTCTGATACACGCCTGGCTGAAGCCAGGGCTAACAGCATCACCACTTTCCATGTGAGATATTTCAAGTCCACAGTGGTGAGTGGTTCAAACCAATGTGATTTTAGGAATCCCAAAACTACATTGAGATCCCAAGGTGCCACTGGAGGCACAAAAGGAGGCTGTATATGCAGTACTCCTTTGACAAACGTCTGAACTTCAGGGACAGAAGCTAGTTCTTTTTGGAAGAATATTGACAGGGCTGAAATTTGAACCTTAATGGACCCTAATTTGAGGCCCATAGACAGTCCTGTTTGCAGGAAATGCAGGAATCGACCCAGTTGAAATTCCTCTGTAGGGGCCTTCCTGGCCTCGCACCACGCAACATATTTACGCCAAATACGGTGATAATGTTGTACGGTTACATCCTTCCTGGCTTTGATCAGGGTAGGGATGACTTCATCCGGAATGCCTTTTTCCTTCAGGATCCGGCGTTCAACCGCCATGCCGTCAAACGCAGCCGCGGTAAGTCTTGGAACAGACATGGTCCCTGCTGGAGCAGGTCCTGTCTTAGAGGTAGAGGCCACGGTTCTTCCGCGAGCATCTCTTGAATTTCCGGGTACCAAGTCCTTCTTGGCCAATCCGGAGCCACGAGTATAGTCTTTACTCCTCTCCTTCTTATGATTCTCAGTACTTTTGGTATGAGAGGAAGAGGAGGGAACACATACACTGACCGGTACACCCACGGTGTTACCAGAGCGTCCACAGCTATTGCCTGAGGGTCCCTTGACCTGGAGCAATATCTGTCCAGTTTTTTGTTGAGGCGAGACGCCATCATGTCCACCTTTGGTTTTTCCCAACGGTTTACAATCATGTGGAAGACTTCTGGGTGAAGTCCCCACTCCCCCGGGTGGAGATCGTGTCTGCTGAGGAAGTCTGCTTCCCAGTTGTCCACTCCCGGAATGAACACTGCTGACAGTGCTATCACATGATTTTCCGCCCAGCGAAGAATCCTTGCCACTTCCGTCATTGCCCTCCTGCTTCTTGTGCCGCCCTGTCTGTTTACGTGGGCGACTGCCGTGATGTTGTCCAACTGGATCAATACTGGCTGACCCTGAAGCAGAGGCCTTGCCTGACTTAGGGCATTGTAAATGGCCCTTAATTCCAGGATATTTATGTGAAGTGACGTTTCCATGCTTGACCACAAGCCCTGGAAATTTTTTCCCTGTGTGACTGCTCCCCAGCCTCTCAGGCTGGCATCCGTGGTCACCAGGACCCAGTCCTGAATGCCGAATCTGCGGCCCTCTAGGAGATGAGCACTCTGTAACCACCACAGGAGAGACACCCTTGTCCTTGGAGACAGGGTTATCCGCTGATGCATTTGAAGATGCGATCCGGACCATTTGTCCAGCAGATCCAACTGAAAAGTTCTTGCGTGGAATCTGCCGAATGGAATCGCTTCGTAAGAAGCCACCATCTTTCCCAGGACCCTTGTGCACTGATGCACTGACACCTGGCCTGGTCTTAGGAGCTTCCTGACTAGGTCGGATAACTCCCTGGCTTTCTCTTCCGGGAGAAACACCTTTTTCTGTACTGTGTCCAGAATCATCCCTAGGAACAGCAGACGTGTCGTCGGAATCAGCTGGGATTTTGGAATATTTAGAATCCATCCGTGCTGTCGTAGTACTACTTGAGACAGTGCTACTCCGACCTCTAACTGTTCTCTGGACCTTGCCCTTATCAGGAGATCGTCCAAGTAAGGGATAATTAAGACGCCTTTTCTTCGAAGAAGAATCATCATTTCGGCCATTACCTTGGTAAAGACCCGAGGTGCCGTGGACAATCCAAACGGCAGCGTCTGAAACTGATAGTGACAGTTCTGTACCACAAACCTGAGGTACCCTTGGTGAGAAGGGCAAATTGGGACATGGAGGTAAGCATCCTTGATGTCCAGAGACACCATATAGTCCCCTTCTTCCAGGTTCGCTATCACTGCTCTGAGTGACTCCATCTTGAACTTGAACCTTTTTATGTAAGTGTTCAAGGCTTTCAGATTTAAAATGGGTCTCACCGAGCCGTCCGGCTTCGGTACCACAAACAGCGTGGAATAATACCCCTTTCCCTGTTGTAGGAGGGGTACCTTGATTATCACTTGCTGGGAATACAGCTTGTGAATGGCTTCCAATACCGCCTCCCTGTCGGGGGGAGAAGTTGGTTCAGCAGACTTCAGGAACCGGCGAGGGGGAGCCGTCTCGAATTCCAATTTGTACCCCTGAGATACTACCAGCAGGATCCAGGGGTCCACTTGCGAGTGAGCCCACTGCGCGCTGAAATTCTTGAGACGGGCCCCCACCGTGCCTGAGTCCGCTTGTAAGGCCCCAGCGTCACGCTGAGGACTTGGCAGAAGCGGGGGAGGGCTTCTGTTCGTGGGAAGAGGCTGTCTGCTGCAGTCTTTTTCCCCTTCCTCTGCCCCGGGGCAGATATGAGTGGCCTTTTGCCCGCTTGCCCTTATAGGAACGAAAGGACTGAGCCTGAAAAGACGGTATCTTTTTCTGCTGTGAGGTGACTTGGGGTAAAAAGGTGGATTTCCCAGCCGTTGCCGTGGCCACCAGGTCCGATAGACCGCCCCCAAATAACTCCTCCCCGTTATACGGCAATACCTCCATATGCCGTTTGGAATCCGCATCCCCTGACCACTGTCGCGTCCATAATCCTCTTCTGGCAGAAATGGACATCGCACTTACTCTTGATGCCAGAGTGCAAATGTCTCTCTGTGCATCTCGCATATATAGGAATGCATCCTTTAAATCCTCTATAGTCAATAATATATTGTCCCTGTCCAGGGTATCAATATTTTCAGTCAGGGAATCCGACCAAGCCACCCCAGCACTGCACATCCAGGCTGAGGCGATTGCTGGTCGCAGTATAATACCAGTATGTGTGTATATACTCTTTAGGATATTTTCCAGCTTTCTATCAGCTGGTTCCTTTAGGGCGGCCGTATCAGGAGACGGTAACGCCACTTGTTTTGATAAGCGTGTGAGCGCCTTATCCACTCTAGGGGGTGTTTCCCAACGCGCCCTAACCTCTGGCGGGAAAGGGTATAATGCCAATAATTTTTTAGAAATTAGCAATTTTTTATCGGGGGAAACCCACGCTTCATCACACACCTCATTCAATTCATCTGATTCGGGAAAAACTACGGGTAGTTTTTTCACACCCCACATAATACCCTTTTTTGTGGTACTTGTAGTATCAGAAATATTCAAAACCTCCTTCATTGCCGTGATCATGTAACGTGTGGCCCTACTGGAAAATACGTTTGTTTCCTCACCGTCGACACTGGAGTCAGAGTCCGTGTCTGTGTCTGTATCGACCTGAGGTAACGGGCGCTTTATAGCCCCTGACGGTGTTTGAGACGCCTGTACAGGTATCAACTGATTTGCCGGCTGTCTCATGTCGTCAACAGTCTTTTGTAAAGTGCTGACACTATCACGTAAATCTTTCCATAAGACCATCCAGTCAGGTGTCGACTCCCTAGGGGGTGACATCACTAACACAGGCAATTGCTCCGCCTCCACACCATTTTCCTCCTCATACATGTCGACACAACGTACCGACACACAGCACACACACAGGGAATGCTCTGATAGAGGACAGGACCCCACTAGCCCTTTGGGGAGACAGAGGGAGAGTTTGCCAGCACACACCAGAGCGCTATATATATATATAGGGATAACCTTATATAAGTGTTTTTCCCTAATATAGCTGCTGTATATATTTCTATGCCAATTTAGTGCCCCCCTCTCTTTGTTTTACCCTGTTTCTGTAGTGCAGGACTGCAGGGGAGAGTCAGGGAGCCTTCCTCCAACGGAGCTGTGAGGAAAAATGGCGCCAGTGTGCTGAGGAGATAGGCTCCGCCCCCTTTTCGGCGGCCTTTCTCCCGCTTTTTAATGGAAATTTGGCAGGGGTTAAATGCATCCATATAGCCCAGGAGCTATATGTGATGTATTTTTTGCCAACACAAGGTGTTTTATTGCGTCTCAGGGCGCCCCCCCCCAGCGCCCTGCACCCTCAGTGACCGGAGTGTGAAGTGTGCATGAGAGCAATGGCGCACAGCTGCGGTGCTGTGCGCTACATTATTGAAGACAGGACGTCTTCTGCCGCCGATTTTCCGGACCTCTTCAGTCTTCTGGCTCTGTAAGGGGCCGGCGGCGCGGCTCCGGGATCCATCCATGGCTGGGCCTGTGATCGTCCCTCTGGAGCTAATGTCCAGTAGCCGAAGAAGCCAAATCCACTCTGCACGCAGGTGAGTTCGCTTCTCTCCCCTTAGTCCCTCGATGCAGTGAGCCTGTTGCCAGCAGGTCTCACTGAAAATAAAAAACCTACTTTAAACTTTTCCACTAAGCAGCTCAGGAGAGCCCCTTAGCCTGCACCCGTCTCGTTCGGGCACAAAAATCTAACTGAGGCTTGGAGGAGGGTCATAGGGGGAGGAGCCAGTGCACACCAGGTAGTCCTAAAGCTTTTTACTTTTGTGCCCAGTCTCCTGCGGAGCCGCTATTCCCCATGGTCCTTTCGGAGTCCCCAGCATCCACTAGGACGTTAGAGAAAAATGTTTAACAAAAAAATGAATCTCAACAAGGATGCCCTGCGCGTGGACCTCCATCCGCTGCCGAGAAAAACGAATTGGCCGATTTGGATTTCCAACGTCACCATCTGTAAAGAATGTTTAAACAATTATTACAATTAATTTCAGACATTATGCAATATAGAAGCAAGGTACCAAACACACTTCAACAGCTCACTCTCTAGGTCAGGGATGGTGCATGTTCGGCCCTTCAGCTGGTGTTGAACAACACATACCAGCATGCCCTGCAACAATTTTAGCATGGACAAATGCAAAAACTGTTGCAGGACATGCTAGGATGTGTAGTTCCACAGCAGCTGGATAAGCGCAGGTTGAAGACACATGTTGTAATCTATTTCTACTTTATACATTTTTAAACAAACACTATGAAGTAAAACTCAAAAATCACTTAAGGTGGGTACACACTAATAGATATATCTGCCGATCAATTGATCTGCAGATATATCTATGGACAGATCGGGCAGTGTGCTGTGCATACACACTGCCCGATCCATCGGGGACTGACGTCATGAACTGGGCGGGCGTGTACACACGCCCGCCCAGTTCAGCTGTCAATCACCGCCGGCCGCCGCAGCATGTGTAGGGGCGGTCGGCCGACCGCCCCGTACACACACAGCGACGCGCCAATATATTGGTAGATATATTGGCCGTCGGCTGTGCTGCGCGGCCGACGCGATACGTCTGTGAACGACGGAGTTCACAGACGTATCGGCCGTACACACTGGCCGACGGTCCCGCGATATATCGGCCGTTCAAGAGAACGGACGATATATCGACCAGTGTATTGTGTACGGGCCTTTACTCTCCTCCATAGGGCCATATTCCTCCTCCTCTTCATCACTTCCGGGGGATGGTGCCTGTATCCAAACTCAGCCTCTGAAAAAGATGTTTACTAATTCAGCAAAGAATATTTTACTCATTATGCAATATAGAAGAAATGTACAAAGCATACTTCAGCACGTCAAATTCTAGGTCAGGCATGGTGAACCTTTGGCTATCCAGCTGACGTGGAACTACACAGCCCAGAATGCCCTTCAAGAGTTTAGCAATTTGGCCATGCAAAAACTGTAGTAGGGCATGCTGGGATGTGTCGTTCAACAACAGCTGGAGGACCAAAGTTTCACCATCACTGGTTTAGGTCTAGGGCAGGTCGGCAGAACCCGCTCAGCAAAGGGATGCAGAGCAGGTAGGCGCCAGCCTGGAGAGGCGCTGCCAGTGTCTCTGCTCTGCATCCCTTTGCTGTCTGTTGGTGCTGCCGGCTCTCACTGTGCCTGTTACACTATCACAGGCAGCGGCGCCGGCAGCTATGTGTGATATGTATATATATTTTTTTTAACAACAAAACCATGTGTCTCCGGAGTCCAGAGTGGGCCAGGTCAGCATTCAGTAAACACCAGCCCACCCAGTGTGATTGCAGCAAGCACTGCCCTCTCAAGCACCTCATACTGCCTGCTGCTGCTATCAGCCACGCTGTGCTCCTCCGCTGCCGCCATGAAGCTCCCCCCAGAGTCTTTACAGCTGCAGTGATTGGCGCACAAGGGGAAACGCACTCGCCTGGCCCCAAGTAAGTAGACCAGCATTGTGGTGGCTGCTGCGGGCAGAGAGAGGCAGGCAGCGCTGAGACAGATATCTGGGATCCCGAGCGGGCGGCTCTGAGCGCTGCACAGCAGGTCAGGTCATTCGGCAGGGGGAGGGTACGGCCCAGGCTGCAAGCTCCTAGGGTAACATACCCACTGAGACTCCACGATCTCGTGATATTACAGACACCCTGATGTCACGCTGTACCCCCCCTCCTCTGTGTTCTGTCACTGTGTCATCCACCCTTGTGTTCTGTCACTGTGCTACCCCCCCCCCCCATGTTCTGTCACTGTCACCCCCAACGTTCTGTCACTGTGCCCCCCCCGTGTTCTGTCACTGTCACCCCCAACGTTCTGTCACTGTGCCCCCCATGTTCTGTCACTGTGTCACACACCCCCTCTGTGCCCTGTCACGTCACTGTGTCACCCCCCCTCCCCCAGTTTGTGTTGTCATTGTGTCACAATGCCCCCCTCTGTGTTCAGTCCCAGTCACTGTGTCACTCAGTTGCTGTGTCGACCCCACCCCCATGTGTTCTCTCACAGCCACTGTGCCACCCTCCCCTAGATACCCTGCACAGGGCCGTAACTAACACTGTGCCAGTGGTGCCTGGCACAGTGCATATGCACTGTGGACACAGAGCCGCTGGCAGTAGCCTCACGGACCTGCCACCGCTGCACCATCAAACACATGGGAGGGAGGGCGCAAATTAATAGTTTGCAGGAAGGCGCCGAACACCCTAGCACCGGCCCTGTTCTAGGGCATAGTTGCCTACCCTCCCTCATTTTGCAGGAGACTCCCTGAAATAGTAGCAATCTCCCTGACTCCCTCAATAGACCAGCAATCTCCATGATTTTACGTTACCCCCATTATATAGCTGTTACATTCTTGGGGGAGGGGGGAATCAGAGATATACACATTCAAATGGGATCATCAATGCCACTTCCCTGTATTGGTTATAAGGCACATGGGTGGTCATTCCGAGTTGTTCGCTCGCTGCTATTTTTAGCAGAATTGCTAATAGGCTAAAATCCGGCAGTTCTGCGCATGCGTATGCACCGCAGGGGCGCACGCACTAAGCAATTTCACACAAAACTATGCTATTTTACTCACGGGCGGACGATGCTTTACAGTCGCTCTGTTGATCGGAGAATGATTGACAGGAAGTGGGTGTTTCTGGGTGGTAACTGAGCGTTTTCCGGGAGTGTGCTAAAAAACGCAGGCGTGCCAGCAGAAAACGCAGGAGTGGCTGGAAAAACGGGGGAGTAGCTGGTCGGACGCTGGGCGTGTTTGTGACGTCAAACCAGAAACTAAACGGACTGAGGTGATCACAATCTAGGAGTAGGTCTGGAGCTTCTCAGAAACTGCAAAGAAATACTTAATAGCAGAATTGCTAATATTTCGTTAGCAATTCTGCTATGCTAAGATACACTCCCAGAGGGAGGCGACTTTGCGTTTGCATTGCTGCTAAAAGTAGCTAGTGAACGAACAACTCGGAATGACCACCAATGATCCCTATGGCTACATGCATTTTAAATAAGGTTTCTCATGGCCACTTATGGTATATGGCCCTCATTCCGATTTGTTCGCTCGTTAGTGGTTTTCGCAACGGAGCGATTTGTTGCAAACTGCGCATGCGCAATGTTCGCAGTGCGTCTGCGCCAAGTAAATTTGCCAAAAAGTTAGGTATTTTACTCACGGCTTAACGAAGAAATTTCTTCGTTCTGGTGAAGTGGGTGTTTCTGGGCGGAAACTGGCCGTTTTATGGATGTGTGTGCGGAAAAACGCTGCCGTTTCTGGGAAAAACGCGGGAGTGGCTGGAGAAACGGGGGAGTGTCTGGGCGGATGCTGGGTGTGTTTGTGACGTCAAACCAGGAATGAAACTGACTGAACTGATCGCAGTGGCAGAGTAAGTCCCGAGCTACTCAGAAACTGCAAAGAAATTTCTATCCGCAATTATGCGAATCTTTCGTTCGCAATTCTGCAAAGCTAAGATTCACTCCCAGTAGGCGGCGGCTTAGCGTGTGCAAAGCTGCTAAAAGCAGCTAGCGAGCGAACAACTCGGAATGAGGGCCTATGTGTATACAGTATACTAACTGTGGGGCTCATTTACGTTTGCATGTAAGTAATTTTCATGACACACCTCTCAGATGTAGCAGAACATGTCCACGCTGATAGGTGTTACATTCACAATCTCCCTGAAATGCTTTTTAAAAAGTAGGCAAGTATGGTCTAGGGACAGCAAACTGCGGCTCTCCATCTGTTGTTTAACTACACATCCCAGCATGCCATGCAAAAGTTTACACATTCCCAAATTGCACAACTGTTGCAGAGCATGCTGGGCTGTATAGTTCCACAGCAGCTGGATAGCCAAAGTTTGAAGACACATGTTGAAGTATCTGTTTTAAGGCAAAAAAAAAAAAACTTACACTCCTCCATAGGCACATACTCCTCCTCCTCTTCTTCCACACCGGGGGTTTGTTGTTGTATGGGGGAAGGGACTTGAATGGTGGTGGGAGGTTGTGGGTGAGAGGGTGGTTGAATGGGGGCGGGTGGTTGAGGGGGAGAGGGTGGGTGAATGGGGTGGTTGGTTGCAGTGCATACTCATGCGCAGTTAATTGCTGATCGCACACTGTGCGAAAATGCACAGCAGCGATCAAGTCTAAATCGGGCCCTCAGCAACCTTGTCTGAATTAATTACTCTACACAGTTTAGTATCATCTGAGAAAACTGACACTATGCTTTTCAGACCCACTCCTAGATCATTAAGTCGCCATAACTTTATTTTGACACACTTAACCATATAAACTTAAACTAGCTTAGCACTAAGAAATAACAATACGGACACCAACTGCTAGATTTAAATGGTGAAACAGGCAATTATTGTTTGTTGACCTAAATTTAACTATTTATTGGAGGATGGTGTCAAAGTCAGAAAAATATCGCGCTGCACGTTGCCATATATTCACCTCATGCGCTTGCCCGCTGCACATGCACTTTCTTTGGCGTGCGTGCACATACTCGCAGTTGCGTGACGGCGCCCCTACAGGCGTGCGCTCGAGCGCATGGTATGTGCACTTACGGTAGAGTTTGTGTGCGTCTAGCGAGCGACTCAATCGCTAGATAATAAATCCATATAGCAGGTTTTATAGGTAATGTTCCCTTTAGTGATAACTGTAAGTTTGGTTAATGTAACTTGTTCACGGACTTGGGAATCCCTCTTTACGTGGTACAAAGGGTCTGATTAAGGTAGAACAGTTGTGTCTGGTACCTAACCGAAGAGTATTTTAATAGCAATAATCCGGTGTTGGTTAGGTATAGATTAATCGCTCCTGCGTGTAGTTATGGCCATTAGTAGTTTCTGGACATATTCTATATTTGCAGTTCATTATCCATGCGGCGGGAATCCGGAGATTCCCACCCACCTGAGCTGTTTGAAATAGTCACAGCCCACCTGTTCAAACTAACCTATGACCTTTAATATGATGCGAGGAGACATTCCTGTGTCCAATGAACAATGAGATTGTAGGTCCCTTTGTAGTATACTGTACTCAGTGTATATAAGATCAGCCAGCCTGAACAGCTCCCTCACTCTCCACAAACGGTTTTCATATTGACTAACTCGGGGCTGGTACCAGGCTGCGCTGCGATTGTTCCCAGTGTGTGTAAGTAATTCTCTGTGATTATCTCGCTCTTTTGATTGTATTGGCCATATTCTCTCTCTCTGTTTTAGTGTAAGATTGTAACGTTATTGTATATTTCTGTCTAGATATTCTGTTAGAATTATATGTTAGCATGTAGAGTATAAGCTGTAACTGTGTACCCCTTTTGATATATCTAAAAGCTCGTTAGTAAAGGTGTTGGAACCTCAGCAGGGTGTCTGTGTCTCTCTAGCTGGTACAAAGGGTTTCTGAGTTTCTAAATCGCTCTAACAGCATTTACATTAACAAGGTTAAGCAGCGTTATATCGCTGCAGTATTTCAGTAGTAAGGTTTACAATACAAACTCAATCATAGTGTGTTGCATACAAGGTTTACAGTGTAAGCATATTCTGTGTTTAAAGTTTATAAAGGTTACTGTCTGTGTGTATGCTCACTGTGGGTATTCCGTACACCCAGCACAGCGTGTGTACTTAATTTGCGTACCACGTGCGAGGTCTTCATACGCAAATAGCGTACGGAGTGCGTAGCATGTGCACATGGTTTAGCAGCCATTACGGCTACACGGTATTAGTATATAGCTAATGTTAAAAGGTAGATATTTGACTTTATCAAGTGGGGGCAAGTCCGGTCCATCTCATATCCTCAGTCAGGCGAAAATGCGCAGACTTTATCAATCAGCAAAGAGAGGAAAGGTAGTATCTTGTAGTGCTGATCAGATGAGAGTCTGCGTCTGATTCTTTTGGTCTGTAGGGATTCTGGTGGAATCCGAAGAAGGTAGGAACATTAAGCTATTGTCTTTGTAAATCTGGTTTTTATTTCTATTTGGTGCCAACTGCACACGCAGATTGAATGGCTTGTCTGTTTAAATAGGTTTAAAAGTATTTTTAATCGCTCTGCATAGCGTGATAGTTTTTAACCAAGCTTAAAAATAAATAAATAAATAACTAAAAGGGGCTGGCATGATGATTTTCTTTGTGACAAAAAGAACAGCATGGTCTGTCCACCATTTTGTGTAACCCTCATGGAGGTGGAAAGGGGGAGGAGCAGCGGCCATTTTGGGAAGGTCACATTTTTATTTTTTTTCCCCTAAGCGGCTGATTTTCAGTTGACTCAGGAAATAATCAGCCATCCATTGTCAAAAAGAAATCATCATTTAATGAGTTTTTTTTAATGCATTTATTTAGTCCATATCATAGTCAATCATAAGTGGTTCAGATAGAGTTTAATAAAAGTTAATAATAAATTAAATATTTGATTTAGGAAATACACAAATAAAACGTAGTGGTTTTTTTTTTTGTCACTGTCTCTCTTCAAGAGCCTGGTTAACTCTGCTTGGTGTAGGATAACCATTGAAGTGCAAATTAACCTTTGGGGTTTTTTGTTTTTTTTCTCTCCCAGCAGTGAAAGAAATCGCCTTTACAGAGTTAGTTTAAAAAAAAAAAAGCACATTCATATGCAAATTAGAAGCACTGAATAAGGTCTCATATATGTAATAAGTGATTAGTACATATATGTAATATCTATATGCGTGTGCTTACATCAATGTATGTTATTAGATTAATTTAGAATTGCATGTTCATTTGTGTAAGTTTCACATCTCACTTTCCTGTTTGCCATTTCATAATTGATAACGTGCTAAGAAAGATTTGTTGCTATTGATAGTTAAAAAGTAAAAATAATACATTAAGGGGTAATTTGTAAAACACGCACACAGCTTTGCCTAAAGACATAAGGAAAGACCTGTGTGGTGCTCGGTAGATGATTACATTTAAAGATCATCTACATTGATATAAACGTGTTAATTGTATTTCTGTGGACATATCTGGCTGGCGTACACGTGTCTCTAACAAGGGGCAGAACGAGTGTACGCGACGCAAGGGTCGACGCACGGAGCGTATATTACGCAACGGAGCGTCTGGGTACGCCCACATAATACAAATCACACGATAGTATTGTTTTAAGTAGGCGAAAAGGAGGTAACGCGATAAATAGCGCAAGTCAATTTTAGTGTCCAAAATTTTAAGCTAATAGATCCTTCTCTAATTTGCGACTCATCTGGACTAGACTGTGTTACTGAATGAAAGGGATTTCTGCGCAGAAACGAAAGTAAAGTGTATATGAGGTGAAAGAGTGTGTATACATATATATATATATATATATATATAAGTTTCTAAAAAAAAATTTGGGGTTGAACCAAAGGAAATCGAGTTCTCGTGAAGGTACATACGTGTAAGTGACTGCATGGTGGCTTGGGAGGCATCCCTTGTTAAACATTAAAAAAGAGCATTAGAGTATAGCAGACCAGGAGGTCTACTGTAGCACAGACCAGGAGGTCCAGACAGACCAGGAGGTCTAGGTACAGCAGACTAAGAAGTCCGCTATAGATAAAAGGAGCACAACACCAGAAAGGGTTGGTGCGGAACCCATATAGGCCATTAAAGCTCAGGCTGAAGGAATTCGCAGCCGCAATTTTCGATTCCACTGGTCGCTCCGCACATAAGATTAGTTGCTTATGTGCAGAACGATTGTACCGCACGTAATTGTGTGCATTAGTTAGTAATTTGACCCAGTACCATTTGCGTACGCTAGAGGGGTCATAAACGCTATTTGTACATTCTAACGTGATTTGTGTAATTTTTTTTTATTTTAAGGGAAGTTCGCTGGTCACTCGGGAACTATCCAACAACCAATAGTTACTGGAAAGGGTTAAGTGCTCTTCGGATCACACCCACATGTTCCAGTAAATAGAGGTTCAGGTCGCAGGGGCCCTAGGTTGAGTACGCCAGCGCTAAGGCAGTGTGTGGGCGTATTGGTCGACGTGGGCGAGTGAGTGGAGTACTCGGTAAACTTCGCCGCCGGCCTGCCCAGGACATCTTGGTTTTGTAAGGGTTTGCTGAAGACCCTGATTTGAAGGTCAGAGGTAGTGAAAGCAACACCTGCAAGGATGGGGGCCAGTTGTTCAGGTAGGGGGCGATCAACCTTGGTTCGGGTTGACTTAGTAGACCGACCAATCGGGTCGGCAAGGTATGTAATGTGTGCACACACAGAGGTTTTGTGCAATGAATGGGAAAGAATGACTGTGCATGACGGGGAGAAGTTCCCACAAGTAGGCAGTTTTAGCCCAGATGTGTTACAAAGTCTAAGGAGAAGGATATGTCTCATTAAATCTGCAAAGAGACGGATCAAATAATATGATTGTTTACAGTTATGGCAACAGGAAGGTGAAATACAAGGAGAATTAGCTTATACAGCTGACTCTCACTTTGGTAAGAGAAAAATGGCAACAAGAGAGAAGATGGTTACAGAGAATGGCACACTGGTGTATGATAAAAATGCACTTAGCAACTGTATTATAGATGATAAGAATAATTGTAATAAACGTAACGATGATAATTGTAATACTGTTAAATGTACAACTATTAACCCATGCAAGTTGCACCCCATGTTAAACTTCCCTCAGGATTACCAGCAAGAAAGTGAGCCCAGCACGATGTCGGCACCTTTTCCAGCAGCCATCATACAAGACATCCAGGTGGACGCGACCAAATCGGTAAAGGCAGTACTCAAACCCCCTAACGGAGGGTCAGGTGAGGTCGTGTCCACAGGTACGTACGGTGTTATATATCACGCACAAACAAATGTACCCCATATTGTAAGACCAACACAAGATGATGTAATTGAATTTAGTCCTGTCAGGGTGATCACAGTCCCCAATGGGAAGACTGACGATCAGGGAATCATTCCCGTCAAGGACAGTGCAATGCGCCGTCCCTGGTCCCGGACCGAATTGAGATCAATCATGTCTGAATTCCCTGATCCTAGGAAAGATCTAGTTACATGTCAGAGATTTATTAAAGAACTAGGAAACTCCACAGAACCCACCAACAAAGATTGGTGGACAGTGCTGAGGGCATGTTTGCCCTCCAGTGTTGACCCTGCGAAATTTATTGCTGATTGTAAATTAGACACGGAGGTACCTCATACGGAGGAACACAATCAGGAATGTATTAAGCAGATCAACCGACAGTTAGAAATATATTTCCCAGCCATTGTCGAGTGGAACAAAATCTTCTCCATAAGACAAAACAAAGGGGAAAGTACTTCTAATTATTTCCACCGGGCATTGCAGGACATGACTAGGTATACAGGTATAGAAAACATCGAAACAAGTGCACCGCACAGAGAAGTAGCAGTATTTGTGTTAATGGATGGTTTAAAGGAAGTGTTGAGAGCAAGGATACAGACCACCAATCCATACTGGAGAGATAAATCAGTAACTGCATTAAGGAACTCCGCCGTAGGGCATGAGCAAAACATCATCAAGCACAGGGAAACAAAGAAGCCCCAGATCCCAGTGGGTAAGTCAAAGGTGAAAAGGTGTTATAATTGCCAGAAGGAAGGTCATTTTGCAAGAGATTGTAGATCAAGAAGTAGACCAAATTCATATAAACCCCCTAGACAAAGATATGAGCAAAGTTATGACACACCAAATTGTAATCAGGGATCACATAGGAAGGAGTTTGGGCCGCACCTGTAACATGCAATCAGGAAAGGTGATCATTAGGACTGATAGTAAGCCTGAGGTTACAGTTAATGAAATGGGAGGTCAGTTCCTTGCAGGCACAAGGACGGCCGGGTAGACGTTGTAATTTATCTGTAAATGTTTTTTTTCCCCATCTCTGACGGTCATCGGCAGGACTCAAACATCACATAGCCACTTGGTCTTTGCAGAAGTCTACCTAACCCCAACATGACCTACCAGCATCGATGTATCCTGGCCAGATACAAAGGGTGGAGTATGGAAATGCTGGTGGGAGGGACTGCGCAAAGATACCAATGGATGTGATTGGTGTGACAGCCTGATGGTGAACGGAAGATCTGATAATGTTTTTTTGTTTGTTGCTTAATGAAAAATGTGATGAATTGTTCTCTCTCGTTTGTTTTTTGTTTGTTTTTTTCTCTCTCTCTCTCTCTTCCCTCTCATGTTTTCATGTTTTAAAGATGGTATGTCACACATCAGTTAGACAAATGGTAATGCAAGATTTTTGCTCCTTACAGAGAGATCGCTGATTTGGAAGGAACATTGCATCACCGGAGTGTTCGTTTGGAGGACTGATAGACAGCACCTTTGAGATGACAGCAGAGCAAGAAGAACAACAAAACTAGAGGACATAAGACATCGTAACATTTTTCTTTCCCCTCAAAGTATTTTTTGTACCCCCATTACAAATTTCTTTCTCCTCCTGTAAGATGGACTCGCCCCAAGAGACCGCAGTCCGTATTTTCCTGTTGACCATGATGTTGACCAGAGCAGTCTGTTTTGGTGAGAGTACCAGTGAGGTCGAGAAAGGATCCGGAATGGGTTTCTGATGACTGAGACGGAGGTGTAAATTTCCAATAGCAACACAATCACCGAGCAAAGGCGAGTACCGGAAACGATCTAGCAGCCATGTTATTTGTAAACATTGTGAAGGATTGTTAGCTAAAGAGAACTGCATCTGTAGGCATTGTGATAAAGTAGTTGAGGATGGGTGCATCAAGAAATGTCAATCCAGTTTTAATATCCATATGGATCGGCATCCATTGAGTGACTATCACTCCTTAGTGGGTAAAGTATTAAATCAGACAGACTGTTGGGTATGCTCTCAAGTACCTCAAGGCCATAGCAAATCAGGACTAGTACCATTCCCTTTAACGGTAGGAGAGGTACTTGAGCTAAGTGGTGGGAGGCCGGTGGACAAGAGGTTTAATATCTCTAGTCCTCCTAGTTTGAAGCTCCACCAATATCATGTGGATAGGTCCTTAGTGTGCTTTAACATTTCCAATCACCGAAAGCCGGGAAATTGGGAAGTGTCATGGAGTAATCAAACCATGACATTCTCACATAGAGCCGACAGATTGCCCATAGACACAGAACTTATACGCCAGATAGCCGACCATAGGAAATTCTTTCGGTATAGGTACACCTTAGGAAGTAGGATCATGCGAGTTGGAGAAGTATCACCAGGATACTGTGCACAGATCGTACAAACTGATACGTGTACTAAACAGATGGAAGAATTAGGGTTAGGAGAGTTCACATGGAAAATCTGTAATATGGTTATGTCACACTCCGTCCCATATGTTCTCCCCGATGATGCATACTTCATATGCGGGAGGAAGGCGTATAAGTGGCTTGCCCCAAACTCAGAAGGGTTGTGTTATATTGGAAAAGTACTGCCTGAGGTAATGACTGTATCCCACACAAAAATGAAAGATATTCACCGTGGTGCCCAAGCTCCTTATACTCACACTCATTACGAGCACATCGTTAAACGGCACCTGATAGAAAGAACAGAGCATTCAGCCTCTGACCTGATCCATGAATCCACCGGGATTCAATTCCTACTCGCGTTAGATATCACTCGTACCGCTAGAGGAGTGATAAAATATAAATATATATCTGCGCTTGCAAATTTATTAGACAATATCACCGAAATGTATGACGACACATTCAGGTACACTGGGAAAGAGTTACAAGCCTACAAAACAGAACTGGTTCAGCATAGGATGATTCTCAATTACCTCACAGCTGTGACAGGCGGGTATTGTGTAACCCTGGCAACTCAATATGGAATCAAGTGCTGCACGTACATTACAAACAGCACGGAGGACCCAGCCGAGGTCATAGACCAAAAGATGGATGACATTTTACAATTAAAATGGGAGTTCCGAAGGAAACACAATCTCACCCTTGCCGCTGTGGGTAATGAGCTGACCAGTTGGGTGTCATGGTTGAACCCACGAAATTGGTTCTCTGGTTTAGGAGAATGGGCCCAAGGTATTATTATGGATGTAGGGAAATTTCTTTTGTGTATTCTGGGTGTCATCATATTGGTCGGTCTGATATTTAGATGCGTTCGGGTTTTAACGAAGTGTAAACGTAGTGACCGAGTGATGAGTTTAAGAAGCGAGGACACTGTACTAACAACAACAAATTTGATGTATGACCCAACGATAGAGACAATGTTGTGATGAAAATGTGATTCCACGGTCCGTTTCTTTCACCTGTTTCTCCTTTGTTTTCCTCCAAGGTACAAAGACATCCGCTTGGAAGAAGAATTTGACAACCTTTTATACCGACCACTGATGGACAATGCCATAGACCCCCAATATCCCTAGTGACTTTAAAATTTTACGATAGCCCAACACTTTAAAGATTGTTAGTCTATGGACATTGAGAAAGCTTTTTGCACACCGTTTATTGCAAAAGCATCAGGAGACTACAGTCAACATGTACATCGAGACAAGACAAGACAAGACACAAGACAAGACCTCAATCGGCAAATGTATATTAAACTAGTTTATCACTGCATTTACCATAATTGTTTCTTATCTTCATCTCTACAACCTTCAGGTAATGACACACATAGTTGATAGGGAATATAGGCACAGATATCAGCAATCACATATCCCCCCCATTCATGTATCATCAACTAAAATGTGCTCCCCCATTTTGTTACAACCAAAAGCCGAAGAGAGCTCGGTAAAGTTTGACAGCCCATCCACAGACCCTTAATACGGGATAAGAAGGAATTCAAATGTATACTTCGCAATACCTCGAAGCTTGATCTAAAACACGTACGGCACGATGATACATGACCCCTCAAACATGGACTCATACATACATGCTTCTACTATCTCACTAGGTCATACCTTTTTCCCACCTTCTTCTCTCCTCCCTTACCCAATCATAGAAATGTATTTACATATGACATATATTTTTCTCTTTTTGAACTGTTTTAGGAAGTGGCAGTTATTGGTGACTGCCAAAGGGTGGACTGTCAAAGTCAGAAAAATATCGCGCTGCACGTTGCCATATATTCACCTCATGCGCTTGCCCGCTGCACATGCACTTTCTTTGGCGTGCGTGCACATACTCGCAGTTGCGTGACGGCGCCCCTACAGGCGTGCGCTCGAGCGCATGGTATGTGCACTTACGGTAGAGTTTGTGTGCGTCTAGTGAGCGACTCAATCGCTAGATAATAAATCCATATAGCAGGTTTTATAGGTAATGTTCCCTTTAGTGATAACTGTAAGTTTGGTTAATGTAACTTGTTCACGGACTTGGGAATCCCTCTTTACGTGGTACAAAGGGTCTGATTAAGGTAGAACAGTTGTGTCTGGTACCTAACCGAAGAGTATTTTAATAGCAATAATCCGGTGTTGGTTAGGTATAGATTAATCGCTCCTGCATGTAGTTATGGCCATTAGTAGTTTCTGGACATATTCTATATTTGCAGTTCATTATCCATGCGGCGGGAATCCGGAGATTCCCACCCACCTGAGCTGTTTGAAATAGTCACAGCCCACCTGTTCAAACTAACCTATGACCTTTAATATGATGCGAGGAGACATTCCTGTGTCCAATGAACAATGAGATTGTAGGTCCCTTTGTAGTATACTGTACTCAGTGTATATAAGATCAGCCAGCCTGAACAGCTCCCTCACTCTCCACAAACGGTTTTCATATTGACTAACTCGGGGCTGGTACCAGGCTGCGCTGCGATTGTTCCCAGTGTGTGTAAGTAATTCTCTGTGATTATCTCGCTCTTTTGATTGTATTGGCCATATTCTCTCTCTCTGTTTTAGTATAAGATTGTAACGTTATTGTATATTTCTGTCTAGATATTCTGTTAGAATTATATGTTAGCATGTAGAGTATAAGCTGTAACTGTGTACCCCTTTTGATATATCTAAAAGCTCGTTAGTAAAGGTGTTGGAACCTCAGCAGGGTGTCTGTGTCTCTCTAGCTGGTACAAAGGGTTTCTGAGTTTCTAAATCGCTCTAACAGCATTTACATTAACAAGGTTAAGCAGCGTCATATCGCTGCAGTATTTCAGTAGTAAGGTTTACAATACAAACTCAATCATAGTGTGTTGCATACAAGGTTTACAGTGTAAGCATATTCTGTGTTTAAAGTTTATAAAGGTTACTGTCTGTGTGTATGCTCACTGTGGGTATTCCGTACACCCAGCACAGCGTGTGTACTTAATTTGCGTACCACGTGCGAGGTCTTCATACGCAAATAGCGTACGGAGTGCGTAGCATGTGCACATGGTTTAGCAGCCATTACCTGTCCACCGGCCTCCCACCACTTAGCTCAAGTACCTCTCCTACCGTTAAAGGGAATGGTACTAGTCCTGATTTGCTATGGCCTTGAGGTACTTGAGAGCATACCCAACAGTCTGTCTGATTTAATACTTTACCCACTAAGGAGTGATAGTCACTCAATGGATGCCGATCCATATGGATATTAAAACTGGATTGACATTTCTTGATGCACCCATCCTCAACTACTTTATCACAATGCCTACAGATGCAGTTCTCTTTAGCTAACAATCCTTCACAATGTTTACTTCATATGCGGGAGGAAGGCGTATAAGTGGCTTGCCCCAAACTCAGAAGGGTTGTGTTATATTGGAAAAGTACTGCCTGAGGTAATGACTGTATCCCACACAAAAATGAAAGATATTCACCGTGGTGCCCAAGCTCCTTATACTCACACTCATTACGAGCACATCGTTAAACGGCACCTAATAGAAAGAACAGAGCATTCAGCCTCTGACCTGATCCATGAATCCACCGGGATTCAATTCCTACTCGCGTTAGATATCACTCGTACCGCTAGAGGAGTGATAAAATATAAATATATATCTGCGCTTGCAAATTTATTAGACAATATCACCGAAATGTATGACGACACATTCAGGTACACTGGGAAAGAGTTACAAGCCTACAAAACAGAACTGGTTCAGCATAGGATGATTCTCAATTACCTCACAGCTGTGACAGGCGGGTATTGTGTAACCCTGGCAACTCAATATGGAATCAAGTGCTGCACGTACATTACAAACAGCACGGAGGACCCAGCCGAGGTCATAGACCAAAAGATGGATGACATTTTACAATTAAAATGGGAGTTCCGAAGGAAACACAATCTCACCCTTGCCGCTGTGGGTAATGAGCTGACCAGTTGGGTGTCATGGTTGAACCCACGAAATTGGTTCTCTGGTTTAGGAGAATGGGCCCAAGGTATTATTATGGATGTAGGGAAATTTCTTTTGTGTATTCTGGGTGTCATCATATTGGTCGGTCTGATATTTAGATGCGTTCGGGTTTTAACGAAGTGTAAACGTAGTGACCGAGTGATGAGTTTAAGAAGCGAGGACACTGTACTAACAACAACAAATTTGATGTATGACCCAACGATAGAGACAATGTTGTGATGAAAATGTGATTCCACGGTCCGTTTCTTTCACCTGTTTCTCCTTTGTTTTCCTCCAAGGTACAAAGACATCCGCTTGGAAGAAGAATTTGACAACCTTTTATACAGACCACTGATGGACAATGCCATAGACCCCCAATATCCCTAGTGACTTTAAAATTTTACGATAGCCCAACACTTTAAAGATTGTTAGTCTATGGACATTGAGAAAGCTTTTTGCACACCGTTTATTGCAAAAGCATCAGGAGACTACAGTCAACATGTACATCGAGACAAGACAAGACAAGACACAAGACAAGACCTCAATCGGCAAATGTATATTAAACTAGTTTATCACTGCATTTACCATAATTGTTTCTTATCTTCATCTCTACAACCTTCAGGTAATGACACACATAGTTGATAGGGAATATAGGCACAGATATCAGCAATCACATATCTCCCCCATTCATGTATCATCAACTAAAATGTGCTCCCCCATTTTGTTACAACCAAAAGCCGAAGAGAGCTTGGTAAAGTTTGACAGCCCATCCACAGACCCTTAATACGGGATAAGAAGGAATTCAAATGTATACTTCGCAATACCTTGAAGCTTGATCTAAAACACGTACGGCACGATGATACATGACCCCTCAAACATGGACTCATACATACATGCTTCTACTATCTCACTAGGTCATACCTTTTTCCCACCTTCTTCTCTCCTCCCTTACCCAATCATAGAAATGTATTTACATATGACATATATTTTTCTCTTTTTGAACTGTTTTAGGAAGTGGCAGTTATTGGTGACTGCCAAAGGGTGGACTGTCAAAGTCAGAAAAATATCGCGCTGCACGTTGCCATATATTCACCTCATGCGCTTGCCCGCTGCACATGCACTTTCTTTGGCGTGCGTGCACATACTCGCAGTTGCGTGACGGCGCCCCTACAGGCGTGCGCTCGAGCGCATGGTATGTGCACTTACGGTAGAGTTTGTGTGCGTCTAGCGAGCGACTCAATCGCTAGATAATAAATCCATATAGCAGGTTTTATAGGTAATGTTCCCTTTAGTGATAACTGTAAGTTTGGTTAATGTAACTTGTTCACGGACTTGGGAATCCCTCTTTACGTGGTACAAAGGGTCTGATTAAGGTAGAACAGTTGTGTCTGGTACCTAACCGAAGAGTATTTTAATAGCAATAATCCGGTGTTGGTTAGGTATAGATTAATCGCTCCTGCGTGTAGTTATGGCCATTAGTAGTTTCTGGACATATTCTATATTTGCAGTTCATTATCCATGCGGCGGGAATCCGGAGATTCCCACCCACCTGAGCTGTTTGAAATAGTCACAGCCCACCTGTTCAAACTAACCTATGACCTTTAATATGATGCGAGGAGACATTCCTGTGTCCAATGAACAATGAGATTGTAGGTCCCTTTGTAGTATACTGTACTCAGTGTATATAAGATCAGCCAGCCTGAACAGCTCCCTCACTCTCCACAAACGGTTTTCATATTGACTAACTCGGGGCTGGTACCAGGCTGCGCTGCGATTGTTCCCAGTGTGTGTAAGTAATTCTCTGTGATTATCTCGCTCTTTTGATTGTATTGGCCATATTCTCTCTCTCTGTTTTAGTATAAGATTGTAACGTTATTGTATATTTCTGTCTAGATATTCTGTTAGAATTATATGTTAGCATGTAGAGTATAAGCTGTAACTGTGTACCCCTTTTGATATATCTAAAAGCTCGTTAGTAAAGGTGTTGGAACCTCAGCAGGGTGTCTGTGTCTCTCTAGCTGGTACAAAGGGTTTCTGAGTTTCTAAATCGCTCTAACAGCATTTACATTAACAAGGTTAAGCAGCGTCATATCGCTGCAGTATTTCAGTAGTAAGGTTTACAATACAAACTCAATCATAGTGTGTTGCATACAAGGTTTACAGTGTAAGCATATTCTGTGTTTAAAGTTTATAAAGGTTACTGTCTGTGTGTATGCTCACTGTGGGTATTCCGTACACCCAGCACAGCGTGTGTACTTAATTTGCGTACCACGTGCGAGGTCTTCATACGCAAATAGCGTACGGAGTGCGTAGCATGTGCACATGGTTTAGCAGCCATTACCTGTCCACCGGCCTCCCACCACTTAGCTCAAGTACCTCTCCTACCGTTAAAGGGAATGGTACTAGTCCTGATTTGCTATGGCCTTGAGGTACTTGAGAGCATACCCAACAGTCTGTCTGATTTAATACTTTACCCACTAAGGAGTGATAGTCACTCAATGGATGCCGATCCATATGGATATTAAAACTGGATTGACATTTCTTGATGCACCCATCCTCAACTACTTTATCACAATGCCTACAGATGCAGTTCTCTTTAGCTAACAATCCTTCACAATGTTTACTTCATATGCGGGAGGAAGGCGTATAGGTGGCTTGCCCCAAACTCAGAAGGGTTGTGTTATATTGGAAAAGTACTGCCTGAGGTAATAACTGTATCCCACACAAAAATGAAAGATATTCACCGTGGTGCCCAAGCACCTTATACTCACACTCATTACGAGCACATCGTTAAACGGCACCTGATAGAAAGAACAGAGCATTCAGCCTCTGACCTGATCCATGAATCCACCGGGATTCAATTCCTACTCGCGTTAGATATCACTCGTACCGCTAGAGGAGTGATAAAATATAAATATATATCTGCGCTTGCAAATTTATTAGACAATATCACCGAAATGTATGACGACACATTCAGGTACACTGGGAAAGAGTTACAAGCCTACAAAACAGAACTGGTTCAGCATAGGATGATTCTCAATTACCTCACAGCTGTGACAGGCGGGTATTGTGTAACCCTGGCAACTCAATATGGAATCAAGTGCTGCACGTACATTACAAACAGCACGGAGGACCCAGCCGAGGTCATAGACCAAAAGATGGATGACATTTTACAATTAAAATGGGAGTTCCGAAGGAAACACAATCTCACCCTTGCCGCTGTGGTTAATGAGCTGACCAGTTGGGTGTCATGGTTGAACCCACGAAATTGGTTCTCTGGTTTAGGAGAATGGGCCCAAGGTATTATTATGGATGTAGGGAAATTTCTTTTGTGTATTCTGGGTGTCATCATATTGGTCGGTTTGATATTTAGATGCGTTCGGGTTTTAACGAAGTGTAAACGTAGTGACCGAGTGATGAGTTTAAGAAGCGAGGACACTGTACTAACAACAACAAATTTGATGTATGACCCAACGATAGAGACAATGTTGTGATGAAAATGTGATTCCACGGTCCGTTTCTTTCACCTGTTTCTCCTTTGTTTTCCTCCAAGGTACAAAGACATCCGCTTGGAAGAAGAATTTGACAACCTTTTATACAGACCACTGATGGACAATGCCATAGACCCCCAATATCCCTAGTGACTTTAAAATTTTACGATAGCCCAACACTTTAAAGATTGTTAGTCTATGGACATTGAGAAAGCTTTTTGCACACCGTTTATTGCAAAAGCATCAGGAGACTACAGTCAACATGTACATCGAGACAAGACAAGACAAGACACAAGACAAGACCTCAATCGGCAAATGTATATTAAACTAGTTTATCACTGCATTTACCATAATTGTTTCTTATCTTCATCTCTACAACCCTCAGGTAATGACACACATAGTTGATAGGGAATATAGGCACAGATATCAGCAATCACATATCTCCCCCATTCATGTATCATCAACTAAAATGTGCTCCCCCATTTTGTTACAACCAAAAGCCGAAGAGAGCTCGGTAAAGTTTGACAGCCCATCCACAGACCCTTAATACGGGATAAGAAGGAATTCAAATGTATACTTCGCAATACCTCGAAGCTTGATCTAAAACACGTACGGCACGATGATACATGACCCCTCAAACATGGACTCATACATACATGCTTCTACTATCTCACTAGGTCATACCTTTTTCCCACCTTCTTCTCTCCTCCCTTACCCAATCATAGAAATGTATTTACATATGACATATATTTTTCTCTTTTTGAACTGTTTTAGAAAGTGGCAGTTATTGGTGACTGCCAAAGGGTGGACTGTCAAAGTCAGAAAAATATCGCGCTGCACGTTGCCATATATTCACCTCATGCGCTTGCCCGCTGCACATGCACTTTCTTTGGCGTGCGTGCACATACTCGCAGTTGCGTGACGGCGCCCCTACAGGCGTGCGCTCGAGCGCATGATATGTGCACTTACGGTAGAGTTTGTGTGCGTCTAGCGAGCGACTCAATCGCTAGATAATACATCCATATAGCAGGTTTTATAGGTAATGTTCCCTTTAGTGATAACTGTAAGTTTGGTTAATGTAACTTGTTCACGGACTTGGGAATCCCTCTTTACGTGGTACAAAGGGTCTGATTAAGGTAGAACAGTTGTGTCTGGTACCTAACCGAAGAGTATTTTAATAGCAATAATCCGGTGTTGGTTAGGTATAGATTAATCGCTCCTGCGTGTAGTTATGGCCATTAGTAGTTTCTGGACATATTCTATATTTGCAGTTCATTATCCATGCGGCGGGAATCCGGAGATTCCCACCCACCTGAGCTGTTTGAAATAGTCACAGCCCACCTGTTCAAACTAACCTATGACCTTTAATATGATGCGAGGAGACATTCCTGTGTCCAATGAACAATGAGATTGTAGGTCCCTTTGTAGTATACTGTACTCAGTGTATATAAGATCAGCCAGCCTGAACAGCTCCCTCACTCTCCACAAACGGTTTTCATATTGACTAACTCGGGGCTGGTACCAGGCTGCGCTGCGATTGTTCCCAGTGTGTGTAAGTAATTCTCTGTGATTATCTCGCTCTTTTGATTGTATTGGCCATATTCTCTCTCTCTGTTTTAGTATAAGATTGTAACGTTATTGTATATTTCTGTCTAGATATTCTGTTAGAATTATATGTTAGCATGTAGAGTATAAGCTGTAACTGTGTACCCCTTTTGATATATCTAAAAGCTCGTTAGTAAAGGTGTTGGAACCTCAGCAGGGTGTCTGTGTCTCTCTAGCTGGTACAAAGGGTTTCTGAGTTTCTAAATCGCTCTAACAGCATTTACATTAACAAGGTTAAGCAGCGTTATATCGCTGCAGTATTTCAGTAGTAAGGTTTACAATACAAACTCAATCATAGTGTGTTGCATACAAGGTTTACAGTGTAAGCATATTCTGTGTTTAAAGTTTATAAAGGTTACTGTCTGTGTGTATGCTCACTGTGGGTATTCCGTACACCCAGCACAGCGTGTGTACTTAATTTGCGTACCACGTGCGAGGTCTTCATACGCAAATAGCGTACGGAGTGCGTAGCATGTGCACATGGTTTAGCAGCCATTACGGCTACACGGTATTAGTATATAGCTAATGTTAAAAGGTAGATATTTGACTCTATCAAGGGCAAAGAAAGGCGTTACCAACTCACCAACACTAGTCAACTATAATAATATTAGATAACCTAGGAGAGAACTTACCACTGCCTACTAACAACATAAACTGCATTGTGTAGGACTCACCACCCTGCGCTGCACTGGACGGGAGTTACTCCACAAGTACTAAAGCATCGCCGCTGTGCGATGCTTTTGTACTTGTGCGGCGGAGGGGGGGGCGGACTAGCCCTGTCCTGGGCGTCTCCCCGCATGTCTGCGAACATGATCGTAACTGTGCATGATAGTAGCTATGCTAGATTTAGCACAGCTACGATCAACTTGGAATGACCCCCATGGTTTTGCACAAGTGCTAACAAATTTGCTGCTGTGATCAACTCTGAATTAGGCGCGTAGACAAGAATACGACAATAACAGAAAGGAAACCCAAGTGAAGGAGAAAACTAAAAAAAAAATCCCGTGGACCGTGAGTGTGCCAATTCGTCCCCCTCGGAGGAAAATAAAAAAATTCACTTCACACCCTTGATTCCCGAATGCTAGCCATTCAAAAACCAACAGGTAAACAACGGTTTTGGGTTAGCTCAACAGCCGCAACAAAACGCTACCAACATATATGCACTTGCAAACCTCATACCTTCAAATGGCCAGGCTCCGGCATAGCCTCCGCTGGAAGACTCGAAGCTGCAGCCAGAGCAGCTGTCCCTATCCGCACTGAACACTAAAGGCAACAGGTATAGCCCCAACCCGTTACAAACTAACCTCCTGTAAGAAAAATGCAAACAAAGACACAAGGCCCCCCACAGTGGGAAACTGCAGTGCCATACCATAACAAACGGAGAAAGCAAAAAGGCTGCTCGCAAGGGCAGAAACCATATCGGTCTGTAAACATACGCACAGCCAAGCAATGAATTGTACCCTTAAATTACCCAGTAAACGACTCAATGAGCTGCCACAGGAAGGGCGGGCACGGCAAACCAAACGTCGCCACCTCAGGAACAAGCTCCCGAAATCTCGCAAACTCAAAACGGGAAAGAGAGTCTGCTATCTTATTATTGACACCCGGGACATGTTTAGCCGTAAAATTAATATTGTGTTTCAGGCATGTATGCACCAAATGCCACAACAAGCGCAAGGCCTGGGGAGAGGAAGAGCGTTAGTTATTAACCGCATGCACGACACCTAAGTTATCACAGCGAAAAACAATGCTCCAGTCGGATAAACTAGAGGACCACAACTCCACCGCCACAATTAACGGGAACAGTTCCAGAAGAAGCATGTTCTTGGTAAAACCGTGCAAAACAGGCCAAGGAGCAGCACATCACTCGATCCTAAAAAAGGCACCAAAATCCGAACCACCAGCAGCGTCCGTAAAAGTTGTAGGGAACTATTAAGACAACATTAGGGCGGCCATAACACCTCCCGATTGAAAGAAACCAGGAAAGTAGACCAGACCCGCAAATCATCCTTTATTTCGCGAGAAAGGTATACGGTATGATGGAGCTTAGAAACACCAGCTGTGGACCTCTCAAGCTTACGGCAAAACACCCACCCCATGAGGATGATCCTGCACGCAAAGTTGAAAGAACCAAGCAATGATTGGACCTGTTTGAGTCTGATCTTACGTCTTCTGAGACACTCATCTATAACGCCCAGGAGTTTATGAACCTTACCAGCAGGTAGCCGGCAACAACCAGCCTATGTGTCGATTTCGATCCCCAAGTAACTCAAACAACCGGTGGGACCTCAGTCTTATCGGGGGCCACAGGGACCCCAAGGAGACAGTACAAACGCTGTGCGAGGCCTAAAACATCATCGCAATTCGAACTATATCTTGGGCCTACAAAGAGAAAATCATCTAAATAATGAGCAACCCCCGGATGACCGGAGGCCAACTGAATACACTAACGTAAGAAAGAGCTGAATTTCTCAAAGAAGGCACAAGAAACAGAACACCCCATAGGCAAGCACCTATCCACGTAGAAATTTCCCCCTAAACGAAAACCCAGAAACTGCAGGGAATTGGGATGAATTGGAAGAAGGAAAAACGCGGACTCAATGTCCAGTTTGGCCATCAGAGCACTGGGGCCAGCCTCCTTAACTATCTGAAGGGCCTCGTCAAAAGATTGGTACCGAACGCGGCAGGCTTCTGTCGGGATAGCGTTGTTGACCGAATCCCCGAGCAGGTGGGACAAGTGTTGGATGAGGTGGAACTGACCCGGGGCCTTTTTGGGAACCACTCCCAAGGGAGAAACACATAGGCCAGGCAACGGAGTGGACGGGAAAGGGCCGCGCATGCGCCCCAAGTGCACCTCAGGCTCAACCTTCAGGGAGACCACCTGGGGGAAATCACGTGCAGATCTCAAATTGCGGCGAGCAACAACGATAAAGGAATCAGAAAAGGGTAGTCTAAAGCCAAAATGGAAACCATCCAACAAAAACTGACCGGAAAGGGTAGGATAAGGACCCACCCACTTGACTAATTCGTCAACCTTAATTGGAGAAAATGCCTTACGTGCCACCTCTGGGTGCATCGGCAGCCTCGGAGGGCCTGACACCAGAAGCAGAAGTGCAGTCTTTGGCCAGGTGACCCCCTCGCATACTTTACAGGTGTGGTGAAAACGACAACTGTTACCGCGGACACACTAGCCATCATTATAGGCAAAACACTTGCTCTTAGTTGCAGTGGCCGAACCCGGATGGACGCTCAGGGGTGGCTTACTTCCTTGAAAATCTACCGGGGGCCTACTGTGTTGAATGACCTCTAGCCACATCTCCACATCCTTAAAACTCATGGGCAAGGTCGGGTTGCCGTCCTGATTCTGACAGAACTTCTCATCGTACTCCCGCCAAGTGTAACCTTTGGAGGTTAAGTACATTTCATGGACTGGGAACAAATATTTGACTACATTATGATATTCGGCCGGCCTAGTATCGGCGTAGCAAGCCGAAAAGACCTAGAAACCCCGGAACCACTGGTGAAAATTACGATAAGCATTTTCACCAATGCCCCCTACCTTCTTTGCCTTATCAAATGCCTTCCTCATGTCGTCTGTAAGGGTGAACATGTCGACATATTTGCCCTTCCTAATCTTGTCCCTCATTCGTTTACTCAAACCCCTAGTAACCGCCGTGTTCGCACAATGGACCATCTCCGTAAACAAGGGAGGGTCAGCCATAACGGCAGAATCCCTTCCCTTGGCTTTCCTATCCTTCTTGTGAATGTAATGCGCAATGAGCCTAGCCAATTTTCGTGGGCCCCTAGGGGATCCGGAAGACCCTGTATCAGAAGAAGAACTTGAAGAAGAACTAGCGGAAGAATAAACAACAACAAGCTCACCGGTTCCTGGTGGACCTCCGACATCTTCAGCCATGGCGGCTGGACTTCGCAATTCTTCTTCGGAGACCCTGGATCCCCCATCCTCGACCGTTCCAGAGGGCCCATTCCTCTGCGTCGACGATGTCCCTTGCACGGCATTGGAAACAAGATCAGCTGCAGGCTCAGAGGACACCGCAGGAGGTGAAACACCACTCACGTCACCGTCACCTAATGGGGAGACACAAGGAGGGGGCGGGGGGACAAACCCAGCTCACGCACGGGGGGCAGGAGGCAGAGGTGGGGGGAAAGAGGGAAGGGAAACCTGGGAAGGAAGAGCTGGCGCGGCCGCAGGAGCCCCGCTCAGTAAGCTGACGGCTGGACCAGAGGCGAGTGGCCAGGGCGGCTGGGCAACAAAACCCGGTGCATGGAATAATAAGCAGCCGCAAAAGGTGAACTCCAATACGGAGTCTGCTGGAGGGCAGCGTGGGAAAATCCCCCAGGGTAAGACCCCGGAAAAGTAGGGGTGTGGGGGGAACTGACCCGAAGACCACGAGGGCAGCACTCCCTGTGAAGGAGATAACATCACAGGGAAATAACAGGGAGGCCTGAGACACGGGCACACTGGGCGAAATAGCTGCGCTCATGATGGGGATATGCTGGGCTCCAGACCAAGCCCCAGACACTGTCGTAACTGACAGTAAACACAAAGGAACTGCTTGGGAGACATTGCCCGGCACTGTAAAAGTGGTGGACAGGGCACTGTGACTGGAAACCACATGTAACATCCTGGGCTGGCCAGCAGATGGCGTACCAACCATATGTGACAAGCCCCCAGACAGGGGCAGCAGGATCTGGGAAACCGGGAGTGCCCCCGAATAACTCCCTAAGGACTGCTGGTCGGGAAAAAGGGGGGGCCCAAAGGCAGCTGGGGCAGAAACTGAAGTGCCAGCGCGGGGAAGCAGCATGCCAGGCATACCACTAGCATCAAGTGGCAACCTAGCAACCGCATCCCTTGCCGCACTCGGACCCATGGAGGGGAATGAGAGCAGCCCACCCAGATCCCAGGCCCCCACAGGGGAGCCCACCGAAAATGTCATAGCAGCCACCCCATCACCCGCAGCACGGCACGGCGCTCCGGCCAGGCACACGAAAGGAGTCCCCGCCGGAGGCAGCGCCAGCACCGACGGAGGCAGCGCCAGCACCGCCGGAGGCCCGTCCATGGTGCACGCGGCCGTGAAGCTGCGCCCACCGCCAGATGCAGCAGGCACAGGAGGAGAAAGGCCACCAGCGGAGGGCCTCCACAGCGACCCGGCAGGCACGGCAGGAGGGGAAGCGACCACCCGGACACATGGTCGATGATAGCCCACAGTAGTAAGCGGGCGAGTGGCCTCAGCCAGGTGGCGGGGGCGCAGACCTACGCGGACGGGGCATGGCAGCAGCAAGGAGAATGAGGGGAGAACTAAATGCAGTGTAAAAACGAGTAGGGAGAGAGAGGGCAAGGGAAAGGCAAAGGGAACACAATATGCACACAACTGAAATGACAGTGAATATAGTATACTCAGCGTCCCAAATGGCAAAGAGAAAGATGTCCCCTATGTCCTGCCTATAAATACTACATTATACCCTCCTCCTACAATCTCCCTAATAGGCAGACAAAGGCACCTGACCCAAAATGACATCACTTAGGCTAGCCCTGCCCTGTCTTTAGCAATTAGTCACAAAAACCAGGGCGCTTATGTGGCTTCAAGCTTAGGCAGCCCTCAGCCTGCTTAATAAATGTTAAACAGTAGTGGCCCGAGTAATGAACCTTGCGGTATTCCACTAAGCACTGAGGCCCAGTCAGAAAACATCCCATTAACCACCACTCGCTGTTCCCTATTATCCAGACAATTACTTACCCAAGTACAGATAGTGGCCCTCATTCCGAGTTGTTCGCTCGGTAATTTTCTTTGCATCGCAGCGATTTTCCGCTAATTGCGCATGCGCAATGTTCGCATTGCGACTGCGCCAAGTAAATTTGCTATGCAGTTAGGTATTTTACTCACGGCATTACGAGGTTTTTTCTTCGTTCTGGTGATCGTAATGTGATTGACAGGAAGTGGGTGTTTCTGGGCGGAAACTGGCCGTTTTATGGGAGTGTTTGAAAAAACGCTACCGTTTCTGGGAAAAACGCGGGAGTGGCTGGAGAAACAAAGGAGTGTCTGGACGAACGCTGGGTGTGTTTGTGACGTCAAACCAGGAACGACAAGCACTGAACTGATCGCACTGGCAGAGTTAGTCTCGAGCTACTCAGAAACTGCACAGAGAAGTCTTTTCGCAATATTGCGAATCTTTCGTTCGCAATTTTGATAAGCTAAGATTCACTCCCAGTAGGCAGCGGCTTAGCATGTGCAAATCAGCTAAAAGCAGCTTGCGAGCGAACAACTCGGAATGAGGGCCAGTGTTTGCTAAACCAAGCTCTCTTAATTTGAAAATTAGTCTTGTATGTGGCACCGTGTCAAAGGCTTTAGCAAAATCTAAATAGACCACATCCACTGCTTTACCCTGATCAATATTATTGCTCACTATTATTGCTCACTCTCTTATAGAAGCTAATTAAGTTAGTTTGACATGACCTGTCCCTCACAAAACCATGCTTATTTATATTAATAACCTTGGAGGTATCCAAGTACTCTTGTATGCTATCCCTTATTATACCTTCCAGTATTTTCCCCACCATAGATGTCAAACTTACTGGTCTATAGTTACCGAGATGAGTTTTAATTCCCTTTTTAAATATTGGGACTACCTCTGCTATACGCCAGTCCTTCGGTATCATGCCTGATGTAATTGAATCACAGAAAAATATAAGGGCCTTGCTAGTTCTGAGTTAAGCTCCATAAGAACCTTTAGGTGAAGTCCATCCGGACCAGGAGATTTATTTATCTTATAGTACTTAGTCTCTCCCGGACTACTTCCTCACTTAACCAAGTACTTAGCAATGGGACGTTATCATAGTTTATGTTGTGCATTGATTTCAACAACCGATCCTCTCTAGTGAAGACTGATTAAAATAATTTATTCAATAAATCTGCTTTTTCCTTATTATCATCAATCAAGACATCTGACTCGCCCTTTAATGGTCCAATATTCTCCTTTTTTAACCTTTTTCCATTTATATACTTAAAAAACTTTTTAGGGATTTTTTTTACTCTCCTTGGTGATTTGTTTTTCGTTTTCTATTTTAGCTGCTCTGATTTCTTTTTTGCATTTTTTTGTTACATTCCTTGTAGTACTGGAATGACCCCGCCTTCCCGTCGGATTTAAACGCTTTGAAAGCATGCCTGTTTTTATCCAACTGTTCCTTAACCTTCTTGTTAAGCCACATCGGTTTGAATTTAATACTTCTGCATTTGTTGCTCTTGGGAACGAACATATGAGTGTACTTATTGAGCAAAATTTTAAAAGCATCCCACCAGTGGCGGATCTAGATTTAACTTTTAGGAGGGGCGGTTTAAGAATTATGACTCCTCCCCCTAATCATAGCTCCTCCCACTTAGAAATGCCCTTCCCGTTCGCTCCTAAAATTTTCTATTGTTGCCATTACTAATAAAATGTTGCCAGTTAGTGGAGAGAACCCTGCACACTGGTGATACAGACTGGCGAATCACCATTCCTGCATAGCACACAGAATGAGCCGAAATTCACATTATAGCACACAGAATGAGCCGAAATTCCCATTATACCACACGGTATCTGCTAAAATTCACATTATAGCACACAGAATGAGCCGAAATTCACATTATACCACACGGTGTGAGCTAAAATTCTCATTATAGCACACAGAATGAGCCGAAATTCACATTATACCACATGGTATAAGCCAAAATTCACATTATAGCACACTGTATGAGCCGAAATTCACATTATAGCACACTGTATGAGCCGAAATTCACATTATAGCACACTGTATGAGCCGAAATTCACATTATTGCACACGGTATAAGCCGAAATTCACATTATAGCACAATGTATGAGCCAAAATTCACATTATAGAAAACCGTGTGAGCTGAAATAATGCAGGCACTGGGACAAGGGGAATCCTACCCCCTTATTAACTGTACACTGGGGCAGCGAGAAAAAAAAACACAGGGGAGCCTGCCCCCTTCTTTACTCCGTTAGGCAGAGTATTGCAGCGGAAGGGCTTAAACAGTATCTCACCCCGAGCTGCGGGTCTACGGATCTTCTGTCACCTCCGACCGGCTCTCGGGCTGCGCTCTTTGTCCCAGGTTTCGCTGTCTGAGGTCTGCTTCTGGACTGGAGGTCCTCTGCCAGATCAGTCATGTGTCCCGCCACTCCACTCAAATGGCCGTCGAGCTGTCCCTGTCTTGGAGGGACATGGTGACATACACACTGTGGCTTTAAGGGACATAGTGACAAATACGGGGGGCCAGGAGAGGGATTTGGTGACAAACTGGGGGGAGGGGGGGCATGGTGACATACACACTGGGGCCTGGGACAGTACTGGAGCAGACACACAATTTAGCTGGGGGGGGGCACTGGGACGGTACAAGACGAGACACACACTTTAGCTAGGAGAAGAGTGGGGGAGACATGGTACACACACACATTAGCTAGGAGGGGGAACTTGGCATACACTTTAGCTAGGAGAAGAAGGGAGAGACATGGCACACAGACACATTAGCTAGGAGAAGAGGGGGGAGACATGGCACACAGACACATTAGCTAGGAGAAGAGGGGGGAGACATGGCACACAGACACATTAGCTAGGAGGGGAGGGGGGGGGGAGACATGGCACACAGACACATTACCTAGGAGGGGAGGGGGGAGACATGGCACACAGACACTTTAACTAGGAGGAGAGGGGGGGAGTAGACATGGCATACACTTTAGCTAGGAGGGGGGCAGACATGTTGAAACATACTGTATTTTGGAGTCTGTTGGCCCGCACGCTGCAGCATGAGGAGACAGAGAAGGGACGGCAGAGGCAGCAGTGTACACAATCGCTGTAGCCTGTCCCCGCCGGCCTCTGTTCTGACCACGCCCCCTCCTCCCTGTAAGCCGACAGACAGATTGGCTGCTGCTGCTGCACTGTGTCACTCTTCCGCAGCGTTCTCTCTCCCCTTCTGCCTCCGCGCTGCACCGCTCTCCAGTCCGTTCCCGGGCCGCACCGACAGTAACACCAACACCGCAGCGGGACCCGGCCATCCATCCTGGTGGCGGTATGTTTAGGGGGGGCGTTCGCCCTAATCGCCCCCCGCTAAATCCGCCACTGCATCCCACATTTTAGCCGTATTCTTACCATGAAACAACATTTCCCAATCAATGTCCTTTATTGCTTGTTTCAGCATGTTGAAATTAGCTTTTCTAAAGTTAAAAGTCTTAGTTGGTCCCTTATAGTGTTGTTTTTGAAAACTGATATCAAATGTGACCATATTATGATCGCTATTTCCCAAGGTCTCCCCTACTTTAGTGTTTGATATAATCTCCACATTATTAGTTAGTACTAGATCCAGTATAGGGGGTCATTCCGAGTTGATCGCTCGCTAGCAGTTTTTAGCAGGCGTGCAAACGCTATTCCGCCGCCCACTGGGAGTGTATTTTAGCTCAGCAGAAGTGCGAACGGTTGTATCGCATGGCGGCTACAAAAATTTTTTGTGTCGTTTCAGAGTAGCTCAAAACCTACTCAGCGCTTGCTATCACTTCAGACTATTCAGTTCCGGATTTGATGTCACAAACCCGCCCAGCGTTCGCCCAGCCACGCCAGCGTTTTTCCTGGCACGCCTGCGTTTTTCCACACACTCCCTGAAAACGGTCAGTTGCCACCCAGAAACGCCCACTTCATGTCAATCACTATGCGGCAAGCAGTGTGACTGAAATGCATCGCTAGATCCTGTGCAAAACTACATCGTTCGTTGTGCCCGTATATCACGCATGCACATTGCGCCGCATACGCATGCGGAGAACTGCCTTTTTTAGCACTGCGAACAAATGCAGCTAGCGATCAACTCAGAATGACCCCCATAGTCCTAAATCTAGTTGGTTCCTTGATTACCTGAGACAATTAGTGATCTTTTAGCATGTTTAAGAACCTGTTACCCCTAGCTGTATTTACTGTTTTGGTGTTCCAATTTATGTCAGGATAATTAAAATCCCCAATGATTAGGACCTCCCCCAATCCTGCAGCTTTTTCGATTTGCTGAAAGAGTTGTAATTCATCAATCACACCCTTATCTGGCGGTTTGTAGCATGTCCCTATTAGTAGCTTTTTTGTATCTTTCCCCCCCACTCGAAATCTCAACCCATAGCAACTTCACGTTATCTTCATTACCTTCATAAATAACCTCCTTTAAATACGGTTTTAAGAATGGCTTAACATAAAAACATACACCTCTCCCTTTTTATTAGTCCTATCTCTCCTGAAGAGAGTATATACCTCCAATTTTGCTGCCCATTTGTGAGAATCGTCCCACCATGTCTCCGTAATGCCTGATATCATATTGATCATTTAGTCACAGTGCAATCGTTTCTAATTCCCCCATTTTACTTGATAAGCTTCTTGCATTTGCAAGCATACACTTTAGTGTTGTAATTCCCTGATCTATATGTTTTATTGTTGATATTGTTTTTTTAGTTACTTGAGTTTTCCTTGATTTACCATTGCTGACTCATTTTCTCCTCCCCCGCTTTCAACCCCCAT
The DNA here is from genome assembly GCF_028390025.1 of Pseudophryne corroboree. Lineage (NCBI taxonomy): Eukaryota > Metazoa > Chordata > Amphibia > Anura > Myobatrachidae > Pseudophryne > Pseudophryne corroboree. The sequence goes on along the minus strand of NC_086444.1, from coordinate 378,612,455 downwards.
TATACTTTATAGATCCCTTCTTTCTTCCCTCTCTGATTGTCCCATTAAATCTTTCTAATCCCTCCCACCAGACATCTAGTTTAAAATCTCCTCCAACCTTCTAACCTTCCTTTCCCCAAGCACTGCTGCTGCCTCCTCGTTCAGGTGCAATCCATCATGACAAAAAAGATGGCGGCTGACCGAGAAGTCTGCCCAATGTTCCAGGAAGACAAAACCTTCCTTCCTACAGCAATCTCTTAGCTACACATTCACTTCCCTAATCTCCCTCTACCTCCCTGAGCTAGCGCGTGGCACAAGTAATATTTCTGAAAATATTGCCTTAGATGTCCTTGCCTTAAGCTTGCGACCTAGGTCCCTGTAATAATTTTTAAGGACATCCCATCTACCACTAATTCTGTCATTGGTGCCAAAATGCGCCAAGACCGCCGGGTCTTTCCCAGCCCCTCCCAGCAATCTGTTTACCCGATCTGCAATGTGTCATACCCGAGCACATGGAAGATATCTGGAATACAGACAGCAGATGAAAACTTAAATTTAAAGGCAACAGATTAATGGTTTGCAGGATTTCTCTATGCACCATCATTGGATGTAGACAATGACATTCTTGAAAATATTATGAGAGAAGTGGAAATAGCACTTCTAAAAGAAAACTGAATCTGCTGTGCTACTGCTACACTTGAGAAATATCTATGCACCTCTGAATCACTGCAGACAGAGGTCCAATGGGTGTGCAAATTATATGAGCAAAAGCTCATTATTCATCCGGCAGGATTAAACAGGTGCTATCAGTTATTGTACTCTATTAGCCCGAGCTCATAGCCAGATTAAGGGGGGGGATGCAGGCAGAGCCGTCTTAACAGCAGTGTAGGCCCCTGGGCACAGCAATGCACTGGGCCCCCTACCCATGCAACAGCGGTAGGGGTGGGAGGAGCTATCAGCAGCAGCTTTGATGTCCCGTGGGCAGTAGGGGGTGTTCTATCTTCTGCTCAGCATGTAGGACCTGAATCAGTGATTTCTGCTAATTACTCCTTTACTGCACAGATGGGGCTAAACTGTAGAATGGGCATTGGGCTGAATGAAGGGGCCCTGGTACATGACTTCCAGGGTGGTAAGGGGTGTTTAATACGTAGGGGAGGGGTGGCTGGTGGAGTTGGCTTAATATTTATCATTTTCTGGTGGGAGGGCAGCTTGCTTGAGTGCAGATATCTCAAGTTCCTGAAAATATATTTCTTAGCTTTGAATGGGATAAAATACTAGAGAGTCCCACCTTTCAGAAGGTTCTGGGGACACCTTTCAGGAGGTACTGGGGACACCTTTCAGGAGGTACTGGGGACACCTTTCAGGAGGTACTGGAGACACCTGTCAGGAGGTACTAGGGACAACTGTCAGGAGGTACTGGGGACTTGGGGATCAGAGTTCAGGAGCCAGAGCAATTCACCAACGAAAATATAAAACTGCATATTAGGCATGTGGAGCTGGAGCAGGGACCAGCTGCTTGAAGGCTGATATCTCTGGTTCTGAGCATAGCAGAAACAAGCTGCCAGTGTCCACTAAAAGGGGAGAGTCTCAGCTTTTGGCTTATACCCTTAGAAATACTCAAAGTCAGACAGAACCCATAATATCTGGCTGGGAAGAGCAATTAACAGGCTTGGATGGGGACCACTGCTTTCAAGTCGGATATCTCCGGTTCCCCAGGGCCGATTTTCAAAAATCTGGTACCCCTGGAAAGAGGGGACCCTCAGCTATCAGCCTAGGGCCCTTATTCTCTTGGGGCCCTTGGGCAAGAGCCCATTGAGCCCATACGAAAAGACGGCCCTGGATGCAGGGCATAATGTAACGACGGCCCCCTTTGTCAAGGGGCTCCCCGGTCAGAGCACACTGACATCACTAGTTTTACCTCTTAAGCAGCAGCAGAACCAGCAGCCATAATGCAAGCAGGACAATATGCAGTGCAGGTAGAGACACAGAAATATCATGTTTCATGAGCTACCGACAGAGCTTTCTGACCAGAGGAGAGATAGGAGGGTGGAGAGAGCTGTAAGTGACACAGGGATCCCAGCTTCTCCTCCTACCCTCCTGGGTGTCTGAGTCCTGTGTAAACTGTTATGCATTTGGGTCTAGAGATAGAGACACACACAGAGAGAGTCCTCAAGAGTCATTTCCCAGTGTGCAAGTAGTACAGAGGCTGCTGCTATTCTTGCATGTGACAAGATACATTATTTTATTTTTCTATGTGTATTTTAAGGTTACGTTGTCTTTGTTCCACTACAAGAGTTTATAAAATAGTTGTCTTTCAATTAGGTGGGGCTATAAACAGTGCCCAAGCATTATTAAAATATTAGTTAAAACTAATATACACCATTGGTTTAAATTTAATATACACAATCTATATCTCCCAACATGACCCATTCCAGGAGGGACAAAATGCTCTCTACCTGGACTTCCTTCTTAATTTATGATTGCAATCACCTGTGTTGAAGTACCTTTCTTATCAATTAAACAGTTTAACACAGATCACTCCAATCATATATTAAATGGGAAGTCCAGGTAGAGAGCATTTTTTCCCTCCTGGAATGGGACATTTTGGGAGGCATGCACAAGTTAATATACATCCCCCACCTTCCATCAAGACCCCCCTGTCTTAAGTGCCCTGGGCACCACCAAGGCTTAATCCCCCCTGTCCGAGCTTGTCTGAGAGACAAAATAATCATTACATTAGAGAGATGTTGTTAAGTAGGTATAAATCAGCATAGCTGATCACATGATTCAGAGTTCTGCTTTCAGCATGATGATAATTCTTACATTGATTAAAGGCTACAAGCTAATGAGATTTTTAGACTTTGCATTAATGTGTGACACTGACAATTTTGCAATTTGTGAAGCAACTGTTTGTTTTCATGTCTTTTGTTGCCACAAGAGATAATACAGTTGCAGAAGCTCAAACCATTGAGACCATAAGACTGTAATACAGAGACTGATTCTGCCCCGCACTCAATCACCAACTGGTCACAACTGACGAATGCCCTGGCTCTGCAGTGAGCATGTGCTGCGATGTCAATACAACCCTGGTTGCAGATCCATGGATGCCGCAGCCCAATTCCCAGGCTGCGTCCATTTGGAGGAGAGACAGGATTAATTTCACTGGAAGTGCTGAGGCCAGTGACTGTGTCTTTTGCTGCAGATTCACTGGACTTGGCAGTGGCGATGTGGTAGCCAATCTGAGTAACATCGGGGTTACAGATAGTCGATGCTGGTGATTCAGTGCTGCATCTTCAGAAGCAGGCATCGGATCTGAGATGCCGGCAGTGGGCTCCTTTAACACAAGACGCCTCCTGCTGCATTAGCATATTTCTGAACAGCTGCTGCGTCCAAAGACATAACCACTGTGCCTTTTCATCCACCTCTGAATCTGTCCTAGAATGTGTTTTACCATGTACAGAACTAGTCATTTTCACTAAATGCAACTATGTATTTGTGGAGAGCAAATCTATTTTTATTTGCTATAAACTTGCTGTTTTCCTATCATAGCATTAAAATAATTATACAATTCTTGCTGCAGGGCCCTTGAAATGTAGTTAAAGGTAGAGTTCAACAGGGCTATCAGCAATGCAATGATTTACATTATACTGGATTTATAACACCATCAAGAAGATAGAATCTAATACTAGTTTCCTGAATAAATGTGACTCAAATAGAGCACTCACAATCTAGAAATGCTATTTAAGATTATCATAAATAAATAAATAAATAATAATAATAATAATAATTAGTACTCCAGGGAAACCTATTTATAAGTACACTGACTGTATATAACTGGATATGTGTTCGTCACAGTTACAGCCACAGTACTGTTCTTTCAGAGGGGGTAATTCCAAGTTGATCGCAGCAGGAAATTTTTTAGCAGTTGGGCAAAACCATGTGCACTGCAGGGAAGGCAGATATAACATGTGCAGAGAGAGTTAGATTTGGGTGGGTTATTTTGTTTCTGTGCAGGGTAAATACTGGCTGCTTTATTTTTACACTGCAATTTAGATTGCAGATTGAACTCACCGCACCCAAATCTAACTCTCTCTGCACATGTTATATCTGCCTCCCCTGCAGTGCACATGGTTTTGCCCAATTGCTAACAAAGTTCCTGCTGCGATCAACTCAGAATTACCCCCAGAGTCACACTCTGAGACAGATGGATATGTGACTTCTTTCCTAATTTAACTCAAGAACTGTGAATGAGTAAGGGATCCCATGATAGCTGTTTTATTTTTCTGTAGATCACTTTTTGCAATTCAGTGCAGACCACAGGCATGTGCCAAATTATTTCCTAGCTGTTGACAAATACACTATCATAGAAATAGCATGAAAGGACATGGTTATATGCAATGTCTGTTTTTTTTCCTGCACATTATCAGATAACTACTGGCCTTATAACGCCCATGTGTTTGTATTTCACTCAGTAATTTAAATTCTGTTTGTGCTACTGTGACTATTCTAAGGTCATTAAATGTGTTTACCACTTTTGGGTAACCTTCTTTAATATAAAGTGTTCTTCATGTAACAAATAACTGCACCACCCCCCTGAAAAACTATTTATGCAGAAAATAAGAATTTACTCACCGGTAATTCTATTTCTCGTAGTCCGTAGTGGATGCTGGGAACTCCGTAAGGACCATGGGAATAGCGGGCTCCGAAGGAGGCTGGGCACTCTAGAAAGATTTATGACTACCTGGTGTGCACTGGCTCCTCCCACTATGACCCTCCTCCAAGCCTCAGTTAGGACACTGTGCCCGGACGAGCAGACATAATAAGGAAGGATTTAGAATCCCGGGTAAGACTCTTACCAGCCACACCAATCACACCGTACAACTCGTGATACTATATCCAGTTTGACAGTATGAAAACAACTGAGCCTCTCAACAGATGGCTCAACAATAACCCTTTAGTTAACAATAACTATTTACAAGTATTGCAGACAATCCGCACTTGGGATGGGCGCCCAGCATCCACTACGGACTACGAGAAATAGAATTACCGGTGAGTAAATTCTTATTTTCTCTAACGTCCTAGTGGATGCTGGGAACTCCGTGAGGACCATGGGGATTATACCAAAGCTCCCAAACGGGCGGGAGAGTGCGGATGACTCTGTAGCACCGAATGAGAGAACTCCAGGTCCTCCTCAGCCAGGGTATCAAATTTGTAGAATTTTGCAAACGTGTTTGCCCCTGACCAAGTAGCTGCTCGGCAAAGTTGTAAAGCCGAGACCCCTCGGGCAGCCGCCCAAGAAGAGCCCCCTTCCTTGTGGAATGGGCATTTACAGATTTTGGCTGTGGTATGCCTGCCACAGAATGTGCAAGCTGAATTGTACTACAAATCCAGCGAGCAATAGACTGCTTAGAAGCAGGAGCACCCAGCTTGTTGGGTGCATACAGGATAAACAGCGAGTCAGAGTTTCTGACTCCAGCCGTCCTGGAAACATATATTTTCAGGGCCCTGACAACGTCTAGCAACTTGGAGTCCTCCAATTCACTAGTAGCCGCCGGCACCACAATAGGCTGGTTCAGGTGAAACGCTGACACCACCTTAGGAAGAAATTGGGGACGAGTCCTCAACTCTGCCCTATCCATATGGAAAATCAGATAAGGGCTTTTACATGATAAAGCCGCCAATTCTGACACTCGCCTGGCTGAAGCCAAGGCCAATAACATGACCACTTTCCACGTGAGATATTTAGATCCACGGTTTTTAGTGGCTCAAACCAATGTGATTTTAAGAAAACTCAACACCACGTTGAGATCCCAAGGTGCCACAGGGGGCACAAACGGGGGCTGAATATGCAGCACTCCTTTCACAATGTCTGAACTTCAGGTACTGAAGCTAATTCTTTTTGAAAGAAAATCGACAGAGCCGAGATCTGTTCTTTAATGGAGCCTAGACTTAGGCCCATATTCACTCCTGCTTGCAGGAAATGTAGAAATCGACCTAGTGGAAATTCCTCTGTTGGGGCCTTTTTGGCCTTGCACCATGCAACATATTTCCGCCACATGCGGTGATAATGCTTTGCCGTAACATCTTTCCTGGCTTTAATAAGCGCAGGAATGACTTCTTCCGGAATACCCTTTTCCTTCAGGATCCGGCGCTCAATCGCCATGCCGTCAAACGCAGCCGCGGTAAGTCTTGGAACAGACAGGGCCCCTGCTGAAGCAGGTCCTGTCTGAGCGGCAGAGGCCATGGGTCCTCTGATATAATTTCCTGAAGTTCCGGGTACCAAGCCCTTCTTGGCCAATCCGGAACCACGAGTATCGTTCTTACTCCTCGCCATCTTATTATTCTCAGTACCTTTGGTATGAGAGGCAGAGTAGGGAACACATAAACCGACTGGTACACCCACGGTGTCACTAGAGCGTCCACAGCTATCGCCTGAGGGTCCCTTGACCTGGCGCAATATCTCTTTAGCTTTTTGTTGAGGCGGGACGCCATCATGTCCACCTGTGGCCTTTCCCAACGGTTTACCAACAGCAGGAAGACTTCTGGATGAAGTCCCCACTCTCCCGGGTGTAGGTCGTGTCTGCTGAGGAAGTCTGCTTCCCAGTTGTCCACTCCCGGAATGAACACTGCTGACAGTGCTAGTACGTGATTTTCCGCCCATCGGAGAATCCTTGTGGCTTCTGCCATTGCCATCCTGCTTCTTGTGCTGCCCTGTCGGGTCACATGGGCGACTGCCGTGATGTTGTCTGACTGTATCAGTACCGGCTGGTTTTGAAGCAGGGGTCTTGCCTGACTTAGGGCATTGTAAATGGCCCTCAGTTCCAGAATTTATATGTAGGGAAGTCTCCTGACTTGACCATAGGCCCTGGAAGTTTCTTCCCTGTGTGACTGCTCCCCAGCCTTGAAGGCTGGCATCCGTGGTCACCAGGACCCAGTCCTGTATGCCGAAACTGCGGCCCTCTAGAAGATGAGCACCCTGCATCCACCACAGTAGAGACACCCTGGTCCTTGGAGACAGGGTTATCATTTGATGCATTTGAAGATGCGATCCCGACCACTTATCTAAGAGGTCTCACTGGAAGGTCCTCGCATGGAACCTGCCGAATGGAATTGCTTCGTATGAAGCCACCATTTTTCCCAGGACTCGTGTGCAACGATGCACCGATACCCTTTTTGGTTTTAGGAGGTCTCTGACTAGAGATGACAGCTCCTTGGCTTTCTCCTGCGGGAGAAACACTTTTTTCTGTTCTGTGTCCAAAATCATCCCCAGGAACAGTAAGCGAGTGGAAGGAACCAGCTGTGACTTTGGAATGTTCAGAATCCAGCCATGCTGTTGTAGCACCTCCTGCGATAGTGCTACTCCGACCAGTAACTGCTCCCTGGACCTTGCCTTTATAAGGAGATCGTCCAAGTATGGGATAAATAAAAACTCCCTTTTTTTTGAAGGAGTATCATCATTTCTGCCATTACCTTGGTAAACACCCTCGGTGCCGTGGACAGTCCAAACGGTAGTGTCTGGAATTGGTAATGGCAATCCTGTACCACAATCTGAGGTACTCCTGGTGAGGAAGATAAATAGGGACATGCAGGTAAGCATCCTTGATGTCCAGGGATACCATGTAATCCCCCTCGTCCAGGCTTGCAAAAACCGCCCTGAGCGATTCCATCTTGAACTTTGTTATGTAAGTGTTCAAGGATTTCCATTTTAAAATGGGTCTCACCGAACCGGCTGGTTTCGGTACCACAAACAGTGTGGAATAGTAACCCCGTCCTTGTTGAAGTAGGGGCACCTTGACTATCACCTGCTGGGAATACAGCTTGTGAATTGCCTCTAGCACAGCCTCCCTGCCTGAGGGAGTTTTCGGCAAGGCAGATTTGAGTAAACGGCGGGGGGGAGACGCCTCGACTTCCAGCTCGTACCCCTGAGATACTACTTGAAGGATCCAGGGATCCACCTGTGAGCGAGCCCACTGATCGCTGAAATTTTTGAGGCGGCCCCCCACCGTACCTGGCTACGCCTGTGGAGCCCCCGCGTCATGCGGTGGACTCAGAGGAAGCAGGGGAAGAATTTTGATTCTGGGAACTGGCTGCTGGTGCAGCTTTGTTCCTCTTCCCTCGTTTGACCCGCCTGCTTTTTTGAAGCCGAAAGGACTGTACCTGATAATACAGTGCGTTTCTTAGGCTGTGAGGAAACCTGAGGTAAAATATTTTCATCCCAGCTGTTGCTGTGGATACGAGGTCCCAGAGACCATCCCCAACCAATTCCTCACCCTTATAAGGCTCTATGTGCCTTTTAAAGTCAGCATCACCTGTCCAGTGTCGGGTCTCCAATACCCTCCTGACAGAATGGACATTGCAATAATTCAGGATGCCAGCCGGCAAAATATTCCTCTGTGCATCCCTCATATATAAGACGACGTCTTATGTTCGCAAAATAGTATCCCTGCTTGAAAGGGGTACAGACCACGCTGCAGCAGTCTGCAGGTCTCAGTCTAGTACCTGAGTGTGTAATTACAGACTTCAGGATAGCCTCCTGCTATTTATCAGCAGGTACCTTCAAAGTGGCCGTATCCTAAGACGGCAGTGCCACCTTGACAAACGTGTGAGCGCCTTATCCACCCTAGGGGATATCTCCCAGCGTAACTTATCCTCTGGCGGGAAAGGGTACGCCATCAGTAACTTGTTAGAAATTACCAGTTTCTTATCGGGGAAACCCACGCTTTTTCACACTTCATTCACTCATTTGATGGGGGAACAAAACACTGCCTGCTTTTTCTCCCCACACATAAAACCCTTTGTTTTTAGTGGTACTTGGGTTAATGTCAGAAATGTGTAACACATTTTATATTGCCGGGATCATGTAACGGATGTTCCTAGTGGATTGTGTATATGTCTCAACCTCGTCGACACTGGAGTCAGACTCCGTGTCGACATCTGTGTCTGCCATCTGAGGGAGCGTTGATGGCCTTTGAGACGTCTGGGCAGGCGCGGGCTGAGAAGCCGGCTGTCCCATAGCTGTTACGTCATCCAGCCTTTTATGTAAGGAGTTGACACTGTCGGTAATACCTTCCACCTATCCATCCACTCTGGTGTCGGCCCACAGGGGCGACATCTCATTTATCGGCATCTGCTCCGCCTCCACATAAGTCTCCTCATCAAACATGTCGACACAGCCGTACCGACACACCGCACACACACAAGGAATGCTCCAATGAGGACAGGACCCACAAAAGCCCTTTGGGGGGACAGAGTGAGAGTATGCCAGCACACACCAGAGCGCTATATAATGCAGGGACTAACTGAGTTATGTCCCCTATAGCTGCTTTTATATAATTTATACTGCGCCTAAATTTAGTGCCCCCCCTCTCTGTTTTAACCCTGTTCTGTTTAGTGTAGACTGCAGGGGAGAGCTAGGGAGCTTCCCTCCAACGGAGCTGTGAGGGAAAAATGGCGCCAGTGTGCTGAGGAGATAGGCTCCGCCCCTTTTTCGCGGACTTTTCTCCCGCATTTTTATGGAATCTGGCAGGGGTTAATATACATCCATATAGCCCTGGGGGTTATATGTGATGTATTTTTGCCAGCCAAGGTGTTTATATTGCTGCTCAGGGCGCCCCCCCCCAGCGCCCTGCACCCTCAGTGACCGGAGTGTGTGGTGTGCATGAGGAGCAATGGCGCACAGCTGCAGTGCTGTGCGCTACCTTGGTGAAGACTGATGTCTTCTGCCGCCGTTTTTCCGGACCTCTTCTTGCTTCTGGCTCTGTAAGGGGGACGGCGGCGCGGCTCCGGGACCGAACACCAAGGACTGGGCCTGCGGTCGATCCCTCTGGAGCTAATGGTGTCCAGTAGCCTAAGAAGCCCAATCCGGCTGCAAGCAGGCGAGTTCGCTTCTTCTCCCCTTAGTCCCTCGCTGCAGTGAGCCTGTTGCCAGCAGGTCTCACTGAAAATAAAAAACCTAAATCTATACTTTCTTTCTGAGGGCTCAGGAGAGCCCCTAGTGTGCATCCAACCTCGGCCGGGCACAAGATCTAACTGAGGCTTGGAGGAGGGTCATAGTGGGAGGAGCCAGTGCACACCAGGTAGTCATAAATCTCTCTAGAGTGCCCAGCCTCCTTCGGAGCCCGCTATTCCCCATGGTCCTTACGGAGTTCCCAGCATCCACTAGGACGTTAGAGAAAGGGGGTTATCACCATTACCTGAATCTGGGAGTCCTGCTTATTGGGCTTGAATCAGATGTGGTTGCAATGTCGATGCAGCAGTGATATTTTTTAGTGATGGAAATTGCGTGGCAACACAACTGTAGCAGCATCCCACAAGTGAACAGAGATACCCACCAAAGCCATCGCACCATGCTCAGGAACTGCAGATGCAAGGAAGGTGGACTCCCTAAGTGCCTCCATGGCCGCACAGAATGCTGCAACGCTTGTACCATGTTGTATGTGCATGGAGATTACACAGAGACACGCCACAAAAACAGCCATGAAATGCATGAGTTTTTGCAGACACTACCCATTACCTCCCCCAAACGGCCTCTTCCTGTCACTCACTGTGCGCCTGATTCCTCATTGCAAGCGGCATCACAAAGTAGCCTTGCCATGTGCGACCTGTGGCCATGACACATGCGCAGTCTACCAATAATCGCTCAGTTGCAACACCATCTAAGTTGTGACTGCATCTGAATCAGGCTCATTGTCATTGTACTGACTGCAGCTCAAGTTGTATAGGTATTGGACGCATTGCGCATTCTATTGCTATGAATTAGTGGTGCAATGCAGGCAGCTTACAGCTTCAGGTGGGGTTATATTAAGGTGACATTCTCTAAAGCCCTGTACACACGGGGGAGATGTATGCTGAGCGATCTAGCACAGACCGCTCAGCACACATCTCTCCCCCCGCTCAGCACACATCTCTCCCCCCGCTCAGCACACAGCATGATGTGTGCTGAGTGAGGGGGGACGACAGGGGGGGGGGTCACTCATTTCACCCAGCGTACATGCCAAATCTAGAGCTGGCAATAGCGACGTGCGGGACCGCGCATCGCTGTCATTGGCACCCTACACACGGAGAGAACCGTGCTTAATTTCGAAGCAATCTAGTCAGATTGCTTAGAATTTAAGCACGGATCTCTCCGTGTGTACCCCCCTTTTGTATCTCAGTTACAGGTGGGAGCTAATCTCATTGCTTCTATATCTTTGTTCGCAGCAGACCTGATAAGATATGCAAATGTCACATCTGCTGTCTTTTGTATAGAGATACCTACTGTCAGCCTTTCAAACCTGTCCGCTTGCATAAAAAAACACAGCTTCAGATGTACATAGGTCACACCATCGAATCTCTGAGAAGTCCTACAGTTGATAAGAATGTCTGTCACAACTAAGGGTGTAATTCAGACCCGATCGCTGAGCTGCTAATTTTGTTGTCCTGCGATCAGATAGTCGCCGCCTCCAGGGGGAGTGTATATTCTCTGTACAAGTGTGCGATCGCATGTGTGTGCCGAGCTGCGAATCTCCACTTAGTGCAGTCTCTGCGCAGCCCAGGACTTACTCCTCCAGTGCGATGAGAACAGGCTGATCAGGGCCAGAGCTGACGTTAGACACATAGAAACATAGAATTTGATGGCAGATAAGAACTACTTGGCCCATCTAGTCTGCCCTTTTTTTTTTACATTATTTTTATCTCTAACCTTATTTGATCCTTATTTCTTTGTAAGGATATCCTTATGTCTATCCCATGCATGTTTAAATTGCTCTACTGTCTTAGCCTCTACCACCTCTGATGGGAGGCTTTTCCACTTGTCCACTACCCTTTCTGTGAAGTAATTTTTCCGCAAATTTCCCCTGAACCTCCCCCCTCCAGTCTCAGTGCATGTCCCCGTGTCCTATTGATTCTCTTCATTTGGAGAATGTTTCCCTCCTGGACTTTGTTAAATCCCTTGATATATTTGAAAGTTTCTATCATGTCCCCCCTTTCCCTTCTCTGCTCCAAACTATACATATTGAGATTTCTTAGTCTTTCTGGGTATGTTTAAGAAAACACTTGGATACGCCTGCGTTTTTCCGTACTCTCCCTATAAACGCTCAGTTGCCATCCACAAATAGCCTCTACCTGTCAATCACCTTGCGAACGCCCGTGCAATCGGATTTTTCGCACCATCCTGTCGCTGACCGGCGATGCTCGTTGTTGTTGTCCGACGTGCGTGTGTATTGCAGTGCATATGCATGCGCAGTTAGGACCAGATCATCCGCTGTGCGAAAACGCATAGCAGCGACCAGAGCTGAAGTCCCTAAGTGGCCGGGCCATTGAAACTGCTTTCAAAGATGCAGTTGCTGGCTGTAACACCCCCCAAAATGGTTACAATGCATATGTATTTTATTCACCGCTCCCATGTTCCCTCCTGCAAATGGTCACTGTCTGTCAATCAATCAATCAATCAATCAATCAATCTGTGTTCTAATCCACACTATGTCCACCATCACATGAACATTATGGCACAAGCACTTTGTGATTCTGATGCATTTGCACTGGAAAAAAATTCTCCCAACTGGGCAAACATCGGAATTGCATCCTCTTCCGAATCAGGCACTAAAATCGGACAACCCCAGTAATAATTAGGTGTAATGACATGTTCTAAAGCTCTGTCAACCCTACTTATTTTGAAACACAGCCCAGACATAGGAGGACATAGTCAGATGGAGGAACTGCACCTGCCATATGGCTAGTGCAAGTTTAGATGGTGATACTGATGGTGGACGCACCAATCGGTATTTCTATGTATACAGATGCTCGAAGTGGGCGTCTCACTCTGTGCACATTCAACGTACACAAGGGAAGGAGCTTGTAGCAGAATTTGCATAAATTCACAGATGGGCGACCACCAACTGACGCTGCTGCGCACATTTAAGTGTCTACTGCGGAGACATGCAACAAAAATAAATATTCTAGGTGGTGCTTAATAGAATTTCTATTTTTTTTTTTTTTTTAAATACAATAATATCAGACCTCCTGGGAGTCAATAGCAATATAACATATGAAATGTACTCAAACAAAAATACATATACAATAAAAATATTAGATATATGTGTCACATCAATAAGCCTGGCTAAAATTTTATGTAACATTTGGCTATCTGCACATTTGTATAGACTAAGCGCCACATGAAATATTCAATAAGTGGCGCAATAAAGTATCATAATTAAAAAGTCAAACACATAGATTGATAATAAAAAGTTCTAGGTATGCAGCTTACTCACATGTAGATATTAGAATCCTCGAATCCCGAATGATAAGGCAGCACAATTTGCTTTGTGCTGGGGATGAGCTGCAATAAGTGAGCCAGCAATTAATGAAGCGCTCAATGGGGGTCATTCCGAGTTGTTCGCTCGCAAGCTGCTTTTAGCAGCTTTGCACACGCTAAGCCGCCGCCTACTGGGAGTGAATCTTAGCTTATCAAAATTGCGAACGAAAGATTAGCAAAATTGCGAAAAGACTTCTCTGTGCAGTTTCTGAGTAGCTCGAGACTTACTCTGCCAGTGCGATCAGTTCAGTGCTTGTCGTTCCTGGTTTGACGTCACAAACACACCCAGCGTTCGCCCAGACACTCCTCCGTTTCTCCAGCCACTCCCGCGGTTTTCCCAGAAACGGTAGCGTTTTTACACACACTCCCATAAAACGGCCAGTTTCCGCCCAGAAACACCCACTTCCTGTCAATCACATTACGATCACCAGAACGAAGAAAAAACCTCGTAATGCCGTGAGTAAAATACCTAACTGCATAGCAAATTTACTTGGCGCAGTCGCAGTGCGAACATTACGCATGCGCAGTTAGCGGAAAAACGCTGCGATGCGAAGAAAATTACAGAGCGAACAACTCGGAATGACCCCCAGTGTCTGGGGTCCCGTGTCTTGCAGACAGCCAGACCGGGGTCATGCAATTCGGCTGTAGGAGTCACATAGTGAGACTGGCGGTGTGCGCTCCGACAGATAATGAATCTCTGTTGTATCAGCGGAGGCAGGTAGAAATAGCTGCTGACGGGCGCACCAAAAGCATATAAGTGCACCGATGTTCCCACGAGCGCCAGTTTCCGCAGAGCTCAAACAGGCATGCAGGCTCCGTTGCTCTCACAGTGTATAGCAAATGGTGTCGGTTTCTACCGAATGCTCTCCTGGTGGTGAGCTAATTGAGAAAGCAAGACAGGCAGGCTGATGGTATGCACAAAGATAATGATTCTGCCGGGAATGAAGGCAAGCAAGTCCTGTATCCTTAACGCGTTTCAGCGCACAACAGGGCGTCTTTGTCCAAAGGCAGGTATCTACTGCTGAGGCACTTAGTAGTAAGTCAGGGCCTAATTCAGACTGGATCGCTGCAGTGGCAGCGATCACAGACTGAATCCCTATGTGGAGTGCTGCACGTGCACACTCGGGAGCCCAGTGAAATGCTAATAGCATCTCTGGGCTGCGAGCGCCTCTGCCTGATTGACAGGTAGAGACGATTGTGGGGTGAGAGGGGCCTTGCCAACGGCGTTAGAACGCCGCTGGCGGGGTGCGGTCCTGACAATGCAGGCGTGTCCAGACCATTGGGGGGGGGGGAGGGGGGGCCGTGGCAGCTGCATGATGTCACACGCAGCCGCCGCGACCCAGGACGTGGTGAGTAGCGACCTACCAATGCAGAGGAGCTGTGCTGGCAGGGAGCTACTCGCCGGGTGTAAAAGCATTGCCGTCGTGCGATGATCTTGCACCTGTGTGTGTGTGGGGGGGGGCTGACATGCGGGCCGGACTAGCCCTGTACTGGGCGTCCCCACACATGTAAGAATAAATTATCGTACATGCTGAATTAGGCCCTCAGTGCATAAAACGATGCAGACATGGTCAAGAGGATCAGTTGTTCTGACTCAACACCATAACAGGGAAGGAATGTGGAATAATGGCTAGTGTTAGTTGTGAAAGATCATGTATCTCAGAAGCTACTGATGTCCTGGAACAGTTTACAGAGTTTACAGAAACAAAATGTACAAAACAAAGAACATCCATAGAGCAACAATTCTGTGTGAACTCCATGTTAATTAGATATGTCAGAGGAGAATGGCTAGATGTTTCAAGATGATAGGAAGGTAACAGTACCTCAAATAGCCATAATCACAGGATTACCAAAACTGGACAGAATTTGCTTGGTCTAATGAATCTCAATGTATTCAACAACTTGCAGATATCAGGGCCAGGCTGGGTCTATGAACATAAAAATGAATTCAGTGTACTCAGTATATACAGTATACTGGCCTCCACAGTCAAAAGATCGCAATTGAACAGAGCAGAGATGTGGTGGAATGGGAGAGTCACAGCATGAATGCGCAGTTGACCTATTGGCAAGAGACGCATTATACTATAATATCAACATGGACCAAATTCAATTGTTTTAATTGTTTCTTGCGCTCATTGCTCCTGTCTAAAGTGACTGGGAGCTATTCAATTGTTTGGGTGACCTGTCCCGAGGCTGCATTTACCACAGAAATCTGTCTAAAGTAGGGTTTTGGGGTTGGGCACAAGTGCCGGGGCTCATCTTAACTGTAGCGCATCAGGCACTTAGCACAGGACAAGCAGAATTACATCGCTAATCACATTGCAGTTGAGTGCAAGAATGCTGCTGTCCTGCCCAGCCCAGGGCTGGTTGCATAAATAATCACATAGCTCCCGTCACTTTAGACAGAAGCTATAGGAGCCCAAAACATCCGAATGTATGTCCTTTTCTCTGAGTCTATCGGACTAACATATATTTTTACTCTAGACCTAGTCTGTTAAAAGTTTACCAACTGTGAGGCCCCATTAGAAAAGAAACTTAGGTCACTGCACTGTGTAGATATAGAGGAGTATAATAAGTACCAAGGTCCAAAAAGAGGCTCTGTACCATGCTAGCAGTATCTACCAATGGATTCATTACTAGGGATTTTACGTATAGTAATCTAGCTGTTTTTGTGAAATGGTGCCCTTCTCCTGGCATCCACAAACAAACAAACATTTATATTCGGCATCTACAACACTAAAAGTCAATTGATGGATCATTATTATATTATATGCAGCAATGTAGAGACTCATAGTTGCCAACTGCCCCTAATTACCAATTGCCAATGCTGACCAACTGCATTATAAAATTCCCCATACTGGTGGTTGGCAACCATTGATGCTCCCATTTCGATGGAAATGCTTTTTCTCATGGTTGCCAGGATTGTGATGGTTGCCACGGACCATTGCTAGATTCAGTTTAGACACCAGTAAGGAGTGTCCACAGTACAGCACATGTATACGTGCCCGAATTTCCAGGGTCCACTGTGCTCATGAAGCCATGGCTCCCTTGTGATGGATAGTCATGTTGCGATTTCGGAAACGTTGTCACTATTTGATGGCCATCATGCAAGTACAAAATAGGATTTTAATTACCTACCAGTAAATCCTTTTCTCGTAGTCCGTAGAGGATGCTGGGGTCCACATTAGTACCATGGGGTTTAGACGGGTCCACTAGGAGCCACTGACACTTTAAGAGTTTAATAGTGTGGGCTGGCTCCTCCCTCTATGCCCCTCCTACCAGACTCAGTCTAGAAACTGTGCCAGAGGAGACGGACAACGTCGAGAGGATTTTACACAGACAGTGGCGAGATTCACACCAGCTCACACATACACGGCAAACCAAGCTAACTAGCCTAAAAACTCAGCAACAGCTGAATAACATTACTGAACCAAGTAATAACACAGTACTTAACTAAGAACAAAGCAGTACTGACCAAGTAACCACTGCAGGAAAACGAAATGCCTGGCGGGCACCCAGCATCCTCTACGGACTCCGAGAAAAGGATTTACTGGTAGGTAATTAAAATCCTATTTTCTCTTACGTCCTACAGGATGCTGGGGTCCACATTAGTACCATGGGGATGTACCAAAGCTCCCAGAAAGGAAGGGAGAGCGTGGAGGATCCTGCAGAACTGATTGACCAAACTTCAAGTCCTCAGAGGCCAAAGTATCGAACTTGTAGAACTTAGCAAACGTGTTCGACCCTGACCAAGTAGCCGCTCGGCAAAGCTGTAAAGCCGAGACCCCCGGGCAGCCGCCCAGGAAGAACCCACCTTACGAGTAGAGTGGGCCTTAATAGATTTTGGGCACGGCAATCCTGCCGTAGAATATGCATGCTGAATAGTGAACCTGATCCAGTGAGAAATCGACTGCTTAGAAGCAGGACACCCAAGTTTCTTGGGATCATACAGGACAAACAGATTGTCCGATTTTCTGTGACGAGCAGTCCTCTTCACATACTGTAGATCTTCAAAGCCCTCATAACATTCAAGGACTTTGATGTAATTGAGGAGTCAGTAGCTACTGGCACCACAATAGGTTGGTTGATATGAAAAGCCGACACAACCTTTAGAAGAAACTGCTGACGCGTCCTGAGCTCAGCTCTATCTTCATGGAAGATTAAGTAGGGGCTGTTACAGGACAAAGCCCCTAATTCCGACACACGTCGAGCAGAAGCTAAGGCCAACAAAGTGACAGCCTTCCACGTGAGAAACCTGACCTCAGCCTCCTGTAAAGGCTCAAACCAATCCGATTGCAGGAAATGCAACACCACGTTAAGATCCCAGGGTGCCATCGGCGCCATAAAGGGAGGCTGGATGTGTAGAACCCCTTCAAGAAAGTCTGAACCTCAGGGAGGGCAGCCAATTGTTTCTGGAAGAAAATGGATAAAGCCGAAATCTGGAACTTAATGGATCCCAAACGCAGGCCCATATCCACACCTGCTTGCAGGAAGAGGAGAAACCATCCCAGTTGAAACTCCACCTGATAAAGCTAATTATTTATCTTATAACATTCACTATATATTGGTAAGAGACTCAGTACGCAATGGCCGTACGGGGTACCGTAAGGGTACGCACTTAGCGTAGCAGACGCTAGGCCGTGGTCGAGACGCACGAGCGGCACATTCGCTCGCGGCTTAGGCTGGGTATCGAGCACGCTATAGGCGGTCCGAGTACCGTAATGCTACGCTACTAGCGTAGCGGACGCTGTGCCCACCAGAGGAACACAAGCGGCGCAGACGCTCACAGGATGACACACAGTAAACCTTGTATGCAACACAATGAAGGGATATACTTATACTGTAATGATATAACGCTTCTTAACCTTGTTAATATAAAAGCTGCTTGAGCGATTGAGACGCTCCGAATACCCTTAGCAATGTAATGATAAACACACAATACCTTGTAAGGTTCCAAAACCTTTATCTAGATGATTTTAGTATGTAAAAGGGGAAAACAGTTACAGCTCATACACTACAGCACTAACATAAACACCTAAACAGAATAACTGAAATTATACAATATACAACAGTTTCTTAATCCTAAACAAATAACAGAGAGAGAGAGTATGGCAAATACAAACAGAGAATAAGTTGGTTACAGAGAAAAACTTACACACGTGGGAATGACTTCGCCGGCGCAACCTGGACCAGGGCTCTAGCCTTCAGTGTGAAAACCTTGCAGAGTCTTGTGTCACCAAGCCTATTGCAAGCTATATTTATTTACTAACTCAAGACATACTACAATAGATACTGTGTGCTCTCTTTCCATTGGTTAGGGGGTGGGACATGTACTGCACCTGGGATCATTGGTTAGTTCAAGAAGTGGGCGATGGCTAGGACTTATTAGTATTCTAAATTCCTCTTTGTCTGATTATATTGAGGAAAGCTACTGTTTTGGATCTTCCAAACAAACTCTGTCTCTGGGCTTTGATTACCCCACCTTCAGTTGAGACAATTGACTACTCAGCACTCATTATTCTGGAGAGAAACCTGGTTCTATTCATAAACAAAGGTGTAAGCCCTCTTCATAGAATCTCAAAGCTTAGTGTAAATAAGGCTATTGTATTCAGTCTGTGGGAAAGAAATGACTGAATTCCATTCACCTACCCTGCACTTATGTGTAATTTATTCGGAATGCAATTAATCTTATTTTCTTCTTCTGTGCATAACCATGAGCAGGAACTATGCGAATCCCTCCCAACTATCATAGACACAACACCCCTTCAATAACCCACAGCTGGACACCATACACTACCCTCTAACCTTTGTCTGAGCCCTCCCAGCATGCAAAGAGGAATCTCTCTGTCCCTGAACCAGTTACACTAATCATACTTACAGATATTATTAAAGGGAATATTACCTACAAAACCCGCTATGTGGGTTAAATATACTATAAACGAGTCGCCCGCTACAAGCTCATAAACTCTACCGTAAATACGCATATACCGCGCGTACTCGCTGGAGCGAGCGTACGCAATTTGCGGACATGTGCACGTACAGCAGACTATATGCACGAGCAGCGGGCATGTTCATGGGGTTAAATATATGGCAATGTGAAGCATGATATTTTTCGACTTTGACAGTCCACCCTTTGGCAGTCATCAATAACTGCCACTTCCTAAACAAAACAGAAAAATATATGTCATCATGTAAACACCTTTTTATGATTGGGTAAGGGAGGAGAGGAGAAGGTGGGAAAAGTATGACCTAGTGAGACAGTAAAAGCATGTGTGTATGAAATCCATGTTTGAGGGGTCATGTATCATCGTGCCGTACGTGTTTTAAATCAAGCTTCGAGGTATTGCGAAGTATACATTTGAATCCTTCTTATCCCGTATCAAGGGTCTGCGGATGGGCTGTCAAACTCTACCGAGCTCTTTTCGGCTTTTGGTTGCAACAAATGGGGGAGCACATTTAGTTGATGATACATGAATGGGGGGAACATGTGAATGCTGATATATGTGTCTATATTCCCTGTCGACTATGTGTGTCATTACCTGGAGGTTGTAGAGATGAAGATAAGAAACAATCGTTATAAATGCAGTTGTAAACTATGTGAGTTTAAATAAACAGTCGCCGATTGAGGTCTTGTCTGATGTCTTGTCTGATGTACATGTTGTCTGATGTCTCTCGGTGCTTTTGTTGTAAATAGCGAGCAAAAGCTGTTCCATTGTCCATAAAATGACAGTCTCTATAGTATTGGGCTTTCGTAAAAAGTTAAAGTCACTAGGGATATTGGGGGTCTGTGGCATAGTTCATCAATGGTCTGTATAAAAGAGGTTGTCAAATTCTTCTTCCAAGCGGATGTCTTTGTACCTTGGAGAAAACAAAGGAGAAACGGGTGAAAGAAACGGACCGTGGAATCACATTTTCATCACAACATTGTCTCTATCGTTGGGTCATAAATCAAATTAGTTGTAGTTATTACAGTGTCTTCGCTCCTCAGACTCATCACTCTGTTACTACCTTTACACTTCGTTAAAGTCCGAACGCATCTAAATATCAGACCAACCAATATGACGACTCCCAGAATACACAAGAGAAATTTCCCTACATCCATTATACACCCAACTGGTCAGCTCATTACCCACAGCAGCGAGTGTGAGATTGTGCTTCCTTCGAAACTCCCACTTCAATTGCAAAATGTCATCCATCTTTTGGTCTATGACCTCGGCCGGGTCCTCAGTGCTGTTTGTAATATACGTGCAGCACTTTACTCCATACTGAGTTGCTAGGGTAACACAATACCCGCCTGTCACTGCTGTGAGGTAATTGAGAATCATCCTATGCTGAACCAGCTCTGTTTTGTAGGCTTGTAACTCTTTCCCAATGTACCTGAACGTGTCGTCATACATTTCGGTGATATTGTCTAACAAGTTCGCTAGCGCAGATATATATCTATAGTTTATCACTCCTCTGGCGGTACGAGTGATATCTAATGCGAGTAGGAATTGAATCCCGGTGGATTCATGGATCAGATCAGAGGCCGGATGCTCTGTCCTCTCCATCAGGTGCCTTTTAACGACATGCTCGTAATGAGTGTGAGTATAAGGAGCTTGGGCACCGCGGTGAATGTCTTTCATTTTGATATGTGATACAGTCATTACTTCAGGCAGTACCTTTCCAATGTAACACAATCCCTCTGAGTTTGGGGCTAGCCACTTATACGCCTTTCTCCCGCATATGAAATATGCATCATCGGGGAGAACATATGGGACGGAGTATGACATTACCATGGTACAAATTTTCCATGTGAAATCTCCTAACCCTAATTCTCCCATCTGTCTAGTACACGTATCTGGTTGTACGATATGTGCACAGTATCCTGGTGATACTTCTCCAACTCGCATGGTCCTACTTCCTAGAGTGTACCTATACCGGAAATATCTTCCACTGTTGGCTATCTGGCGTATAAGTTCTGTGTCTATGGGCATTCTGTCGGCTCTATGTGAAAATGTCATGGTTTGATTACTCCATGACACTTCCCAATTTCCCGGCTTTCGGGGATTGGAAATGTTAAAGCATGCTAAGGACTTATCCACATGATACTGGTGGAGCTTCAAACTAGGAGGACTAGAGATATTAAACCTCTTGTCCACCGGCCTCCCACCACTTAACTCAAGTACCTCTCCTACAGTTAAAGGGAATGGTACTAGTCCTGATTTGCTATGACCTTGAGGTACCTGAGAGCATACCCAACAGTCTGTCTGATTTAACACTTTACCCACTAAGGAGTGATAGTCACTCAATGGATGCCGGTCCATGTGGACATTAAAACTGGACTGACATTTCTTGATGCACCCATCCTCAACTATATTGTCACAATGCCTACAGATGCAGTTCTCTTCAGCTAACAATCCTTCACAATTCCTTCTATTGTCAATGCTATCAGATCGCTGTCAATGCTATCAGATCGCTTTCTGATACTCGCCTTTACTCAGTGATTGTGCTGCTCTTGGAAATTTACGCCTCCATCCTGGTCATCAGAACCCATTCCAGATCCTTTCTCGACCTCCATGGTACTCTCACCGAAACAGACTGCTCTGGTCAACAACAGGGTCAACAGGAAAATCCGGATCACAGTCTCTTGGGGCAAGTCCATCTTACAGGAGGAGAAAGAGAAATTTGTAATGGGTGTACAAAAAATAATTTTAGGGGAAAGAAAAATGTTACGATGCGTTTGTCCTCTAGTCTTGTTGTTCTTCTTGCTCTGTTGTCATCTCAAAGGTGCTGTCTCTCAGTCTTCCAAACGAACATTCTGGTGATACAATATTCCTTCCAAATCTGCGATCTTTCTGTAAGGAGCAAAAATCTTGCATTACCATTTGTCTAACTGATGTGTGACATACCATCTGTAAAGCATGAGAACATGAGAGAGAAGAGGAAAAAAAAACAAACGAGAGAGAGAACTATTCATATATATGTTACCTAAAACAACAAACAAAAAAAAAAACATTGTCAGATCTTCCGCTCACCATCAGGCTGTCACACCATCACATCCATTGATATCTTTGCGCAGTCTCCCCCACCAGTATTTCCACACCCCACCCTTTTGTGCCTGGCCAGGACACACCGATGTTGGTAGGTCACACTGGGGTTAGGTAGACTTCTGCAAAGACCAAGTAGCTATGTGATGTTTGAGTTCTGCCGATGAACGTCAGAGATGGGGAAAAGAAACATTTACAGATAAATTACAAAGTTTACTCGGCCGTTCCTGTGTCTACAAGGGACTGACCTCCCAATATCCTTACCTGTAACCTCAGGCTTACTATCAAGGTTAAATGACCAACTTTCCAGATCATAAATTATAGGTGTAGCTCAAAATTTTACATATGTGGTACCTGATTACAATTTCATTTTTCATGTTGTTGCCTAGGGGTTTTATATGACTTTTGTATATCTCTCAATCTACAATCTCTTGCAAAATGTCCCTCTTTGTGACAATGATAACAAACTATCACAGTTGAATTTCTCACAGGGGTTTGGGGCTTAAGCTGGTGTGGCTTCGTTTTCAGGGCTTGTCTACTGATTGTCATTTGCTTACTGCCCTGTGACTCCAGGTGTCTTTTCATGTTCCATTCATGGTCAATAGCAGACTCTCTCAAGACAGCCACCGAGACACCTCTCCAGTTAGGTAGAGAGGTCTGTACCCTTGTTCTCAACACTTCCTGTAAACCATCCATTAATACCTTAACCGCTATATCTCTATGCTGTGCATTTTTCTCAATGTCCGTGATCCTAGTATCTCTAGCCATTACTCGCAGTGCTCGATTGAAATAATTAGAAGTACTTTCCCCCTCACTTTGTCTTATGGAGAAATTTTTTTTCCACTCGACAACGGCTGGGAAATATACTCCTAACTGTCGGTTGATCTGCTTAATACATTCCTGATTGTGTTCCTCCGTACGAGGTACTTCTGTGTCTAATTTACAATCAGTAATAAATTCTGCAGGGTCAACACTGGAAGGCAAACATGCCCTCAGCACTGTCCGCCACTCTTTGTTGGTGGGTTCTGTGGAGTTTCCTAGTTCTTTAATAAACCTCTGACATGCAACTAGATCTCTCCTAGGATCAGGAAATTCAGACATAATTGTCCTTAATTATGTCCGGGACCAGGGTCAGGGCATTTTTTATTTTATTATTAGCACTGTCCCTGGCGGGAATGATTCCCTGAGCGTCAGTCTTCCCATTTGGGACTGCGATCACCCCGACAGGGTTAAGTTCAACTACATCATCTTGTGTTGGTTCTACAATATGAGGTACATTTGTTTGTGCGTGATATATAACACCGTACGTACCTGTGGACACGACCTCACCTGACCCTCCGTTAGGGGGTTCGACTACTGCCTTTACCGATTGGGTCGCGTCCACCTGGATGTCTTGTATGATGGCTGCTGGAAAAGGTGCCGACCTCGTGCTGGGCTCACTTTCTTGCTTGTAATCCTGAGGGAAGTTTAACATGGGGTGCAACTTGCACAAGTTAACAGTTGTACATTTAACAGTTTTACTTTTATCATTGTTACATTTACTACTATCATAATTATTAATACAGTTGCTAAGTGCATTTTTATCATACACCAGTGTGCCATTCTCTGTAAACACTTTCTCTCCCGTTGCCATATTTTTCTTACCAAAGTGAGAGTCAGCTGTATAAGCTAATTCTCCTTGTATTTCACTTTCCCGTTGCCATAACTGTAAACAATCATAATATTTGATCCGTCTCTTTGCAGATTTAATGAGACATATCCTTCTCCTTAGATTTTGTAACACCTTGGGGCTAAAATTACCTACCCGTGGGAACTTTTCCCCGTCATGCACAGTCATTCTTTCCCATTCATCGCACAAAACCTCTGTGTGTGAACCGTATTTCTCACACATGATATACCTTGCCGACCCTATTGGTCGGTTTACTAAATCAACCTGAACCAGGGTTGATCGCCCCCTACCTGAACAACTGGCCCCCATCTTTGCAGGTGTTGCTTTCAGTACCTCTGACCTTCAAATCAGGGTCTTCAGCGAACCCTTACAAAAACCAAGATGTCCGGGGTAGGCCGCCGGTGAAAGTTTACCGAGTACCTTCACTCACTCGCCCACGTCGACCAATACGCCCACACACTGCCTTAGCGCTGGCGTACTCAACCTAGGGCCCCTGCAGCCTGAACCTATATTTACTGGAACATGTGGGTGTGATCCGAAGAGCACTTACCCTTCCCAGTAAATATCAGTTGCTGGAGAATTCCTGAGTGACCAGCGAACCTCCCTTAAAATAGAAAATTACACAAATCACGTTAGAATGTACAAATAGCGTTTATGACCCCTCTAGCGTACGCAAATGGTACTGGGTCAAGTTACAAACTAATGCACACAATTACATGCGGTACAATCGTACTGCACATAAGCAACTAATCTTATGTGCGGAACGACCAGTGGAATCGAAAATTGTGGCTGCGAATTCCTTCAGCCAGAGCTTAATGGCCTATATGGGTATCGCACCAACCCTCCTGGGGTTGTGCTTCTTGACTCTATCTATAGCGGACTTCCTAGTCCGCTGTACCTAGACCTCCTGGTCTGTCTCTGGACCTCCTGGTCCGTGACCTCCGGGTCTGCTATACTCTAATGCTCTTATTTCAATATTTAACAAGGGATGCCTCCCAAGCCACCGCGCTGCCACTTTCACGAATGTACCTCACGAGAACTCGATTTCCTGTGGTTCCACCCAAAAATGAGAAACTTATATATATATATATACACACTCTTTCACCTCATATACTCTTTACTTTCGTTTCTGTACAGAAATCCCTTTCATTCAGTATCGCAGTCTTAGTCCCAAAGGAGTTACAACTGGAGAAGGATCTTTTACGCTAAAATTTAGGACACTGAGATTGACTTGCGCTATTATCGCGTTGCTTCCGTATCGCCTACTAAAACAATACTATCGTGTGATTTGTATTACGTGGGCGTACCCATACGCTCCGTTGCGTAATATACGCTACGTGTGTAAGCCCTTGCGTATGCTAGTCCCGCCTTTTGTTAGGGACACGTGTACGCAGGCCAGACACGTCCACAGTAACACAAGTAACACGTTTCTATCAATGCAAATGATATTTAACTGTAATCATTTACTGAGCACCACACAGAACTTCCTTGTATCTTAGGCAAGCCGTGTGCGTGTTTTTACAAATTACTTCCTTACGTATTAATTTTACTTTTAACTACCAATAGCAACAAATCTTTCTCAGCACGTTATCAATGATAAATGGCAAACAGGAAGGCGAGATGTGAAATTACACAAATGAAAAATGCAGGTGTGTGCGTGTGTTGCGTACGCAATGTGTATCAGACAGAAATAAAACAGTTTTAATAAGAATTTACTTACCGATAATTCTATTTCTCGTAGTCCGTAGTGGATGCTGGGGACTCCGTCAGGACCATGGGGAATAGCGGCTCCGCAGGAGACAGGGCACAAAAATAAAGCTTTAGGATCAGGTGGTGTGTACTGGCTCCTCCCCCTATGACCCTCCTCCAAGTCTCAGTTAGGATACTGTGCCCGGACGAGCGTACACAATAAGGAAGGATATTGAACCCCGGGTAAGACTCATACCAGCCACACCAATCACACCGTATAACTTGTGATCTGAACCCAGTTAACAGTATGACAAACGTAGGAGCCTCTGAACAGACTGCTCACAACAAATAACAACCCGATTTTTTTGTAACAATAACTATGTACAAGTATTGCAGACAATCCGCACTTGGGATGGGCGCCCAGCATCCACTACGGACTACGAGAAATAGAATTATCGGTAAGTAAATTCTTATTTTCTCTAACGTCCTAAGTGGATGCTGGGGACTCCGTCAGGACCATGGGGATTATACCAAAGCTCCCAAACGGGCGGGAGAGTGCGGATGACTCTGCAGCACCGAATGAGAGAACTCAAGGTCCTCCTCAGCCAGGGTATCAAATTTGTAGAATTTTGCAAACGTATTTGCCCCTGACCAAGTAGCAGCTCGGCAGAGTTGTAATGCCGAGACTCCCCGGGCAGCCGCCCAGGATGAGCCCACTTTCCTTGTGGAATGGGCCTTGACAGATTTAGGTTGTGGCAAGCCTGCCACAGAATGTGCAAGTTGAATTGTGCTACAAATCCAACGAGCAATCGTCTGCTTAGAAGCAGGAGCACCCATCTTGTTGGGTGCATACAATATAAGCAGTGAGTCAGACTTTCTGACTCCCGCCGTTCTTGAAATATATATTTTCAATGCCCGGACCACGTCCAACAACTTGGAATCCTCCAACTCGTTAGTAGCCGCAGGCACCACAATAGGCTGGTTCAGGTGAAACGCTGACACCACCTTAGGCAGAAAATGAGGACGCGTCCGCAGTTCTGCCCTGTCCGTATGGAAAATCAGATATGGGCTCTTATATGATAAAGCCGCCAATTCTGATACTCTCCTGGCTGAAGCCAGGGCCAGTAGCATGGTTACTTTCCATGTGAGATACTTCAGCTCCACCGATTTGAGCGGCTCAAACCAATGGGATTTGAGAAAATCCAAGACTACATTAAGATCCCACGGTGCCACTGGGGGCACAACCGGGGGCTGTATATGTAGTACTCCTTTTACAAAAGTCTGGACTTCAGGAACTGAAGCCAATTCTTTCTGGAAGAAAATCGACAGGGCCGAAATTTGAACCTTAATGGACCCCAATTTGAGGCCCATAGACAATCCTGTTTGCAGGAAATGTAGGAATCGACCCAGTTGAAATTCCTCCGTGGGGGCCTTCCTGGCCTCACACCACGCAACATATTTTCTCCAAATGCGGTGATAATGTTGTGCAGTCACCTCCTTCCTGGCTTTTACCAGTGTAGGAATGACCTCTTCCGGAATGCCTTTTTCCTTTGGAATTCGGCGTTCAACCGCCATGCCGTCAAACGCAGCCGCGGTAAGTCTTGGAATAGACACGGTCCCTGCTGAAGCAGGTCCCGTCTTAGAGGTAGAGGCCACGGATCCTCCGTGAGCATCTCTTGAAGTTCCGGGTACCAAGTTCTTCTTGGCCAATCCGGAGCCACTAGTATCGTTCTTACTCCCTTCTGCCGTATAATTCTCAGTACTTTTGGTATGAGAGGCAGAGGAGGGAACACATACACTGACTGGAACACCCACGGTGTTACCAGAGCGTCCACAGCTATTGCCTGAGGATCTCTTGACCTGGCGCAATACCTGTCCAGTTTTTTGTTGAGGCGGGACGCCATCATATCCACCATTGGTTTTTCCCAATGGTTCACAATCATGTGGAAGACTTCTGGATGAAGTCCCCACTCTCCCGGGTGTAGATCGTGTCTGCTGAGGAAGTCTGCTTCCCAGTTGTCCACGGAATGAATACTGCTGACAGTGCTATCACATGATCTTCCGCCCAGCGAAGAATCCTTGCAGCTTCTGCCATTGCTGTCCTGCTTCTTGTGCCGCCCTGTCTGTTTACGTGGGCGACTGCCGTGATGTTGTCCGACTGGATCAACACCGGCTGACCCTGAAGCAGGGGTTTTGCCAGACTTAGAGCATTGTAAATCGCTCTTAGCTCCAGTATATTTATGTGAAGAGACATCTCCAGGCTTGACCATACTCCCTGGAAGTTTCTTCCTTGTGTGACCGCTCCCCAGCCTCTCAGACTGGCATCCGTGGTCACCAGGACCCAGTCCTGTATGCCGAATCTGCGGCCCTCTAACAGATGAGCACTCTGCAACCACCACAGAAGAGACACCCTTGTCCGTGGCGATAAGGTTA
Organism: Pseudophryne corroboree; assembly: GCF_028390025.1. NCBI lineage: Eukaryota > Metazoa > Chordata > Amphibia > Anura > Myobatrachidae > Pseudophryne > Pseudophryne corroboree. Next base: position 378,584,365 of record NC_086444.1, on the reverse strand, counting down.
TCCGCTGATGCATCTGCAGATGCGATCCGGACCATTTGTCCAGCAGATCCCACTGAAAAGTTCGTGCGTGGAATCTGCCGAATGGAATCGCTTCGTAAGAAGCCACCATCTTTCCCAGGACTCTTGTGCATTGATGTACAGACACTGTCCCTGGTTTTAGGAGGTTCCTGACAAGTTCGGATAACTCCCTGGCTTTCTCCTCCGGAAGAAACACCTTTTTCTGAACCGTGTCCAGAATCATTCCCAGGAACAGCAGACGTGTTGTCGGGGTCAACTGAGATTTTGGAAAATTCAGAATCCACCCGTGTTGTTGCAGCACTACTTGGGTTAGTGCTACTCCGTCCTCCAGCTGTTCTCTGGACCTTGCCCTTATCAGGAGATCGTCCAAGTAAGGGATAATTAATACGCCTCTTCTTCGCAGAAGAATCATCATTTCGGCCATTACCTTGGTAAAGACCCGAGGTGCCGTGGACAATCCAAACGGCAGCGTCTGAAACTGATAATGACAGTTTTGCACCACGAACCTGAGGTACCCTTGATGTGAAGGGCAAATTGGGACATGCAGGTAAGCATCCTTTATGTCCAGGGACACCATAAAGTCCCCTTCTTCCAGATTCGCTATCACTGCTCTGAGTGACTCCATCTTGAACTTGAATTTTTGTATGTACAGGTTCAAAGATTTCAGATTTAGAATAGGTCTTACCGAGCCGTCCGGCTTCGGTACCACAAATAGCGTGGAGTAATACCCCTTTCCCTGTTGTAGGAGGGGTACCTTGACTATCACCTGCTGAGCAAACAGCTTGTGAATGGCTTCCAATACCGTCTCCCTGTCTGAGGGAGACGTTGGCAAAGCAGACTTTAGGAACCGGCGAGGGGGAGACTTCTCGAATTCCAACCTGTAACCCTGAGCTACTACCTGCAGAATCCAGGGGTCCACCTGTGAGCAAGCCCACTGTGCGCTGAAATTCTTGAGTCGACCCCCCACCGTTCCTGAGTCCGCTTGTAAGGCCCCAGCGTCATGCTGAGGGCTTTGCAGAACCCTGGGAGGGCTTCTGTTCCTGGGCAGGGGCTGCTTGCTGCCCTCTCTTACCCCTTCCTCTGCCCCTAGGCAGATATGACTGTCCTTTTGTCCGCTTGTTCTTATAGGACCGAAAGGACTGCGGCTGAAAAGACGGTGTCTTTTTCTGTTGGGAGGGGGTCTGAGGTAAAAAGGTGGATTTTCCGGCAGTTGCCGTGGCCACCAGATCCGATAGACCGACGCCAAATAATTCCTCCCCTTTATACGGCAATACTTCCATATGTCGTTTGGAATCCGCATCACCTGACCACTGTCGCGTCCATAAACTCCTTCTGGCAGATATGGACATCGCATTTACTCTCGATGCCAGAGTGCAAATATCTCTCTGCGCATCTCGCATATAAAGGAAAGCATCCTTTAATTGCTCTATAGTCAATAAAATACTGTCCCTATCCAGGGTATCAATATTTTCAGTCAGGGAATCCAACCAGACGACCCCAGCACTGCACATCCAGGCTGAGGCGATGGCCGGTCGCAGTATAACACCAGTATGTGTGTATATACTTTTTAGGGTAGTTTCCAGTCTCCTATCTGCTGGATCCTTGAGGGCGGCCGTATCCGGAGACGGTAACGCCACTTGTTTTGATAAGCGTGTGAGCGCCTTATCCACCCTAGGGGGTGTTTCCCAGCGCGCCCTAACCTCTGGCGGGAAAGGGTATAATGCTAATAACTTTTTTGAAATTAGCATTTTTCTATCTGGGTTAAACCACGCTTCATCACATACATCATTTAATTCCTCTGATTCAGGAAAAACTACAGGTAGTTTTTTCACCCCCCACATAATACCCCTTTTTGTGGTACTTGCAGCATCAGAGATATGCAAAGCCTCCTTCATTGCCGTGATCATGTAACGTGTGGCCCTACTTGAAAATACGTTTGTTTCATCACCGTCGACACTAGATTCAGTGTCTGTGTCTGGGTCTGTGTCGACCGACTGAGGTAAAGGACTCTTTACAGCCCCTGACGGTGTCTGAGACGCCTGGGCAGGTACTAACTGGTTTGCCGGCCGTCTCATGTCGTCAACTGATTTTTGTAATGTGCTGACATTATCACGTAATTCCATAAACAAAGCCATCCATTCCGGTGTCGACTCCCTGGGGGGTGACATCACCATTATCGGCAATTGCTCTGCCTCCACGCCAACATCGTCCTCATACATGTCGACACACACGTACCGACACACAGCAGACACACAGGGAATGCTCTTATCGAAGACAGGACCCCACTAGCCCTTTGGGGAGACAGAGGGAGAGTTTGCCAGCACACACCCAAGCGCTATAATATATATGGGAACAACCTTATATAAGTGTTGTTCCTTATAGCAGCTTAAATATATCCAGTATATCGCCAAAAAATGCCCCCCCTCTCTGTTTTACCCTGTTTCTGTAGTGCAGTGCAGGGGAGAGTCCTGGGAGCCTTCCTCACAGCGGAGCTGAGCAGGAAAATGGCGCTGTGTGCTGAGGAGAATAAGCCCCGCCCCCTATTTCGGCGGGCTTTCCTCCCGTGGATTTAGATAAGTGGCATGGGTTAAATACATACATATAGCCTTAATGGCTATATGTGATGTATTCTTTTGCCTTAAGGTAATAAAATATTGCTGCCCAGGGCGCCCCCAGCAGCGCCCTGCACCCTCCGTGACCGCTTGGTGTGAAGTGTGTGACAACAATGGCGCACAGCTGCAGTGCTGTGCGCTACCTTCATGAAGACTGAAAAGCCTTCTGCCGCCTGATTCCGGACCTTCAATCTTCAGCATCTGTAAGGGGGGTCGGCGGCGCGGCTCCGGGACGAACCCCAGGGCGAGACCTGTGTTCCGACTCCCTCTGGAGCTAATGGTGTCCAGTAGCCTAAGAATCCAATCCATCCTGCACGCAGGTGAGTTGAAATTCTCTCCCCTAAGTCCCTCGATGCAGTGAGCCTGTTGCCAGCAGGACTCACTGAAAATAAAAAACCTAAAAAACTTTTTCTAAGCAGCTCTTTAAGAGAGCCACCTAGATTGCACCCTGCTCGGACGGGCACAAAAACCTAACTGAGGCTTGGAGGAGGGTCATAGGGGGAGGAGCCAGTACACACCACCTGATCCTAAAGCTTTATTTTTGTGCCCTGTCTCCTGCGGAGCCGCTATTCCCCATGGTCCTGACGGAGTCCCCAGCATCCACTTAGGACGTTAGAGAAAAAAGACAATAGCGTACTGTTCTTACCTTCCGGTTCCGGATTCCACCAGCACTCCTACAGCGTAGCGATGCAGACGCTTATCTAGTCAGCACTACCGTATCCCTCACCACCAACACGGATACGAAGGGATACGCCTTCCCGCCCTTTGCTGACAGATAAAGTCTGCTTGTGTTTGCTAGAGCGGATATGTGGAGGACGGACGAGCTGCCAATTGATAAAGCTAATTATTTATCTTATAACATTCACTATATATTGGTAAGAGACTCAGTACGCAATGGGCGTACGGGGTACCGTAAGGGTACGCACTTAGCGTAGCCGACGCTAGGCCGTGGTCGAGACGCACGAGCGGCACGTTCGCTCACGGCTTACGCTGGGTATCGAGCACGCTATAGGCAGTCCGAGTACCGTAATGCTACGCTACTAGCGTAGCGGACGCTGTGCCCACCAGAGGAACACAAGCGGCGCAGACGCTCACAGGATGACACACAGTAAACCTTGTATGCAACACAATGAAGGGATATACTTATACTGTAATGATATAACGCTTCTTAACCTTGTTAATATAAAAGCTGCTTGAGCGATTGAGACGCTCCGAATACCCTTAGCAATGTAATGATAAACACACAATACCTTGTAAGGTTCCAAAACCTTTATCTAGATGATTTTAGTATGTAAAAGGGGAAAACAGTTACAGCTTATACACTACAGCACTAACATAAACACCTAAACAGAATAACTGAAATTATACAATATACAACAGTTTCTTAATCCTAAACAAATAACAGAGAGAGAGAGTATGGCAAATACAAACAGAGAATAAGTTGGTTACAGAGAAAAACTTACACACGTGGGAATGACTTCGCCGGCGCAACCTGGACCAGGGCTCTAGCCTTCAGTGTGAAAACCTTGCAGAGTCTTGTGTCACCAAGCCTATTGCAAGCTATATTTATTTACTAACTCAAGACATACTACAATAGATACTGTGTGCTCTCTTTCCATTGGTTAGGGGGTGGGACATGTACTGCACCTGGGATCATTGGTTAGTTCAAGAAGTGGGCGATGGCTAGGACTTGTTAGTATTCTAAATTCCTCTTTGTCTGATTATATTGAGGAAAGCTATTGTTTTGGATCTTCCAAACAAACTCTGTCTCTGGGCTTTGTTTACCCCATCTTCAGTTGAGACAATTGACTACTCAGCACTCATTATTCTGGAGAGAAACCTGGTTCTATTCATAAACAAAGGTGTAAGCCCTCTTCATAGAATCTCAAAGCTTAGTGTAAATAAGGCTATTGTATTCAGTCTGTGGGAAAGAAATGACTGAATTCCATTCACCTACCCTGCACTTATGTGTAATTTATTCGGAATGCAATTAATCTTATTTTCTACTTCTGTGCATAACCATGAGCAGGAACTATGCGAATCCCTCCCAACTATCATAGACACAACACCCCTTCAATACCCCACAGCTGGACTCCATACACTACCCTCCAACCTTTGTCTGAGCCCTCCCAGCATGCAAAGAGGAATCTCTCTGTCCCTGAACCAGTTACACTAATCATACTTACAGATATTATTAAAGGGAATATTACCTACAAAACCCGCTATGTGGGTTAAATATACTATAAACGAGTCGCCCGCTACAAGCTCATAAACTCTACCGTAAATACGCATATACCGCGCGTACTCGCTGGAGCGAGCGTACGCAATTTGCGGACATGTGCACGTACAGCAGACTATATGCACGAGCAGCGGGCATGTGCATGGGGTTAAATATATGGCAATGTGAAGCATGATATTTTTCGACTTTGACACACCGTAGGAAACCTCTTGGATTCACACCAAGACACATATTTTTTCCAAATGCGATGGTAATGTTTAGACGTTACTCCTTTCCTAGCCTGTATAAGGGTAGGAATAACCTTGCTTGGAATACCATTCCGTGCTAAGATCTGGCGTTCAACCTCCATACCGTCAAACGTAGCCGTGGTAAGTCTTGATAAGTGAACAGCCCTTGTTGCAGAAGGTCCTCTCGAAGAGGAAGAGGCCTCAGATCTTCCAGCAGTAAGGCCAGAAGATCAGCGTACCAAGCTCTCCTTGGCCAGTCCGGAGCAATTAGAATTGCCTGAACCCTTGTCCTCTTTATGAGTTTGAGAACTCTTGGAATGAGTTACCAGGGCATCCACCGCCACTGCTTGTGGGTCTCTCGACCTGGCACAGTACCTCCGAAGTTTCTTGTTGAGACGTGAGGCCATCATGTCTATTTGAGGCACGCCCTAACGACTGGTTACCTCTGTGAATACCTCCGGATGGAGGCCTCACTCTCCCAGATGGAGATCGTGCCTGCTGAGGAAGTCCGCTTCCCAATTGCCCACTCCTGGAAGGAAGATTGCCGACAGAGCCACTGCGTACTTTTCTGCCCAGAGGAGGATTCTCGTTACCTCTGACATAGCAGCTCTGCTCTTTGTTCCCCCCTGTCAGTTTATGTATGCCACCGTCGTTACATTGTCCGACTGTACTTGAATGGCCCGATCTCGCAGAAGATGTGCCGCTTGGAGAAGACCGTTGTACACGGCTCTAAGTTCCAGAATGTTTATTGGAAGAATGGATTCCAGACTTGACCACCTTCCTTGGAAGGTTTCCCCTTGAGTGACTGCGCCCCAACCCCTGAGACTTGCATCCATTGTTAGAAGGATCCAGTTCTGAACCCCGAACCTGCGGCCCTCCAGAAGGTGAGGCATCTGCAGCCACCAGAGGAGTGAAATCCTTGCTTTCGGCGACAGACGTATACTCTGGTGCATGTGAAGGTGAGATCCCGACCACTTGTCTAGGAGATCCAGTTGGAAGGACTGAGCATGAAATCTTCCGTACTGTAGAGCCTCGTAGGAGGCAACCATCTTCCCCAGAATGCGAATACACTGATGAACCGATACCCGGGTAGGCTTCAATACATCCCGGACCATTGATTGTATCACCAACACTTTCTCCACCGGTAGAAACACCCTCTGCACTTTCGTGTCAAGGATCATCCCCAGGAAAGACAATCTCTTTGTCGGCTCCAAATGTGACTTTGGAAGGTTCAGGAGACAACCATGTTCCCTGAGCAGATGAGTCTTGAGAGCAATGGACTGCAACAACTTCTCCCTGGACGAGGCCTTTATCAGCAGATCGCACAGATATGGAATTATGTTCACTCCCTCTCTGCGGAGAACCATTATCTCTGCCATCACCTTGGTGAACACCCTCGGTGCCGTGGAGAGACTGAATGGCAGTGCCTGGAACTGATAGTGACTGTCTAACAGTGCAAATCTGAGATAAGCCTGATGTGACGGCTAAATCGGAATGTGGAGGTACGCATCCTTGATATCTAGGGATACCAGAAACTCTTCCTCCACAAGACCTGAGATCACCGCTCTCAGAGACTCCATTTTGAATTTGAACTCCCTCAGATAAGGGTTTAACGATTTCAAGTTCAAAATCGGTCTGACCGAACCATCCAGTTTCGGTATCACGAAAAGGTTTGAATAGTAACCCATGTGTTGCATATGAGGTGGAACTGGAACAATGACCTTTAACTTTTCCAGTTTTTGGATGGCTTCCTGTAGGATAGCCCTTTCTGTCAGTAAAGCTGGCAAGCCGGATTTGAAGAATCGGTGAGGCGGGAGTTCTTGAAACTCCAGTCTGTACCCCTGGGACACAATATCCTGTATCCAGGGATCCAGGTCGGACGACACCCAGACGTGGCTGAAACGTCTGAGTCGCGGCACCCACCATCCCGTTCTCCAGGCTGTGCGGTCCACCATCATGCTGAGGATTTTGAGGATGCAGGCTTTTTGAGTTTTGCCCAACCACCTCTAAAGAAGGTGGTAGGAGGCTTGGAGTTTTTCGTCTTAAGGTGGGTACACACTAATAGATATATCTGCAGATATATTGTGCATACACACTGCCCGATCCGTCGGGGACTGACGTCATGAACTGGGTGGGCGTTGATAATGTCGATTTGATTACCTTATAATATTCACTATATATGGGTAAGAGACTAAGTACGCAATTGGCGTATGAGGTACCGTAAGGGTACGCACTTAGCGTAGCAGACGCTTAGCCGTGGTCGAGACGCACGAGCGGCACGTTCGCTCACGGCTTAATGCATAGAGTCAAGCACGCTATAGGCTGCCGACTACCGTAATGATACGCTACCAGCGTAGCGGACGCTCGAGACCACGAGGAGATCACGAGCGGCGCAGACGCTCACAAGATGACAATCAGTAAACCTTGAATGTAACACACAGAAAAGATACTCTTATGCTGTAAACCTTGTACTGAAACACTGTAGCGATATAACGCTGCTTAACCTTAATAATACCAAAGCTGTTTGAGCGATCGGGACGCTACTATTACCCTCTGCAAATGCAATGAACACACGAAACCTTGCTAAGGTTCCAACACCTTTACTAACAAGCTTTTAGTTATATCGAAAAGAGAAACAGTTAACAAGTCATACACTACAAACTAACATATAATTCTAACAAGATATCTAGACAGAAATATATGTAATAGTAAACAATCGCTAATACAAATACATAGACTAAGAATGAATGGCTAACATTACACGGGTAACAAAGTGGCCACAGAGAAACATACCATACGGGGAACACTCGCAGGCGCAACCGGAATCCAGTCCTCCAATTATCAGCGATAACTGTTGAAGAGAGAGTACTGGCCGGTCTGGGATCAGTGACCCTTATATACACAACATACAGTGTACTTCAAAGGGCCCTACAACCTTATTGTTCATTGGACACAGGAATGTCTCTCTGCACTATAACAAAAGGTCATAGGTGGATTTGAACAGGTGGGCTGTGACTATTTCAAACAGCTCAGGTGGGAGGGAATCTCCGGATTCCCGCCGCATGGATAATGAACTGCAAATATAGGATATGTCCAGAAATTACTAATGGCCATAACAATACGCAGGAGCGTTTAATCTATACCTAACCAACACCGGATTGTTGCTATTAAAATACTCTTCGGTTAGGTACCAGACACCACTGTTCAACCTTAGACAGACCCTTTGTATCACGAAAAGAGGGATTCCCATGTCCATGAGCAAGTCACTTTAACCAAACTTACAGTTATTACTAAGGGGAACATTACCTATAAAACCTGCTATGTGGATTTATTAAGGAGCGATTGAGTCGCTCGCTAGACGCGCACAAACTCTACCGTAAGTGCACATACCATGCGCTCGAGCGCACGCCCGTAGAGGCACCGTCACACATTTGCGAGTATGTGCACGCACGCCAGTGAAAGTGCATGTGCAGCGGGCAAGCGCATGAGGTGAATATATGGCAACATGCAGCGTGATATTTTCTGACTTTGACAGTCCACCCTTTGGCAGTCACCAATAACTGCCACTTCCTAAAACAGTTCAAAAAGAGAAAAATATATGTCATATGTAAATACATTTCTATGATTGGGTAAGGGAGAAGAGAAGGTGGGAAAAAAAAAGTATGACCTAGTGAGATAGTAGAAGCATGTGTGTATGAGTCCATGTTTGAGGGGTCATGTATCATCGTGCCGTACGTGTTTTAAATCAAGCTTCGAGGTATTGCGAAGTATACATTTGAATTCCTTCTTATCCCGTATTACGGGCCTGTGGATGGGCTGTCAAACTTTACCGAGCTCTTTTCGGCTTTTGGTTGCAACAAAATGGGGGAGCACATTTTAGTTGATGATACATGAATGGGGGGAATATGCGAGTGCTGATATCTGTGCCTATATTCCCTATCGACTATGTGTGTCATTACCTGAAGGTTGTAGAAATGAAGATAAGAAGCAATTATGGTAAATGCAGTCATAAACTATGTGAGTTTAATATACATTTGTTGATTGAGGTCTTGTCTTGCGTCTTGTCTCGATGTACATGTTGACTGTAGTCTCCCGATGCTTTTGCTATAATTGCTTGAGCAAAAAGCTTTCTCAATGTCCATAGACTTACAATCTTTAAAGTGTTGGGCTATCGTAAAATTTAAAGTCACTAGGGATATTGGGGGTCTATGGCATTGTCCATCAGTGGTCTGTGTAAAAGGTTGTCAAATTCTTCTTCCAAGCGGATGTCTTTGTACCTTGGAGGAAAACAAAGGAGAAACGGGTGAAAGAAACGGACCGTGGAATCACATTTTCATCACAACATTGTCTCTATCGTTGGGTCATAAATCAAATTAGTCGTTGTTAGTACAGTGTCTTCACTTCTTAAACTCATCACTCGGGCACTACGTTTACACTTCGTTAAAACCCGAACGCATCTAAATATCAGACCGACCAATATGATGACACCCAGAATACACAAAAGAAATTTCCCTACATCCATGATAATACCTTGGGCCCATTCTCCTAAACCAGAGAACCAATTTCGTGGGTTCAACCATGACACCCAACTGGTCAGCTCATTACCCACAGCAGCAAGGGTGAGATTGTGTTTCCTTCGGAACTCCCATTTTAATTGCAAGATGTCATCCATCTTTTGGTCTATGACCTCGACCGGGTCCTCAGTGCTGTTTGTAATATACGTGCAACACTTTATTCCATATTGAGTCGCTAGGGTAACACAATACCCGCCTGTCACAGCTGTGAGATAATTGAGAATCATCCTATGCTGAACCAGATCTGTTTTGTAGGCTTGTAACTCTCTCCCCGTATACCTGAATGTGTCGTCATACATTTCAGTGATATTGTCTAACAAATTTGCAAGCGCAGATATATATCTATAATTCAACACTCCTCTGGCGGTACGAGTGATATCTAACGCGAGTAGGACTTGAATCCCGGTGGATTCATGGATCAGGTCAGAGGCCGGATGCTCTGTTCTTTCTATCAGGTGCCGTTTAACGATGTGCTCGTAATGAGTGTGAGTATAAGGAGCTTGGGCACCACGGTGAATATCTTTCATTTTAGTGTGGGATACAGTCATTACCTCAGGCAGTACTTTTCCAATATAACATAACCCTTCTGAGTTTGGGGCAAGCCACTTATACGCCTTCCTCCCGCATATGAAATATGCATCATCGGGGTGAACATATGGGACGGAGTGTGACATAACCATATTACAAATTTTCCATATGAAATCTCCTAACCCTAATTTTTCCATCTGTTTAGTACACGTATCTGTTTGTACGACATGTGCACAGTATCCTGGTGATACTTCTCCAACTCGCATGGTCCTACTTCCTAAAGTGTATCTATACCGGAAGAATCTTCCATGTTCGGCTATCTGGCGTACAAGCTCTGTGTCTATGGGCAATCTGTCGGCTCTAAGTGAGAAAGTCATGGTTTGATTACTCCATGACACTTCCCAATTTCCTGGCTTTCGGGGATTGGAAATGTTAAAGCACACTAAGGACCTATCCACATGATATTGGTGGAGCTTCAAACTAGGAGGACTAGAGATATTAAACCTCTTGTCCACCGGCCTCCCACCACTTAGCTCAAGTACCTCTCCTACCGTTAAAGGGAATGGTACTAGTCCTGATTTGCTATGGCCTTGAGGTACTTGAGAGCATACCCAACAATCTGTCTGATTTAATACTTTACCCACTAAGGAGTGATAGTCACTCAATGGATGCCGATCCATATGGATATTAAAACTGGACTGACATTTCTTTATGCACCCATCCTCAACTATATTGTCACAATGTCTACAGATGCAGTTCTCTTCAGCTAACAATCCTTCACAATTCCTTCTATTGTCAATGCTACCAGATCGTTTTCTGATACTCGCCTTTACTCAGTGATTATGTTGTTCTTGGAAAACTACGCCTCCATCCTGGTCATCAGAACCCATTCCAGATCCTTTCTCGACTTCCATGGTACTCTCACCGAAACAGACTGGTCTGGTCAACATCATGGTTAACAGGAAAATCCGTATTACAGTCTCTTGGGGCAAGTCCATCTTAGAGGAGTAAAAGGAGAAAATAAGAAGGGGGAAGGGAAATATGAGGGAGGTGGGAACTGGAGAAAATAACAAATGGGAAAAAGAAATCTGGCTCGACAAGCTTCTGGTCTTATTATCCTCAACGCTCAGGTGTTGTCTCAATCTTCCCTGAACAGACACTCTAGTGATACAACCTCTACCGTCTGTTCTTTGTCACGGGACCTCTCTGGATCCGCAACCTTTTTACAATGAGACGTATGGACCCAAGTCTCTCTCTCGGCAACCTTCAAAGCAGTTGTGCTGGTCAATAAGACTTGATATGGTCCTTCCCATCTGTCAATAAGACAACCTGAGCGTAGAAAATTCTGTATCATTACATAATCCCCAGGTTCAATGTCATGACAATTACTGTCTGGCAAATCAGGAATCACCAACTTTAGATTATCATTCTGATTCCTCAATTGCTTACTCATCTTAACCAAGTACTTTACGGTTACTTCATTGTTACATTTCAAATCATCCTGGGGGTTAATCATAACATGGGGTTGTCGACCAAACAGAATTTCAAAAGGAGACAGATTAAGAGGGGACCTAGGAGTGGTTCTGATGCTGTATAATACAATTGGCAAAGCTTCAGGCCACAACAGTCCTGTTTCAGTCATTACCTTGCTTAATTTATTTTTAATAGTGCTGTTAACTCTTTCCACCTTTGCACTCGCCTGGGGGCGATACGGAGTATGCAGCTTACTATTAATTCCCATCAACTTACACATTGTTTGAAAGACTTCACCTGTAAAGTGGGTACCCCTATCACTTTCAATTATTCTAGGGATACCGTACCTACACACAAAATCCTGCACAATTTTCTTTGCAGTAAACACAGCGGTATTTGTGGCCGCGGGAAATGCTTCGACCCAATTTGAGAACACATCAATACAGACCAAAACATACTTTAAATTTCTACAAGGTGGCAATTGTATGAAATCAATTTGTATTACCTGGAAAGGGCCATCTGTTGGAGGGATATGAGATGGCTCTGCCGGTATTGCCTTTCCGATATTCTTCCTCAAGCAGGTAAGGCATGTCATCGCTCTTTTACCCGCATGGGAAGAAAATCCTGGGGCGCACCAATAAGCTCTTACTAGCTTACACATCCCTTCTTTGCCCAGATGAGTCAGCCCGTGTGCTGCTTCCGCTAGACTTGGAAGGTATGCTCTGGGTGCCACTGGTTGACCTTGTCCATCTGTCCAGAGTCCTGAGGACTCCTGGCCATATCCTTTTGACCTCCAAACTGCCTTTTCCTGTGGGGAACACAAATTTTGCATTTCACACAATTTCTGTGTGTTTACAGTATTAAATACCATCAGTTGTGTGATGTCTGTCTGTCTGGGGGTACCGGCTGCTGATTTAGCAGCTTCGTCTGCTCGCCTGTTACCAAGTGAAACCGGGTCTTGGCTATACGTGTGAGCTTTACACTTGATAACAGCCACTCTGTCGGGTTCCTGTATCGCTGTTAGAAGTCTTTTGATGTGGGCTGCATGCGCTACTGGTGTGCCAGCTGCCGTCATGAAGTTTCTGAGGCGCCATAGGGCTCCGAAATCATGGACTACTCCGAAGGCGTACCTAGAATCTGTGTAAATATTGGCTGACTTGCCCTTAGCCAATTTACATGCTCTGGTTAGGGCAACCAGTTCAGCAACTTGTGCTGAGTGAGGTGGGCCTAGCGGTTCTGCTTCTATGGTACCTTGGTCATTTACGACTGCGTATCCAGTACACAAGTCTCCCGAGTCCGTCTGTCTGTGACAACTACCGTCAGTGTAGAAGGTAAAATCTACATCTTCCAGTGGGTTGTCACTGATGTCAGGCCTTGCCGTGAAATTTTGGGTCAAATATTCCATACAATCATGCATGTCATCCCCTGTATTAAATCCTCCTTCACCATCACTCTCATCCTCCACCCTTTGTGCCTGTCCAGGCACACCTGGGAGATACGTTGCAGGATTTAATGCGCTGCATCTCTTTATGGTAATGTTTACGGGGGCCATCAATGCCAATTCCCATCTTGTAAACCGCGCTGATGAGACGTGTCTGGTTTGGGCAGAATTCAGCAAAGCTGACACTGCATGGGGCGTATGAATTGTGAGGTTGTGTCCTAGCACTACATCTTCGCTTTTCGTAACTAGCAATGCTATCGCTGCAACACTTCGCAAGCATGTGGGGAGGGATCGCGCTACCGTGTCAAGCTGAGCGCTGTAGTAAGCTACCGGCCTGCTGGCATCACCATGCTTCTGGGTTAGGACACCTGCTGCGCACCCAGCACTCTCTGTTCCGTACAGCTCAAAGGGTTTCCCATAGTCTGGCATACCCAATGCCGGTGCCTGCGTTAGGCACTGTTTAAGTTTCTCAAATGCCATCTCAGATTCGTCTGTGTGCGAAATCCGATCAGGTTTATTTGATGAAACCATCTCCTGCAATGGCAAGGCCAGTATGGAAAAACCTGGGATCCAGTTACGGCAATACCCACACATTCCAAAAAACGTTCTAATCTGTTGCTGGGTTTGTGGCAAGGTCATGTCACGAATTGCTTGAATTCTATCAGCGGTGAGGTGTCTCAGTCCTTGTGTCAGACAGTGTCCCAAATACTTCACCCGGGCCTGGCATAATTGTAATTTGTCCTTGGAAACCTTGTGTCCTGTGTCTGAAAGATGAAACAGGAGCTGTTTCGTATCTCTCAGGGATGCTTCCAATGAATCTGAACACAGTAGTAAATCGTCCACATACTGTATCAATACTGATCCACTCTCTGGTTGGAAAGACTGTAAACAATCATGCAAGGCCTGTGAGAAAATACTTGGACTGTCTATGAAACCTTGTGGTAATCGAGTCCATGTGTATTGAACTCCTCTGTATGTGAATGCAAATAAGTATTGACTGTCAGGGTGCAGAGGTACCGAGAAGAAAGCGGAGCAGAGGTCAATCACAGTGAAAAATTTGGCAGTGGGAGGGATTTGCATTAGGATAACAGCTGGATTTGGCACTACGGGGAATTGACTCTCAACTATTTTGTTGACCCCTCTTAGATCCTGTACTAATCTGTAACCCCTCCCCCCACTCTTTTTAACAGGGAAGATGGGGCTATTGGCAGTGCTGGAAGCCCTTACTAGAATGCCCTGTTGTAGCAAGCGCTCTATTACAGGGTAAACTCCTAACTCCACCTCTGGCTTCAGAGGGTACTGTGGGATTTTTGGAGCTATCCTACCATCTTTTACTTGCACAACTACTGGGGCTACATTTGCCATCAATCCAGTGTCTTGTCCGTCCTTGGTCCAAAGTGACTCCGGTATCTGGGAAATCATTTCTTCTACCCTGGACGGACACCTATTTACAACAACAGTGTGTGACATTAATCTTGTTGGGGAGTCTAACATATCTTGCGCTTCCTGAGCGTGGTTTTCGGGTATGTCCAAGAACACACCTTCAGGAGTACAATATATGACGCATCCCATTTTGCACAGTAAATCTCTCCCTAAGAGATTAGTCGGAGCCGATGCAGCCAGCAGAAAAGAATGCTTGGTATGCAAAGGCCCTATTGTAACCTCTGTTGGTTTGCTTAAAGGGTATTGTCGTACTACTCCTGTTACTCCCATGGCTGGAATTGTTTTACCAGTGGTTCTCATGCCCACGGTCGAATTTATCACTGACTTGGCCGCCCCCGTATCTACAAGGAAATTTAGAGATTTACCAGCTACATCAATTGTAACCTCGGGTTCACTTCCAAGGCTCGCAATCAATTTCACTGGCTGCAGATTACAGGTGTGACCACACCCCTATGGTGCGTGGTGACCTCCCTGCATTGCAGTGGCAGCTATTACCTGTGAAGGGGGTAAATGGGTATTATCAGAGACTTGCCAGTCTCTTTTTGGGGGATACCTTCTTGTTTCCCCTGCGTGTGGCTCATAACTCCGTCTCTGCGGTCCTTGATCCCAATTTCGTATGTCATGTCGTTGTCTAGGGTTTTTATGTGCATTGGCCCTCATTCCGAGTTGATCGGTCGCAAGGCGAATTTAGCAGAGTTACACACGCTAAGCCGCCGCCTACTGGGAGTGAATCTAGCTTCTTAAAATTGCGACCGATGTATTCGCAATATTGCGATTACTAACTACTTAGCAGTTTCTGAGTAGCTCCAGACTTACTCTGCCTGTGCGATCAGTTCAGTGCTTGTCGTTCCTGGTTGACGTCACAAACACACCCAGCGTTCGCCCAGGCACTCCCACCGTTTCTCCGGCCACTCCTGCGTTTTTTCCGGAAACGGTAGCGTTTTCAGCCACACGCCCCTGAAACGCCGTGTTTCCGCCCAGTAACACCCATTTCCTGTCAATCACATTACGATCGCCGGAGCGAAGAAAAAGCCGTGAGTAAAAATACTTTCTTCATAGTAAAGTTACTTGGCGCAGTCGCAGTGCGAACTTTGCGCATGCGTACTAAGCGGATTTTCACTGCGATGCGATGAAAAAGAACGAGCGAACAACTCGGAATGAGGGCCATTATGTGAGTTATTTGTACAGTTACGTGCAAAATGTCCTTCCCTGTTACAATTGTAACATTTTACCGCATGCGGCTTACCACCAGGGGTCTGTGATCGGGACTGAGGCGGCCTTGTTGTAAGGGCCTGGATACTTATTGCCATCAGTCTATCACTCTGTGACTCCCTGCGTCTTGTGATGTTCCTGTCGTGCCCAACAGCAGTCTCTCTTAAGGCGGCCACCGACATACCTCTCCAGTTAGGTTGAGTAGTTTGTACTCTACTCCTTAATACCTCCTTTAAACCGTCCATCAAGACGGACACCGCTACCTCTCTATGGTGTATATTTGCCTCAATGTCCACGATCCCAGTATATTTAGCCATTTCCTCTAATGCCCTGTGGAAATAGTCAGGGGCAGTTTCCCCTTCCATTTGTTTAATGGAGAATATTTTGTTCCATTTTACTACAGCTGGGAAGTATATTCCCAACTGCAGATTGATTCTGGTTACATTGTCTTGATTATATTCATCCGTAAGGGGTACCTCCTCATCTAATTTACAGTCGGCTATAAACTTTACAGGGTCAATACTAGAGGGCAGACATGCCCGCAGTAGTGTCCGCCAATCTTTGTTGTTAGGTTCAGTGGAGTTACCTAGGTCCTTAATGAACCTCTGACATGCGGCTAAATCTTTTCTGGGATCAGGAAATTCAGACAAAATTGTTCTTAATTCTGCTCGGGACCAGGGACAGTGCATAGCAATATTCCTAATGGGTGTGGCTCCATTTGTGTCAGTCTTACCATTGGGGACCGCTATTACTCTAACAGGGTTAAGATTAATTACTTCACTCTGGTTTGATTCTTCAGCGTGCGGTGCAATAGTTTCAGCATATTGTACAGTGCCGTATTTACCTGTAGACACAACCTCACCTGTCCCTGAGCTATGGGCTTTAGATGCCAATCTTACTGGTTGGGTGGTGCCCACTGAAGTATCGCTTATGGTGGCCGCTAGAGAGAGAGCTGAAATCGTAGTGGGCTCATCTTCTTGGTCGTATTCCTGGGGGAAGTTTAACATAGGATACAACTTGCATGGGTTAGCGTTAGTATCAACATTTGCATTAACTTTTATCTTAATCTTATCACTACTACATTGATTAAGTGCACCCTTATCGTACACCCGCATGTCATTCTCTGTAGCCACTTTGTCCCCTACTATATATGGTGGTGGTGCCGTTGCTATTAGATTTCTACCAGGATTTGGAATTGCTTTCTGAGCTAATTCCTGTTGTATTTCGCTTTCCGGTTGCCATATCTGTAAACAATCATAATGTCTAATCCTCTGCTTTGCAGATTTTATTAGACCTATCCTTTTTCTTAGATTCTGCAATACATCAGGGTTCAGACTGCCTACCCGGGGAAACTGTTCCCCATCATCCTCTGTCATACGTTCCCATTCTTTGCATAATACCTGTGTGTGTGATCCGTATTTTTCACACATTATATACCGTGCGGACCCTTTGGGCCAGCAACTACCAACGTGAACCCTTGTTGGACGTCCCTTCTTTGAACAACTGGCCCCCATCGTTTGCAGATATTGCTGTCTTAGCTAATTCTTACAAACAGACCAACTTGCCCTCGGTAAGGCGACAGTGAAAGTTCAACTAGTGCCTTCACTCACTTCCGTCCTGTAACCTCTATTTACTGGGGCGTGTGGGAGTATGCTACCCTCCCCAGTAAGTATTGGTTGTTAGAGATTTCCTGAGTGAACAGCGAAACTCCCTTAAAATAACAAACACCTACACAAATCACGTTAGAATGTACAAATAGCGTTTATGATCCCACAGTAAATTGTTAATGGGTATCAAGGTAACAAACTAATGCACACAATTACGTGCGGTACAGTCGCACTGCGTATAAGTAGCTTAATATTTATACGCTTTACGACCAACGGAATCGGTTGTTTAGGCTGCGAAACCTTCAGCCGGAGCTTTAACTTGACTATATGGGTGCTACGCCAACCCCCCGGGGCTGCGCTTAAATACCTCGCAGTCCTTTTGTCTGCGGAAACTACTTGCTCCTTTACCTTATACAATGTTAACGCGGGCGAGCCAGTCCCACGCCACCAAGTGTCCACTCACCTGATGTGGTCTCCGACGGGATCCCGATTTGTGGGTTCACAAAAATAATACCTTAAGTTCCACACTCACTCCTACTCACTCATATACACACTGATCTTTTTCTGTACAGAAATTCCTTTCATACAGGTAGGGGTCTAATCCCTGGGTTTTGCAGTAGAAAAAGGTTTTCTTTTAACTAATACTTTTTGGAAAAACTGAACAACCGTGTGCTATTATCAGGTGGCTGTACTATACCGCCCACCCTAAACAAGGTTATTGTGTGATTTGAGTCTCAGTGGGCGTATCCGTACGCTCCGTTGCGTAAAACACGCCGCGTGCGTATGCCTTTGCGTCACGTACGTGATCTCGCACGTTGTCCGAGACACGTATGCACAAAGTGCAGATATGCCCACAGCGACACAATCAACACGCTTCTATCAATGTAAACGATATTCAACTATAATCGCTTACCGTACACCACACAGTATTTGCTATGCTGTGTGCGTGTCCTTTACAATTATTCCCTTAAAAATTATCCTATTTAATCTCAACTAAATAGCACCAGATTTCTTCAGCACGTGTCTAATAATCAATTCTAATGGCAACAAGAAAGTGAGCTGCAACAATGTAGATGTGTGCGTGCGTGTGTGCGTATGCAAAAACAGAAATAAACAGTTTTTAAAAGATAATAGCGTATTGTTCTTACCTCCGGTTCCGGATTCCACCCCAGCACTCCTACAGCGTAGCGTAACAGACGCTTATCTAGTCAGCACCACTGTATCCCTCACCACCAATACGGATACGAAGGGATACTGCGTTCCCGCCCTTTGCTGACAGATAAAGTCTGATTACAGTAGTGAGGATATGTGGAGGACGGACGAGCTGCCAATTGATAATGTCGATTTGATTACCTTATAATATTCACTATATATGGGTAAGAGACTAAGTACGCAATTGGCGTATGAGGTACCGTAAGGGTACGCACTTAGCGTAGCAGACGCTTAGCCGTGGTCGAGACGCACGAGCGGCACGTTCGCTCACGGCTTAATGCGTAGAGTCAAGCACGCTATAGGCTGCCGACTACCGTAATGATACGCTACCAGCGTAGCGGACGCTCGAGACCACGAGGAGATCACGAGCGGCGCAGACGCTCACAAGATGACAATCAGTAAACCTTGAATGTAACACACAGAAAAGATACTCTTATGCTGTAAACCTTGTACTGAAACACTGTAGCGATATAACGCTGCTTAACCTTAATAATACCAAAGCTGTTTGAGCGATCGGGACGCTACTATTACCCTCTGCAAATGTAATGAACACACGAAACCTTGCTAAGGTTCCAACACCTTTACTAACAAGCTTTTAGTTATATCGAAAAGAGAAACAGTTAACAAGTCATACACTACAAACTAACATATAATTCTAACAAGATATCTAGACAGAAATATATGCAATAGTAAACAATCGCTAATACAAATACATAGACTAAGAATGAATGGCTAACATTACACGGGTAACAAAGTGGCCACAGAGAAACACTCGCAGGCGCAACCGGAATCCAGTCCTCCAATTATCAGCGATAACTGTTGAAGAGAGAGTACTGGCCGGTCTGGGATCAGTGACCCTTATATACACAACATACAGTGTACTTCAAAGGGCCCTACAACCTTATTGTTCATTGGACACAGGAATGTCTCTCTGCACTATAACAAAAGGTCATAGGTGGATTTGAACAGGTGGGCTGTGACTATTTCAAACAGCTCAGGTGGGAGGGAATCTCCGGATTCCCGCCGCATGGATAATGAACTGCAAATATAGGATATGTCCAGAAATTACTAATGGCCATAACAATACGCAGGAGCGTTTAATCTATACCTAACCAACACCTATGTGCACGCCAGTGAAAGTGCATGTGCAGCGGGCAAGCGCATGAGGTGAATATATGGTAACGTGCAGCGTGATATTTTTCTGACTTTGACAGCGTGTACACCCGCCCGCCTAGTTCAGCTGTCAATAACCATCGGCCGCCGCAGCATGTGTACGGGCAGTAGGCCGACCGCCCCGTACACACACAGCGACGCGCCAATATATCGGTAGATATATTGGCCGTCAGCTGTGCTGCGCGGCCGACGCGATACGTCTGTGAACGACGGAGTTCACAGACGTATCGGCCGTACACACTGGCCGACGGACCCGCGATATATCGGCCATTCAAGAGAACGGACGATATATCGACCAGTGTGTATGGGCCTTTAGTGGTCTGAAAGGACTGCGATGTAGATGAAGATGAAGAAAAGGGTTTCTTCGTAGAAGGAGTAGCTGAGGGAAGGGTGACTTACCCGCAGTTGCCGTGGAAATCCACGCATCCAACGCTTCCCCAAATAGAGCCTGACCTGTGAAGGGTAGGTTCTCCACACTTCTCCTGGATTCCGCGTCGGCAGACCATTGGCGTAGCCAGAGTTCCCTGCAAGCTGAGACAGCCATGGAAGATATCCTTGCATTCAGCGTACCCAGGTCCTTCCTGGACTCCACCATGAAACCCGCAGAATCCTGTATGTTACGTAAAAACAGTTCAATGTCACTTCTATCCATTGTATCTAAGTCCTCTAGTAACGTGCCGGACCACTTTACTATAGCATTAGAAATCCCTGCACAGGCAATAGTGGACCTTAACGCCACTCCTGAAGCAGTGTATATGGATTTGAGCGTAGTGTCAATTTTACGATCGCCCGTTTTTTTTTAACGCGATAGATCCAGGGACAGGTAAAACCACCTTTTTTGACAGTCTGGAGACAGATGCGTTAACTATGGGTGGGTTTTCCCATTTTTTTCTATCCTCCTCAGGGAAGGGAAAAGCAACCAGAACCCTTTTTGGGATCTGGAATTTCTTATCCGGGTTTTCCCAGGATTTTTCAAATAGAGCGTTTAATTCTTTAGACGCAGGGAAGGTTAGCGAGGCTTTCTTATTGTCTGTGAAGTAAGCCTCCTCAACCTGCTCAGGTGGTGTGTCAGTAATGTTTAACACATCCCTAATGGCCTCAATCTTGAGCTGTACCCCCTTTGCAAGGGATGCCGCCCCCCTCAGCACATCCCCCTCACTGTCTGCCGTGTCAGAGTCGGTATCCGTGTCGACTTGCATAATCTGGGCAAGTGCACGTTTCTTTGGGTATATGCTAGGGAATTTAGAAGGAATAGGAACAGAGCCTGACCAAACTGCCATAGAATTCTTTAAAACCTGAGTTTCAGTCTCAGTATGAGCCACCCTAGTAGAAATCTGAGAGATCATTCCCTTAATTGAAGTCAGCCATTCTGGCTCAGATATAGAAGCCTGAGACAAGACATTACACTCCTGGGTACATGGAATGGATTCCTCTGGAGAAGAAACTTCCTCTGCAGCATACGACACAGAGTCCCTGGACATGGCTATGTGAGAGAACATACACCCCCACACACACAGGAAAATGTCAGACACAGTTTTTCCCCCAAGTACCTTCAGAGAAACACAGAGCTTGGAGCCAGCACACACACAGCGCTTCAATAGGTAGATATAAACCAAATACCTGGCGCTGACTGTGTACCCTTAAAAGACTACACAGTAATTTACAACCTCCCCCCCTTCTACAACCCCCTGGTACCGCACAGGATAGCTGGAGTCGTGTGGAGGGACAGCACTCCCTGTCAGCGTCGCTGTAAGTGTATCTGCAGGGAGAAAATGGCGCTGGAAGCCGCTGGGTCCACTCTGAGGAAAAGCTCCGCCCCTTGAACATGGCGTGTCTTCCCGCACTTTCAAATCTTTATACTGGCCTGAGGTATGGGCTACCAGCATTACTGAGGTCCCTGACAGCCTTGAGTGACCAGTGTAGGGAATTTGCGCTGGCTCAGGGCACCCCTCATAGCGCCGCACTGTGTACCGCTGAGCTCTCCGGAGCGCAGTTAGTACTGCGCTCTTACCCTGTTGCCGCCATTCACACTGGCTCCCCACTTGTCGGGTCACCGGTGACACACTTCTGGCTCTGTTAGGGGGTGGCGGTATGCTGCGGGAGTGAGCGGTCGCCTCAGGCAGCTAACGATCATCACCCTCAGGAGCTCAGTGTCCTGTCAGCGGAGATAGTGGCGATTAACCTCTCAGGGTTGGACACTACTCCCCCCCCCCCTACCCCTAAGTCCCACAAAGCAGGGAGGCTGTTGCCAGCAGCCTCACTGTGCCTAACTCTAAGAAAAATAATAAAACTAGAAAATCTCCTATGGAGCTCCCCTAGCTGTGTCCGGCTCCTCCGGGCACATTTTCTAAACTGAGTCTGATAGGAGGGGCATAGAGGGAGGAGCCAGCCCACACTATTAAACTCTTAAAGTGCCAGTGGCTCCTAGTGGACCCGTCTACATATCTACCAACATGACCCTCTCCAGGAGGGACACAATGCTCTGCTTCTGGACTTTTCTCCTTATTTAGGATTGCCAGCACCTGTGTTGAATGGGTTAATAGATGAGAAAGGTGTTTCAGCACAGGTGATGGCAATCATAAATTAAGAGGGAAGTCCAGGAGCAGAGCATTCTGTACCTCCTGGAGAGGGTCATGTTGGGAGGTATGCGTCTATACCCCATGGTACTAATGTGGACCCCAGCATCCTCTAGGACGTAAGAGAAATACCCACGTTATAATTTAGTTATACTACTATATTTTATTTTGACTGACTCACGCAGAAGTATGTCAACGTCCAGGAAAAGCAATCAGCATTATGCAATAAGACGCATGTCCAATTCTCCCATCTACCGAGCTCATACACAGCCTGCGTAACATCTTTGTGTTTGAGTGGAAACTTGTCTTTAGAGGCAAGTAGTGATTACTAACTGGATCTTACAAACTAAAATAATATTATTAATAATAATAATAATGATGTTCCAGACTATGAGTGTGCCTTGGATACCCACATTGTACAGGCAGAGTATACGGAAGCTGATTACTGTGTCATCTTTCCTTTTCCCTCAGCCCCAGCCTCTGTATAGTGTATACAGTACTAGCGCACAGAGTGAGGCGTGGAGCGCAGTGCGTGCCAGTGTTGCCTTGCCGGAAACAGGAACCGGAAGCAGCGGAGACATAAACAAAGTCCTCTAGGAGCACCCTGCAGTCGGCGCGGCTCGTCCTAACCGCAAAATGGGGAACACCAGCAGCGAGCGGCCCGGTCCCCTGAAAGGGCGCAGGGACAGCAGCGGGGGCGCCACGAAGGGAGATGACAGGGCCAAGATTCTGATGGACAGCCCGGAGGACGCGGACATGTACCCGGCCGAGGAGAACAAGGTGAGTTGGTTGGCTCCCATTGCTCAGCACTGCATGCAGGCCGCGGAGCGCACACCCATTGCTGGCTGCATGCAGTGACACCTGAGCAGTGTGTTACGTAGGAGCCAGGGTCCGCCGCCTGTGCCAAGGAATCCTCTGTGCACTCCCATCTACACAGGGATCTTTCCTGGTATATTTAGCACAGCGTGAGATATTGTTAAAGTAGATATTACACTGCAAGAAGAGCCGTGATCAGGTTACACATGTTCCTCAGGCTTTTTGGTTTAACCAGTATGCTGGTTATGTCAAAAGTGGCGGGACATGGCCCGTCCACATACACACGTGTCCTCATGTGCCTATCTTCTTTGTGGGGTGAGGTGTGAGACACCTGGCGCGACTTAGGCAATCTCCCACGGGTAGCAATTCCTGTACTTCTGCACTTATTCTTGATTTTAGCGTCCTATTTGCATTTTAGCCGCACATGTTTGCTTAGGGTTGGGATTGAAAAACCAGTGTTTGGAATCCCAATAGGGATTCTTTTCCAGCAGCCTAAACCTAACCTCACCCCCCCCCACCCCACCTGTCCTCTCCGGCTGATGCTCCATCAGGATTCCGGCGTCAGTCTGTTGACCCTATTCAGGATGTTGGTGTCGGGATTCCGGTGTTGGTATTCTGACTGCCGGGATCCCGATTGCTTCTATGTATTTAGGAGTAGTATTTTAGTCGCAAAGAAATTTGTATAAAGTTGCAGATTAAGCATAACAATGAGGGGTGCGGATCATTGGACCTCTGTATTATGCATTTTCAGCCAGATAAGCAATGGAGTTATACAGAAGCTATATGCAGTGCCAGTGTCTGTATTGAGAGAGCTCTTGTGTTGTACTCTAGTTGCATTAGTGATGCGAATGAGACACACATAATATGATAAAGACTGGCAGGACATTTGGCTTAGCTAAATTGCAAAGTCTGTGCCACTCCAAGCGGGGCTAGTTGTTCAGATTCGGGAATAGGTGTACAATATGTGGACACATCTGTAGGTTCCTGCAGTATTCAGCATGGAATCCCGGTGGTCATCCCGACAGGGGTGTCCCCTCGCGGGCTTGCTGAGCTTCACTCGCCATACTAATTTATTCCCTCTTGGGGGTGGCGTGGACCACACCCCGAGTGTTGATTCTGACCGCTGGGTTTCCCTTGGCTGTTGGGATTCCGGCGCCTGTATCCTGACCACCGGGATCCCGACTGCTGGGAAATTTACAGCTTCCCTTCCTGCACGCATCCTATTGCAGCCAGTACGAGGCAATTATAGGCCCTACACACTGGCCGATTTTTGGAAAGATATGAACGATCTCGTTCATAAATGAACGAGAACTCGTTCATATCTTTCAGTGTGGAGGCTCCAGCGATGAACGATGCGCGTCCCCGCGCTCGTTCATCGCTGGTCTCCCGTCGGCTGTGCATGCAGGCCAATATGGACGATCTCGTCCATATTTGCCTGCACTTCAATGCAGCCGCGTGACGGGGGGAGTGAAGAAACTTCACTCCCCCCGTCACTGCCCCCCCGCCGCCGGGTCGCTCGTCGGCCGTATCCGCCGTCGGGCAGCTCGGCGGCGGATCGGCTAGTGTATAGGGCCCCTTAGTCTTCTTATATGCTGATGATCTGGAAGTTCAAGGACTGGAAACCTAGGAAATGCCATGATTTGTGGCAGCAAATACAGCCACCATTCAACACTAAGGGGGACATGTACTAAGCAGTGATAAAAGTGGAGAAGTGAGCCAGTGGAGAAGTTGCCCATGGCAACCAATCAGCTGCTCTATATAATTTTATAATATGCAAATTATAAATGTTACACCAATGTTGATTGTTTGCTATGGGCAACTTCTCCACTGGCTCACTTCTCCACTTTTATCACTGCTTAGTACATGTCCCCCTAAGTCCTTAACCATTCTATGTGCTGGCAGACTCATGACCAGTTATATTATGTATAAGGCTTATCTGTTAATCCATTGTGTATTGCACATTGTGGCACAAAGCCAGTTCTGTTGTAAAGCTGTACTACCGCCAAATGTAATATTTTACTGACGTTCTCCTTTCACTAGCTGGAGTCCCAGTATAAATGACTGAATGCTCCTTCCCAGGTTTTGGTAAAGTGTTGTGAGAAGAATGAAGAAGTAATATAATATAAAGTAATATTTTCATTAGATGGAAGGGCAGCTTTCAGTGAATGAAGAAATCTATAGACTGAGTGTTAGATAGGGGAAGAAGATGGATCTTCTAGCACACAGTAATGATAGAAGGTCTGTCCAAATGATAGAGGAAGATTGTTTTCTGTAAGGGTCTTTATGATCTTATAAGGTTAATACTATAAACTTGTTTGTTTACAAAAATAAGCCAAGTGCTTGACATAGCCATTAGTTGTTGGGGGACAGTCCAGGATTGGTGATTACATAAGGGGCCTACACACGGTGCGATTTTAACTACCGATTTGGACTATATAGTCCCATATCCGTAGAAAACATCGTGCATATCGCATTGTCTGGAAACACCTTATGATGCCAATGCGCGGTCCCGCGGGATCGGCATCGCAAGGAAAAATAGACTGTGCAGGCAGGCCAATATATTGGAGGTTCATGCCTCCGGTCAATGCAAGGGAAATCGTATAGTCAATATAAGCTGTAGCCGAATCGCACCATGTGTACCCAGCATTGGAACAAGTGCATATTAGATGTAGTAGTAATGGCGGTGGGCCAAAGGACTTGGTATATAAAATACTAAACCAGTACCAAGTCAAATGATAGCCTGTTATCTTGTATAAGTATTCTATATTTTCTAACTGTTGACTAGAAAACCATTGTAACTGGTGTGGTAAAAAATAGAATTGAACAAGACATGTTTGCTATATTCAGCCCTTACATAGGTATTAATGAAACCACCACATGGGTCTTGAAAACCTAGATTTCCATCAGACAACAAAAGCTTCATCTTGTTGCTCTTGCTTACCAGGAATAACATGCACAGGACAGAGAAGGTAGGCAATACTGCAAACACCACAAACAGTCATAGAAAGGGTCTACTATTCACGCCATACTATTCTACTATTGTATATAATTAAGTCAGCCTTTTAACATGCCTTTTGATCCAGTGTAAATGTAATTGAACATCTGATATTTGTCTGGATTAGTTATACTTTTCTTTGGAAACTACTTCCCATGTCTTTCCTGCAGGCTCCCATGGAAAAGGATGAATTCCTAGCATGGCAACATGATTTAGAAGTAAATGATAAAGCACCAACTCAGGCACGACCAACTGTCTTTCGCTGGACCGGAGGCGGGAAAGAGATTTACTTATCTGGGTCATTTAATAATTGGGGGAAAATACCTCTTATTAGAAGGTACATTGTTCTACACCTTTACTTTTCTGGAGTGTGTATGTAATATATTATACATGTGTACATAATTCTAGAACAGGTTAGAATTAGAGACACTTAAGTGTTGGTTGACTGTGAGGCCAGTCCAGTCATTGGGTTCAATTCAATTTGCCGACAGTTGAGTAGCACCAGGAATTAGCTATTCAATACAGCACCACGTGACACTTAATTGTCTGAATTTTTTCTCGCACCCACAGAATCCATCAAAGGTGCTGGCGCGTGGCTGGCACGATGCTGATTCTGTCGAGCGCCGGACAGTTAAGTCGGAGAATGCCTGTTCTCCCGACAAATCAACCTGTTAAGTCCATGAGAACGGGCATTCGTCGACTTAACATTGAGCAGAATTGAATAGCGCCGGGAGCCAATTCCCTTCGCTATTCAACTGTTGACAAATTGAATTGACCCCACTGTGCCACAAACAATGTTCCTGTCTCTACTATCACAGAGTTAAAAATGGAATGTTTCTTTAAAAGCTGTATGTTCCTAACGTAGGTGCACGGCCCTTCCAAATTATAGCGGCGAGTCCAGTGACGTTACTAGGATATGCTCTCAATGAGACAGACTGAGGGAAGATGGTGTTGGAGTTGTGCTTCCTTTGGCAGATACATCCAGGCAACCTGGCTCTAATAATAGCTTGCTTGCCAGTTACTATTAAATATCTAATGCAACCTGGATATAAGTGCTTGTTCTAAGAGTAGCCAACTGGTAAATTAAAATAAAAATCCCCCATCCTTTTGCTTACATGTATAATTGTACTAAATAGAAGATATGCATACGTTGTAAATCACTACAGATGTGCCTCATACACCTATCCTGTACCTTGTGGTGCGACTTACATGCTCCACCACAGGAAGAGACTTCCTCTCTTAGGTACTGTTCTCCGAATTTTGTTAATGGCGTACTAGGTCGCTAGTAGTATACTGGTTGAGTATCCCATATCCAAAATGCTTGGGACCAGAAGTATTTTGGAAATTGGCTTTTTCCGTATTTTGGAATAATTGCATACCATAATGAGATATCATGGCGATGGGACCCAAGTCTAAGCACAGAATGCATTTATGTTTCATATACACCTTATACACACAGCCTGAAGGTCATTTTAGCCAATATTTTTAATAACTTTGTGCATTAAACAAGGCTTGTGCACATACACACAATTCATTTGTTTTATATACACCTTATACACACAGCCTGAATACAATATTTGTATTAGTTTGTGTAAATTGAGCCATCAGAAAAGAAAAATTTCACTATCTCAGTCTCACTCCAAAAATTCCATATTTCAGAATATTCCGTATTTTGGAATATTTGGATATGGGATACTCAACCTGTACTAAGCCTGTGCGCTTAGTAGTTTTTAGTTGCAAAGGAATTGGTATAAAGTAGCAGATTAAGAATAACGATGTGTGGCGTGAGTAACTACCACTGTATACCAGTGACTCGTATCATTATGGCTGATCTGCTACTTTATAGCAACCCTCATTTTATCACTTTGTATCATCTACATCAAGAGGTGATAATAGTGCTTCTGCTCAGTGTGTGTGTGTATATCTATCTATCTATCTATCTATCTATCTATCTATCTATCTATCTGATATAGATCTATCTCTCTCTCTCTCTCTCTCTCTCTCTCTCTCTCTCTCTCTCTCTCTCTCTCTCTCTCCAAGAGTTGCCCCGTCACTCCTCCAGAGCAGCTGGCTGTGGTGCCCTTCCTTGTGGACCGGCAGGCCCACCAATGTAAAACCAAAGAAATCAGGTGGCACTCGCAGACTTGTAGCTTGTAGTGAAAACAACCTTCACTCCGTGAAGAAATTTATTGTGAAACAGGTACCTGTTTCACAATAAATTTCTTCACGGAGTGAAGGTTGTTTTCACTACAAGCTACAAGTCTGCGAGTGCCACCTGATTTCTTTGGTTAGATATATATATATATATATCTATCTATATATCTATATATCTATCTATATATCTATCTATCTATCTATCTATCTATCTATATATCTATCTATATATCTATCTATATATCTATATATCTATCTATCTATCTATATATCTATCTATATATCTATATATATCTATCTATCTATCTATCTATCGATATAGATATAGATATAGATATAGATATAGATATATCTATATAACAAAAGGGTCCTGTACTCGCATCAGTAATTCAATGGTGGGTGCTATCCCAACAGAACGAAGTCCGCTGAATATATTGATGTCCACGCAAGTGGCGGGCGCACTCTCACAAATACAACACTTCTTCAATATTAATGTTCTTTATTGTAGCCTCATAAAATCGACGTATCGATCCTTCCACAGGATCTTTTTCAGGAAAGGCAATACGAAATCATTTGTTCTCAGTATATACAATCATTAGATAATGCTCATGGGCTCAGCGGCAACCGTGTCGACATCCAGCAGGCTACCAACAACATAAGTGGTCCCATAACAACTATAAGGATCACAATCCCAGTGTGCTGTGTCCTGGGTTCTCTGTTGTTCCTATGTGCTAATCAGTCCAGCCACGAGTCAGCATCAGCCATGTGTTCCCAGGAGACATGCATCTATATATCTATCTATCTATCTATCTATCTATCTATCTATATATATATATATATATATATATATATATATAGATATCTCTCTCTCTCTCTCTCTCTCTCTCTCTCTCTCTCTCTCTCTCTCTCTCTCTCTCTCTCTCTCTCTCTCTCTCTCTCTCTCTCTCTCTCTCTCTCTCTCTCTCTCTCTCTCTCCCCCTCCCTCCCTCCCTCTCCAAGAGTTGCCCCGTCACTCCTCCACAAGGAAGAGCAGCTGGCTGTGGTGCCCTTCCTTGTGGACCGGCAGGCCCACCAATGTAAAACCAAAGAAATCAGGTGGCACTCGCAGACTTGTAGCTTGTAGTGAAAACAACCTTCACTCCGTGAAGAAATTTATTGTGAAACAGGTACCTGTTTCACAATAAATTTCTTCACGGAGTGAAGGTTGTTTTCACTACAAGCTACAAGTCTGCGAGTGCCACCTGATTTCTTTGGTTAGATATATATATCTATATATCTATATATCTATATATCTATATATCTATATATCTATATATCTATATATCTATATATCTATATATCTATATATCTATATATCTATATATCTATATATCTATATATCTATATCTATATATCTATATATCTATATATCTATATATCTATATATCTATATCTATATATCTATCTATATATCTATCTATATATCTATCTATCTATCTATCTATCTATCGATATATAAAATATATATACATACATACATACACCGTATTTGCCGGCGTATAAGACGACCCCCAACATTTCCACTCAAAATATAGAGTTTGTTATATACTCGCCGTATAAGACTACCCCCTTCCACACACCAAATAAAACGTAAAAGAACATCAGATTTGTGACATACTGTATATTATGACCTGATAAGAGATTTGGATAGGGAGTATTTATCAAGGTATGCATAAGAAGGGGGGAGGGGGCGAGGAGAAAGTTGTAAAATGTATAAAAGTATACCCCTGTGTGCATTTAGTGTTACCGGTTACACATGAGTGCCATTAGTATTAGTGCCATTACAGTACCTGTCATTGTCACCATTGTACGGCCACAACGCGGCTGCAGCGCCTCCGGCCAGTCCCTGCATCTCCCTGTAATTGGCACTAGTGACCCGCCGCGGCCGCACTGGATATCGCGCGATACTGGATGGTGAGTAGAATGAGGTGGGCGGGCATCGGGAGGCCACTATGGGCACCGGGCGAGTATCGGAAGGCCACTATGGCAGGTATGTCTATCCCAACTGAAGTGCACCCGGCGTATAAGACGACCCCCCCACTTGGAGGCATGTTTTTCAGGGCAAAAAAGTAGTCTTATACGCCAGCAAATACTGTATATATAGATACATATATATTGATACATATATATTGATACATTTATAAATCAATTGTCCTTAATCCGCAAGTGTCTTGGTTATATTATTGATTTAATTCTGCATGTTCCTGGCACTGTGCACTTATTTACCATTATGTTAAAATATGTCTGGTTCTTAATGTACTAGTGTATGGACTGTATGATGTAGTATTGTGATTGTTCTTCTTAGTCCCTTACACCACCTCTATTTCATTACAGCCACAACAACTTTGTTGCAATATTAGACCTTCCAGAAGGTGAACATCAGTACAAGTTTTTTGTAGATGGCCAGTGGACTCATGATTCTGCTGAGGTATTGTCTGTCCGTCCTTTCTGTTCTCATGTGTGTGCATAGGTTAGTAAATCTGAGTGCTGCTATATGAAGTGATACAGTATGAATTGTTAGCTAACTGTATGGACCATAAAGAATAGCTCTCTCCAAGAGGTAAATAAAGGAAGCTTTCAAAGGTCCCACGCTTACCACTTATTCCTTTTTGATAGTAATTGGAATTTAGCCCTTCCCTGAAGCTCAAGCCTAATGCAATAAATATGTAACCCTTGTACAGATGTTCAGAACTATAACCTACAATTCTAATCTTCTCATTCTGTTTCCTGGTCTAGCCAGTAGTAACCAGCCAGCTTGGCACTATAAACAATGTCATTAACGTGAAGAAAACAGATTTTGAAGTGTTTGATGCCTTAATGGTTGATTCTCAGAAAGGCTCTGATTTATCAGGTATGAATTCTCCATTCATGTATGTGTGATTTGTTTGTTCTATAGCTAGCCTTCTCTTTTTTTTTTTTAAGCTGGCTATGATAGTAACGATCGTTTCCATAGTAGAGTGGGTTGGGCTACAAGCATTGGGCCTTATCAGGTCCTGTTATAGTAGCAGTGCATGCCGCAAAGCACCGATGTTCCGTACTGCGCATGTGCAGTACGGGTCTGCGACGTCTGTCACGCTACGGCATTGTACTGTCTGTGCTTGACAGTCTGGTGCCATTTGGGGGTGGTGAGGGATGGCAACAGCCCCGCTTCCCAAAACGGATGTGTTACTGCCGTTGTTGGGGAGGATAGGGCCGAGGATGGAGATTTCCTGGGCTCTTTGCTGTTGCTGCAGTGGCCGACTTGCACGACCCCAGACGCAGACGGTCGATGGTGTCACAGCTTTTATACTACATAGTACAAGTGGATAAACCCAAAGGCTTACAAGGATAACACAAAAGCCTACATCTATTATTATTGGAGCTATTTCTAGAAAATAGATGACCACTAATTCTTCCTTATTATAATTGTGTAATATATCACTTTTCATCTAAATCCTTGTACACATGGGTGTTCTGAAAGCCTTTTTAATGTGCTATAAAGTGAAAGGTCCAAAAACTAACATATGTACAGTATCTTTACACACTCATATTTTCCAAACAGTGTTAACCTTTCTTAATGGGAGTTTTCATTAAACCATAATACGGAAAGATTTGAGACTACATTCTATTTAAAAACCAAGCCATAGTACAGGATTTATTCTAATTCTGTAATCAGCTCGGTTTATTAATGGATTTGTGCATAACCAAAACTGATGTGATTAAATCCAGGTAGCAGAGATTGCTAAAATTTGCCTTACAATATCGCGTAGATTTACAGTACTTTCTTCTTTGAACAGAGTTGTCCAGCTCACCGCCTGGTCCATACCAACAAGACCCATATAACTGTAAACTAGAAGAACGTTTCAAATCGCCTCCTATCCTCCCACCACATCTACTTCAAGTAATCCTTAATAAAGACACTGGTATTTCAGTAAGTATATAGGCTAGTTACTTCATGGGTAATGAGTGGAGATAAGATTTTCTTTATGTGACTTTGGTGTTAGAACTTTGTAGAAATTCTAGTTTTATATTACGGAAACTAGCTCTGTAGGAATCATGGGTTCTGTGAGTGGGTTTTGTATATCTATAGGAGTTATTCATTTTTACTTTTTCCCATTAATTTCTGAAACGTACATGTCACATAATGTACTGGAAGGCAGTGTTTTTCTTAGAGGGTGTGTATGTGTGTGTGTGTGTGTGTGTGTGTAATAAATAAATAAATATATATATATAATATATATATATATATATATATATATATATATATAAAAAATATAGCTGGAGACGGGCGGGACTTGCTCACAGAATACACGGGGCAGCACCGGTGGATATCAACGTTTCGATTTTATTAATCGTCTTCAGGATAAAACGCATACCAAAAAACAGACATTTATAACTCACCAAGTGAATGCGCGCCTCCTCCCGCCGCCAGGCTCCGGGCGTCCGTCCGCTCCCGATGACCTCACCGCGACGTGCGCCCTCCAGCGCTCACACCAAGATCCGTACCGGACTCCCGTTGCCCAGCTACAGCAAGAGGCATAATCATGTGACTTTCCACCACCATGCTAAATGAAAGAACAAAACATATTGTAACAGCTAAAAAGCAATCCATCCTGCCCTGCAACTGCAATAATGTATCATTATCTTATCGACTATACATATGCATAATACACTTTGTTAGATAAATAATAAAATACAGGTTGCAATCATGCCCTATTGTTGGTATTTTTAGAGAAAGCAATTCAATCCAAAATTCTCATTCAGGCCATGTGGGGATACAGTATTTAATCTATGTATCCACCTCGCCTCGCATTGCAGGAGAGACCTATCTCTGTCACCCCCTCTCACCTTTTTCTCTACTTGATCTATGATCTTGTATCTCAAGGTAGACAATCCATGTTTGTGAATTCTAAAGTGCCTCGCTACTGGCTGTTCCTGGGCTACTATTTGTCCCTCAACTGCTTTTCTGATGGATGAACGATGTAAATTCATCCGTTCTTTAAATTGCCTGGTGGTCTTCCCTACATAGAGAAGACCACAAGGGCACCTAATAAAATACACAACATGAGTACTTGTACAGGTTAGTACTTTCTTAATGGGAATTCGTTTACCAGTGTGTGGGTGCGCAAATGTGTCGCCTTTTTCAAGGTAACTACACGTGGTGCACCCCACACACCGGTGACAGCCTGGTTTTCTGGTGAGAAAATTAGGCTTGTTAAGAATTTTGGTATTTTAAGAGATGTCATTTTTTACCAGCCACTGCTTGAGGTTTTTGCTGCGTCTAAAACTTGCCATTATTTTAGCTTTTTCAAAGACCTTTAGGTCTGGATCTGTGGTGACTAATGGCCAAAGAGTCTTAGTTTCCTTGACCACCAGTTCACTCTGTGTATGAAACTGTTGTACAAATGGTATTCTAGGATCGTTCCCCAATTTTTGCTTATTGGTTACCAATAATTGCTCTCTAGGTATCGCCAGGGCTTTTGCCTTAGCCTCAAGCAATTGCTCATATTTGTAACCTCTCACCAGAAATTGCGTGATCATATGATCAATTTCATTATTTGCTTCTTCCATGTTGCCAGAAATGCGGTGTGCCCTGACAAACTGGGAAAAAGGAAGCCCTTCCTTAGTTGCTCTGGGATGCTGACTAGAATAATGTAAAACATTATTGCGATCTGTTTTCTTCCTATATAGTGTGGTATGCAATCTGTCATCTCTAAGTTGGATAGTGACATCTAAGTAGTTCACCTCACAATCACTGATGGTATACGTAAATTTGATATGTTCATTTACAGTGTTGGCCTTTGTCATTAAGTCATGAAAGTCACTCTCCTCTCCTAACCAGATGATAAACAGATCGTCTATGTATCTTAAGAACACCAAAAACTTGGACGCTATATTGGAATCAGAAAAAAAGATTTCCCGTTCCACCTCAAACATGTAGCTGTTTGCAAAGGCCGGGGCCACACAGGACCCCATTTCACAGCCTTGTTGTTGTAAATACCATTTATTATTAAATAGGAAATAATTCTTCTTAAGAGTCAATTCTAACAAACCAATGAAAAACGAAATATCCGGACCAGTATACAGTGGACACACATTTTCAGCCGGTAATACAAGCCCAGACCACATATTTAAAGGACACCACAACCTTTATCCTTAAGCTAAATCAATTACCATCCCCATTATCTAAGTGTTTTTTATGTTCCTTGGATGTTGTAAATTTATACACGAGTATACCCCATGAAGGGGGTCTAAGTGCAGCAAGGAGACTCCTTATCGATAGTCCACTGTATACTGGTCCGGATATTTCGTTTTTCATTGGTTTGTTAGAATTGACTCTTAAGAAGAATTATTTCCTATTTAATAATAAATGGTATTTACAACAACAAGGCTGTGCAATGGGGTCCTGTGTGGCCCCGGCCTTTGCAAACAGCGACATGTTTGAGGTGGAACGGGAAATCTTTTTTTCTGATTCCAATATAGCGTCCAAGTTTTTGGTGTTCTTAAGATACATAGACGATCTGTTTATCATCTGGTTAGGAGAGGAGAGTGACTTTCATGACTTAATGACAAAGGCCAACACTGTAAATGAACATATCAAATTTACGTATACCATCAGTGATTGTGAGGTAAACTACTTAGATGTCACTATCCAACTTAGAGATGACAGATTGCATACCACACTATATAGGAAGAAAACAGATCGCAATAATGTTTTACATTATTCTAGTCAGCATCCCAGAGCAACTAAGGAAGGGCTTCCTTTTTCCCAGTTTGTCAGGGCACACCGCATTTCTGGCAACATGGAAGAAGCAAATAATAAAATTGATCGTATGATCACGCAATTTCTGGTGAGAGGTTACAAATATGAGCAACTGCTTGAGGCTAAGGCAAAAGCCCTGGCGATACCTAGAGAGCAATTATTGGTAACCAATAAGCAAAAATTGGGGAATGATCCTAGAATACCATTTGTACAACAGTTTCATACACAGAGTGAACTGGTGGTCAAGGAAACTAAGACTCTTTGGCCATTAGTCACCACAGATCCGGACCTAAAGGTCTTTGAAAAAGCTAAAATAATGCCAAGTTTTCGACGCAGCAAAAACCTCAAGCAGTGGCTGGTAAAAAATGACATCTCTTAAAATACCAAAATTCTTAACAAGCCTAATTTTCTCACCAGAAAACCAGGCTGTCACCGGTGTGTGGGGTGCACCACGTGTAGTTACCTTGAAAAAGGCGACACATTTGCGCACCCACACACTGGTAAACGAATTCCCATTAAGAAAGTACTAACCTGTACAAGTACTCATGTTGTGTATTTTATTAGGTGCCCTTGTGGTCTTCTCTATGTAGGGAAGACCACCAGGCAATTTAAAGAACGGATGAATTTACATCGTTCATCCATCAGAAAAGCAGTTGAGGGACAAATAGTAGCCCAGGAACAGCCAGTAGCGAGGCACTTTAGAATTCACAAACATGGATTGTCTACCTTGAGATACAAGATCATAGATCAAGTAGAGAAAAAGGTGAGAGGGGGTGACAGAGATAGGTCTCTCCTGCAATACGAGGCGAGGTGGATACATAGATTAAATACTGTATCCCCACATGGCCTGAATGAGAATTTTGGATTGAATTGCTTTCTCTAAAAATACCAACAATAGGGCATGATTGCAACCTGTATTTTATTATTTATCTAACAAAGTGTATTATGCATATGTATAGTCGATAAGATAATGATACATTATTGCAGTTGCAGGGCAGGATGGATTGCTTTTTAGCTGTTACAATATGTTTTGTTTTGTTCTTTCATTTAGTATGGTGGTGGAAAGTCACATGATTATGCCTCTTGCTGTAGCTGGGCAACGGGAGTCCGGTACGGATCTTGGTGTGAGCGCTGGAGGGCGCACGTCGCGGTGAGGTGACGTCATCGGGAGCGGACGGACGCCCGGAGCCTGGCGGTGGGAGGAGGCGCGCATTCACTTGGTGAGTTATAAATGTCTGTTTTTTGGTATGTGTTTTATCCTGAAGACGATTAATAAAATCGAAACGTTGATATCCACGGGTGCTGTCCCGTGTGTTCTGTGAGCAAGTCCCGCCTGTCTCCAGCTTCATACTGTTTGGTGTGCATACACCTAGGAGGGCACCAGGGACAGGTGACTGTGTATTAGAGAGTGCTGACCATTACCACATGTATGTGTGTGTGTGTGTGTATATATGCATATATGTGTGTGTATATACATACATACGCTTTCTTGGTATGCTCAGAGGCACCACAATATATACAATACTAGCAAGGCATGTAATATCAGTTTGCATTGATTTGTTGCATTAATTTTTGGGAGACCAATGCTCCCTTGTACAGAGCAGCTGCTGGGTAAAGGTGCATACAGACGGTGCGATGTTTGCTTATGATTTTGACTATATATAGATGCGTTCTCCCGTGGGGTCAGTAGTGCAAGAAAAAAAATAGACTGTGCAGGCAAGACAATTTAGACTAGATTGTGTACAATTTAGTTTTAGTATAGCCAAAATTGTATATAGTCATAATCGCAAGTAAAAATAGTCAAAATCGGTGGTTCTGAACTCCGGGGAGTTCAAGGGGAATCGCAGCACCTAGTCAATATCTCACCATGTGTATGCACCTTAAGGGAAATTAAGCTAATGTCTGTTTGCCTCGGCCTGCCAAAAAATCTGGAAAGATTCTTACAGGCTGCGTCTATGGATATATACAATGCTTAAAATAATACATTTAAATGCATTTTGTATGAACTATACACCATCCTCACTTTTAACTTGTTTGGTGTATGTTTTTCACAGATTCAGTTTCACTAAAATTATAGGAAATATTTATTTTACAGTAGTTATCGAAAAGTGGGAAGTATTTAAGATCTAGGAAAAGAAATAGATGCAGTATGTATGCTTACTATAACCATAAGAACTTGTTTTGTCTTTCAGTGCGATCCAGCTTTGCTCCCAGAACCAAATCATGTTATGTTAAATCACCTATATGCCCTCTCCATCAAGGTAAATATATATTTATGTGATATGAATTAATTTATCTTGTAAAAAGAAACTTATATATTTTACATTGTATTTTACTTCTTTTAGGATGGAGTGATGGTGTTAAGTGCTACTCATCGTTACAAGAAGAAATATGTAACCACATTACTGTATAAACCAATATGAGCTGCATCCATAGACTGTACTCACTGATAATTACGCCTTTTCCACTTTTTTTTACGTATTAAATAATTGCGAAATAAGCTATAGCTGTCAGTAGTGTATTTAGAATTCTAAAGGTTCACTATCTAAATCTACTATTGGCAGTGCAACAGTTGCTGTAGTTTGTTTTATTGCACATTTACGTGGTGAAAGTAGGAATACAAATGCTTAGGTATTGTTTATGCACTTCTAGCCGTCTCACGTGCCCTGTTGCATTGGGCTTGGGGCGGTAGTAACAGTTGAGCAGCTCTATATACTTACATAACATAGCGATCAGGGCTGCATGAAGGGTTATAATGGGCAATAAAGACGAGGCCTCTGCAGCGACATTATAGAGGATTGGTGCTACAAGTGGTACACTATTAGAGTTTGATATGTAGGGGTTATGGCTCATGGCAGCCTACAACGTCACTTTCATCATCTGATTATTTATTTTGTTTCTTCTCATGAGAATAAAAAAAAATGTTGGGTTCCAGAAGATGCATTTTAGAAAGGATGAACTTCCATCTTTTCTGACTCATAACAGATATTCATGTGTTGCACAAAAGAACTCCATTACATAGGATACATTGAATTATACATTAGATATAATCTGCAAGATCATGCATGTGTGTGTGTTCTAGAAGGATGTAATTTTAATATTTCCTTTTCAATTGCCAACATCATGAACCTCATATGGCCTCTTCCATACATGTATGTTTTAATGTACAGTGTATTTATCTATACATACTTTTTTTTTTTTTTTTAATATAAAATGTGTATAAACCTATATAAAACAAATTAAGCTTAGATGTTTGTATTTTCATGTGTGGTATGTAATCTGTGCACACAAATCAGCTACTCCATTCAGTCTTATATGTACATTTCACTCGCTGTCCTTCTGCCATGTGCAACTCCTGCTAAGCACTAATACTTGTGGGCCAAATAAGAATGGAAAGAAATGTACACACACTTTGACAAGCGTTTGCTTTGCATAAGCGATAACAGTAGAGTTCACAAGCTTGGTTTGTACTACACAAACCCTGCAGGGAACCTTTGGAAATATGCTTTCCACAGTCAGGAGAAAGCACGAGGTTGTTTTTCTGCGACTCTGGATAAGGCCTTATAATTCATATTTCTCTAACGTCCTAGTGGATGCTAGGGACTCTGTAAGGACCATGGGGAATAGACTGACTCCGCAGGAGACATGGGCACTTTAAGAAAGAATTTAGATTCTGGTGTGCTCTGGCTCCTCCCTCTATGTCCCTCCTCCAGACCTCAGTTTGAATCTGTGCCCGGACGAGCTGGGTGCTGTTTAGTGAGCTCTCCTGAGCTTGCTATAAGAAAGTATTTTGTTAGGTTTTTTTATTTTCAGGGAGCTCTGCTGGCAACAGACTCCCTGCATCGTGGGACTCAGGGGAGAGAAGCAGCCCTACTCTCTGCAGATAGGTCCTGCTTCTTAGGCTACTGGACACCATTCGTTCCAGAGGGATCGTACACAGGATCTCACCCTTTGTCGTCCGATCCCGGAGCCGCGCCGCCGTCCCCCTCGCAGACCTGGAAGACAGAAGCCAGGTGAAAGAAGCAAGAAGACTTCGAAATCGGTGGCAGAAGACTCCAGGCTTCACTGAGGTAGCGCACAGCACTGCAGCTGTGCGCCATTGCTCCCACACTACACCCACATACTCCGGTCACTGTAAGGGCGCAGGGGGGGGGGGCGCCCTGGGCAGCAATTAGAGACCTCTTTGGCAAAAGTATGCATATATACAGTTGGGCAATGTATATATGTATGAGCCCCCGCCAAATATTGTACA
Source organism: Pseudophryne corroboree (assembly GCF_028390025.1). NCBI lineage: Eukaryota > Metazoa > Chordata > Amphibia > Anura > Myobatrachidae > Pseudophryne > Pseudophryne corroboree. The sequence continues at coordinate 378,545,032 of NC_086444.1, read as the reverse complement.
TGAAAGCGGGACAGAAGCCCGCCGTCGAGGGGGCGGGGCTTCTTCCTCAGCACTCACCAGCGCCGTGTTTTTTCTCCACAGCACCGCTGAGGAAGCTCCCCAGCCGTTACATGGTAGAAGAGGGTAAAAAGGGAGGGGGCACATAATTAGGTTCAAAAATCAATATAAACAGCAGCTACTGGGTTAACATTAAGTTACTGTGTTATTCCTGGGTTAATAGCGCTGGGGTGTGTGCTGGCATACTCTCTCTCTGTCTCTCCAAAGGGCCTTATGGGGGAATTGTCTTCAGATGAGCATTCCCTGAGTGTGTGGTGTGCCGGTACGTGTGTGTCGACATGTCGGAGGTAAAAGGCTCCCCTAAGGAGGAGATGGAGCAAATATGTGTGAGAGGGTGTCTCCGTCGACACCTGTTTGGATATGTGTAATTAAGTGCTAAGGTGAATTTATTGCACAAAAGATTAGAGAACAGACAGGAAATCTACCCATGTCTGTCCCTATGTCGCAGAGACCTTCGGAGTCTCTCAATGCTCACTATCCAAAATAATAGACACTGATATCGACACGGAGTTTGACTCCAGTGTCGACTACGATAATGCAAAGTTACAGCCAAAATGGCAGAAAAGTATTCAATATATGATTATTGTAATAAAAGATGATTTGCATATCACTGATGACTCATCTGTCCCTGACACAAGGGTACACATGTTTAAGGGGAAGAAAGCCGAGGTAAATTTCCCTCCTCTCATGATGAAAAAGGGCGGGAATCTCCAGACAAGAGACTGCAGTTTCCCACAAAGAATTCTCGGAGTATCCTTTCCCCACTAGGGCCAGGATACGATGGGAATCTTCCCCTAGGGTGTCACGTTTGCCCAAAAGGTAGCCCTGACGTAACCGTTATTCTCAGGTATCCTGCAGATAGCGTGCACATTCTGGTACACTACTCAGACCGGCGATTGTGTCGGCATGGGTTTATAGCGCTGTGGCGGCGGGGACAGGTACCTTATCAGCAGAGATTAAGACCCTAGTATGTGTGTGCGTGTATATATATTAAAGATGCTGTTTTAAGAGAATATATATATATATTATATATATATATATATATATATATATATATATATATATATATATATATATATATAAAACATGCACAAAGAGACATGAGTCTACTGGGTCCTAGAGTCAAAGCTATGTCGATTTCTGCTTGACGTGTCCTGTAGAATATGCAATGGACAGATGATGCCGACTTAAGAGCCATATGGAAGGCTGAGGATTGTGTGGAGAAGGGTTCTCGGACCTGGTCTCCACAGTTCTAGCTGGTAATTCTGATATTTTGCCTTATATTCCTGCACAGCCTAGGAAGGCACGACATTATCAAATGCAGCCTTTCGAACAAAGTAACAAGAAAGTCCGAGGTGCGTCCTTTCTTGCCAGAGGCGGGGGCAGAGGAAAGAAGCTGCACAACACAGCTAGTTCCCAGGAACAGAAGTCCTCCCCGGCCTCTACAAAATCCACTGCATGTCGCTGGGGCTCCAAAGGCGGAGCTAGGCCCGGTGGGGGCACGCCTTTGTAAGTTCAGCCACAAGTGGGTTCACTCCCTGTTAGATCCCTGGGCAATAGATAGTGTCTCAGGGATACAAGCTGGACTTTGAGAAGATGGCCCTTCACCGACGGCCCTGCCGGCTTCCCCCCACGAGAGGGAAACAGTGTTAACTGCAATTCACAAATTGTATCTTCAACAGGTGATGGTCAAGGTTCCCCTCCTTCAACAAGGAGGGGGTTATTATTCGACCATGTTGTAGTCCCGAAACCAGACAGTTCGGTCAGACCCATATTGAATTTAAAATCCCTGAACATATACCTGAAAAGGTTCAAGATGGAATCGCTAAGAGCGGTCATTGCAAGCCTGAAAGGGGGAGATTTTATGGTGACTCTGGACATAAAGGATGCATACCTTCATGTCCCCATTTATCCACCTCATCAGGCGTACCTCAGAATTGCGGTACGGGATTGTCATTACCAATTTCAGACGTTGCCGTTTGGTCTCTCCACGGCCCCGAGAATATTCACCAAGGTAATGGCGGAAATGATGGTACTCCAGCGGAAGCAAGGGGTCACTTTTATCACGTACTTGGACGATCTCATAAAAGCGAGAGCAAGAGAGCAGTTGCTGAACAGCGTATCGCTTTCTCTGGAAGTGTAACGGCAACACGGCTGGATTCTATATATTCCAAAATCGCAGTTGGTTCCTACAGCTCATCTGCCTCTCCTAGGCATGATCCTAGACACAGACCAGAAAAGGGTTTATCTCCGATAGAGAGAGCTCAGGAGCTCATTACACTGGTCCGGAATCTATTAAAACCAAAACAGGTGTCAGTGCATCACTGCACTCGAGTCCTGGGAAGGATGGTGGCTTCATACGAGGCCATTCCCTTCGACAGGTTCCATGCGAGGACCTTCCAATGGGACTTACTGGACAAGTGGTCCGGATCACATCTTCAGATGCATCGGTTAATCACCCTATCCCCCAGGGCCAGGGAGTCTCTCCTGTGGTGGCTGCAGAGTGCTCACCTTCTCGAAGGTCGCAGATTCGGCATTCAGGACTGGGTCCTGGTGACCACGGATGCAAGCCTCCGAGGGTGGGGGGCAGTCACACAGGGAAGAAATTTCCAACAACATCCTGGAACTAAGGGCCATATACAACGCCCTACGTCAAGCGGAGTCCCTGCTTCGCGACCAACCGGTTCTGATTCAGTCAGACAACATCACTGCAGTGGCTCATGTAAACCGCCAAGGCGGCACAAGGTGCAGCGTGGCGATGGTAGAAGCCACCAGAATTCTTCGCTGGGCGGAGAATCACGTAAGCGCACTGTCAGCAGTGTTCATTCCGGGAGTGGACAACTGGGAAGCAGACTTCCTCAACAGGCACGACCTCCACCCGGGAGAGTGGGGACTTCATTAAGAAGTCTTCACGCAGATTGCAAGTCAGTGGGAACTGCCACAGGTGGACATGATGGCATCCCGCCTCAACAAAAAGCTGCAGAGATATTGCGCCAGGTCAAGAGACCCTCAGGCGATAGCTGTGGACGCACTGGTGACACCGTGGGTGTTCCATTCGGTCTATGTATTTCCTCCTCTTCCTCTCCTACCCAAGGTGCTGAGAATCCTAAGCAAAAGAGGAGTGAGAACAATACTCATTGTTCCGGATTGGCCAAGAAGGACTTGGTATCCAGATCTGCAAGAAATGCTCACAGAGGACCTGTGGCCTCTGCCTCTAAGACAGGACTTGTGCAGCAGGGGCCCTGTCTGTTCCAAGACTTACCGCGGCTGCGTTTGACGGCATGGCGGTTGAACGCCGGATCCTAGCAGAAAAAGGGCATTCCGGATGAGGTCATTCCTACGCTGATAGAGGCTAGGAAGGATGTGACGGCTCAACATTATCACCGTATATGGCGAAAATATGTGGCTTGGTGTGAGGCCAGGAATGCCCCTACGGAGGAATTCCAGCTGGGCCGTTTCCTTCACTTCCTACAGTCGGGAGTGACTTTGGGCCTTAAATTGGGTTCCATTAAGGTTCAGATTTCGCCCTTATCCATTTTCTTTAAAAAAGAACTGGCTTCTCTGCCTGAAGTTCAGACGTTGGTAAAGGGAGTGCTGCAGATTCAGCCCCCTTTTGTGCCTCCAGTGGCACCTTGGGATCTTAACGTGGTGTTGAGTTTCCTGAAATCACACTGGTTTGAACCACTCAAAACGGTGGAAGTAAAATATCTCACGTGGAAGGTGGTCATGCTATTAGCCTTGGCTTCGGCTAGGCGTGTGTCAGAGTTGGCGGCTTTGTCACATAAAAGCCCTTATCTGGTTTTCCATGCGGATAGAGCAGAATTGAGGACCCGCCCACAATTTCTGACGAAAGTGGTTTCATCCTTTCATATAAACCAACCTATTGTGGTGCCTGTGGCTACTACTGACTTGGAGGATTCTGAGTCACTAGATGTAGTCGGGGCTTTGAAGGTTTATGTAGCCAGAACGGCTAAGGTCAGGAAAACAGAATCTTTGTTTATCCTGTATGCTTCCAACAAGCTTGGGGCGCCTGCTTCAAAGCAAACTATTGCTCGCTGGATTTGTAACATGATTCGGGATCCGGTCTGAAGATCGACAATGTTTAGGTCGACCACTATAGGTCGACAGTCACTAGGTCGACATGGTTTCTAGGTCGACATGTGCTAGGTCGACAGGTCTAAAGGTCGACATGAGTTTTTCACTTTTTTTTTTGTGTGGATTTTTTCATACTTAACGATCCACGTGGACTACGATTGGAACGGTAAAGTGTGCCGAGCGGAGCGAAGGCACCATGCCCGAAGCATGGCGAGCGAAGCGGTGCACTAATTTGGGATCCCGGTCACTCTACGAAGAAAACGACACCAAAAAAAAAAAAAATTTCCTCATGTCGACCTTTAGACCTAGCACATGTCGACCTAGAAACCCTGTCGACCTTCCATCCATGTCGACCTAGACACTGTCGATAAAACGAACCACACCCCATGATTCAGCAGGCTCATTCTGCGGCTGGGTTGCCGCTGCCTAAATCAGTAAAGGCCCATTCCACAAGGAAGGTGGGCTCTTCTTGGGCGGCTGCCCGAGGGGTCTCGGCATTACAGCTTTGCCGAGCGGCTACTTGGTCAGGTTCAAACACCTTTGCAAAGTTCTACAAGTTTGATACCCTGGCTGAGGAGGACCTTGTGTTTGCTCATTCGGTGCTGCAGAGTCATCCGCACTCTCCCGCCCGTTTGGGAGCTTTGGTATAATCCCCATGGTCCTTATGGAGTCCCCAGCATCCACTAGGACTAGGAGAAAATAAGATTTTACTTATTGGTAAATCTATATCTCGTAGTCCGTAGTGGATGCTGGGCGCCCGTCCCAAGTGTGGACTTCTTCTGCAATGCTTGTATATAGTTATTGCTTAAATAAGGGTTATGTTATAGTTGCATCAGAGTTTATCTGATGCTCTGTGATTGTTCATACTGTTAACTGGGTAAAGTTATCACAAGTTATACGGTGTGGCTGGTATGAGTCTTACCCTGGATTCCCAAAATCCTTTACTTGTACTGTCAGCTCTTCCGGGCACAGTTTCTCTAACTGAGGTCTGGAGGAGGGACATAGAGGGAGGAGCCAGAGCACACCAGAATCTAAATTCTTTCTTAAAGTGCCCATGTCTCCTGCGGAGCCCGTCTATTCCCCATGGTCCTTACGGAGTCCCCAGCATCCACTACGGACTACGAGAAATAGATTTACCGGTTTGTAAAATCTTATTTTCTCATCCTTCTAAAGCAAAAGCATTATTAACCTATCTGTACAGTGAGCTGTGATATCATTGCTACAAATGATTGTAAGCAAAACTAGTACGATAAGCGTTTTTCTCTTATGTCCTAGAGGATACTGGGGGTCCACATTAGTACCATGGGGTATAGACGGGTCCACTAGGAGCCATAAGCACTTTTTGAACTTGATAGTGTTGGCTGGCTCCTCCCTCTATGCCCCTCCTACAAGACTCAGTTTAGAAAATGTGCCCGGAGGAGCCGGTCATGCTTCGGGAAGCTCCTGAAGAGTTTTCTACATTTATATTGATGTTTGTTGTTTTCAGACCGCTGTTTGGCACCAGCCTGCCTGCTTCATGGGACTTAGGAGGGGGGATGACGGCCCAACCTCCTCCAGGGTTAATGGTCCCGTTCCCCGCTGACAGGACACTGAGCTCCTGAGGGTCCTATTTGCAAGCCCCACCACGGAGAGCGTACAGACCTGCAGCACGCGCCACCCCTAACAGAGCCAGAAGAGTGGTGAGTAGACGGCTGGTGTCCCGGCATAAGGGTATGGAGCACAGCGCTGACATGCAGGCTGCGTTCCAGGACTCAGGTTGACATGCAGTGCGTGTGTCCCGCTGTGAGGGGCGTGCTGAGCCACTAATGAAATACCCCTACTGGCTTACAGGTGTTCTAACACACTTGAGCAACAAACATACTTCAGTCAGTATAAAAGACCGGAAAGACCGCGCGCCATTACAGTGGTGGGGCTTCACTATGAGCGGATTCAGCAGCTCACCAGCGCCATTTTCCCTCTGCAGCTCTACAGACAGACTGGCAGGGAAGCGCAGCCCCTCCACAAGGACTCCAGCTTGCCTCAGCGGTACCAGGGGGTCATGGGGAAGGGGTGGGGGGGTGGAGCAGTATTAGCATAATGAGCGTATATTACAAATGCTTAGTTTGCAACCCAGCTACAATATAATTAGCTATAAGGGTGCTGTGTGGCTGGCTCCATCATACTCTGTCTCCCTAGGGGGCTCTGTGTGGGTTTACTGTGCTTTTAACCTATTCATCACTGTATGTGTGTGTGTTCTTTCACATTTACTATGTCAATGGAGTGTGTTTCATACACAGCAGAGTGTTTCAATCTGGGGGGGGTCACTGCCGTTTACTCAGGATAGTACACATTCTCAGGCTAGTGGATCTGAACCAGTATGGTTAGATTAATTAAAAGGGATAATTTCAATTAAATTATCCCAAAATGAGAAGGAGACGCGATACTTAAGGCAATCTGTTGATGACCCGATGAATAGAGATTCAGTGGTCATTCCAGCATCTCAGAACCCTGCCATTTGTCCACAGAAGCGTACCCTGGCCCAAACCATGTAGGCTGATACTGATAATGTATCAGACCTAGAGGAGGGTGAGGTGGACTCGGGAGGGGGGAAAGCTGCTTTGTCGCAGGGAATACAGGCCTTGAGAGAAGCTATTAGAGACGTCCTGTACATCCCTGATAAGGTATCAGAGGATGAGGAGGAATCATATTTTAATGTGAAAAAGAAAAAAAGCTACTTTCCCTGCATCTAAGAAATTAAATTCCCTATTTGAAGCAACTTGGGTAAATCCTGATAAGAAGTTTCAGGTCCCAAAACGGTTACTCACATCCTTCCCGTTTCCTCAGGATGATGGGAAAAAATGGGAAAACCCACAGATAGTTGATGCATCGGTTTCTAGGCTGTCTCCTAAGATAGTTTTACCTGTTCCTGGGGCAGCTTCCTTGAAGATTGAGACCATTCTCAAATCTCTGTACACAGCTGCGGGGGTGGCCTAGAGACCCACTATAGCTTGTGCATGGATCTCTACCTGACTATTTTGCAATGGTCCTAATCTAATTGACATTAGATTCCTTATCCAGGGGGGAGATAATTTTACTCCTACAACATATACAGGATTCTGCTGACTTTATGGTGGAGGCCATAACGGAAAATTGGTTTACTCAATGCACGCACCACTGCCATAGCAGTGTCATCACACAGGGGCTTGTGGCTACGCCAGTGGACTGCGGATGCGGATTCCAGGAAAGGCGTGGAAAGCCTACCTTTCACAGGTGAAGCCCTTTTTGGAGATGAACTGGATACGTGGATATCCAAGGCTACGGCGGGTAAGTCTACATTCCTTCCTTCCGCAGCTCCCCCGGCTAGAAAATCCTACACTGCTCCAACTCTGCAGTCTTTTCGGACAGCGAAGTTTAAAAACAAAACCAAAGGTTCTTCTACGGCCTTTAAAGGCAATAGAGGTAAACCCAGAAAACCAGCAACTGCAGGTTCACAGGAACAAAACCCCGGTTCTCCTTCCTCTAAGCCTTCAGCATGACTGTGGACCGCACTGCCTGGCCCGTTTGAGACTCTTCAGTCACAAATGGGCAACGTCATGCCAGGATTCCTGGGTCGAAGATCTTATAGCCCAGGGCTACAGACTGGAGTTTCAGGAACTCCCACCTCACACATTCTTCAAATCAGGCTCACCAGCTTCTCAAAAAGCAAGTATAACTTTACAGAAAGCAATTCTAAAACTGGTACAGACTCAGGTCATTGTTCCACTTCAGCTACAAGGTCAGGGTTATTATTCCAACCTGTTTGTGGTTCCGAAACCGGACGATTTGGTAAGCCCCATTTTAAATCACAAGTCGTTGAACCCATACTTACGGGTGTTCAAGTTCAAGATGGAGTTTCTGAGAGCGGTGAGCTCAGGTCTAGAGGAAGGGGAATTCTTGGTGTCTCTGGATATCAAGGATGCGTACCTTCATATTCCGATTTGGCCACCTCATCTAGCTTATCTAAGGTGTGCCTTACAGGACTGTCACTACCAGTTCCAAGCCCTGCCATTTGGCCTCTCTACGGCACCGAGTGTGTTCACCAAGGTAATGGCAAACAGTAAGTGAATATAATACCATACCTGGACAATCTGCTGATAAAAGCACCATCCAGGGAGAGGTTGTTAGACAACATTGCCCTCTCAACCTGACTGCTCCAGGATCACGGGTGTATTCTGAACCTACCAAAATCTCATCTGGAACCAACACTGAGGCTTCCGTTCCTGGGGATGATACTGGATAGGGAGACACAGAAGGTGTTCCTTCCGTTGGAAAAGGCATTGGTAATCCAGTCGATGGTGCGGGATGTTCTAAAAGAAACCCAGATATCGGTGCATCTATGCATTTGCCTTCTGGGGAAGATGGTGGCAGCTTATGAGGCGCTGCAGTACGGAAGATTTCAAGCAAGGTCCTTCCAGGTGGATCTGTTGGACAAATGGTCCGGATCGCATCTTCACATGCACCAGAGGATCCGTCTGTCGCCAAAAGCCAGGATTTCTCTTCTGTGGTGGCTTCAGACTTCTCACCTGGTCGGAAGTTCGGGATTCAAAATTGGATTCTGCTAACCACAGACGCAAGCCTCAGAGGTTAGGGAGCAGTCACCCAGGGGAAACAGTTCCAAGCAAGATGATCAAGTCAGGAAGCCATTCTTCCGATCAACACTCTGGAACTAAGGGACATATACAATGCCCTTCTACAGGCATCGCATCTTCTTCAAGATCAAGCCATTCAGGTTCAGTCGGACAATGTGACGGCAGTAACGTACATAAACCTACAGGACGGAACAAAGAGCAGAGCAGCAATGTCAGAGGTAACAAGGATTCTCATCTGGGCAGAAAGGCACGCTGTGGTGTTGTCCGCGATCTTCATTCCGGTAGTAGACAGCAGGGAAGCAGACTTCCTCAGCAGACATTACCTTCACCCGGAGGTGTTCGGGTGCTTGAAACGTCGGTAGGGAATTCCACAAATCGACATGATTGCCTCTCGTCTTAACAAGAAGCTCAAGCGGTATTATTCCAGGTCGAGGAACCCACAAGCAGTGGCGGTGGACGCTCTGGTGACTCCATGGGTCTACCAGATGGTGTACGTGTTTCCCCCTCTCCCATTGATCACAAAGATTCTCAAAAGAATAAAAAGGGAAAAGGTTCAAGCAATTCTCATTGCTCTGGACTGGCCAAGAAGGGCCCGGTATGCGGATCTGCTGGAGATGCTCCTAGAGGACCCGTGGCCTCTACCTCTTCGCGAGAACTTTCTCCAATAGGGCCGTTCGTCTATCAAGACTTACCGCGGCTACATTTGACGGCATGGAGTTTGAGCGTCAAATTCTCACCCGGAAAGGGTTTTTCCAACCCTGATACAAGCCAGAAAGGGGGTAATGTCTAAACATTACCAACGTATTTGGAAAAAATACGTCTCTTGGTGTGAGAACAGGAAATTTCCTGCAGTAGAATTTCAACTGGGACGTTTTCTCCTTTTTCTACAGTCAGGTGTGGATGTGGGCCTACGTTTAGCCTCCATAAAAGTCCAGATTTCGGCCTTATCCATTTTCTTCCAGAAACAATTGGCTTCTCTACCTGAAGTTCAGACATTTTTGAAGGGGGTTCTGCACATCCAACTACCCTTTGTACCTCCTACGGCACCTTGGGATCTCAACGTGGTGTTGCAGTTCCTGCAATCGGAATGGTTTGAGCCTTTACAGGACGTAGACGTCAAGTTTCTTACGTGGAAGGCCGTCACGCTGTTGGCCTTCGCTTCTGCCGATACCTCTGCTACTTCAAAGTCCTTGGATGTAGTGAGGGCTTTGAAGATCTATGTGAAGCGGACAGCGCGTCACAGAAAATCTGACTGCTGTTTGTTCTCTATGATCCCAATAAAATTGGGTGTCCTGCTTTAAAGCAGACAATTGCACGCTGGATCAGGCTTACTATCCAACATGCTTATTCCACGGCAGGTTTGCAGTGTCCAAAATCTGTACAGGCCCACTCTACTAGGTCGGTGGGTTCTTCTTGGGCGGCTGCCCGGGTTATCTCGGCTTTACAGCTCTGCCGAGCAGCTACTTGGTCAGGTTCGAACACGTTTGCCAAGTTCTACAAGTTCGATACTTTGACCAAACTGAAGGTCCTCAGAGGCCAATCAGTTATGCAGGAACCTCAGCACTCTCCCACCCGGTTTGGGAGATTTGCTACATCCCCATGGTACTAATGTGGACCCCAGTATCCTCTAGGATGTAAGCAAAAATAGGATTTTGATTACCTACCGGTAAATCCTTTTCTCGTAGTCCGTAGAGGATACTGGGTACCCGCCCAGTGCTTCATTTCTTCCTGCACTGTTACTTGGTTAAGTATTGTTGGTTCAGTGGTTGCTGGTACTGGTTTAAAGTTTGGTTAGCTTGGCTTTCCTCTAGTTTGTGTGTGCTGGTTCGGAATCTCAACTATCCTTTTATATCCTTCTCTCAAAGTATGTCCGTCTCCTCGGGCACAGTTTCCTAGACTGAGTCTGGTAGGAGGGGCATAGAGGGAGGAGCCAGCCCACACTATCAAGTTCTTAAAGTGCCCATGGCTCCTAGTGGACCTGTCTATACCTCATGGTACTAATGTGGACCCCAGTATCCTCTACGGACTATGAGAAAAGGATTTACCGGTAGGTAATTAAAATCCTATTTTTCTTCTTCGGGGTCCATGGTCTCTAAAGGAATAAACTCCCAGGATGCACTGGGCTCCGCTCCCCTCATACCCTGCCCCAATGCTCAGGCACTTCAGTTTTTTCCGGTGCCAGCAAGAGCTGGTCACCACTGAACAAGGGCTGCAGCAATGCAGGCCAAGCTTTTACATTATCTTCTATTTTTCTTTCATTTTTAATGAGCGTTCAGCATCTGGCAGTCCAGGGGATGTCAGTGCTGATGCTCCTACACCCCCAACAGGTGCGACACCACATGTGTTGGTGACTTAGGCGGGACCTCCTGGCATACATCTACTAGCGGAGGCACAGGACACCCAGGACCCCACCGGACCCATAAGGGAGACAGGTAAGGCGAGCAGTTCTATGCCGCCAGTCCTGGGAGATGGACCAGCGGCGCAGACGTGCTCCCAGACCATGATGCATCCTGCGGACACACTAGACCACCAGGGCTTTATGTTTACTGGTGCTGGGGACCCTCATTACTGGCCAGGATTACCGGTGGTGGAAGTTAGCAAAGGGAAGTTCCCCAGCCCAGGACACCATTCCACTGCTGTCTTCCCGCCCTTGACTGCTCCTCCATCATCTTCCATCAAAGAGATGCTGGGCAGCCATAGCTTAGGTCTGCAGATCTCCAGGAGTGTTTGAGCTGAGTCTCCCTATATACCTCTCCTCACTGCCAGGTTGTATACCAGCCTTCTCCACATGGCTGAGTAGTTGATCTCAGTGCCCATTGCAGTTAAAATTGTATTTCTGCATTGTATGTGACTTATGCTAATGCTCCTGCTTGTACTTTTCTTTAACTTTTTCTTCACAGTCCATGGGATCCACAGGGTGCCCACCCCAGAAGCAGCTAGCTTCAATGGGTTGTCTTTCTGGTTACCGGTTCCCTTCTCTTCTCTATGAGAGTGTGTTTTCCTGTGTACCATTCTTCTTTCTCTCCCCTGCCACAACCTGCTCCCACAAGTGAGTCATCAGACACTCCCTTGCGAGGCCCCCTTCATTTCCAGCCCTACACTCGGGTCTGTGGCTTGTATTATATGGCTGCCACAGTCTACAGCTGTTGTACTGGGTGGTGTTGCCTTATAGGTAATTGTCTGCACTTAGTATAATATTAGGGCAATGGATATTGTCTGAATCAAAATATAATTCATTATAAATAGGCGATGTTACCATAGTGGACAGTATACTGGATATATATAGTAAGGAATAGATATGAAATAAGTTTGAATGTATGAGGTAATGTTTAGCTGATTTAAGAGATTAGGTTTGTGTATGTGTTTATATAGATATACTGTATATTTGTGTTTTACAGCAAGATGGTAAAAAATAATGTAGGGAACAGGTTTATTCTGCTCTAGTCATAAATAAGGCCAGAGAGGTTACAGTAATATCATGAGTCATTGTAGAGAAAAGGTATTAGGCCATAAATGATAATAGGTATGTGACAGAGCTCTGTTGGTCATTGGAATTCACAGGTGTGCTTACAGTAGATCAGAATCTACTGGTTTGTCTATTGTCCAGTGAAGGTTAAAAGCTAGGGAGTATAAATTAACTACTATGAAAAGAGATCACATCCATTGATAAAACATTGTGTAACCGACCCCAGGAAAACTTGTCAATACAACAGAACTTTGGATGAAAAGACATTCCAGATTTTACAATACTATACTTGCTTAAGGCAGTGTGGACACCACACTTTTATGACACCATGCCTCCGTGAACAGGACACGACAGCCCAGTTCAATGTTTGTTTTATTACACCTTGGAATCTGACAAACCTATAATTACCTATTCCATTGGAAACTATGAGAATATGATAGTTTGAATTGGTAAAATATGAGATAAAAGGACCAGACTTGTAGTTAGGAGTTAGAAGGAAGAGGGAGAGGGAGAAGAAGAAGGAGAAGGAAGGAAGTCAGTCAGGAGGAGAAGTCATGGAGAACATGCAGAAGGAATGATTCTTGGGATGGCAATCTTTAACTTGCAAGTATACATTTTATGTTAGCAATTGAAACTGTTTGTGAAACTTATGTCATGTTGTTTTATGTTATGTAACGAAGGAAGCATATATAATTATAATTAGTATATATATCACTACTGTGTATATCTTATTCTGTACGATTTGATCTGCCTGTAAATAAAGAATCATATAAAAAGAGCGGTAATATTCAAGCTTGAACTCTCTTTAAGGAATCTTAACTTAATAACTTCATAAGTCATATGTATAAGGACTGCATATATGTATCAGCCAATTAGTTTGTAAGCCTGACATAATATATTTGCAGATATATATGATAAATGCATATTAATTGAAATATATCCATATATTAAATACCATATATGATATATTAAATATTAATATTCATAAATATGATTCCATAAAGCAATATTGGCGACCACGAAGGGACTTGTTATTACTGAATCTGATTATCTGATCTATAATATTTATGAGGAGTAGCAGATGCTATAAGCTGGCTACCAAATCTGCAGAATCACGGTGGGGATGTATCTATGAAAATTTATTACCATTGTGTAATGTCAATTTTGTATTCTGTATAACCTAGGATAAATGTGTTAGTGCAATATACGTTATTTTAACTAACATAATATCTATTAGGAAGCAGCACCAAAGGCTATAAGCCTGCTGGCAAAATACAAGATCACAGTGGAATAGGTTACAAATGAGAATAAAGAATTTAAAGGCCTAGAATAGAAAATGTGCACAGTGGAAAAGAGTATTTCCAAATAAATGTATAAATGTACCAGGTATTAGAGTTTAACCTTAAGACACCGGTCAATCTTAAGGAGAGGATACCTTCAGTACTAAAAACAAAGAATATATAAATTTAGCATTGAAATGTTAAAAATGCAAAAGTTTTCTGTAGCATTTAGAAAAATGCGCAGAACTGCGGCTCTAGAAGCCAAACAGAAATGTAAAGAAGAATCAGGTTCACGTCTTCGTAAGGCGTGCCTGACCATTAATGCAAAAATGCATTCGTTATTTAAGTCCCTTAAACAGAAAAATAAACAGAAAAAGTTTGGGGCAGAAGCGAAAAGCCTGACAGTTTGTAATCAAATTGTCAAGATCTCTGATGAAGAGATAACATCCAGCAAGCAAGCTGAGATAGAAACACCAAACAGGAATAGTGTTGAGGTATGTGAAACTCTGTACACAGAGTCTACAGGAGTCAGAAATGACTTAATCAGTCAAGATCCTAAAATTAAGGAAAGTTACATGTTGCAGGACTGCATCAATGTGCAGCGCATGGAGTCTGCTATGGTCACACAGACCACCAGCAGAACAGCCTCTGTGGTAAAGGAAGAAAGTAGCAATGTGCCGGATGTGTCTATCATCAGACAGCACATTAATGTAAAGGAGGTAGCAGCAATAGGAGATGTCCCCTATACTGTGTCTAGTAAGGGGGAAGATCATTGTAACTCAGATTATGAGTATTCTGCTGAATACACTCTCAGAGTTCCCAATGTAAATGAAGAATTTGTTATGCCCTTAGGCAAAGGTGAATTGTCAGCAGATTTAAACACTGATAGCAGCAGTACAGTGCACACAGGGGTGGGGAAGTTCCCCATGGTGAAAACTCCCATGGCAACCAGAGTTGCAAACCTTGAAATGTATTCACCTGGAAACATGTTTAAAGGGAAAATCCATGAAATTAATTCAGGAATGCATGTTTACAAACAAAGTTCCCAAACTTATGTAACCCCCACAGAGCACTCAGAGACTTCTAGTGATGGTGCAAATGTTTGCATGCTCTCAGAGAGACCACATGCAGAGTGTCATTCTGCAAACCACACACCAATTAACAATGACAAAAAGGATCACCAGGATGAAAATGTTTTTATGCCCTGGTGCCATAACCATTTTATTACAGGTGTGGAAAGACAGAAAGCCCTGGGACCTGCAATACATATTTGGCAAAGTTTAACAAGTTTCTCTCCCCACAAAAGTAGGTTTTTTCAGAAGCTCCAAGATTCTTCCAAACTAAGGAGCCACACCAAGCAGCAAACGCTATGGTTAAAGACAGTCTGGGACCAGGCTGCATCACAAGGGAGTATGGTCACAAGTGAATACGGTAGTATCATTCCTTTACTTGTTAGATCCAATGAAGCCATTGTTTGCTTTGATGTTCAAACAGCCACAGTTTCCAAATTAAACCTGCATCATATCTGCAGCGACAATTGTGCTGTCATTGACACACAATGTGACAGGAAAGATTGGCACAGGCCAGAAACAATTGTTTGTTTGTTATTCAATCGTTAAAAGACACATTTGTAAATTCTGTACCTGATAACATGCAGCAGATAGGACAGAATGCATAGCAAGCTATGTTAAATCACTGTATAAATATCTGTGATAGTCATTGTATGTATTTTTGTTTGATTCATAGTAATCCTGGCAACCTGTATACAGAATGGTGCAAGACTCCAAAAAGACTCCAATTTACAAGGGAAAAGGTCTTCATTAACCCTTTCATCGCTGCTATCCAGCAAAATCTACATAGCATCCCTAAAGACTGATATATGGACAAATCCTCAAGGAGTTTTCCAGTTTCACAAGAAAGGGGAAGGTTTTCATTAACCCTTTCATCACAAGTAATCATTACTTGTCTTTCAAACTACATGTACACTCCCACAACAGTGTACAGCACATCTCATCACTGTGATTATACAGAACTGTCTCATCCCTTCATATACCTTAATCACATATATGTAAACATTTGTCTGAGATATATTTTATATCATTGCATATATACCTTGTAAATATTTTATGTTTTTTTTATATATTACACAATAGATACTACCTATGCTTCCTTCGTAAAAGCTTCAAAAGTAATTAAATATCTAATACAGGATGGTATACCACGTTATAACAAATTGGGCCGAGATTATTAAGTGGGATGAATAATTCTCTTAATAAAGACTGTCACAAGTCTAAGATAATTATTTGTAGCATAACAGGGTCACTGTATATGCACATGGCTGCATATAAAATAATATTGGATGGAATTAGATATATTTAAAGCCATTCCTAAATGATATTTAATATCTGTTTGAAGCAAAATTATATTCATTTATTGTATTGATAGGATGTTACTATATACACATCAAAAGCATTTTAAATAATTATTAGTCAAAATATAGGTAGGATAGAAAACGCCTTTATATGGGTTAAACTGGTATAAGTTTATGTAAGATTGAGATGTATAAATAGGTACAAGGTAGAATAAGGAGATTTAAGACTGCATGGTAATTTATTCAGTGAGGAAATACAGAACAGAGTAGGTGTACTACTCACAGCCATTTGTGGTACTATTGCCCGAAGACAATTAAGACCTACTATTAACAAGCAAGGAAAGAAAGAAAGAAAGAAAAAAAAAAAAAAGACTGTTTCATATATGCCTGTTCTATTCAAAATCACAACCTGTTTGTGCAAAAGCAATATGGACACTGGTCACAACTGCGGCATTGGATAAACGCAAAGGAAACAGAACTGCTAAAGACTGTATAAAGACTATTACTATTACTGAGGGTCGTCACAAGTACTGAATGTTCAAGACACAGCACTCGACGTACACAGCCCTCTGCCTCAAACAGCGAAATGGCAAGCAAAGGAGCAGCTGCTACGAAGAATTCTACTTCTAGTAATGGTGCAAATGTTGCAAACGCAAGGCCATAATGCAAACGCAAGGCATCTCCAATTGCAAGCAAACCACGCAGATGACAGTCTTATCCCAGTAAATTGCTACATACAAGAACAGCAAAAATGTCCAAACGTACTGATCCAGATACAGAAAAAAGGTCTACAATTGGGCTATGGTATTCCAAATGTCTGTAGAAATTAGTTTTCCTCATGAATACTGAATAAAAACCTCAGTTTTGTCTGCTTTAGTTAAAAGTAGAATAAGGTTAGGTAAGCTAAGAATTTTTAGAGATTTTTAAAATCATAATGGTTATTATTATTACACTTATGGTATATATTATGGTTACAACGAAAGTTATGTTTGAAGGAATATTTTGAAATGTATTTGGAAGCAATTACGCTAGTTTAATGTGTGGCCAATCAAAAGAATTTCTCATGGCCACAAGGGGGCGACTGTTGCCTTATAGGTAATTGTCTGCACTTAGTATAATATTAGGGCAATGGATATTGTCTGAATCAAAATATAATTCATTATAAATAGGCGATGTTACCATAGTGGACAGTATACTGGATATATATAGTAAGGAATAGATATGAAATAAGTTTGAATGTATGAGGTAATGTTTAGCTGATTTAAGAGATTAGGTTTGTGTATGTGTTTATATAGATATACTGTATATTTGTGTTTTACAGCAAGATGGTAAAAAATAATGTAGGGAACAGGTTTATTCTGCTCTAGTCATAAATAAGGCCAGAGAGGTTACAGTAATATCATGAGTCATTGTAGAGAAAAGGTATTAGGCCATAAATGATAATAGGTATGTGACAGAGCTCTGTTGGTCATTGGAATTCACAGGTGTGCTTACAGTAGATCAGAATCTACTGGTTTGTCTATTGTCCAGTGAAGGTTAAAAGCTAGGGAGTATAAATTAACTACTATGAAAAGAGATCACATCCATTGATAAAACATTGTGTAACCGACCCCAGGAAAACTTGTCAATACAACAGAACTTTGGATGAAAAGACATTCCAGATTTTACAATACTATACTTGCTTAAGGCAGTGTGGACACCACACTTTTATGACACCATGCCTCCGTGAACAGGACACGACAGCCCAGTTCAATGTTTGTTTTATTACACCTTGGAATCTGACAAACCTATAATTACCTATTCCATTGGAAACTATGAGAATATGATAGTTTGAATTGGTAAAATATGAGATAAAAGGACCAGACTTGTAGTTAGGAGTTAGAAGGAAGAGGGAGAGGGAGAAGAAGAAGGAGAAGGAAGGAAGTCAGTCAGGAGGAGAAGTCATGGAGAACATGCAGAAGGAATGATTCTTGGGATGGCAATCTTTAACTTGCAAGTATACATTTTATGTTAGCAATTGAAACTGTTTGTGAAACTTATGTCATGTTGTTTTATGTTATGTAACGAAGGAAGCATATATAATTATAATTAGTATATATATCACTACTGTGTATATCTTATTCTGTACGATTTGATCTGCCTGTAAATAAAGAATCATATAAAAAGAGCGGTAATATTCAAGCTTGAACTCTCTTTAAGGAATCTTAACTTAATAACTTCATAAGTCATATGTATAAGGACTGCATATATGTATCAGCCAATTAGTTTGTAAGCCTGACATAATATATTTGCAGATATATATGATAAATGCATATTAATTGAAATATATCCATATATTAAATACCATATATGATATATTAAATATTAATATTCATAAATATGATTCCATAAAGCAATAGTGGGTATCGGTCCTCTTAGTTTTATTTTCGGCAATGCTTTCATGGCGGACGCCATCTTAGCCAACCTACGGATTGCATTAGCTGGCTTGCAGTGTACTCTAGTAGCGCTGGGTGGCAGAGGGGACAGTCACTGTTTTTAACAAGACCTCTTGTCTATCCTGGATTCATTGTCGGGAGGACAGCCTTTTGCTAGCTTCTGGTCCACTTAAGTTTTCTTTTTGGTGCAGTTTTCTTGATGGCCACCACTTTTCGGGGCCAGAGTGAAGATACTTCAACAGAAGCAGGTCATGTGCATGTGTGGCTGTGGTTATAATGTGGCTCATAAACAAAAACCATTAGGAAGCTCAGGGTTCATGTTGGTTTGTTTAAATTCTGAAGATCATGGGGTAAGTGGCAGAGGGAGGACACTTGGTTGCTGAAACCCCCACTCCTGGTGTTGCATCCAGGCCTCAAATGGGTCTAAGGACGGTGCCATTTCCAGAAGCCATTGCGCACACCATTGTTCGAAATGAGGCTACGGGACTCCGGTTCTCCACAGTAAATTGTTTTAGGTCCATGTCCCTAATTGCCTTGACAGGCAGCAGCAGGTCGGTAAGTGACGGACACAGCCTACCTTCGGTAGTTCTGGACTGTACACACAGATCCTGGTACCCACCCTGTAATATTAAAAAAAACGCTCAAGGGGCCTTATGCAGCTTCAGTTGCATTTTGCAAAACTGCAACTGATATTACTCACATGCTGGGGGCCACCCTGCACAGGGCAAGGCCTCCCAGCATGATAATGGCAGTCAGTGATGTGATTGCAAATCAATTGCATCACTAAATAAAGGGAGCCCCTCTGCCTCCACAGCCTGACGGTCGCAGTGGCTGCATGTGACGTCACGCAGCCGCCCCCAAAACAGCTGCAACGTCAATATAGAATGCCTGTGCCTGTCAATCAGACAGAGGCATTCACGTTACTGAGAAGCGATCTCATCTCCTGGGCCTGTGCACTGACATGGAGAACGAGGAAATGTGATCGCATCTTAGATATGATTGGTACGGAATAACCCTCAGGCAATTATCTGGATGGTGTTGCTAATGCCAGGCCCTCTACTAGAGGCATGGTGTTTAGGGGACTGCTTTACTTACATTAGACAGCTGCTAGCTCAAGTATTTTCATTGCTCAGGGATCAGATTACTCTGTCTGCTGGGTTTGAGTTCAGGAGCTTTTCTTAACTCCTTTTTGCTCTGGTTTGGCAGTAATATGTTATAGGAGTTTCTAGCTGAATGGTATATATGTATGTACAGTATGTCTAATATAACAAAAAAAACAACCTGGGGCACTCATAATTTACACAAGTACTGTAGCTGGTTGCTTTCAAGCCTGCATTTTAACCTGGTTTTAATTAGCCATTCTCTGTTTAAAGGGATAGTATGGTAAACCTAAATATATGTTGGACTGCAATCTACTAGGGCATGGGTCTGGAACTATACATTTTTTTTTTCTTTTCGGTTTTTAAGTCACAAAGTTTTATTGACGAGAGAGAAACAATGACAAATGGAGGTAATTGACATAATCAGAGCACAAGAAAACTAGAATAACAGCAACATAAAACAGAAGAGGTGAGAGCGTAAATTAACATGTTGAAGTACATAGACTAGAAAATTAAGTGCATGAATTTGTCTCTGTTTTTGGGTTTGTTTAAAAAAAAAAAAAAAAATAATCAAGAATTAGGAACAAAAATAGAAAATAAGAAAGAATATTCCGAAGGGCTTGTAGGAAATTACAAAGACAGTCAGAGGGAAAAAGAAGCAGGGATGATAATGAAAATTGAGGAGAGAAAAGAGTAGAGAGAAATAAAGAGTAAAAGAGCAAAAACAAACCACAGACGAGGGGAGAGCGAGTCGGGAGAAAAGAAAGGTGAGGAAAAAGGGTAGGGTGAACTAGGAGAGACCTGGGAGAGCTACTTGAAATTTAGCGTACCATGGTGTCCAAACGCTGTGGAATTTATCCACTGTGTTGTTCATCAAGGAGGAAAGGTATTCCATCTTCGCTACAAACCAAACACGATTCATAAGTTCAGGACGGGTTGGAGGGGTGGGAAGTTTCCATGATTTAGCAATCTGGAGTTTAGCTGCACAGGCTATATGCATAGCCAGTTTGTTTTCAGGCTTGGATAGCCGACAGGCTGGGGCACACAGGAGCAGCGTCTCAGGGGGGAGGGGGGGCAGTCCGGAATAAGCGACTGAATAAGGATACGGACCATTGACCAGAAAGAGGCTATCTTCGGGCAGCTCCACCAAATATGAATATACGAGCCTACTTGACCACATTGGCACCAACAGGGGTTAGAAGTGTTCGGATATATTTGGTGTAAGCGTTCAGGAACCAAATACCAGCGTGCATAGACTTTGTAGGAGTTCTCCTTAATGGAGACGCTAATAGAACATTTAGAAATATTCAATCGAATAGATTCCCATACGTCATCATCTAGGGAGGTCCCCAAGTCAGTTTCCCATGCAAGTTCATGTGCTGTGCGTGGAGGCGAAACTGGAGACAAAATGGACTGATACAAAATAGAAATAATGCCTCGATCCGTGGAACGGTACATGCAAAGGCGCTCCATCGGAGACGGGACATTAGGAAGAGACGTTGTCCTAGTAGAGGACATCACGAAATTTCGAATTTGAAGGTATTGATAAAAATATGAAGTCGGGAGAGAGTGCTGTGTTTGAAGGTCTGCGAATGAGTACGGTACATTGTTATGAAGTAGATGATGAAAGCAGGAGATGCCTGCTCTAGACCAGTTGGAAGCAAAATGATAGGATCGGCCCGGGGTGAAGGAGGGGTTGTTCCAGATGGGAGTTACGGGAGAGGGATGTGTGTGAAGTGAAAGTTTAGATTTTAGTGAGTCCCACACCGATAAAGTTAGGGATATTGTTGGCACTGACAATGGTTTTAGGTCTGTGCAAGCAAGGGAGCCATGGAAGATGAGAAACTGAGTTGACCTGAGCCAAGTCACTCTCCAAGTCCACCCATCTCCTCGTGTGTCGTGGAGAATGCCAGGCAACTAGTTGGCTGAGTGCCGTGGCATAGTAGTATCTCGATAGCGAGGGTAGGCCCAAACCACCACACGTAGAGCTCTGCTGGAGAGTCTCCCTACGCAATCGCGGCTTCTTATCATTCCAAATAAATTTACCATATTGGGTCTGGAGGGAAGATAAAATCCGGAGAGGGACTGGGACAGGGAGAGTCTGGAAGAGGTATAAAATCTTGGGGATGACGTTCATCTTAATAGCATTAATCCTGCCAATCCAAGAAATGAAATGTTTTTTCCATCCTAAGATGTTTTGAGATATCCCCTTAAATAAGGGAGGAAAGTTTGCGTCATAAAGAGAATGGTAAGATTTGGTAATGTGCACCACCAAATATTTAATGGAGGTATGACGCCATGCAAAAGGGAAGTTGGATTTCAGAAGATTCAGCGTGTTGAGAGGGATGTGTAGTGGGAGAGCCTCTGACTTGTCATTGTTCACCTTATATCCAGAGAGGTCCCCGTAGAGAGTTAATTCTTTGAAAAGGTTGGGTAGGGAAATTAACGGGCTAGTGAGGGTAAGGAGGACGTCATCCGCAAAAAGGGAAAGTTTGTAGTGTGAGTCTTTGATAGAAAAGCCCGTAATGTCCGGGTTAAGACGGATGCGACAAGCAAGAGGTTCGATTATCAGAGCGAAGATAAGAGGCGACGGGGCATCCTTGTCGCATACCATTGGTGATGGCAAAGGAGTCTGAAAGAATTCCGTTTGTTAGGACAGAAGTGGAGGGGTTGTAATAGAGTGCTGAAATGGCTTGGAGAAATTCCCCGTGAAAACCAAAGCTACGGAGTGTTTGATCGAGAAAAGCCCACGAAACCCTATCGAAGGCTTTCTCCGCATCTAAGGCCAACAGAAGAGAAGGGAGTTTGACAGAGTTAGCATGATGGATCAGGTTAACGGTACGTCTGGTATTATCTAGAGCTTGGCGAGAAGGGACAAATCCGACTTGGTCGGGATGTATAAGAGACGGAAGAAGGGGGTTCAGGCGTAGGGCAAGAATTTTTGCAAAAAGTTTCAAGTCGGTGTTGAGAAGAGAAATAGGGCGGTAATTAGAGACCTGTTGTTGATCTTTACCAGGTTTGGGAATAACAGTAATTAGTGCTTTAGTAGTTTCGCTATGGAAGAGTTCCCCATTAAGGATTTTATTAAAAGTAGACGTCAAGTGAGGGACAAGAGAACACTCGAATGTTTTATAGTAAGCAAAGGGTAGGCCGTCCGGTCCCGGAGCCTTAGAGGGTTTCTGTAGTTTAAGAGCAGCAGATACTTCCTCATCAGATATAGGCTTACATAATGCAGTGGATGAGGGAGAATCCAACCGCGGTAGGGAGCATGAGGTCAGGAAGTCGGAGATGCATGTGTTTGAGTCAGATAGGGAGGACGTACTGCCTGGGGAGTTATACAAACGAGTGTAGTATTCCTTAAAGATAGAGTTGATGTCTGAGGGATTATAGTGTATATTACAGTTAGGATCCTTAAGCAAGACTATAGAAGAGAGGGCTTTGCGTGCCTTTAATCTATTTGCTAGGAGGGCATCAGCCTTGTTGCTTTTCTCATAAAATCGCTGATTCAGCCAACGTAGAGATTTATCTATCTTTTCTGTTAATAGTGCATTGAGAGTTGCCCTAGCTGCCATAAGCTGTTTATAGTTCGAGTCCGTGGGACTACGCTTATGAAGAGAGTCTAGGATTTGGACCTGATCAGTGAGATTTCTAAGTATTGCTTTGTGTTCCCTATTGCGGTGAGATGCAAAGCTAATTACATGGCCTCTGAGGACGGCTTTGTGAGCTTCCCAGACTAATGGGGAACATCCTGAGTCAGGATTGTTAAGAGAAAAGTATTCTGTGAGCAGTCCAGCTATCTTGGATTTGAAGGAGGGAATTTTAAGAAGTGTCTCGTTCAAGCGCCAAGAAGGGCGGGAAGTTGGGGCATCCAATAGATCAAATGCGGACGTGACGGAGGAGTGATCCGACCAGACATTAGGGATGATCGATGAGGACAAAATGTGATTAGAGGCCGGGGGGCTGCAGAAAAGGTAGTCAAGTCTGGAATAAGACTGATGGGGATTGGAAAAAAAAAAGTGTAGTCTTTGGAAGATGGGTTAAGAGCACGCCAAGTGTCGAAGAGAGATGCTTCTTTAATAAGTTTAGAGAAAGTATCGGATATATGACAGGTGCGAGGGTGTTTCTGGGGAGCGGATTTATCTAAGAAAGGGTCTAGAACTGCGTTGAAATCCCCTCCCAGAAACACATAACCCGCTCTATGTTTTTGGAGAGCCGTGAAAGAGGATTTCAAAAAACGTTGTTGGCCCGTGTTGGGAGCATAGAGGTTAGCTATAGTCACTTCCAGGTGCCCCAGCCTGCCAACCAGAATGATATACCTCCCCTCTGCATCAACATGAACCGAGCTTTGAGTGAAGGGGAGTTTATTGCTTATCAAGATAGCGACTCCATTATGCTTAGATTCACTTGAGGAGTACAACACAGTGGAGAATCGTCTGGAAGGCAAAGTGGGGTGGCCAGATCGCTTAAAATGTGTTTCTTGAAGTAGAACTATGTCTGCGCCTAGAGTGCGGATTGTACGGAACAAGTGAGAGCGTTTATGGGGCGTGTTAAGGCCCCGGACATTCATAGAGGCAATGGTAAAAGGCATGGTGTTGAGAGAGGGGGGCGTATAGAGGGGGTATTGAAAAGGGGGAGCAGAGGAAAGGGGTCGACTCGCTCAAGAGAAAGAGTTTAGGAAAGAAAAAAAAAGGTGGTAAAGGAGCAGAGTACGCAATTCGAATTGAGCAAAGTAGAGAAAGTTAGGAAAAAGAGGAAGAGCAGGTTACTCAATACAAAGGAGATTGGGACTCCTATAGTTAGGACTTAGTGGTCCGGAAAGGCGAGGGAACAAAAGTTCCAAGTCGCCACAAGAGAATAAAAAATAAATAAAATCGGGGGTGGTGGAGATCTAATTGAGAAGAAAAATATCACATGCAGGGAGAAGAACAGGGAGTATATGTACAACCTAAGAGGAGAAAGAATATTACGTTAAACAAAACAGGCACTAGTATGCAGGAGACAAGAGATGGGTCAGTGTCCCCTGGGTGAGGAGGGTAAAGGGAGAGAGGAAAAAAAAAAGGGGGGGGGGGGGGGGAGAGAACAATCATCAGAAAATACAGTGAGTAATTATCATCTGGAAATACCAGAAACTTTTCGGAGCACAAAGATACACACATGTTAAAACCAGTAGGGGCAACAGGCACAGAGGGCCCACAGTGCGGCGTGCAGAGTCTTGGAGAAAGCCAATGGAGAAGCTGGCGAAGTATGTAAGACCTCTGCGCCCGTGGACCACGCCACAACCCAAAAGAGATAGAACTTGTAAATCTTAGGACAGTGGGAGAGAAAAGACCTAACAGTGCAAGGAGCTAAAAATATTGCAATGGAAAACTAAGAGAAACATTAATTCCCTGAACTGGGAACAAACTAACAACGGAAGGTAAAATGCAGCATCGGGGTGAGTTAGAGTCAAACCGTGGCCAAGATTAGCATGCAAGGCTAGGGGTGATTGCTAGAAACCGAAATTTGGTCACCCAGGCTACTATAAACATAGTGAGTTTAGTGAGTTTGAACTGCTACAAAGAGTGACCACGAGACATTTCCAGTAAATGAACAAAAGGCATATGGAATGGGTGTGTGTGTGGGGGGGGGAGGTTAAAAAAAAAAAAGGGGGGAGGGGTGGACATATACAGTACGTGAACATAACATTGAAATCCTTACAGTCGTATGACAAGGGGTGATCCCCATACAACAAACAGTCAGTGAAAAGTTATACATAAATCTAAGGAGGGAAGTAAGCATAATGGCGGAGATT
This sequence comes from Pseudophryne corroboree, assembly GCF_028390025.1. NCBI lineage: Eukaryota > Metazoa > Chordata > Amphibia > Anura > Myobatrachidae > Pseudophryne > Pseudophryne corroboree. Next base: position 378,519,830 of record NC_086444.1, on the reverse strand, counting down.
TTTCAAGGGCTGAGGTGATTATCAACGGAAAGGAGAAAGGGCTGGTAAGAAAACATCCAACCCAACGCATAGTCAAATTTTAAGTTGAGTGGTCTGCCCCAGCAGGGGGTCCAGCTTCTTCTATATGCGAAAGCAAATCATTGCCCTCACGAAGATCTCTGATGATGACTGTTTTTCCCTGAAGGTCAACGATCAGCTTGAAGGGGAAACCCCATCGGTATCGGATGTTCCTGTCCCGTAGAGCCTTTGTTAGATCACGGAGTTCCCTCCGTTTAGCTATGGTTAGAGGGGCCAAATCTTGGAAGAACTGTAGTTTAGATGAATTGAAGAGTACATGAGGCTTTCCACGAGTAGAATTGAGGACCCTTTCTTTATCTTTAAACTTGAGAAAGCGGAGGACCACATCACGGGGAGGCTCACCATCCCTAGGCTTAGGACGGAGGGCACGATGGGCCCTTTCTAGAGGAAATTGTACATCCCCCAGGTCCGGTATCAGAAAGAAGAAAAGGGTGTGAAGGTAGGGTTCGAAGTTATCCACACTGACGGATTCAGGGATGTTGCGAATGCGCAGGTTGGATCTGCGTTCGCGGTTCTCAAGGTCCTCGTGTTTAGTACGAAGTTCAGACAGTTCTGAGACAATGTGGTCCAGGTCACGACCTGTATCGTTTAGAGCTTTTTGGAAATGGTCCTGACGAGATTCCATTTTGGAGGCTCTGGAAGCGAGGGATGAAATGTCCGTCTTAATGGAGGCCACCGCTTTGTCCAATTTGGACTCCAGAGAGTCCTTAAAGTCCGTAATAAGGGAGCGGAGAGCTAAGATATCATCCTTAGTGGACGGAGCAGAAGGCGGTGTGACGGAGTTATCCATAGAATCGTGAGGAGGGGAGGGGAGACCCCGATGTTGGGTATTCTTGGTGCCCCTGGTAAAATGTTGAGAGATATCAGCACCCCCTTGTTTAGGAGTCTTGGACGAAGATTTCTGCATGTGGACCGGACCAGTGTAGAGTATTATACTATGAGATATGATCCGTCAGGGGAGACAGGAAGTCCAAAAAAATATGGGACAGGGGAGGGGAGGAAAAAAAGAAAAAAAAGGGGACACCCAGAGGAGACCACGCACCTCACTTTCAGGTGGTCATAGCGCCGGGGGCTGGTATGGCGGTAATGCCGGCAGTGAGCACTCCACTACAGAGGTAGGAGAGAGTCCCCCAGACAAGGGCACGGCCGCCGTCGCGGATAGGGGAGTAAGAGTCCCGGATATTAAAGCAGGCCAGGCAGCTGTATCTTCAAAGCAAGTCAGGTGCCAGTGCAGTTTTGTTGGGGACAAGAGCTGGTGTCACCGGAGTCAGAGCAAAGCCGGGCGGAGTTGCTAGTAACCGGCGTATGATGTCAGGAGCCAATGGCGACTCCGCAATCCCCAGGAGATGATCAGTCCCGTATATGGAGTCGGTGCGTGAAGAGGCAGGGGCCAGCAATGATGTCCCGGTACCAGGGGGAGCAGAGACTGTTCTGTAATGTAATGAGGGGGTACCACTGAGGTCTTGTGGTAGCAGCTCACTTACCCCCCATTGGAGATGCAGCTCTTAGGTGTTCCGCAGCGGTCTCACGGCCTCCACCGTGTGCCCCTGGATCGCGGCACCGGCTGAGCCTCCTCCAAGATGGCCGCCGGGCCTCCCGTAGCTCCGCCAACCCCCAGCGATCTCGGACACCCGCAGAAGCCGGCAGCGGCAGGAGACGTTCCCCCGGCAGGTCCCGCAGTGAATAGTGCTCCAGAGGGCAGGGGAGAGGTGCGCGATGCTTTCCCGCGGCCTTGGAAGTGCGCGCCGACCCGGGAGTGTAATCTAGGCCCCGGTCTGGCGGCCGTCTGTAGGCCGCAACCCGCGGGAGCTCCACGAGCTGCTCCCCGATTCCGCGGCTTTTACAGGGCACACCAGAGGGGTCAGGACAGACAAGGGGGGCTCTGTGATGAAAAAAGGCGTGCAGGAGCAGGTTGTTGGAGGGTTTATAATCCCCGGAGCTCTCTTGATGTGCTGCTGCCTACTTCAGCAGCCAGGCCACAACCCCGGAACTATACATTTTAGCATGCCACAGTTTTACTATTAAGGCATGCTAAAACTGAAGCAGGGCATGCTGGGATTTGTATTTCCACAGCAGCTGGAGGGCCATGGTGGAAGATCTATGCATTGGGTTACTTATACTCTTGGGGGAATTCAATTGATGGTGTGAAATTTGAAAAACCCTGAGTTTTTTTTTTTTTTTCAGTTAGAGGACTGCAAATGGGATGTGTTGATTTCTATAGAAATCACTACATCTTTTTTCTCGCACCTTTTACAGCAAGTCTGATTTTTCCTAAAATCATTCTTTTTAGGAAAAATCACCAGGACTCGCTCTGGCATCCTTGCGGCACCCCCTCTGAGGACTAATTAAGTAAAAAGTTTCCAATTAGCTTAATTAGTCAGTAATTACCTTCCAAAGCGATGTCTTCTCCAGCCCACAGTCCTCTGCAGCAGTATGTGCGTGTGTCCGGAGCGGGATGCTGGGAGAGCTACATCTCCCAGCAGCCCCCTCCCCAGTGGGACCCATGAATTGCACTGGGCAGGGTTTTTTTTTTTTTTTTTACTCAAGATACAGGGTTTTGAATGCAGAAAACCCTAAAACTATTTCTTTTAAATTGGATATCGGGACAGTGCATACCAACAGTAATCCTCAATTGGGTGCAAAGTATGCAAGGTATTTTACCCTGCGCAGTCAGAGTGGATGAGATGCATGTATTTCTCTGAATATGGTTGTTGTGCTAGTTGGCATTTTTGCTCTACAGCCAGGAAAAGCTTGTATTTCCTTTACATTTTGTATGAAGAAATATGGGGAAAATATGCATTATTTAATTTTGTATAAGAAAATCAGAGAATTTAATAACTTTACTATGGGTTCATATTTTTACATATGTGTCCTACTTTTAGAAAACATATAAATGGATCATCTCAAACACCCACTAAAGCTACAACAGCAGGCTAGGTTCTAACCCATCCCGGTACATATTACAGAGTCTGGTGCACTCTTCTCTGGGGCTATAGGCATTATCTCGTATACCTCATACAGTGCATCCGGAAAGTATTCACAGCTCTTCACTTTTTCCACATTTTGTTATGTTACAGAAATATTCCAAAATGGATAAATTCATTTTCCCCCTCAAAATTCTACACACAATACCCCATAGTGACATGAAAAAAGTTTCTTTTTGAGATTTTTGCTACTTTATGAAAAAAAAATGATTATTTCTCCTTCATCCACTAGGGGCCACTGGAGCGTAGTTACAATGGGGAAATAGTAGGCAGTAATTGGGAGCTGGCACTTTAAAACTCTCACACTGTGGCTAGCTCCTCCCCTACTATCTCCCCTCCAAGCCAGTCTTAGTTAGTGCCCGAGGGAGCTGGTTCACTTGGGTTTAGCTGAAGAAATTTTTTCTTTATTATTTTATTTTCTTACTTACACACACAGACTGGCAGCTCTGCCACTGCCAGTCTGCACCGCGGGAGCTGCCGGCGGGGTCCCATCGCAGCTGCGTGCGGCTCGGGATGGGCCCCGGCTGAGGGAGACACTGAGCTCTCCTGAGTTGGCTGGACACCGCTGCGTGCGGCGCGTGTCGGGGCCGCTCCACCAGCAGAAGATTCCGGCAGCACGGCAGCGGTAAGTCTCAAAAGTGACCGGACACCGCTGCGTGCGGCGCGTGTCGGAGTCGCTCTGTCGAGCAGAGTATAAGTCAACACCGCTGAGTGCGGCGCGTGTCGGGACTACATCAGGACAGCGGTGAGTACAATCTAACCCCCTCCAGACTGATGTATGATTGTACACTGTCAGTTTTAGCGATTTAATTGTGCACACACTTATTATTTTGAATTTGACATTATGTGGGGGGCGGAGCTACAGCCCGCTCTGTAAGCGGGCTCAGCGCTCTCTGCTCCCGGCCGCAGCATAAGGCAGCCAAGTGATACACTTCCCGCTTATTTTTACACTTCTGCGGGTTTCATAAAATCGAAAGCGCCCCGGCCGCAGCATACAGGCGGCCGGGGGGGATATACTGTGTTTGAATCTCCGCTCCCCGGCCGCAGCATACAGGCGGCCGGGAGGGATACAAGGCGCTTCCCGCTTACTGTACACTGCAGCGGGTTTTCAAACTTGGCGCCGAATGGGGGGGGGCGGAGCCAACTCCCGCTCTGTACGGCGGCTCTGTGCTCTCCGGCCGCTGCAGCACAAGTCCTCCGCTCCCCGGACCGCTGCAGCACAAGTCCTCTGCTCCCCGGACCGCGGCAAGCTCCTTTCCTCTGCCTGGCTGTTCAAGGAGCATATTTTACTTTTAAGAGGTATCAAGCTGATTCCCGCTTTTCTCAGCGGGCTCCCCGGCGGCGGCTCGCAGCACTCATTGTCTCTCTGCTGTCTCAGTGGGGTTTAAGTTTTTTTTTCTTTCTGTGCATGCAGATGCTGGCTGCCATCCCTCCCTGCAGGGGAGTCATTTCAGAGAGGCTGTAGATCAGGAACCTGCTCTATTGCAGGAGCTGGTGCTCAGCTCATTAATGATTAAAATCTAGGGTGCAAGTATTTATCTACCCTGGTATTTATCTACCCTGTTAGAAGGTTCACATAGACAGTATTTATCTACTCTGTTGGGTTCACTGTGTGTGTGTGTGTATATGTATGTATATATATATATATATATATATATATATATATGCATACATTACCATATATAGGGAATAAAACAAACCACTTCCGCAATGTTTTATAATAACAAAATAACCCACCTTGCCACATAACATTTTCCCCCATCTTTTCTCGCAGGCTGGCCACCATTTTGACAAGCCAGCAGAACCTCCGAGAAACATCTGGTGCACCTAAATTAGGGGGCACTACATACGGGGCAGGGTGTTGCCTTCCCTTTATTATTCCTTGCTGTCACTAGGTTCTAATGCTATTTGTAATTCGGGAAATGTGTGTGGCATCAGACAAACAGCGCTGTGGCTCAGTACGCTAGTAGCGGGTATCTGAACACCAGGGTTTCAATCTCGAAAAAAAAAAAAACAACTTTAAGGGAAGCTCCTATAGCCCATGGCTAAGACTCCTGTCCCACAGCGCAGCGCTACTGGTTCAGGTCTCCGCTGCTCCAGAAAGTTTATTTGAATCGTGCCGGTCACTACACGTTATAGTGCAGACCTTACATAGGGCGGTGTCTATTTAACCCACCTTTTCTCCTTTCGTTTGTCTCACCTGGGATAGTCAAAGAATTCCCTCTTAGGTGTGAAGTACGAGGTGAAGCCATCTGCTTAGCCCTCCACGCACCTGCAGGACGCTCCTGTTTGAACAGCTCAGATTATGCAGGTAATGTCACTGTTAACAGAGACCTTGTAAGTCATTTCCCCTCTCCATGGCGGTGGACAGGCCTCTCTGGAAGGAGGCGAGAGATGTCCAGGATACTGATGTCTGTTTTCGGTGGAGTCTGAACCAGTGTCTCAGAATATCCAGGTATATTATACAGCAGTTTGTCTGATACTGCAGGTAAAGGAACTGCCAGGGACAATGTTAAAAGTGTGGCCGATGTGTTGACCATCATTTTTTTTAAGGCGGACACGTCAGGTCCATCAGGGTTCGACGCCGATGACAAAATGACAGCGACTGGTCCAGTTTCGGTTGAGCTCGGCAGGCTCCGGTAGGCGGCCTGCAGACACCCGAATACACAATTTCAGGTATCAAACAATGTTTGTTTTCCTATCCTTTCCCCGCAGACGGCAGGAAAGGGTATCAGAACCTCTCCACGGTATACCCCTCGATGTATCGCCGGTCCAACAAGCTGCCGTTTCCCTGAGGCAACCTTGCTCAGGGATCCATCGAAGACACATATACGGCAGCGGGGTTCTACCGTGTCCTGAGCAGGTAGGTTGTGGAACAATTGTCCTCTAGGCTACAGGATAATTCGCATCAGGATCAACTGATACTTTGGGACAGATCAGAATCACGATTCTGCTTTATGTTCTTTTGAGGTCTCCACATCTGCAGACTCGGAACCTGCATTTTCGCTTGGGGCTGTCTTAACCCGACGACCTCTAGGGCTGCGACAGTGACTGGTGAACATGAAATCCTATGGGGCAGAGGGTTCAGGGGAAGGAACTTTCTGCATGATTTCTTGAACCATTGGAGGTAAGTCCACTTTTCTTTCTCCTACTGCGGCCCCAGCTCCAAGACGGACCTTTACCGGTCTTTCCTTTTAGATCTTTCTGTGCCGTTTCAGGTTTTCGACTCCACATGGGCGGTATCTCCGTCACCAAGGGATCTCATGGTAACAGGCTGAAGCAGAGGTTCAGCATCCTCGGTCCAGTCTGATGTTAGGTCATCCAACACACCCACTACAGGTCACACCTTCCTACCACCTGGAGGGTCCCAGGGTAGGCGTATGCAGGTGGTCCTACTGGGAGGACTGAGAAGGCTTGGGCGGTTACAGACTAGATTTTGGAATAAAACCGTCTCCGGGGTCCCGCGGCGTGGGTCGGCCGGTCGACAATGACAAGAGCAGACATACTGCAGGCGGCGCTCCAGATGCTTCTAACCGCAAAGGGTGTTGATCCCTGTTTTCACATATCATTTGAATCGGGACAGTTCTCAGGCCTTTGTTTTCTTTTCACGGGCCGAAGCTAGATGGCTCGGCCAGGCCTATTCTGGCCTTAGAATCTTTTCAGTCTGTGATTGCTAGTTTTGAACAAGAAAGGAGGTTTTTACGCGTCCCTTGTCTTCAGGGATGCCTGTTTACTGATTTCCGTTGGGTTTCCTCATCGGACTTCTCTCAGATTCGCATTACAGGATACTCATTTTCACTGCCAGTACTTTCCATTCGGTCTCTCTTCCGCTCCCACAGGGTTCAGGAAGATCACAGAATAACTCTTTTTCAGGGCAGGAAGTGACGTTTGTTCCCTAATTGGACAATCTACTACTAGTATCCCACTCTGCAGATTAGGTGGCTTCTGAATATCCTGAGGATCCAGGAGCTTCTGGTTCGACACGGATCCAATTATGCTCCTCGTAAACGTTTCTCAACATGGTCCGTCAGAGGATTTTTCCTTCCTCGGCACCAGGTACTCTCTTTCTTCAGTCAAGTTGCGACGCCATGAGTGGTCGCCTGCATTCCCCTCTGAGCGAAGGACAACAATCTTCTTTCCAGGTCAAGCCGCCAGGTCAGACTCTCGGGTGAGGGGACATTCCCCGGAGTTTTGTCAGCTGGTCCGCTGTTGGCGGAGATTTCGGATCATCCTCAGGGCGTTCTGACTGACTCTTAAGACGTGAGCTCTGGCGGCAGTAGCCGAGGATGCCCTCAGGGCTCCTTGGAGTTTTCTGGTTAGTCTATCCTGCCTCCTTTTCTATTTCTGCCTCACTTTCGGTAACACAGGAGGGGAGAGTGTGCGCTAGTCCTCTCGGTGGCTCCGGTTGGGCCACGCATGACTTACATTTCCAGCCTGCACCTGTTATCAGTAGAGGAACCTTGGCTCCTTCCTCGACTGGTCTGTCTACTTCAACAGGGTCCTTTTCTTTGTTCAATCTTAAACTGGTTTCGTTTAACCTCGTGACTATTCATGAGACCTCAGAAGGGAGGAGTTCCCTAGTTCGGTAATGCCTACTGGGCCCCGATTTCAGAAGTCTGTTACCTCTTCTCGCTTTTGTCACTTTTGCAAAACTTTATGGGGCATAGTGAGGATAACAGGGGTTTTCCCCTTCTTTCAGTTACCATTCAGCCGTCATCTTTGGTTTCTCTGGGAAGTTTTGCTCGGCTGCGCTTCAACATACATTGACCTGAAATTTAGGTCTCTACCCTTTCGGTTTTCTTCCAGAAGAGATTAGCCTGCCGGCCGTAAGTTCGGGCTCTCTTTCAGGGAGTACTCTATTGGCAACTCCCCCGGCTGAGCTTCAGACTCAGCGGTCGTTTCTTCCAGAGGGGATGTCCGTTTTTCCTATATATCTGACACTAGTGTTTTCGGCCCTCTTTGAAGGTTGTCAGGGCTCGCCGACTCTCTCTACAGAGATCTTCGGCTATTCGACGAAGTGTTTTCTTCCTTCTTCTGTACGATGCTCCCGTAATAAATAGCCGGGGTCCCAGCAGAAACTGGGCCGTTGGATACATCTGACCATCAGACAGTCTTCTTGGCGGTTGCTCGGGAGCCTCCGTTTTCCATTTCAGCGCACTTTACGAGCGTTGTGGGACCTTCGTGGGCGGCTGCCCGTGGGGTCTCCATGAATACTTTGTCGGGCGGCTACTTGGTCGGACCGGCATTCATTTTGTCAAATTCTACAAGTTTGACACTGTTGCGGCCTCTGCATCACAGTTTGGCCGAGCGGTTTTACAGGACTCTCAGCGCTCTCCCACACGTTTTGGGAGCTCTGGGACGTCCCCATTGTAACTACGCTCCAGTGGCCCCTAGTGGATGAAGGAGAAATCAGGATTTTGGTACTTACCGATAAATCCCTTTCTCCGATTCCACAGGGGCCACTGGACGCCCGCCCAGCGCTGTTCCTCCTTGTTTTTTGCTTAACGGTTTGCAGATCACCATATGACTGCTTGTTGAGTTCGGGCTAGCCTGTTGTTTGTTAGGTTCTGTTCCAGGTTTGGTTTGTGTTATCCTGGTTTACAGGGCGTCATTAACCTCCTCTACCTTAAGGTTTGTTTATTCCAGCTCTCCTCGGGCACAGTTTTACGTAGACTGGCTTGGAGGGGAGATAGTAGGGGAGGAGCTAGCCACAGTGTGAGAGTTTTAAAGTGCCAGCTCCCAATTACTGCCTACTATTTCCCCATTGTAACTACGCTCCAGTGGCCCCTGTGGAATCGGAGAAAGGGATTTATCGGTAAGTACCAAAATCCTGATATATATATATATATATATATATATATATATATATGAGAGAGAGAGATATGTAGATAAAGCTGTGCATTCAGCATATAAAATCTCACAGTTCCTTTTTTGGGGTTAGTGATCCAGATTAGTCTCAGCAATGTAGCATGCAGCTTCCTCCTTTAATACCACTTAACTGACGATTTTTCCCTTCAAAACTGTTAATAACATTGTATTTTTAAATTTATTTAATAAAGTTTAAAAAGTATTTTTTTTAAATATTTAAACATTATATTATGCACATCTGCAGAATGGATCTCCTCAAAAACAGGGGGACAGGGTGGGACGGCGCAGTCGCATGAAATCTGACCATGCCAGTTAAGTGGTTAAGAGCCAACCCATAGCTCCTCAGGCTATGTGAAAACAGAAAATATGGAGGGCGCAAGTATGAGTATAACGTATTCAGGTTTACTAAAAAATATATCCCCTCACATACATTCAAGTAAAAGGTGAACAACTTCAGTGTTACGCTGTCTCTAACCTCCTCCAGAAAGCCAAACACCGGCAAGCCATCGTCACTGCAGGATACCAGGTGCCGCTGGAAGATTCTCCCACATGCACGGACATCGGACAATCAGCATGTCCCAAGTCCCGCCGGCCACGTCCAACATGTTTCGTCAATGGACTTCGCCAGGGGGTATATATATAGGTCTGTCGTGTTTCTGTTCTGTACTCTTTTGAGGCAGCACTTGATTTTGTGTCATAGCCCTATTCGACAGTAAGGTCCTTACTTGGCCACCGGGTTCGAATCCGGTGGAGACAGTATTCCATTTCATAGGGAACTGATGATGCTCTATTGCTCTTTTTGAGGATGTGGGCATTCATTCTGTTTTGCATTCTGTCCTTCACTGTATATGTTTATAATGCAGTCTGCTATGATGATCTGTGTTCTCTTTTTAGTTATATATTCTTGGCAGGTATAAATTATCCAACCTATCCGCCTTAATCTAGATATAAGACAAGACCTCAGTCATCTGTTTGCAGGGCTTCTAGGTCTGACTTATCAATAGTTGGTCAAAGTGCGATACTTACACAGGCTGTGGGGCAGCCCCTTGTCCCTGGTAGTACCTTTAGCACGGCTAATTGTCCTGACAGGGGCAATCCAGTTACTCCCTGCTAAGCAGGCCCAAGACGCGGCTTATTGGAGATTTTGTTTCACCTGCCTCAGGCAGGCGAAACCAAACTCCCGGAAACAGACCAGTTTTCATGTGAAAATGGGGTTGTTCCTGCCGAAACCCACTGTCTGTCTACTGTGGGCCAGTGTTATTAGCCGGAGTTGAATATGCAAGGCAGTACCTCCTATTCGGCTCCATTTTTTCAGGAGAGTTTCGGGATATGCCTGCTTTATTGCACATCCGTTTATTGTTGGGTGGTTGTGATCTTGGGTGTGTTCCACTTGCATGTGTTAACTAACAATTCTACTATTTGCAGATGTCCATACCCCCGACTTCCCCAGTTTCGGATAGAACTTTGGTGCACTACTCAGGATTGTGGGTGATTCCATTTTCATTCCTGTGACTTCCCTTCTGTATTCAGTATGATTTCCCGACTGTCTGGATCCCTGGAGTCAGGTGGCCGATGACGAAATCCCGATAATCAAAATCCTGACATTGAGCGCTGCGTGTCCCCTCGCTGCACTCGCTACGCTTCGGGCCTGGTGGCAACCAAACTATCATATTCCCGCTTGGGTGGTGGCCTGGACCACCACCCTAGTGGGAATTGCGGGAGGTGGACGGGATTACGATCGCCGGCATTTGCACTGCTGTTGGGATTCCGGCGTCTGTATTTTGACCACCGGTATCCCGACCGTTGGGAAAATAACTGCATTTTTTATCAATGATTCTAGGTTGCACATTTACAGTAGAGTATTCAGGACATTAGGGTCAGTTTGTGTTTGACAGACAAAATAGAAAATACAAGTGCACACTCAAGTACTAAGCACTGCTAATTAGAATAATTATAATAAACTGCAATATAATGTAAAATATTTTGTTCCATCACTGTTTCCAATTGTAAAACGCAACGGAATAAGCTGCACTATACATAGTAAAATTTTGCTGCCAAATAATAGCTGAATAAGGTGTCCAATTCAGTTTTTTATATTTTGCTGGTCTCTATTCTGTGCAGATCTATACACACACACACGGTTTAACTTATTAATCAAGATATTTCTTTAATGGATACCACCACTAACTTTTTATTTCAATAGTTGCTTACACTTAAGAATGTGGGTGTTTTTTCTGTATGTAAGTGTTCAACTTAGCAGCTACTCTTTTTGAGGGGTGTGGTATGATGTGCTGGCGCTTGGGATCCCGAGCGCAAAAGAACCCCTTGCGTGAACGGTGGCACGCTACGCGCATCATGCTATTCTCCCTCCAGGAGTGTCGTGGACACCCTAAGAGGGAGAATACTTGTCGGGATTCCGGCGTCGGTATGCTGAGCGACGGGATCCCGACAGCCGGTATATCAAGTGCCATCCCCTTTTGAGACCCACAAATGGTGCTTATTCATATGACTGGCTCTTAAGGGCTCCTGTTCACACATTTAAGGTTATTTTCCCATTTAGAACTAAAGCATTTTTACATTAGTTGCGTGTGAATCTGGGAGACAGACCAAAAATAAGATTTTACTCACCGGTAAATCTATTTCTCGTAGTCCGTAGTGGATGCTGGGGACTCCGTAAGGACCATGGGGAATAGACGGGCTCCGCAGGAGACTGGGCACACTACGAAAGAATTAGTACTACTGGTGTGCACTGGCTCCTCCCTCTATGCCCCTCCTCCAGACCTCAGTTAAGGAAACTGTGCCCGGAAGAGCTGACATTACAAGGAAAGGATTTTGGAATCCAGGGTAAGACTCATACCAGCCACACCAATCACACCGTATAACTCGTGATAACTATACCCAGTTAACAGTATGAACAACAAAAGAGCATCAAACAACAGATGCCAACATAACATAACCCTTTTATTAAGCAATAACTATATACACGTATTGCAGAAAGTCTGCACTTGGGACGGGCGCCCAGCATCCACTACGGACTACGAGAAATAGATTTACCGGTGAGTAAAATCTTATTTTCTCTAACGTCCTAGTGGATGCTGGGGACTCCGTAAGTACCATGGGGATTATACCAAAGCTCCCAAACGGGCGGGAGAGTGCGGATGACTCTGCAGCACCGAATGGGCAAACACAAGGTCCTCCTCAGCCAGGGTATCAAACTTATAGAACTTTGCAAAGGTTTTTGAACCCGACCAAGTAGCTGCTCGGCAAAGTTGTAATGCCGAGACCCCTCGGGCAGCCGCCCAAGAAGAGCCCACTTTCCTTGTGGAATGGGCTTTCATTGATTTTGGATGCGGCAAACCAGCCGCAGAATGAGCCTGCTGAATCGTGTTACAGATCCAGCGAGCAATAGTCTGCTTTGAAGCAGGAGCACCCAGCTTGTTGGATGCATACAGGATAAACAGCGAGTCAGTTTTCCTGACTCCAGCCGTCCTGGCTACAATAATCTTCAAAGCCCTGACTACTTTCAAGCAACTTGGAGTCCTCCAAGTCACGAGTAGCCGCAGGCACCACAATAGGTTGGTTCAAATGAAAAGATGACACCACCTTCGGCAGAAATTGCGGACGAGTCCGTAATTCTGCCCTGTCCATATGGAACACCAGATAAGGGCTTTTACATGACAAAGCCGCCAATTCTGACACACGCCTAGCCGAAGATAAGGCCAATAGCATGACCACTTTCCACGTGAGATACTTTAGCTCCACGGTCTTAAGTGGCTCAAACCAGTGAGATTTCAGGAAACTTAACCCCACGTTAAGATCCCAAGGTGCCACTGGTGGCACAAAAGGGGGCTGAATATGCAGCACTCCCTTTACAAACGTCTGAACTTCAGGAAGCGAAGCCAGTTCCTTTTGAAAGAAAATGGATAGGGCCGAAATCTGGACCTTTATGGACCCTAATTTTAAGTCCATAGTCACTCCTGACTGTAGGAAGTGCAGGAACCGGCCCAGCTGGAATTCCTCTGTAGGGGCCTTCCTGGCCTCACACCAAGCAACATATTTTCACCTTATACGGTGATAATGTTTTGCTGTCACGTCCTTCCTAGCCTCTATCAGCATAGGAATAACTTCATCCGTAATGCCTTTCTCCGCTAGGATCCGGCGTTCAACCGCTATGCCGTCAAACGCAGCCGCGGTAAGTCTTGGAACAGACAGGGCCCCTGTTGCAACAGATCCTGTCTGAGAGTCAGAGGCCATGGGTCCTCTGTGAGCATTTCTTGCAGTTCCAGGTACCAAGTCCTTCTTGGCCAATCCGGAACAATGAGTATTGTTCTCACGCCTCTTTTTCTTACGATTCTCAGCACCTTGGGTATGAGAGGAAGAGGAGGAAACACATAGACCGACTGGAACAACCACGGTGTTACTAGTGCGTCCACAGCTATCGCCTGAGGGTCTCTTGACCTGGCGCAATACCTTTGTAGCTTTTTGTTGAGGCGGGATGCCATCATGTCCACCTGTGGTAGTTCCCATCGATTTGTAATCTGTGTGAAGACTTCTTGATGAAGTCCCCACTCTCCCCCGGGTGGAGGTCGTGCCTGCTGAGGAAGTCTGCTTCCCAGTTGTCCACTCCCGGAATGAACACTGCTGACAGTGCTTGCACGCGATTCTCCGCCCAACGAAGAATCCTGGTGGCTTCCGCCATCGCTACCCTGCTTCTTGTGCCGCCCTGGCGGTTTACATGAGCCACTGCGGTGATGTTGTCTGACTGAATCAGCACCGGTTGGTTGCGAAGCAGAGGCTCCGCTTGACTCAAGGCGTTGTATATGGCCCTTAGTTCCAGGATATTGATGTGCAGACAAGCCTCCTGACTTGACCACAGCCCTTGGAAGTTTGTTCCCTGAGTGACTGCTCCCCATCCTCGGAGGCTTGCATCCGTGGTCACCAGGACCCAGTCCTGTATGCCGAACCTGCGGCCCTCGAGAAGGTGAGCACTCTGCAGCCACCACAGAAGAGACACCCTGGCCCTGGGGGATAGGGTGATCAGCCGATGCATCTGAAGATGCGATCCGGACCACTTGTCCAACAGATCCCACTGAAAGGTCCTCGCATGGAACCTGCCGAAGGGAATGGCTTCGTATGACGCCACCATCTTTCCCAGGACTCGCGTGCAGTGATGCACCGACACCTGTTTTGGTTTTAAGAGTTCTCTGACCAGAGTCACGAGCTCCTGAGCCTTCTCCGCCGGGAGAAACACCTTTTTCTGGTCCGTGTCCAGTATCATGCCCCGGAAGGGCAGACGAGTCGTAGGGATCAGCTGCGACTTTGGAATATTCAAAATCCAGCCGTGCTGTTGCAACACTTCCTGAGAGTGTGCTACGCTGATCAGCAACTGCTCTCTGGACCTCGCCTTTATGAGGAGATCGTCCAAGTATGGGATAACTGTGACACCCTGCTTTCGAAGGAGCACCACCATTTCCGCCATTACCTTGGTAAATATTCTCGGTGCCGTGGAGAGACCAAACGGCAACGTCTGGAATTGGTAATGACAGTCCTGTACCACAAATCTGAGGTACTCCTGATGAGGTGGATAAATGGGGACATGCAGGTAAGCATCCTTTATGTCCAGAGACACCATAAAATCCCCCTCTTCCAGGCTTGCAATGACCGCTCTGAGCGATTCCATCTTGAACTTGAACCTTTTCAGGTAAATGTTCAGGGATTTTAAATTCAATATGGGTCTGACCGAACCGTCTGGTTTCGGAACCACAAACATTGTGGAATAGTAGCCCCTTCCCTGTTGAGGGAGGGGAACCTGTACCACCACCTGCTAGAGATATAATTTGTGAATTGCCGCTAACACTACTTCCCTTTCTATGGGGGAAGCAGGCAGGGCTGATTTTAGGTAACGGTGAGGGGGCATCACTTCGAATTCCAGCTTGTATCCCTGAGACACAATCTGTATAGCCCAGGGATCCACCTGTGAGCGAACCCACTGGTGGTTGAATTTTCGGAGACGCGCCCCCACCGCTCAGCGTCATGCGGTGGATTTAGTGGAAGCCGGGGAGGACTTCTGTTTCTGGGAACTAGCTGTATGGTGCAGCTTCTTTCCTCTACCCCTGCCCCGGCAAGAAAGGACGCACCCCTAACTTTGCCTTTTTGTGATCGAAAGGACTGCATTTGGTAATACGGTGCTTTCTTAGGCTGTGAGGGAATATATGGCAAAAAATTTGACTTCCCAGCTGTAGCTGTGGAAACTAGGTCCGAGAGACCGTCCCCAAACAATTCCTCACCCTTGTAGGGTAAAACCTCCATGTGCTTTTTAGAGTCGGCATCGCCTGTCCATTGCAGAGTCCACAGGACCCTTCTGGCAGAAATCGACATTGCATTTATTCTAGAGCCCAGTAGGCAAATGTCCCTCTGGGCATCCCTCATATATAGGACAGTGTCTTTTATATCAAAAAGCAGTTAAGCCGGCGCTGGCTGTCTTTCCAATAATAAAAACAACTATGGATGATTGAAAACACTTAATTTTAATAGCTAAACACTAATTAGTGAATAAAAACATGAATAAAATGTAAAATTCACACATTCATATGAAGTTATAGGGCATATATGGAGCTGAGAAAAAATTCAAATATGCTGCTAATGAGTGTCCACTGAGGATCCCGGACTGGAACACTGGACAAAAGTTCCCTGGGGAAGAGAGATAAAATACAGCTGGTTTTACCCGTGTGGTGGAGGCTTCCAAATGCTTTTGAAAACAGCAAGCAAGCTGTATCACTTGTAATCAAGCTGGGTCCCTCCGGTTGATGCTGTAATTGATATGTCCCACAGAGAACAATTTCAAGGCAGGTGTTCCAAAGTAAATTGTCAAACGTCCATATCTGGGTCTTTTATATGCCCCAGGGTCAGTAAAAATAAGATTTTACTTACCGATAAATCTATTTCTCGTAGTCCGTAGTGGATGCTGGGGACTCCGTCAGGACCATGGGGATATAGCGGCTCCGCAGGAGACAGGGCACAATAATAAAAGCTTTAGGATCAGGTGGTGTGCACTGGCTCCTCCCCCTATGACCCTCCTCCAAGCCTCAGTTAGGATACTGTGCCCGGACGAGCGTGCATAATAAGGAAGGATATTGAATCCCGGGTAAGACTCATACCAGCCACACCAATCACACTGTACAACCTGTGATCTGAACCCAGTTAACAGTATGATAACAACGAAGGAGCCTCTGAAAAGATGGCTCACAACAAGAATAACCCGATTTTTGTAACAATAACTATGTACAAGTATTGCAGACAATCCGCACTTGGGATGGGCGCCCAGCATCCACTACGGACTACGAGAAATAGATTTATCGGTAAGTAAAATCTTATTTTCTCTGACGTCCTAGTGGATGCTGGGGACTCCGTCAGGACCATGGGGATTATACCAAAGCTCCCAAACGGGCGGGAGAGTGCGGATGACCCTGCAGCACCGAATGAGAGAACTCCATGTCCTCCTCAGCCAGGGTATCAAATTTGTAGAATTTAGCAAACGTGTTTTCCCCTGACCAAGTAACTGCTCGGCAAAGTTGTAAAGCCGAGACCCCTCGGGCAGTCGCCCAAGATGAGCCCCCTTCCTTTTGGAAAGGGCTTTTACCGATTTTGGCTGTGGCAGGCCTGCCACAGAATGTGTAAACTGAATTGTATTACAAATCCAGCGAGCAATCGTCTGCTTAGAAGCAGGAGCACCCATCTTGTTGGGTGCATACATGCTAAACAGCGAGTCAGATTTTCTGACTCCAGCCTTCCTGGAAACATATTTTTCAGGGCCCTGACAACGTCAAGTAACTTGGAGTCCTCCAAGTCCCTAGTACCCGCAGGTACCACAATAGGTTGGTTCATGTGAAAAACAGAAAACACCTTAAGGAGAAATTGAGGACGAGTCCTCAATTCTGCCCTGTCATAATGAAAAATTAAGTAAGGGCTTTATATATGATAAAGCCGCCAATTCTGACACACGCCTGGCTGAAGCCAGGGCTAATAGCATCGTCACCTTCCATGTGAGATATTTTAAGTCCACAGTGGTGAGTGGTTCAAACCAATGTGACTTTAGGAAACTCAAAACAACATTGAGATCCCAAGGTGCCACTGGGGCACAAAAGGAGGCTGTATATGGAGTACCCCTTTTACAAACATCTGAACGTCAGGCACTAAAGCCAGTTCTTTCTGGAAGAAATTCGACAGGGCCGAAATTTGAACCTTAATGGACCCTAATTTTAGGCCCATAGACAGTCCTGTTTTCAGGAAATGTAGGAAACGGCCCAGTTGGAATTCCTCTGTAGGGGCCTTCTTGGCCTCACACCACGCAACATATCTTCGCCAAATGCGGTGAAAATGTTTTGCGGTTACATCCTTCCTGTCTTCGACCAGGGTAGGGATGACTTCATCTGGAATGCCCTTTCAGGATCCGGCGTTCAACCGCCATGCCGTCAAACGCGGCCGCGGTAAGTCTTGGAACAGACAAGGCCCCTGCTGGAGCAGGTCCTTTCTTAAAGGTAGAGGCCACGGTTCTTCCGTGAACATCTCTTGAAGTTTCGGGTACCAAGTCCTTCTTGGCCAATCCTGAACCACGAGTATCATTCTTACTCATCTCCCTCTTATGATTCTCAGTACTTTTTGTATGAGAGGCATAGGAGGGAACACATACTCTGACTGGTACATCCACAGTGTTACCAGAGCGTCCACCGCTATTGCCTGAGGGTCCCTTGACCTGGCGCAATATCTAGTTTTTTGTTCAGGCGGGACGCCATCATGTCCACCTTTGGTTTTTCACAACGGTTTACAATCATGTGGAAGACTTCCCGATGAAGTCCCCACTCTCCCGGGTGGAGGTCATGCCTGCTGAGGAAGTCTGCTTCCCAGTTTTCCACTCCCGGAATGAACACTGCTGAGAGTGTTATCACATGATTTTTCGCCCAGCGAAGAATCCTTGCAGTTTCTGCCATTTCCCTCCTGCTTCTTGTGCCGCCCTGTCTGTTTACGTGGGCGACTGCCGTGATGTTGTCCCACTGGATCAATACCGGCTGACCTTGAAGCAGAGGTCTTGCTAAGCTTAGAGCATTGTAAATTGCCCTTAGCTCCAGTATATTTATGTGGAGAGAAGTCTCCAGACTCGATCACACTCTCTGGAAATTTTTTCCTTGTGTGACTGCTCCCCAGCCACTCAGGCTGGCATCCGTGGTCACCAGGACCCAGTCCTGAATGCCGAATCTGCGGCCCTTTCATAGATGAGCACGCTGCAGCCACCGCAGAAGAAACACCCTTGTCCTTGGAGACAGGGTTATCCGCTGATGCATCTGAAGATGCGATCCGGACCATTTTTCCAGCAGATCCCACGTAAAGGTTCTTGCGTGAAATCTACCGAATGGGATCGCTTTGTAAGAAACCACCATTTTTCACAGGATCCTTGTGCAATGATGCACTGATACTTTTCCTGGGTTTAGGAGGTTCCTGACTAGCTCGGATAACTCCCTGGCTTTCTTCTCCGGGAGAAAACATCCTTTTCTGGACTGTGTCCAGAATCATCCCTAGGAACAGTAGACGTGTCGTCGGAAAAAACTGCGATTTTGGAATATTTAGAATCCACTCGTGCTGTCGTAGAACTACTTAAGTGCTACTCCGACCTCCAACTGTTCTCTGGACCTTGCCCTTATCAGGAAAGCGTCCATATTTCTTTTAAGAAGAATCATCATTTCGGCCATTACCTTGGTAAAGACCCGGGGTGCCGTGGACAATCCAAACGGCAGCGTCTGAACTGATAGTGACAGTTCTGTACCACGAACCTGAGGTACCCTTGGTGAGAAGGGCAAATTTGGACATGTAGGTAAGCATCCCTGATATCCAGTGACACCATATCGTCCCCTTCTTCCTGGTTCGCTATCACTGCTCTGAGTGACTCCATCTTGATTTGAACGCTTGTATGTAAGTGTTCAAATATTTCAGATCTCACCTAGCCGTCTGGCTTCAGTACCACAATATAGTGTGGAATAATACCCCTTGTTGTAGAAGGGGTACTTTGATTATCACCTGCTGGGAATACAGCCTGTGAATTGTTCCCAATACTGCCTCCCTGTCGGAGGGAGACGTTGGTAAAGCAGACTTCAGGAACTTGTGAGGGGGAGACGTCTCGAATTTCCAATGTACACCTGGGATACTACGTGTAGGATCCAGGAGTCCACTTGTGAGTGAGCCCACTGCGTGCTGAAACTCTTGAGATGACCCCCTACCGCACCTGAGTCCGCTTGTACGGCCCCAGCGTCATGCTGCGGACTTGGCAGAAGCTGTGGAGGGCTTCTGTTCCTGGGAATGGGCTGCCTGCTGCAGTCTTCTTCCCTTTCCTCTACCCCTGGGCAGATATGACTGGCCCTTTTGCCCGCCTGCCCTTATGGGGACGAAAGGACTGAGACTGAAAAGACTGTGTCCTTTTCTGCTGAGATGTGACTTGGGGTAACAAAAGGTGGATTTTTCAGCTGCTGCCATGGCCACCAGGTCCGATGGACCGCCCCTTTATACAGCAATACTTCCATGTGCCGTCTGGAATCTGCATCACCTGACCACTGTCGTCTGGCAGATATGGACATCACATTTACTCTTGATGCCAGAATGCAAATATCCCTCTGCGCATCTCGCATATATAGAAATGCATCCTTAAAATGCTCTATAGTCAATAAAATCTTGTCCCTGTCAAGGGTATCAATATTTTCAGTCAGGAAATCCGACCAAGCCCCCTCAGCGCTGCACATCCAGGCTGAGGCGATTGCTGGTCGTAGTATAACACCAGTATATGTGTATATACTTTTAGGATATTTTTCAGCTTCCTATCAGCTGGCTCCTTGAGGGCTGCCGTATCTGGAGACGGTAACGCCACTTGTTTTTATAAGCGTGTGAGCGCCTTATTCACCCTAAGGTGTGTTTCCCAACTCGCCCTAACTTCTGGCGGGAAAGGGTATACCGCCAATAATTTTCTATCGGAGGAAACCCACGTATCATCACACACTTCATTTAATTTATCTGATTCAGGAAAAACTACAAGTAGTTTATTCACACCCTACATAATACCCTTATTTGTGGTACTTGTAGTATCAGAAATATGTAACACCTCCTTCATTGCCCTTAACATGAAACGTGTGGCCCTAAAGGAAAATACGTTTGTTTCTTCACCGTCGACACTGGAGTCAGTGTCCGTGTCTGTGTCTGTGTCGACCGACTGAGGTAAATAATGGGCGTTTTTACAAGCCCCTGACGGTGTCTGAGACGCCTGGACAGGTACTAATTTGTTTGCCGGCCGTCTCATGTCGTCAACCGACCTTACAGCGTGTTGACATTATCACGTAATTCCTAAATAAGCCATCCATTCCAGTGTCGACTCCCTAGAGAGTGACATCACCAATACAGGCAATTTGCTCCGCCTCCTCACCAACATCGTCCTCCTACATGTCGACACACACGTACCGACACACAGCACACACACAGGGAATGCGCTGACAGAGGACAGGACCCCACTAGCCATTTGGGGAGACAGAGGGAGAGTTTGCCAGCACACACCAAAAACGCTATAATTATACAGGGACAACCCCTTATACAAGTGTTTTCCCTTATAGCATTTTTATATATGTAATCATATCGCCAAATAAGTGCCCCCCCCTCTCTGTTTTAACCCTGTTTCTGTAGTGCAGTGCAGGGGAGAGCCTGGGAGCCTTCCTCACAGCAGAGCTGAGCAGGAAAATGGCGCCGTGTGCTGAGGAGAATAGGCCCCGCCCCCTTTTCGGCGGGCTCTTCTCCCGGAGTTTGTGAGATCTGGCAGGGGTTAAATACATCCATATAGCCTCAAGGGCTATATGTGATGTATTTTAGCCATAAAAAGGTATTATACATTGCTGCCCAGGGCGCCCCCCCCAGCGCCCTGCACCCTCAGTGACAGTTGGTGACTGTTGGTGAAGTGTGCTGACAACAATGGCGCACAGCTGCAGTGCTGTGCGCTACCTTATGAAGACTGAAAGTCTTCTGCCGCCTGTTTCTGGACCTCTTCAACTTCGGCATCTGCAAGGGGGGTCGGCGGCACGGCTCCGGGACGAACCCCAGGGTGAGACCTGTGTTCCGACTCCCTCTGGAGCTAATGGTGTCCAGTAGCCTAAGAAGCAAATCCATCCTGCACGCAGGTGAGTTTTCTTCTCTCCCCTAAGTCCCTCGTAGCAGTGAGCCTGTTGCCAGCAGGACTCACTGAAAATAAAAAACCTAACTTAAACTTTTATTCTAAGCAGCTCAGGAGAGCCACCTAGATTGCACCCTTCTCGTCGGGCACAAAAATCTAACTGAGGCTTGGAGGAGGGTCATAGGGGGAGGAGCCAGTGCACACCACCTGATCCTAAAGCTTTTATTATTGTGCCCTGTCTCCTGCGGAGCCGCTATATCCCCATGGTCCTGACGGAGTCCCCAGCATCCACTAGGACGTCAGAGAAATAGTATCCTTGTCCAAGGTATCCAGTTCCTCAGACAGTGTATCTGTCCATGCTGCTACAGCTCTACACATCCAGGCCGACGCAATTGCCGGCCGCAGTATGGTACCTGAATGTGTATAAACAGACTTCAGGATACCTTCCTGCTTCCTATCCGCAGGTTCCTTTAGGGAGGCCGTATCCTGTGACGGCAGGGCCACCTTCTTAGATAAGCGTGTCAGAGCTTTGTCTACCCTAGGGGAGGATTCCCAGCGCATCCTGTCCGTTGGCGGGAAGGGGTACGCCATAAGTAACCTTTTGGAAATCAGCACTTTCCTATCAGGAGAATCCCAAGCTTTTTCACATAACTCATTTAACTCATGTGAAGGGGGAAAAGTCACCTCTTGCTTTTTCTCCCCAAACATATAAACCCTCTTGTCAGGGACAGGGTTTACCTCTGATATGTGCAATACATCCTTCATAGCTACAATCATGTAGCGGATGGCTTTAGCCATTTTAGGCTGCAATTTTGCATCATCGCCATCGACACTGGAGTCAGAATCCGTGTCAACAATATGGGATAGTGGGCGCTTCTGAGACCCTGACGGCCTCTGCGCTGTAGGATCAGGCATGGGCTGAGACCCCGACTGTCCCAAGGCTTCAGCTTTATCCAACCTTTCATGCAAGGAGTTTACATTATCATTTAACACCTTCCACATATCCATCCAATCAGGTGTCGGCGCCGTCGGCGGGTACACCTCATTCATCTGCACCTGCTCTGCCTCCACATAGCCCTCCTCGTCAAACATGTCGACACAAGCGTACCGACACACCACACACACAGGGAATGCTCTATATGAGGACAGGACCCCCACAAGGCCTTTTGGAGAGACAGAGAGAGAGTATGCCAGCACACACCCCAGCGCTATATGACCCAGGAATCACACAGTAACTTAGTGTTTACCCAGTAGCTGCTGTATATATGATTATTGCGCTAAATGTATGTGCCCCCCCTCTCTTTTTACCCTCTTTCTACCGTGAGTCTGCAGGGGAGAGCCTGGGGAGCTTCCTCTCAGCGGAGCTGTGGAGAGAAAATGGCGCTGGTGAGTGCTGAGGAAGAAGCCCCGCCCCCTCAGCGGCGGGCTTCTGTCCCGCGATTTGGTGTAAAAAATGGCGGGGGCTCATGCATATATACAGTGCCCAGCTGTATATATGCTGCTTTTGCCAGGAGGTACTCAATTGCTGCCCAGGGCGCCCCCCCTGCGCCCTACAGTGACCGGAGTGTGTGGGTTAGTGTGGGCGCAATGGCGCACAGCTGCAGTGCTGTGCGCTACCTCATGTGAAGACAGGAGTCTTCTGCCGCCGATTTTGACGTCTTCTTGCTTCATCCGCCGGCTTCTGTCTTCTGGCTCTGCGAGGGGGACGGCGACGCGGCTCCAGGAACGGACGACCAAGGTTAGGTTCCTGTGTTCGAACCCTCTGGAGCTAATGGTGTCCAGTAGCCTAAGAAGCGCAACCTAGCCGCAGTTAGTAGGTTTGCTTCTCTCCCCTCAGTCCCACGTAGCAGAGAGTCTGTTGCCAGCAGAAGCTCTCTGAAAATAAAAAACCCTAACTAAAATACTTTCTTAATAGCAAGCTCAGGAGAGCTCACTAAAATGCACCCAGCTCCTTCCGGGCACAGATTCTAACTGAGGTCTGGAGGAGGGGCATAGAGGGAGGAGCCAGTGCACACCAGTAGTACTAATTCTTTCTTAGAGCGCCCAGTCTCCTGCGGAGCCCGTCTATTCCCCATGGTCCTTACGGAGTCCCCAGCATCCACTAGGACGTTAGAGAAATAAAAGGTTTTCTGGATTTACATTTTTTTCTTCTGTTGCAGTGGCACAAAACAATATTGGGTTTCCCTTTTGTGAGCACCCCATCATTTATAACGCTCAGTAGCTTAGCTTTTACTAAGTTTTTTGCTGGTGTGTGTTTTCCTGTTTTAGGTTTACCTTTATGTTCTAATGTTTTATGTATTCTGACTTTTAGAATTAGGGCTTAAAAATATTTAGCTCTGTTGGTTGACACACAGAAATCTACTATATAAAAGTGAAAATTTGGCCTTCTGTCTGTCTTTCTATACAAATCCACAGTTTACAAGCGAAGATCGTGAAATTTGGCATATGAATGTATTAAAACACGCCGGAGGCAACTAAAAATATAGAAATCCCTAGCACCCTTAGGGGGCGGGACAGCAGCACAGAGTATATCAGTAGACAGCATAACTCCGAAAAAATTGCTGCACCCATGTACTCCAAATTTGGTACACATCTGCCTTACACTCTGGAAACAAACATTGTGGGCAGAAGACACCCCTAGGGGTGAGGCAGCAGCACTGAGTATTTCAGGAGACAGCATAACTTTGGAATGCCTGCAGCAGTTTACACCAAACTTGGCACACATATGACTTTCACTGTGTAAACAAACCCTGTGGTCAGACACCCCTAGGGGTGAAACAGCAGCACAGAGTATGTCAGCAGAGAGCATAACTCCGGAATACCTGGACCAATTTACAACAAACTTGGTACACATATGACTTAAAAGCTGGGAACAAACACTGTTGGGGTAAGACACCCCTAGGGGTGAGGCAGCAGCACCGAGTTTTTCAGCAGACAGCATAACTCTGGAATGCCTGGAGCAATTTACACCAAACTTGCTACACATATGACTTACACTCTGGGAACAAACCACTAGCACCCCTAGGGGTGGGCCAGCAGCACACACTATATCACGACATGCATGATATGTCAGTGATGACAGGGCTGCATGTGACAAGGCCAGTGACATGATGTGAGCAGGGGAATGCAGGTAGCACAAACCCACACACAGACAGTTAAATAGTTGAAGTAGCATGGTCCCCCAGCAGCACATAGTATATCAGGAGATACATAATGTGCTGCGCTATATAAGAAACTGTAAAAAGATCGATAATTTCACAGGGGCACTGACATGATGTGAGGAGGGGAATGGAGGCAATAGGAAGCCACAGACAGAGTTGTATAGTGGGAAGAGCAGGGTCCCTTGGGGGACCAAAAATGGGGGCCAGGCACTACACAAAGGGCGGGATTCAATTCTTTTCACCCCTTTCCACACTCGTTCTGTTTCTGCCCTCAGGGACGTTGTATCATTATTTCAGCTCGCTACTCCCGGAGTAGCGAGGCACCCAACCCTTTACACAGCTAAACCTGATTACTATGGGCGCAATATGCACGATAACGGAGATCATTTTAGAAAGGAAATTGGGCGTGATATATCATTTGAATCTCACCCAAAGTGCGTCAGGGAAGCAATATACTGTATGCCTATATACTAGATCTCCAACCAACGTAAATTAATGAACAACTATCATATTAATTTACTATCCTCATCCCAAAGCACGGGTATTCAGCTAGCTACAATGTTTATTGATACCTTGTGTTTAATATTTAAATTTATTTCTGCAGCAGGGTACACTGGTATTCCACAGGGAATAACATTGGGGTGTAGAGTTGAATCTGGATCCGAGGCACCAACAGGCTAAAGCTTTGACTGTTCCCAGGATGCAGTGCACCGTCTCCTCTAGAACCCCGCCTCCAGGCACTGGAGCTGAGTTTGTAAGTTGGTGCCTGCAGTGCAGGTCACTAACAGGTGGGGCTGCGCTCGGCAGCCCTGAAAAGAGCTTGTTTAGAAGACTTCAAGGGCCGCAGTACTATTTATGTCAGTCTGACATTCTGTGCTGCGGCTCCATCACCTCCCCAGCAGTGCAGCATAGTCCCGCGGCCTGGTTCCCGGGTACTTGCAGCGGAGGCGCACCGGACTTCAGACACACACTGCTGAAGCTCTCCTGGATCGCGTGGCTGCACATCAGGGAGGAGGTAAGAGGGTCCCCCAGGTGGGACCCCCCCCAGTAAATCGCGGTCCATTCGCACTGGACACTGTACTGCACAGGGACCTCACTATATCCACCAGGGTAGGGAGCACAGGAAGGATTTACTAAAATTCGTTTACAATAGGCTCAATAGTACCCGGTGGTGAAGGATTTACTAAAAATCCGTTTACAATAGGCTCAATGGTACCCGGTGGTGAAGTCCAGCATAGGGTATAAGGCACTGACCTGTAGCCCCTCCCCTAAGCTCCGGGCGCCATCTACTGCTGGTGTTCCCACCCTGGAGCTGCATCTCTCTCTCCCTCACAGAGATTTTGGCGCCATCTTCACTACTAGCTGGGCTGATCTCCGGGACTGCAGGGCTCTGTCTCCTCTGTAAAGCCACCTGTCTCATCAGCGCTGTGCTTTTACAGACACTTAAGTATTCTACATTTTATTTTAGACAGTGTTAGTTAAGAACAAGTGTACTGCTAGCTGAATATTTGGTACAGGTATTCTGTGATATACATCCAGTATCTACTGTGCATTGTTATATCTATACTCATACATAGTTATATGTAAATTACTAGTCCAGTGCAGTTTTATTGTTTATATGTAATAACTTCTGCATTGTACATGTGACTGAGTGTGCCTGTATCTGTTGTGTGGGATTCCATTCTCCTGCATCACATATTGCTATCACTATATTCTGTACCCTGATATATATATATATATATATATATATATATATATATATATATATATATATATTATATATATTAGTGTTACACAGAATATACAATTTGGTATTTTTCTCTATGTTTTTCAGTCACCTTATATCGCTTAAATTCCCTGTTCTGTGTTTACTATCACATAACATAGGATTTTTTTTTTTTTGCAGATATTGTGTTTGTCTGGCTATATTGCACCGTTACGCCCTACTGCTACATTCCCTATAATGTCTGCTACACAGGGCGGGAAATCCATGGACGCTTCTGCATCCCGCAGTATTGGCGCCACGGATTTACCTGAGGGGGAAGTTTTAGCTGCTGGTTCAGGCGCTGAGTGCCATACACCCAGTCTACCTGCAGTACCTGTGGCCAATCAAGACCCACCTTGGGCAGCGTTCTCAAGTATGCTGAGTACACTTGTGACACGTCTTGCACCCCCTGTGGGACCTCCTGTGCCACTGCAGCCACATATTGTCCCTGTAGTTAATTCGCTCTGGGTGGATACTCTGTCTTTCCAGTTACAACAATTAAATCAATTCTTGGTTAGATAAAAGTCTACCCCACGCCCCTGTGGGGCCAAAGGGTCATTAAAAGGGACATTTCTTCCTCACAATCCACTAATATTTCAGATAATTCTTCCAATGAGGATGGGGAATATACTGATCCGTCAGACTTGCTTCTGATGAGGAATCTACAAACCAGGTTGATGTTCCTGACCTGGTGGAGGTTATTATGTTAATTCTTCAAATAGATGATGACATTGAGCCTACTACTGCGTGTAAGAAACCTGATAAGTTCAAATGTCAGAAGGTTGCTAAGGTAGTCTTACCACATTCTGACCACTTAATTGACATACGCCAGGAATCCTGGTCGTCACCAGGAAAGAAATTTTCCCGTTCCTATCCCTGTGGAGTTGAGTAACAAGTGGGAAATTCCACCGCCAGTTGACTCTCATGTTGCCCGTCATCACTGTCACCTCACTGAAGGAACCGACGGATAAGCGTGTGGAGTGATGCCTGAAGTCTATTTACTCCGTCACTGGCACTGTACATAGACCCACTATGGCAGCCTACTGGGCTGCGAAAGGTATTGAAGCATGGGTTCAGGCACTTGAGGATGAGCTGCCTCAGGATTTTTCTGACACTGCCAAACAATATCTGTCTTATATTACCACAGCCTTCCACTTAATTCAGAAGGCGGCCTCTGATGCAGGTGTAATGGCGGCCAATGCATCTACTACATCCATCCTGGCTAGTCGAACTATGTGGTTGGAGGTGCTCCGTTTTAAAGGAGACATCCTATTTGGGGAGGATCTGAACAAGATTGTAACTGACTTGGCTACTGCCAAGACTGCATGTCTCTTAAATACTAATCCTTCTGTTCCGAAGGCTAAGAGTACCACCTTTCGTTTCTTTCGACCTCCAGGAAAAGCAAAGGGTCAGGCATATCCACGACAGACTTGAGCTTCCAAAACCACTAAGCCTAAATCTAAACAATCCTGGGCCGCCCGTCAGCCTTCTTCCAAACAAGACAAGCCTGCTGTATGACTGGGCGGGCCTCCCCCTGGGGGACCCCAGGGTGAGAGGCCGACTTCTGCAGTACACCCAGGCCTGGTTAATGACCACTTCGGACGCCTAGGTGTGAGACGTTGTCTCTCACGGGTACACAATCTCTTTCAAGTGACGTCCCCCTCGCCAGTTTTGCACAACGGTTATCCCTGCGGATCCATTAAAAGCGCAAGCTCTACACTTGGTTGTACAATCCCTCCTGGGTACAGGAGTGGTAGTGCCGGTACCTCTGTCTCTGTCTATTCGACCCTGTTTCTAGTTCCGAAGCCAAATGGGTCCTTCCAGCCTATACTCAACCTCAAATCCTTGAACAAGGTTGTGAGAGTATCCGAATTCCGTATGGAAACTCTGCGCTCTATAGTGCTGGTCATGGAACCCGAAGACTATATGGTATTCCTGGACATACAGGATGCTTACCTGCACATGCCTATTGCTATGTCGCATCAGCAATATCTGCGGTTTGCTATTTGCAACCTACATTATTAATTCCAGGCACTGCCTTTTGGATTGGCTACGGCCCCTCGGATCTTCACCAAGGTCATGGCCGCGATGACGGCTCTTCTCCGCCGTCAGGGAATCAAGATCCTGCCTTATCCGGACGACTTGCTGATCTTGGCGAATTCACAAGAGGTTCTTCTCAGTCATCTGGAACTGACTGTCCAATTCCTACAAGCCCACGGGTTGCTCATCAACTTTAAAAAGTCCTCGCTGGTCCTGGCTCACAGCATGGTGCACCTGGGGGCACTACGATTGTTTTTGTCTCCAGAGAAAGTCCTGAAACTTCAGGACAGGATCAGATATTTCCTCTCTCGCCAAAGAGTGTCTCAGAGATGCAAGTACTAGGCCTCATGGTGTCGGCTTTCGACATGGTAGAGTATGCTTAATTTCATTCCCACAGTCTGCAGAGGTTAATCCTTTCAAAGTGGGACGGCATGCCTCATCGGATCAGGTTTCAAATGATCTCCTTGACATCCTCCTGACAACGGATGCCAGTCTGCGGGGTTGGGGCGTGGTGTTGGAGCAACACTCTCTCCAGGGTTGGTGGACCAGGGAGGAATCTCTCCTCCCGATAAACATTCTGGAATTGCGGGCAGTGTTCAATGCGTTGACACTGGCCCTGCCTCTAGTACAGAACAGGCCTGTTCAAGTACAGTCAAACACCACCACCACAGGGGCGTACATAAATCATCAAGGCGGCACCCGAAGCTGCATGGCAATGCTTGAAGTATCAAAGATCCTCCGTTGGGTGGAACGCCATCTGCCAGCAATATCAGCAGTGTTCATTCCCGGAATCCACCACTGGGAAGCGGATTTCCTCAGTCGTCAGGACGTTCACGCCAGAGAGTGGAGTCTTCATCCGGAAGTTTTCAACTCCTAGTGGACAAGTGGGGCCTACCAGATGTAGACCTGATGGCGTCTCGATACAATCACAAGGTACCGGTCTTCGGATCAAAGACCAGGGATCCTCACGCAGCGTTCGTGAACGCATTGGCAATTCCAAGGAACTTTCAGCTGCCATACGTGTTCCCTCCAGTGTCACTCCTGCCCAGGGTACTACGGAAGTTCAAGCAAGGAGGAATACTACTTCTAGTCGCTCCAGCGTGGCCCAGATGGCATTGGTTCTCAGACCTGCAGGGTCTCTCGATAGAGCGTCCTCTTTTACTTCCTCAATGCCCAGACCTCCTCGTTCAGGGCCCTTGTGTCTACCTGGACCTGGCCAGACTGGCTTTGACGGCGTGGCTCTTGAATCTTCACTCCTGAGGGCCAAGGGATTCTCTGAGGCGGTTATTCAAACTATGTTGAAAGCCCGTAAACCGGCTTCTGCACGGATTTATCATAGGGTCTTGCATTCTTACTTCACCTGGTGTGCTGGTAAGAATTATGATGCATATACTTTCAAAACTTCCAGACTTTTGGCTTTTCTGCAACAGGGCCTGGACTTAGGCCTTCGTCTGGCCTCCCTCAAGGTTCATATATCTGCCTTGTCGGTGTGGTTTCAGAGGAAAATTACGTCTATTCCTGACGTTCATACTTTCACTCAGGGTGTTTTAAGGATTCAGCCTCCCTATGTTCCTCCTCTGGCTCCATGGGATCTGTCTGTTGTCTTAAATGCCCTGCAAGAGTCTCCGTTCGAACCTCTTGAGTCTGTGGATCTTAAGTGTCTTACACTTTAGGTCGTGTTTTTATTGGTTATTGCCTCTGCTAGGAGGGTGTTGGACTTAGGCGCTTTGTCCTGTCGTCCACCCATTCTGATTTTTCACCATGACCAGGCAGTTCTTCGAACTCGCCCTGGTTATCTCCCTAAGGTGGTATCATCTTGTTATCTTAACCAAGAGATTGTGGTTCTGGTCTTTGGTGGTCATTCCGAGTTGATCGTTAGCTGCATTCGTTCACTGTGCAGCGATGAGGCAAAAAAAAAGGCACTTTTGCGCATGCGGCGCAATGTGCATGCATGACGTACGTTTACAATGAACGATGTAGTTTCACACAGGGTCTATCGAAGCTTTTCAGTCGCACTGGTTGCCGCAAAGAGATTGACATGAAGTGGGCGTTTCTGGGTGGCAACTGACTGTTTTCAAGGAGTGTTCGGAAAAACGCAGGCGTGCCAGGAAAAACGCAGGCGTGGCTGGGCAGGTTTGTGACGTCAAAAAAGGAACTGAACAGTCTGAAGTGATCGCAAGCGCTGAGTAGGTTTTGAGCTACTCTGAAACTGCACAAAAAAACTTTGTAGCCGCTCTGCGATCCTTTCGTTCGCACTTCTGCTAAGCTAAAATACACTCCCAGTTGGAGGCAGCATAGCTGCTAAAAACTGCTAGCGAGCAATCAACTCGGAATGACCACATTTATCTCTTCTGGTTTGTCCTCCGTATTTACATAGAGAGGACTGCCTCCCTCAGAAGGTCAGATACCCTTTTTGTACTTTTTGGGTTTCACAAACATGGTTGGCCTGCGAATAAGCAGACCTTGGCAAGATGGATTAGAATGGTGATTGCACAAGCCTATGCGCAGGCTGGTCTCCCAGCTCCTGCTGCTATCAAAGCCCATTCTACTCGGTCTGTTGGACCTTCTTGGGCGGCCCGCCGTGGTGCGTCCGCTGAACAATTGTGCAAGGTGGCTACGCGGTCCTCAGTGAACACGTTCATCAGGTTCTATGCCTTTTATACTTCAGCCTCCCAGGATGCTTCCTTTGGACGCCGAGTTCTTGTACCCGCTACAGTGCATCCCCTCCCATGAGGAACTTTTTTAGGACATCCCCAATGTTATTCCCTGTGGAATACCAGAGTACCCCGCTGCAGAAAAGGAGATTTATGGTAGACTTACCATAGTCAAATCTCTTTCTGCAAGGTACACTGGATTCCACAGGGCGCCCACCCTGACGCACTTAGCTTCTTAGGGTTTGTATGGCATTTGCCGCTAGTCCCTTCTCCTCTCGTGATAATGTGGTTCTTTTACCTGCTACTGCATTGGACTGGTTAACGAAACTGAGCTTCAGTGCCTGGAGGCGGGGTTAGAGAGGAGGCGGTGCAATGCATCCTGGGAACAGTCACAGCTTTAGCCTGTTGGTGCCTCGGACCACGATCCAACTCTACACCCCGATGTTATTCCCTGTGGAATCCAGTGTACCTCGCAGAAAGAGATTTAACTATGGTAAGTCTCCCATAAATCTCCCTTTTTGTAAAAAGACATTCTTAAAATCCCGGGCAACGCCGGGTACTCCAGCTAGTATTTTATAAAAGTTACTTGTTGAATGCAATTCTGCAATTAGTTTACCAGATACAAAAACCCATACATGTTCCCTATATAGACAAGTGCTGATTATTGCAATTTATCTATATAATCTGAATTTCTTTTATAGGAAAGAGTGATAGGCTTTCCTGTTTTACCAATAACAGGAAAGCTGAATGTTTATACTGTTCTTCCAAGTTTTAAAAACGGGTTTTATGGTAAGAACTTACCTTTGTTAAAACTCTTTCTGCGAGGTACACTGGGCTCCACAAGGAATGGAAAATGGGGTGTAGAGTAGGATCTTGATCCGAGGCACCAACAAGCTCAAAGCTTTGCCTGTTCCCAGAATACATAGCGCCGCCTCCTATATCACCCCGCCTCCCTGCACAGGATCTCAGTTTTTAGTTAACCAGTCCAATGCAGTAGCAGGAAAAGAGACGACAACGGTTAGTAGCCACAACACCGCATTCTCACGACAAGAGACGTGTCAGCGGCTAATTCCATACCAACCCAAAGAAGCTAAGTGCGTCAGGGTGGGCGCCTTGTGGAGCCCAGTGTACCTCGCAGAAAGAGTTTTAACAAAGGTAAGTTCTTATCATAAAACTCGTTTTCTGCTGCAGGGTACACTGGGCTCCACAAGGAATGGACAATGGGGATGTCCTAAAGCAGTTCCTTATGGGAGGGGACGCACTGTAGCGGGCACAAAAACCCGGCGTCCAAAGGAAGCATCCTGGGAAGCAGCAGTATCGAAGGCATAAAACCTTATGAACGTGTTTACAGAGGACCACGTAGCCGCCTTGCACAATTGTTCAAGGGTCGCACCACGTTGGGCCGCCCAAGAAGGTCCAACAGACCGAGTAGAATGGGCCTTAATGTGATCAGGAGCAGAGAGACCAGCCTTCACATAAGCATGTGCAATCACCATTCTAATCCATCTGGCCAGAGTTTGCTTGTGAGCAGGCCAGCCCCGTTTGTGAAACCCAAACACAACAAAAAGAGAATCCGATTTCCTAATAGGAGCAGTTCTCTTCACATAGATACGGAGAGCCCGTACCACATCCAAAGACCGCTCTTTGGAAGACAGATCAGGAGAAACAAGTGCCGGAACTATAATCTCCTGATTAAGGTGGAACGAAGAAACCACCAAAGGTAGATAGCCGGGACGAGTCCTAAGAACCGCCCGGTCGCGGTGAAATATCAGATATGGGGAACTACAGGACAAGGCACCCAAATCCGACACTCTTCTAGCTGAAGCAATAGCCAGCAGAAACACCACCTTAAGGGAAAGCCACTTAAGGTCAGCTGAACCAAGAGGTTCAAACGGAGACTCTTGTAACGCCTCCAAAACCACCGACAAGTCCCAAGGAGCCACAGGCGGGACATAGGGAGGTTGGATACGCAACACGCCCTGAGTAAAAGGTATGCACATTAGGTAAGGTCACAATTTTTCTCTGAAACCACACCGACAAGGCAGATATTTGAACCTTGAGGGAGGCCAGACGCAGGCCTAAGTCCAGGCCCTGCTGAAGAAAAGCCAACAACTTGGCTATACTAAACTTGGAAGTGTCATAATTGTTAGATGCGCACCAAAGTAAGAATGCCAGACCCTATAGTAAATCCGAGTCGAAGCCGGTTTCCGGGCCCGCAAAATAGGAATGACCGCCTCAGAAAACCCTTTAGCCCTTAAGACGGAAGCTTCAAGAGCCACGCCGTCAAAGACAGCCGGGCCAGGTCCTGGTAGACACGGGGCCCTGAACAAGGAGGTCTGGGCGTTGTGGAAGTAGAATTGGACGCTCTGACGATAGGCCTTGCAGGTCTGAGAACCAGTGCCGCCTGGGCCACACTGGAGCTATGAGAAGCAGAATTCCTTTTTCTTGCTTGAACTTCCGAATTACCCTGGGCAGGAGTGACACCGGAGGGAACACGTACGGCAGCCGAAACCTCCACGGTACCACCAGCGCATCCACGAATGCTGCTTGAGGATCCCTTGTCCTTGCTCCGAAGACCGGAACCTTGTGATTGTGTCGAGACGCCATCAGATCTACGTCTGGAAGGCCCCACCTTTCCACTAGGAGTTAAAACACTTCTGGATGGAGGCCCCACTCGCCGGCACGCACGTCCTGACGACTGAGAAAGTCCGCTTCCCAATTCAGGACTCCCGGAATGAGTATTGCCGATATGGCCGGTAGATGGCGTTCTGCCCACTGTAGAATCCGTGAGATTTCCTTCATTGCTAGGCGGCTTCGAGTGCCGCCTTGATGATTTATGTAAGCCACTGTGGTGGCGTTGTCCGACTGTACTTGAACAGGACGGTTCTGAATTAAATGCTGGGCTAGTTTCAAGGCATTGAAGACCGCCCGCAACTCCAGAATATTGATCGAGAGGAGGGACTCCTCCTTTGTCCACCGCCCCTGAAGGGAGTGTTGCTCCAGCACCGCGCCCCAACCTCTTAGACTGGCATCTGTCGGCAACAGGACCCAGTCGGATATCCAGAACGGACGGCCCCTGCACAGTTGTTGGTCCCGGAGCCACCAGAGCAGCGACAGACAGACCTCCGGAGTCAATGAGATCATTTGAGACCTGATCCGGTGAGGCAGGCCGTCCCATTTGGCTAGAATCAGCCTCTGGAGAGGGCGAGAGTGAAATTGAGCGTACTCCACTATGTCGAATGCTGACACCATGAGGCCCAGCACCTGCATCGCCGAATGTATCGACACTTGCGGACGAGATAGGAAGCAACGAATCCTGTCCTGAAGTTTCAGGACTTTCTCCTGAGACAGGAACAACCGCTGGTTGTGCGTGTCCAATAGTGCTCCCAGATGCACCATGCTCTGAGCAGGGATCAGGGATGACTTTTTCCAGTTGATGAGCCACCCGTGGGCTTGCAGAAACCGGACCGTCACATCTAGATGATGCAGGAGAGGTTCTGGGGAATTTGCCAGGATTAACAAGTCGTCCAAATACGGCAGTATCCTGACCCCTTGATGGCGGAGTACCACCGTCATCACCGCCATGACTTTTGTAAAGACTCGCGGAGCCGTTGTTAAACCAAAAGGTAACGCCCGAAACTGGTAATGGCAGTTGCCAATCGCAAATCTCAGGTATTGCTGATGAGACACTGCTATAGGAATATGCAGGTAAGCATCCTGTATATCCAGGGAGACCATGAAGTCCCCAGGTTCCAAGGCCAGAACTATAGAGCGAAGGGTTTCCATCCGGAACTTGGAAACCTTCACAAACCTGTTCAATGCCTTGAGGTTGAGAATGGGCCGGGAGGACCCATTCGGTTTCGGGACTAGAAACAGTGGAGAATAGTACCCCCGGCCCCTCTGCGCAAGAGGCACCTGTACTACCACTCCTGTATCCAGGAGGGTCTGTACCACCGAATGTAGAGTGTTTGCCTTTTTCTTGTCCAACGGGACATCTGTCTGGCAAAATCGATGAGGGGGTCGGTTTTTGAAGGCTATGGCGTAACCTCGAGTGACGACTTCCCGTACCCAGGCATCTGAAGTGGTCTTCAACCATTCCTGGGTATACCCTAGAAGCCGGACCCCCACCCTGGGATCCCCCAGAGGGAGGCCCGCCCCGTCATGCGGCAGGCTTATCTGTCTTGGAAGCTGGCTGACGGGCGGCCCAAGCTCTTTCGGGCTTAGGCTTACAGGTTTGGAAGTGCGGGCCTGCTTGTTGTACGCCTGACCTTTTGCTTTACCTGAAGGACGAAAGGGGCGAAAGGAAGTACCTTTAGCCTTCGACACAGAAGGAGCGGTACTTGGCAGACAGGGAGTTTTGGCAGTAGCCAAGTCAGCCACTATCTTATTTAAGTCCTCCCCAAACAGAATATCTCCCTTGAAAGGGAGTACCTCCAGGGTTTTTCTAGAGTCCAGATCCACAGACCAGGATCTCAGCCACAATATCCGGCGAGCCAGGCCTGACGTAGTAGAGGCCTTGGCTGCTAGGATACCGGCATCAGAAGCCGCCTCTTTAATATAGCGAGAAGCTGTGACAATATATGACAAGCATTGTCTAGCATGGTCAGAAGAGATTTCAGCTTCTAACTCCAAGGCCCATGCTTCAATAGCCTCTGCAGCCCATGTCGCTGCAATAGTGGGCCTTTGTGCAGCACCCGTGAGGGTGTAAATCGCTTTCAGACAACCCTACACACGTTTATCAGTAGGCTCTTTAAGAGACGTGACGGTGGTGACCGGAAGAGCTGAGGAAACTACCCTCCTAGCCACATGTGAGTCCACTGGAGGAGGCGTTTTCCAATCTTAGACAGCTCCGGCGCGAGGGGATAGCGAGCCAGCATCTTCTTTTGAGGCACAAACTTCGTACCCGGGTTTTCCCAGGGTTCCTGACGTATATCAATTAGGTGGTCAGAGTGAGGTAAAACTTGTTTAATCACCTTCTGACGCTTGAACCTATCTGGTTTCTTACGAGGAACGGATGGCTCGGGATCATCCGTAATCTGTAAAATTAACTTAATAGCCTCCAAAAGATCAGGAACATCCACATGTGAACTACCCTCCCCATCAGCAGTATCTGAGTCAGAACCTGTGGGTTCAGTTAAGTGCCGTCTTCATCCGACGAGGTGTCAGTGACAGCAGTGGATTGTGAGGAGACAAGCGCTCGCTTAGAGGACCCCTTGGACGTAGGCGAGCGACGGTCAGACTTTTTAGTAGTCAGGGACTGGTTCAACTTCTTTATTTGAGCAGATAATTCGTCCGCCCACGGCGGGTTAGCTGCAGGGACCACAAACGGTTGCACCAGCATTGGGGGTCCCATAGGGGGTGTTAGTTTATGAACTAGCGTATGCAGAAGCGTGGAAAAAGCGGCCCACGGCGGGTCATTATTTGCCCCCGTCCCACTGGGGGGCAAGAAGCCCCCAGAACCAGAGCCCAAAGCTGCTATATTCTCCTCATAGGCATCTGCGGCTTCAGCAACACCGGCAGTGTGTTCAGCCCCAGAACCATTACCCTCAGAAGCAGACATGATATAACTTGCAGTATCAGGTAACACAGTACAATTTGTCAGCAGCACAATACCTCTAGCCCATACCCCTGCGCAGTGTAGTCAGCACCAGCAGAGATAAAGGAGAGATATGGTGACTAAATCACAGAGAAAAATACGTAATACAGTATATCTTTGTGAAAATCCTATATTAGATAAAACCTGACGCACCAAGCCCCCTCAGGTTATAGAATATAGGGATAGCAAGTTGAGTGAAAGACACGAGATGGACACCACTCAGCTATCAAATGCACACACAAGTAGTCACAGTCTGTACAATGCAGAGGTTATTACTAACAATAATACTGCACTGGACTAGCTTACACAGCTATATAACAATAGATATAACAGTACACAGTAAGAACTGGATGTATATCACAGGGTAATTGTACTAGGAAACCCTGACTAAGTGCGCTCTTTCTTAACCAACACTGACTAAAAAAGGCAGGTAGAATACTTAAGTGTCATGTAAAGTCACAGCACTGACAACCAGACGGCTTTACATAGGAGGATTTGCCCAAGCATTCCCAGGAACAGTGAGCTGAGGGATAATGGTGCCGCAGACACTGCCAGGGAGTGAGGGAGAGACAGATATGCAGCTCCAGGGCGGGAATATTTGCAGAAAATGGCGCCCTGGGGCTTCAGGTCCAAGCTCCATCCCCCTGCTGGCAAAACCACCGGGTACTGTGGGCTCTAATAAAACGGTTTATAGAGAAAACCTGACCTGTCCCATGCCCTGGTGATCTAGTGGGATCGCCTGTACTGCCACAGTGTCCACCGCCAGCGCGTGCAGCCCGCCTCCCACTGACCGTGCCGGATCGCGATAAAGACCGAGTCCCGCAAGCGGGACCCACTTACCACCTCACGAAGCGCGGCCACGTGATCCCAGAGAGCCCCCGTCGTGTGTGCCTGACAAGAAGAAAACCGGAGCCTCCTGCTGTAGTTACCCGGCAACCAGGGCTCGGGAGTGTACAGCGCCGCTGGGGAGAGCCGGAGCTGCAGCCGTGAATGTCCACTGACATGTAACACTGCTGCTGCCCTTGAAGTCTTCACTTTTTTCCTCAGAAAAAAAAGCTCTTCTTAGGGCTGCCTGGAGCAGCCCCTCTGTTAAGTGCCTGCTACTGCAGCACCAACTACAAAACTGAGATCCTGTGCAGGGAGGCGGGGTGATATAGGAGGCGGTGCTATGCATTCTGGGAACAGTCAAAGCTTTGAGCCTGTTGGTGCCTCGGATCAAGATCCTACTCTACAACCCATTGTCCATTCCTTATAGAGCCCAGTGTACCCCGCAGCAGAAATCACATTGACTGTAAATAATGTCCGTTCTCATTTCATGTTTGATAGAAGAGTGGGGGAAAATCTCTGAGGCCATGTGAATGGAGGCCTTCTATCTTTATTTTTCCTCTATTATGGTTTACTCCCAGCTCTTGACATGTACTTACATAGGGCTCATTGGTCACTATGCAATGCACATGTTCTGCTTAAGAAAAATGAATTGTCTGTACGTCTCCATAAGTGATTAATGACCATAATCTCTCCATCATAAACCTGACAAAATTTAAATCTACACGGAGAGTGTGGAGATGTATGTAATGCTACCTATGCCATGGAACTTCTGTGCTTGAAAAAATAAGATTTTACTTACCGATAAATCTATTTCTCGTAGTCCGTATTGGATGCTGGGGACTCCGTCAGGACTATGGGGAATAGCGGCTCCGCAGGAGACAGGGCACAAAAATAAAGCTTTAGGATCAGGTGGTGTGCACTGGCTCCTCCCCCTATGACCCTCCTCCAAGCCTCAGTTAGGATACTGTGCCCGGACGAGCGTACACAATAAGGAAGGATATTGAATCCCGGGTAAGACTCATACCAGCCACACCAATCACACCGTACAACTTGTGATCTGAACCCAGTTAACAGTATGACAAACGTAGGAGCCTCTGAACAGACGGCTCACAACAATAACAACCCGATTTTTTTGTAACAATAACTATGTACAAGTATTGCAGACAATCCGCACTTGGGATGGGCGCCCAGCATCCACTACGGACTACGAGAAATAGATTTATCGGTAAGTAAAATCTTATTTTCTCTGACGTCCTAAGTGGATGCTGGGGACTCCGTCAGGACCATGGGGATTATACCAAAGCTCCCAAACGGGCGGGAGAGTGCGGATGACTCTGCAGCACCGAATGAGAGAACTCCAGGTCCTCTTTAGCCAGGGTATCAAATTTGTAGAATTTTACAAACGTGTTCTCCCCCGACCACGTAGCTGCTCGGCAGAGTTGTAATGCCGAGACCCCCCGGGCAGCCGCCCAGGATGAGCCCACTTTCCTTGTGGAATGGGCCTTGACATATTTTGGTTGTGGCAAGCCTGCCACAGAATGTGCAAGTTGAATTGTGCTACAAATCCAACGAGCAATCGTCTGCTTAGAAGCAGGAGCACCCAGCTTGTTGGGTGCATACAATATAAACAGCGAGTCAGACTTTCTGACTCCAGCCGTTCTTGAAATATATATTTTCAATGCCCGGACCACGTCCAACAACTTGGAATCCTCCAAATCGTTAGTAGCCGCAGGCACCACAATAGGCTGGTTCAGGTGAAACGCTGACACCACCTTAGGCAGAAAATGAGGACGCGTCCGCAGTTCTGCCCTGTCCGAATGGAAAATCAGATATGGGCTCTTATATGATAAAGCCGCTAATTCTGATACTCTCCTGGCTGAAGCCAGGGCCAGTAGCATGGTTACTTTCCATGTAAGATATTTCAACTCCACCGATTTGAGTGGCTCAAACCAATGGGATTTGAGAAAATCCAAAACTACATTAAGATCCCACGGTGCCACTGGGGGCACAAACGGGGGCTGTATATGTAGTACTCCTTTTACAAAAGTCTGGACTTCAGGAACTGAAGCCAATTCTTTCTGGAAGAAAATCGACAGGGCCGAAATTTGAACCTTAATGGACCCCAATTTGAGGCCCATAGACAATCCTGTTTGCAGGAAATGTAGGAATCGACCCAGTTGAAATTCCTCCGTGGGGGCCTTCCTGGCCTCACACCACGCAACATATTTTCTCCAAATGCGGTGATAATGTTGTGCAGTCACCTCCTTCCTGGCTTTTACCAGTGTAGGAATGACCTCTTCCGGAATGCCTTTTTCCCTTAGAATTCGGCGTTCAACCGCCATGCCGTCAAACGCAGCCGCGGTAAGTCTTGGAATAGACACGGTCCCTGCTGAAGCAGGTCCCGTCTTAGAGGTAGAGGCCACGGATCCTCCGTGAGCATCTCTTGAAGTTCCGGGTACCAAGTTCTTCTTGGCCAATCCGGAGCCACGAGTATCGTTCTTACTCCCCTTTGCCGTATAATTCTCAATACTTTTGGTATGAGAGGCAGAGGAGGGAACACATACACTGACTGGAACACCCACGGTGTTACCAGAGCGTCCACAGCTATTGCCTGAGGGTCTCTTGACCTGGCGCAATACCTGTCCAGTTTTTTGTTGAGGCGGGACGCCATCATATCCACCTTTGGTTTTTCCCAACGGTTCACAATCATGTGGAAGACTTCTGGATGAAGTCCCCACTCTCCCGGGTGTAGATCGTGTCTGCTGAGGAAGTCTGCTTCCCAGTTGTCCACTCCCGGAATGAACACTGCTGACAGTGCTATCACATGATCTTCCGCCCAGCGAAGAATCCTTGCAGCTTCTGCCATTGCTGTCCTGCTTCTTGTGCCGCCCTGTCTGTTTACGTGGGCGACTGCCGTGATGTTGTCCGACTGGATCAACACCGGCTGACCCTGAAGCAGGGGTTTTGCCAGACTTAGAGCATTGTAAATCGCTCTTAGCTCCAGTATATTTATGTGAAGAGACATCTCCAGGCTTGACCATACTCCCTGGAAGTTTCTTCCCTGTGTGACCGCTCCCCAGCCTCTCAGACTGGCATCCGTGGTCACCAGGACCCAGTCCTGTATGCCGAATCTGCGGCCCTCTAACAGATGAGCACTCTGCAACCACCACAGAAGAGACACCCTTGTCCGTGGTGATAAGGTTATCCGCTGGTGCATCTGCAGATGCGATCCGGACCATTTGTCCAACAGATCCCACTGAAAAGTTCGTGCGTGGAATCTGCCGAATGGAATCGCTTCGTAAGAAGCCACCATCTTTCCCAGGACTCTTGTGCATTGATGCACAGACACTTTTCCTGGTTTTAGGAGGTTCCTGACAAGTTTGGATAACTCCTTGGCTTTCTCCTCCGGAAGAAACACCTTTTTCTGAACCGTGTCCAGAATCATTCCCAGGAACAGCAGACGTGTTGTCGGTGTCAACTGAGATTTTGGAAAATTCAGAATCCACCCGTGTTGTTGCAGCACTAATTGGGTTAGTGCTACTCCGTCCTCCAGCTGTTCTCTGGACCTTGCCCTTATCAGGAGATCGTCCAAGTAAGGGATAATTAATACGCCTCTTCTTCGAAGAAGAATCATCATTTCGGCCATTACCTTGGTAAAGACCCGAGGTGCCGTGGACAATCCAAACGGCAGCGTCTGAAACTGATAATTACAGTTTTGCACCACGAACCTGAGGTACCCTTGATGTGAAGGGCAAATTGGGACATGCAGATAAGCATCTTTTATGTCCAGGGACACCATAAAGTCCCCTTCTTCCAGATTCGCTATCACTGCTCTGAGTGACTCCATCTTGAATTTGAATTTCTGTATGTACAGGTTCAAAGATTTCAGATTTAGAATAGGTCTTACCGAGCCGTCCGGCTTCGGTACCACAAATAGCGTGGAGTAATACCCTTTTCCTTGTTGTAGGAGGGGTACCTTGACTATCACCTGCTGAGAAAACAGCTTGTGAATGGCTTCCAATACCGTCGCCCTGTCTGAGGGAGACGTTGGCAAAGCAGACTTTAGGAACCGGCGAGGGGGAGACTTCTCGAATTCCAACCTGTAACCCTGAGATACTACCTGCAGGATCCAGGGGTCCACCTGTGAGCAAGCCCACTGTGCGCTGAAATTCTTGAGTCGACCCCCCACCGCTCCTGAGTCCGCTTGTAAAGCCCCAGCGTCATGCTGAGGGCTTTGCAGAACCCTGGGAGGGCTTCTGTTCCTGGGCAGGGGCTGCTTGCTGTCCTCTCTTACCCCTTCCTCTGCCCCGGGGCAGATATGACTGTCCTTTTGCCCGCTTGTTCTTATAGGACCGAAAGGACTGCGGCTGAAAAGACGGTGTCTTTTTCTGTTGGGAGGGGGTCTGAGGTAAAAAGGTGGATTTTCCGGCAGTTGCCGTGGCCACCAGATCCGATAGACCGACGCCAAATAATTCCTCCCCTTTATACGGCAATACTTCCATATCTCGTTTAGAATCCGCATCACCTGACCACTGTCGCGTCCATAAACTTCTTCTGGCAGATATGGACATCGCATTTACTCTCGATGCCAGAGTGCAAATATCCCTCTGAGCATCTCGCATATAAAGAAAAGCATCCTTTAATTGCTCTATAGTCAATAAAATACTGTCCCTATCCAGGGTATCAATATTTTCAGTCAGGGAATCCGACCAGACCACCCCAGCACTGCACATCCAGGCTGAGGCGATGGCTGGTCGCAGTATAACACCAGTATGTGTGTATATACTTTTTAGGGTAGTTTCCAGCCTCCTATCAGCTGGATCCTTGAGGGCGGCCGTATCAGGAGACGGTAACGCCACTTGTTTTGATAAGCGTGTGAGCGCCTTATCCACCCTAGGGGGTGTTTCCCAGCGCGCCCTAACCTCTGGCGGGAAAGGGTATAATGCCAATAACTTTTTTGAAATTAGCCCTTTTCTATCTGGGTTAACCCACGCTTCATCACATACATCATTCAATTCCTCTGATTCAGGAAAAACTACAGGTAGTTTTTTCACCCCCCACATAATACCCCTTTTTGTGGTACTTGCAGTATCAGAGATATGCAAAGCCTCCTTCATTGCCGTGATCATATAACGTGTGGCCCTACTTGAAAATACGTTTGTTTCTTCACCGTCGACACTAGATTCAGTGTCCGTGTCTGGGTCTGTGTCGACCGACTGAGGTAAAGGGCGTTTTACAGCCCCTGACGGTGTCTGAGACGCCTGGGCAGGTGCCAACTGGTTTTCCGGCCGTCTCATGTCGTCAACTGATTTTTGTAATGTGCTGACATTATCACGTAATTCCATAAACAAAGCCATCCATTCCGGTGTCGACTCCCTGGGGGGTGACATCACCATTATCGGCAATTGCTCTGCCTCCACACCAACATCGTCCTCATACATGTCGACACACACGTACAGACACACAGCAGACACACAGGGAATGCTCTTATCGAAGACAGGACCCCACTAGCCCTTTGGGGAGACAGAGGGAGAGTTTGCCAGCACACACCCAAGCGCTATAATATATATGGGAACAACCTTATATAAGTGTTGTATCCTTATAGCAGCTTAAATATATAAAATATCGCCAAAAAAAGTGCCCCCCCTCTCTGTTTTACCCTGTTTCTGTAGTGCAGTGCAGGGGAGAGTCCTGGGAGCCTTCCTCACAGCGGAGCTGAGCAGGAAAATGGCGCTGTGTGCTGAGGAGAATAAGCCCCGCCCCCTATTCCGGCGGGCTTTTCTCCCGGAGTTTGAGATATCTGGCATGGGTTTAATACATCCATATAGCCTCAAGGGCTATATGTGATGTATTTTTTAGCCATAAAAGGTATTATACATTGCTGCCCAGGGCGCCCCCAGCAGCGCCCTGCACCCTCCGTGA
Organism: Pseudophryne corroboree; assembly: GCF_028390025.1. Lineage (NCBI taxonomy): Eukaryota > Metazoa > Chordata > Amphibia > Anura > Myobatrachidae > Pseudophryne > Pseudophryne corroboree. The sequence goes on along the minus strand of NC_086444.1, from coordinate 378,476,741 downwards.
CCTATGGTGTGAAGTGTGTGACAACAATGGCGCACAGCTGCAGTGCTGTGCGCTACCTTCATGAAGACTGAAAAGCCTTCTGCCGCCGGTTTCTGGACCTTCAATCTTCAGCATCTGCAAGGGGGGTCGGCGGCGCGGCTCCGGGACGAACCCCAGGGTGAGACCTGTGTTCCGACTCCCTCTGGAGCTAATGGTGTCCAGTAGCCTAAGAAGCCAATCCATCCTGCACGCAGGTGAGTTGAACTTCTCTCCCCTAAGTCCCTCGATGCAGTGAGCCTGTTGCCAGCAGGACTCACTGAACATAAAAAACCTAAAAACTTTTTCTAAGCAGCTCCTTAAGAGAGCCACCTAGATTGCACCCTGCTCGGACGGGCACAAAAACCTAACTGAGGCTTGGAGGAGGGTCATAGGGGGAGGAGCCAGTGCACACCACCTGATCCTAAAGCTTTATTTTTGTGCCCTGTCTCCTGCGGAGCCGCTATTCCCCATGGTCCTGACGGAGTCCCCAGCATCCACTTAGGACATCAGAGAAATGTACTTTAATATCCCCACAGCTTGTCAGAGCTGGACCAGACTCTATACATACATGCATTGCTACAGTTTGGCTGCTAGGGTGTGCTAAAACTCTGAGGACATGCTGGGATGTGTAGTTTCACAACAGCTGGAGAGCCACAGGTTGGCCAGGCCTCAGATAGTGCAAAATAAAGTTGTAACAAAAAATAGAACATGCGCTACTGCCTCTTTATCTCTGCATTGCGAATATGGGTGGCTGCAGTACACCAGTCTCTCTCCAGAGATCAACAGCCTCTATTGCAGGATTTACCAACGGTCCTCAAGACCTACCAACAGTCCTGGTTATAAGGATAGCCTTACTTGAGCAGAGGTAATGTAATTAGTACCTTAGTCCCTTTGGATTTTACCATCTGTGCTCAAGCATGGATATCACTAAAACCTGGACTGTTGGTGTGCCTTGAGGACCGAGGTTGGGAAACACTGCTCTATGGTACCAATGCAGAGCAGAACACAAACTAGTTTTTGGCTGGACCTTGTGTTTTTACATATACCCCTGAGCTGAGTGTAGGCAACTATAACCATGCTGATTTGTAACTCATCAAATCTCCACTTCTGGCTACACAGGATTGTGTTTATGCCACGATACATCTGTTTTCAGACAAATCACCTGTTTTTAGACAGGTGCAGTTACAGAGATGCATACAACGCTGGTAGGAGCGAATATACTATTTCTGTGCATGCAATGCAGGGGTAATTTTGTCCGACTTGCTCTGCATCAGTCCCCTATATGAGCGGATGTTTTACTTCCAAATGAAAAAAAGGAGACTGAATTACCAAATACCATTTGCCACTGTTTTTTTTGGCTGAAAGCATGGATGCCCAAAAGTTTGTTGAGTTTCAAAGGGGAGATGCATTTGCCATGTCCTAGGTAATGCGTTTGCCCTTTTTACAGAACACATGTACTGTAGGAAATCTTTCCCGTAATACTTTTCTCCAGGCCAAATGTTTCTGTAAGTTTGAAGCGCATTTATTTGGTTTTCTACAATGTTAGCAAAGAGCAGAAAAGCATAACAAATACCAAGCATTCCACACCTTACAAGCACCCCCTTGCGCTCAGACATTAGTAACGCTCGTCTGCTTGTGCCCTCCACACAATTCACAAAAGGCAAAATTCAAAAATGCACGGTTTACCTTAAAAAAGTAGAAACATATTCCATTTTATGAATATAAACTTTCTGGTAAAGTATGTACAATCCTCATGTATAGTCAAGGAAGCATTTGTAGGGACATACATATCCAGTACGGTCTGACTGGGCATATTCACTTAGCCTTACCCAACTAAACAGATAGGATGTGACATTTACGTAAATCAAGAGGCTTCTGGGGGTGAAACATCTTCCATGCAGCTATGCATAATAGAGGAACAGAAATATATACTTACATAGATATATATGTACATATTCAAAGTCCAGCTTACCACGTGTACACAAATTATCAGAATTGGGATTACAAACTTTCTCAATTGAAAAAATGAGACTCCAATATAAGATCTTTATCATTGACACCTATAAAAGATTTAGCACCTTTTCAGACATATTACCCCTGGCACATTAGTGTGATGGTTTGTAAAGCAAATATCTTGACTTCAAGTGAGGTAGCAGAAGCATTAGGAAGAAAGTAAGCAGAACATAGAAGGAATAATTGTATAGTGGATTCTGTGAAAGCATTTGCATTACTGTGCCTTTACCAATGATGTTAAAATGAATGCAAAGCTCAATAAAAGTATTGTGTGAAGCAGAACTCATACGTAGTCTAAAATGTTCAATATACAAGAAAAATATTGTCATTTAGTAAATATAACCAAAATCTGTACATTGGCTATATATCCTAGAGGCATAATTGACCTAGTGCTGTAACAGAAATCGGAACATAAGGAAGATCTTCATAAGCTACTGGGAACAAAAACAAATGAAACATGATTAGAGATATTACAGAAAATGCAATCTGAAGACGTATAGCTGAAGTTAGGTTTTGATTTTCACATAGCACAAAATAGTTCTGTTACTGGTCTGCTACAAACAATATGGATAGAAAAATCATCTGCCTGTTCAAACCAGACATGTCCCCCATGTTGTCTTTGTTTGTCCTTAGATATGATGTACAGATCACTTATACTGAAGACTGATCCCAAACCTAGAACATGACAAACAGAAAGACAATGTTTTAAAAAATTATCTCTCCCTGTTTAACACTTCACATTACTAAATTTACTCTTAACTCAAGGGAAAGTTAAAGTAAATAAATTGTACAGCATTTGTCTAACAGAAGTGGTTTAGTATTTTCACATATTTACTATGCTGAAGAACACAACATACGACCATTTATGCTGCATGCACATAGACCAGTTCCCATTGAATACAGTGAGAATCACTTGCACTGAAATATGCTGTCTGTCAGACAATTTCACATTCTTGTAGTCAGATAATCCCTCTGCCTGTACCGCCACCTTGTCACAGTATGTAAGCAAGTGTGGCATGCTCCATGTGCAACTACAAATGACTTACCGTATATACTCGAGTATAAGCCGACTTTTTCAGCACTTTTTTTTTTTGCTGAAAAAGCCACCTCGGCTTATACTCGAGTCAGCGTTATATGCCCCACAGTGCCATGTGTGCCAGATATGCCCCACAGTGCCAGATATGCCCCACAGTGCTAGATACTTACCCTCCGTCGCTCCCGCACTGTCGTCTGAAGGAGGGACACGGAGAGCGCAGTGCGCGGCTCTCCTGTGTCCCTCCTGCATCTCCAGCGGCAGCGGCGTCTGTGTGGTAAAGGAAGTGCACAAACCGGCACTTCCTTTAACACACGCCGCTGCCGCCGGAGACGCAAGAGGGACACAGGAGAGCCGCGCGCTGCACTCTCCGTGTCCCTCCTTCAGACGACAGCGCGGGAGCGACGGAGGGTAAGTATCTAGCACTGTGGGGCATTAACAACAAGTATGGACTACCATACATATCTGGTACTGTGGGGCATATCTGGCACACATGGCACTGTGGGGCATATCTGGCACACCTGGCACTGTGGGGCATATCTGGCACTGTGGGGCACACTTGGCACTGTGGGGCACATCTGGCACTGTGGGGCATATCTGGCACTGTGGGGCATATCTGGCACTATGAGGTCTGTGTACGGGTAGAGCTGCATTTTCCACCCTAGGCTTATACTCTGGTCAATAAGTTTTCCCAGGTTTTTGTGGTAAAATTAGGTGCCTCAGCTTATATTCGGGTCGACTTATACTCGAGTATATACGGTATTTGGCCAATGAGCTGGACACTAATCTGTGAAAGATCTCTATGTAACTAATTAGGGACATTTTAAAACCATGGTCTGTTATGGCTAAAAAATAGAATATTAATACCTACCGGTAAATCCTTTTCTCGTAGTCCATAAGGGATATTGCGGACACATTAGTACGATGGGGTATAGATGGGGTCCAAAGGAGCCAGTGCACTTTAAATTTCTTCAACTAGGTGTGCTGGCTCCTTTCCTCTATGTCCCCTCCCACAGGCAGTTATAGGGAAAAAGAGTGCTCGAAGGAGAAAGGACATACTCGAGAGAAGGAATTGAATAACAAGGAGTGGTGAGATTTTTCACCAACACACCAATAACAAACACGACCCACGATGGGGACGTCCCAAAGCTTCCAGAATGGGCAGGAACATACAGAGACGTTTGCAGTACCGCCTGCCCAAACTGGGTATCCTCTTTGGCCAGGGTATCAGGTGTTCTTCCCCGACCAGGTAGCAGCTCGGCACAGTTGCAGGGCCGAGACTCCACGGGCAGCTGCCCAGGAAGACCCCACTGATATAATAGAGTGGGCCTTCAGAGTCTGTGGAACAGTCAAAGCTACATACACATAGGCCTGTTGGATAGTGAGCCTAAGCCAATGAACAATGGACTACTTTGAAGCAGGGCAACCCTTCTTCTGCACATCATACAGCACGAACAAGGAATCCATCTTTCTGATTCAAGCCGTTCTCATGACATACACCTTCAAGGCTCGCACAGCATCCAATGCCTCCGGAGGAGCAGAAGTGCCAGAACTAGACGAAATTACAAGAGATTGATTCAAATGGAACGCAGAGACGGCCTTCGGCAGGAACTGTTGTCGAGTCCTGAGCTCCGCTCTGTCCTCGTAAAAGACCAAGGGGTATATTTACTAAAATTCGTATTTTTCTGAATTAGGTTAAAGTTCAAACACGAATGACATCGAATGTGTGAATTTGCAACTTTTTGATTTTTTTACGCCTCATTTACTATGCTGTCGTATTCTGCATTTTCGAGTTTTCAGATGTCGATGTCATTCGTATTTTCGGCCAGTGTTTTACGGGAGTGAATAGTAAAACACTGCCGACATTAACACAATGAATCTCAGCCGGATCTGTGAGATCCGTGCAAGGCTTCATTGTGCACCTTAAAAAAAAAAAAAAAAAAAAAAAAGTGTTAAAAATCAAGAAAAAAATTTGCGTGGGGTCCCCCCTCCTAAGTAAAACCAGCCTCGGGCTCTTTGAGCCGGTCCTGATTGTAAAAATACAGGGAAAAAATTTATAGGGGTTCCCCCATATTTAAACAACCAGCACCGGGCTCTGCGCCTGGTCCTGGTGCAAAAAATACGGGGGACAAAAAGCGTAGGGGTCCCCCGTATTTTTTGAACCAGCACCGGGCTCCACTAGTCAGAGAGATAATGCCACAGCCGGGGGACACTTTTATACTGGTCACTGCGGCCCTGGCATTAAATCACTAACTAGTCACCCCTGGCCGGGGTACCCTGGAGGAGTGGGAACCCCTTAAATCAAGGGGTCCCCCCCCCCCCCCTCCAGCCACCCAAGGGCCAGGGGTGAAGCCCGAGGCTGCCCCCCCATCAAAGGGCTGCGGATGGGGGGCTGATAGCCAAGTGTAAAAATAAAGAATATTGTTTTTTGTAGTAGAACTACAAGTCCCAGCAAGCCTCCTCCGCAAGCTGGTACTTGGAGAACCACAAGTACCAGCATGCGGGGGAAGAAACGGGCCCGCTGGTACATGTAGTTCTACTGCAAAAAAAATACCCAAATAATAACAGTACACACACACCGTGATAGTAAAACTTTATTACATACATGCATACCGACACACACATACTTACCTATGTTGACACGAAGCAGTCGGTCCCCTTCTCCAAGTAGAATCCACGGGTTACCTGTCAATAAAATTATACTCACAACAATCCAGTGTAGATCGGTCCTCTCTTACTTGTAATCCTCGTACTTGGCAAAACCCGGACCACGCACTGAAAGGGGTCCCATGTTTACACATGGGACCCCTTTCCCTGACTGCCGGGACCCCCCGTGACTCCTGTCACGGGGGGACCCGTGTATCCAATGGTGGGAACTTTGCGGTCAGCGGTAGACCGCGAGGTTATGTGAGGTCACTCTTGTGGTCTACCGCTGACCGCAAAGTTCCCACCATTGGATACAATTTAGCGCCTATGCGCTACATTGTATCTCTGCCGTGCGCTGCCTGTCAGCTCAGGAGCGCACAGACAATCAGGAGCGTGCCAAGACGTGGCGCTCCCTGATTGGCTGAAGGGACCCTCTTTGACAGGAGTCACGGGGGGTCCCGGCAGTCGGGGAAAGGGGTCCCATGTGTAAACATGGGACCCCTTTCAGTGCGTGGTTCGGGTTTTGCGTTTTATTGTTTTGCCAAGTACGAGGATTACAAGTAGAAGAGGACCGATCTACACTGGATTGTTGTGAGTATAATTTTATTGACAGGTAACCCGTGGATTCTACTTGGAGAAGGGGACCGACTGCTTCGTGTCAACATAGGTAAGTATGTGTGTGTCGGTATGCATGTATGTAATAAAGTTTTACTATCACGGTGTGTGTGTATACTGTTTTTTTTTTTTTTTTGCAGTAGAACTACAGGTACCAGCAGGCCCGTTTCTTCCCCCGCATTGATTTAAGGGGTTCCCACTCCTCCAGGGTACCCCGGCCAGGGGTGACTAGTTAGTGATTTAATGCCAGGGCCGCAGTGACCAAGATAAAAGTGTCCTCCGACTGTGGCATTATCTCTCTGACTAGTGGAGCCCGGTGCTGGTTCAAAAAATACGGGGGACCCCTACGCTTTTTGTCCCCCGTATTTTTTGCAACAGGACCAGGCGCAGAGCCCGGTGCTGGTTGTTTAAATATGGGGGAACCCCTGTCAATTTTTCCCCCGTATTTTTACAACCAGGACCGGCTCAAAGAGCCCGAGGCTGGTTTTGCTTAGGAGGGGGGACCCCACGCAATTTTTTTTTCAGATTTTAAACACTTTCCCACCCCTTCCCACTGATAAATATGCACGGATCTCATGGATCCGTTCATGACTATCAGAACACGGTAAAAAAAAAAAGCAGCTCTTTTTTAAAACTGCTTTTTTTTACGATTTGTATTTTTTCACGGCAGTGTTTGGCTATTGCCGGCAGTGTTTGTGAAATAGAATTTTTAGTAAATTACTGAGTTCTATACCTAAAAAGCCGCGTTTGACCGATGGTGTATTCATTTGTATTTTTTTTCTTTGACTACCAAAAAAATACAAATGCCCTCATCACTGCCGAGATTTGAGTTTAGTAAATTCCCGAGATGACACTTTGAAGAAAAGACACCAAATCGGTCAAAATTGGGAGCTTAGTAAATATACCCCCAAATACGGACTTTTACACGATAAGGCACCTAATTCTGAGACACGTCTAGCAGAAGCCAGGGCCAGTAACATCAACGTCTTCCACGTGAGGTACTTGTCTTCTACCGTCATCAGAGGTTCAAACCAGCACATTCAAATCCCAAGGTGCCATGGGCGGCACAAACAGAGGTTGTATGTGAAGCGCTCCATGAAAGAAGGTTTGAACTTCTGGCAACACTGCCTATTTCTTCTGGAAGAAAATGGAGAGACACGAAATCTGGACCTTAATGGAACCCAGACATAAGCCCTTATCCACACCAGCCTGCAGGAAACGGAGGTATCACCCCAAATGGAACTCCGCAGGCTGATAAGTGCATTCCTCGCACCAGGAGACATACCTCTTCCAGATATGGTGATAGTGTTTTGACGTCACAGGTTTCCTGGCCTGAACCATGGTAGCAATGACCTTTTTGGAAAAGCCCTTGTGAGCTAGGTTGTTCCGCTCAACTGCCATGCCGTCAAACGAAGCCGCCGTAAGTCCGGGTATACGAACAGTCTTGGTTGAAGAAGGTCCCTTAGCGGCAGAGGCCAAGGGTCTTCTACGGACATGCCTAGAAGATCCGTGTACCAAGCTCTCCAGGGATAATCCGGGCCAATTAGGATTGCCTGGACACCTTGATGTCTGATCCTCTTGAGCACCCGCGGGATCAACGGAATTGGAGGAAATAGGTAGACCAGCCGATACAGTGCATCTACTGCGCTCACCTGAGGATCCTTGGATCGCGAGCAATAGTAGCAAAGCTTCTTGTTGAGGCGAGACGCCATCAAGTCGATTTGTGGGCAACCCCACCGGTCGATGATCTGCTGAAACACCTGAAGGTGTAGTCTCCACTCTCCTGGGTGGAGATCGTGACGACGCAGGAAATCTGCTTCCCAGTTGTCCACTCCCGGAATGAAGATTCTGCCCAGAGGAGTATCCTTGACACTTCTCGCATGCAGGCCCTGCTTTTTGTCCCTCCTTGTTGATTGATGTACGCCACTACCGTGGCACTGTCCGACTGTACCTGGATCGCCTGATCATTGAGCAGAGGAGAGGCCTGAATCAGAGCATTGTAGATTGCCCGAAGTTCCAGAATGTTGATTTGAAGTTGGGCTTTATGGGCAGACCACCTGCCCTGGAACTGAGCCCCTTGGGTGACAGCACCCCATCCTCTCACATTTGCATCGTTGTGAGGAGGATCCAATCCTGAAACCCGAAGCTTCGGCCTTCCAGGAGGTTGGAAGACTGCAGCCACCACAGGAGTGAAATCCTGGCCTGAGGTGACAGTTGAATCACCCGATGCATCTGAAGATGTGAACTGGACCATTTGCTCAGGACATCCAATGGAAATGTTCTGGCGTGGAACCTTCCATACTAAACTGCCTCATATGAGGCCACCATTTTTCCCAACAATCTTATGCAAAGATGGATGGATATTCAAGCAGGTCGGAGAACCATGCGGACCATCTCCTGGAGTGTTCTCGCTTTGTCCTCTGGTAGGAACACTTTCTGTGCCACAGTATCCAGGATCATCCCCAGGAACAGGAGCCGCTGAGATGGCTCCAGGTGGGATTTCTGTAAATTGAGGATCCACCCATGGTGAGACAAGATGGATAGTGCAATCTATATGGAGAAATATAAGCTCCCTGGATTTTGCCTTTATCAGGAGATCGTCCAGGTAAGGGACAATCACGACCCCCTGGACTCGGAGCTGCAACATCATCTTCGCCATCACCTTTGTGAACACCCTCGGAGCTGTAAACAGGCCAAAGGGTAACGCCTGGAACTGGTAGTGAGCGTTCAGCAGGGCAAACCTCAGATAAGCCTGATGAGGAGGCCAAATCAGGATATGGAGGATAGGTGTCCTTGATATCCAGGGATACCAGGAATTCCTGTTCTTCCAGACCTGCAATCACTGCTCGCAAAGATTCCATCTTGAACTTGAAAACCTTTAGGTAAGGGTTCAAGGACTTCAGATTCAAAATGGGTCTTACTGACCAGTCTGGTTTCGGCACTACAAACAGATTGGAGTCGTAACCTTGCCCTTGTTGTTGCAGTGGTACTGGAACAATGACTTGTGACTGAGCCAACTTGTTGATGGCCAGCAGCAGCGTAGCCCACGTATCCTCCAAAGCTGGTAAGCTTGATTTGAAAAACCGTTGGGGAGGAGCACTGTCGAAATCCAGCTTGTATCTTTGAGTTCTCTGACCCAGGCATCCTGGCAGGAACTTTCCCAGATGTGGCTGAAGTGACGTAACCGAGCTCCCACCTCGAGATCCCCTTGGGGTGGTCGTGCACAGTCATGCTGAAGTTTTAGTTGAAGCTGAACTGGTGTTCTGTTCCTGAGAGCCGGCAATGGCTGGTTTCTTAGGCTTACCTCTGGTGCCTCTAGCCGTATTGGGGGCACCTCTGGCCCTAGATCGAAATCTGGTGGACCAAAAGGACTGAGTAGACAGCCCCAGATAGGTCCTTCTAGCTGGCGAGGCCCCAGAGGGGAGAAATGTGGATTTCCCAGCAGTAACCTTAGAGATACACGCATCCAGTTCTCCCCCAAAGAGCCATTCCCCTGAAAAGATTAGAGACTCCACATTGCACTTGGATTCTGCGTCCACAACCCACTGACTCAACCACAAGGCCTTGCTGTAGCAGTGGTCCTAGCATTCATATTGCCTATCTCCTTGAGAGAGTTACACAGGACGCGTGCAGTGTCCTGAATGTGTTTTAGGAGAGTCACTGTAGTAACCAGGGACATATCCCCTGAGAGGCCTTCCTGAATGTGAGTAGCCCACGTATGAACGGCATGGGTCATCCAGCAACCTGCAATGACCGGTCTCTGTGATACACATGCTGCAGTGTAGATAGACTTCAGTGTAGTCTCAATTTTTCTATCCCCAGGGTCCTTTATGGTAAAGGAGCCCGGGGCAGGCAGTACCGTCTTCTTAGAGAGGCGAGAGACTGATACGTCCACAGCTGGCGGTACTTCCCAGAATTTCCTGCCTTCAGGCGCAAATGGGAAGTATACAAAAAACGTTTGGACATCTGGTATTTTTTGTATGGATTTTTCCAGACTAACTTAAATAGGTCCACTAATTCAGTAAAATCAGGGAAAGTGACACTTAGTTTGTATTGCGTGAAGGACAACGACTGCTGTGTCACAGCATCCTCTAGAGGGAGTTTTAGCACATCCCATATAGCCAGAATGAGGGGTTCAATACCCTGTGCTGAAGGGGGATCCCCACCAATTGTGTCCACGCCCTCTACATCCTCTTGTATCTCTTCCTCAGAATCTGAGAGTAAGGCAGGCAATCCACGTTTTTGTGGACCTGAAGAGATGGGGTGATGGGGAACATCTGCCTTAGCAGCCAGGTCTGCAACAGCCTGCTGTAATTGCTGAGTTTTATGGGCATTTGCAGTGAGCTGAGATGACATCAGACATCATAGTTTTGAATGCACCTAGCCAGGAAGGCTCTGGACCCTCCCCCACAGCCTCCTCAATGATTTGTGAGGACTGACTGCATTGTTCACAAGAAATGGAGCCAGATGATAGAGGGGAGAATCTGGTGTTACACACACTGCACAACTTCTGTTTTACCATGAATGCAACAACAATACAGCCATACACACAGACAAGTATAATGCAAGACTGCCCTTACTGTATGTGAGGGGGAGACAGAGAGAAGGCACCAGCACACCCAAACCACCTAGCCCCAGTGAGGCTGGTAGTTGTTGTATTCAGTGAAACATTGTATATGTTATATAGACATATATATTCCCCATGGGACACAGAATGTGCACAATAGCGAGATACTCCCTGCACCAAGTTTCCAGCGTGTTCCTGCTTGTCTGGAGGAGCTGTGTGTGACTGCTGCTGTATGCAGAGAAAGGCGCCAAAATGCCACTGAGCCCGCTCTGAGGAAGCTCCGCCCCCTGTAATGGCACCGGAGCTTCAGAGTTATTTATACTGGCAATGTCTCCCAAACAGTGTAAAACATAACATAAATGCAAGTTTTCACTAAACTACTGCCAGTGCACACAGGGGGCTATAGCGGGTCCCCCCCCCCCCCCCCCAGGAGGGTCCCGAATGCCTCCCCTGCGTGTCAGACACACCTTGAACCGGGAACCCCTGTAGTGGAGCCCCCAGTTTATACTAGCCACAATGTCACCTTCAGGCTAATGTTAGGGGTGTGCGACGTGCTGCGATTGAGACAGCCAAGGCGCAGTGCCCTGCTGAACAAACAACCTCTCAGGACGGTGGTCTTGCAGCGGGAGGAGGCTCTGACACCTCGCAAGGCCGGTGACCGTCCCCACCCTAACTCCCACGGTGCAGGTATGCTGTTGCCCAAACAGCAAACCGAAAATAGCAAAGATTAAAAATAAACTGAAGAAAAACTCTCTGGAGCTGCAGAGATGTGCACTATCTCCTGAGAGCACTTTTTCTAAACTTCCCCGTCTATACCCCATCGTACTAATGTGTCCCCAATATCCCTTATGGATGCTAGAAAAATATGTCTGTTCAATGCTGGAAATAGTGTTGAATCAGTTACCTGTATATATAAAATTATGGTCTGTGACAGGTGCTAGCTAGTCAGTTACCATGCTCTTGTATTTGCTTTATTTCTTGAGATATAACGGAGTTCCCCACAATCTTCTTCACACAACAATAAAAAACAGCAATATGCTTTCTTTAACAAGTCTCAAAGCCATAGATCAACACTAGGCTGGGGTGACCTCTCTCCCAGTAATTGTCCTATGGTAAACTAGTTTTCCCCAAATGATACTGTGTTATATAAATTTAGACAATGCACACAAGTTACTAAAATAAATAAAGTATTATAAATGTGCAAATAAAAGGTTTTTTTTAGCAAAAAAATTAAAGGATGTGTTAAGGTTGGTGGGCAAAAAAACTCCAAAGGTCTATCTGTATTGTTCAAGGATAATCTTTGTTCTGCTAGTTGTCGATACTGGATTACAGTTAAAGGTAATTAGTGTGGGAGGACATCGCCAATAAAGTTTTATTTCCATGAATCGTATTACATTATGGTGCTGTCTATAGGGAACAGACAAGAATAAGTTTATTATACCTTATTGACTTGTGAAAGAGGAGTTCTTACAGTTCCTGCAGGAACACGGCCTCTATTGCTGTCTTCAAATAATCTTCCAGGTGACCTCTCTCTTCTGGTGCTCAGTAGTCTTCCTGGGGACTTCTCTCTTTCCAACGGTCGCCCAGGAGACTTGTCTCTGCGCATATCTGTCCTTCCTTCGCGGTAACGATGTGGCGTGCTGGGTTCCCGCACTAGGCCTTGCATTTCTCCTGGCACAGGGCTGGCTGCTATTCTCTTTGTTATGTGATCATTGTATGAAGGTGGGCCTCTCTTGTTGGGACTGTAACGTAGAGTGAAAGTCTTATATAATGCTCTGCGGATCTTCCTGCATAGACTATTCATTTCACGGGAAGCAGATAGCTTCCCGGCTGTCAGGATACAGATGCCATTCCACTATCTCTGAAATAGCATCAATATCTTCAGGGGAATGTTATCATTATCTGTCAGTGGATAGCAAAGTATTTTTTTCCCCATCGTATTGTGTGATATGATTAGGATGTGTTGGCTGTGTGTACATCACAACTTTATATTACAGATTTTAAAGTAATTTCTTCTTTTAAAAACATTTACATCTCCACTGACAGAGAAATACAACATTTTCCTAAACACATTCCCTATTAAAAAATGAAGTTCAACATTTATCCGTTGCCTACACACTGGGTGTGTAGCTGTTTGCTGGTGCAGGATGTCATTAACACATACTCACATGCAAAATGTATACCTACCTCCGGGTTGTGGATGGGGCGCGATGAAGATCATTTGTGTTGTCTTTGACCAGATTGCCCTTGCAGCAAATGACTCTCAATTTATCCTGGTATACAGAAGCCAGATAAATGGCTCCAGAAGAGATTGCTGGTCCTAGATACCGTGGGTTTGGAATATCTAAATGAGCCCTGGCTGGAGCACTGCAAAAATAAAAGCTGCATGTATTATACCATTACAGATTTGTAATTATTATTTAAGCAGGTCTACTAGTTTTGAAGAATAAATCTTACCCTAAAGCAGCACGCCCCTGAATCTCAATCACTTCCAAGGAGTTAAAATGAGTCACAAACAGGTAAGGATCTCTGTACGCTGTAAGAGGGAAAGAATGAAGTTGAATATATATTACAAAGACTTTGATGTCCAAACTAATGCCATGTAAAATAGTATTTTAATACCTACCGGTAAATCCTTTTCCGTTAGTCTGTAGAGGATGCTGGGGACGCTTCAAGAACCATGGGGTATAGACGGGATCCGCAGGAGACATGGGCACTTTAAGACTTTGAAGGGGTGTGAACTGGCTCCTCCCTCTATGCCCCTCCTCCAGACCTCAGTTAGAAAACTGTGCCCAGGGAGACGAACATTTAGAGTAAAAGGATTTATTGTTAAACTAAGGTGAGATACATACCAGCTCACACCATAAACACGCCGTACAACATGGCATTTAACAGAACTCCAGTCAACGGCATGAACCATGTCAGCAACAGGCTGACTATAACAGAAATACAACCTGTGTGTAAACATAACTAATAACTGCAGACAGAGTCCGCACTGAGACGGGCGCCCAGCATCCTCTATGGACTAAGAGAAAAGGATTTACCGGTAGGTATTAAAATCCTATTTTCTCATACGTCCTAGAGGATGCTGGGGACACTTCAAGAACCATGGGGTTTATACCAAAGCTCTAGAACGGGCGGGAGAGTGCGGATGACTCTGCAGCACCGATTGACCAAACATGAGGTCCTCATCAGCCAGGGTAACAAACTTGTAAAATTTTGCAAAGGTGTTTGAACCCGACCAAGTAGCTGCTCGGCAGAGTTGTAATGTCGAGACCCCCCGGGCAGCCGCCCTGGATGAGCCCACCTTTCTGGTAGAGTGGGCCTTCACTGATTTCGGTAACGGCAATCCAGCCGTAGAATGAGCATGCTGAATCGTATTACAGATCCAGCGAGCAATAGTCTGCTTGGAAGCAGGCGACCCAATCTTGTTGGCAGCATACAGGACAAACAGAGCTTCCGTTTTCCTAGGTTGAGCCGTTCTGGCGACATAAATCTTTAAGGCCCTAACAACATCGAAAGATTTTGACTCCGCGAAGGCGTCAGTAGCCACCGGCACCAAAATAGGCTGGTTCATCTGGAACGATGAAACCACCTTCAGCAGAAATTGTTGACGAGTCCTCAATTCCGCTCTATCTTCATGGAAGATTAAATAAGGACTCTTGTGAGACAAAGCTGCCAACTCAGACACCCGCCTTGCGGATGCCAAGGCCAATAGCATGACCACTTTCCAAGTGAGAAATTTCAACTCTACTTTCTGTAAAGGTTTAAACCAATGTGACTGAAGGAAATTCAACACCACGTTAAGATCCCATGGTGCCACAGGGGGCACAAATGGAGGTTGGATGTGCAAAACTCCTTTCACGAAACTCTGAACTTCTGGAAGGGAGGCCAATTGTTTTTGAATGAAAAGCGATAAGTCTGAAATTTGTACTTTAATCGAGCCTAACTTTAGGCCCGCATCCACACCTGCTTGCAGGAAATGGAGAAAACGCCCTAGCTGAAATTCTTCCGTAGGAGCCTTTTTGGATTCACACCAAGACACATATTTTCTCCAAACACGGTGATAATGTTTAGACGTTACTCCTTTTCTAGCCTGAAGAAGTGTGGGAATGACTTCACTGAGAATACCCTTTCCGGCTAGGATCCGGCGTTCAACCGCCAAGCCGTCAAACGTAGCCGCGGTAAGTCGTGATATACGCACGGCCCCTGCTGTAACAGATCCTCTCGTAGAGGAAGAGGCCAGGGATCTCTTATGAGTAATTCCTGAAGATCTGGATACCAAGCCCTCCTTCGCCAGTCCGGAACAATGAGGATCGTCTGAACCTTTGTTCTTCTTATGATCTTTAGCACCTTTGGAATGGTGGAATCGGAGGGAACACGTACACTGACTGAAACACCCATGGTGTCACCAGCGCGTCCACTGCTATTGCTTGAGGGTCCCTCGACCTGGAACAATATCTCTGAAGTTTCTTGTTGAGGCGAGACGCCATCATGTCTATTTGAGGAATTCCCCAAAGACTTGTCACTTCTGTGAATACCTCTTGATGAAGACCCCACTCTCCTGGATGGAGATTGTGTCTGCTGAGGAAGTCTGCTTCCCAGTTGTCCACTCCTGGAATGAAGATTGCTGACAGAGCGCTTGCATGTCTTTCCGCCCAGCGGAGAACTTTTGCGGCCTCTGCCATTGCCACCCTGCTCTTTGTTCCGCCCTGGCGGTTTATGTGCGCTACTGCTGTTATGTTGTCCGACTGTATTAGGACGGGCAGGTTGCGAAGAAGACGTTCCGCTTGAAGAAGGCCGTTGTAAATGGCCCTTAACTCTAGAACGTTTATGTGTAAACAAACTTCCTGGCTTGACCATTTTCCCTGGAAGGTTTCCCCCTATGTGACTGCTCCCCAGCCTCGGAGACTCGCTTCCGTGGTTACTAGGATCCAGTCCTGGATTCCGATACCTGCGTTCCTCTAGGACAGGGGTGGTCCGGCCCACCAGCTTGTGTCAGTGAGACACGCTGCCGCTCAGTCCGGCGGCAGCGTGTCTCAGCTGTCAGAACAGGGAGGAGAGCGCGGCTGTCGAGTGGGAGCGGCGGCGTGTAGTACTGCAAACCAGCCGCCGGTCCGTGAGCCAATCAGAGCTCGTGGACCGGCAGCCAATCAGGAGCCGCGGCTGCCGGTCCGCGAGCTCTGATTGGCTCTCGAACCGGCGGCTGGTTTGAAGTACTACACGCCGCCGCTCCCACCCGACAGCCGCGCTCTCCTCCGTGTCCCACGGTAAGCAGCACGGAGGGGAGAGGGGAGGGCATCTATATACCTGGCACTGTGGGGGCATCTGTATACCTGGCACTGTGGGGGGCATTTGTATACCTGGCACTGTGGGGGCATCTGTATACCTGGCACTGTGGGGGCATCTGTATACCTGGCACTGTGGGGGGCATTTGTATACCTGGCACTGTGGGGACATCTGTATACCTGGCACTGTGGGGGGCATTTGTATACCTGGCACTGTGGGGGCATCTGTATACCTGGCACTGTGGGGGCATATGTATACCTGGCACTGTGGGGGGCATTTGTATACCTGGCACTGTGGGGGGCATTTGTATACCTGGCACTGTGGGGACATCTGTATACCTGGCACTGTGGGGGGGCATTTGTATACCTGGCACTGTGGGGGGCATTTGTATACCTGGCACTGTGGGGGCATCTGTATAACTGGCACTGTGAGGGGCATTTGTATACCTGGCACTGTGGGGGCATCTGTATACCTGGCACTGTGAGGGGCATTTGTATACCTGGCACTGTGAGGGGCATTTGTATACCTGGCACTGTGAGGGGCATTTGTATACCTGGCACTGTGGGGGCCTTTGTATACCTGGAACTGTGGGGGCAATTGTGGATCTGGCACCGCACTATTGGGGGCATATGTGTATCACGTCCCATTTTAACTGGCCACACCCATTTTTTTGGCGCATGCACACACAGTACCTCTAAGGGGCAGACCTACTGGGGGGCAGGGTAATTTTTTAAGTTGAGAATTTTTGTATGGCCCCCGAAGGATTTTATAAATATCCAAATGGCCCTCGGTAGGAAAAAGGTTCCCCACCCCTGCTCTAGGAGGTGAGAGCTGTGCAGCCACCACAGGAGTGATATTCTGGTCTTGGAGGACAGGATTATTTTCCGATGCATGTGCAGATGGTATCCGGACCACTTGTCCAATAGGTCCCACTGAAACACTCTGGCATGGAATCTGCCAAATTGAATGGCCTCGTAGGCCGCCACCATCTTCCCCAGCAATCGAGTGCATTGATGGATTGATAATCTCGCTGGTTTCAGAATTTGTCTGACCAAACTCTGAATTTACAGAGCCTTCTCTTCTGAAAGAAAAATTCCCAAAAACGACAGCGTTTCGTCAGATTCAGCTGTGACTTCGGCAAGTTTAGGAGCCAACCAAGTTGCTGCAGAACTGTCAGGGAGAGCGCAATGTCCTGCTCCAGGTTGTCTTTGGATCTCGCCTTTATCAGGAGATCGTCCAAGTAAGGGATAATTGTGACTCCTTGTTTGCGAAGGAGAACCATCATCTCCGCCATTACCTTGGTGAAAATCCTCGGAGCCGTGGACAGACCATAAAAGCCTTCTCCCTGTTGTGACTTGATTTAGACACAACTTTTGTATTGCATCACATACAACCTTCCTGTCCGAAAGAGAAGGTGGTAAGGCCGATTTGAAAAATCGGTGAGGAGGAACGTCTTGAAACTCCAGTTTGTACCCCTGGGACACTATTTCTAAAACCCATGGGTCCAGGGCCGAACGAGCCCAGAAATGACTGAAGAGCTTGAGACGTGCCCCCACCAATGCGGACTCCCGCAGAGGAGCCCCAGCGTCATGCAGTGGATTTGGCAGAAGCCGGGGAGGACTTCTGCTCCTGCGAACCTGCCACGGCCGGAGATCTTTTACCTTTTCCTCTTCCCCTATTAGCAAGGAAGGAATAACCTCTGCCTTTTTTGTATTTATTTGTCCGAAAGGACTGCATCTGAAAGTGGTAAGCTTTCTTTTGTTGTGGAGGAACATAAGGCAAAAATGACGACTTACCCGCGGTAGCCGTAGATACCAAATCAGTGAGACCCTCACCAAACAAGACACTACCTTTATATGGGAGAGACTCCATAGTTTTCTTAGAGTCAGCATCAGCATTCCATTGATGAATCCACAATGCTCTCCTAGCTGAAATCGCCATGGCATTGGCTTTTGATCCCAAAATGCCAATATCTCTCGCCGCCTCCTTTAGGTAGGCCGCAGTGTCCCTGATATAACCCAGAGTTAACAGGATGCTATCCCTATCTAGGGTATCTATATCAGATGACAAGTTCTCTGCCCATTTTTCGATAGCACTATTCACCCACGCAGATGCGATGGTTGGTCTGAGAAGTGTACCTGTGGTGACGTAAATAGATTTTAACGTATTTTCCGGTCTACGATCCGCAGGATCCATAAGGGCTAACGTGTCAGGAGACGGTAAAGCCACCTTTTTAGACAACCGTGACAGAGCCTTGTCCACAATGGGGGATGACTCCCACTTTTCTCTATCCCCAGAGGAGAACGGATACGCCACCTGAATCCTTTTGGGAATCAGAAACTTTTTGTCAGGATTTTCCCACATTTTTTCAAACAGAGTATTCAGTTCATGAGAGGGAGTAAACGTTACCTCAGGTTTCTTTCCCTTATACATACAGACCCTAGTATCATGAACCGCAGGGTCTTCAGTGATATGCAACACTTCTTTTATTGCCACAATCATGTACTGAATGTTCTTTGCCAATTTTGGGTCTAATCTAGCATCACTATAGTCGACACTGGAGTCAGTGTCCGTGTCGGTATCTGTGTCTGCCAACTGAGCAAACAAACGTTTTTGTGACCCCGAAGGGGTCTGAACCTGTGATAACACATCCTCCACAGATTTCTTCCATGCCTGGTTCCGAGAATCAGATCTATCCAATCTCTTATTAATAAGAGCCACATTAGCATTCAAGGCATTCAACACATTTACCCAATCAGGAGTTGGCGGTGCCGACAGGGTCACTCCCACAGCCGTTTCTGCCCCTAACAGTCTCCTCCTGGAAAGAGCACTCCGCCTCAGACATGCCGACACACGCGTACCGACACCCACAGACACACTGGGCCAAAAGGGGACAGACCCACAGTAAAGCCTGTCAGAGAAACTCAAAGGGAGTTTGCCAGCTTACAACCCAGCGCTCAAACCCGGTTCTGAAACGTTAATATAAAGCCTCAGACCCTGCAGCGCTTTTATAATACTTATATTTGCACCAAATTAACTGTGCCCCCCCCCCCCCCATGTTTTGCACCCTATTACTTGTACAGCAGTGTTGAGGCAGGACCAGCGTCTCTGCTGCTCAGAGAAGAGAAAATGGTGCTGATGAGAGCTGTGAGGGCTAAGCCCCGCCCCCTTAATGGTGCACTTCAGCCCCGCTATTTTTTTAATATAATCACACTGGCGGGGGGTTAGGATTTTGTGCCTAGGCACTTAATTTCCACTTTGCAGCCTTAATGAGAAGTTTTATGCTGACCATACAGGAGAGGCTGCACATCAGTGTTAAATACACTGTGTAATCTTGACAAAGACGCCGGTGAGCGTCGAAACGCGTTGATACGATACAGTGTAAATTGATGTTCTTAAACCAGCATATTCACTGAGGGGATCATATGGCATTGTGATATCCGGATGTTACTGTGTCAGCTGAAGTCCATCTCTGTTCCCCTATTTGGGTATGACTGGTCGCTTGTTTGGTTTTAAAAATAATAAAAGGGTTTTTGCTTTGCCCTAATTGGCTTGCCGTATTTTAATTTCGCATATAATTCCATAAGTGACATCTATCCATATCACATGGTCTAAGGAGGAGACAATAAAACATCATCTCCAGTAAAAAAACCTTTATGTGTTTTCTACCATATTTATAGAAGTAAGCATACACGTAAGAATTTACGTTCAAGTCCTCATCACTTTGGGTGACCCCATAAGAAGGTGGACGTCGGATCTTTTCTGGGACTGTTTTATCACCTTAGTTTCCCTCCACACTGGGGAAAGAACTTTTATCTCATATACAGTATCACACTATTTTGTGTTATATCTCTTTGTTTCATGTAACAATGTCATCGGTGTGAGGACTACTCAAGTGAAGGAGCATTTGGAGCGCAGAAAGTGAGATTGTACCATTCTTTTTTCTATTTGTCGTTTTCATAGGTTGGGTGACCTAGCAGGTACTATCTATTTGCTGCTTCCATTTGCAGCGCCATAGTAGGAAGTATTTTCTTGTTACTGTTAATATAAAGCCTCAGACCCTGCAGCGCTTTTATAATACTTATATTTGCACCAAATTAACTGTGCCCCCCCCCCCCCGTTTTGCACCCTATTACTTGTACAGCAGTGTTGAGGCAGGACCAGCGTCTCTGCTGCTCAGAGAAGAGAAAATGGTGCTGATGAGAGCTGTATGGGCTAAGCCCCGCCCCCTTAATGGTGCGCTTCAGCCCCGCTATTTTTTAATATAATCACACTGGCGGGGGGTTAGGATTTTGTGCCTAGGCACTTAATTTCCACTTTGCAGCCTTAATAAGAAGTTTTATGCTGCCCAGGGCGCCCCCCCGCGCCCTGTAGTGCCGCTGTGTGTGGGAGCATGGCGCGCAGCGCGATCGCTGTGCGGTACCCCAGAAGCCGTCACTGAAGTCTTCTTTTCTTCTTCTACTCACCTGTCTTCTGACTTCTGGCTCTGCAAGGGGGGTGACGGCAGGCTCTAGGAGTGAACCCCTAGGCGTACCTAGTGTTCCAAACCCTCAGGAGCTAATGGTGTCCTGTAGCCAAGAAGCAGAGCCTTTATACTCACTAGAAGTAGGTCTGACTTCTCTCCCCTAAGTCCCACGATGCAGGGAGACTATTGTCAGTAGTCCTCCCTAAAAAAAAAAAAAAACTAACAAAGTATTTTCAGAGAAACTCAGTAGTGCTCCTCCAAGTGCATCCAGTCTGCCTGGGCACAATTCTAAAACTGGAGTCTGGAGGAGGGGCATAGAGGGAGGAGCCAGTTCACACCCCTTCAATGTCTTAAAGTGCCCATGTCTCCTGCGGATTCAGTCTATACCCCATGGTTCTTGAAGTGTCCCCAGCATCCTCTAGGACGTATGAGAAAATACATTTCAATTTGTACTGTGTACCTAGCAATAAAGAGCAACCCATAGGACAAGAACACAAAGATATGTTCTTCATTAGCATAAACCAGAGCTGAATCAAAACGTAAATATGTTACACATGCACTTACCGAATGCAAGAGGCAGTCGGCTCCATTTCAGGTCATCCGTACGACTCCGTCTTCCATATGAATCAACAAACACACCAAACTCTGCAAAGCACAGATATAAATAATAGACACTACATTCAACACCAGCAGAATCAAATTGTAAGACACATAAACCAATGCTGTTACCATGAAAGCAGAGTAAGTACTCCTCCCTCTGTCCTGTGCTGTTCACCTGCATTATAGCAATAGGAAAACTATTGGACGAGGAGGCAAATACAGCAGAAGCCAAGGAATGGTCATTTTTATCCAGGAATTCTAGAAAGAAAAGAAAACATATTTAGTACATTGTTACTGCAAAGAACTGGGAACATTTGCATACCCATTCATGATTATTAGACAGCAAGTTTTCTCTAAATAACACTAAATATACAGTATGTATTCATAACAACCACAAGACAAAGGAATGTCACCGGTAATGAGCACATCTGTCTTCAGAACCAAGAAAATACTCAAACAGATAACAGGAAATAATTTAGATTTTCTAGCTATATCCTGAAGTTTGTAATTACAGGATAGTGACCTCTATTACCATGCTGAGTAATTAGAGAGTCAGAATCTGCTCTCTGTAATCTGCCAAGTGTCAACATTTTTCTGTACAAATCTGTACCATACGCCAAACAGGTCTCTTATAAGGGGTTGAATATATGTTATGTTGATGTTGACCATGTCAACATTCATTCTGTAGATAGTGATGAAATGTTGACATGTTAGAATTGACATATCGTCCATGGTGCCCCAGCAGTGATTTACATCTTCTGGGTCCTAGCGGTCAGGTGACTGCCACTTCCGGGTCAGACCTCGGAACCTCTGGCTTCCCCGTATTGTTTTGATAACTCTATCCCATACCCCTCTCTTGTGTGCCTAACCCTCCCCCCCCCCCTCCCCATAGCCTAACCCTAATGTCAGCATTCCGACTGTCAACGTTTCACTTGTTGACATTCTAAGAATGTAAACATTGTTATTGTAGACCTTTTGACTACATGCTGTAAGTTATGCTGTAGGTATACTAGGTAGTGTATGTTGTAGTAGAGTTTGTTTTCCCTTCCTTCACTTGTATTCATAGCACGCTTCCACCGGAGTAGAGTAACTCGTGTCAGTTGTTGTGTAATGGTATTTGCTCTGGGAACATAAGGAACACTGCTCACAAGCATCATTACATCGCAAAGTCATCATGATGTTAATTCATTAGCTGATGATTATACACAATACAAATTTTTTTTTCAATCAAGTGGGTGGATTGAGCTTATCGAATTGTTAATATTTAACAAATGTAATATACAAACAAGTATCCCATTAAAGGGCAGTGTTTAGCCGTCCTTTACGCATATTAAACTTAAGCCCCATACACACTGGACAATTTTTTGAACGATGTGGACGATAACGACACATCGTTACAATTATCGCCCAGTTTGTACACACAATATCGTTAACTATGCGCGCTCCCGTTAACGATACCGCCTACTGTCCAAACATGCAGCTCAATCTGACGATATCGGCAGAAACTGCATGTTCGGGGTTGTGGAAGGATGACGTCACTGAATGATATAGTTAGCGCTATCATTCAGTGCGTATGCGCTATGTCGTTTGCCCGGTAGTTCAAGGGCAAACACTGACGATTATAACTCATGGAGCATATCGTCTAGTGTGTACCCACCACATCCAGTTTCTCACCTTCTAGAGTGTACTGCTTCATCTCGATCTCATAGAATTTGTTTGTTCCTATGATGATGCTATAGCCAGTAAAATAGATGCAGCTGCAGGGTTCTGATGTCTCAATTTCCTATAAAACATGCATACAAGGATTTGATGAGGATTAGTAACATAAATTGGGTAGAGAGGCATAATAAATGTTCACATACCTTCCTGATGCAAAATTTGTTGAGGCTTTCATTATACCGTAATATCACAACTTTATTCAGCATGGCAGCACAAATGCACAATCCATTCTCAATCTACAAAACAAATAGAGAAATAGAAGCGTTAACATAACTCTAAATAAATCAGGTGACATTCATTCTTAATTTACATACAGCTTAATCACAAATATAACCATCTCACAATTGAAAATATTTTGTATTCCTGCACAGAATCCTAAAAATAATGTAACTAAAGGCTCGTACACACTGGCCGATATATCGGCCGTTCTCTTGAACGGCCGATATATCGCGGGTTTGTCGGCCAGTGTGCACGGCCGATACGTCTGTTAACTCCGTCGTTCACAGACGTATCGCGTCGGCCCCGCAGCACAGCCGACAGCCAATATATCTACCGATATATTGGCGCGCCGCTGTGTGCGTACGGGGCGGTCGGACGACCGCCCGTACACATGCTGCGGTGGCCGGCGGTGATTGACAGATGAACTGGGCGGGCGTGTGTTCATGACGTCAGTTCCCGACGGATCGGGCAGTGTGTATGCACAGCACACTGCCCGATCCGTCCATAGATATATCTGCAGATCAATTGATCTGCAGATATATCTTTCCAGTGTGTACCCACCTTAATACACATGGACCCCAATATCTGGGAGCCAGTTTGTATAAGACTCCATTTTTTTTTTTTTTTTTTTAAAGATGTGTAAGGGTTGTGATTAGAAATGAGAAATTGAATTACTGAAAAATGTAAAAACGCCATTATATATAACCTAAATCAAGGACAAAGGGGTGTACAGTCACCTGTAGCACTTTCAAAGCCTCTTTATTTCTTGGGCTACAATCTTTTCTAAATCCACACCCTACAGGGAACCTATCTTTTTTTAACCAAGCCCAGCAGGAGAGAACCAGAAAGAAACAAAATCACCCCCTCCCCCACCTAAACACATTTTTTCAAAAATTTTATAAAGGTTCAATGGGAGAATTAGAGCACCTTCAAGAGAAAACTGATATCGTTCAGCACAAAATGAATGAAGCTTTCAACATTTTGATCCTGCGTGTATCATTCACTGCAACATAGCTTCTTGTGGCTCCGTGAAGGTTGATTTATGACAACAGAAGAAACTATAGCATTTGCACCGCTCTTAATCCTAGGACGTTACCGGTTTCAGGGTGTGTGGTCCCTGTCTGATGAATGAATGAAGGATGACAACCAACAAGCCCCAAACACTGGGGTACTTCATCACACTTGTAGAATTCCATACAACAAAAGGACTGCCGGTCCCATAACTACATTCCATCTGAGGTTGTCATCTCTCAGCCACCAGATGAGTGACTATCGCATTCTTGGGACAGAGACTGATGTCAGGTCATGCGATGTTGAAACTTGCTTCATATTGAGATGATCTGAAATGGCTTTCAAATGTTCCATGTTGAGATGATCAGGAACACTAGTCTGTGTTATGATTCTAGCTTACTGCCTGGAAGAAACACCCTCTGCTGAGACACTTATAGTAGGAATCAAATTGGACTTCTAGGTACGATAATCCAATTATGGGTCCCCATTATTTGTGCTGTCTTTGCATCAGAAGTAAGGCTAGAGACTCATTGATCAAGGGATCATAAAGCTAACAGAATAAACATCACACCCCTGGACCACAGGAGAATGGCCATGAGTGCCATAATCATCATGCAAAGCTGTTGTCAAGCAGGGCCTGAAACTAGAAATGGTGGGATAGAACAAAAATCTTGGATGGTATTGTTGACTTAAGTATATTTTATGTTCATGGATACTATGTACTCACACCATTCCATGCAATTAGCAACAGTTCTACACAATTCCATCCTGAACCTTTCCAACCAAACAATGGTGTTGAGGGTAGAAAAAAAGGGTCGAAGAGGATATGTTTGGTTTTGTGACCAAAGCCAGTCTTGAATAGAAACTCATCCCCCTCTGTTCTAGTGACCCCGGGATAAACACACAATTGGTGAGTAATGTGTAAATAGCTTCTAGCAAGATCTGGCACTTTACCTGGTCACATGAAGGCCTAGTGTGAAGAAACATCTGGGTTGTGTCCTCACTCCGGAAAGTAGAATTACACCACTGATCCTGGCAGAGCACTGACTGCACCGAATTCATAATTATGTGGGTACCAGGGACCCATCATAAATTATCCATCAATGTGTCATTTTAAAGCCATATCCTTCCACATGCTCCCTCCTCTTTAAAAAATAAAATAAAAAAAATCTGTATTTTTATGAAAAGTTTTGGCTTTAACACAGGAAAGAATTTTGTTTTGCTTGTCACTTCCCCAATCATTGTTCACCGTTTCTATTGAATATTGTCCATTGTTACTGTGTTTCTGTATTGTATCCTTTACTATGCATGTCATGTTTCAATAAAAACCTACATTTAAAAAACAAAACAAGACAACATAGCAGGTATGGTGGACAAAATATAAAAAGAATATACGCAAGGCTTGTACGGAGCTGAAGTGGCAGCATACAGTATATAACAGAGGAAGAACAGCAAGCACTGAATCACACACAGAGTATCACAAACTGGGAACAGGTAGAGTGAGGCCATGGTAACACCCTCATAGCCTGAACAAGAATAGTCCATAAAGAGTCAGGCGAGGGAGGATTAAGAACATGCTTGATACAAAAGAGAGAGTTCCGCAACAGGTTATGGTGTCAGACAGAAACCACTAATGGATAATAGTCTGTTACTGACTTTACTCATTGTTTTCACAAAGTGTGATGATTAAATGTCGGTGGTGCTCCCAGAGTCAGTAGATATACATGAGCAAAACAGGGAGGAAAGAAAGACTCTGTGTTGGGGCACTCTTATAAAAAATCCTAGACAATAAACTTAACTTTTAATTAATTTTCTAAAATATTGTGACTCAAGAACAAAAATAAGCAAGGGTATTGCTTACATGCTTACACATCATAAACTTAATTGATAACACAAGTGACAATAATTGTAATCGGTAATGATAAAACGCCTTGGTGAAAAATATTTTAATTCAATAATGTGTTGTCTGGGTAAACCTGTGTATAAATAGTATGATAAGACAGGTTAGTGTCACCAAAAGGCATTTAATTCAGCAGTTTTTAGCCTCTTGCACCTGACAAGGGCCTAGGGGTTTTTAATACAAGGCCCCCCTCGCTCCAAACACATTACGGGAGAGAGGTAGCAATGTTTTACAACCATGTGATACAGGGAAGATTAGAGAGGAGATAATTACCAGAAGAGAAGGATAATAGTCGGTAGATGTCTTATTTCTACTGTTCAGCTTAATTGTTTACTGCACCAGGTGTTCATTGCTGGTCTCCCAGCCAATTACTACCCAGGCCTTCCATAGATTAGCTTCCAAGATCAGATGAGATTGGGCATATCCTGTGGAGTATGGCAGTAATCTGCTGAATGAGAGAGTATTACTACCTTATAGAGAAAACATGCTTCTGCTGTCCAAATTAATGGATGAGAGAGCACGTGATAGACTCAGAGAAGTATTAAGGTAAAATACCAAAATATAGAATTAGTGTAGGCTAGAGAAGCCCGTAGGAATGGATAAGGCGTAAAGGTCACTAAGTTCAAGAGATAGCTTTATAGAGATAAATAAACTAAGGGAACTTTAATGGGGATAACTTGACAAGGTTCAAAGACCACTATTTCACAATATAATTCTTGCACCTGTTGCACAGATATTAGTCCATTAGTCCCAAATTTGGTTCATAAATAATTGTGCCTAGACAGCAAATCAACTATCACACCAGAAGGAAAAAAAAAAGAAAAAGTATGAAGATTCTTAAATTGAATCAAGGTGGTTGATAACCATTCCTCAGTGTTTAAGGTGCTGAAAAATAGCGATTGATAATAGAAATAAGCACATACCTAGTATCTCATTGTTTTAAATACTACAAAGCAACAATTGTTAAAGGTACTGAAAAATAGCGATTGATAGTAGAGATAAACACATACCTAGTATCTCACTGTTTTAAATACTGCAAAGCAGCAACTGACTATGGAAGTAAGCACATAAATAATATGTATAAAAAATTGAAGCCCAAATGGGCGCTTACTGGACCGATATACCCCTTCAGTGGGTGTGGGCTGCGCAGTCCCACTATCCCCACAATCCAAGTGGACCATTTCACCTTTAGGTGGGCTTGTTCAGAATTAACAACATACCTAGTCGACTGCCAGAGAGCCCAGACTCTAAAAAATTTAATAGGACACTGTCTATTGAGATATATAAAGCATTCATGAAAGATTATGCCATCAACTAGGACCACTCAGGAAGAAAAGGGGGGGTCACATGGAGCCATCCAAGTCCGGGTAATACAGACTAACTAAAACTGACGTTATACACTGTAGTTAAGCAGGAATTCAGGGAATCTGCTAGGCCAAGACCAAAGAGACAAATACAAGAGTCAAACAGGAGTATCCTTATCCATGTATACACTTTAGCTTTTAACACAAACAAGCCCACAATGAGGCGACCGGAGGATAGAACCAAAGAAAATGTCTGAAACCAGCAGCAGGGGCTCAACATTTAGGATAGGAATTAGAAGTCAACCATATAAAAACCTCGAAGCCTGATGGATCCAATAAACCTGATGAAGAAGGTATAGCTGAATTTGTTGATATATGCCATACACAGTAGCCAACCGTAGGGACCCCATCATAAACATCCAATCCTCAACTGACAAGATAACCTGTGCAGAGAAAGCATGCCAAGAGCTGCACATAGCGAAACAACAGGTGAGATGGAACGCTATAGGTACACAACTGAGTGTAAAATCCCATTCTGATATAATATATGACCCCTAGCATCAACTCCATGAGAGCCATAAAGAGTTCCCTTCAAGATGACAAATGTCTGAAATAGCAGAGTTTTCCCGCAGTGGAGAGCAAGTTTTAACTGCAGACTCTTTCAGAATCTTTGTTGCCACTATCCAAACTCTATGCGCCTGGTGCAAAAGTTTGTGTGTGTGTGTGTGTGGGGGGGGGGGGGGGAGAGAGGTTAACTGAGAGTGGGGATTTTGCCAATAGTAGTTGCATAAATGCCAAAACAGTTCGCAGAAGTAGAGCTAGGGATGAAAATTTTCTATTTGAGTACTAAGTAGCATGAACAGCTTGTAACGTACTCTGCTCTAAAGGTTACAGCGGCAAGTGTTATCTTTATAAGTATAATGGGGAGAGATAAAAGCTCTTCCCTAAGTTCCTGGATGCCATAACACCGTGCTTAGCGTCTCTGTACAGTATTTTCTATCTAGCCAGAAACCCCGCACCCCATGCAAGCTGGGCGGACAATTGGAGGGTCCCGACACACAGTTGCTTGCCGTTTTCCTTTGCAGTGTCTCACAAACTAGTGGCCTTTAGTATGGCACCGGTCTCAAGAACCAGAGATATCGGGGCGCAAAGTGTACCCATTTTCCCATAGACTATAATGGGCCCGTTAATTCAGAATCATTATTGGTTCCGACACTTGTCGGGTCAGTATCCTCTGGTAGGTAATTGTCTCCCCTTCCATACCAACCCGGTTCTGAGCTGATTGGAGCCCCAGAACCGGAGATATTAAGCTTTACGCCCATTTTAATTTAATAGCTCACATTAACCTAACGTCAATGGACCATTGCTTTAACATGCTCGTTTGCGTCTGTATACACTATTTTCTATTTACTGATTTATTAGTAACTTTTTTGGGGGGTCCCAGTAGAGAATGAATATTTTCAAAACCATCTCTGAACTCCGCTGGTTAACCCCCCTCCCCTGAGAGACTGATCTTTTCAGACAAAGAGGCCAGCTTACAGACAATAAATTGCCAACACAGTATGTAAATGAAGGGCTGATACTACAGTCACTTTGGTTGGGGGAAAGGACTAGAGAGGGCCAGAGGGAATGTACATTAAACAGTACAGTACTGTGCTACGAATTTGCGTGTCAGATGCCCCGAGAGTTAGTTATGGAAACAGGTCTTTTCCTGTATGCATAATTCTATTGAATGTAAGGTTCTTTAATATATGAATGTTCTAAAAAAAAAAATTTTTTTTTTAAATTAATTAAGTGTCAAGAAGAAAAAAAAATAGGATTTTAATATCTACCGGTAAATCCTTTTCTCTTAGTCCATAGAGGATGCTGGGGACTCCGTAAGGACCATGGGGTATAGACGGGATCCGCAGGAGACATGGGCACACTATAAGACTTTGAATGGGTGTGAACTGGCTCCTCCCTCTATGCCCCTCCTCCAGACCTCAGTTAGAAAACTGTGCCCAGGGAGATGGACATTTCGAGGAAAGAATTTATTGTTTAAACACGGTGAGTGTCATACCAGCTCACACCACGAAGATACCGCAGAACGAGGCATTCAATAGAATACCAGCCAACGGCATGAACAATACACAGCCACATGCTGAGAGAATAAGTAACACAACCAATAATAAGACACCACATGCCATTGCATGCACAACGTCAGCAACAGCCTGACAGAAAAGAAACACCACAAGAGTGTAACCATAACCAATAACTGCAGACACAGTATGCACTGGGACGGGCGCCCAGCATCCTCTATGGACTAAGAGAAAAGGATTTACCTGTAGGTATTAAAATCCTATTTTCTCATACATCCTTGAGGATGCTGGGGACTCCATAAGGACCATGGGGTTTATACCAAAGCTCCAGACCGGGCGGGAGAGTGCAGACAACTCTGCAGGACCGATTGAGCAAACATGAGGTCCCCATCAGCCAGGGTATCAAACTTGTAGAGCTTAGCAAAAGTGTTTGAACCCGTTCAAGTATCCGCTCTGCAAAGTTGAACTGCCGAGACTCCTCGGGCATCCGACCAAGAAGAGCCCATCTTCCTAGTAGAATGGGTCACCACCGACTTCGGTAACGGCAATCCAGCCGTAGAACGAGCACGCCGAATCGCATCACAGATCTAGCGTGTAACAGACTGCAGAGACGCAGGCGCCCCAATCACGCTGGGAGCATACCGGACAAACAGAGCTTCTGTTTCTCCAATCTGAGCCAAAGTGGCGACATAAATATTCAAAGTCCTGACTACATCGAGAGACCTTGAATCAGCCAATGCTTAAGTAACCACAGGCATCAAATAGGCTGGTTTCTGCGAAACACCGAGGCCACTTTTTGCAGTACTATTATCCGAGTTCTCAATTCTGATCTATCCACCTGGAAGATGAAACAGGGGCTCTTGTGAGACCCAGCCGCTACTTACGACATCCGCCTTGCGGACGCCAAAGCCAAAAATATGATCTCTCCCCAAGAGAGAAATTTTAACACAACCTTTCATAAAGGTCCCAATCATTGTGACACAAGAAAACGCAACACCACGTCAAGGTCCCACGGTGCCAATGGGGGCACAAATGGAGGTTGGATGTGCAGTACTCCTTCCACAAACGTCCGCACTTCCGGAAAGGTTGCCAATTCTTTCTTGAAAGAAAATTTATAAGACCAAAACCGCACTTAAATGGAGCCTAACTTTAGGCCTGCACCCACACCTGCTTGCAAAGAATGGAGAAGAACGACCCAGCTGAAATCTTCCGTAGTAGCCTTCTTGGATTCACACCAAGACACATATTTTCTCCAAACACGGTGGTAAGGCTTTGCCGTTACTTCTCTTCTAGCCTGAAGAAGTGTGGAACCGACTTCACTGGGAATACCCTTTCTGGCTAGGATATGGCGTTCAACCACCACGCCGTCAAACGCAGCCGCGGTAAGTCTTGATACACGCCCGGATCTTGCTGTAACAGTTCCTCATGTAGAGGAAGAGGCCAGGGATCTTCTATGAGTAAATCTTGAAGAACTGGATACCAAGCCCTCCTTGTTTAGACCGGAACAATGAGGATCGTTTGAACCTTTGTCCTTCTTACGTTTATCACCTTAAGTAGAGTGAAAACGGAGGGGACACATAGACCGACTGAAAACACCCAAGGTGTCCTGAGGACGTCCACTGCTAGAGCTTGAGTGTCCCCTGGCCTGGAACAATATCCCTGAAATCTCTCGTTGAGACGAGATGCCAACATGTCCAATTGAGGCACTCCTCCAAGACTTGTCGCTTCAGTGAAAACTTCTTGATGACGACTGTATGTCTCCCGGATGGAGATCGCGTCTGCAGAGGAATCTATTTCTCCGTCTTTCATATCCGGAAAGAAGACTGCTAATATAGCGTTTACCAGTCTTTCCACCCAGCGGAAAACTTTTTCGGCATCTGCCATAGCCGCGTTGCTCCTTGTTCCGCCCTAGCGGCTTACTTACACCACTGCTGTCAAGTCGTCCGACAGAATTAACACGGGCAGATCACGAAGCATATGTTCATTGAAAATAGCTCTTAATTCAAGAAAGCTTATTGCAGACAAGCTTCCCAGCTTGACCTTTTCCTCTGGAAATACTTCCCTTGCAAGGATTGCTCCCCAGTCTCGGAGATCTGCATGCATGGACACCAGGATCTCATCCTGGATTCCGAACCTTCGTCCCTCTAGGAGGTGTGAACTGAGCAAACACCACAGGAGCGATATCCTGGCCATTAGGATTATATTCCGTCGTATGTGCAGGTGAGACCAGGACCACATTTCCAACTGGCCCCGTGAAAACCACTCTGGCATTTGACCTGCTCACCGAAAAGGCCTCTTAGGCCGCACCCATCTTCTTCATCAACGGAACGTATTGATGGATTGTCACAGCAAATCTGATCCGACTCCGGATCCTCAGACCTCTTTCCACAGGAACACACAGAACCTCAACCGTTCAGTATCTACTCTGATGCCCACCTCCGACGTCTGCGCCGTTGGGAATAACAGCCTACCCCTGTGTTGAAGAACAGTCAGAGAGAAACGAGGATTTGCACTTGTGTCTTGACCTCGCCTTAATTAGGAGAGTGTCCCAGTACCGAATAACAATGGCTCTCACTATTGAAAGAATACCATCCTACCGCCATCACTCCGGTGAAATGGCAAAGACAATCCTGGATATCAACCCAGGTAAGCTGAATGCGGAGAAAAACGCATTTAAACCCCTTTCTACTTTTACGTGCTGGAGCTCCCTGGCCTGAGAGATTCCATCCTGTAGTTCAACTTCGTAAGGAGAAATCTTTGTTTTTCCTTTTGTTTTTTTTTTGTTTTTTTAACAGGGACAGCAGGACAATGCCCTGAACCTGACGCAACTCTGGTATGGCGTCGCGTACTACCTCCCCTTCCAGAGGGGACACGGCAAGATCTATTTGAAAAATCAGTGAGGGAAACTATCTGTAAACGCCAGTATGTCCCCCTTTGAATTCTATAATTAACTCACAGGTCCAAGTCCATTCCCGGACTGACTGAAGAGTAGTAGACGAGTGCCCACCGGAGTGGGCTCCAGCCAGATAGACCCAGCGACATGCGGTGGATGTGATAGAAACAGAAAACGACATCCGCTTCTGCGAACCTGACAAGGCTGCAGAACTCTTACCTTTTCACCTTCCACAATCTGCACCGAAAGGAAAAAAGAACGGTATCGAACCGGTTAAAATGACTGCATCCCACAACAGAATGCGTCACCAACCATTGCGAGGGACTCTAACTCACGAAGTTAGACTTACCAGTGGTATCCGCCGAGATTGACTGAACTGAGGCCTCCCCAAACAGCGGTACACCGTCCCAGGGAAACATTCCCATATCTCTCGGAGTCAGCCACAGCATTCCCCCGGCCACACCTCCTGCAGTCACACTGCAGCCTGCCGCAAAGTTATAGAGAAGAATCAACATAAGACACATCACCTCTCTCTTTAGGGTAATTCTATCGGATGTCTTTCCGAATATAAACACTCCCCCATGTGCATGTAATGCAAATAACTCCAAAGCATAGAAATAAAATATCACTTAGCTTCCTGTGTACGATCCTTTGTGACTGGGCCCTGGGTCGACCAGGAGTTGACTTTCACAGTATTCTATCCGCAGCGGGAAAAGA
This sequence comes from Pseudophryne corroboree, assembly GCF_028390025.1. Classification (NCBI taxonomy): domain Eukaryota; kingdom Metazoa; phylum Chordata; class Amphibia; order Anura; family Myobatrachidae; genus Pseudophryne; species Pseudophryne corroboree. Next base: position 378,443,654 of record NC_086444.1, on the reverse strand, counting down.
ATAAACATTCGGACTCCTTGTGAGGATCTGAGACCAACTCGTCACGGCCGACCTAGAGCTTTATCAACAGAGCGACCAGCACATGAGAAGGAATACTTTTACTTCAGCATTCATTAGAAATCTTAATATGAATATACATAATGTAATACACATATACACATATCATAATATATATATATATATGTATATATATATATATATATAGAGGTGTGCATTATCCGGCACTCAGGATGAATAAAGATAATTATGCCAGGGTGCCCTCCTCTATTAGCATATAGAAAAGAATCCTTCCCAAGTCCTATGCAGAGCCTTGCAGAAGAAAACACAGGCGGCACTCCGTGGTCTTGTCAAATAAATCTGTATTAGAAATTACAGCATGGTGCAAAAGCAGCAACGTTTCAAGACCATTACGGTCTTTTTATCAGGCTGTGCATCATAAATGGTGATACAAATAACTAAACAGTGTTAAAGTGTGCTTACCTGTGTTAAATACCTGTGTATGTGCAGCGTGCGGTGTCTCTCGGAGTCCCGGGCCTCCAAGAGACACCGCACGCTGCACATACACAGGTATTTAACACAGGTAAGCACACTTTAACACTGTTTAGTTATTTGTATCACCATTTATGATGCACAGCCTGATAAAAAGACCGTAATGGTCTTGAAACGTTGCTGCTTTTGCACCATGCTGTAATTTCTAATAAAGATTTATTTGACAAGACCATGGAGTGCCGCCTGTGTGTTCTGAATGTGTATGACCATGTACTGAATCCCCCAGTTGTGGATCTAACAGGAAAACTTATAGTCGACAGAAAACCTAGTATTCGTCGACAGCAGGGAGTAGCAACCAGGCAAAATAACATTCTTGCGACCCCGAGGGGTCCGAGGGAAGTATACACATATAATTTTAAGAACACTCCCCCACAAATACTAACATGTCTGTGCTCGAGCTACAGGCCCCATGGAACCGTACCATACATATACATATAAAATAAGAATTTACTTACCGATAATTCTATTTCTCATAGTCCGTAGTGGATGCTGGGGACTCCGTAAGGACCATGGGGAACAGCGGCTCCGCAGGAGACTGGGCACATCTAAAGAAAGCTTTAGGACTATCTGGTGTGCACTGGCTCCTCCCCCTATGACCCTCCTCCAAGCCTCAGTTAGGATACTGTGCCCGGACGAGCGTACACAATAAGGAAGGATTTTGAATCCCGGGTAAGACTCATACCAGCCACACCAATCACACCGTATAACTTGTGATCTGAACCCAGTTAACAGTATGATAACAGAGGAGCCTCTGAAAAGATGGCTCCCAACAATAATAACCCGATTTTTGTACAATAACTATGTACAAGTATTGCAGACAATCCGCACTTGGGATGGGCGCCCAGCATCCACTACGGACTATGAGAAATAGAATTATCGGTAAGTAAATTCTTATTTTCTCTAACGTCCTAAGTGGATGCTGGGGACTCCGTAAGGACCATGGGGATTATACCAAAGCTCCCAAACGGGCGGGAGAGTGCCGATGACTCTGCAGCACCGAATGAGAGAACTCCAGGTCCTCCTCAGCCAGGGTATCAAATTTGTAGAATTTTGCAAACGTGTTTGCCCCTGACCAAGTAGCTGCTCGGCAAAGTTGTAAAGCCGAGACCCCTCGGGCAGCCGCCCAAGATGAGCCCACTTTCCTTGTGGAACGGGCTTTTACAGATTTTAGCTGTGGCAGGCCTGCCACAGAATGTGCAAGCTGAATTGTACTACAAATCCAACGAGCAATAGTCTGCTTAGAAGCAGGAGCACCCAGCTTGTTGGGTGCATACAGGATAAACAGCGAGTCAGATTTCCTGACTCCAGCCGTCCTGGAAATATTTTCAGGGCCCTGACAACATCCAGCAACTTGGATTCCTCCAAGTCCCTAGTAGCCGCAGGCACCACAATAGGTTGGTTCAGGTGAAAACGCTGGAACCACCTTAGGGAGAAACTGAGGACGAGTCCTCAATTCCGCCCTGTCCGAATGGAAAATCAGATAAGGGCTTTTACAGGATAAAGCCGCCAATTCTGACACGCGCCTGGCCCAGGCCAGGGCCAACAGCATGACCACTTTCCATGTGAGATATTTTAACTCCACAGATTTAAGTGGTTCAAACCAATGTGACTTTTGGAACCCAAACTACATTGAGATCCCAAATTGCCACTGGAGGCACAAAAGGAGGCTGTATATGCAGTACCCCTTTTACAAACGTCTAAACTTCAGGGACTGAAGCTAGTTCTTTTTTGGAAGAAAATTGACAGGGCCGAAATCTGAACCTTAATGGACCCCAATTTCAGGCCCATAGACACTCCTGTTTGCAGGAAATGTAGGAATCGACCCAGTTGAATTTCCTCCGTCGGGCCTTACTGGCCTCGCACTACGCAACATATTTTCGCCAATTGCGGTAATAATGTTTTTGCGGTTACATCCTTCCTGGCTTTAGATCAGGATATGGATGACTTCATCCGGAATGCCTTTTTTCCTTCAGGATCCGGTGTTCAACCGGCATGCCGTCAAACGCAGCCGCGGTAAGTCTTGGAACAGACAGGGTCCTTGCTGGAGCAGGTCCCTTCTTAGAGGTAGAGGCCACGGATCCTCCGTAAGCATCTCTTGAAGTTCCGGTTACCAAGTCCTTCTTGGCCAATCCGGAGCCACGAATATAGTGCTTTCTCCTCTCCATCTTATCAATCTCAGTACCTTGGGTATGAGAGGCAGAGGAGGGAACACATACACTGACTGGTACACCCACGGTGTTACCAGAGCGTCTACAACTATTGCCTGAGGGTCTCTTGACCTGGCGCAATACCTGTCGAGTTTTTTAATCATGTGGACGACTTCTGGGTGAAGTCCCCACTCTCCCGGGTGGAGGTCGTGCTGAGGAAGTCTGCTTCCCAGTTGTGCACTCCCGGAATGAATACTGTTGACAGTGCTATCACATGATTTTCCGCCCAGCGAAGAATCCCTGCAGCTTCTGCCATTGCCCTCCTGCTTCTTGTGCCACCCTGTCTGTTTACGTGGGTGACTGCCATGATGTTGTCCGACTGGATCAACACCGGCTGACCTTGAAGCAGAGGTCTTGCTAAGCTTAGAGCATTGTAAATGGCCCTTAGCTTCAGGATATTTATGTGAAGTGATGTATCCAGGCTTGACCCTAAGCCCTGGCTATTCCTTCCCTGTGTGACTGCTCCCCAGCCTCGCAGGCTGGCATCCGTGGTCACCAGGACCCAGTCCTGAATGCCGAATCTGCGGCCCTCTAGAAGATGAGCACTCTGCAACCACCACAGGATGGATACCCTTGTCCTTGGTGACAGGGTTATCCGCTGATGCATCTGAAAATGCGACCCGGACCATTTGTCCAGTAGGTTCCACTGGAAAGTTCTTGCGTGGAATCTAACGAATGGGATTGCTTCGTAGGAAGCCACCATTTTTACCCAGAACCCTTGTGCATTGATGCACTGAGACTTGGTTCGGTTTTAGGAGGTTCCTGACTAGCTCGGATAACTCCCTGGCTTTCTCTTCCGGGAGAAACACCTTTTTTCTGGACTGTGTCCAGGAACATCCCTAGGAAACAGAAGACAAGTCGTCGGAACCAGCTGCGATTTTGGAATATTGAGAATCCAATCGTGCTGCCGCAACACTACCTGAGATAGTGCTACACCGACTTCCAACTGTTCCCTGGATATTACCCTTATCAGGGAATCGTCCAAGTAAGGGATAACTAAAATTCCCTTCCTTCGAAGGGATATCATTTCGGCCATTACCTTGGTAAAGACCCGGGGTGCCGTGGACCATCCCTACGGCAGCGTCTGAACTGATAGTGACAGTTCTGTAACATAACCTGAGGTACCCTTGGTGAGAAGGGTAAATTTTGACATGAAGGTAAGCATCCTTGATGTCCGAGACATCATGTAGTCCCCTTCTTCCAGGTTCGCAATCACTGCTCTGAGTGACTCAATCTTGAATTTGAACCTCTGTATGTAAGTGTTCAAAGATTTTAGATTTTAGAATCGGTCTCACCGAGCCGTCTGGCTTCGGTACCACAATAGTGTGGAATAATACCCCGTTCCCTGTTGCAGGAGGGGTACCTTGATTATCACCTGCTGGGAATACAGCTTGTGAATGGCTTCCAAAACTGCCTCCCTGTCAGAGGGAGACGTCGGTAAAGCCGACTTTTGGAAACGGCGAGGGGGAGACGTCTCGAATTCCAATATGTACCCTTGAGATATTACCTGAAGGATCCAGGGGTCTACTTGCGAGTGAGCCCACTGCGCACTGAAATTCATTGAGAACGGGCCCCCACCGTGCCTGAGCTTGTAAGGCCCTAGCGTCATACTGAGGGCTTGGCAGAGGCGGGAAAGGGTTTCTGTTCCTGGGAACTGGCTAATCTCTTCAGCCTTTTTCCTCTCCCTCTGTCACGAGCAGAAAAGAGGAACCTTTTGTCCGCTTGCCAACAAAGGACTGCGCCTGATAATACGGCGTCTTATTTTGAGAGGCGACCTGGGGTACAAACGTGGATTTCCCAGTTGTTGCCGTGGCCACCAGGTCTAAAAGACCGACCCCAAATGTCCCTTTTCAAAGGCAATACTTCCAAATGCCGTTTGGAATCCGCATCACCTGACCATTTTACTGGTAGAATTGGACAACGCACTTATACTTGATGCCAGTCGGCAAATATTCCGCTGTGCATCATGCATATATAGAAATGCATCTTTTAAATGCTCTATAGGCAATAATATACTATCCTTATCTAGGATATCAATATTTCCAGTCAGGGAATCCGACCATGCCAACCCAGCACTGCACCTCCAGGCTGAGGCGATTGCTGGTCGCAGTATAACACCAGTATGTGTGTGAATACATTTTTGGATACCCTCCTGCTTTCTATTAGCAGGATCCTTAAGGGCGGCCATCTCATGAGAGGGTAGAGCCCTTGTTCTTACAAGCGTGTGAGTGCCTTATCCCCCCTAGGGGGTGTTTCCCAACGCACCCTAACCTCTGGCGGGAAAGGGTATACACCAATACTTTTTAAGAAATTATCAATTGTTATCGGGGGGAAACCCACGCATCATCACACACCTCATTTTATTTCTCAGATTCAGGAAAACTACAGGTAGTTTTTCCCTCACCGAACATAATACCCCTTTTTGGTGGTACTCGTATTATCAGAAATGTATAAAACATTTTCCATTGTCTCAATCATGTAACGTGTGGCCCTACTGGAAATCACGGTTGTCTCTTCACCGTCGACACAGGAGTCAGTATCCGTGTCGGCGTCTGTATCTGCCATCTGAGGTAACGGGCGCTTTAGAGCCCCTGACGGCCTATGAGACGTCTGGACAGGCACAAGCTGAGTAGCCGGCTGTCTCATGTCAACCACTGTTTTTTTTATACAGAGCTGACACTGTCACGTAATTTTCAACAGTACATCCACTCAGGTGTCGACCCCCTAGGTGGTGACATCACTGTTACAGACACTCTGCTCCGTCTCCACATCATTTTTCTCCTCATACATGTCGACACAAACGTACCGACACACAGCACACACACAGGGAATGCTCTGATAGAGGACAGGACCCCACTAGCCCTTTGGGGAGACAGAGGGAGAGTATGCCAGCACACACCAGAGCGCTATATATATATACAGGGATAACCTTATATAAGTGTTTTTCCCCTTATAGCTGCTGTATGTTTTAATACTGCGCCTAATTAGTGCCCCCCTCTCTTTTTTTAACCCTTTCTGTAGTGTAGTGACTGCAGGGAAGAGCCAGGGAGCTTCCCTCCAACTGAGCTGTGAGGGAAAATGGCGCCTGTGTGCTGAGGAGATAGGCTCCGCCCCCTTTTCGGCGGCCTTATCTCCCGTTTTTCTGTATATTCTGGCAGGGGTTAAATGCATCCATATAGCCCAGGAGCTATATGTGATGTATTTTTTGCCATGTAAGGTATTTTTATCATGTTTTATTGCGTCTCAGGGCGCCCCCCCCAGCGCCCTGCACCCTCAGTGACCGGAGTATGAAGTGTGCTGAGAGCAATGGCGCACAGCTGCAGTGCTGTGCGCTACCTTATTGAAGACAGGAACGTCTTCTGCCGCCGATTTTTCCGGACCTCTTCGCTCTTCTGGCTCTGTAAGGGGGCCGGCGGCGCGGCTCCGGGACCCATCCAGGCTGGGCCTGTGATCGTCCCTCTGGAGCTAATGTCCAGTAGCCAAGAAGCCCAATCCACTCTGCACGCAGGTGAGTTCGCTTCTTCTCCCCTTAGTCCCTCGATGCAGTGAGCCTGTTGCCAGCAGGTCTCACTGAAAATAACAAACCTAAACTAAAACTTTCACTAAGAAGCTCAGGAGAGCCCCTAGTGTGCACCCTTCTCGTCGGGCACAGAAATCTAACTGAGGCTTGGGGAGGGGTCATGGGGGGAGGAGCCAGTGCACACCAGTTAGTCCTAAAGCTTTCTTTAGATGTGCCCAGTCTCCTGCGGAGCCGCTGTTCCCCATGGTCCTTACGGAGTCCCCAGCATCCACTTAGGACGTTAGAGAAATATATATACAGGAATAAGGCAGTTACAGCATGTTAATTACACCCAGTAATAACAGATGCTGCCGACAGGGTCACCTACATACTATTGTGTCTCCCATACAGTTTTTACTTTTGAAAAGCATACAACTACCGACCTGCTGACACTGCATCTGCTGAATCAAGTACCAACAGGCGTCGGCGATGCCGACAGGGATCTCCATAGCTGTTTGTGACAGAGCACCCACGCATGTCGACACATGTGGACTAAAAAGCTATAGTGGGTATACTGACAGGGAACACACAGACTTATATGCACAACACAATGATTACATGCCCATTATCTAAAATAGTGCTATATTTCCCTCTATATAGCCCCTTCTCGGCGCGCTTTAGCCCCGCTATTAAAATAGCTATTTATGCTGGCATGGGTCCGTATACAGTGCCTATGCACTGTATACTAGTTTAGCCAGACTCCATTGAGGTGTATATTGCTGTCCAGGGCGCCAACCCTGCGCCCTTGAAGAGCCATTGGTGTGTGGGAGCAATGGCGCGCTGCGCGGTACCTCTGAGACTCGGAAGTCTTCTGCCGTCACTGAAGTCTTCAGTTCTTCTCATACTCACCCGGCTTCTTTCTTCTGGCTTCTGTGAGGGGGGTGACGGCGCGGCTCCGGGAACAAGCAGCTAGGCGCACCAAGTGATCGAACCCTCTGAAGCTAATAGTGTCCAGTAGCCTAAGAAGCAGAGCCTTTAACTCACAGAAGTAGGTCTGACTTCTCTCCCCTCAGTCCCACGATGCAGGGAGCCTGTAGCCAGCAGGTCTCTCTGAAAATAAAAAACCTAACAAAGTCTTTTAGAGAAACTCAGTAGAGCTCCCCTAGTGTGTGTCCAGTCTGTCCTGGGCACAGAATCTAACTGAGGTCTGGAGGAGGGGCATAGAGGGAGGAGCCAGTTCACACCCATTCAAAGTCTTATAGTGTGCCCATGTCTCCTGCGGATCCCGTCTATACCCCATGGTCCTTACGGAGTCCCCAGCATCCTCTAGGACGTATGAGAAAACAAAGGCATTCGCCCTTTTGGAATCAAACTCGGGACTTTGAGTATGGAGCGCGGGACACTTCACTGCTTGGCCTCAACGCCTGGTGATAGGGACACAAGCTCATGTTTAAATGTAAGCAGTGGGTTTTGCTGTATTGGCAATGAGACTTGGACGCTCACATACAGTACTGTATGCCTAACATCAATGGACCTGTCACAATCCATGTAGTTTCTCCTCCATGCCTGGGGTGGCGCTCTCTGCTCTGGTGCTCAGCGTTCTGCTCTGTATCTTCAGCTTGATTAGTAGCTGTTACCACAGCTGTGAGCAGCACCTGAACTCACTACTTAGGTCAGCCACACAGGCTCCCTGTTGCCAGTTTATCGAGTCAAGATTGTTACAGCTCCTGGTCATGCTGGTCTCTGCTGCTAAATCGACCAAAGAACTGCCAGTGCTCTTGTTCCCGGAGAGTTTCTCCGCAGTCTACCCCAGTGTCTCCGGTGCTTCCAGCCTTAACTACTGCACAGCTTCCAGCATTCTCAAGCAGCTTCTGGACTTTAATGTGTCTCGGTCATCAGCGTGCTGGGAGTCAGTGTCTGCATCAGAGTCTTTAAGTATTATTTTCAAGTTCCTAGAATCATCAGTGTCTCCAGTCACCGTGTACTACTCTGCAAACCACCAGTGTCTTTAATTGTTATTTTCAAGTTCCTAGAATCATCAGTGTCTCCAGTCACCGTGTACTACTCTGCAAACCACCAGTGTCTTTAATTGTTATTTTCAAGTTCCTAGAATCATCAGTGTCTCCAGTCACCGTGTACTACTCTGCAAACCACCAGTGTCTTTAATTGTTATTCTCAAGTTCCTGGAATCATCAGCGTCTTCAGTCACCATTTACTACTCTGCAAACCACCAGTGTCTTTAATTATTATTCTCAAGTTCCTGGAATCATCAGCGTCTTCAGTCACCGTTTACTACTCTGCAAACCACCAGTGTCTTTAATTGTTATTCTCAAGTTCCTGGAATCATCAGCGTCTTCAGTCACCGTTTACTACTCTGCAAACCACCAGTGTCTTTAATTATCATTCTCAAGTTCCTGGAATCATCAGCGTCTCCAGTCACCATTTACTATTCTGTAAACCACCAGTGTCTTTAAACATTATTCTCAAGTTCCTTGAATCATCAGCGTCTTCAGTCATCGCTTACAACTTTGCAAATCATCTGTGTTTTCAATCATCATTCACAAGTTCCTTAACTCATCAGCATCTTCAGTCACCACTTACAAGTCTGCAAATCACCAGTGTCTTCAATCATCATTCACAAGTTCCTTAACTCGTCAGCATCTTCAGTCACCATTTACAAGTCTGCAAATCACCAGTGTCTTTAAATCATCATTCACAAGTTCCTTAACTCATCAGCATCTTCAGTCACCATTTACAAGTCTGCAAATCACCAGTGTCTTTAAATCATCATTCACAAGTTCCTTAACTCATCAGCACCTTTAGTCACCGTTCACAAGTTTACAAATCATCAGTGCCATCCTGTGATCCTGTCACAGTGCAATCCTGCAGTCCAGCTACAGTGCAATCCTGCAACCCTGGTACGTGCATACTCTACCACAGTCTACATCATTTTCATGTACTCACAGTCTCCTGGCATCCCATGTCCCCTCAGTTTTCCCTTTTGTGTTCTCTAGTTATTCCTGCTTTATATTTATTGTTTACAGTTGTACTCTGCTTTAATAAACTAGCTATTATACCGTGAACATCAGTCCCTGCTAATATGTTCTCACAATGGGAGATCCAAACGAATTCTGACAGGACCATTGCTTTATCACATTCGTTTGCGTCTGTATACACTATTTTTATTTATTGATTAATATAGGGGACTTGGATGCTCACATAACCCCAACGTCAATGGACCATTGCTTTAACACTTTCGCTTGCGTCTGTATACACTAATTGTATTTATTGATTATTATTTTTTTTAATTGACTCTCTCCGTCTGTGTGTACAGTATACAGTAACATTACAGTCGGAACTGAGCATTTGTCAGAGCTTGTAGATCAATATGCCGCTATACAATCTACAGTACTAGATTAGTGGAGCATTAGCCACCCAGTGGTGAAGATGTGTATTACACGCTGCGTATGTACTCATGCCTCAACGCGCATGTCCATGCGACAACTGAACAACTTGAGCTATCGCTTAGGCGTGACTAATCCTCCGTTTAGACGGAGAAACAGCAACAATTAGGGAGGCTCCATCTGTATACAAGCCAGACAATTCATCCAGATAAACAAGGTCACATACCAGGTAATAGTAGCTAAAAGGAGATAAACAAGAAAATTCTGTAACGCATTAAAACTTAGGCTGAATCACCATTTTTAACACGTTCACCCACCAGGTCACTTATAGAGGAAGTTTCTGCCTTTACATGCCCTTTTAACACCATCAGACCCCTCCACGTGCCTTCGTATACACATAGAGCACTCCGTGTGCCTTTTTATGCCAGTAGATCTTCCATTAACCCCACTTGGCCACTTAAAATTACATGTTAAACTTGTATAAAAAGTTGCAAATGAAGCGCACCTCTAATCCTAGATCTGGTGTAACTTAATCAGACATACTGGGCGGTATTCAAATGATACTTCACGCCCAATCTCCTTTCTAAAGTAATCCCCGTTATCGCTCATATTACACCCATAGTAATCAGGTTTAGCTGCAGAAAGGGTTGGGCGCCCTCGCTACCCCAGGGGTAGCAAGCTGAATTGATTATACAACGCCTGTTAGCAGAAACAGAACGGGTGTGGAAGGGGGTGAAAAGAACCGAATCCCACCCAATGGTTAAGAGAGTAAAAAGAAAATCATACAGAATATGTGATCTTGAAAAGTGACACTGAGCCCCAGCAATCAAAATGTTAAGAAAAACAATGCAATCCCAGCCTGGCTTTAGGAATACTGCTCTGCAGTTATGGATACTCTGGAGAGGAAGGGAGCAGGAACTGCTGGCAAGGTGGCTGTTTCTATTGCACGTCTGTCCATGTAATGAAGCCCAACATGAAAGGGATACTATGCTGCCTTGTGGTCTGTACCTACCTGTATGCCATCGGTCACCACCTTCCGGCTGAACCACGTCTAGTATCAGTTGTACCTAACAAGCAGGCACCAGTGTTCTGTACCCCATGAGACTGTAGACCTACCCATAGGACGGCCACAGCTTTAGATACCCAATGCCAGATGGTGCAGTAGCAAAGTAGTGTCCTTCCTGGACGAAAACTCCCATTATCAGGAGCTTGAAGTGACACAGAGAGTTGCACCTCCTCTGCCCATTCCTGTAGTCAGGTCAGCCATGGTATTGAGTAAAAATTAGAATAATGTATAATTACAACAAAACTGTTGAGGCATTACAGTGAAAGCAACCTGTGGGAATTCCAGAAAAAAAAAAACCCTAAGTTCTCTCTATACCCACATAGTCCAGTGTTCCCCAATAAGATGAAAGAGAAATATCATAATACCCTGAATTTAATGAAGTCCTTTTACTTGCTAATTACAATGAAATATATTCTCCCAAATCCCCTTGGAAGCATAATTATCAGTTTTATTCAAAGAATGTACATGGCAAAAAACTGCTGTTGGCAAAGACTAGTCACTCAAAATACATGATTGAGAACTCTCCAAAAGAGTGATCAACTTACTTTTCCTGCGGCAAACAGATGGCATCCTTTAACAGCCTCAAACACTGTGAGAGACACTTCGGGTTGTGCTGGCAGATGTGACTGGGCCAGTGACTGCTTCACTTTCTTCACATCAATCAGACACAAAGCACGCTCCTCTCCTTCAAATACATATAGAGACACTCAGTTTTGCATTACCAGGTTGTAATATATATTTCCTGAGTGTAGAATAGAGGACTTATGATGCAGGTGGTTGTAAATAATGGGTGCGTGCATTTATGTATTGTTTGCATCTATTTGTCTTTTATCTACCATAATCCTGCTCTTTAAAGGTGAAGACCACCTTAGGAGAACGTAGTGGCGGGTTTGGGTGGGTAACAGAAATCCCCCCTTCCCCTAAGTTAGTTTTCTCTGATTTCAAAAAGGACATGACTGTGTTGCTGGAGACAGTTGCTTCAAGGGTTGCACAGTCATCTAATCAGATACGTCCACCCAACAGATAAAAAGCCAACAACTGTGTAAGTGACCTAAACAAAGAGCCTGGAGGTCAGCAATGAGTCAATCTGCTTTCATTTGTGGGAGCAGCAGAAAATAAGCTTAAATGTTCAACATTGCACTTTGCACCAACACACTGTAATGCTTGGGTAGATAACTCTACGTAGTTTATATAGATACTATCAATATAGGATATCGTTTCTTATAAGGTTCTGGCAAAGTATCATCCAAAAATACCTTTGCTTTAGCGAGATATTGCACTCCACTAAATTATGCCATGCTTTTATCTCAAAATGACTGACAAACACGATTACATTTTGATACAAATTTAAAAAGCATATTGGGAGTCATTCCGACCCGATCGCAGCGTGCTTTCGTTCGCACAGCTGCGACCGGGTCACTACTTTGCACGCGCGAGGGCCATAATGCGCACGTGCGTCGTTGCCACAACGACGCTGACAGCGGAAAAAGCGGTCGCAGCGGCGATTGCAAGAAGATTGACTGCAGGAAGGCGTTCCGGGGCGTCAACTGACCGTTGGAGACAGTTTTTGGGGAGTGTAAGAAAAACGCAGGCGTGTCCAGGCGAACGGAGGGCGGATGTCTCATGTCACAACCGGGACCTTCATCGCTGGATCCGTCGCACAGGGTAAGTATGTCCAGGGCTGGTTTTGTTTTGCAGGAAACTTTTTCAGCATAGCAGGGCTGTACAAGCGATCGCAGCCCTGCTATGCTAAAATCCAATCCCCCATAGGCGGAGATTAGTTGATCGCATCAGCAGCAAAAAGTTGCTTGGTGCGATCAACTCGGAATGAGGGCCCTTGTCTTTACTAACTTAGTTGCATATATGCTCCAGGCACACGTGTTTCAGATTTCCATGGACCACACTTATTTCCCTATAATTCTAGCTCCTGATGAACCATAATAGAATAGTTTTAATTCTGCTGCATCCACTTTCCTATCACAGCACATAAAATATTGTGTGGAGGGTCTGCGCTATCACAGAACATAAAATATTGTGTGGAGGATCTGTGCTATCACAATCATAAAATATTGTGCGGAGTGTCTGCGCTATCACAAAACATAAAATATTGTGTGGAGGGTCTGCGCTATCACAGAAGAAAATATTGTGTGGAGGGTCTGCGCTATCACAGAAGAAAATATTGTGTGGAGGGTCTGCGCTATCACAGAACATAAAATATTGTGTGGAGGGCCTGCACTATCACAGAACATAAAATATTGTGTGGAGGGTCTGCGCTATCACAGAACATAAAATATTGTGTGGAGGGCCTGCACTATCACAGAACATAAAATATTGTGTGGAGGGCCTGCACTATCACAGAACATAAAATATTGTGTGGAGGGTCTGTGCTATCACAGAACATAAAATATTGTGTGGAGGGTCTGCGCTGAGGGCCCTTGTCTTTACTAATTTAGTTGCATATATGCTCCAGGCACACGTGTTTCAGATTTCCATGGACCACACTTATTTCCCTATAATTCTAGCTCCTAATGAACCATAATAGAATAGTTTTAATTCTGCTGCATCCACTTTCCTATCACAGCACATAAAATATTGTGTGGAGGATCTGCGCTATCACAGAACATAAAATATTGTGTGGAGGGTCTGCGCTATCACAGAACATAAAATATTGTGTGGAATGTCTGCGCTATCACAAAACATAAAATATTGTGTGGAGGGTCTGCGCTATCACAGAAGAAAATATTGTGTGGAGGGTCTGAGCTATCACAGAAGAAAATATTGTGTGGAGGGTCTGCGCTATCACAGAACATAAAATATCGTGCAGAGGGTCTGCGCTGAGGGCCCTTGTCTTTACTAACTTAGTTGCATATATGCTCCAGGCACACGTGTTTCAGATTTCCATGGACCACACTTATTTCCCTATAATTCTAGCTCCTAATGAACCATAATAGAATAGTTTTAATTCTGCTGCATCCACTTTCCTATCACAGCACATAAAATATTGTGTGGAGGGTCTGCGCTATCACAGAACATAAAATATTGTGTAGAGGATCTGTGCTATCACAGACCATAAAATATTGTGTGGAGGGTCTGCGCTATCACAGAACATAAAATATCGTGCAGAGGGTCTGCGCTATCACAGACCATAAAATATTGTGTGGAGGGTCTGCGCTATCATAGAACATAAAATATTGTGTGGAGGGTCTGCGCTATCACAGAACATAAAATATTGTGTGGAGGGTCTGCGCTATCACAAAACATAAAATATTGTGTGGAGGGTCTGCGCTATCACAGAAGAAAATATTGTGTGGAGGGTCTGCGCTATCACAGAAGAAAATATTGTGTGGAGGGTCTGCGCTATCACAGAACATAAAATATCGTGCAGAGGGTCTGCGCTATCACAGACCATAAAATATTGTGTGGAGGGTCTGCGCTATCATAGAACATAAAATATTGTGCGGAGTGTCTGCGCTATCACAGAACATAAAATATTGTGTGGAGGGTCTGCGCTATCATAGAACATAAAATATTGTGTGGAGGGTCTGCGCTATCACAGAACATAAAATATTGTGTGGAGGGTCTGTGCTATCATAGAACATAAAATATTGTGCGGAGTGTCTGCGCTATCACAGAACATAAAATATTGTGTGGAGGGTCTGCGCTATCATAGAACATAAAATATTGTGTGGAGGGTCTGCGCTATCATAGAACATAAAATATTGTGCGGAGTGTCTGCGCTATCACAGAACATAAAATATTGTGCGGAGGGTCTGCGCAGGAAAACATGAAACAACAGATAAGGATTGTCCTTTTTGCTTATGTCACTTTAATGTGAGATTGCAATGAATTGGATTGTACAGTTATTTTACTTAAGTATCTTTTAATTGTATGAATATTGTTTATTTTGTATTAAAAGTGATTTTTTTTAAATGAGAACTCTGTCTAAGGATATCTAGGTGAAACCAGCGCCTAGAGAGATATACCTATTTGTGTATTGTATACATCTAGTGCTGACATTTGTGCTAAATAAAATGTACTCCACATTCATAATTTTATACAGCTCATAAACTAGCCCCTTTTTCAAAAGGAATGGGAGATAATAGAGACAATCAGGGATAGGAAGTTTCTGGTAATCTACAGCAACAGATATGGGGAACTGCTCAGTCCCTTCTTCAGAAATAATTCATTTTAAGAAAATATTCTCACATGGGATTTGAAAATAAGATTTTACTTACCGATAAATCTATTTCTCGTAGTCCGTAGTGGATGCTGGGACTCAGTCAGGACCATGGGGAATAGCGGCTCCGCAGGAGACAGGGCACAAAATTTAAAAGTTTGACCACTAGGTGGTGTGTACTGGCTCCTCCCCCTATGACCCTCCTCCAAGCCTCAGTTAGGATACTGTGCCCGGACGAGCGTACACAATAAGGAAGGATTTTGAATCCCGGGTAAGACTCATACCAGCCACACCAATCACACCGTACAACTTGTGATCTGAACCAAGTTAACAGTATGACAAACGTAGGAGCCTCTGAACAGACGGCTCACAACAATAACAACCCGATTGTTTTGTAACAATAACTATGTACAAGTATTGCAGACAATCCGCACTTGGGATGGGCGCCCAGCATCCACTACGGACTACGAGAAATAGATTTATCGGTAAGTAAAATCTTATTTTCTCTGACGTCCTAGTGGATGCTGGGACTCCGTCAGGACCATGGGGATTATACCAAAGCTCCCAAACGGGCGGGAGAGTGCGGATGACTCTGCAGCACCGAATGAGAGAACTCCAGGTCCTCCTTAGCCAGGGTATCAAATTTGTAGAATTTTACAAACGTGTTCTCCCCTGACCACGTAGCTGCTCGGCAGAGTTGTAATGCCGAGACCCCTCGGGCAGCCGCCCAAGATGAGCCCACCTTCCTTGTGGAATGGGCCTTGACAGATTTAGGCTGTGGCAGGCCTGCCACAGAATGTGCAAGTTGAATTGTGCTACAAATCCAACGAGCAATCGTCTGCTTAGAAGCAGGAGCACCCAGCTTGTTGGGTGCATACAGTATAAACAGCGAGTCAGATTTTCTGACTCCAGCCGTCCTTGAAATATATATTTTCAATGCTCAGACAACGTCCAGCAACTTGGAATCCTCCAAATCGCTAGTAGCCACAGGCACCACAATAGGCTGGTTCAGGTGAAACGCTGAAACCACCTTAGGCAGAAAGTGAGGACGCGTCCGCAGTTCTGCCCTGTCCGAATGGAAAATCAGATATGGGCTTTTATACGATAAAGCCGCCAATTCTGACATTCTCCTGGCTGAAGCCAGGGCCAGTAGCATGGTTACTTTCCATGTAAGATATTTAAAATCCACCGATTTGAGTGGCTCAAACCAATGGGATTTGAGAAAATCCAAAACTACATTAAGATCCCACGGTGCCACTGGGGGCACAACCGGGGGCTGTATATGTAGTACTCCTTTTACAAAAGTCTGGACTTCAGGAACTGAAGCCAATTCTTTCTGGAAGAAAATCGACAGGGCCGAAATTTGAACCTTAATGGACCCTAATTTGAGGCCCATAGACAATCCTGTTTGCAGGAAATGTAGGAATCGACCCAGTTGAAATTCCTCCGTCGGGCCTTCCTGGCCTCACACCACGCAACATATTTTCTCCAAATGCGGTGATAATGTTGTGCAGTCACCTCCTTCCTGGCTTTTACCAGGGTAGGGATGACCTCTTCCGGAATGCCTTTTTCCCTTAGGATTCGGCGTTCAACCGCCATGCCGTCAAACGCAGCCGCGGTAAGTCTTGGAATAGACACGGTCCCTGCTGAAGCAGGTCACGTCTTAGAGGTAGAGGCCACGGATCTTCCGTGAGCATCTCCTGAAGTTCCGGGTACCAAGTTCTTCTTGGCCAATCCGGAGCCACGAGTATCGTTCTTACTCCCCTTTGCCGTATAATTCTCAGTACTTTTGGTATGAGAGGCAGAGGAGGAAACACATACACTGACTGGTACACCCATGGTGTTACCAGAGCGTCTACAGCTATTGCCTGAGGGTCTCTTGACCTGGCGCAATACCTGTCCAGTTTTTTGTTGAGGCGGGACGCCATCATGTCCACCATTGGTCTTTCCCAATGGACCACAATCATGTGGAAGACTTCTGGATGAAGTCCCCACTCTCCCGGGTGCAGATCGTGTCTGCTGAGGAAGTCTGCTTCCCAGTTGTCCACTCCCGGGATGAACACAGCTGACAGTGCTAACACATGATTTTCTGCCCAGCGGAGAATCCTTGCAGCTTCTGCCATTGCCCTCCTGCTTCTTGTGCCGCCCTGTCTGTTTACGTGGGCGACTGCCGTGATGTTGTCCGACTGAATCAACACCGGCTGACCCTGAAGCAGAGGTTTTGCCAGGCTTAGAGCATTGTAGATTGCTCTTAGCTCCAGTATATTTATGTGAAGAGACGTCTCCAGGCTTGACCACACGCCCTGGAAGTTTCTTCCCTGTGTGACCGCTCCCCAGCCTCTCAGGCTGGCATCCGTGGTCACTAGGACCCAGTTCTGTATGCCGAATCTGCGGCCCTCTAACAGATGAGCACTCTGCAACCACCATAGCAGAGACACTCTTGTCCTTGTGGACAATTTTATCCGCTGATGCATCTGCAGATGCGATCCGGACCATTTGTCCAGCAGATCCCACTGAAAAGTTCGTGCATGGAATCTGCCGAATGGAATCGCTTCGTAAGAAGCTACCATTTTTCCCAGGACTCTTGTGCATTGATGCACAGATACTTTTCCTGGTTTTAGGAGGTTCCTGACTAGATCGGATAACTCCCTGGCTTTCTCCTCCGGAAGAAATACCTTTTTCTGAACAGTGTCCAGAATCATCCCTAGGAACAACAGACGTGTCGTCGGGATCAGTTGGGATTTTGGAAAATTCAGAATCCACCCGTGTTGTTGGAGCACTACTTGGGTTAGTGCTACTCCGACCTCCAGCTGTTCTCTGGATCTTGCCCTTATCAGGAGATCGTCCAAGTAAGGGATAATTAAGACGCCTTCTCTTTAGAATCGGTCTTACCGAGCCTTCCGGCTTCGGTACCACAAATAGCGTGGAGTAATACCCCTGTCCCTGTTGTAGGAGGGGTACCTTGACTATCACCTGCTGAGAATACAGCTTGTGAATGGCCTCCAATACCGTCGCCCTGTCGGAGGGAGACGTTGGCAAAGCAGACTTTAGGAAACGGCGAGGAGGGGACTTCTCGAATTCCAACCTGTAACCCTGAGATACTACCTGCAGGATCCAGGGGTCCACCTGCGAGTGAGCCCCCTGTCCGCTGAAATGTTTGAGGCGACCCCCCACCGCCCCTGAGTCTGCTTGTAAGGTCCCAGCGTCATGCTGACGCCTTTGTAGAAGCCGGGGAGGGCTTCTGCTCCTGGGAAGGAGCTGCTTGTTGCAGTCTCTTACCCTTTCCTTTGCCTCGGGGCAAATAGGAATGTCCTTTTGCTCGTTTGTTCTTATAGGAACGAAAGGACTGCGGCTGAAAAGCCTGCGGCTTTTTCTGCTGGGAGGTGACCTGGGGTAAAAAGGTGGATTTTCCGGCCGTTGCCGTGGCCACCAGATCCGATAGACTGACCCCAAATAATTCCTCGCCCTTATACGGCAATACTTCCATATGTCGTTTGGAATCCGCATCACCTGACCACTGGCGCGTCCATAAACTTCTTCTGGCAGATATGGACATCGCACTTACTCTTGATGCCAGAGTGCAAATATCTCTCTGTGCATCTCGCATATAAAGAGATGCATCCTTTAACTGCTCTATAGTCAGTAAAATACTGTCCCTATCCAGGGTATCAATATTTTCAGACAGTGACTCCGACCAAGCCACGCCAGCACTGCACATCCAGGCTGAGGCGATTGCTGGTCTCAGTATAACACCCGTATGTGTGTATATACTTTTTAATGTATTCTCCAGCCTCCTATCAGCTGGATCCTTGAGGGCGGCCGTATCAGGAGACGGTAACGCCACTTGCTTTGATAAGCGTGTGAGCGCCTTATCCACCCTAGGAGGTGTTTCCCAGCGCGCCCTAACCTCTGGCGGGAAAGGGTATAATGCCAATAACTTCTTTGAAATTAGCAGTTTTCTATCTGGGGTAACCCACGCTTCATCACACACTTCATTCAGTTCCTCTGATTCAGGAAAAACTATCGGTAGTTTTTTCACACCCCACATAATACCCCTTTTTGTGGTACTTGCAGTATCAGAGATATGCAAAGCCTCCTTCATTGCCGTGATCATATAACGTGTGGCCCTACTGGAAAATATGTTTGTTTCTTCACCGTCGACACTGGATTCAGTGTCAGTGTCTGGGTCTGTGTCGACCGACTGAGGTAAAGGGCGTTTTACAGCCCCTGACGGTGTCTGAGACGCCTGGACAGGTACTAACTGGTTTGCCGGCTGTCTCATGTCGTCAACCGACTTTTGTAGCGTGCTGACACTATCCCGTAATTCCATAAACAAAGCCATCCATTCTGGTGTCGACTCCCTAGGGGGTGACATCACCATTACAGGCAATTGCTCCGCCTCCACGCCAACATCGTCCTCATACATGTCGACACACACGTACCGACACACAGCAGACACACAGGGAATGCTCTGATAGAAGACAGGACCCCACTAGCCCTTTGGGGAGACAGAGGGAGAGTTTGCCAGCACACACCCAAGCGCTATAAATATATATAGGGACAACCTTAATAAGTGTGTTCCCTTTATAGCAGCTCAAATATTATAAATATCGCCAATAAGTGCCCCCCCTCTCTGTTTTTACCCTGTTTCTGTAGTGCAGTGCAGGGGAGAGTCCTGGGAGCCTTCCTCGCAGCGGAGCTGGGCAGGAAAATGGCGCTGTGTGCTGAGGAGAATAGGCCCCGCCCCCTTTTCGGCGGGCTTCTTCTCCCGGTTTTTTTGGAACCTGGCAGGGGTTAAATACATCCATATAGCCCCAGGGGCTATATGTGATATATTTTAGCCAGAATAGGTATATTACATTGCTGCCCAGGGCGCCCCCCCCAGCGCCCTGCACCCTCAGTGACCGCTGGTGTGAAGTGTGCGGAGAGCAATGGCGCACAGCTGCAGTGCTGTGCGCTACCTCATGAAGACTGAGACGTCTTCTGCCGCCGGTTTCTGGACCTCTTCTCTATTCGGCATCTGCAAGGGGGTCGGCGGCGCGCTCCGGTGACCCATCCAGGCTGTACCTGTGATCGTCCCTCTGGAGCTAGTGTCCAGTAGCCTAAGAAGCAAATCCATCCTGCACGCAGGTGAGTTCACTTCTTCTCCCCTAAGTCCCTCGTTGCAGTGAGCCTGTTGCCAGCAGGACTCACTGAAAATAAAAAACCTAACAAACTTTTTCTAAGCAGCTCTTTAGGAGAGCCACCTAGATTGCACCCTGCTCGGACGGGCACAAAAACCTAACTGAGGCTTGGAGGAGGGTCATAGGGGGAGGAGCCAGTACACACCACCTAGTGGTCAAACTTTTAAATTTTGTGCCCTGTCTCCTGCGGAGCCGCTATTCCCCATGGTCCTGACGGAGTCCCAGCATCCACTAGGACGTCAGAGAAAATACAATAAAAATATATCGTTCACATTTAGTTATCTTTTAACCAGGTACACTATGAGGTAGTAGACAGGTGTTAACACTGTGCGGTACACATTTTGTTGTGTATCAATGTGTTTTTCCTGATGGGGTTTAGAACACAATACAGAGAGTATCTGCATATAGTAAGTTACCTGCTATAAGTAGGAGTTTCTCCAGCTCTTTAACAATATGAACCTGAAACACTGCCCCCACTCCAGGGATGTGAGTGAGAGAATTCTTCAGCACATTGAGAGCATACAGGCCTTCTTCTGCACCGACAAGTACAATCTGATCACAAAGCAGAAAGATTTTTAGAGCACCCAGAATGAGTGAACAATCCTCAACCCCATTATTTGCAGTGGCATACTGTAGCTGCATACGTTTCATATGCGTGAGAACACTTCTATATAGCCTTCACATTTGTTCCTTGTGTATATACAAGTGAACCACAGTAGCAAATATTATAAATAGAAGATTTATACACAAAAGTGTTCAACAAAAACCAAAACAATACAGGGTAACATTTGTGTTCTCTAAGTGTAGCAATAGCATGTGCTTACCTGCTCTGTAAGTGGTATAGTGCAATTTATGTCCAGGCGATCTTCTCCTTCCAATTTCAGTAGGGAATTTCCAAGCAATTTCTGTGGGTAAAAATGGGCTGAATTATGCAGAACACTGCAATACATGTAGGGAATTTGAATGCAAATTACTTCATTAATGAATAAGTAAAAATCTTAAATTACATGCTGCTCACACATTCAGACTTTACCATAGGGTATAACACAAAGTGACAGTGACACATAAGGAGAGTGAGTTACAGCAGCAGCCAGTGTCACAAGAGGTAACAAACACAACAGATTTTTGTCAAGACTAAATATCCGCATAATAATTACCTTTTCTACAAAACATGTCACCTCCAATATACTCCTGATGTCATAAAAAGAGCAACATACAGTTATATACTAATTTTATACAAGGGAGGTAGCAATATGATGCAATTACATTAATCTCTGCTGCCTACTGTCCTCTCAGTAAATCCAGATATATTGCAGTGTAGACATTAAAACAAAAATGCAGGAGCACTAAAAGAGAAGAGAGGATTTTAATTACCTGCCGGTAAATCCTTTTCTCGTAGTCCATAAGGGATACTGGGAACACTGAATTAGAATGGGTATAGATGGGGTCCGAAGAAGCCGGTGCACTTTAAATTTCTTCAACAGGGTGTGTTGGCTCCTCTCCTCTATGCCCTCCCTCAAAGCTCAGTCTAGGAAAACTGTGCCCGAAGGAGAAGACATACTTGAGAGGAGGAAATATAACAAGACACGAGTGGTGAGAGTAGCGAACCAGCACACAGCAACAACAAAACTAACAACCGCTAGTGAAACCAGAGAACAGCAACAGCTGAAATTAACAACTTCACACAAGAACAATAACTTGCAGGAAGGTGAAGCACAGAGGCGGGCGCCCAGTATCCCTTATGGACTACGAGAAAAGGATTTACGGGCAGGTAATTAAAATCCTCTTTTCTCTATCATTCATTAGAAATACTGGGAACACTGAATTACGATGGGGACGTCCCAAAGCTCACAAAATGGGTGGGAACATGCTGAGATGCCTGCAACACCGTATGTCCAAACTGGACATCCTCCGAGTCCAGGGTATCAAACCCGTAGAACTTGACAAATGTGTTGGTCTCCGACCAGGTAGCGGCCTGGCATAGTTGAAAGCCGAGACACCACGGGCAGTCACCCAGGAAGAACCCACAGACCTGGTAGAGTGGGCCTTGACAGACCTAGGAACAGGCAAGGCCGACGAAGCATGGGCCTGTTGAATAGTAAACCGAATCCAACAGGCGATGGATTCCTTGGAAGCAGGAAGACCTTTCTTGCGAGCGTCATAGAGGACAAACAAGGAATCCGACTTTTGGTTAGTCGCTGTCCTCTTGACGTAAATCCTCAGGGCTCGCACCACATCCAAGGACTCAGGAAGAGAGGTAGTGGCCGAAGCCGCCGGAACCACAATAGGCTGATTCAGGTGGAACGCAGAGACCACCTTTGGCAGAAACTGTGGACGAGTCCTGAGCTCTGCCCTATCCACATGAAAGACCAGGTAGGAACTCCTACAGGACAAAGCACCCACCCGCTTAGCTGAAGCGAAGGCTAAGAGTATCACTGTCCACCACGCAAGGAATTTGTCCTCCACTGACATCAGAGGCTCAAACCAAGAGGACTGTAGGAATGTCAGAACCACGCTGACATCCCAAGGAGCCGGGGGCGGCACAAAGGGAGGTTGCATATGCAGGACACCCTGCAGGAACGTCTGTACCTCAGGTAGAGCAGCCAATTTCTTCTGGAAGAAGATGGACAAGGCCGAGATCTGAACCTTGATGGAGCCCCACTGTAGGCCAATATCCACGCCAGCCTGTAGGAACGCAAAAAGCGCCCCAGATTGATTTCCTCAAGCTGGACATCCTCGGCCCTCACACCAGGAGACATATTGTTTCCAGAAATGGAGGTAATGCTTCGACGTGACAGGCTTCCTGACCTGAACCATAGTGGTGATGACCTTATCCGGAATACCCTTCATAGCTAGAATGTTCCGTTCAACCGCCATGCCGTTAACAAAGCCGCCGTAAGTCCGCGTAGACGAACGACCCTTGCTGAAGAAGATCCTACCGTAGTGGGAGGGCCCAGGGTTATTCTACTGCCATGGCCAGAAGATCCGCGTACCAGACTCTTCAAGGCCAGTCGGGCGCAATGAGAATTGTCTGTACCCCCTCTCTTCGGATTCGTTTTAGGACCTGGGAAGTAAGGGAAGCGGAGGAAACAGGTACACTAGCTGGTAATCCCACGGTGCCTTCAGCGCACCCACCGCCGCTGATGGAGGGTCCCTCGGGCCTGGAACAATAGCACGGAAGCTGGTTGCTGAGCCGAGAGGCCATCAGATCGATCTGTGGACGTCCCCACAGATCCGTTATCATCCGGAACACCTGTGGAAGTGGAGGTCGTGGCGGCTTAGGAAGTCCACCTCCCAGTTGTCCACTCCTGGAATGAAAATGGCTGACACCGCCCTTGCATTCCTTTCGACCCAAAGGAGAATCTTGGATACTTCCCTCATGCAGGCTCTGCTCTTTGTTCCTCCTTGTCGATTGACGTATGCCACTGCCGTGGCATTGTACGACTGAACATGAATGGCTTGACCTCGGAGCAGATGAGCTCCATGCAGCAGAGCATTGCATATCGCTCTGAGTTCCAGTATGTTTATCGGAAGGCAGGCCTCGAGTTCCGACCACCTGCCCTGGAACTGTGCCCCTTGGGTAACTACGCCCCAGCCCCGAAGGCTGGCGTCCGTGGTCACGAGAATCCAATCCTGGATCCCGAAGCACCACCCCGCCAAGAGGTTGGCGGGCTGTAACCACCATAGAAGAGAGAACCTGGCCTGTGATGACAGATGAATGACTTGGTGCATCTGCAGATGCGAACCCGACCACTTCTTCAGGAGGTCCAGTTGGAAGGTGCTTGCATGAAACCTGCCAAAAGGAATGGTCTCGAAGGAGGCCACCATCTTGTCCAACAGACGGGTGCAAAGATGTACCGAGACCTTGCGTGGTATTAGAACCGCTCAAACCAACTCCTTGAGAGCCTCCACCTTGTCTGCAAGGAAAAAAACAGTTTGAGCCACCGTGTCCAGGATCATTCCGACGAACTGGAGGCGTTGGATTGGCAAAAGGTGGGATTTCTGAAAGTTCAGAATCCAACCGTGGCGTGACAACAGAGATGTCATGCGGCAGATGCTGTCCAGAAGGATTTCCTTTGACCTTGCTTTTATAAGCAGATCGTCCAGGTAGGGGACAATGTTCACCCCCAGAATCCTGAGTTGTAACATCATCTCCGCCATTACGAGAGTAATATGATACCATTATATAAACCACTAGTGAGGCCACATCTTGAATACTGTGTGCAATTTTGGGCACCATATTACAAAAAGGATATCCTGGAGCTAGAAAAGGTTCAGAGGCGAGCGACCAAACTAATCAATGGCATGGAGACGCTGGAATACGAGGAAAGGCTTGCAAGGCTAGGCATGTTTACATTGGAAAAGAAGAGACTAAGAGGGGACATGATCAACATCTACAAATATATAAGTGGTCAATACACAGAGCTTGGGAGGGACCTGTTTTCTATAAGATCAGCACAGAGGACACGTGGTCACTTGCTTAGGTTAGAGGAGAGGAGTTTCCGCACATTGAGGCGAAAAGGTTTTTTCACAGTAAGGACAATACGTGTTTGGAATTCCCTGCCTGAGAGAGTAGTAATGGCGGACTCAGTCAACACCTTTAAGAATGGGTTAGATAAATTCCTATTGGATAAAAATATTCAGGGTTATGGTGCGTAGGCACGCATTATAGTTAATATAACTACTCCTAACATAAAAATAACCAGTCCTATAATAAGACTGCATAGGAGACCACAAATAGGTTGAACTCAATGGACAATTGTCTTTTTTCAACCTTAGTTACTATGTATGTATGTTATTACCTTGGTGAAAACCCTTGTGGCTGTGGATAAGCCGAAGGGTAGCGCCTGGAACTGGTAGTGTTCCTCCATCAGAGCAAACCTGAGGTACATTTGAGGCGTCCATATTGGGACATGGAGGTAGGCGTCCTTTATGTCCAGGGAGACCAAGAATTCCCCTTCCTCCAGATCCGAGATCACCGCTCTCAGAGACTCCATTTTGAACCGGAAAACCCTCAGATATGGGTTTAATGACTTGAGGTTCAAAATGGGTCTCACTGAATCATCCGGCTTTGGTACCACAAAAAGGCTGGAATAATATCCTTCACCCCGTTGCTGAAGTGGTACAGGGACAATGACCTGGGTTTGGACTAACTCGTGAATGGCCTCCCGTAGGGTGAGGCACATGGTTTCTGAAGCCAGTAAACACGATTTTAAAAACCTTTGCGGTGGAAGACTGTCGAACTCCAGTTTGTAGCCCTGGGAGATCAGGTCTTTTACCCAGGCATCCTGGCAAGAAGAGCTGTTCCAAATGGGGCTGAAGAATCTCAGATGAGCTCCCACCCTGACATCTCCCTGGAGCAGAGGCACACCATCATGCTGAGGGTTTTGAGGAGCCAGAGCTGACGCTCTGGTCCTGAGATCCTGTGGTAGCCGGCTTGTGAGACTTACCTCTGGAAACTTGTGCCGCATTTGAGGCACCTCTGGCTTTACCCTTAATGCACGCTGTTTGAAAGGACTACAGAGAAGGTCCAGTGTAAGAGCGCCTAGGTGGCGGAGCAGCAGAGGGGAGGAATGTGGATTTTCCAGCTGTCGCTTTCGAAATCCAGGCATCTAATTCACTACCGAACAGCCAATCACCTGTGAAGGGTAAGGCTTCCACTCTCTTCTTAGACTCAGCGTCCGCCACCTACTGGCGTAACCACAATGCCCTGCGTGCAGATACCGCCATGGTAGAGGTACGTGCGTTAATAACACAGATTCCTTTGATGGTATCACAGAGGAAGCGGGAAGACTTCTGAATATGCTGCTAGGCCCTACTGAATGTTACCAGCCCAAGTGTGTATGGCGTGCGTCATCCAACATCCTGCATAACAGGCCTTTGGGATACCCCGCTGCAACATAAATAGCTTTTAAAGTTGCTTCTATTTTCCGATCTGCAGGTTCCTTTAAGTCCGTAGCCCCTGGAACCGGCAGTACTGGCTTTTTGGACAGGCGTGAGACTGAGGCGTCCACCGCCAGGGGAGTTTCCCAAACCTTGCGTTCTTTTGGGGAAAAGGGAAGGTGGCTAACCACTTTTTGGACACTTGGAATTTTTTATCAGGAGAGACCCATGGCTCTCTGCAAAGGTCATCCAGTTCCTTTGAGTAAGGAAATGTGACCTGTACCTTTTTCTGTGCAGAAAAAAAGGATTGCTGCACATCAGATTCATTACTAGGGATATTTAAAACATCTGTTATTGCAATAATAAGTGAGTCTACACCCTGTGCAGCAGAAGAATCATCTAACTCAGCATTTGATTCCAGCTCCTCCCCCTCATCCACCTCTGGTACCTCCTCCTCAGATTCCAAGAGGATATCAGGTAATCCCCTTTTTTGGGGTAAAGGATTAGAGAGAGGAGAAAAAAGTCTGCTATCAGCCCTGTCCTGTGTCAAAGCAGCCATAGACTGTTGTAACTGCTGCCTTTCTTGTCATGCAGTAGTTAACTCATTAGACATGTCAGCCATCATATATTTAAATTAACTGAGCCAAGGAGGATCTTGCAATTCACCCCCAGAAGCCCCATAAGTTTGTGAGGGTTAACTGCATTGTTCACACAAGGGAATCCACAGGAGAGGAGGAAAACCTGGTGTGACAAACAGCACGCACAACTTTTTTCACCATGCTGACAGAGGACATTTACATACACACATATACACAGAGACACAGGGTACAAACAAGCCTGCCCAGCCTAGTATGTGTGAAGGTACACAGAGATGAGGAACCAGTACACAGCCTGATACTAACAATTGAACTGCTAGGAGAAGGCAATTTAGTGTACAGTGCGTGAGGAGCCTAATACAAGGGTCCCACAGCTGGCTCTCCCCCTTTACTACACCCCAGTACCAGTGTCTGGCCGTGGACTATCCTTTGGAGGAGCTGGCAGTCCTGCAGCAGCACTGTGAGTGCAGGAAATGGCGCCAGGAAGCCGCTGGTCCCGCTCTGATGAAGCTCCGCCCTCAGCAATGGCGCCGGAGCTAAACTATTTTTTATACTGGCAAAGTCCCCAAATAGTTTAAAAAAGAAAATAAGATTTTAAACCTACCGGTAAATCTATTTCTCCTAGTCCGTAGAGGATGCTGGGGACTCCGTAAGGACCATGGGGTATAGACGGGCTCCGCAGGAGATAGGGCACCTAAAAAGAACTTTGACTATGGGTGTGCACTGGCTCCTCCCTCTATGCCCCTCCTCCAGACCTCAGTTAGAGAACTGTGCCCAGAGGAGATGGACAATACAAGGCAGGATTTAGCAATCCAAGGGCAAGATTCATACCAGCCCACACCAATCATACCATGTAACCTGGAACATACATAACCAGTTAACAGTATGAACAAACGACAGTAACGGTCCAAGACCGATGTCAACTGTAACATAACCCTTATGTAAGCAACAACTATATACAAGTCTTGCAGAGTTTCCGCACTGGGACGGGCGCCCAGCATCCTCTACGGACTAGGAGAAATAGATTTACCGGTAGGTTTAAAAATAAGAATTTACTTACCGATAATTCTATTTCTCATAGTCCGTAGTGGATGCTGGGACTCCGTCAGGACCATGGGGAATAGCGGGCTCCGCAGGAGACAGGGCACATCTAAAAAAGCTTTTAGGTCACATGGTGCGTACTGGCTCCTCCCCCTATGACCCTCCTCCAAGCCTCAGTTAGGTACTGTGCCCGGACGAGCGTACACAATAAGGAAGGATCTTGAATCCCGGGTAAGACTCATACCAGCCACACCAATCACACCGTACAACTTGTGATCTGAACCCAGTTAACAGTATGATAACACAAACGAAGTAGCCTCTGAACAGATGGCTCACAACAACAGTAATAACCCGATTTTTGTAACAATAACTATGTACAAGCATTGCAGACAATCCGCACTTGGGATGGGCGCCCAGCATCCACTACGGACTATGAGAAATAGAATTATCGGTAAGTAAATTCTTATTTTCTCTAACGTCCTAGTGGATGCTGGGACTCCGTCAGGACCATGGGGATTATACCAAAGCTCCCAAACGGGCGGGAGAGTGCGGATGACTCTGCAGCACCGAATGAGAGAACTCCAGGTCCTCTTTAGCCAGAGTATCAAATTTGTAAAATTTTACAAACGTGTTCTCCCCTGACCACGTAGCTGCTCGGCAAAGTTGTAATGCCGAGACTCCTCGGGCAGCCGCCCAGGATGAGCCCACTTTCCTTGTGGAATGGGCCTTTACAGATTTAGGCTGTGGCAGGCCTGCCACAGAATGTGCAAGTTGGATTGTACTACATATCCAACGTGCAATCGTCTGTTTAGACGCAGGAGCACCCAACTTGTTGGGTGCATACAATGTAAACAACGAGTCAGATTTTCTGACTCCAGCTGTCCTTGAAATATATATTTTTAATGCTCTGACAACGTCCAGTAACTTGGAGTCCTCCAAGTCGCTAGTAGCCGCAGGCACCACAATAGGCTGGTTCAAGTGAAATGCCGAAACCACCTTAGGGAGAAATTGAGGACGTGTCCTCAATTCTGCCCTGTCCGAATGGAATATCAGATATGGGCTTTTGTATGACAAAGCTGCCAACTCCGAAACTCTCCTGGCTGAAGCCAGGGCAAACAGCATGGTTACCTTCCATGTAAGGTATTTTAAATCTACCGATTTTAAAGGCTCAAACCAATGAGATTTGAGAAAATTTAGAACCACGTTCAAATCCCACGGTGCCACTGGAGGCACTATTGGGGGTTGTATATGTAGTACACCTTTGACAAAAGTTTGTACTTCAGGCACTGACGCCAATTCCTTCTGGAAGAAAATTGATAAGGCCGAAATTTGAACTTTAATGGACCCCAATTTGAGGCCCATAGACAATCCTGCTTGCAGGAAATGTAAGAATCGACCCAATTGAAATTCTTCCGTTGGAGCCTTCTTGGCCTCACACCACGCAACATATTTTCTCCAAATGCGGTGATAATGTTGTGCGGTCACTTCTTTCCTGGCTTTAATTAAAGTAGGAATAACTTCCTCAGGAATGCCCTTCTCTTTTAGAATCCGGCGTTCAACCGCCATGCCGTCAAACGCAGCCGCGGTAAGTCTTGGAACATACAAGGTCCCTGCTGAAGCAGATCCCTTCTTAGAGGTAGAGGCCACGGATCCTCCGTGAGCATCTCTTGAAGTTCCGGATACCAAGTTCTTCTTGGCCAGTCCGGAGCTACCAGTATTGTTCTTACTCCTCTTTTCCGTATAATTCTCAGTACCTTTGGTATGAGAGGCAGAGGAGGGAACACATACACTGACTGGTACACCCACGGTGTTACCAGAGCGTCCACAGCTATTGCCTGAGGGTCTCTTGACCTGGCGCAATACCTGTCCAATTTTTTGTTGAGGCGAGACGCCATCATGTCCACCTTTGGTTTTTCCCAACGGTTCACAATCATGTGGAAAACTTCTGGATGAAGTCCCCACTCTCCCGGGTGAAGGTCGTGTCTGCTGAGGAAATCTGCTTCCCAGTTGTCCACTCCCGGGATGAACACTGCTGACAGTGCTACGACATGATTCTCCGCCCAGCGCAGAATCCTTGCAGCTTCTGCCATTGCACTCCTGCTTCTCGTGCCGCCTTGTCGGTTTACGTGGGCGACTGCCGTGATGTTGTCGGACTGGATCAACACCGGCTGACCCTGAAGCAGCGATTTTGCCAGGCTTAGAGCATTGTAGATCGCTCTTAGCTCCAGTATATTTATGTGAAGAGACGTCTCCAGGTTTGACCACACGCCCTGGAAGTTTCTTCCCTTTGTGACTGCTCCCCAACCTCGTAGGCTGGCATCCGTAGTCACCAGGACCCAGTCCTGTATGCCGAATCTGCGGCCCACTAACAGATGGGCAGTCTGCAACCACCACAGGAGAGACAACCTTGTTCTCGGTGACAGTGTTATCCGCTGATGCATGTGCAGATGCGATCCGGACCATTTGTCCAGCAGATCCCACTGAAATGTTCGTGCATGGAATCTGCCGAATGGAATCGCTTCGTACGAAGCCACCATCTTTCCCAGGACTCTTGTGCATTGATGTACTGACACAGTTCCTGGTTTTAGGAGGTTCTTGACAAGTTCGGATAACTCCCTTGCTTTCTCTTCCGGGAGAAATACCTTTTTCTGAACCGTGTCCAGAATCATGCCCAGGAACAGCAGATGTGTTGTCGGGGTCAATTGAGATTTTGGAAGATTTAGAATCCACCCGTGTTGCTGAAGCACTACTTGTGTTAGCGCTACACCGACTTCCAGCTGTTCTCTGGACTTTGCCCTTATCAGGAGATCGTCCAAGTAAGGGATAATTAATACGCCTTTTCTTCGTAGAAGAACCATCATTTCGGTCATTACCTTGGTAAAGACCCGAGGGGCCGTGGACAACCCAAACGGCAGCGTTTGAAACTGATAATGACAGTCTTGTATCACGAACCTGAGATACCCTTGGTGTGAGGGGTAAATCGGGACATGTAGATAAGCATCTTTTATGTCCAAGGACACCATGAAGTCTCCTTCTTCCAGATTCGCTATCACTGCTCTGAGTGACTCCATCTTGAACTTGAATTTCTCTATGTACAGGTTCAAGGATTTCAGATTTAGAATAGGCCTTACCGAACCGTCCGGTTTCGGTACCACAAATAGTGTGGAATAATACCCCTTTCCCTGTTGTAGGAGGGGTACCTTGACTATCACCTGCTGAGAATACAGCTTGTGAATGGCTTCCAAAACCGACGTCCTTTCTGAGGGAGACGTTGGTAAAGCAGACTTTAGGAACCGGCGAGGGGGAGACCTTTCGAACTCCAGCATGTAACCCTGAGATACTATCTGCAGGACCCACGGGTCCACTTGTGAGTGAACCCATTGATTGCTGAAAATCTTGAGTCGACCCCCCACCGTTCCTGAGTCCGCTTGTAAAGCCCCAGCGTCATGCTGATGGCTTTGTAGAAGCCGGGGCGGGCTTCTGTTCCTGGGCAGGGGCTGCTTGCTGCCCTTTCTTACCCTTTCTTCTGCCTCTCGGCAGATAAGACTGTCCTTTTGGTCGCTTTTTATAGGAGCGAAAGGACTGCGGCTGAAAAGACGGTGTCTTTTTCTGTTGGGAGGGGGTCTGAGGTAAAAAAGTGGATTTGCCGGCAGTTGCCGTGGCCACCAGGTCCGAAAGACCGACCCCAAACAATTCCTCTCCTTTATATGGCAATACTTCCATATGCCTCTTGGAATCCGCATCACCTGACCACTGTCGCGTCCATAAACTTCTTCTGGCAGATATGGACAGCGCGCTTACTCTTGATGCTAGAGTACAAACATCCCTCTGAGCATCTCGCATATAAAGGAAAGCATCCTTTAATTGCTCTAGAGTCAATAAAATACTGTCCCTATCCAGGGTATCAATATTTTCAGTCAGAGAATCCAACCACACTACCCCAGCACTGCACATCCAGGCTGAGGCTATTGCCGGTCGCAGTATAACACCAGTATGTGTGTATATACTCTTCAGTGTAGTTTCCAGCCTCCTATCTGCTGGATCCTTGAGGGCGGCCGTATCAGGAGACGGCAACGCCACTTGCTTTGATAAACGTGTGAGCGCCTTATCCACCCTAGGGGGTGTTTCCCAGCGCGCCCTAACCTCTGGTGGGAAAGGGTATAATGCCAATAACTTCTTGGAAATTAGCAGTTTTCTATCGGGGTTAACCCACGCTTCATCACACACGTCATTCAATTCCTCTGATTCTGGAAAAAATACAGGTAGTTTTTTCACCCCCCACATAATACCCCTTTTTGAGGTACCAGCAGTATCAGAGATCTGCAAAGCCTCCTTCATTGCCGTGATCATATAACGTGTGGCCCTATTGGAAAATACGTTTGTTTCTTCACCGTCGACACTAGATTCATCTGTGTCGGTACCCGTGTCGACTGACTGAGGTAAAGGACGTTTTACAGCCCCTGACGGTGTCTGAGACGCCTGAACCGGTACTAACTGGTTTGCCGGGCGTCTTATTTCGTCAACTGACTTTTGTAATGTGCTGACATTATCACGTAATTCCATAACTAAAGCCATCCATTCCGGTGTCGACTCCCTAGGGGGTGACATTACCATCATCGGCAATTGCTCTGCCTCCACACCAACATCGTCCTCATACATGTCGACACACACGTACCGACACACAGCAGCCACACAGGGAATGCTCTAATCGAAGACAGGACCCCCTAGCCCTTTGGGGAGACAGAGGGAGAGTTTGCCAGCACACACCAAAAGCGCTATAAATGTATATAAACAACCCTAGAAGGTGTTGTTTACTATATATGCGCTCTTAATATATAAATATCGCCAATTTATGCCCCCCTTCTCTTTGTTACCCTGTTTCTGTAGTGCAGTGCAGGGGAGAGACCTGGGAGCCTTCCTCACCAGCGGAGCTGAGCAGGAAAATGGCGCTGAGTGCTGAGGAGAATAAGCTCCGCCCCTTTTTCGGCGGGCTTTTCCCCGGTTTTTAAGAAACTGGCCTGGGTTAAAATACATACATATAGCCTTAATGGCTATATGTGATGTATTTATTTTGCCACTAAAGGTAATTATATTGCTGCCCAGGGCGCCCCCAGCAGCGCCCTGCACCCTCCGTGACTGAGTCAGTGAGCCGTGTGACAACAATGGCGCACAGCTGCCGTGCTGTGCGCTACCTTCAAGAAGACTGAGGAGTCTTCTGCCGCCTGCTTTCCGGACCTCCGTTCTGCCGTCTCTTCAGCGTCTGTAAGGGGGATCGGCGGCGCGGCTCCGGGACGAACCCCAGGCTGACCTGTGTTCCGACTCCCTCTGGAGCTAAGTGTCCAGTAGCCTAAGACTCCAATCCATCCTGCACGCAGGTGAGTTGGAAATCTCTCCCCTAAGTCCCTCGATGCAGTGATCCTGTTGCCAGCAGGAATCACTGAGATTGAAACCTAAAAAAAAAACTTTTCTAAACAGCTCTTTAGGAGAGCCACCTAGATTGCACCCTCTCGGACGGGCACAAAAACCTAACTGAGGCTTGGAGGAGGGTCATAGGGGGAGGAGCCAGTACGCACCATGTGACCTAAAAGCTTTTTTAGATGTGCCCTGTCTCCTGCGGAGCCCGCTATTCCCCATGGTCCTGACGGAGTCCCAGCATCCACTAGGACGTTAGAGAAATATTATTTTCTCTTACGTCCTAGAGGATGCTGGGGACTCCGTAAGGACCATGGGGTTTATACCAAAGCATCCAATCGGGCGGGAGAGTGCGTATGACTCTGCAGCACCGACTGAGCAAACGCTAGGTCCTCATCAGCCAGGGTATCAAACTTGTAGAATTTAGCAAAAGTGTTTGACCCTGACCAAGTCGCCGCTCGGCAAAGCTGTAATGCCGAGACGCCTCGGGCAGCCGCCCAAGAAGAGCCCACCTTCCTAGTGGAATGGGCCTTAACCGAATTTGGTACCGGCAATCCAGCCTTAGAGTGAGCCTGCTGAATCGTATTACAGATCCAGCGAGCAATAGTCTGCTTCGAAGCAGGAGCGCCAATCTTATTGGCCGCATACAGGACAAACAGAGCCTCTGTTTTCCTAATTCTAGCCGTCCTGGCTACATACATTTTTAAGGCCCTGACTACGTCCAGGGATCTGGAATCCTCCAGGTCACTTGTAGCCACAGGCACCACAATAGGTTGATTCATATGGAACGAAGAAACCACTTTAGGCAAAAATTGCAGAAGTGTCCTCAACTCCGCTCGATCCACATGAAAAATCAAGTAGGGGCTCTTGTGTGACAAAGCCGCCAATTCCGACACTCGCCTTGCTGATGCTAAGGCCAACAACATGACCACCTTCCAGGTAAGAAATTTCAACTCAACCTTGTTAAGCGGTTCAAACCAGTGTGATTTTAGGAACTGCAACACCACGTTCAGGTCCCATGGTGCCACTGGAGGCACAAAAGGGGGCTGGATGTACAGCACTCCCTTTACAAACGTCTGGACTTCTGGAAGAGAAGCCAATTCCTTCTGAAAGAAAATCGAGAGGGCCGAAATCTGTACCTTAACAGAGCTTAATTTCAGGCCCATATCCACTCCTGTCTGTAGGAAGTGCAGAAGACGACCCAGATGAAAATCTTCCGTAGGTGCAATCTTGGTCTCACACACACATACTTTCGCCAGTTACGGTGATCATGTTTTACCGTCACCTCCTTCCTAGCCTTTTTCGCTAGGATTCGGCGTTCAACCGCTAAGCTGTCAAACGTAACCGCGGTAAGTCTTGAAATACACAGGGCCCCTGTTGCAACAGGTCTTCCCTCAGAGGAAGAGGCCAGGGATCTCCTGTGAGCATCTCTTGTAGATCCGAGTACCAGGCACTTCGAGGCCAGTCTGGGACAACGAGTATCGTCTGTACTCTTCTTCGTCTTATGATCCTCAACACTTTTGTGATGAGAGGAAGAGGAGGAAACACGTAGACCGATTTGAACACCCACGGTGTTACCAGAGCGTCTACTGCTACTGCCTGAGGGTCCCGAGACCTGGCGCAATACCTCCGAAGTGTTTTGTTGAGGCGTGACGCCATCATGTCTATTTGAGGAGTTCCCCAAAGACGTGTTACGTCTGCAAAGACTTCTTGATGAAGTCCCCACTCTCCTCGATGGAGATCGTGTCTGCTGAGGAAGTCTGCTTCCCAGTTGTCCACTCCCGGAATGAAGACAGCCGACAGAGCGCTTACATGATTTTCCGCCCAGCGAAGGATCCTGGTGGCTTCCGCCATCGCGACTCTGCTTCTTGTCCCGCCTTGGCGGTTCACATGAGCCACTGCTGTGACATTGTCTGATTGAATCAGAACCGGTAGGTTTCGATGAAAACTCTCCGCTTGTCGAAGGCCGTTGTAAATGGCCCTGAGTTCCAACACATTGATGTGTAGACAGGACTCCTGGTCTGACCAAAGACCCTGAAAATTTTTTCCCTGTGTGACCGCTCCCCATCCTCGGGGGCTCGCGTCCGTGGTAACCAGGATCCAATCCTGAATTCCGAACCTGCGACCCTCCAGGAGGTGAGCACTTTGCAACCACCACAGGAGGGACACTCTGGTCCCTGGGGACAGAGTTATTTTCCGATGTAAGTGAAGATGGGACCCGGACCACTTGTCCAGAAGGTCCCATTGAAAAGTCCTTGCATGGAACCTTCCGAAGGGAATGGCCTCGTAGGCCGCCACCATTTTCCCCAGAACTCGAATGCATTGGTGAACTGACACCCTTTTCGGTTTTAGCAGGTCTCTGACCATGTTCTGGATGTCTTGGGCTTTCTCTATTGGGAGGAAGACCTTCATTTGTTCCGTATCCAGTATCATACCTAGGAACGGTAGTCGAGTTGTCGGAATCAACTGTGACTTCGGTAGATTTAGAATCCAACAGTGTTGCTGGAGCACTCTCAGAGAGAGCGCCACACTGCTCAGCAATTTCTCCCTTGATCTCGCTTTTATCAGGAGATCGTCCAAGTATGGGATAATTGTGACTCCATGCTTGCGCAGGACCACCATCATTTCCGCCATTATCTTGGTGAAAATCCTCGGGGCCGCAAAGAGTCCAAACGGCAACATCTGAAATTGGTAATGACAATCCTGTACAGCGAATCTCAGGTATTCCTGATGGGGGGCATATATGGGGACATGAAGGTACGCATCCTTTATGTCCAGAGACACCATAAACTCCCCCTCCTCCATGTTGGCTATTATCGCTCTGAGAGATTCCATTTTGAATTTGAATCTTTTTATGTACAGGTTTAGGGATTTCAGATTCAAAATATGTCTGACCGAACCGTCCGGTTTCGGGACCACAAATAGGGTTGAGTAGTAACCTCTTCCCTGCTGGTGCAGGGGAACCTTGATTATCACTTGCTGTATACTACAGCGTTTGAATTGCAGCTAACACTATATCCCTTTCCGATGTGGAAGCTGGTAGGGCCGATTTGAAAAATCGGCGCGGGGGCACCTCCTCGAATTCCAATTTGTAACCCTGGGAAACTATTTCCAACACCCAGGGATTCAGGTCCGAACTGACCCAGGCCTGACTGAAAAGTCGAAGACGTGCCCCCACCGGTGCAGACTCCCTCAGGGGAGCCCCAGCGTCATGCTGTGGGTTTTGGAGCAGCCGGGGAGGACTTTTGTTCCTGGGCACCTGCCGAAGCAGGTGCTCTCTTGCCTCTGCCCTTACCTCTGGCGAGGAAAGAGGATCCCCGACCTCTTTTGGACTTGTGCGACCGAAAGGACTGCATCTGATAGGGTGTTACTTTCTTTTGCTGTTGGGGAATATATGGTAAAAAAATTGATTTACCTGCTGTAGCTGTGGAAACCAGGTCCGTCAGCCCATCCCCAAACAATACATCACCCTTAAAGGGTAGTACTTTCATATGTTATTTGGAATCCGCATCACCCGTCCATTGGCGAGTCCATAAGGATCTTCTCGCTGAGATAGACATGGCATTGGCCCTAGAAGCTAGCAATCCAATGTCCTGTCCCTTTGAGCATCCCTCATAAATAAGACTGCGTCTTTAATATGGGCTAGAGTTAAGAATATAGTATCCTTATCCATATTATCAAATTGATCTGTCAGCTCATCTGTCCAAGCTGCAATTGCGCTACACACCCATGCCGACGCAATTGTCGGTCTTAGCACAGCACCCGTATGAGAATAAATACACTTTAAGGTAGTTTCTTGCCTGCGATCTGCAGGGTCCTTAAGGGCTGCTGTGTCAGGAGACGGTAGCGCCACTTTCTTGGACAAGCGCGTCAGGACCTTGTCCACAGTGGGGGGTGATTCCCAAATCTCCCTGTCCTGCTTAGGGAAGGGGTATGCCATATAAATTCTTTTGGGGATCTGCGGTCTCTTATCCGGAGTCTCCCAAGCTTTTCCAAAGAAATCATTCAATTCATGAGATGTGGGAAAGTTAATAATCTGTTTCTTTTCCTTAAACATGTGTACCCTTGTGTCGGGGACCGAGGGTTCATCCTCAATATGCAACACGTCCCTTATTGCCACAATCATACACTGAATGGTTTTAGTCACCCTAGGGTGCAATTTTACTTCGTCGTAGTCGACACTGGAATCAGAATCCGTGTCGGTAGTAGTGTCTTGTGTTAAGGGACGCTTTTGAGACCCCGACGGGCCCTGTGAGTCGGTCCAATCTGAGGATTGACCCCCTGATGTCCCCCCTAAGTCAGCCTTATCAAGCCTTTTATGTAAAGATGCCACACTTGCATTCAACATATGCCACATGTCCATCCAATCTGGAGTCGGCACAACCGACGGGGACACACCACTCATTTGCTCCACCTCCTCCTTGGAGAAGCCTTCCGCCTCAGACATGTCGACACACACGTACCGACACCCCACACACACAGGGATTAACCTATAAGGGGACAAAACCCCAACCAGGCCCTAAGGAGAGACAGAGAGAGAGTATGCCAGCACACACCAGCGCTTAAAAACACTGGAAAAAATATGACCAGATAGCGCTTTTCTATATACAATATGCCAATTCCCACTCACTGCGTCGCTAATGTGCCCCCCTCCTCTTTTTTCCAGCCTGTGAAGTTCAGCAGGGGAGAGACCAGGGAGCCAGCGTTTTCCTCATGCAGCTTCTGTGGAGAAAATGGCGCTGGTTAGTGCTGAGGATCAAGCCCCGCCCACCCGACGGCGGGCTTCGGTCCCAGTGATTTTTCAATAAAAATGGCGGGGGATCATAGATTTACTGCCTCCGCAGCCTAATCAATCTGCATTTGCCAAAATGTGAGGTTCAGTGCTGCCCAGGGCGCGGTGCCCCCGCACCCTTCAGTGCTGCTCAGTGTGTGTGTGACTGGGAGCAATGGCGCGCAGCCTTACCTCATGAAGATCTGATGTCTTCTGCCGCCTAAGATGTCTTCTGCCTTCTCATCCGGCTTCTATCTTCGGCATCTGTGAGGAGGACGGCGGCGCGGCTCCGGGACGAACCCCAGGTGAGACCTGTGTTCCGACTCCCTCTGGAGCTAATGGTGTCCAGTAGCCTTAGAAGCAGTGCCCAACTTGACAAGCCAGCTCTGCTTCTCTCTCCTCGGTCCCACGATGCAGGGAGCCTGTTGCCAACAGGACTCCCTGAAAATAAAAAACCTAACAAAATTCTTCTTCAACAGAAAACTCTGGAGAGCTCACTGCAGTGCACCCATTCTCCTCTGGGCACAAGATGTAACTGAGGTCTGGAGGAGGGGCATAGAGGGAGGAGCCAGTGCACACCCATAGTCAAAGTTCTTTTTAGGTGCCCTATCTCCTGCGGAGCCCGTCTATACCCCATGGTCCTTACGGAGTCCCCAGCATCCTCTAGGACGTAAGAGAAAGTACTAGTACACCATTCCACTATTGCTGGCCAGTCTACGCGGGGGTGGGGTGGGGGGACGGGACTATGGGATCACCCCAAAGGGAGTCCGGTGTCCGTCCCGCGATCATGCCGCACAATGAACCGGGGCCCCCACAAGGTTATCACGCACCACTCTGATGACCTTCATGCTCTGTACTCTGTGCTGCGGGTGTGTGCGCGAGAGCACAATGCCTGCGGTACATGAACCCTCAGCACCTCCAGGAGGCCGGTGTCAGTCCTCCCCCAGTGTCTCTCGGTGCAGGTAAGCTATTGCCCAGCAGCTTACCTGAAAATAACAAACAGAAATTAAACTGAAGAAAAACTCTCTCTGGAGCTCAAGAGTGTGCATCCTCTCCTGAGGGCACATTTTTCTAAACTGAGCTGTGAGGCAGGGCATAGACGGGAGGAGCCAGCACACCCTGTTGAAAAAATTTAAAGTGCACCGGCTCCTTTAGACACCATCTATACCCATCCTAATTCAGTGTTCCCAGTCTCCCTTATGGATGATAGAAAAACAATGCTTTAAACTGCAAAATTATTATAAATTCTAGTATTTGGGATAAACATGAGGTTTTAATGTATGGCCTGATAAAATGGCAGGCACCCATTTACCACGGAAATGTCATCTAATTGAGATAGGAAGTTAGAATATTTCGATAGCAGGCAACTTATCTAATTCTGTGACACTTACCTACACACTATAGATAGTGAGGTAAATGTGCAGCTGCATTTGAGTTTTGTATGCTATAAAGTCAGTCACAACAGTGATGCACCCTGCTATATATATGATGCATGTGGACTAATTCCACCCATCTATTTATACATGGCTGTTATGAAGGCAGTATTAAAGCGAGCGCCTACAGTCATCTGAAACTTGTAGGCAGACGAGGGAGAGGTGTATCCTAGAAATTAACTGCTACTGCAGGCACACATTGGAATGTGGCTACCCAGTCACAGCAGATGGCCAGAATTTGTTCAGAACATGCACTCATGCTTATTCCAGATATTATAAAATGCTGTAGCAGCAGCGCTCAGCACATAATACTTCCTGTTGTGATTAGTATGTCTTTAGTGCTTAACTTATGTAACTGCATTTTTGTTTTGTAGTCTATGAAGCCAGGCACAATAGTCATGCACCTTTCCATTAAATGGATGACTTTGGGTGTGTGGACCAAATCCCTACATTCTTAACTGAACTGTAGACTACATTGTATTTACTGCTGATGGTATCTGTTGGATTTTGCAGTTTGGGAGTCTGGAAGCTGCAGAGAAGACGGCATAAATCATACAACAGAAACAATGTTATTAAACATGATATATTCTGCTGGGAGTCTTCTCTCTTTTTGTATCTTTTTTTTCTTTGTCATCCTGATTGGCAGATATAGCACTGTGTGGTAGTGTACATGTGCATTAGCTGCCCTTTGGGTTGGTTACTTTCTACTACAGTGTTACAGCCAACTTGATACTGTAGATGAACCACCTTCTGGAACACAGCCAGTGACTTTAAAAACAATGGTCAAGACTATGCGGGCCATACAGCTAAAGACCGATTACCCAATTCTAATACTATCTGTAAAGTCTGATGATCGGCATGTTACACATAAGTGGACTCTGTTTATCAGCACGTTAAAAATCCAGAGTCGCGGATTTCGATCATTTATTGGATTGGAATCGGTGAGTCAAGTTTATTCAACATGCTGGATTTTGAACTGCCTCAATAGATGCCTGAGCGTCTTTTAATATAATAAAGCAATTTATATTACTGGGGCTAAGTATCATTTGTTACATTTATAGGTAAGCAATTAGCTGGTATAGCCATAAAATATATATCATACACCATTAAACATACAGTGCCTTGCTAAAATATTCACCCTCTTGGCTTTTTACCTATTTTGTTACATTACAACCTGTAATTTTTTATTTCTTTTTTATCTGAATTTTATGTGATGGATCTGCACAAAATAGCTTAAATTGGTGAAGTGAAAATGAGAAAAATTTATATAAAAAAAAAAAAGCTTTTTTTATAAATAAAAATTAGAAAATTGGCATGTGCATATGTATTCACCCCCTTTGCTATGAAGCCTCTCAAAATTTCTGGTGTAACCAATTACCTTCAGAAGTCATATAATTAGTGAAATGATGTCCACCTGTGTGCAATCTAATTGTCACATAATCTGTCAGTATAAACACACCTTTTCTGAAAGGCCCCAGAGGCTGCAACACCACTAAGCAAGAGGCATCACACCATGAAGACCAAGGAGCTCTCCAAACAAGTCAGGGGCAAACTTGTTGAGAAGCACAAGTCAGGGTTGGGTTATAAATAAAATATCAAAATCTTTGTTGATACCCTGGAGCACCATCAAATCCATCATCTTCAAATGGAAGGAACATGGTATAACAACAAACCTGCCAAGAGAGGGCTGGCCACCAAAACTCACAGACCGGGCAAGGAGGGCATTAATCAGAGAGGCAGCACAGAGACCAAAGGTAACCCTGTAGGAGCTGCAGAGTTCCACAGCAGAGACTGGTGTATCTGCGCATGTGACCACAATAAGCCGTACACTCCATAGAGCTGGGCTTTATGGAAGAGTAGCCAGAAAAAAGCCATTACATAATGTTAAAAATAAAAAGGCACGTTTTGAGTTTGCCAAAAGGCATATGGACGACTCCCAAAATGTATGGAGGAAGGTGCTCTGGTCAGATGAGACTAAAATTGAACTTTTCAGCCACCAAGGAAAACACTCTGTCTGGCACAAACCCAACACATTCCATCACCCCAAGAACACCATTCCCACAGTGAAACATTGTGCCGGCAGCATCATGCTGTGGGGATGTTTTTCAGTAGCAGGGATTGGTAAACTGTTTCGAACTGAGGGAAAGATGGATGGTGCTAAATACAGGGATATTCTTGACAAAACCTGTTTCATACCAAAATGTCTCACAGCGCTAATAAGTAAAAACAACTATAAAAGTCACCCTTATTGGATTTTTTTTTATAAATAATCAGCTGATGAGGGTCAATTATGCCTGTGTAAGCATAAAAAGAGATGGATCTCCTATTTTAATAAGAGAAAACAAAACCTGTTTCAGTCTGCCTGTGATTTGAAACTGGGACGGAGGTTCACCTTCCATCAAGACAATGACCCGAAGCATACTGCTAAAGCAACACTCGAGTGGCTCATCAAAGATGGCTCATCCTTGGGAATTTCAATGTATGGGTGGATGATGAGCTCTCACGCCTTGGCCAAGACCTCCTGTGCACAATGAATGGTCTGGGCTTCACACAGGTTATTCCTTCGGCCACACATAAAAGTGGTCACACTCTCGATCTTGTCTTTCAGATTGGATTAGAAGTCACTGACCTAAAAATAAACCCAGTCATCTGGTCAGACCACTACTCCCTTTGGTTCTCAGTTGCAACCCCTCAAATAAGATCTCTGCCGGTGGAGTTGACCAGTTATCGTCCAAGGAGGGGTATGACTCCCCAGGCTCTTGCAGCAAATCTGGATCTCTCTGCTATACTGGGTGCCTGCGAAGATCCCTGTTCCCTAGTCCGTTATTATAATAGGGATGTTATGGCTGCAATTGATATTATCGCCCCTGTGCATATAAGACCTCGTAAACCACAACGTCAAGCTCCATGGTTCGATAACAGTGTTAGTGAGCTCAAGAAAAGAGGGCGTAGACTGGAAAGACGATGAGGGAAGACTAACCTAGTGGATGACAAAATAAAACTAATAAAGCATAACGAAGAATATCAATCGACAATCACTCGTAAGAAATCACAGTTCCTGTCAAATGAGATCACAGCAGCAAACAATAGGCCAGCTCAACTTTTCCGCACAGTGGAGATGCTTTGCAAACCAGCATGCCTGCAGACTGATGAAACCCTCTCCCAGGCAAGATGCAACGAGTTTGCAAACTTCTTTGCAGATAAAATATCCACCATCCAGGCTGGAATCTCCACAGTGCCATCAAAGGAGTGCCAAACTACAAAGCCTGCCAATATAAGCTACCTGCCTTCATGGACCAGCTTTGACCCAGTGGATGTAAAGGACACTGCTGAAATTGCTCGGATTTTGCGTCCCACCACCTGTGAGCTGAACCCGGCTTCAACCAAGCTTCTAATAGGTTGTATGGATATAATTGGTCCTCTCTTTACAAAAATTGTTCAATTCTCTTTGCAGACAGGCATTTTTCCTGGACCCCTAAAGGAAGCAATTGTTAGACCGCTTCTTAAAAAACCTAATTTAGATCCCGACTGCATGACCAACTAATGACCGGTATCAAACCTTCCTTTCCTAGGAAAGGTTATTGAGAAAGTGGTTGCAAATCAACTGGAAACCCGCCTGACAACCCATGATATTTATGATCCATTCCAATCAGGATTCAGGAGAAGACATAGCACTGAAACAGCCCTGGTGTGTGTGTTAAATGATCTTCTTATGGCAAGAGACAGAGGTGACTGTTCAATATTAATCCTTCTGGATCTCTCGGCAGCATTTGATACCGTGGACCATGGGCTTCTGATTGAGCGACTGATACATTTCTGTGGTCTGGATGGCACAGTCCTAAGCTGGTTCAAATCATTTCTCACAGGCAGATCACAGAGAGTATCGTCTGGATAATACTCATCACCACCAGTGCCATTGCCATGTGGTGTCACACAAGGTTCTATACTATTCCCCATGCTTTTTGCAGTATACATGCTCCCATTGGGTGAAATAATCAGGCGCCATGACCTGGTCTACCACTGCTATGCAGATGATACCCAACTGTACTTGTCCTTTGCTCCGGGCACTGATAATCCAATAGCAACCCTAAATGGCTGTCTAGCGGAGCTACAGGAGTGGATGAGCGCCAGTTGGCTGCGACTGAACCCGGATAAAACAGAGGTCCTTATGATACGACCGCAACATCAAAGGACAAGACTGCAGCATAGCCAACCAACTGGACTTACACTCGGGGATTCAGAATTACAGACCAGTGATCGTGTGCGGAAACTTGGCGTTGTCCTGGATGGTGGCTTGACACTTACATCAGATATCAGCCACAATCAAATCCTCATTCTTTCACCTGAGGAACATAGCCAGAATCAAACACTTAATTCCTTCAGATGATATGCCAAAAGTCATACATGCATTTGTATCATCTCGATTAGACTACTGTAATGCCCTCTACCTTGGTCTCCCAGCAAAAGAATTGCAACGCTTACAGCTGGTGCAAAACACAGCTGCCAGGCTGTTTACCAACCAGCCCCGTTCTAGCCACATAACACCCATCCCCTACTCCCTTCACTGGCTGCCTGTAAGATGGCAAATCACCTTCAAGATTGGCTTACTGAGTTTCAAAGCATTACATGACCAAGGCCCAAGGTACCTGAAACAGCTTCTGACCCCATACTGCCCCACTCGATTACTGCGATCTGTAGATGAAGGACTTTTAGCAGTACCTAGAATCTCCCGTAATTCATCTGGGGGTCGAGCTTTTAGTCATGCGGCTCCGACTCTATGGAACTCACTTCCCCGCACAGTGCGAGAGGCCCCAACTATAGAATTCTTCAACAGTAGACTCAAGACTTTCCTGTTTACTCAAGCATTTCCATAATGTCCCTTTTAGTATCTTCATGCTTCTGTATTTTATAAAAATGTACTTCATTATTTTCTGTACTATATTATGCTATGTATCTGTTAAGTGCCTTGAGTTCTATTGGAGAAAGTGCGCTATATAAATAAAAATAAGATTTTACTTACCGATAAATCTATTTCTCGTAGTCCGTAGTGGATGCTGGGGACTCCGTCAGGACCATGGGGATTAGCGGCTCCGCAGGAGACAGGGCACAAAACTAAAGCTTTAGGATCAGGTGGTGTGTACTGGCTCCTCCCTCTATGACCCTCCTCCAAGCCTCAGTTAGGATACTGTGCCCGGACGAGCGTACACAATAAGGAAGGATATTGAATCCCGGGTAAGACTCATACCAGCCACACCAATCACACCGTATAACTTGTGATCTAAACCCAGTTAACAGTATGACAAATGTAGGAGCCTCTGAACAGACGGCTCCCAACAAATAACAACCCGATTTTTTTGTAACAATAACTATGTACAAGTATTGCAGACAATCCGCACTTGGGATGGGCGCCCAGCATCCACTACGGACTACGAGAAATAGATTTATCGGTAAGTAAAATCTTATTTTCTCTGACGTCCTAAGTGGATGCTGGGGACTCCGTCAGGACCATGGGGATTATACCAAAGCTCCCAAACGGGCGGGA
This sequence comes from Pseudophryne corroboree, assembly GCF_028390025.1. Taxonomy (NCBI): domain Eukaryota; kingdom Metazoa; phylum Chordata; class Amphibia; order Anura; family Myobatrachidae; genus Pseudophryne; species Pseudophryne corroboree. The sequence continues at coordinate 378,398,891 of NC_086444.1, read as the reverse complement.
GAGTGCGGATGACTCTGCAGCACCGAATGAGAGAACTCCAGGTCCTCTTTAGCCAGGGTATCAAATTTGTAGAATTTTACAAACGTGTTCTCCCCCGACCACGTAGCTGCTCGGCAGAGTTGTAATGCCGAGACCCCTCGGGCAGCCGCCCAGGATGAGCCCACCTTCCTTGTGGAATGGGCCTTGACAGATTTAGGCTGTGGCAGGCCTGCCACAGAATGTGCAAGTTGAATTGTGCTACAAATCCAACGAGCAATCGTCTGCTTAGAAGCAGGAGCACCCAGCTTGTTGGGTGCATACAGTATAAACAGCGAGTCAGATTTTCTGACTCCAGCCGTCCTTGAAATGTATATTTTCAATGCCCTGACAACGTCCAGCAACTTGGAATCTTCCAAATCGCTAGTAGCCGCAGGCACCACAATAGGCTGGTTCAGGTGAAACGCTGACACCACCTTAGGCAGAAACTGAGGACGCGTCCGCAGTTCTGCCCTGTCCGAATGGAAAATCAGATATGGGCTCTTATACGATAAAGCCGCCAATTCTGATACTCTCCTGGCTGAAGCCAGGGCCAGTAGCATGGTTACTTTCCATGTAAGATATTTCAAATCCACCGATTTGAGTGGCTCAAACCAATGGGATTTGAGAAAATCCAAAACTACATTCAGGTCCCACGGAGCCACTGGGGGCACAACCGGGGGCTGTATATGTAGTACTCCTTTTACAAAAGTCTGGACTTCAGGAACTGAAGCCAATTCTTTCTGGAAGAAAATCGACAGGGCCGAAATTTGAACCTTAATGGACCCCAATTTGAGGCCCATAGACAATCCTGTTTGCAGGAAATGTAGGAATCGACCCAGTTGAAATTCCTCCGTGGGGGCCTTCCTGGCCTCACACCACGCAACATATTTTCTCCAACTGCGGTGATAATGTTGTGCAGTCACCTCCTTCCTGGCTTTAACCAGTGTAGGAATGACCTCTTCTGGAATGCCTTTTTCCTTTAGAATTCGGCGTTCAACCGCCATGCCGTCAAACGCAGCCGCGGTAAGTCTTGGAATAGACACGGTCCCTGCTGAATCAGGTCCCGTCGTAGAGGTAGAGGCCACGGATTTTCCCGTGAGCATCTCCTGAAGTTCCGGGTACCAAGTTCTTCTTGGCCAATCCGGAGCCACGAGTATCGTTCTTACTCCCCTTTGCCGTATAATTCTCAGTACTTTGGGTATGAGAGGCAGAGGAGGAAACACATACACTGACTGGTACACCCACGGTGTTACCAGAGCGTCCACAGCTATTGCCTGAGGGTCTCTTGACCTGGCGCAATACCTGTCCAGTTTTTTGTTGAGGCGAGACGCCATCATATCCACCTTTGGTTTTTCCCAACGGTTCACAATCATGTGGAAGACTTCTGGATGAAGTCCCCACTCTCCCGGGTGTAGATCGTGTCTGCTGAGGAAGTCTGCTTCCCAGTTGTCTACTCCCGGAATGAACACTGCTGACAGTGCTATCACATGATCTTCCGCCCAGCGAAGGATCCTTGCAGCTTCTGCCATTGCTCTCCTGCTTCTTGTGCCGCCTTGTCTGTTTACGTGGGCGACTGCCGTGATGTTGTCCGACTGGATCAACACCGGCTGACCCTGAAGCAGGGGTTTTGCCAGGCTTAGAGCATTGTAAATTGCTCTTAGCTCCAGTATATTTATATGAAGAGACATCTCCAGGCTTGACCATACTCCCTGTAAGTTTCTTCCCTGTGTGACCGCTCCCCAGCCTCTCAGACTGGTATCCGTGGTCACCAGGACCCAGTCCTGTATGCCGAATCTGCGGCCCTCTAACAGATGAGCACTCTGCAACCACCACAGATGAGACACCCTTGTCCGTGGCGATAAGGTTATCCGCTGATGCATCTGCAGATGCGATCCGGACCATTTGTCCAGCAGATCCCACTGAAAAGTTCGTGCGTGGAATCTGCCGAATGGAATTGCTTCGTAAGAAGCCACCATCTTTCCCAGGACTCTTGTGCATTGATGCACAGACACTTTCCCTGGTTTTAGGAGGTTCCTGACAAGTTCGGATAACTCCTTGGCTTTCTCCTCCGGAAGAAACACCTTTTTCTGAACCGTGTCCAGAATCATTCCCAGGAACAGCAGACGCGTTGTCGGGGTCAACTGAGATTTTGGAAAATTCAGAATCCACCCGTGTTGTTGCAGCACTACTTGGGTTAGTGCTACTCCGTCCTCCAGCTGTTCACTGGACCTTGCCCTTATCAGGAGATCGTCCAAGTAAGGGATAATTAATACGCCTCTTCTTCGCAGAAGAATCATCATTTCGGCCATTACCTTGGTAAAGACCCGAGGTGCCGTGGACAATCCAAACGGCAGCGTCTGAAACTGATAATGACAGTTTTGCACCACGAACCTCAGGTACCCTTGATGTGAAGGGCAAATTGGGACATGCAGGTAAGCATCCTTTATGTCCAGGGACACCATAAAGTCCCCTTCTTCCAGATTCGCTATCACTGCTCTGAGTGATTCCATCTTGAACTTGAATTTTTGTATGTACAGGTTCAAAGATTTCAGATTTAGAATAGGTCTTACCGAGCCGTCCGGCTTCGGTACCACAAATAGCGTGGAGTAATACCCCTTTCCCTGTTGTAGGAGGGGTACCTTGACTATCACCTGCTGAGAAAACAGCTTGTGAATGGCTTCCAATACCGTCGCCCTGTCTGAGGGAGACGTTGGCAAAGCAGACTTTAGGAACCGGCGAGGGGGAGACTTCTCGAATTCCAACCTGTAACCCTGAGATACTACCTGCAGGATCCAAGGGTCCACCTGTGAGCAAGCCCACTGTGCGCTGAAATTCCTGAGTCGACCCCCCACCGCTCCTGAGTCCGCTTGTACAGCCCCAGCGTCATGCTGAGGGCTTTGCAGAACCCTGGGAGGGCTTCTGTTCCTGGGCAGGGGCTGCTTGCTGCCCTCTCTTACCCCTTCCTCTGCCCCGGGGCAGATATGACTGTCCTTTTGCCCTCTTGTTCTTATAGGACCGAAAGGACTGCGGCTGAAAAGACGGTGTCTTTTTCTGTTGGGAGGGGGTCTGAGGTAAAAAGGTGGATTTTCCGGCAGTTGCCGTGGCCACCAGATCCGATAGACCTACGCCAAATAATTCCTCCCCTTTATACGGCAATACTTCCATATGCCGTTTGGAATCCGCATCACCTGACCACTGTCGCGTCCATAAACTTCTTCTGGCAGATATGGACATCGCACTTGCTCTCGATGCCAGAGTGCAAATATCCCTCTGAGCATCTCGCATATAAAGAAAAGCATCCTTTAATTGCTCTATAGTCAATAAAATACTGTCCCTATCCAGGGTATCAATATTTTCAGTCAGGGAATCCGACCAGACCACCCCAGCACTGCACATCCAGGCTGAGGTGATGGCTGGTCGCAGTATAACACCAGTATGTGTGTATATACTCTTTAGGGTAGTTTCCAGCCTCCTATCAGCTGGATCCTTGAGGGCGGCCGTAACAGGAGACGGTAACGCCACTTGTTTTGATAAGCGTGTGAGCGCCTTATCCACCCTAGGGGGTGTTTCCCAGCGCGCCCTAACCTCTGGCGGGAAAGGGTATAATGCCAATAACTTTTTTGAAATTAGCACTTTTCTATCTGGGTTAACCCACGCTTCATCACATACATCATTCAATTCCTCTGATTCAGGAAAAACTACAGGTAGTTTTTTCACCCCCCACATAATACCCCTTTTTGTGGTACTTGCAGTATCAGAGATATGCAAAGCCTCCTTCATTGCCGTGATCATATAACGTGTGGCTCTACTTGAAAATACGTTTGTTTCTTCACCGTCGACACTAGATTCAGTGTCCGTGTCTGGGTCTGTGTCGACCGACTGAGGTAAAGGGCGTTTTACAGCCCCTGACGGTGTCTGAGACGCCTGGGCAGGTACCAACTGGTTTTCCGGCCGTCTCATGTCGTCAACTGATTTTTGTAATGTGCTGACATTATCACGTAATTCCATAAACAAAGCCATCCATTCCGGTGTCGACTCCCTGGGGGGTGACATCACCATTACCGGCAATTGCTCTGCCTCCACACCAACATCGTCCTCATACATGTCGACACACACGTACCGACACACAGCAGACACACAGGGAATGCTCTTATCGAAGACAGGACCCCACTAGCCCTTTGGGGAGACAGAGGGAGAGTTTGCCAGCACACACCCAAGCGCTATAATATATATGGGAACAACCTTATATAAGTGTTGTATCCCTATAGCAGCTTAAATATATAAAATATCGCCATAAAAAGTGCCCCCCCTCTCTGTTTTACCCTGTTTCTGTAGTGCAGTGCAGGGGAGAGTCCTGGGAGCCTTCCTCACAGCGGAGCTGAGCAGGAAAATGGCGCTGTGTGCTGAGGAGAATAAGCCCCGCCCCCTATTCCGGCGGGCTTTTCTCCCGTAGTTTGTAATATCTGGCAGGGGTTTAATACATCCATATAGCCTCAAGGGCTATATGTGATGTATTTTTTAGCCATAAAAGGTATTTACATTGCTGCCCAGGGCGCCCCCAGCAGCGCCCTGCACCCTCCGTGACCGTTGGTGAGAAGTGTGTGACAAACAATGGCGCACAGCTGCAGTGCTGTGCGCTACCTTCAAGAAGACTGAAGAGCCTTCTGCCGCCGGTTTCTGGACCTTCAATCTTCAGCATCTGCAAGGGGGGTCGGCGGCGCGGCTCCGGGACGAACCCGAGGGTGAGACCTGTGTTCCGACTCCCTCTGGAGCTAATGGTGTCCAGTAGCCTAAGAAGCCAATCCATCCTGCACGCAGGTGAGTTGAACTTCTCTCCCCTAAGTCCCTCGATGCAGTGAGCCTGTTGCCAGCAGGACTCACTGAAAATAATAAACCTAAAAACTTTTTCTAAGCAGCTCCTTAAGAGAGCCACCTAGATTGCACCCTGCTCGGACGGGCACAAATACCTAACTGAGGCTTGGAGGAGGGTCATAGGGGGAGGAGCCAGTACACACCACCTGATCCTAAAGCTTTAGTTTTGTGCCCTGTCTCCTGCGGAGCCGCTAATCCCCATGGTCCTGACGGAGTCCCCAACATCCACTTAGGACGTCAGAGAAATTATTATTATTATTATTAAGGGGAAACATTTAAATGTGTTGGAATGGCCAAGTCAAAGCCCAGATCTCAATCCAATTGAGAATCTGTGGTCAGACTTGTAGATTGCTGTTCACAAGCGGAAACCATCCAACATGAAGGAGCTACTGACTTTAGGGGGGGAGGGGGGGGGGATGAATAGTTATGCACGCTGAAGTTTTCTGTTATTTTGTCCTATTTGTTGTTTGCTTCACAATAAAAAAAAAAAAAAAAACACCTTCAAAGTTGTAGGCATGTTCTGTGAATGAAATGATGCAAACCTCCAAACAATCCATTTTAATTCCAGGCTGTGAGGCAACAAAACATGAAAAATGCAATGGGGGGTGAATCTGACCAACATACAACATAGAACAAGAGCAAAATGACAATATACAAATATAATGCTTAGTTTTGAAGATCTTCAAATGTTGGATACTTCATGTACTTCGACAGAACAAGCATAATGACACATTTCATGCAAATATTAAGAGATTTCTCTATGTAGTGTATGTTCCATATTACCAAAGTCTACAATTAAAGTATAATATCCTCTTTGGAATGGAAATATGTTCATGCTACATTTTTCTTATAAACAAACGTAAAATGTGCCGGCACCTATTTCATACACACTGTGGCAGCTACCATTTTGTATATCTACCAATATTCATGTTAATGCACAAAATAGCTACCTCCACTGACTGTAATTGACAAATGTTAAAGTGCTAACAGTTTCTTTAATATAGAAAAGTATACGGCTAGATTAAACAGCTGATTGCTGGCTTTGGGGTAGTTCTGCAATTTATAAGAGAGCATGTGAAGATTTTAACAAATCCTGGTACCTACAGCGTCAGCTTCTGCTTTCTCTCTGGAAACTCTCCCGCCAGCAACAACAGACTCCAAGGCAGTGACCCAACGTTGCTTATCAGGAAAAGTGGGTGCTAACAAGTACAGTGTACGCCCAGGCCAGCAAGTTGTATGCGGGTGGGACTCCACCTTCATCACGTATGGCACATCTATTAAAACAACAATAAAGCATCAAAACGAAGTACACCAAGGAACCTAGATAAGGCTGCAATATGGCTATATGTCTATATAAGTAAGACATTATGCGTATCATAGCTACAATGCTTTTACAAAAAAAAACTTATTTTTTTCTATTTACAATTTGATCATTGAATAATACGGGGCAGATGTATTAAGACTGGAGAAGTGATAAAGCAGTGATAAGTGCAAGCTGATAACGCACCAGCCAGTCAGTTCCTGTCAATTTACATATTGGAGCTAAGTACTCCAGGCTTAATACATCTGTCCCAGTTGTTCCAATGCTAAAGAATTAGCATTTGTGTCAATGCCAAGCTATCTAATGTGAAGAAATAAATGCAAATACCCAATGTAACTTATATTCTGAATACGTGGAAACTATTTATCAGAACAGATCTGACTGAACCTGGTTGAGTTATGTGTATAGTAATGGTGTCCGGATGATAGATAGACAGTGTCTAGTTAGACAGCCAATAGATAGACACCATATGTTAGACAGACATTAGGTCGACAGGGTCAAAAGGTCGACATGAAAAAGGTAGACAGTACAAAAGGTCGACAGAGTCAAAAGGTTGACATGAAAATTGTCAACATAAAAAAGGTAGACAGTTTTAAAAAATTTCTTTACATGTTTTTGGACTATTTCATACTTTCTCTATCCAAGTTGGCCTTGAGTTGGTTATACACCATGTGGCGAGCTCGAAGCGTGGCGAGTGAAGCGAGCCCCGCAAAGGGAAGCTTTTCTACAATTGGGGTACCAGATGACAAACCTATCCACACAAACCACAAAAATGCAAAAAGATGGTATCTACCTTTTTTGTGTCAACCATTTTCATGTCGACCTTTTGACCCTGTCAACCTAATGTCTGTCTAACATGTGGTGTCTATGTACTGACTGTCTAACTAGACACTATCTATCGTCCCACACCCATAGTAATCATACAACGGTCATCTAATGATCCTACATAGTACATCACAGACTTTCTGCTGTCAGACCAAAAGTGTACGGTAAATATCCAATTCTTACTTGCTATCTAATATAAAGTGATTTTATTTAAACAATCCTATTATAACGTGTATATTGGTGAGACAGTACAGAGATGCAATAAAATGATTAACTTACATTAACAAAATGGAATATAAGCGGTCTTTAATATTTAAAAGAAAAATAGATTTACCGGTGAGTAAAATCTTATTTTCTCTGACGTCCTAAGTGGATGCTGGGACTCCGTAAGGACCATGGGGATTATACCAAAGCTCCCAAACGGGCGGGAGAGTGCGGATGACTCTGCAGCACCGAATGAGCAAACTCTAGGTCCTCCTCAGCCAGGGTATCAAACTTTTAGACTCTTGCAAAAGTGTTTTAACCCGACCAAGTAACAGCTCGGCAAATTTGTAAAGCCGAGACCTCTCGGGCAGCCGCCCAAGAAGAGCCCACTTTCCTCGTGGAATGGGCTTTTACAGATTTAGGGTGCGGCAGTCCAGCCGCAGAATGTGCAAGTTGAATCGTGCTACAGATCCAGCGAGCAATAGTCTGCTTAGAAGCAGGAGCACCCAGCTTGTTGGGTGCATACAGGATAAATAGCGAGTGAGTTTTCCTGACTCCAGCCGTCCTGGAAACATATATTTTTAAGGGCCCTGACTACGTCCAGTAACTTGGAATCCTCCAAGTCCCAAGTAGCCGCAGGCACCACAATAGGTTGGTTCACATGAAAAACTGATACCACCTTAGGAAGGAATTGGGAACGAGTCCTCAATTCCGCCCTATCCATATAAAAAATTCAGATAAGGGCTTTTGCATGACAAGGCCGCCAATTCTGATACACGCCTGGCCGATGCCAAGGCCAACAGCATGACCACTTTTCACGTGAGGTATTTTAGCTCCACGGATTTAAGTGGCTCAACCCAATGCGACTTCAGGAAATCCAACACCACGTTGAGATCCCACGGTGCCACTGGAGGCACAAACGGGGGCTGACTATGCAGCACTCCCTTAACAAAAGTCTGAACTTTAGGCAGTGAAGCCAGTTCTATTTTTGGAAGAAAATCGATAGAGCCGAAATCTGGACCTTAATGGAACCCAATTTTAGGCCCATAGTCACCCCTGACTGTAGGAAGTGCAGAAATCGACCTAGCTGAAATTCCGCCGTTGGGGCCTTCCTGGCATCACAGCACGCAACATATTTCCGCCATATGCGGTGATAATGGTTTGCGTTCACTTCTTTCATAGCTTTAATTAGCGTAGGGATAACGTCCTCCGGAATGCCCTTTTCCTTCAGGATCCGGCGTTCAACCGCCATGCCGTCAAACGCAGCCGCGGTACGTCTTGGAACAGACAGGCCCCCTGCTGCAGCAGGTCCTGTCTGAGCGGCAGAGGCCATGGGTCCTCTGAGATCATTTCTTGGAGTTCTGGGTACCAAGCTCTTCTTGGCCAATCCGGAACAATGAGTATAGTTCTTACTCCTCGCCTTCTTATTATTCTCATTACCCTGGGTATGAGAGGCAGAGAAGGGAACACATACACCAACTGGTACACCCACGGTGTTACCAGAGCGTCCACAGCTATCGCCTGAGGGTCCCTTGACCTGGCGCAATATCTTTTTAGCTTTTTGTTGAGGCGGGACGCCATCATGTCCACCTGTGGCCTTTCCCAACGGTGTACAATCATTTGGAAGACTTCTGGATGAAGTCCCCACTCTCCCGGATGGAGGTTGTCTGCTGAGAAAGTCTGCTTCCCAGTTGTCCACTCCGGGAATGAACACTGCTGACAGTGCTAACAAATGACTTTCCGCCCATCGGAGAATCCTTGTGGCTTCTGCCATCGCCATTCTGCTTCTTGTGCCGCCCTGTCGGCTTACATGAGCGACCGCCGTGATGTTGTCTGACTGGATCAGCACCGGCCGGTGTTGAAGCAGGGGTCTAGCCTGACTTAGGGCATTGTAAATGGCCCTTAGTTCCAGAATATTTATGTGTAGGGAAGTCTCCTGACTTTCCTTGGAAGTTTCTTCCCTGTGTGACTGCCCCCCAGCCTCGAAGGCTGGCATCCGTGGTCACCAGGACCCAGTCCTGTATGCCGAATCTGCGGCCCTCTCGAAGATGAGCACTCTGCAGTCACCACAACAGCAACACCCTGGCCCTTGGAGACAGGGTTATCCGCCGATGCATCTGAAGATGCGACCCGGACCACTTGTCCAGCAGATCCCACTGGAAGATCCTTGCATGGAACCTACCCTATGGAATTTCTTCGTAAGAAGTTACCATCTTTCCCAGGAATCGCGTGCATTGATGCACCGACACCTGTATTTGTATTAGGAGGTCTCTGACTAGAGATGACAACTCCTAGGCCTTCTCCTCCGGTAGAAACCCTTTTTCCTGTTCTGTGTCCAGAACCATACCCAGGAACAGTAGACGCGTCGTAGGAACCAGCTGCGACTTTGGACTATTCAGAATCCAGCCGTGCTGTTGTAGCACTTCCCGAGATAGTGCTACTCCGACGAAAAACTGCTCCCTGGACCTCGCCTTTATAAGGAGATCGTCCAAGTACGGGATAAGTATAACTCCCTTTTTTTGAAGGAGTAACATCATTTCGGCCATTACCTTGGTAAATACCCTCGGTGCCGGGGACAGACCAACGGCAACGTCTGGAATTGGTAATGACAGTCCTGTACCACAATTTTGAGGTACTCCTGGTGAGGAGGTTAAATGGGGACATGCAGGTAAGCATCCTTGATGTCCAGTGAGACCATGTAATCCCCTTCGTCCAGGCTTGCAATAACCGCCCTGAGCGATTCCATTTTGAACTTGAACCTTCGTATATAAGTGTTCAAGGATTCCAATTTTACAATGGGTCTCACCGAACCGTCTGGTTTCGGTACCACAACATTGTGGAATAGTAACCCCGGCCTTGTTGAAGGAGGGGTACCGTGATTATCACCTGCTTGAAGTACAGCTTGTGAATTGCCGCCAGTACTACCTCTCCACGAGGGCAGCAAGCAAGGCTGATTTGAGGTAACGGCGAGGGGGAGTCGCCCCGAAACTCCAACTTGTATCCCTGTGATACTACTTACAGAACCCAGGGATCCACCTGTGAGCGAGCCCACTGGTCGTTGAAGTTCCCGAGACGCACCCCCACCGCACCTGGCTCCACCTGTGGAGCCCCAGCGTCATGCGGTGGACTCAGAGGAAGCGGGGGAAGATTTTTGATCCTGGGAACTGGCTGTCTGGTGCAGCTTTTTCCTTCTTCCCTTGTCTCTGTGCAGAAAGGAAGCGCCTTTGACCCGCTTGCTTTTCTGAAGCCGAAAGGACTGTACCTGAAAATACGGTGCTTTCTTAGGCTGTGAGGAAACCTGAGGTAAAAAAATTTCTTCCCAGCTGTTGCTGTGGATACGAGGTCCCAGAGACCATCCCCAAACAATTCCTCACCCTTATAAGGCAGAATCTCCATGTGCCTTTTAAAGTCAGCATCACCTGTCCACTGCCGGGTCTCTAATACCCTCCTGGCAGGATGGACATTGCCTTAATTCTGGATGCCAGCCGGCAAATATCCCTCTGTGCATCCCTCATATATAAGACGACGTCTTTAATATGCTCTATGTTAGCAAAATATTATCTCTGTCTAGGGTATTAATATTATCTGACAGGGTATCAGACCACGCTGCAGCAGCACTATTCATGCTGAGGCAATTGCAGGTCTCAGTATAGTACCTGAGTGTGTATATACAGACTTCAGGATAGCCTGGGGAGCTGTCTTCCAGCTGCACTGTGAAGAAAAAATGGCGCCAGTGTGCTGAGGGAGATAGCCCCGCCGCTTTTTCGGCGGACTTTTCTCCCGCTTTTTTCATGGATTCTGGCAGGGGTATTTATCACATATATAGCCTCTGGGACTATATATTGTGATTTTTTGCCAGCCAAGGTATTCATATTGCTGCTCAGGGCGCCCAAGCGCCCTGCACCCATCAGTGACCGGAGTGTGAGGTGTGCATGAGGAGCAATGGCGCACAGCTGCAGTGCTGTGCGCTACCTTGTTGAAGACCGAAGTCTTCTGCCGCCGATTTCCAGGACCATCTTCATGCTTCTGGCTCTGTAAGGGGGACGGCGGCGCGGCTCCGGGACCGAGCGATCGAGGTCGGGTCCTGTGTTCGATCCCTCTGGAGCTAATGGTGTCCAGTAGCCTAAGAAGCCCAAACTATCTCCATTCAGGTAGGTTCGCTTCTTCTCCCCTTAGTCCCTCGCTGCAGTGAGTCTGTTGCCAGCAGATCTCACTGTAAAATAAGAATTTACTCACCGGTAATTCTATTTCTCGTAGTCCGTAGTGGATGCTGGGGACTCCGTAAGGATCATGGGGAATAGACGGGCTCCGCAGGAGACTGGGCACACTAAAAGAAAGATTTGGTACGACCTGGTGTGCACTGGCTCCTCCCCCTATGCCCCTCCTCCAGACCTCAGTTAGGATACTGTGCCCGGAAGAGCTGACACAATAAGGAAGGATTTTGAATCCCGGGTAAGACTCATACCAGCCACACCAATCACACCGTATAACTCGTGATATTAAACCCAGTTAACAGTATGAAATACAACTGAGCCTCTCAACAGATGGCTCAACAATAACCCTTTAGTTAGGCAATAACTATATACAAGTATTGCAGACAATCCGCACTTGGGATGGGCGCCAAGCATCCCCTACGGACTACGAGAAATAGAATTACCGGTGAGTAAATTCTTATTTTCTCTGACGTCCTAGTGGATGCTGGGGACTCCGTAAGGACCATGGGGATTATAACAAAGCTCCCAAACGGGCGGGAGAGTGCGGATGACTCTGCAGCACCGAATGAGCAAGGTCCTCCTCAGTCAGGGTATCAAATTTGTAGAATTTAGCAAACGTGTTTGCCCCTGACCAAGTAGCAACTCGGCAAAGTTGTAAAGCCGAGACCCCTCGGGCAGCCGCCCAAGATGAGCCCACCTTCCTCGTGGAATGGGCTTTCACTGATTAGGATGCGGCAATCCAGCCGCAGAATGCGGCAATCCAGCCGCAGAATGCGCCAGCTGAATTGTGCTACAAATCCAGCGAGCAATAGTCTGCTTAGAAGCAGGAGCACCTATTTTGTTGGGTGCATACAGGATAAAAAGCGAGTCAGTTTTCCTGACTCCAGCCGTCCTGGAAACATAAATTTTCAAGGCCCTGACTACGTCCAGTAAGTTGGAATCCTCCAAATCCTTAGTAGCCGCAGGCACCACAATAGGTTGGTTCAAGTGAAAAGCTGATACCACCTTAGGGAGAAACTGGGGACGAGTCCTCAATTCTGCCCTATCCATATGGAAAATCAGATAAGGGCTTTTACATGACAAAGCCGCCAATTCTGACACACGCCTGGCCGAAGCCAAGGCCAATAACATGACCACTTTCCACGTGAGATATTTGAGATCCACGGTTTTAAGTGGTTCAAACTAATGTGATTTTAGGAAACTCAACACCACATTGAGATCCCAAGGTGCCACAGGAGGCACAAAAGGGGACTGAATATGAAGCACTCCCTTAACAAAAGTCTGAACTTCAGGCAGTGAAGCCAGTTCTTTCTGGAAGAAAATCGACAGAGCCGAAATCTGGACCTTAATGGAACCCAATTTTAGGCCCATAGTCACCCCTGACTGTAGGAAGTGCAGAAAACGACCCAGCTGAAATTCCTCTGTAGGGGCCTTCCTGGCCTCACACCACGCAACATATTTTCGCCAAATGCGGTGATAAAGGTTTGCGGTTACTTCTTTCCTGGCTTTTATCAGCGTAGGAATGACTACCTCCGGAATGCCATTTTCCTTCAGGATCCGGAATTAAACCGCCATGCCGTCAAACGCAGCCGCGGTAAGTCTTGGAACAGACAGGGCCCCTGTTGTAGCAAGATCCTGTCTGAGCGGTAGAGGCCATGGGTCCTCTGATAACATTTCTTGAAGTTCCGGGTACCAAGCTCTTCTTGGCCAATCCGGAACCACGAGTATCGTTCTTACTCCTCGCCTTCTTATTATTCTCAGCACCTTTGGTATGAGGGGCAGAGGAGGGAACACATAGACCGACTGGTACACCCACGGTGTCACTAGAGCGTCCACAGCTATCGCCTGAGGGTCCCTTGACCTGGCGCAATATCTCTTTAGCTTCTTGTTGAGGCGGGACGCCATCATGTCCACCTGTGGCCTTTCCCAGCGGTTTACCAACAGTAGGAAGACTTCTGGATGAAGTCCCCACTCTCCAGGGTGTAGGTCGTGTCTGCTGAGGAAGTCTGCTTCCCAGTTGTCCACTCCCGGAATGAACACTGCTGACAGTGCTAGTACGTGATTTTCCGCCCATCGGAGAATCCTTGTGGCTTCTGCCATGGCCACCCTGCTTCTTGTGCCGCCCTGTCGGTTTACATGGGCGACTGCCGTGATGTTGTCTGATTGGATCAGAACCGGCTGGTTTTGAAGCAGGGGCCTTGCCTGACTTAGGGCATTGTAAATGGCCCTCAGTTCCAGAATGTTTATGTGTAGGGACGACTCCTGACTTGACCAAAGTCCCTGGAAATTTCTTCCCTGTGTGACTGCGCCCCAGCCCCGAAGGCTGGCATCCGTGGTCACCAGGACCCAGTCATGTATGCCGAATCTGCGGCCCACTAGAAGATGAGCACACTGCAGCCACCACAGTAGAGACACCCTGGTACTTGGAGACAGGGTTATCCGTTGATGCATCTGAAGATGCGATCCCGACCACTTGTCCAAGAGGTCCCACTGGAAGGTCCTTGCATGGAACCTGCCGAATGGAATTGCTTCGTACGAAGCCACCATTTTTCCCAGGACTCGTGTGCAGTGATGCACCGATACCCGTTTTGGTTTTAGGAGGTCTCTGACTAGAGATGACAGCTCCTTGGCTTTCTCCTGCGGGAGAAACACTTTTTTCTGTTCTGTGTCCAGAATCATCCCCAGGAACAGTAAGCGTGTGGAAGGAACCAGTTGTGACTTTGGAATGTTTAGAATCCAGCCATGCTGTTGTAACACTTCCCGAGATAGTGCTACTCCGACCAGTAACTGCTCCCTGGACCTCGCCTTTATTAGGAGATCGTCCAAGTACGGGATAATTAAAACTCCCTTTTTTCGAAGGAGTATCATCATTTCTGCCATTACCTTGGTAAACACCCTCGGTGCCGTGGACAGTCCAAACGGTAGTGTCTGGAATTGGTAATGGCAATCCTGTACCACAAATCTGAGGTACTCCTGGTGAGGAAGGTAAATTGGGACATGCAGGTAAGCATCCTTGATGTCCAGGGATACCATGTAATCCCCCTCGTCCAGGCTTGCAATAACCGCCCTGAGCGATTCCATCTTGAACTTGAATCTTTTTATGTATGTGTTCAAGGATTTCAAATTTAAAATGGGTCTCACCGAACCGTCCGGTTTCGGTACCACAAACAGTGTGGAATAGTAACCCCGTCCTTGTTGAAGTAGGGGTACTTTGACTATCACCTGCTGGGAATACAGCTTGTGAATTGCCTCTAGTACAGCCTCCCTGCCCGAGGGAGTTGTCGGTAAGGCCGATTTGAGGAAACGGCGGGGGGGAGGCGCCTTGAATTCCAGCTTGTACTCCTGAGATACTACTTAAAGGATCCAGGGATCCACCCGTGAGCGAACCCACTGATCGCTGAAATTTTTGAGGCGGCCCCCCACCGTACCTGGCTCCGCCTGTGGAGCCCCACCGTCATGCGGCGGACTTGGAAGAAGCGGGGGAGGACTTTGGTTCCTGGGAACCTGCTGCGTGGTGCAGCTTTTTTCCCCTTCCTCTGCCTCTAGACAGAAAGGACCCGCCTTTTCCCCGCCTGTTTTTCTGGGGTCGAAAGGACTGTACCTGATAATACGGCGCTTTCTTAGGCTGTGAGGGGACATGGGGTAAAAATGCTGACTTCCCAGCTGTTGCTGTGGAAACAAGGTCTGAGAGACCATCCCCGAATAACTCCTCACCCTTATAAGGCAAAACTTCCATGTGCCTTTTAGAATCTGCATCCCCTGTCCACTGCCGAGTCCATAAGCCTCTCCTAGCAGAAATGGACAATGCACTTATTCTAGATGCCAGCCGGCAGATCTCCCTCTGTGCATCTCTCATGTACAAGACTGAGTCTTTTATATGCTCTACGGTTAGCAATATAGTGTCCCTGTCCAGGGTGTCAATATTTTCTGACAGGGAATCTGACCAAGCAGCAGCAGCACTGCACATCCACGCTGAAGCAATAGCTGGTCTCAGTATAACACCAGTGTGTGTATATATAGACTTTAGGATAGCCTCCTGCTTTCTATCAGCAGGTTCCTTGAGGGCGGCCGTATCCGGAGACGGTAGTGCCACCTTTTTAGACAAACGTGTGAGCGCTTTATCCACCCTAGGGGGAGTTTCCCAACGTGACCTATCCTCTGGCGAGAAAGGGAACGCCATTAGTAATTTTTTTGAAATCACCAATTTCTTATCAGGGAAAGCCCACGCTTCTTCACACACTTCATTTAATTCTTCAGATGGGGGAAAAACTATTGGCAGTTTTTTCTCCCCAAACATAATACCCTTTTTTGAGGTACCTGGGTTTATATCAGAAAGGTGTAAAACCTCTTTCATTGCCTCAATCATGCCACGAATGGCCCTAACGGACATTAAATTTGACTCATCGTCGTCGACACTGGTATCAGTATCCGTGTCGACATCTGTGTCTGCCATCTGAGGTAGTGGGCGTTTTAGAGCCCCTGATGGTCTTTGAATTGCCTGGGCAGGCACGAGCTGAGAAGCTGGCTGTCCCGCATTTGGCATGTCGTCAAATTTTTTATGTAAGGAGTCGACTTGCACGTAATTCCTTCCATAAGTCCATCCACTCAGGTGTCTGCACCGCAGGGGGTGACATCACATTTATAGGCATCTGCTCCGCCTCCACATAAGTCTCCTCATCAAACAAGTCGACACAGCCGTACCGACACACCGCACACAGGGAATGCTCTTAAAGGAGACAGGACCCCACAAAAGCCCTTTGGGGAGACAGAGAGAGAGTATGCCAGCACACACCAGAGCGCTATATAATGCAGGGACTAACTGAATTATGTCCCCTATAGCTGCTATAGGGGTATATGCAATTGCGGTCGAATTCGCGGCAATTTTCGCCGTTTTTTAATTCGACTCAATTCGACAGGTGAATCCCGGAAGGTGGCTTCCGGAATTCACCATATTCAATAAAAAACGGATTCGCCAGAGTCGCGGGCGAAAATCGGCCGATTTGGCGGATTTTGCCGCGATTTTAAAAAACGGTAAAAAAACGTGAAAAACCCGAAAAAAAAAATGGCGTGGGGTCCCCCCTCCAAAGCATAACCAGCCTCGGGCTCATCGAGCTGGTCCTGGTTCTAAAAATGCAGGGGAAAAATTGGCCAGGGATCCCCCGTATTTTTAAAACCAGCACCGGGCTCTGTGCCTGGTGCTGGTGCCAAAAAGAGTAGGGGTCCCCCGTATTTTTAACACCAGCATCGGGCTCCACTAGCTGGACAGATAATGCCACAGCCGGGGGTCACTTTTATGCCGTGCCCTGCGGCCGTGGCATTAAATATCCAACTAGTCACCCCTGGCCGGGGTACCCTGGGGGAGTGGGGACCCCTTCAATCAAGGGGTCCCCCCCCCCCCAGCCACCCAAGGGCCAGGGGTGAAGCCCGAGGCTGTCCCCCCCATCCAATGGGCTGCGGATGGGGGGGCTGATAGCCTTTTGTGATAATAAAAAGATATTGTTTTTTCCAGCAGTACTACAAGTCCCAGCAAGCCTCCCCCGCAAGCTGGTACTTGGAGAACCACAAGTACCAGCATGCGGGAGAAAAACGGGTCCGCTGGTACCTGTAGTACTACTGGGAAAAAAATACCCAAATAAAAACAGGACACACACACCTTGATAGTAAAACTTTATTACACACTACCGACACACACATACTTACCTATGTTGACACGCCGACTGCCACGGTCTCCGACGATCCGAGGGTACCTGTGAAAAAATTATACTCACCTTCCAGCGTCCAGAGATAAATCCACGTCCAGAGAGTAAAATCCACGTACTTGTTTAAAAAAAAAAAAACGCAAAAACCCGCTCCATACCGGACTAGAAAGGGGTCCAATGCTTTCACATCAGACCCCTTTCTCCCGAATGCCGGGACATCACGTGACTCCTGTCACTGACGTCCCTTCAGCCAATCAGGAAGCGCTACTTCCGTGGCGCTCACCTGATTGGCTGTGCGCTGTCTGTACTGTGACAGCGCATCGCAAAGCCGCTCCATTACTTTCAATGGTGGGAACTTTGCGGGTAGCGGTGGAGTCACCCGCCGGTCAGCCGCTGACCGGCGGGTGACCTCACCGCTAGCCGCTAAGTTCCCACCATTGAATATAATGGAGGGAGCTGTGCGATGCGCTGTCACAGTACAGACAGCGCTCAGCCAATCAGGTGAGCGCAACGAAGTTGCGCTTCCTGATTGGCTTAGAGACCTTTCTGTGACAGCTGTCACTGACAGGTCTCATTCGTGGAAAGGTGTCCCATGTGTCAGCATGGGACCCCTTTCAGTCCGTTATGGAGCGGGTATTTGCGTTTTTTTATTTTTAACAAGTACGTGGATTTATCTCTGGACCATGGTTGAGGTGAGTATATTGATCTTTTTTTTCAGGTATCCGTGGATTCTACATGGAGAAGAGGACCGATGTCGGCGTGTGAACATAGGTAAGTATGTGTGTGTCGGTAGTGTGTAATAAAGTTTTACTGTCGACGGTGTGTGTGTCCTGTTTTTATTTGGGTATTTTTTTCCCAGTAGTACTACAGGTACCAGCGGGCCCGTTTTTCTCCCGCATGCTGGTACTTGTGGTTCTCCAAGTACCAGCTTGCGGGGGAGGCTTGCTGGGACTTGTAGTACTACTGGAAAAAACAATATCTTTTTATTATCACAAAAGGATATCAGCCCCCCCATCCGCAGCCCATTGGATGGGGGGGGACAGCCTCGGGCTTCACCCCTGGCCCTTGGGTGGCTGGGGGGGGGGGACCCCTTGATTGAAGGGGTCCCCACTCCCCCAGGGTACCCCGGCCAGGGGTGACTAGTTGGATATTTGATGCCACGGCCGCAGGGCACGGCATAAAAGTGACCCCCGGCTGTGGCATTATCTGTCCAGCTAGTGGAGCCCGATGCTGGTGTTAAAAATACGGGGGACCCCTACTCTTTTTGTCCCCCGTATTTTTGGCACCAGCACCAGGCGCAGAGCCCGGTGCTGGTTTTAAAAATACGGGGGAACCCCTGTCAATTTTTTCCCCGCATTTTTAGAACCAGGACCAGCTCGAAGAGCCCGAGGCTGGTTATGCTTTGGAGGGGGGACCCCACGCCATTTTTTTTTTATGATTTCACCGTTCCAGCATAAAAAAAAAATAAAAAAAAAAAATATTTTAAAAAATATATAAATAATATTTGTGCCTCCAAAAAAAAAAAAAAAAAAAGTACCTAATCCCTTCTAATATAAATAGATCTGCTATTCACCAAAAAAAAAAACACACAAAATTTCACCCTCCAAAGTGTGGCGGATTGAAAATGACGAATTTGCTGTCTAAAAGCACTGCTGTCGAATTTCCAAACTTGAATTGAATATGCTTTGGTCGAATTGCAGCACTTATATCATTGCAGAAAAGTCGAATTTGCAAAAATTCGAATTTCAAAAAGTCGAATTTTGAAAGTCCATTTTTTGGTCGGAAAGCACTGAATTGCATAGGCGATTTTTTTTTTTGGTCGAAAATGACCCGAAATTCGACAATTTCGGGAATTCGACCGCAATTGCATATACCCCATAATATTTACTGCGCCTCAAATCTGTGCCCCCCCTCTCTTTTTTACCCTTTTCTGTAGTGTAGACTGCAGGGGAGAGTCAGGGAGCTTCCTTCCAGCGGAACTGTGAGGGAGAAATGGCGCCAGTGTGCTGAGGGAGATGGCTCCGCCCCTTTTTCGGCTGACTTTTCTCCCGCTTTTTTCTGTATTCTGGCAGGGGTAATTACCACATATATAGCCTCTGGGGCTATATATTGTGGTTATTTTGCCAGCCAAGGTTATATTATTGCTGCTGAGGGCGCCCCCCCCCCCAGCGCCCTGCACCCTTAGTGACCGGAGTGTGAAGTGTGTATGAGGAGCAATGGCGCACAGCTGCAGTGCTGTGCGCTACCTTGGTGAAGACTGAAGTCTTCTGCCGCCGATTTTCCGGACCATCTTCTTGCTTCTGGCTCTGTAAGGGGGACGGCGGCGCGGCTCCGGGAACGAACACCAAGGACGGGTCCTGCGGTCGATCCCTCTGGAGCTAATGGTGTCCAGTAGCCTAAGAAGCCCAAGCTAGCTGCAAGCAGGTAGGTTCGCTTCTTCTCCCCTTAGTCCCTCGTTGCAGTGAGCCTGTTGCCAGCAGGTCTCACTGTAAAATAAAAAACCTAATATATACTTTCTTTCTAGGAGCTCAGGAGAGCCCCTAGTGTGCATCCAGCTCGGCCGGGCACAGAAATCTAACTGAGGTCTGGAGGAGGGGCATAGAGGGAGGAGCCAGTGCACACCAGGTAGTACCAAATCTTTCTTTTAGTGTGCCCAGTCTCCTGCGGAGCCCGTCTATTCCCCATGGTCCTTACTGAGTCCCCAGCATCCACTAGGACGTCAGAGAAAAAAAAAAAATATATATATACTTTCTTTCTAGGAGCTCAGGAGAGCCCCTAGTGTGCATCCAGCTCAGCCGGGCACAAGATTCTAACTGAGGTCTGGAGGAGGGTCATAGTGGGAGGAGCCAGTGCACACCAGGTAGTCCTAAAGCTTTCTTTAGTTGTGCCCAGTCTCCTGCGGAGCCGCTATTCCCCATGGTCCTTACGGAGTCCCAGCATCCACTTAGGACGTCAGAGAAATAAAAGTTGAAAAGTGAATGGCAGCAAATACTGTATTATTATTAAAATATATTTGTGAAGATGTGTAAGATGGCTCACCTGATTTTGCAGTATTTACAAGCTCGGTGGATCCCACAGCCCCATGAATAGTTACATCGCCATCAGGAAGACAAAGCTCAAACTCCTCCGAAGGTCGCTGGTTCCCTGTGGACAATAATCCAAGTGTACAATAAACTTACAGAGCACAACAGATTTAAACACACTGCTCTTTCTTTATATCGTCATCACAGAACGCAAGCCAAACCTTGTGGTATACAGAAGATATCATTGTTGAATGGTGACACATCATGGAATCAAAACATTTTAATGTACTTTTGTGCAGGGGGTATACTTACTGGTAAGCAAAGGTGGCATAATAAAGGGGAATGAATAAGGTGGGAACACTCTAGAAGCAGACTATGCAAGTGATAGCAATACAGGTCACTATGCAGGAAGGAGTAGCATGCCAATTACTTGCATAGTATAAGACCAATCGTTCAATCACGAGAAACTGAATGAGGTTTTAATAAACCATTCTGTAGAGGCAGGAAAAGTAGCTGCCCTTCCCCACATCTCTACAGGAAGGGCCAGCACTAGGTGTTGAGAATTTGGAAAGCTGTCACAGGAACATAAAAAGCTCATAGTAAACAGATAAATAAGCAAATAAAGCCAAGCACACCTTCTTTCACTTCAGAATCAAAGATTAAGATTTTAGACCCCTCTAGCACAATGTATTTTCTGTCCCAGCCTTGCTGTCCACGTTTGTTGTTCCTAAAAAGTTGGGAAGAGAAGGATATAAACAGGAAATACTTATAAATTTAGTGCGTTACTGTTTAGTAAAACTATTTCCTAGTCTATTCTGGCTTACGATTGTACTTTTTGCTACATTTTTAGGTTCAATCTTCCTTTCCTGCATTTTCCATTGTCATCCTAAGTGTCTAGCCCACTTGCAATTGTAGGGCTTGGTGGCCCAGGGTCATCTTAAATTACTTATCATCAAAGGAAAAGGCAAAAGCCAAGCGTGTGGCTTCCAGTCATAAAATATGTGAACAAACCGAAGCAAAACCTGACCCTCACCACATATCTGAACTGAGGATGACATATAAACACAATTTACTTAATTACTTGTCTAACCTGATTGCCAATAACAAAGATAAGTATTTATTTTTAGGACAATAAGCAAAACTTACATAGAAGGGAACTATAAAGACAAATGTCTCCTTTTATGTTATTACCAATATTACCATCATTGATACATATATAATTACACAGAACTTTATTAAGGGCGTAGCAAAACAAACAAATAATAAAAAAACCAACTCACAGATTTTAAGGGTTAACAAAAATGGGCTTTTAATACCTGCTGGTAAATCCCTTTCTCGTAGTCCATAAAGGATACTGGGGATCACTTAATACGATGGGCTATAGAAGGGGTCCAAAGGAGCCAGTGCACTTTAAAAATTTTCAACTGGGTGTGCTGGCTCCTCCCCTCTATGCCCCCTCCCACAGGCAGTTATAAGTCAAAGATTGCCCAAAAGAGAGAGGACATACTTGAGAGAAGGAACATAACGAGTGGCGAGATTCACACACCAGCACACCATAACCTAAAACAACCAGCAACGGCTGGAACAAAACAGCAACAGCTGAACAGGTAACTTCTGAAAAAGAAGGTGGGCACCTAGTATCCCTTATGGACTACGAGAAAGAGATTTCCGGGTAGGTATTAATATCCCATTTTCTCTGGCATCCATAAGGGATACTGAGGTTCACTTAATACGATGGGGACGTTCCAAAGCATACAGAACGAGTGTGAACGTGCGGAGACTCCTGCAGTACCGCCTGCCCAAACTGGGTATCCTCTTTGGCTAGGGTATCAAACTTGTAGAACTTCATAATGGTGTTCTTCTCCGACTAGGTAGCAGTTCGGCCGAGAATCCACAGGTAGCCGCCCAGGAAGACCCCACTGATCTTGTAGAGTGGGCCTTCAGAGACTGTGTAACAGGCAAGGCTGCAGGCACTTAAGCCTGCTGGATAGTCAACCTAATCAAATGAGCAATGGACTGCTTAGAAGCAGGGCAACCCTTTTCTGTGCATCATACAGCACAAATAAGGAATCAGTTTTTCTGATCCGAGCCATTCTCTTGACATAGATCTTCAAGGCCCTCACAGCATCTAACAACTCTGGAGGAGCAGATGTCCAAGAACTTGGCGGGACTACAATTGGTTGATTGAAATGGAATGCAGAGATAACCTTTGGCAGGAACTGCTGTCAAGTCCTGAGCTCAGCTCTGTCCTTGTAAAAGACCAAGTAGGGACTTTTAAACGATAGGGCCCCCAATTCTGAGACACGCATAGCAGAAGCCAGGGCCAGCAGCATCACTGTCTTCCACGTGTGGTAATTCTCTTCTACAGTCATCAAAGGTTCAAACCAGGTGGATTGTAGAAATTCCAACACCACATTCAAGTCCCAGGGTGCCGTGGGCGGCACAAATGGAGGTTGTATGTGGAGAACTCCCTGCAAGAAGGTTTGAAATTCTGGCAACACTGTCAACTTCTTCTGGAAGAAAATTGAGGGAGCTGAAATCTGGACCTTAAGGGAACCCAGACGTAAGCCCTTATCCATTTCTATTTCGGCAATCATCCAATTAGTCCTCAGCAACTCAATAATAGTGTGGTTTGGCTCGGCCTCAACTCATGACAAGAACAGACTACAACGAATTGTTAAAGTTGCTGGTAAAATCATAGGGACTAATCTGGCAATTGAAGACATCTATCGGGCTAGGGTGACGAAGCGGGCGGAAAGGATCACCAATGACCGCTCCCACCCTGCCCATGACCTGTTCCGACGGCTGCCGTCTGGCAGGCGGTACAGTTCGAGGCTAGTGAGGACTGCCAGACATAGGAACAGCTTCTTTCCCCAAGCAACTATCATGTTGAATTCGACTATTGTCTAGACCATCCCACAAACTTACACGGAAGATGCTACTCAAGCACCGCCATGCTTCCCTTCTCCCTGTTGTGTTATGCTGCGTTATGTCATTGCCGTCCTATTGTATTGTCCTTTTGTGTTGTCTGAGAGCAGTGGTTATCGGAAACAAATTCCTTGTGTATTCTGTATTTGGTACTGATATACTTGCCAATAAAAAGTGATTCTGATTCCACACCAGCCTGCAGGAAACGTAAGAGACGTCCTAAGTGGAACTCTGCAGGTTCCTCGCACCAGGAGACATACAGTATCTCCTCCAGATATGAAGATAGTGTTTTGACGTTACAGGTTTTCTTAGCTGAACCTTGGTTGCAATAACCTTCTCGGAAAGGCCTTTGCGAGCTAGGATGCTCCGCCCAACTTCCAAGCCGTCAAACGAAGTCGCCGTAAGTCCGGGTAGACGAACGGTCCGTGTTGCAGAAGATCTTTTTCTCTGTGGCAGAGGCCAAGGGTCTGTCACGGACATGTGCAGAAGATCTGCGTACCACGCCCTACGAGGCCAATCTGGGGCAGTCAGAATTGCCTGAACTTTTTGATTCCTGATTCGTTTGAGCACCCTTGGGAGCAACGGAATTGGAGGAAACAGGTAAACCAACCGATAAGGCCAAGGAGACTTTAGCGCATCTATTGCCCTCGCCTGAGGGTCCCTGGTTCTTGAGTAATACCAGTGAAGCTTCTTGTTGAGTCGAGAAGCCATCAGGTCTATCTGTGGGCAGCCCCACAAGTCGATGATCTGTTGAAACACCTGTTGGTGGAGACCCCACTCTCCCAGGTGGACATCATGGCGACTGAGGAAGTCCGCTTCCCAGTTGTCCACTCCCGGAATGAAGATGGCAGACATCGCTTTTACGTTTCTTTCTGCCCAGAGGAGTATTTTTAACACCTCTCGCATGCAGGCTCTGCTTTCTGTCCCTCCCTGTTGATTTATGTAAGCCACTGGCGTGGCGTTGTCCGACTGAACGTGGATTGCCCGATCCCCGAGCAGAGGAGAGGCCTGAAGCAGAGCCCTGTAGATCGCCCGAAGTTTTAGAACATTGATTGAAAGAAGGGCTTCGTGGGATCATCATCTCCCCTGGAACTGAGCCCTTTGGGTGACAGCTTCCCATCCTCTCAAACTTACATCTGTCGTCAGGTGGATCCAATCCTGAGTCCCAAAACTGCGACAGACTTCCAGTAGGTTGGAGGACTGCAGCCACCACAGGAGGGAGATCCTGGCCTGATGTGACAGACGAATTATCCGGTGCATTTGAAGATGTGTTCCAGACCACTTGCTCAGGAGATCCTATCGAAAAGTTCTGGCATGGAACCTTCCGTATTGAATGGCTTCGTAGGAAGCAACCATCTTTCCCAACAACTTTATGCAAAGATGAACGGATATCCGAGTAGGCCATAGGACTAGTCGTACCATCACCTGAAGTTTTTGCTTTGTCCTCTGGGAGGAACACTTTATCCAACCACATTCCTAGGAACAGGAGCCGCTGGGTTGGCTCCGAATAGGACTTCTGGAAATTGAGGATGCACCCATGGTGTGACAGAAGTTGGATAGTTCGGTCTATATGGAGCAATAAAAGCTCCCTGGATCTTGCCTTTATCATGAGATCGTCCAGATAAGGGACAATATTGACCCCCTGGTCCCGTAGTTGGATCATCATCTCCGCCATCACCTTGGTGAATACCCTTGGGGCTGTGGATAGGACGAAGGGTAGGGCCTGGAACTGATCGTTCAGCAGGGCACACCGCAGGTAAGACTGGTGAGGCGGCCAAATGGGGATATGGAGATAAGCGTCCTTTATATCCAGAGAGACCAGGAACTCCCATTCCTCCAGGCCCGCAATCACTGCTCTCAAGGATTCCATCTTGAACTTGAAAAGCTTGAGGTAAGGGATCAAGCATTTCAGATTCAGAATGGGCCATACTGAACCATCCGGTTTCGGCACCGCAAACAGTTTGGAGTAGTAACCCTCTCCCTGTTGTGGCAGTGGTACTGGAACAATGACCTTGGACTGGACCAACTTTAGGATAGCCTGTTGCAGCGTAACCCGTATATCCTTCAAAGCTGGTAAGCCTGATTTGAAAAATCGTTGGGGAGGAGCTTGTAGCCCTGAGGTCCCTTACCCAGGTATCCTGGCAGGATCCGTCCCTGATACTGCTGAAGTGGCGCAGCAGAGCTCCCACCTCAAGGTCCCCTCAGGGTGGGGAGGCACTGTCATGCTGAGGCTTTTGTGGAAGCTGCACTGGTGCTTGGATCCTGGGAAACAGCAGCAGCTGGATTTCTAGACTTACCTCTGGTGCCTCGTGCCATATTGGAGGCACCTCTGGCTCTTGATATGAACCTGGTGGTCCGAAAGGACTGATTGGATGGCCCCAGGCCGGTGCCCCTGAGGGGAGAAACGTGGATTTCCCTGCAGTGACCTTAGAAATCCATGTATCTAATTCAACCCCGAAGACACACTCCCCTGAGAAAGGCAGAGACTCCACACTGCGCTTGGAATCTGCGTCCACAATCCACTGACGCAGCCACAAAGCTCTGCGTGCCAACGCTGCCATGGTAGTAGTCCTAGCATTAATAGTGCATATTACCTTGAGAGAGTCAGACAACACGTGTGCCGTGTCTTGAATGTGTTTGAGAAGGGTCACCGTATTGACAAGGGGCATATCCCCCGCAAGGCCCTCTTGAATTTGAGTCGCCCAGGTATGGATGGCATGAGACATCCAGCAACCCGCCTTTGAACTCTTTCTAGTTCTCCAATATCTTTTTTATAATATGGTGCCCAAAACTGAACACAATATTCAAGATGTGGACGTACCAATGATTTGTACAGTGGCAGGATTACATCCTTGTCCCTTGTCTCAATGCCCCGTTTTACGCACGCAAGCACTTTACTTGTTTTTTTTGCTGCATTTTGACATTGTGTACTGTTATTAAGCCTATTATCTATGAGCACACCCAAATCTTTTTCCACCAGTTACCCCTATATTTTCCCCATTAAGAGTATTGGATGCATGTGTGTTTTTTGTCCAAAAAATGCATAACTTTGCATTTTTTTTTATTTTTTTTTTATATTGAACCTCATTCCCCATTTAGATGCCCAGGTTTCAAGTTTAAATAAGTCATTCTGCAGAGACTCCACATCGCTTTTTGACTTAATTACCTTGCAAAGTTTAGGATCATCTGCAAAGATTGACACTGTGCTTTCCAGGCCTATTACTAGATTGTTGATAAATATGAATAGTAGCGTGCCAAGTACGGACCCTTGTGGTATTCCGCTGACTACTGGTGCCCAGCTGGAGAACATTCCATTGACCACTACTCGTTGTACTTCCCCCTTGTACAAATAGCATATCCTAGGCCAAGTCCCTTAATTTGATGATCAGTCTCCTGTGAGGTAGTATATCGAAGGCTTTTGCAAAATCTAAATACACTACATCCACTGATTTTCCTTGGTCAAGATTCTCACTCACTTCCTCGTAGAAGCTAATTAAGTTAGTGTGACATGATCTGCCCCTTACAAACCCATGCTTACTTTTGCTAATAATCTTATTAACCTGCAGATAATCCTCTATGACAGGGGTGGGGAACCTTTGGAACTCCAGCTGTTGTTGAACTAAATATACCAGCATGCCCTGCAACAGTTTTGCTATTAAGCCACGCTAAAACTGTTGCAGGGCATGCTGGGATCTGAAGTTCAACAGCTGGAGGGCCGCAGGTTCCCCACCCCTGCTCTATGCTATCCCTCAAAATAACTTCCAATATTTTACCCACTATAGTGGTTAAACTAACTGGTTTAGTTAAAAGGATTATTTTTAATTCCCTTTTTAAATAAAGGCACTATCTCAGCAATGCGCCAATCCTTTGGTACCATGCCTGATGTAATTGAACTATGTAAAATCAAGTATTTCGAGGAAATTTCGAGGAAAGGATTCACTGTTAATTAAGGTGATATTTATACCAGCACACACCACAAACACGCCGCACAACGTGGCATTCAACAGAACCCAAGCCAACGGCATGAACCAATGTCAGCAACAGGCTGACTATAAACATAACACAACATCGGTGTAACCAGAATTAATAACTGCAGATACAGTACGCACTGGGACGGGCGCCCAGCATCCTCTACGGACTAAGAGAAAAGGATTTACCGGTAGGTATTAAAATCCCAGAGGATGCTGGGGACACCAAAAGAACCATGGGGTTATACCAAAGCTCTAGAATGGGCGGGAGAGAGCGGATGACTCTGCAGCACCAATCGACCAAACTTTAGGTCGTCATCGGCCAGGGTATCAAAATTGTAAAAATTCGCAAAAGTGTTCGAACTCGACCAAGTAGCAGCTTGGCAAAGTTGCAATGCCGAGACCCCTCGGGCAGCAGCCCAAGAGCCAACCTTCCTAGTAGAATGGGCCTTCACCGATTCCGGTAATGGTAATCCGGCCGTGGAATGAGCATGCTGAATCGTGTTACAGATCCAGCGTGCAATGGTCTGTTTGGAAGCAGGACACCCAATCTTGTTGGGAGCATACAGGACAAACAGAGCCTTGGTTTTCCTAACCCGAGCCGTTCTGGCCACATAGATTTCAGAGCACTGACAACATCCAAAGATTTTGACTCCACGAAAGCGTCAGTAGCCACTGGCACCACAATAGGTTGGTTCATGTGGAAAGATGAAACCACCTTCGGCAGAAATTGTTGCCGAGTCCTCAACTCTGCTCTATCTTCATGAAAGATTAAATAAGGGCTCTTGTGAGACAAGGCCGCTAACTCAGACACCCGACTTGCGGACGCCAAAGCCAACAGGATGATCACTTTCCAAGTGAGAAACTTCAACTCCACCGTCTGTAAAGGCTCAAACCAATGCGATTGAAGGGACTGCAACACCACGTAAAGATCCCATGGTGCCACAGGGGGCACAAATGGAGGATGGATGTGCAACACACCCTTCACGAAAGTTTGGACTTCTGGAAGGGAGGCCAATTGCCCTTGAAAGAAAACCGGTAAGGCTGAAATTTGAACCTTAACAGAGCCCAACTTTAGCCCGCCTCCACACCTGCTTGCAGAAAATGGAGAAAACGTCCTAGCTGAAACTCTTCTGCAGGAGCCTTCTTGGATGCACACCAAGATACATACTTCCTCCAAATGCGGTGTTAATGTTTAAACGTTACTCCCTTTCTGACCTGAATAAGTATGGGAATGACTTCACTGGGAATACCCTTCCGTGCTAAAATCTGGCGTTCAACCGCCATGCCGTCAAACGTAGCCGCGGTAAGTCTTGGTATATGCACGGCCCCTGCTGTAACAGGTCCTTGCGCAGAGGAAGAGGCCAGGGATCTCCTATGAGTAATTCCTGAAGATCTGGATACCAAGTCCTCCTTGGCCAGTCTGGGACAATGAGGATTGCTTGAACCTTTGTTCTTCTTATGATCTTTAGAACTTTTGGAATGAGAGGAAGTGGAGGGAACACATACACGGACGGAAACACCCATGGTGTCACCAGTGCATCCACTGCTATTGCTTGGGGGTCCCTGGACCTGGAACAATATCTCTGAAGCTTTTTGTTGAGGAGCGACGCCTTCATGTCTATGTGAGGAATTCCCCAACGACTTGTGACTTCTGTGAAGACCTCTTGATGGAGGCTCCATTCTCCTGGATGGAGATCGTGTCGGCTGAGGAAGTCTTCTTCTCAGTTGTCCACTCCTGGAATGAAGATTGCCGACACTGCTCTTGTATGTTTCTCTGCCCAGCGGAGAACCTTTGTAATTTCCGCCATTGCCGCTCTGCTTTTTGTTCCGTCTTGGCGGTTTATGTACGCTACTGCTGTCACATTGTCCGATTGGATCAGCACGGGCAGATTGCGAAGATGTTCCGCCTGCACAAGGCCGTTGTAAATGGCCTTAACTCCAGAAAGTTTATGTGGAGACAAGTTTCCTGGCTTGACCATCTTCCTTGAAAGTTTACCCCTTGCGTGACTGCACCCCATCCTCGGAGACTTGCATCCGTGGTCATCAGGATCGAGTCCTGGATTCCGAACCTACGTCCCTCCAGGAGGTGAGAGCTGTGCAGCCACCACAGGAGCGATATTCTGGTCTTTGAAGACAGGACTATCTTCCGGTGCATGTGTAGGTGGGATCCGGACCACTTGTCCAACAGGTCCCACTGAAATACTCTGGCATGGAATCTGACAAATAGCCTCGTAGGTCGCCACCATCTTCCCCAGCAACCGAGTGCACTGATGGATTGACACTCTTGGTGGTTTCAGAATTTGTTTGACCAGGCTCTGAAGTTCCTGAGCCCTTTCAACCGGAAGAAAAATTCTCTATAGTTCTGTGTCCAGTATCATCCCTAAAAATGACAACCTCGTTGTCGGAATCAACTGTGATTTTGGCAAGTTCAGGAGCCAACCGTGTTGTTGAAGAACTGTCAGAGACAGGGCCACGTTTTTTACCAACTGGTCCCTGGATCTCGCCTTTATCAGGAGATCGTCCAAGTACGGGATAATTGTGACTCCTTGCTTGCGAAGGAGAACCATCATATTCGCCATTACTTTGGTGAAAATCTTCGGAGCCGTGGACAGACCAAATGGCAACGTCTGAAATTGGTAATGACAATCCTGAATTGCAAACCTCAGGTAAGCCTGATGCGGAGGATAAATGGGAATATGTAAGTAGGCATCTTTTATGTCCACCGACACCATAAAATCCCCTTCCTCCAGACTGGAGATCACGGCTCGGAGAGACTCCATTTTGAAGTTGAATTTTTTTAGGTAGAAATTGAGGGATTTCAGGTTCAGGATTGGCCTGACCGAGTCATCCGGCTTCGGAACCACAAAAATACTTGAATAAAAGCCTTCTCTCTGTTGTGACCGGGGAACCCTGACGACAACCTGATTTTGACACAACTTTTGTATGGCGTTGCAAATTACCTCCCTGTCCGGAAGAAAAACTGGCAAGGACGATTTGAAAAATCGGTGAGGGGTGACGTCTTCAAACTCCAGTTTGTACCCTTGGGATATTATTTGTAAAACCCATGGGTCCAGGTCCGAACGAACCCAGAACTGACTGAAGAGTTTGAGACGCGCCCCCACCGGTGCAGACTCCCGCATAGGAGCCTCAACGTCATGCGGTGGAAGTGGCAGAAACCTGGGAGGACTTCTGCTCCTGGGAGCCTGACAAGGCTGGTGACCGTTTACCTCTTCCCCTTCCTCTAGTAGCAAGGAAGGAAGAACCTCGGCCCTTTCTGTATTTATTGGGCCGAAAGGACTGCATAATGGTGCGTTTTCTTTTGTTGTGGAGGAACATAAGGCAAAAAGGATGACTTACCCGCAGTAGCTGTAGATACCAAATCATCAAGGCCGTCCCCAAATAAGGCCATACCTTTATATGGTAGAGTCTCCATACTTTTCTTGGAATCAGCATCAGCATTCCATTGGTGAATCCACAACGCTCGTCTAGCTGAGACAGCCACGCATTGGCCTTTGATCCCAAAAGGCCAATATCCCTCGCAGCTTCCTTTAGGTAAACTGCCGCGTCCTTGATATAACCCAGCGTCAAGAGGATGTTATCCCTATCTAGGGTATCTATGTCAGATGACAAGTTATCTGCCCACTTTTCAATAGCACTACTCACCCACGCCGAGGCAATGACCGGTCTGAGTAGTGTCCCTGTGGTCGTATAAATGGATTTTAACGTAGCTTCCTGCTTACGATCTGCAGGGTCTTTAAGGGCTGCCGTGCCAGGTGACGGAAGAGCCACCTTTTTAGACAAAGGCGATAGGACCCTGTCCACAATGGGGGGTGACTACCACTTTTCCCTATCCCCCGTGGGAAACGGATAAGTTACCGGAATCCTTTTGGGAATCTGAAATCTTCTGTCAGGACTTTCCCAGACTTTATCAAATAAAGTATTCAGTTCATGAGAGGGAGGAAACGTTATTTCAAGTTTCTTTTCCTTATACATACAGACCCTTTTATCCGGAACAGCAGGGTCCTCAGTAATATGGAAACTGGAATCACTATAATCGACACTGGAATCAGTGTCCGTGTCGGTATCAGTGTCTGCCAACTGGGTAAACGTACGTTTCTGTGACCCCGAGGGGACCTGAACTTGTAATAACATACTGTATCTTCCGCAGATTTCTTCCATGCTTGGGTCTGAGACTCAGACTTGTCCAATCTTTTACTAATACGAGCTACATTAGCATTCAAAGCATTCAATACATTTATCCAATCAGGAGTCGGCGGCGCCGACACGGTCACCCCCACCGCCTTTTGCGTCTCTAATACAGTCTCCTCTTGTGAAGAGCACTCAGCCTCAGACATGCCGACACACGTGTAATACACACTCACAGACACATTGGGCTTATAGGGGACAGCTCACAGAGAAGCCTGTCAGAGAGACACAGAGGGAATTTGCCAGCCCACACCCCTGCGCCAAATCAATGGGTCAGCAGCGATAACTAAAATGCCCCAGACCTGTAGCGCTTTTTATAATATATAATATTGCACCAAATAACCTCTCTCCCCCCCCTCCCCCCCCCCCCGTTTTGCACCCTGATACTTGTTCAGCGGTGTGAGGAAGGACCAGCGCCTCTGCAGCCAGTGGAGAGGAAATGGAGCCGAGTGAGCTGTGGGGACGGAGCTCCGCCCCCTTAATGGCGTGCTTTCGTCCCGCTCTTTTATAGTACAGAATATACTAGCGGGGGTTAGGACAGTGACTAGCAGTAATGTCCCCTTGCTGAGGTATTTTAAGCTGCCCAGGGCGCACCCCCGCGCCCAGTAGTGCTGTGTGTATGAACGGGAGCTTGGCGCGCAGCGTCCGTCCGCTGCGCGGTACCTCAGGGAAATGCAGTCACTGAAGTCTTCTTTCTTCTTCTACTCACCTGTCTTCTGACTTCTGGCTCTGTAATGGGGGTGACGGCCGGCTGTGGGAGCGAGCATCTGAGCGTACCCAGCGATCAAACTCTCAGGAGCTAATGGTGTCCTGTAGCCAGAAGCAGAGTCCTTGAACTCACTAGAAGTGGGTCATACTTCTCTCCTCTTAGTCCCACGAAGCAGGGAGCTTGTTGCCAGCAGCCTCCCTGAACATACAAAACCTAACAAAAAAGTATTTTCAGAGAAACTCAGTAAAGCTCCCTGTAGTGCGTCCAGTCTCACTGGGCGCAATTCTAAAACTGGAGTCTGGCGGAGGGGCAAAGAGAGAGGAGCCGGTGCACACCCCTTTTTCAAAGTCTTAAAGTGCCCATGTCTCCTGCGGATCCAGTCTATACCCCATGGTTCTTTTGGTGTCCCCAGCATCCTCTAGGACGTATGAGAAAATAGGATTTTAATACCTACCGGTAAATCCTTTTCTCTTAGTCCGTAGAGGATGCTGGGGACGCTTCAAGAACCATGGGGTATAGATGGAATCCGCAGGAGACATGGGCACTTTAAGACTTTTAAGGGGTGTGAACTGGCTCCTCCCTCTATGCCCCTCCTCCAGACTCCAGTTATAGGAACTGTGCCCAGGGAGACGGACATTTCGAGGAAAAGGATTTATTGTTAAACTAAGGTGAGATACATACCAGCTCACACCACAAACACGCCGTACAACATGGCATTTAACAGAACTCCATGAACTATATCAGCAACAGGCCGACTATAACAGAAACACAACCTGTGTGTAAACATAACTAATAACTGCAGATAGAGTCCGCACTAGAACGGGCGCCCAGCATCCTCTACGGACTAAGAGAAAAGGATTTACCGGTAGGTATTAAAATCCTATTTTCTCCTACGTCCTAGAGCAGGGCTGGCCAAACCGGTCCTCGAGATCTACTAACAGTTCATGTTTTACAGGCCTCCTGGAGATCTGTAGAATTGTCAGTTAGGAATGAATGCAGCACATCTTAATTAGGAATGACTACACCTGTGCACCAGCTAGGTGGTCTGGAAAATGTGAACTGTTGGTAGATCTCGAGGACTGGTTTGGCCAGTCCTGTCCTAGAGGATGCTGGGGACGCTTCAAGAACCATGGGGTTTATACCAAAGCTCTAGAACGGGCGGGAGAGTGCGGATGACTCTGCAGCACCGGGTGACCAAACATGAGGTCCTCATCAGCCAGGGTATCAAACTTGTAAAATTTCGCAAAGGTGTTTGAACCCGACCAAGTAGCTGCTCGGCAGAGTTGTAATGTCGAGACCCCCCGGGCAGCCGCCCAGGATGAGCCCACCTTTCTGGTAAAGTGGGCCTTCACTGATTTCGGTAACGGCAATCCAGCCGTAGAATGAGCATGCTGAATCGTATTACAGATCCAGCGCGCAATAGTCTGCTTGGAAGCAGGCACCCCAATCTTGTTGGCAGCACATAGGACAAACAGAGGTTCCTTTTTCCTAAGATGACCCGTTCTGGTGACATAAATCTTTAAGGCCCTGACAACATCGAGAGATTTTGATTCCGCGAAGGCGTCAGTAGCCACCGGTACCACAATAGGCTGGTTCATGTGGAACGATGAAACCACCTTCGGCAGAAATTGTTGACGAGTCCTCAACTCCGATCTATCTTCATGGAAGATTAAATAAGGACTCTTGTGAGACAAAGCCGCTAACTCAGACACCCGCCTTGCGGATGCTAAGGCCAATAGCATGACCACTTTCCAAGTGAGAAATTTCAACTCTACCTTCTGTAAAGGTTTAAATCAATGTGACTGAAGGAAATGCAACACCACGTAAAGATCCCATGGTGCCACTGGGGGCACAAATGGAGGTTGGATGTGCAAAACTCATTCACGAAAGTCTGAACTTTTGGAAAGGAGGCCAATTGTTTCTGAAAGAAACCGACAAGGCCGAAATGTGTACTTTAATCGACCCTAACTTCAGGCCCGCATCCACACCTGCTTGCAGGAAATGGAGAAAACGCCCTAGCTGAAATTCTTCCATAGGAGCCTTCTTGGATTCACACGAAGACACATATTTTCTCCAAATACAGTGATAATGTTTAGACGTTACTCCTTTTCTAGCCTGAAGTAGCGTGGTAATGACTTCACAGGGAATACCCTTTCGGGCTAGGGTTCCGGCGTTCAACAGCCAAGCCGTCAAACGTAGCTGCGCTAAGTCGTGATATACGCACGGCCCCTGCTGTAACAGATCCTCTCG
The DNA here is from genome assembly GCF_028390025.1 of Pseudophryne corroboree. Classification (NCBI taxonomy): domain Eukaryota; kingdom Metazoa; phylum Chordata; class Amphibia; order Anura; family Myobatrachidae; genus Pseudophryne; species Pseudophryne corroboree. The sequence continues at coordinate 378,364,651 of NC_086444.1, read as the reverse complement.
CAGAGGAAGAGGCCAGGGATCTCTTATGAGTAATTCCTGAAGATCTGGATACCAAACCCTCCTTGGCCAGTACGGAACAATGAGGATCGCCTGAACCTTTGTTCTTATGATCTTTAGCACCTTTGGAATGAGTGGAAGCGGAGGGAACACGTACACTGACTGAAACACCCACGGCGTCACCAGCGCGTCCACTGCTATTGCTTGTGGGTCCCTCGACCTGGAACAATATCTCTGAAGTTTCTTGTTGAGGCGAGACGCCATCATGTCTATTTGAGGAATTTCCCAAAGACTTGTCACTTCTGTGAAAACCTCTTGATGAAGACCCCACTCTCCTGGATGGAGATCGTGTCTGCTGAAGAAGTCTGCTTCCCAGTTGTCCACTCCTGGAATGAAGATTGCTGACAAAGCGCTTCTATGTATTTCCGCCCAGCGGAGAACTTTTGTGGCCTCTGCGCTACTGCTGTTATGTTGTCCGACTGTATTAGGACGGGCAGGTTGTGAAGAAGACGTTCCGGTTGAAGAAGACCGTTGTAAATGGCCCTTAACTCTAGAACGTTTATGTGTAGACAAACTTCCTGGCGTCACTATTTTCCCTGGAAGGTTTCCCACTGTGTGACTGCTCCCCAGCCTCGGAGACTCGCATCCGTAGTTACTAGGATCCAGTCCTGGATCCCAAACCTGCCTCCCTTTAGGAGGTGAGAGCTGTGCAGCCACCACAGGAATGAGATTCTGGTCTTGGCGGACAGGATTATTTTCCGGTGCATGTGCAGATGGGATCCGGACCACTTGTCCAACAGGTCCCACTGAAACACTCTGGCATGGAATCTGCCAAATTGAATGGCCTCGTAGGCCGCCACCGTCTTCCCCAGCAATCGAGTGCATTGATGGATTGACACTCTCGCTGGTTACAGAATTTGTTTGACCAAACTCTGAATTTCCAGAGCCTTTTCTTCTGGAAGAAAAACACTCTGAAATTCTGTGTACAGAATCATTCCCAAAAACGGCAGCCGTTTTGTCGTATTCAACTGTGACTTCGGCAAGTTTAGGATCCAATCATGTTGTTGTAGAACTGTCAGGGAGAGCGTAATGTCCTGCACCAGCTTGTCTTTGGATCTCGCCTTTATCAGGAGATCGTCCAAGTACGAGATAATGGTGACTCCTTGCTTGCGAAGGAGTACCATCATTTCCGCCATTACCTTGGTGAAAATCTTCGGAGCCGTGGACAGACCAAACGGCAACGTCTGAAAATAAGAATTTACTTACCGATAATTCTATTTCTCGTAGTCCGTAGTGGATGCTGGGAACTCCGTAAGGACCATGGGGAATAACGGCTCCGCAGGAGACAGGGCACATCTAAAGAAAGCTTTAGGATCACCTGGTGTGCACTGGCTCCTCCCCCTATGACCCTCCTCCAAGCCTCAGTTAGGATACTGTGCCCGGACGAGCGTACACAATAAGGAAGGATTTTGAATCCCGGGTAAGACTCATACCAGCCACACCAATCACACTGTACAACTTGTGATCTGAACCCAGTTAACAGCATGATAATAGAGAAGCCTCTCGAAAAGATGGCTCACTACAACAATAACCCGAATTTTTTGGTAACAATAATTATGTACCAGTATTGCAGACAATCCGCACTTGGGATGGGCGCCCAGCATCCACTACGGACTACGAGAAATAGAATTATCGGTAAGTAAATTCTTATTTTCTCGGACGTCCTAGTGGATGCTGGGAACTCCGTAAGGACCATGGGGATTATACCAAAGCTCCCAAACGGGCGGGAGAGTGCGGATGACTCTGCAGCCCCCAATGAGAGAACTCCCGGTCCTCCTCAGCCAGGGTATCAAATTTGTAGAATTTTACAAACGTATTTGCTCCTGACCAAGTAACTGCTCGGCCAAGTTGTAAAGCCGAGACCCCTCGGGCAGCTGCCCAAGATGAGCCCACCTTCCTTGTGGAGTGGGCATTTACAGATTTTTGGCTGTGGCAGGCCTGCCACAGAATGTGCAAGCTGAATTGTACTACAAATCCAACGAGCAATAGTCTGCTTAGAAGCAGGAGCACCCAGCTAGTTGGGTGCATAGAGGATAAACAGCGAGTCAGATTTCCTGACTCCAGCCGTCCTGGAAACATATATTTTCCGGGTCCTGACAACGTCTAGCAACTTGGAGTCCTCCAAGTCCCTAGTAGCCGCAGGCACCACAATAGGTTTGGTTCAGGTGAGACGCTGAAACCACCTTAGGGAGAAACTGAGGACGAGTCCTCAATTCCGCCCTGTCCGAATGGAAAATCAGATAAGGGCTTTTACAGGATAAAGCCACCAGTTCTGACACGCGCCTGGCCCAGGCCAGAGCCAACAGCATGACCACTTTTTCTGTGAGATATTTTAACTCCACAGATTTAAGTGTGTCAAACCAATGTGACTTTTGGAACCCAAAAACCACCTGGAGATCCCAAAAGTGCCACTAAAGGCACAAAAGGAGGCTGTATATGCAGTACCCCTTTAACAAATGTCTGAACTTCAGGGACTGAAGCTAGTTCTTTTTTGGAAGAAAATTGACAGAGCCGAAATTTGAACCTTAATGGACCCCAATTTCAGGCCCATAGATACTCCTGTTTGCAGGAAATGTAGGAATCGACCCAGTTGAATTTCCTCCGTCGAGCCTTACTGGCCTCGCACCACGCAACATATTTTCGCCAAATGCGGTGATAATGTTTTGCGGTTACATCCTTCCTGGCTTTGATCAGGATAGGGATGACTTCATCCGGAATGCCTTTTTCCTTCAGGATCCGGCGTTCAACCGCCATGCCGTCAACGCAGCCGCGGTAAGTCTTGGAACAGACAAGGTCCTTGCTGGAGCAGGTCCCTTCTTAGAGGTAGAGGCTACGGATCCTCCGTGAGCATCTCTTGAAGTTCCGGTTACCAATTCCTTCTTGGCCAATCCGGAGCCACTAATATAGTGCTTACTCCTCTCCATCTTATCAATCTCAGTACCTTGGGTATGAGAGGCAGAGGAGGGAACCCATACACTGATTGGTACACCCACGGTGTTACCAGAGCATCTACAGCTATTGCCTGAGGGTCCCTTGACGTGGCGCAATACCTGTCGAGTTTTTCCCAACGGTTTATAATCATGTGGAAGACTTCTGGGTGAAGTCCTTACTCTCCCGGGTGGAGGTCGTGGAATGAAAACTGCTGACAGTGCTATCACATGGTTTTTCGCCCCGCGAAGAATCCTTGCAGCTTCTGCCATTGCCCTCCTGCTTCTTGTGGCACCCTGTCTGTTTACGTGGGTGACTGCCGTAATGTTGTCCGACTGGATCAACACCGGCTGACCTTGAAGCAGAGGTCTTGCTAAGCTTAGAGCATTGTAAATGGCCCTTAGCTTCAGGACATTTATGTGAAGTGATGTCTCCAGGCTTGACCATAAGCCCTGGATATTCCTTCCCTGTGTGACTGCTCCCCAGCCTCGCAGGCTGGCATCCGTGGCCACCAGGACCCAGTCCCGCATGCCGAATCTGCGGCCCTCTAGAAGATGAGCACTCTGCAACCACCACAGGAGGGATACCCTTGTCCCTGGTGACAGGGTTATCCGCTGAAGCATCTGAAGATGCGACCCGGACCATTTGTCCAGTAGGTTCCACTGGAAAGTCTTGCGTGGAATCTGCCGAATGGGATTGCTTCGTAGGAAGCCACCATTTTTACCCAGAACCCTTGTGCATTGATGCACTGAGACTTGGTTCGGTTTTAGGAGGTTCCTGACTAGCTCGGATAACTCCCTGGCTTTCTCCTCTTGGAGAAATACCTTCTTTCTGGACTGTGTCCAGGATCATCCCTAGGAACAGAAGACAAGTCGTCGGAACCAGCTGCGATTTTGGAATATTGAGAATCCAATCGTGCTGCCGCAACACTACCTGAGGTAGTGCTACACCGATCTCCAACTGTTCCCTGGATCTCACCCTTATCAGGGAATCGTCCAAGTAAAGGATAACTAAAATTCCCTTCCTTCGAAGGAATATCATCATTACGGTCATTACTTCAGTAAAGACCCGGGGTGCCGTGGACCATCCCTACGGCAGCGTCTGAACTGATAGTGACAGTTCTGTACCATAACCTGAGATACCCTTGGTGAGAAGGGTAAATTTTGACATGAAGGTAAGCATCCTTGATGTCCCGAGACATCATGTAGTCCCCTTCTTCCAGGTTTGCAATCACTGCTCTGAGTGACTCAATTTTGAATTTGAACCTCTGTATGTAAGTGTTCAAAGATTTTAGATTTTAGATTTTAAAATCGGTCTCACCGAGCCGTCTGGCTTCGGTACCACAATAGTGTGGAATAATACCCCGTTCCCTGTTGCAGGAGGGGTACCTTAATTATCACCTGCTGGGAATACAGCTTGTGAATGGCTTCCAAAACTGCCTCCCTGTCAGCGGGAGACGTCGGTAAAACAGACTTTTGGAAACGGCGAGGGGAATACGTCTCGAATTCCAATTTGTACCCCTGAAATATTACCTGAAGGATCCAGGGGTCTACTTGCGAGTGAGCCCACTGCGCACTGAAATTCATTGAGAACGGGCCCCCACCGTGCCTGAACTTGTAAAGCCCTAGCGTCATACTGAGAGCTTGGCAGAGGCGGAAAAGGGTTTCTGTTCCTGGGAACTGGCTGATCTCTGCAGCCATTTTCCTCTCCCTCTGTCACGAGCAGAAAAGAGGAACCCTTTTGTCCGCTTGCCAACCAGGACTGCGCCTGATAATACGGCGTCTTATTTTGAGAGGCTACCTTTTTTAAGGCAATACTTCCAAATGCCGTTTGGAATCCGCATCACCTGACCACTTTACTGGTATAATTGGACAACGCACTTATACTTGATGCCAGTCGGCAAATATTCCGCTGTGCATCATGCATATATAGAAATGCATCTTTTAATTGCTCTATAGGCAATAATATACTGTCCTTATCTAGGATATCAAATTTCCAGTCAGGGAATCCGACCACGCCAACCCAGCACTGCACATCCAGGCTGAGGCGATTGCTGGTCGCAGTATAACACCAGTATGTGTGTAAATACATTTTAGGATACACTCCTGCTTTCTATCAGCAGGATCCCTAAGGGCGGCCATCTCCAGAGAGGGTAGAGCCCTTGTTCTTACAAGCGTGTGAGCGCCTTATCCCCCCTAGGGGGTGTTTCCCAACGCACCCTAACCTCTGGCGGGAAAAGGTATACTGCCAATAACTTTTTAGAAATTATCAATTGTTATCGGGGGGAAACCCACGCATCATCACACACCTCATTTTATTTCTCAGATTCAGGAAAACTACAGGAAGTTTTTCCTCACCAAACATAATACCCCTTTTTTTTTGGTGGTATTTATATTATCAGAAGAGTGTAAACTTTTTCCATTGCCTCAATCATGCAATGTGTGGCCCTATTGGAAATCACGGTTGTCTCTTCACCGTCGACACAGGAGTCAGTATCCGTGTCGGCGTCTGTATCTGAGGTAACGGGCGCTTTAGAGCCCCTGTATGAGACGTCTGGACATGCACAAGCTGAGTAGCCGGCTGTCTCATGTCGACCACTGTCTTTTATACAAAGCTGACACTGTCACGCAATTTCAACAGTACATCCACTCAGGTGTCGACCCCCCAGGGGGTGACAACACTATTACAGACACTCTACTCCGTCTCCTCATCATTTTTCTCCTCATACATGTCGACACAAACGTACCGACACACAGCACACACACAGGGAATGCTCTGATAGAGGACAGGACCCCACTAGCCCTTTGGGGAGACAGAGGGAGAGTTTGCCAGCACACACCAGAGCGCTATATATATACAGGGATAACCTTATATAAGTGTTTTTCCCTTTATAGCTGCTGTATTGTTTATACTGCGCCTAATTTGTGCCCCCCTCTCTTTTTTAACCCCTTTCTGTAGTGTAGTGACTGCAGGGGAGAGCCAGGGAGCTTCCCTCCAACTGAGCTGTGAGGGAAAATGGCGCCAGTGTGCTGAGGAGATAGGCTCCGCCCCTTTCTCGGCGTCCTTATCATCCGTTTTCTTGTATGTTTTGGCAGGGGTTAAATGCATCCATATAGCCCAGGAGTTATATGTGATGCATTTATTTTAGCCATAAAAGGTATTCTATCGATTTATTGCGTCTCAGGGCGCTGCCCCCCCAGCGCCCTGCACCCTCAGTGACCGGAGTGTGAAGTGTGCTGAGAGCAATGGCGCACAGCTGCGGTGCTGTGCGCCTACCTTTATCTGAAGACAGGAAAGTCTTCTGCCGCCGATTTTTCCGGACCTCTTCGCTCTTCTGGCTCTGTAAGGGGGCCGGCGGCGCGGCTCCGGTGACCCATCCAGGCTGAACCTGTGATCGTCCCTCTGGAGCTAATGTCCAGTAGCCTAAGAAGCCCAATCCACTCTGCACGCAGGTGAGTTCGCTTCTTCTCCCCTTAGTCCCTCGATGCAGTGAGCCTGTTGCCAGCAGGTCTCACTGAAAATAATAAACCTAAACTAAAACTTTCACAAAGAGCTCAGGAGAGCCCCTAGTGTGCACCCTTCTCGTCGGGCACAGAAAATCTAACTGAGGCTTGGAGGAGGGTCATAGAGGGAGGAGCCAGTGCACACCAGGTGATCCTAAAGCTTTCTTTAGATGTGCCCTGTCTCCTGCGGAGCCGCTATTCCCCATGGTCCTTACGGAGTTCCCAGCATCCACTAGGACGTCAGAGAAATTGGTAATGGCAATCCCGAATAGCAAACTTTAGGTAAGCCTGATGCGGAGGATATATGGGGATGTGTAAGTAGGCATCCTTTATGTCAACCGACACCATGAAATCCCCTTCCTCCAGACTGGAGATCACAGCTCGGAGAGATTCCATCTTGAATTTGAATTTTCTTAGGTAAAGATTGAGGGACTTTAGGTTCAGAATTGGTCTGACCGAACCGCCCGGCTTCGGGACCACAAACAGGCTTGAATAAAAGCCTTCTCCCTGGTGAGACGGGGGAATCCTGATAATGACTTCATTTAGACACAACTTTTGTATTGCATCGCATACAACCTTCCTGTCCGGAAGAGAAGCTGGTAAGGCAGATTTGAAAAATCGGTGAGGGGGAACGTCTTGAAAACTCCAGTTTGTACCCCTGGGACACTATTTCTAAAACCCATGGGTCCAGGGCCGAACGAGCCCAGAATTGACTGAAAAGCTTGAGACGTGCCCCCACCGGTGTGGACTCCCGCAGAGGAGCCCCAGCTTCATGCGGTGGATTTGACAGAAGCCGGGGAGGAATTCTGCTACTGGGAACCTGCCACGGCCGGTGATCTTTTACCTTTTCCTCTTCCCCTATAAGCAAAGAAGGAATAACCTCGGCCTTTTTTGTATTTATTTGGCCGAAAGGATTGCATCTGAAATTGGTGAGCTTTCTTTTGTTGTGGAGGAACATAAGGCAAAAATGACGACTTATCCGCGGTAGCCGTACATAACAAATCAGTGAGAGCCTCACCAAACAAGACACTACCTTTATATGGGAGAGACTCCATAGCTTTCTTCCATTGACGAATCCACAATGCCCTCCTAGCTGAAACCGCCATGGCATTGGCTTTTGATCCCAAAATGCCAATATCTCTCGCCGCCTCCTTTAGGTAGGCTGCAGCGTCCTTGATATAACCCAGAGTTAACAGAATACTATCCCTATTTAGGGTATCTATATCAGATGACAAGTTCTCTGCCCACTTTTCGATAGTGATGAGCGGGTTCGGTTTCCGAGAAACCAAACCCACCTGAGCTTTACCTTTTTTACACGGGTCCGAGCAGACTCGGATCCTCCCGCCTTGCTCGGCTAACCCGAGCGCGCCCGAACGTCATCATCCCGCTATCGGATTCTATATAAGCAGCCGCACGTTGCCGCCATTTTCACACGTGCATTGAGATTGATAGGGAGAGGTCGTGGCTGGCGTCCTCTCCGTTTATATACGAGACAGTTGATCTGATTGCTTTGCTTGTTTATTTTACTATTGTGGGGAGGATTGGGGAGCAGCTGTTAGGAGGAGTACAGTGCAGAGTTTTGCTGATAGTGACCACCAGTTTTTTATCCGTTCTCTTCTCTGCCTGAAAAAAACGCTCCATACCATATCTGTGCTCAGTGTAGTGTGCTACATGATATATCTGTGCTGAGTGCTCACACTGCTTAATTGTGGGGACTGGGGAGCAGCTATAGCTGAGTACAGTGCAGAGTTTTGCTGACAGTGACCACCAGTATACGTTTGTCTGCCTGAAAAATACTCCTGTGGCTTTTTTTTTTATACTAGTAGTTTAGCAGTTTGCTGACAGTGTCCACCAGGTCCATTATACTGTATATAGCAGTACGGTAGGCCATTGCTGTACCTACCTCTGTGTCGTCACTCGTCATCCATAAAGTATACTATCCATCCATCTACATTGTATACCTGTGGTGGCTTTTTTTTTTATACTAGTAGTTTTAGTTTAGCAGTCTGCTGACAGTGTCTACCAGGTCCATTATACTGTATATAGCAGTACGGTAGGCCACTGCTGTACCTACCTCTGTGTCGTCACTCGTCATCCATAAAGTATACTATCCATCCATCTACATTGTATACCTGTGGTGGCTTTTTTTTTTATACTAGTAGTTTAGCAGTCTGCTGACAGTGTCCACCAGGTCCATTATACTGTATATAGCATTACGGTAGGCCACTGCTGTACCTACCTCTGTGTCGTCACTCGTCATCCATAAAGTATACTATCCATCCATCTACATTGTATACCTGTGGTGGCTTTTTTTTTTATACTAGTAGTTTTAGTTTAGCAGTCTGCTGACAGTGTCTACCAGGTCCATTATACTGTATATAGCAGTACGGTAGGCCACTGCTGTACCTACCTCTGTGTCGTCACTCGTCATCCATAAAGTATACTATCCATCCATCTACATTGTATACCCGTGGTGGCTTTTTTTTTTATACTAGTAGTTTAGCAGTCTGCTGACAGTGTCCACCAGGTCCATTATACTGTATATAGCATTACGGTAGGCCACTGCTGTACCTACCTCTGTGTCGTCACTCGTCATCCATAAAGTATACTATCCATCCATCTACATTGTATACCTGTGGTGGCTTTTTTTTTTATACTAGTAGTTTAGCAGTCTGCTGACAGTGTCCACCAGGTCCATTATACTGTATATAGCAGTACGGTAGGCCACTGCTCTACCTACCTCTGTGTCGTCACTCGTCATCCATAAACTATACTATCCATCCATCTACATTGTATACCTGTGGTGCCTTTTAGTTGTGCGCATTAAAATATGGAGAACAAAAATGTGGAGGTTAAAAAAATAGGGAAAGATCAAGATCCACTTCCACCTCGTGCTGAAGCTGCTGCCACTAGTCATGGCCGAGACGATGAAATGCCATCAACGTCGTCTGCCAAGGCCGATGCCCAATGTCAGTACAGAGCATGTAAAGTCCAAAACACAAAAGATCAGTAAAATGCCTCAAAAATCAAAATTAAAAGCGTCTGAGAAGCGTAAACTTGCCAATATGCCATTTACGACACGGAGTGGCAAGGAACGGCTGAGGCCCTGGCCTATGTTCATGGCTAGTGGTTCAGCTTCACATGAGGATGGAAGCACTCATCCTCTCGCTATAAAAAAGAAAAGACCTAAGCTGGCAAAAGCACAGCAAAGAACTGTGCTTTCTTCGAAATCACAAATCCCCAAGGAGAGTCCAATTGTGTCGGTTGCGATGCCTGACCTTCCCAACACTGGACGGGAAGAGCTTGCGCGTTCCACCATTTGCACGCCCCCTGCAAGTGCTGGAAGGAGCACCCGCAGTCCAGTTCCTGATAGTCAAATTGAAGATGTCAGTGTTGAAGTACACCAGGATGAGGATATGGGTGTTGCTGGCGCTGTGGAGGAAATTGACAAGGAGGATTCTGATGGTGAGGTGGTTTGTTTAAGTCAGGCACCCGGGGAGACACCTGTTGTCCGTGGGAGGAATATGGCCATTGACATGCCTGGTCAAAATACAAAAAAAAATCAGCTCTTCGGTGTGGAATTATTTCAACACAAATGCGGACAACAGGTGTCAAGTCGTGTGTTGCCTTTGTCAAGCTGTAATAAGTAGGGGTAAGGACGTTAACCACCTCGGAACATCCTCCCTTATACGTCACCTGCAGCGCATTCATCATAAGTCAGTGACAAGTTCAAAAACTTTGGGCGACAGCGGAAGCAGTCCACTGACCAGTAAATCCCTTCCTCTTGTAACCAAGCTCCTGCAAACCACACCACCAACTCCCTCAGTGTCAATTTCCTCCTTACCCAGGAAAGCCAATAGTCCTGCAGGCCATGTCACTGGCAAGTCTGACGAGTCCTCTCCAGCCTGGGATTCTTCCGATGCATCCTTGAGTGTAACGCCTACTGCTGCTGGCGCTGCTGTTGTTGCTGCTGGGAGTCGATCGTCATCCCAGAGGGGAAGTCGGAAGACCACTTGTACTACTTCCAGTAAGCAATTGACTGTACAACAGTCCTTTGCGAGGAAGATGAAATATCACAGCAGTCATCCTGCTGCAAAGCAGATAACTCCGGCCTTGGCAGCCTGGGCGGTGAGAAACGTGGTTCCGGTATCCATCGTTAATTCAGAGGCAACTATAGACTTGATTGAGGTACTGTGTCCCCGGTACCAAATACCATCTAGGTTCCATTTCTCTAGGCAGGCGATACCGAAAATGTACACAGACCTCAGAAAAAGACTCACCAGTGTCCTAAAAAATGCAGTTGTACCCAATGTCCACTTAACCACGGACATGTGGACAAGTGGAGCAGGGCAGACTCAGGACTATATGACTGTGACAGCCCACTGGGTAGATGTACTGCCTCCCGCTGCAAGAACAGCAGCGGCGGCACCAGTAGCAGCATCTCGCAAACGCCAACTCGTTCCTAGGCAGGCTACGCTTTGTATCACCGCTTTCCAGAATACGCACACAGCTGAAAACCTCTTACGGCAACTGAGGAAGATCATCGCAGAATGGCTTACCCCAATTGGACTCTCCTGGGGATTTGTGACATCGGACAACGCCAGCAATATTGTGCGTGCATTACATCTGGGCAAATTCCAGCACGTCCCATGTTTTGCACATACCTTGAATTTGGTGGTACAGAATTATTTAAAAAACGACAGGGGCGTGCAAGAGATGCTGTCGATGGCCCGAAGAATTGCGGGCCACTTTCGGCGTTCAGGCACCGCGTACAGAAGACTGGAGCACCACCAAAAATACCTGAACCTGCCCTGCCATCATCTGAAGCAAGAGGTGGTAACGAGGTGGAATTCAACCCTCTATATGCTTCAGAGTATGGAGGAGCAGCAAAAGGCCATTCAAGCCTATACATCTGGCCACGATATAGGCAAAGGAGGTGGAATGCACCTGTCTCAAACGCAGTGGAGAATGATTTCAACGTTGTGCAAGGTTCTGCAACCCTTTGAACTTGCCACACGTGAAGTCAGTTCAGACACTGCCAGCCTGAGTCAGGTCATTCCCCTTATCAGGCTTTTCAGAAGAAGCTGGAGACATTGAAGGAGGAGCTAAAACAGAGCGATTCCGCTAGGCATGTGGGACTTGTGGATGGAGCCCTTCATTCGCTTAACCAGGATTCACGGGTGGTCAATCTGTTGAAATCAGAGCACTACATTTTGGCCACCGTGCTCGATCCTAGATTTAAAACCTACGTTGTATCTATCTTTCCGGCAGACATAAGTCTGCAGGGGTTCAAAGACCTGCTGGTGAGAAAATTGTCAAGTCAAGCGGAACGTGACTCGTCAACAGCTCCTCCTTCACATTCTCCCGCAACTGGGGCTGCGAGGAAAAGGCTAAGAATTCCGAGCCCACCCGCTGGCGGTGATGCAGGGCAGTCTGGAGCGAGTGCTGACATCTGGTCCGGACTGAAGGACCTGCCAACGATTACTGACATGTCGTCTACTGTCACTGCATATGATTCTCTCACCATTTAAAGAATGGTGGAGGATTATATGAGTGACCGCATCCAAGTAGGCACGTCAGACAGTCCGTACGTATAATGGCAGGAAAAAGAGGCAATTTGGAGGCCCTTGCAGAAACTGGCTTTATTCTACCTAAGTTGCCCTCCCTCCAGTGTGTACTCCGAAAGAGTGCTTAGTGCAGCCGCTCACCTTGTCAGCAATCGGCGTACGAGGTTACTTCCAGAAAATGTGGAGAAGATGATGTTCATTAAAATGAATTATAATAAATTCCTCCGTGGAGACATTCACCAGCAGCAATTGCCTCCAGAAAGTACACGGGGACCTGAGATGGTGGATTCCAGTGGGGACGAATTAATAATCTGTGAGGAGGGGGATGTACACAGTGAAAGGGGTGATGAATCGGACGATGATGATGAGGTGGACATCTTGCCTCTGTTGAGCCAGTTTGTGCAAGGAGAGATTGATTGCTTCTTTTTTGGTGGGGGCCCAAACCAACCAGTCATTTCAGTCACAGTCGTGTGGCAGACCCTGTCGCTGAAATGATGGGTTCGTTAAAGTGTGCATGTCCTGTTTATACAACATAAGGGTGGGAGGGCCCAAGGACAATTCCATCTTGCACCTCTTTTTTCTCTTATTTTTCTTTGCATCATGTGCTGTTTGGGGAGTATTTTTTTGAAGGGCCATCCTGTCTGACACTGCAGTGCCACTCCTAGATGGGCCAGGTGTTTGTGTCGGCCACTTGGGTCGCTGAGCTTAGTCACACAGCTACCTCATTGCACCTCTTTTTTTCTTTGCATCATGTGCTGTTTGGGGACTATTTTTTTCAAGGGCCATCCTGTCTGACACTGCAGTGCCACTCCTAGATGGGCCAGGTGTTTGTGTCGGCCACTTGGGTCGCTGAGCTTAGTCACACAGCTACCTCATTGCGCCTCTTTTTTTCTTTGCATCATGTGCTGTTTGGGGACTATTTTTTTCAAGTGCCATCCTGTCTGACACTGCAGTGCCACTCCTAGATGGGCCAGGTGTTTGTGTCGGCCACTAGGGTCGCTGAGCTTAGTCACACAGCTACCTCATTGCGCCTCTTTTTTTCTTTGCATCATGTGCTGTTTGGGGACTATTTTTTGAAGTGCCATCCTGTCTGACACTGCAGTGCCACTCCTTGATGGGCCAGGTGTTTGTGTCGGCCACTAGGGTCGCTTAGCTTAGCCATCCAGCGACCTCGGTGCAAATTTTAGGACTAAAAATAATATTGTGAGGTGTGAGGTGTTCAGAATAGACTGAAAATGAGTGAAAATTATGGTTATTGAGGTTAATAATACTATGGGATCAAAATGACCCCCAAATTCTATGATTTAAGCTGTTTTTTAGTGTTTTTTGAAAAAAACACCCGAATCCGACAAAAAATTTCCGGTGAGGTTTTGCCAAAACGCGTCCGAACCCAAAACACGGCCGCGGAACCGAACCCAAAACCCGAAAAATTTCCGGTGCACATCACTACTTTTCGATAGCACTACTCACTCATGCAGATGTGATGGTTGGTCCGAGCAGTGTACCCGTGGTGACGTAAATGGATTTTAATGTATTTTCCTGTCTACGATCCGCAGGATCCTTAAGGGCTGCCGTGTCAGGAGACGGTAAAGCCACCTTTTTAGACAACCGTGATAGAGCTCACTTTTCTCTATCCCCAGAGGGGAATGGATACGCTACCTGAATCCTTTTGGGAATCAGAAACTTTTTGTCAGGATTTTCCCACATTTTTTTACAATTTTTTTAGTAATCAGTTCATGAGAGGGAGTAAACGTTACCTCAGGCTTCTTTCCCTTATACATACAGACCCTAGTATCAGGAACCGCAGGGTCTTCAGTGATCTGTAACACGTCTTTTATTGCCACAATCATGTACTGAATGTTCTTTGCCAATTTTGGGTCTAATCTGGCATCACTATAGTCGACACTGGAGTCATTGTCCGTGTCGGTATCTGTGTATGCTAACTGAGCAAACGAACGTTTATGTGACCCCGAGGGGTCTGAACCTGTGATAACACATCCTCCACAGATTTATTCCATGCCTGGTTCTGAGATTCAGATCTATCTAATCTCTTATTAATAAGAGCCACATTAGCATTCAAGGCATTCAACACATTTGCCCAATCAGGAGTCGGTGGTGCCGACAGGGTCACTCCCACAGCCGTTTCCTCCTGGGAAGAGCACTCCGCCTCAGACATGCCGATACACGCGTACCGACACCCACAGACGCACTGGGCAACAACGGGACAGACCCACAGTAAAGCCTGTCAGAGAAACACAGAAGGAGTTTGCCAGCTCACAACCAGGCGCCCAATCCCGGTTTTGAAACGTTAATATATAGCTTCAGACCTGTAGCGCTTTTATAATACTTATATTTGCACCAAATTAACTGTGCCCCCCCGTTTTGCACCGTTACTTGTACAGCAGTGTGAGGAAGGACCAGCGTCTCTGCAGCTCTGTGAAGAGAAAATGGCGCTGATGAGAGCCGTGAGGGCTAAGTCCCGCCCCCTTAATGGCGCACTTCACCCCGCTATTTTTTTAAATAATTACACTGGCGGGGGTTAGGATTTAGTGCCTAGGAACTTATTTTCCACTTTGCCAGCCTTAATGAGTTTTATATTGCCCAGGGCGCCCGCCCTGCGCCCTGTAGTGCCGCTGTGTGTGGGAGCATGGCGCGCAGCGCAATCGCTGTGCGGTACCTCAGAAGCCGTCACTTTAGTCTTCTTTTCTTCTTCTACTCACCTGTCTTCTGACTTCTGGCTCTGCAAGGGGGGTGACGGCAGGCTCTGGGAGTGAACCCCTAGGCGTACCTAGTGTTCCAAACCCTCAGGAGCTAATGGTGGCCTTTAGCCAAGAAGCAGAGCCTTTAACTCACTAGAAGTAGGTCTGACTTCTCTCCCCTAAGTCCCATGATGCAGGGAGACTGGTGCCAGCAGTCCTCCCTGAAAATAAAAAACCTAACATAAAATCTTTTCAGAAAAACTCAGTAGAGCTCCTCCAAGTGCATCCAGTCTGCCTGGGCACAATTCTAAAACTGGAGTCTGGAGGAGGGGCATAGAGGAAGGAGCCAGTTCACACCCCTTAAAAGTCTAGTGCCCATGTCTCCTGCGGATGTCTCTGCGGATCCCGTCTATACCCCATGGTTCTTGAAGCATCCTCTAAGACCTATGAGAAACAGGATTTTACTGCTTACCGATAAATTCCTTTCTCCGACTCCATGGGGACACTGGAGTTACACTGGGGCATAGATGAGTGATGAGTGGAGCCTGGCACTCTAATTCGTTTAAGAATTTGAGTTAACCCCTCCTCCTCTATACCCCACTGGCCTCAGTTAAGATTAACCAAGCCTGAGGGGAGATAGAGATTAGAGAGAAACAAAGAGAGAGAGAGAGAGAGAGAGGAACCATACAAACAGGGGGACCCAACCAAATAACCAAAGTATGCAACAACCACATGCTGCAGACAAGAAACCGTAAACTAAAAAAAACTGGTATGCCACAGCAAGCAAAAATACAGAAGCAGTCAACACAACAGCGCCGGGATGGTGTCCAGTGTCCCCCATGGAGATAGGGTTTTATCAGCAAGTACCAAAATTCCGTTTTCTCCTTCATGCTCTGGGGGACACTGGAGTTATACTGGGGATGTCCCAAAGCTGTCCTAACAAGCGGGAAGGCGCTGAGGAACTTGCAGGCAGGCCTGGCTCCCTCAGATGCAAAAGTATCAAACCTGTAGAATTTGACAAAAGCGTGGACCGAGGAGCAGGTGGCTGCACGATAGAGATGATCAGCAGAAGCCCCAAGCCATGCATCCCATGAGGCCCAAACCGACCGAGTAAAGTGTGCAGAAATAGACCCATACTCAGCCCGTGAAAAAGAAAAAGCTGAACAATACTAACACCACACTCCCTTTAGGTACTTAAGCTAAACTGAAAGCCAGAGGGAAATAGAAGGGAAGGAGTTAACTTCAATTCTTAAAAGAATTTAAATGCAAGGCTCTACTCATGAATCGTCTATATCCCAGTGTAACTCCAGTGGATGAAGGAGAACCCCCAATAAATTAAGAATAAAACTGTAATAAAAGCGTGCAAAGAAGTAATAATCAGATCGTAGTTTTATGCTAAAGCATTACTACCTCTAAGCACTGAGGTCTTGGGTTTGATTCCCACTACAGCCCTAAATGTATGGCGTTTGTATATTCTCCCTGTGTTTAGACAGGTTTCCTCCAGAATCTCCTGTTTCCTCCCACAATATATAAATATACTGGTAGGTTATAATATATGTAAAACAAGCACTCATATAACTGAAAGAAAGCCCAGTATGATGAAAGTCATCCCACTCTGCTGCAAGGTCTATCGTCCAGGGTTTGGAGAGATAGAGCTTGCGGCAGAGTGGGCCGACTTGCAACATACTGGGTTTTCTGTTAATTATATAAGTGCTTGTTTTATATATGGCACTAATCCCTTTCTATCTGAGCTGCCAAGAGTACACATTCATGCGCAGAACGTTTCTAAAATAATCTCTAAAATGGTAGGTTACTTGGTTCCCAACAAAATACTAACCCTAGTGTGTATATTTGTGTACAGGTGGCAGGGAATGGCAAACACAAAGTGATTAAAGCACTGTGGAATATGTATGTGCTATATAAATAACCATTAGTAAATAATACCTAACTTACAGCTCCTCAGCAATGTGACTAGTGAATTAATAATGTGAATACAGGCGACATCTATAGAAAGGGGGTCAGTATGACATACTGTCCGTCATTATACAGAAAGCGGGATCCCGGCCACCAGTATGATGGCAGCAGGGCGAGCGCTATAAAGGCCCTTGCAGGCTCGCTGTGCTCGGCACAGGTTCTATTCTACCTGTATGGGTGTCGTGGACCCCACAGGGGGTTCTATTCTACCTCTGTGTGTGTCGTGGTCCCCCAGAGAAAGAATAGCCTGTGACGCCAGTATTCCGGCGGTGGCATTTCATCGCTAGTCGGGACTCCGAAGTTGGCATTGTGACTGCTGGGATCCTGACTAGTGGTATTGTAACCGCTTCACACAGTAAGTGATAGGACTTCTTTATCTACACTGCAAGAAAATGCCCTGTTCCATTATAAATGTTGTAAGTCAAACATATTTAATACCTTGGGATCTTCATCCAGCCTTCCAGTCGCACGGAACCACTCACATCTTTCATCTGCATTCCTGGGGAATTCATTTTCTCTCTACAAAAGGCTTCAGTGAAATGTGTAGCATATTCTGCAGGGAGGCCACATGTAGCTGGGAGGCAGGAGGAACACTTTGGGTGACACATGACCTGACATTCTTATAGAAAAACAAACAGAAATGCATGTTAACAACTCTGCCCGGCAAGTAGCTGTGTGTGTCTTCAAACCGAGACAGCTGGCCTTAACAAAGTAACATATGTTATGGTGATAACATAATGGAAAATGGTTCTTACCTACACATTTTGCTCCTTGACGCCCAAAGTGTACGGTGTCCAAGCAGACAGCACATTTGGCTGCTCGCATAGTAAGACCGACATTAAATCTATGAGGAATATTATGGTGCATTCGTTCTTTAAGGCGACGACTAAACTCTGTTTGAATAGAAAGTATTTTATATTTCTCAATGGAATACAGTATGCACAAAAGTACATTTATATATATCACCAACAGTAAAAACCGAGAACTGTCTTTATAACAAGTCGATGGCACATCTGTTACATGGATTCTCACCTTCAGGTGTAGATGTTTCTTTTCTTCTACTTGACTGAGGGGCCAGCAAACTGACAGCATTCGGCTGATGTTCTGGAGACCTAACCAAAGCAGACATGATAATCTGCTGTCTTGCTGTACCAGGTGTAGATGGAAGAGGATGGTCGGACATCTTTAGATGCGCAGCTGCAGACGGTGACAGGAAGTTCATAAAACCTACTACCATCAACTACCAACCCATGCTACATGTACGAAGAAAATGTGTCTGAAAATCTCTTTTCAGTGTGTGTGTATATACACACACACACATATATATATATATATATATATATATAAATGTCCATGTAGTGGCCGGCACTCAGAACACCTCCATGGGCTATCTGGCTCAGGTGCCATCCTATGAGGTTACCCCTCTATCCATGTTCCAAAAAGAAGGCGGCACTCAGAGACTTGTTAAATCACACAAAATTCATTAGTGAACAAACTGCATGGTTACATCAACGTTTCGGGGCGTGTAGCCCCTTCATCATAAACACACATACAAATATCCTATATATTTGCGCTATATTTGACAGTGATAACACAGTGATAGATAATAAACAATATGCAAATTAGAAGCTTCCCTAGGGGTGGTCTTTTGTTGGCCAAAAAGATCCCAAATTTCCAAAAACAAAATTACAAAAAAGTCCCTTTTTATAGATATTGCCCAGTGGTGCTCCCCACATATTCAAAGATAGTTATATCTCCTTTTTTTGTAAGGTGCAGTTTCTAGGAAAACAGGATGATTACGTCTTTTTCCTCTTCTGAAAATAGAACTCTCGCACGTAGATCACCCAACAAATAGTAATCAGCCTTTAAATTTTCATAAAACTAATAATTTTTTATAAAAAGGTTTAAAAACTTGGTTCTTACATCAATAGAACATCTTTCTGCTGAGAATCACTCCTAATTCCAAAAAACCCCCAATGCATTTCGTCAATAATTTTGACTTCATCAGGGCTGTTTTTAATCTCCTGATATCTACAGCATTTAAGCAGTCACAAAGGTTGTGTACCTCATGCATTAAAGTACTTCAAATTCGCTTGAATTATTGTCACTGAATGGTCCAGTAGCATGACATCTATCAAATATCCTCCATAGAATGGCACAGTAGTTTTGCAGCAAGTCCTCTGTGTAAGGTGGTGTGTCCTGGATTTTCCCCAAATAGTGAATGGAGAGAGTCCAGGACACACCACTTGACACAGAGGACTTGCTGCAATACTACTTGTAAAAAAATAAAATAAAATAAAAAAGAATCATATAATTTTTGGCCCCCTGATCTCATCATCATCGAGTCTGTCTGGGATTACATGAAAAGACAGAAAGATTTGAGCAAGCCTACATCCACAGAAGATCTATGGTTAGTTCTCCAAGATGTTTGGAACAACCTCCCTGCCAAGCTCCTTCAAAAACTGTGTGCAAGTGTACCCAGAAGAATTTATGCTGTTTTGAAGCCAAAGGGTGGTCACACCAAACATTGATTGATATGATTTAGATTTCTCTTCTGTTCATTCACTTTGCATTTTGTTAAATGATAAAAATAAACTATTAACACTTCTATTTTTGAAAGCAACCTCCCTCTGCAGTATTTTTCCCACACCTGCCTAAAACTTTTGCACAGTACTATATATATATATATATATATATATATATATATATATATGTTTCTGTATTTATTTTCAGCAAGCATATTTGGGCAGACATTTACAACCAATAAAAAAAAAAAAGAGAGAGAGAGGGATTCAGAGTGAGGACAGCATTGAGGACAGCAGCTTCAGATTGGACAGTAGAGCAATTTAAACATGCATGGGATAGACATAAGGATATCCTTACAAAGAAATAAGGATCAAATAAGGTTAGTGATAAAAAATAATATAAAAAAAAAAAAATAAGGGGCAGACTAGATGGGCCAAGTGGTTCTTATCTGCCGACAAATTCTATGTTTCTATGTAGCTATCAAAAAATAAAAGCTGTTTATAAAGAATCTGAATTCTCCTGTATGTTGGTTATAAGAATTTTGGAGTATCCTGTACCGGTTATTCTACCAAGTATAAAATACTAATATTATGATTTTTAGTTGTGTGTATTTAGGGATACCTTCCCAATTATTAAATTTCTACAGTTAGGACATCGCTCTTACATATAAAAAAAACACCCCTGAGGAAGTCTATGTTAGACGAAACGCGTTGAGTGATTAGACATAGTGGGCGGACAGGCTGTCATTTGAGCTCCTCCCCGGCTGGGGTGGACAGCAAGTCCAAATAAGATCATATCCCACGAATGTTAAGATCAATGTAAGAGTCATATACCTTTTTTTACAAAATAAATTTTACGGAAAAAACGGACTAACGAGTGATATTGCTGTCTGGGTGAATCTGGTGAGAGGGTCTTTTTCAGAATCATTCCACTATCCGTGGCCATTTTCAAATTGTATGATACCATAGAAAGAATTGCAAAGAGATTAATACACACTTGAGCGCTCTCCAAACAACTATCAACAATATATATATATATATATATATATATATATATATATATATATATATATATATATATATATATATATATATATACATACATACATACATACACATACAGGTTGAGTATCCCTTATCCAAAATGCTTGGGACCAGAGGTATTTTGGATATGGGATTTTTCCGTATTTTGGAATAATTGCATACCATAATGAGATATCATGGTGATGGGACCTAAATCTAAGCACAGAATGCATTTATGTTACATATACAACTTGTACACATAGCCGGGAGGTAATTTTAGCCAATATTTTTTGTAAGTTTGTGCATTGAACAAAGTGTGTGTACATTTGCACAATTCATTTATGTTTCATATACACCTTATATATACAGCCTGAAGGTCATTTAATACAATATTTTTAATAACTGTGTGTATTAAACAAAGTTTGTGTACATTGAGCCATCAGAAAACAAAGGTTTCACTATCTCACTCTCACTCAAAAAAGTCCGTATTTCGGAATATTTGGATATGGGATACTCAACCTGTATATATATGTTTCTGTATTTATTTTCAGCAAGCATATTTGGGTAGACATTTACAACCAAAAAAAAAAAAAAAGAGAGAGAGAAACCCCTTCATAGAATGTAACCATGAGTAGCGGCAAGTTCTACCTTCCTCTCTAGCAGATCTGAGTTCTATCCGTGTTTTTTGCAGCGCATCCTCTAGTTCTGCAGTCCGCACTCTCTCTTTTTCCAGAGCTACCTTTAGCTCATTGTACTGCAAAGGAATTTGAGATGCCTGGTTGGGGTCATCTCTGCGCCTGCCAAATATACTCTGCAATACAAATCCGACACAAACAATTCCTTTTGCAAAAATAGGGATTTTTGTTTACTTACCGTAAAATATCTTTCTCTGATTCCATCTGGGGGACGCTGCGCCGTTACTTGTGGGTTAGAGGTGTGTGGTTGTGGAGTTTGGCACAAAACTATTAAAACCCTGACTCCTCCCCCCTCTAACCCCTCCCATCTCCTTCCTGCCTAGCCAGCACCTCAGTTAACGTTTAGCCAAGCCAAAGGAGATAGACCGAAAAAAATTAACCGGTTAAACCAGACAAACCCATGGGAGGGATCGCAGCGTCCCCCAGATGGAATCAGAGAAAGAGATTTTACGGTAAGTAAACAAAAATCCCTATTTCTCTTTCATCCATCTGGGGGACGCTGCGCCGTTACTTGTGGGATTTCCCAAAGCAAGCTAATGAGAGGAAGGAGACGCCCAACAGAGGCAGTCTCCAAACCAAAAGTATGAAAACGGTAAAACTTTGTGAAAGTATGGACCGACGACCAGGTCGCCGCCCTGCACAGCTGCTCAATAGATGCGCCACCGCGAACAGCCCAAGAGGCTCCAACAGCTCTAGTCGAATGAGCCCTAATTGAGTCAGGAACCGAAACATTTGAAGACACGTACGCCTGTCTGATGGCCGAAGTTACCCAACGGGCCACAGTGTTCTTGGAAGCCGGCCAACCTCGTTTGGGAGCATCAATCAATACCAACAAGGTATCCGTACGACGGAAAGACTCCGTGCGAGACAAATACACACGTAAGGCCGGAACAACATACAGGAGGGCCAAATGGGAGTTCTCCCCGGGAGTAAATGCTGGAAGGACAATGTCCTGATTTAAATGGAATGCTGAAACAACCTTTGGAAGGAAAGGCTTAGTCCGCAGAACCACCCGGTTCTCATGAAACACTAACAAGGGCGGCCTGCAAGAAAGGGCCGCCAACTCAGACACTCGTCTAGCTGAGGCAATAGCTAAAAGAAAAACAACTTTTAGTGTTAGATAACGTAGTTCTACAGATTCCAAAGGCTCAAATGGAGATTTTTGAAGGGCCGTAAGGACCAAGTTTAAATCCCAGGGAGGAACCGGAGGAACAAAAGGTGGTTGAATCCGAAGTACTCCCTGAAGGAATGTCTGAACCTCTGGAATGATTGCTAGTTTCTTTTGAAAAAGAACCGACAAGGCCGAAACCTGAACCTTCAGTGAAGAAAGCCTCAGATCCTTCTCGAGGCCCTCTTGAAGGAAAGATAGCAGGCGAGGAAGTCTAAACAAATGCGGAGTCAAGCCCCGCTTTTCGCACCAAGCAATGTAAATACGCCATACCCTATGGTAAATGCCAGAAGTCACCGGTTTCCTAGCCCGAATCATCGTCTGCACAACAGAACGAGAAAGACCTTTTGCTTTTAAAATGTTGGATTCAAGAACCAAGCCGTCAAAGCCAGCCGACTTAAATCTGGGCGGCGACAAGGTCCTTGAAGAAGAAGATCTGGTCGCAGGGGGAGATGAAAGGGGTCTCCGACGATCATGCTGCGCAGAAGAGTGTACCACTGTCGGCGCGGCCAATCTGGAGCCACCAGAATTATTGCGAGACCTTCTTGCCGAATGCATTGAAGTAGACGTGGAATCAGCGGAAACACGTAACCCAGTTGAAACTGCCACGGGGCTGTTAGAGCATCAATCAGAAACGCTTGAGGATCCTGAGTTCGCGAGCCGTAGTGAGGAAGCTTCTTGTTGAGACGAGACGCCATTAGGTCTACGTCGGGCATTCCCCAGCGGGCCGCTAGAGAGAGAAACACCTCCTGGTGAAGTTCCCATTCTCCCGGATGAATCGTGTGAAGACTCAAAAAATCCGCTTCCCAGTTCTCGACTCCTGGAATGTGAATTGCGGATATTACTGGAACCCACCGTTCCGCCCATGGGAGAATCTGAGCGACTTCTCTCATGGTGGACCAGCTGCGAGTTCCTCCCTGTTTGTTGATGTAAGCCACTGCTGTGGCATTGTCGGACTGCACACGAACTGGATGACCCTGTACCATGGTCTGAATCTGAAGGAGTGCAAACCGTATTGCCCTCAATTCCAGAATGTTGATCTGTAATTTCGACTCGTGACTGTTCCAGCGCCCCTGGAAGTGATGAGTCTGGAACACTGCTCCCCAACCGCTGAGGCTTGCGTCCGTGGTGACCATCATCCAAGACCAAACCGTGAACGGCGCTCCTTTTGTCAAATTGTGACTTTGAAGCCACCAGTGAAGCGACTGACGAGTCTTTACCGACAATCGGATCAACTGCAATTCGAGACGTGGATCCATCCGAGTCCAACAGCCGAGAATCTGAGCCTGAAGAGGTCGGGCATAAAATCTGGCGTATGGGACTGCCTCGAAGGAAGACACCATCTTGCCTAACACCTGCATGCATCTGACGACAGACACTACCGGTAAGTGCAACAGGGTCCGGATTCTGGACTGCAGATCCTGAATCTTGTCCGTAGGAAGAAACACCTTCTGGCTGTTGGTGTCGAATAGAAGTCCCAGAAAAAACATTTTCTGGGAAGGGAGTAAAGACGACTTTGGAAAGTTTATTATCCATCCGAATGACTGCAGAGTCTCTATCGTTATACACAGGTTCTGATTGAGAATTGCCTCTGACGGGGCCTTGACCAACAGATCGTCCAAGTATGGAGTGATGTTGACCCCCCGACAACGGAGAACCGCGACGACATGACCTATGACTTTTGTAAATACTCGAGGAGCCGTGGATAGACCAAAGGGAAGAGCCTGAAACTGAAAATGCCACGGACCGATTGCAAATCTCAGAAGAGATTGATGACCTATCCAAATAGGAACATGTAGGTAGGTGTCTTTTATGTCCATTGAAGCCAAATATTCCCCCGGCTCCATGGCTGCAATTATTGAGCGAATGGATTCCATCTTACATTTTTGGGTTGAGAGATACGGGTTGAGGGCTTTTAGATTCAGAATGGGTCAGAACGAACCGTCCGGTTTGTCCACGAGAAAAAGACCCGAGTAAAATCCCCGATCTCTCTGTTGAGCGGGAACTGGAAGAATTACACCATTCTGTAAAAGAGTGGCTGTTGCATGAAGAAGAGCTCGACGTCTGGAGGGATCGCTCGGAAGAGGAGTGACGAACAGACGATATGGGACTGGTTCCTCGAGATCTAACTTATATCCCCTGGATATGACCCCCGTCACCCAGCAATCTGGGTTCGACAGAAGCCATACCACTTTGAACTGTAGTAACCAAGCTCCAACCGTCATTGATCCCTCCGGCGATCGTGAACCGTCATGCAGTAGGTTTGTCGGCAGGTTTACTGGCTGGTCTACGAGTTGCCTGTGTTCCTCTACCTCTGAATGCCCCTCTTCGTACCTGGAGAAAGCACGAAAGGAATGGGAAATACCTCTGCCCTGTGTACGAAAGGACCGAAACCTTGTAGTCTTCGGTTTCTAAGGAGAAAGAAAAGGGCTCTTTCCCCCTGTAGTATCGGAAATAATCTTCTTTAATTCTGACCCAAAGAGAAACTCACCTTCAAAGGGCACCGCCGTCAAGGTCTGTTTTGAGTCAGAATCGGCATTCCAAACCCAAAGAGACCGTCTTGCTGTCACGGTCAAGGCAGAAATAAGGGATTGTAGCGCAGCCGAATCTAACAAGGCCTCACCCACATAAGTAAGAGCCTCCGAAATCTGTTCTGCTAACTGAATGGCTTCCGATGGATCGTCAGACTGCATTCCAGATACGACCTGTGCTAGCCAATCATCCATGGCCTTGAGGACCCAAGCGCCAGCTAGAATTGGGCGAAGAGAAACACCTGATAAGGAAAACATAGATTTAAGTATTGCTTCAATCTTCCTATCTGTGGGATCCTTCAACGTCGCAATAACCATAGCTTTTGCTAAATGTGAAATAGGGGTGTCTACCTTTGGGGCCGTTTCCCAAAATTTTGTATCCTCCTCTGTAAAAGGATAGAGAAATTTCAATTTCTTAGGGGCCTGGAAACGAGAATCCGGCTTAAGCCAGGGTTCCTTTAAAATATCCGCAAAATGAGAGTAAGAAGAGAAGGCAGTAACCTGTCTTTTCTGTCGTTTGAAAAAACCAGAGGAAGTCTCTGCCACTTCCGCATCCTGAATATTAAGAGTCTGACGGATGGCTTCTATCAGCAATCTAACACCTGAGCTAGTAGAAAATTCCTCATCTTCCCAGGCCGAAACTTCGTCCCACTCTGGGTCTACTTCCCCATCCTCCAATGGGGATGTCTCCAACTCCTCCCCCGGGAAAGTTATAGCGGGCAACGGCTGTGGCCGTTTTGTAGCAGAACTGCCGGCAGAGTTTACAAATTTGTTTAGAGATGGAGTTAAATCAGCAAGACACCTGCCCATATTCTGAGCCCAGAGAGGTTCCCCCGTATTCTGACCGGAATCAGCCTCCGATCTGGACTGACGTAATTCTGAAATGGCATCTACCATGTTCCTGGCCCAATGAGGCATAGACTGATCCGCGGAACCTCCCTGCTGGTCCGCCACCGATGCACCAGAGCATGCAGTACATAGGGTACCCGCGTCCGCGCTACCCTTAGCTAGCTTTGACCCACATTGTGAGCATGAAAAATAAACCACCGAGGATGTCTTTCCCTTTGTAGATTTGTCTGGCTTACTGGTCCTAATGAAACTTTTTTTTTTTTTAAATAACAATGTACTACAAACGAACTATAAACCCAGTAGAGTAGTAAACAGTACTGTGAATTATACTGTGCAATTTATATTGAAAGAATATAGTGAGTTATACTGTGCAAATTAAACTGATAACCCTCACTAAAAGTATAGAAGAACACTATGCTCCCAAATTATACTTGCTGTTAGGTTACCCCCACTTTGAGTAGTAGTAAGCCCAATAAGTGTCTGAGCCGTGTGCTACACAGCGTCCCCCGTACTGCCTCTGGAGAAGATTTCCGCCCCGGAGCTCTGTAGACGCTGGGCTGGAGTGCGTATGCGGTAGTGCAGGGCGGGAATCCGTCCCTTCTTTAACTGACGTACGCGCCGAGTCAGCCCAGAGAAGGCGCGCTGTAGCCGGAAGTCCCCGGCTCTTGCGCGCCGCTACATACAGCGGCCCCAAGCGGTCCCCCAGGGAGTGACTCACCACTCTCCCGGACTCCGGACTAACCAGTACACCAGTAGCAGGGATCAGTAAAGCCCTCGCTACTGTGTACCACCGGCTCATCTCCGGGGGAAGGGGAGGAAGGGAGGGAGGGAATGTAATAGGGGAGGACACACAAGAAAAAAAGGGGGCAATATATATATGAAATATATGAAAATATATATATGAAGGATAGACCAATACTGTCAGAGACAGATTGTGTCTATCCTGTACCTCCTCACTGCCGACTTCTTCTCATATAAAGCAGGAATCAAGCCCCAATGACCAAAGTGTGGTGGCCTCCAGTGGCAGAATAGAGTGGGAACTCTTATCTAACCCCACTCTAGTAGTATCTGTCACCTGTATACAGGGACTAGGCACTCCAACAATAAAAAAATAAAACACCTAACTAAAATCTTCAGAGAAAAAAAAATAATAATCTGTGTCTGTACTCCACAGGCACAAAACTAAAACTGAGGTGCTGGCTAGGCAGGAAGGAGATGGGAGAGGTTAGAGGGGGGAGGAGTCAGAGTTTTAATAGTTCTGTGCCAAACTCCACAACCACACACCTCTAACCCACAAGTAACGGCGCAGCGTCCCCCAGGTGGATGAAAGAGAAATACATTAACTTATTAAATGCAATATGCTTGCAGTCAATCCCACATATAAAACATATAATAAAGATACCAAATTGCTTAAATTGTTTTATTTTGCAAAGTCAAAAATTAATTAACAGTCACCAGCTGCCATCCCACACCTATCAAAATTGGAAGCCTAGGCATAGATGCACAATTACTCTGTGAACATACGCCACCCAAAACTAACTCTCTCTGCACATTCTATATCTGCCCCCCCCCCCCTGCAGTGCACATGGTTTTGCCCATTAGCTAACACATTTGCTGCTGCAAACAAATCTGAATTAGGCCCACGATTCGCTTTGTTTAGAGACTTTACCTTTTTCTTCTTCAATGGCTGATCCATTTTTGCTTGTAAGAAATCAATGAGTTTGGTTTGCTGGGAAATAGTCCCTTCCATCTTCACTTTTTCATGGGAATAGAGAACCTATAACAACACAAACAAGACACTGTTCTTTCAGCGTGCCAGCAGGACGATACAGTTCTCTTACACTATGCAGTGATGCATTTACTATACCTGCATGTTTTCCAGCTGATACTCCAAATCACTCCTCTCGGTTTTCAGCAAATCTGCACGATCCAGTGCTTCCTGGAGTCCTTGAGTCAAACGGAAGATGTGATTCTTCTGAAGGTCCATTTGCTGCTGTAGCTTAGCCTGCTGCTCGCCACAAAATAGAACTTTTAGTAGACTGAAAACTCTCAGGATCTCATTTAGAGTTCTGAGGAAAACCAGCAAAATGGTTCAAATTTTACTGGGACAAACCATGTTGCAATGCAAGGGGTGCAAAGGCTATTTGTGTTCTGCATCTAGGGAAAATATGTTATGCATTTGCATGTAGCAGACAAATAATGCTCAGTACTTACAGTACTAAGTAATTTAGAGTTTGCTAGGACGTGCACCCCTCCCATATCTATCCAAAGAATTTAAGTTTGTGTCCTATAGTGACCCATGGTTTTGCCAAGGTGCAAAAGTTCACTATCTTGCTGGATTAATTCCTAACTCTAAATAAGAACATTAGAGGGCAATATCAGTTTGACAAAAATATGCACAGAAGCAGGATGCTCTAATGACTAGCAAGAGAGTAACTGCCAAATCAAAATGTTATATGCATGTGTCACTTTGCTCCATATCTACCCAAAACCTTTGGCATAACAGAAAAAATAAGATTTTACTCACCGGTAAATCTATTTCTCGTAGTCCGTAGTGGATGCTGGGGACTCCGTAAGGACCATGGGGAATAGATGGGCTCCGCAGGAGACTGGGCACTCTAAGAAAGATTTAGTACTACTGGTGTGCACTGGCTCCTCCCTCTATGCCCCTCCTCCAGACCTCAGTTAAGGAAACTGTGCCCGGAAGAGCTGACATTACAAGGTAAGGATTTTGGAATCCAGGGTAAGACTCATACCAGCCACACCAATCACACCGTATAACTTGTGATAACATACCCAATCAACAGTATGAACAACAACAGAGCATCAGACAAACCTGATGCAACCATAACATAACCCTTATGTAAGCAATAACTATATACAAGTATTGCAAAAGAAGTCCGCACTTAGGACGGGCGCCCAGCATCCACTACGGACTATGAGAAATAGATTTACCGGTGAGTAAAATCTTATTTTCTCTAACGTCCTAGTGGATGCTGGGGACTCCGTAAGGACCATGGGGATTATACCAAAGCTCCCAAACGGGCGGAAGAGTGCGGATGACTCTGCAGCACCGAATGAGCAAACACAAGGTCCTCCTCAGCCAGGGTATCAAACTTGTTGAACTTTGCAAAAGTGTTTGAACCCGACCAAGTAGCTGCTCGGCAAAGCTGTAATGCCGAGACCCCTCGGGCAGCCGCCCAAGAAGAGCCCACCTTCCTTGTGGAATGGGCTTTTACGGATTTTGGAGGCGGCAAGCCAGCCGCAGAATGAGCCTGCTGAATCGTGTTACAGATCCAGCGAGCAATAGTTTGCTTTGAAGCAGGAGCACCCAGCTTGTTGGATGCATACAGGATAAACAGCGAGTCAGGTTTCCTGACTCCAGCCGATCTGGCTACATAAATCTTCAAAGCCCTGACATAATCTAGTAACTTGGAATCCTCCAAGTCACGAGTAGCCGCAGGCACCACAATAGGTTGGTTCACATGAAAAGATGACACCACTTTTGGCAGAAATTGCGGACGAGTCCGTAATTCTTCCCTGTCCATATGGAAAACCAGATAGGGGCTTTTACATGACAAAGCCGCCAATTTTTGACCACTTTCCACGTGAGATATTTTAACTCCACGGTCTTAAGCGGCTCAAACCAGTGAGATTTCAGGAAACGCAACACCACGTTAAGATCCCAAGGTGCCACTGGTGGCACAAAAAAGGGTCTGAATATGCAGCACTCCCTTTACAAACGTCTGAACTTCAGGTAGAGAAGCTAGTTTTTGTATGAAGAAAATGGATCGGGCCGAAATCTGGACGTTAATGGACCCCAATTCTAGGCCCAAAGTCACTCCCGACTGTAGGAAGTGAAGGAAACGGCCCAGCTGGACTTCCTCTGTAGAGGCATTCCTGGCCTCACACCCAGCAACATATTTTCGCCGTATACGGTGATAATGTTTAGCCGTCATGTCCTTCCTAGCCCTTATCAGCGTAGGAATAAGCTCATCCAGAATCCCTCTTTTCTACTAGGATCCGGCGTCCAACCGCCATGCCGTCAAACGCAGCTGCGGTAAGTCTTGGAACATACAAGGTCCCTGCTGCAACAGATCCTGCCCTAGAGGCAGAGGCCATAGGTCCTCTGTGAGCATTTCTTGCAGCTCTGGATACCAAGTCCTTCTTGGCCAATCCGGAACAATGAGTATTGTTCTCACTCCTCTTTTCCTTATGATTCTCAGCACCTTGTGTAAGAGAGGAAAAGGAGGAAACACATAAACCGACTGGAACATCCACGGTGTCACCAGTGCGTCTACAGCTATCGCCTGAGAGTCTCTTGACCTGGCGCAATACCTCTGTAGCTTTTTGTTGAGGCGGGATGCCATCATGTCCACCTGTGGCAGTTCCCACCGACCTACAAGCTGCGCGAAGACTTCTTGATGAAGTCCCCACTCTCCCGGGTGGAGGTCGTGCCTGCTGAGAAAGTCTGCTTCCCAGTTGTCCACTCACGGAATGAACACTGCTGACAGTGCGCTTACGTGATTCTCCGCCCAGCGAAGAATTCTGGTGGCTTCTACCATCGCCACCCTGCTCCTTGTGCCGCCTAGGCGGTTTACATGAGCCACTGCGGTGATATTGTGTGACTGAATCAGAACCGGTTGGCCGCGAAGCAGGGTCTCCGCTTGACTTAGGGCGTTGTATATGGCCCTTAGTTGCAGGATATTGATGTGAAGGCAAGTTTCCTGCCTTGACCACAGCCCTTGGAAATTTCTTCCCTGTGTGACTGCCCCCCACCCTCGGAGGCTTGCATCCGTGGTCACCAGGACCCAGTCCTGAATGCCGAATCTGCGACCTTCGAGAAGGTGAGCACTCTGCAGCCACCACAGGAGAGACACCCTGGCTCTGGGGGATAGGGTGATTAACCGATGCATCTGAAGATGTGATCCGGACCACTTGTCCAGTAAGTCCCATTGGAAGGTCCTCTTATGGAACCTGCCGAAGGGAATGGCCTCGTATGATGCCACCCTCCTTCCCAGGACCCGAGTGCAGTGATGCACTGACACCTGTTTTGGTTTTAATAGATTCCTGACCAGTGTCACGAGCTCCTGAGCTCTCTCTATCGGGAGATAAACCCTTTTCTGGTCTGTGTCTAGGATCATGCCTAGGAGAGGCAGATGAGCTGTAAGAACCAACTGCGACTTTGGAATATATAGAATCCAGCCATGTTGCCGTTACACTTCCTGAGAAAGTGATACGCTGTTCAGCAACTGCTCTCTTGATCTCGCTTTTATGAGGAGATCGTCCAAGTACGTGATAATAGTGACACCTTGCTTCCGCAGGAGCACCACCATTTCCGCCATTACCTTGGTGAATATTCTCAAGGCCGTGGAGAGACCAAACAGCAATGTCTAAAATTGGTAATGACAATCCCGTACCGCAATTCTGAGGTACGCCTGATGAGGTGGATAAATGGGGACATGAAGGTATGCATCCTTTATGTCCCGAGTCACCATAAAATCTCCCCCTTCCAGGCTTGCAATAACCGCTCTTAGCGATTCCATCTTGAACTTGAACCTTTTCAGGTATATGTTCAGGGATTTTAAATTCAATATGGGTCCGACCGAACCGTCTGGTTTAGGGACTACAACATGGTCGAATAATAACCCCCTCCTTGTTGACGGAGTGGAACCTCGACCACCACCTGTTGAAGATACAATTTATGAATTGCAGTTAACACTGTTTCCCTCTCGTGGGGGGAAGCCGGCAGGGCCGTCGGTGAGGGGGCATCTTCTCAAAGTCCAGCTTGTATCCCTGAGACACAATATCTATTGCCCAGGGATCTAACAGGGAGTGAACCCACTTGTGGCTGAACTTACGAAGGCGTGCCCCCACCGGGCCTAGCTCCGCCTGTGGAGCCCCAGCGACATGCGGTGGATCTTTGTAGAGGCCGGGGAGGACTTCTGTTCCTGGGAACTAGCTGTGTTGTGCAGCTTCTTTCCTCTGCCCCCGCCTCTGGCAAGAAAGGACGCACCTCGGACTTTCTTGTTTCTTTATTCGAAAGGCTGCATTTGATAATGTCGTGCTTTCATAGGCTGTGCAGGAATATGAGGCAAAATATCAGAATTACCAGCTATAGCTGTGGAGACCAGGTCCGAGAACCCTTCTCCAAACAATCCTCAGCCTTCCATATGCCTCTTAAGTCGGCATCATCTGTCCATTTTACATTCTACAGGATACGTCAAGCAGAAATCGACATA
Source organism: Pseudophryne corroboree (assembly GCF_028390025.1). Classification (NCBI taxonomy): domain Eukaryota; kingdom Metazoa; phylum Chordata; class Amphibia; order Anura; family Myobatrachidae; genus Pseudophryne; species Pseudophryne corroboree. The sequence goes on along the minus strand of NC_086444.1, from coordinate 378,332,890 downwards.
GCTTTGACTCTAGGACCCAGTATACTCATGTCTCTTTGGGCATGTTTTATATATATATATATATATATATATATATATATATATACCTATCTCTTAAGACAGCATCTTTTTTATATATATATATATATATATATATATATATATATATATATATATATATACATATATATATCTATATGCATACTAGGGTCTCAATCTCTGCTGATAAGGTACCTGTCCACGCTGCCAAAGCGCTATAAACCCATGCCGACACAATCGCAGGTCTGAGTAGTGTACTAGAATGTGCACGCTATCTGCAGGATCCCTGAGAATAGCTAGTGCTACCATCTGTGCAAACGTGACACCCTAGGGGAAGATTCCCATCACATCCTGGCCCTAGTGGGGAAAGGATACTGCCTGAGAATTCTTTGTGGGAAGCTGCAGTCTCTTGTCTGGAGATTCCCGCTCTTTTTCCTCATGAGAGGAGGGAAATTTACCTCAGCTTTCTTCCCCTTAACATGTGTACCCTTGTGTCAGGGACAAATGAGTAATCAGTGATATGCAAATCATCTTTTATTACAATAATCATATATTGAATACCTTTCAGCCATTTTGGCTGTAACTTTGCATTATCGTAGTCGACACTGGAGTCAAACTCCGTGTCAATATCAGTGTTTATTATTTTGGATAGTGAGCATTGTGAGACTCTGAAGGTCTCTGTGACATAGGGACAGACATGGGTAGATTTCCTGTCTGCTCTCTAATCTTTTGTGCAATAAATTCACCTCAGCACTTACACATATCCAAACAGGTGTCGGCGTTGTCAACGGAGACACCCTCTCACACACATATTTGCTCTATCTCCTCCTTAGGGGAGCCTTTTACCTCAGACATGTCGACACACACGTACCGACACACCACACACACAGGGGATGCTCTATTTGAAGACAGTTCCCCCACAAGGCCCTTTGGAGAGACAGAGAGAGAGAGTATGCCAGCACACACCCCAGCGCTATATGACCCAGGAATCACACAGTAACTTAGTGTTAACCCAGTAGCTGCTGTATATATTGTTTTTACGCCAAATTTATGTGCCCCCCTCTCTTTTTCACCCTCTCTATCGTGCTTCTGCAGGGGATAGCCTGGGGAGCTTCCTCTCAGCGGAGCTGTGGAGAGAAAATGGCGCTGGTGAGTGCTGAGGAAGAAGGCCCCGCCCCCCTCAGCGGCGGGCTTCTCCCGCGATTTTGTGTAAAATGAATGGCGGGGGCTCATGCATATAACAGTGTCCAACTGTATATATGCTGCTTTTTGCCAGGAGGTAATCAATTGCTGCCCAGGGCGCCCCCCCCCCTGCGCCCTGCACCCTACAGTGACCGGAGTGTGTGGGTCAGTGTGGGCGCAATGGCGCACAGCTGCAGTGCTGTGCGCTACCTCATATGAAGACAGGAGTCTTCTGCCGCCGATTTTGACGTCTTCTTGCTTCAAGGCGCCGGCTTATGACTTCTGGCTCTGCGAGGGGGACGGCGGCGCGGCTCCGGGAACGGACAACAAGGTCAGGTCCTGTGTTCGATCCCCCTGGAGCTAATGGTGTCCAGTAGCCTAAGAAGCGCAACCTAGCCGCAGTTAGTAGGTTTGCTTCGCTCCCCTCAGTCCCACGTAGCAGAGAGTCTGTTGCCAGCAGAAGTTCTCTGAAAATAAAAAACCTAACTAAAATACTTTCTTATTAGCAAGCTCAGGAGAGCTCACTAAAATGCACCCAGCTCTGTCCGGGCACAGATTCTAACTGAGGTCTGGAGGAGGGGCATAGAGGGAGAAGCCAGTGCACACCAGTAGTACTAAATCTTTCTTAGAGTGCCCAGTCTCCTGCGGAGCCCGTCTATTCCCCATGGTCCTTACGGAGTCCCCAGCATCCACTAGGATGTTAGAGAAAAAAGCAGAGACAGCAATCTGGGAAGGCACAGATTGGTTAGGTCTTTGGTAAAAATTCAAAACTCAATAAATAATACAAATTTGAAATATATGATTATGCCTTTGCTTTAAATATAGCAGATTTATTTCAACAGAATGTATTTAATGAAACCTCTGCCTACCAGCAAAAAGAAACATGTCACAAATAAGAGAGGTCGCATTTACCTCTTCTAGCAGTCGCTGCTTCAGTTCTCGCTCTGTTTCTAGTTTCTGCTGCAAGCTGCGTGCATTCATTTCCAGCATTGCGTGTTTCTTCTCCAGATCATTTAGCTGTGAGATGTAAGAAATAGATGAGGGTTCATATTAAGTGCTCACTTGCACCATTAATGTCTTACTACTCTCATTCTTTCTAATGGTACAAATGATGCCTTGCAGACAGTTTCACACTTTGTCTGGCTTTCAGGCTCTTTGGTAACAAGTATGTACATACTGCTGGACACAGACAAACACATGGACATTGATGCCACTGCAGGTAATGAAAGGGCATCCTTTCCCTTCCATTGCAACTGGCAGGGTGTTTCCTAGGGGTGTGTATAGCGTGACCGCCGGTCACCATACCTCCTCCGGCATCCCGGCTGCGGAGGTGCGAGCATAACAAGTTCCTTCCGACACGAGTGGGAATAGTCCAGGTGGGCGAGATGTAAGGGGAGGTAATGTGACCAGCAGTCTCCTGACATAACTACGTCCCGTTTCGTAGTATGTTTGAGACTGAGGAGAGGGGAAATACTCCACTACACATCAACTTTCTGTGAGGTTCACAATTTGGTAAAAAAATAGATTTCTGCTTTTTCTAGCCATACATCATCTAAGAAGTACATAAACCAGCAGGTGTGCGTACAAATCCAAATAAGGCCCAGTCTCCACATCTCAAGATTGCATTTACAGAATTCACTCCTAAATTACTGAAAGTTATCATTATCAGTGTGCAATTGCCTCCTAAAAGATATATATGCGCTTACTTGCTGGCATGCATAGATCGCATTTGAATAAACCCTTCTTTACTGAACTTTGTCCCTTCCCGCCTCGCTGGTTGAAAGATGTGATATATACAAAAATGTGTGGCTCTGCCCAGCCGCATCTCATTCACTTTAGAGCATGTGCAGAGCAAATTTCTGCAAGACATACTGCGTAACTACTGTACTACTCTGAATAACATCTGTAAAAATTTGTGAACTTTTGTAATGCTATACTGACCTTATCGGACAGGCTTTCTGTCTTGAGTTTTTGATCCTTCAGTGCTTGCTGAAGAGCTAAAATGTCTGCTTTGTGTTCTTTAACTGCCAGTTCCACCATTTGCCGAGATTCAGTGCCGCGTTGATCAGCACGAACTCTATATTTAAATTAAAGCCAGAAAATTAAATCATATAAATATATATATTTAATAAAAAAAAACCCCAGAACAAAACAGGTTTAATGTAAGCTGCTTAAGGCATAAAAACATTCACCTTTCAATGTAAGGAAAGCCTTCAGAAAAGATAAGAATTCTAGATAAGCACATACAAAGCTACAAGTTCCTTGAGATAGTGACATGCAGTCATATTAAATGTTGTGCTGTAACGGAAGGCACACTGTTCCCTCAATACATTGGTGGACACTATAATGCGGACAAAGAGTCACTATTAAAACTTTAGCACTTCAAAACTCTGTAAGCTGATTTTGCTCCTCCATCTTCTATTTCCCATCATGCAGAGAACTCCACGATAATCCAAAAGGACAGAATGAGACAAAAAAAAAAAAAAAAACAGAGAGAAACACCACCACTGAAATAAAGCTGGCTAGAATGACTAGGGAAACTAGAACATAAACGTGTGGGAGCCTAGTGTCCCCCAGTAGCTTTATGATATAATGTAATATATTTACTTTAGTCATTCAACCAGCTGGGGGATAGTGGTTCTTTTCTGGTTCATTTCCAACATAAGGTACATACAGTGAGAGGGTATCCCGCACCAAGAGCAATAAGTATGTACATAATTCTACAGATCATATTTAACAAAAATGTAAAGATCATCTATACACTGATGTAAACTGTATGTGCTACCTACTAATTCAGATATATGTACAAAACTAATGAACATGAATCAGTATATCATAGATGCACTCAATGTCTTCTTCACATTTATTTTAAAATCTGTTTTTATTAGATATACTTAAAACAGAGGTATCAGAAATTATCATACACACATAATGCTATTTATTGCTCACTTTTTACAAACAGTATTTAATTGCAGATCTACTGTATACCCTATAAGAGGGCTGATTAAAGCGAAGAATTGAAGGGGGGAAAAAGCATCTATAAAGAAATAATGTGGTAGAAAAAGTAGATATTAATATTAAATAAAAACTTCAATAAAAACAATAAAGGTTTCAATAAAAACAAGGCTGTGCACTGTTCTGGTTCACAGATACTGTGATCAAATTAATGTGTTTATAAGATGTAAAGTTAATCTTTAATTTTCAACACTATATCTATATTATTACCTTTTATTAATATGGCACCACAAGGGACATTAGGTAGCGACAGCGGAACGGGCACCAAACGGTCTTTTCAGACTCCCAGGATGCAATGGCCCAGCCCTTATGTCCCCGCCTCAGGAAATTAATATTTTTGTTTTGTGCGGCAGGAGCCGGACCACTGGAAAACGGTGTGGCTGTATTTTTTTGAAGGCACAAGCTTTATTATGTTAAATAGTCTTTTCTTTTTTTGAGTGAACTGTCTGTGCGTTTTAGACGCATATATTAAAGAGTCACTCCAACAACTCTCCGTCAGGTCGCGACAACAGTTACAGTACCTCCGTGTAAACACTGCTGTTTCGGCAGGCACCAGCTGGATGTACAAGCAAGTCCATACTGATGATCCTAGGCTGCAGCCAGATAACGGGGAGAAGGTAAGGCGTCTTTTTCCGATTAGCGGTTTAAGACGCACATGACGCAGCTTTACTGTCTCGTGTGGAGACTACCGGACAGTCGCTGATGCGGCTGCCACCGTGGGTGCCCCAGGGTTAGGCCTCAGGGATCATAGGTTCTGGGAATAATAGACATCACGATCCCTGGGGTTGATGTCAGCAGTGGAGAGTAAAACGCTCCCCTAGTCGTCCCTCCCCCCAGTTCATAACCAGTTTCCCACCATGAACTGATTTTTCTGAATAGGTCTAAGACGCTTTTATATTGCAGTCAGTTAGAGCTGCTGTGCGGCTGTGTTCTATGGTGCGTCTGTGTCCTCTCAGCCGTTTGTTATCGGCATGGTCGAATATGGAAGTGGGGTTTAAGTCCCCCTGCATCCCGCTCTACCGAGGCAGGTGATACAGCACTGAGTTCCTACCTAGCCTAGCGGTAATAAGTAGTTTAATAAGTGCCTGATGCAAATGAGCGTTTGTGAACATTTACTGCTGTATTATTTGTTGTGCGTCTGAAGACGCTATTGCTCCGGTTATAAGGTAAATGCATATGTTTTCCTACCTACTTTAATGTATTGTGAAGTTGACAATGTGCTCATTTTGCAAATGTATACTAATGCAATTTATGTGACTGATTGCTAGTGTGGCTGCTGACTTTGTACTTTATTTCTGTCAGTTTTGCTTTTTCTCTTGAGTCTGATCCTCAATGCCGGTGCAAAGCAGGGTGGGATCTGATTGTACTTCACTTTAAAAATGTTATAAAGTGAGGACTGTCACATTGATACACAGTCATACACTGTGTGTGTGTGATAAATTGTTGCTATGTCCAAGAAAGGCAAGGGTGAAGAAGCACCTATATTAGTAACATGTTTGTCCTGAAAAGCTGGGTTAACCTCCCAGGACCTGGTACAAAATGGGTTATGTACAAATTGTTATGATTTCCATAAAGGTCTTCTTAATAAATTTGCTTCAAGCCAGGTACCTGTTCAATTAAAGGAACTTCCTTTGGCATCTTTTAGCACAAACGCAATTAAGCTAAGCAAATGGCGCAAGCTACCTTACCAGGTATGGGGTACCCATTTAAGGCTAGGGCCACACATAGCGAACAAGCAGGTCCCGCTGAAAGGGACCCGCTTGGCCAGGAGGGGGGATTTTAATAGCACACAGTGCGGCACAGCCTTGAAATCCCGTCGCCCTGCCATCCAGCTCAACCACAGCATGCTGCGTTTGGATCCGGCGGTGGCGGGACTGCAGCACATGTGTGGGCGCCTGCATAGGCATTCCCCTTTCGGCCAAGCGGGTCCCGCTAAACAGGACCCGCTTGGCCGCTATGTGTGGCTGTAGCCTATCCCTTACATGCAACATTCCCCCTGGATCATGCTGCATCCAATTCAGGATTTAGTTCAAACCTCGGCTGCCGTTCAACAAAAGCAGGCTGACCGGCTCGAGGATTTAAATTCAGACAGACATGGCGCAACATCTTCACAATCTACACATTTTTCAGATTCAGAGGACACTTCAGATGAGGAAGCTGGATCTTCTCATTCTGATTGTGCATATAGAGATGAGGAACATAATACCTCAGTAGATATTCTTGAGGTTAATTCAGGCAGTAAAATTCATTCTGTTTTTAGAGGAGGCAGTAGAGCCTGTGTTAAAATCTAAGGCTCCTGTGTTTAAACATCCAAAAAATTGTTAAGGCAGAATTTCCTCTAATTCAGATCAGATGACAAATTATGCAAGTGGCATGGGTTACACCCAGTAAGAAATTTAAGATTCCTAAGAAATTGAGTTCTTATTATCATCTACCTGGTGTGGGCTGTTTAAAAAGGGAACTTCCTCCCAATGTAGATGCGCATGTAGTTCGGCTAGTGCGCAAATCTACATGAACTCTGCCTCCAACATCATTAAATGATGTAACAGCCAGAAAGATTTATGGTTTTCTTAAAACTATTTTTTTCCTGACAGCGGCAGTTACTAGCCCAGCCATGGCCACAGCTTGGGTGGCTAAAGCAGTGGCAGGCTGGGCAGAAGCGTTGGAAGATGATCCTTCTATGGCAACTAAATAACAATTATCCTATATTGCATACATAAAACAGGCTGCTGCTTTTATGGAGGAAACAGCCCTATATATGGGTATAGTAGTTTCCCAAGCATCAACTTCCTCAGTAGCAGCTCTCAGAGCTGTTTGGTTACGTTCATGGAAAGCTGACTCAGAATCCAAGAAGGTTCTGGAATCCCTGCCTTTAGTGGGTAATATTTTGGTTGGTACAGAATTAGACAATATTCGTGTCTGAAGCAGACTCCAAAAAAAGTGAAGTTTCCTTCGTCATACTGTATAAAGCTAAACCCAGATTTCCAGTCCTTTCAGACCCAAAGGAAAGCAAAGGGAAAGGTTTACAGCAAACAGTCTCATACAGATAAATCTGGTAAAAACGCCCGGCTTCTAAACCAGAAGACAAGCAGTCGGCCTGATGGCACGGGCCTCCACCTAGGGGACCCCAGGGTGGGAGGCCAACGTCTTCTATTTGCACAGGTTTGGCAGCAGTCCACCACAGATACCTGGGTGCAAGAAGTGGTGTCTCATGGTTACGTTTTCTCCTTCAAGATACAACCCCCTTAGAAATTCTTCTGTACCAGCCCGTCTCCAGTGGTAACGAAGGCCAGTGCCCTACAAGATGCAGTTCAGAAGTTGCTGCAATCAGAAGTAAAAGTACCATTCCAATCAGGGCAGAGGGGATGCGGTTTCTATTCAAACCTGTTCCTAGTTCAAAAACAAAATGGGTCCTACCGGCCCATTCTCAATCTCAAAGCTTTATTTATTTATTATTTATTTATTAACAGTTTCTTATATAGAGCAGCATATTCCGTTGCGCTTTACAATTAGAGCAACAGTAATAGAACAAAACTGGGTAAAAACAGACACACAGAGGTAGGAAGGCCCTGCTCGCAAGCTTACAATCTATAGGGAAATAGGCATAGATACACAAGGATAGATGCTATCTATTGCATAATGGTCCACCAGATTGCTAGGTTCTTAATGGGTTGTATGATAATACCCCGCAATGTTGGCCAAGTGTCAGGAGGGTGTGAGAGTAAAGAAAGACAAGATACGTGATGTTATATATACTGTACAGAGAGGATGTAATTAGATAGGGAAGCACTGAAGGTTATGTGGGTGGGTCTGGAATTTTTAGGCTTGTCTGAAGAGGTGAGTTTTCAGGAAACGTTTAAAGGTTTGGAGACTAGAGGCGAGTCTTATTGTGCGTGGGAGGGCATTCCACAGAGTGGGTGAAGCCCGGATATAGTCCTGTAATTTTGAGTGTGAACAAGTAATGCGTGTGGATGAGAGACATAGATCTTGTGCAGAGCGGAGATGTCGGGTAGGGAGATATTTTGAGATGAGTGAAGAGATGTATGTTGGTGCAGTTTGGTTAATAGCCTCGTATGTCAGTAAAAGTATTTTAGATTTAATACGGTAGAATACCGGTAACCAATGGAGGGACTGACAGAGCGGATCTGCAGACGAAGAACGTCTAGCTAGGAAGATTAGTCTCGCAGCTGCATTCAAAATGGATTGTAGTGGTGAGAGCCTATGTTTGGGAAGACCGGTCAGGAGACTATTACAATAATCAATGCGGGAGATGATGAGAGCATGGATTAAAGTTTTTGCTGTGTCTTGTGTAAGATATGGTCGTATTTTGGATATGTTTCTTAGATGTATGCAACATGATCTTGAGACAGATTGAATGTGGGGAACAAAGGACAGTTCAGAGTCAAGAATGACACCTAGGCAGCGAGCTTGTGGGGTAGGGATGATTGCCGAGTTCTCAACAGTGATAGAGATATCTGGTTGGAAACTACTATTAGCTGGTGGAAATATAATTAATTCTGTTTTGGAAATATTAATTTTGAAGTGGCGAGATGTCATCCAAGATGAAATGGCAGAAAGGCATTCAGTGACACGGCCCAATACAGATGGTGACAAATCAGGGGAGGATAGGTAGATTTGAGTATCATCCGCATACAGATGGTACTGAAATCCGAAAGAGTTGATTAGTTTGCCAAGAGATGTGGTATAGATAGAGAAAAGCAGAGGACCTAAGACTGAGCCTTGCGGTACTCCAACTGAGAGAGGTAGCGAAGAAGAGGTGGAATCAGAGAAACGAACACTGAAGGAGCGATTTGATAGGTAGGATGAGAACCAAGAAAGGGCTGTGTCCTTAATACCTAGGGATTGTAGTGTTTGTATGAGAAGAGAGTGGTCAACAGTGTCAAAAGCAGCAGATCAAGGAGAATAAGTAGAGAGTAATTTCCTTTAGATTTAGCAGTGACCAAATCATTCACTACCTTAGTCAGTGCTGTCTCTGTGGAGTGTTGGGCACGAAATCCAGTAGGCTGTGTGAGTTAAGAAAGTGTGTGAGGCGAGTGTAGGCAAGTCTCTCAAGTAGCTTGGAGGGGCATGAGAGCTGAGAGATGGGGCGGTAATTGAGAGAGTGTTCGGGTCAGAGTTTTGATTTTTCAGAATGGGAGTAATCACTGCATGCTTGTATAGAGAAGGAAAGATACCAGTAGACAGAGAGATTACAGATTTTCGTTAAGGTTGGGATGAGCACAGCAGACAGAGCTTTACTAATTTGTGAGGGTATAGAGTCAAAGGGAGAGGTATTAGAGTAGGCAGATGAAAAGAGTGCAGATACTTCATCTTCATTTGTAGGATCAAAGGAAGAGAAGGTGTTAGGGGGTTCAGGAAGGGAATTGAGCAAGTCACTTGCTGTGGAAGAGCATACCATTTCATTTCATATCTTGTCAATCTTGTCCTTGAAATAGGAAGCAAGATCTTGCACACTGACAGTGGCTGGTGGGTTGGGTGAGGGAGAGACAAGAAGTGATTTAAATGTAATAAAAAGTCGCTTGGTGTTAGAGGCTTGAGCAGAGAAGAGAAATTGAAAATATGTTTGTTTGGCAGTGTCCAGAGCATTACGATAAGAGTGGTAGGTGGTCTTATATGTGAGAAAGTCACTTGAACTACGAGATTTACGCCACTGGCGTTCTACTTTAAGTGAGAGTTTTTGTAAGTGTCTAGTGTATTTAGAGTGCCACGGTTGACATCTAAGTCTACGTGGAGTGTGATGAGTAGCTGGAGCCACTTCATCAACTGCTGTTTCTAGAGTTTCGTTAAGGTGTTACACAGCAGTCTCAGGAAAGGTGAATGTAGAAATTGGTGAGAGCAGTGGTTGCAGAGAGGTAGATAGTTGTTGAAAATTAATAGCGTTAACATTTCTGCGGGTTAGAGGTGTCTTTGTAGACTTTAGGGACATTGAGTTTGAAGTAATGGAGGAGAGCATGCAGGTGATAAGGTTGTGATTTGAGAGAGGGAAAGGAGTGTTAGTGAGTTCAGAAACAGAGCATAGTCTGGTGAATACAAGATCAAGGCAGTGGCCCTCCTGATGAGTAGGGGAGTCAGTCCATTGGGAGAGGCCAAGAGAGGTTAGAGAGAGTAGTTTAGAGGCATGGGGAGATTGTGGACTGTCAATAGAGAGATTGAAATCACCCATAATGATGGTGGAGATGTCAAAGGATAGAAAGTAAGGGAGCCAAGCAGAAAAATCTTCGAGAAACTTTTTGGGTTGCCCAGGTGGGCGATAGATAGCTGCAACACGCAGAGAGAAAGGGGTGAAAATCCTAATAGAGTGTACTTCAAATTATGTAAATGTGAGTGAGGAAACAGGTGGTGAAACGATGTGCGTGTAAGATTTGGACAGTAATATTCCAACACCACCTCCTTTAATGTTACCAGGCCTGGGGGTGTGTGTGAAGTGGAGGCCACCATGTGACAGTGCTGCAGGGGAGGCCGTGTCCGATTGTGTGAGCCATGTTTCTGTTATGGCTAGCATACTGATTTTTTTTGCTATGAAAAGGTCACAAATAGATGTTAATTTGTTACAAAAGAGCGTGCATTCCATAAAGCACATTTTAGTGACTTGGAGGGAGATGGGAGACATGTGATGTTGATAAGGTTTGTTGGATTTATATTCCGTTGTGAATCATCTGAATGTGAGCGTGGTATGTGGCTTTGAACAAACATATTTGGGTGCCTCGATTCCATATGGAAACCTTGCGTTCCATTAACCTGGCAATGGAGTCGGGGGATTTTATGGTATCCCTGGATATTCAGGATGCTTACCTACCATGTACTTCTACCACCTTCCCATCAGTACTGTCTCAGGTTCGCTATACTCCAGCATAATTTCCTGTTCCAGGCACTACCCTTTGGACTGGCTACAGCTCCAAGGATATTTACCAAAATTATGCTGGTTATGGCAGCTTATTTTCGTTGTCAAAGATTAAAGATTTATCCATATCTAGATGACTTGTTAATCCTAGCTCAGTCCCAGGAAACTCTGCAATGCCATCTTCAAATGACAACAGTCTGCCTACAGACTCACAACTTGCTCATAAATTGGACAAAGACCTCCTGAGTCCAGTCACAACGAATGATGCATCTAGGGGCTGTATTGGATACCAGTCTTCAGGCAATCTTTCTACCGCTGAAGAAAATATCCACAATAAAAATGAGGATTGAAGGGATGCTACACAGCCGGAGATAATCCATCCATGCAGGAATGCGAGTTCTGAGGTACATTCGACATGGTAGAATATGCTCAGTTCCATTCAAGACCCCTTCAACATCTGATTCTCTCCAAATGGAACGGACAGCATCAGACGATAAAAACTCAGGAAGTGCACTGGTCATTAGCCTGGTGGCTACAGACATCCCATCCGGACATAGGTCGTCCCTTTTGGATCTAAGATTGGAAGGCTCTGACAACAGACGCCAGTCTTCAAAGTTGGGGAGCTGTGAAAGAACAGTACTCTTTTCCAGGAACGCTGGGCCAGGGAAGAAAGTTGCCTGCCAAACAACATTCTGGAACTTTGAGCCATATACATGGCACTTACCCAGGCAAAAGATATTCTTCACGGCAAGCCTATTCAGATTAGCTCAGGCAATGCCACGGTGGTAATGTACCTCAATCACCAAGGAGACACTCACAGTGAAAGGGCAATGAAGGAAGTAAGCAGCACGTTAAAGTGGGCAGAACTTCATCATCCAGCCGTGTCAGCAAAATTACACCAGGAGTCCTAAATTAGGAAGTGGACTTTCTCAGCCGATACAACATTCATGCAAGCAAATGGGCCTTACACCCAGAAGTTTTTCAGATTCTGATAAACAAATGGGGACTGCCGGAAGTGGATCTCATGGCCTCTCGTCAGAACAAAGTACCCGCATACGAGTCAAGAACAAAGGATCCCAAAGCGATCTTTGTGGATGCTCTATCAGCAAGATGGAATTTTCATTTGGCATACGAGTTTCCACAAATTTCTCTGGTGCCCAGGGTGAGTCGAAAATAGGATTTAAATACCTACCGGTAAATCCTTTTCTCTTAGTCCATAAGGGATACTGGGGATCACTTAGTACAATGGGGTATAGATGTGGTCCAAAGGAGCCGATGCACTTTAAATTTCTTCAACTGGGTGTGCTGGCTCCTCCCCACTATGCCCCCTCCTACAGCCAGTATAGGTAAAACAGTGCCTGAAGGAGAATGGACATACTTGAGAGAAGGAATAGAACAATAGTGAGTGGTGAGATTCACACACCAGCACACCAACAACATAAAACGACCAGCAATGGCTGGTAACAAACCGCAATAGCTAAACAGGTAAAGTTCTTGAAAAGAAGGCGGGCACCCAGTATCCCTTATGGACTATGAGAAAAGGATTTACCGGTAGGTTTTAAAAACCTATTTTCTCTAGCATCCATAAGGGATACTGGGGATCATTTAGTACGATGGGGATGTCCGAAAGTTTCCAGAACTGGTGGGAAAGTGCGGGGGCATCTGCAGCACCACCTGCCCAAACGGTATCCTCTTTGGCCAGGGTATCAAACTTGTAGGACTTCACAAAGGTGTTCTTCCCCAACCAGGTAGAAGCTCAGTATCGTTGCAAAGCCGAGACTCCACAGGCAGCCGCCCAGGAAGACCCCACTGATCTTATAGAGTGGGCCTTCAGAGACTGTGGAATAGGTAAAGCTGCCGACACATAAGCTTGTTGGATAGTAAGCCTAAGCAAACGAGCAATGGACTGCTTAGAAGCAGGGCAACCCTTTTTGTGTGCATCAATGAGCATGAACAGGGAATCCGTCTTTCTGATCCGAGCCATTCTCTTGATATATATCTTCAAGGCTCGCACAGCATCCAATGCCTACGGAGAAGCAGAAGTGCCAAAACTTGACGGAACCACAATAGGTTGTTTCAAGTGGAATGCAGAGACAACCTTCGGCAGAAACTGTTGCCTAGTCCTGAGCTCAGCTCTGTCCTTGTAAAAGACCAAGTATGGACTTTTACACGAAAGGGCCCCCAATTTTGAGATATGCCTAGCAGAAGCCAGGGCCAACAACATCACCGTCTTCCACGTGAGGTACTTGTCTTCTACAGTCATCAGAGGTTCAAACCAGGTGGACTGTAGAAATTCCAACACTACGTTCAAATTCCAGGGTGCCGAAGGCGGCACAAAAGGAGGTTGTATGTGAAGTACCCCTTGCAAAAAGGTCTGAACTTCTGCCAATTTCTTCTTGAAGAAAATTGAGAGAGCTGAATTCTGGACCTTAATGGCACCCAGACGTAAGCCCTTATCCACACCAGCCTTCAGGAAACGTAAGAAATGTCCCAAGTGGAACTCGGTGGATACGTGCATTCTACGCACCAAGAGATATATCTTCTCCAGATATGTTTGTGTTTTGACGTCACAGGCTTTCTGACCTGAACCATGGTAGCAATAACCTTTTTGAAAAGGCCTTTTTGAGCTAGGAAGTTCCGCTCAACCTCTATGCTGTCAAATGAAGTCGCCGTAAGTCCGGGTAGATGAACGGTTCTTGTTGAAGAAGATCTCGTTTCAGTGGCAGAGGCCAAGTGTCTTTGAGGGACATGTCCAGAAGATCTGCATACCACGCCTTCTAAGGCCAGTACGGGGCAATCAGGATTGCCTAGACGCTTTGATTCCTGATTCGTGTTAGCAACCTCGGGAGCAATGGAATCGGAGGAAACAGACCAGCTGGTAAGGCCAAGGCGACGTCAGTGCATCTACTGCCCTCGCCTGAGGGTTCCTGGTTCGTAAGCAATACCAGCAAAGCTTCTTGTTGAGTCGAGAAGCCATCATGTCTGTTTGCGGACAGCCCCACCGGTTGATGATCTGCTGAAACACCTGATGGTGGAGACCCCACTCTCCCGGGTGGAGATCGTGACGACTGAGGAAGTCCGCTTCCCAAGAATGAAGACTGCGGACATTACTCTTGCATTTTTTTCTGTCCAGAGGAGTATCTTTGACACTTCTCGATCCAATCCTGAATCCCGAAACTTCGACCTTCCAGTAGGTTTCAAGACTATAGCCACCACAAGAGGGAAATCCTGGCCTGAGGTGACAGCCGTATTATCCGGTGCATCTGAAGATGTGAACCGGACCACTTGCGCAGTAGATACAATTGAAATGTTCTGGCATGGAACCTCCCGTACTGGATCGCCTCGTATGAGGCTACCATTTTCCCCAACAATCTTATGCAAAGATGGATGGATATTCCAGTAGGTCGTAGAACCATTTGGACCATCTCATGGAGTGTTCTCGCTTTGTCCTCAAGGAGAAACACTTTCTGAGCCACAGTATCCAGTAACATTCCCAGGAACAGAAGCCGCTGAGTTGGCTCCAGGTGGGACTTCTGGAAATTGAGGATCCATCCATGGTGTGACAGACGTTGAATAGTGCGATCTATATGGAGCAATAAAAGCTCTCTGGATCTCGCTTTTATCAAGAGATCGTCCAGATAAGGGACAATAATGACCCCCTGGACCCGGAGTTGGAACATCATCTCCGCCATCACCTTCGTGAAGACCCTCGGAGCTGTGGACAGACCGAAGGGTAGCACCTGGAACTGGTAGTGATCTTTCAGCAGGGCAACCCGTAGGTAAGCCTGGTGAGGCGGCCAAATCGGGATATGGAGATAGGCGTCTCTTATACTCAACGAGACCATGAACTCCTGTTCTTCCAGACCCGCAATCACTGCTCACAAGGATTCCATATTGAACTTGAAAACCTTTAGGAAAGGGTTCAAGGACTCAGAATGGGCCTTACCGAACCGTCTGGTTGTCGGTACCACAAACCGGTTGGTGAAGTAACCCTTTCCCTGTTGTTGTAGTAGCACTGGAACAATGACTTGGGACTGGGCCAACTTTAAGATGGACTGTTGCAGCGTAACTTGTGCATCCTCCAAAGCTGATAAGCTTGATTTGAAAAATCGTTGGGGAGGAGTGCAGTCGAACTCCAGCTTGTAGCCCTGAGAAACGAGGTCCTTTACCCAGGCATCCTGGCAGGAGCTTTCCCAGACGCGGCTGAAGTTACGCAGTCGAGCTCCCACCTTGAGATCCCCTCTGGTGCCTCTAGTCGCACTGGAGGCACCTCTGGCCCTAGATCAAAATTTGTTAGAACAAAAGGACTGGGCAGATTGCCTGGGTAGGGACGTCTAGCCTGCGGGGCCCCAAAGGGGAGAACATGGATTTTCCGTAGAAAATTTTGAAATCCACATAACCAACTCAACCCCCGAACAGCCACTCCCCGGAGTAGGGGAGAGACTCCACACTGCGCTTGGAATCTGTGTCCACTATCCACTGACGCAGCCATAGGGCTCTGCGCGCTGACACTGCCATGGCAGTAGTCCTAGCATTAAGAGCACCTATTTCCTTGAGAGAATCACACAGGACACATGCAGTGTCTCGGATGTGTCTTATGACGGTCACTGTAGTAACCCACCAAGACCCTCCTGAAATGAGTCGCCCATGGCATGTGTCATCCGGCAACCCGCTATCACAGGTCTTTGTGATACGCCAGCCGCTGTGTAAGTAGACTTTAGTGTAGTTACTATTTTTCTATCACCAGGGTCCTTCAATGTAAAGGAGCCCCGAGCTGGCAGTACCACCTTTTCGGACAGGCTGGATACTGATACGCCCACAGCTGGGGAATCTTCCCAATGCTTCCTAACCTCAGAGGCAAATGGGTAAGTGCGCAAGAAACTTTTTGTCACCTGATATTTTTCATCAGAATTTTTCCAGGCTTGCTTAAACATGTCATCTAGTTCCGGAGAATCAGGAAGTGTGACACTGAGTTTTTTCTGTGCTGAGAAAAATGACTGCGGTGCTACAGTGTCTTCTAAAGGGATTTTTAATACATCCCTGATAGCCAGTATGAGGGGCTCAATACCCTGTGCAGCAGTTGAATCTTCAGTAATAGGATCCAATTCCTCCCCTTCCTCAAAATCTGAGAGTAAATCAGGCAGTCCACGTTTATGTGGCACTGAACTAGGGAGGGGTTTGTTCATCATCTGCCTTTGCAGATAGGTCTGCAGCCTGCTGCAGCTGTTGTGTCTTCTGAGTATTAGCAGTGTGTTGTGATGACATATCTGCCATCATAGTTTTTACGGCACCTAGCCAGGATGGCTCCTGACCCTCCCCTCCAGCCTCCTCACTAACTTGGGAGGATTGGCTGTATTGTTCACGAGAGGGAACCAGCCGTAGAGGGAGAGAATCTGGTGTGATACACACTGCATAACTGGTGTTTGACCATGTTTACAGGAGACAACACACACAAGTATTAGAATAGCAAGCCTGCCTTACTGTGAGGAGGAGACACAGAATTAGAGGACAGCACACCCAACATTGTGAGACTGCAAGCTGTATCTTTACAGATATCACAGTGAAACACCGGATTACTGTCCTTTTCAGGACACTGTATAGTGTACAATAGCGTCTCTCCCCTTTATTTACACCCCTGTACCAGTTTCCTGAGTATATGCGAGTGTCTGGTGGAGCTGTGTGTCTTTGCCACTGCAGCTGGAAGGCGCCAAAACGACGTTGGTCCCGCTCTGACTAAGCGCCGCCCCCTGTAATGGCGCCGGAGCTATGCATTTATACTGGCAATGTCTCCAATACAGTGTAAAAGATCACATAAATGCTAGTTTTCACTACCGCTACCAGTGTACACAGGGGGGCTATAGTGGATCCTCCCAGTGAACCGGGGAACCCCCTAGCAGGCCCCCGATTTGTATTCACCACTCTTCTCACCTTCAGGCTATGTAAGGGGTGTAAGTGCACCGGCTCCTTTGGACCCCATCTATACACCATCGTACCAAGTGATCCCCAGTATCCCTTATGGATGCTAGAGAAAATTCAAACAGGAAGGGGATGCCGTGATATTAATAGCTCTGTCGTGGCCCAGAAAAAAATTGGTACACATACCTGAGGAGGCTGTCCACAAATAGTCCATTCCTACTGCCTCAACGTCCAGATCTACTGATTCAGGGTCCTTGTCTTTACAAACAACTGGATCGACAGTCTTTTAAGGCGTGGCTCTTGAAACATCTGTCCTAAAAGCGAAAGGCTTCTAGCAAGAGGTAATCCAGACGGGATCCGGTCTCTAGGTCGACAGTGTCTAGATCGACCACAATTGGGAACGGTATCCTGTGCAGAGGGCAGCGCGAGCCATGCGATGGGACACGGTGCACTAACTGGGGTTCCCCGTCACTCTACGAAGAAAATGACACCAAAAAAAGTCGATCTTTTTCCATGTCGACCTAGAGTCCCTGTCGACCTAAAAGCCATGTTGACTTACTTACTGTCGACTAATAGTGGTCGACCTAGACACTGTCAACCTAAGTCCATTCTATCTAACATACCACACCCATCCAGACAAGGCTTAAAGCAAAGAAACCATCCTCGACTCGCATCTATTACTGGATATGGCATACATATTTTCAAAGGTGTGCTCCCAAGAAATTTCATATAGAATCTTATACAGTTTCAAGAATTCTAGCTTTTCTTCAAGCAGGAAGGTATCCGCCTAGCTTCCTTGAAGGAACAATTGTTGGCATTAACTGTACGGTTTCAAAAGAAAATTGCAAATCTACAAGATGTTCACACCTTTTCCAAGGAATGCTTCACATTCAACCTCCTTTTGTTCCCCCCACAGCTTCCTGGGACCTAGATCTAGTTCTCAGGGTACTTCAAATTGCCCCATTTGAACCACTAAATAGTGTGGATCTCAAATGGTTAACAGCTAAAGTGTTGTTTCTTCTGGCAATTTCTTCAGCTAGAAGAGTATCAGATTTAGGGGCGCTATTGTGTCGTCCTCCATTTCCGGTATTTCATCCAGAACTAAATCTGGATATCTTCCTAAGGTGGTCTCTAAGTTCCACCTTAATTAAGAAGTTGTAGTTCCGGATTTTCAGGTACTCTCTGCGGGAGATGCATCATTGGACGTAATTCGTGCTCTAAGGATCTGCGTGGATCGTACCACTGCCATCAGAATGACAGACACTCTCTTCGTCCTGTACGGATTTCACAAGAGAGGATGGCTTGCCAATAAGTAAACACTGGCTAGATGGCTTTGGATGACTATGTCAGAAGCATACTCTCAAGCTGATCTCCCTATCCTGGATAATGTCTCTTCCCACTCTACTCGTTCGGTAGGTCCTTTATGGGCAGCCCACCGTGGCGCTTCAGCTGAGCAACTCTGTAAGGCAGCCACATAGTCATCAATTAACACATTCATTAGACATTATACCTTTGATACCTTTGCCTCTAAGGACGCTGCATTTGGGAGGAAAATTCTCCTGTCCAATCCCTTAGTTACTGCTTTGGGACATCCCAGGGTAGATAATGTGGATATCACTGTGGACCCTGAAGGAAAAGTCAGGTGTTATGGTAGACTTACCGTCAATAACGCTATTTCTCCAAAGTCCACAGTATCCACAGGGATCCCACCCTGACTCGCCAGATTTGAGAATCTTTACACCTACTAACTTCTTCCTGTCTTCTGGTACGGAAGTGTGTGTATGTTCTTCTCATCTGAATGGGTCTCTCTCTGCCTTGAGCTTTGGAACTAACTGGAATTCCTAGAGCCGGGAGGCGGGGATATAGGGAACTGGCCCATTGTATCCTGGGAGTCTGAAAAGCTTAGACCGTTTGGCACTCGTTCTGCTATCGCTACTTAATATCCCAAAGTAGATCTTGTGGACTTCAGAGAAATACTGTAACCCACCCATATCTAAATGTCTCTGCACATGTTACATCTGCCTCACCTGCAGTGCAACATGGTTTTGCCCAATTGCTAACTTTTTTGGTTTGCTAACAGCTCTGAATCCTCATTGACTTTTATATTAAGCGGTTTACACAATTGATATCCATATACTCTAAATTGGGGAGAAATCAGGCGTTATGGTAGACTTACCATCAATAACTCTATATTGTTTATTGCATATTGTGAAAGGTGGCTTCATACGGTAATTGACCTTATAAGAAGGGCGCACAGACTGTGGTTGTCTACCATTCTGGACCTGCTGTCACGCTTAACGGCCCTTCAAGTCACGCCATGACGTGGTGGTACTCGGTAGCGCCAAGCGTCTTTTTTTTTTTTTTTTTTTTTGGTGGGGGGGGGGGGGGGGGGGGGTTACGCGAAATGAGTCTTACTCGCAATGTAATGCAATAGGACTCACGAGCGTCTTCTGCTGATTAAAATTATATGCAGCTTGTCTATAGTCTGTGTGTAATTGCGGCTGTATCTGCTCCAAAATGCCACGTAGCATAACACGTTGTATGCAAATACAGTCGCAGTCACACACAGAATATATGCATGCTGCATATCAGTTTTATCAGCAGAAGCTGCTTGTGCGTCCTATTGCATTGCATCTAAGACGCACGTTCACAGAGGAAGGGGCGGGGGTAATTGCAAAAAAGGTGACTCAGCACGGCACTCGTGTTATGTATATCCCAAATTATAGCGCACAGAACAAAGATGTAAGAGGATACATCTGTATGTGCCTTTTTAAAAGGTCAATTATGGTATGGAGCTACCTTTTATATGTATGTGTGTTTTTGGAATTTCTGCATCAATCACACTGTATTCATTTATATGTTTTACTGTTGTACCAATAAATGTAATGGTATCCCCTTCATTCACTTGTCTTGAGGTATGAAGACACTGAAGGGTCTAAAGTGTTGAAAACTTTTATGGATGAACCAGATGAGGGAACTTTTATGCATTGACTGTTTTTATCTAGAGGAAAGCGATTGGATGTACAATTTCTAGAAGACTGAGCATCTGACGTGACTATAAAATCTAATTTTTTTCTCTTTATTTAAGACATTAGACGGTTACATTCTCCATTGGAATAAGACTTATTATTGACTTTCATATTAAGTAGATTACACCACTGATGGATATACTCCCAATTGGGGAATAAGATGTATGTAGTATACAGTATAGGAACAACCTGTACTCGGTGCATTATCATATAGTAATAGTGTATAACACTAATTGATATTTTTTTTATAGCTGTCACACTTATTGTAGTTTGGGTCAGCACTCTAGCATTTATTTACTGCTTTTATCTCAGTGTGTGAGATTTATTTAGGAGAATATACCTCCCAAAGTCAGAGCTGACAAAGAGGTTACTGCATTAGTGCCTTGTACATGCAGAGTCTGTGCCAAAATTCTCTCTCCCCAGGATCCCGATAATGACGATCTGTGTAGCCATTGCTTCAAGGCGCCGGAGCAGGAGTCGCCTTGATCGTAGGTCCCGCAGAAACCAGCTTGGGCTTCCACGCTGACACAGCTAGTTTCACAGTTGGCAGACCGCCTGTCTGCTCCTCCGCATCCCCGAGAAGCCAACAGTCTGACCGGACGGGCCTCCTCCTGGGGGACCCCAGAGTGGGAGGCCGACTTCTGACATTTGGAGCCGTCCTCCTCGACTGTTCTTTTGTACCGGACTTCAGCAGAATGCAACAAAAGCGGCAGCTCGTTGGCAATCAGTGCAGTCTCTTCTGGCTTCCAAAGCCATCATCCCTGTCCCATAGGACAGAGGGGTCGAGGGTTTTATAAAAGTCTCTTCCTAGTTCAAAAGCCGGATGGCTTAGACTGACCTATTCTTAACCTCAAGAAACTGAACAAGTATCTTCGAATACCCAAGTTTTGCATGGAGTCCCTCCAATCCATTATCCTAACTCTGGAATCAGGGGACATCATGGCATTTATGAACATTCAGGATGCATACCTTCACATTCCCATCCGGCCCAACCAGCAACGCTTCCTACGCTTCACTGTCCTGGAGGATCAGTTCCAATCTCAGACACTGCCGCTCGGTCTGTCTATAGCCCCTCGGGTGTTTAAAAAGATTATGGCGGCGCATCTGCATCCAGATATTGCCCTATTTGGATGATCTACTCCCATTGCTCCAGACTCTGGATATGTTGCTGGACCACATTAGCGTTACAGTCAATCTTCTATAAGCTCAACATTAAAAAAAATCTCAAATTGTCTTTAATGCCTTCACAGGAAATGCTGCACTTGGCATTCTTGGATTCTCGACTTTAACGCATCTTCCTTCCGCAGGACAAAGTTTGACCCTTGCAATCCAGGATCAGGTTCTTTTTACATCATCGTTGAGTCTGCATTCATGTGTGTATGAAGATCCTGGGGTCAATGGTGGCCACATTCGAAATGGTGGAGTACGCTCAATTTCACTGCCGTCCTCTGCAACTACAGGTTCTCAAACAGTGGAACGGCTCCTACCTGCATATCAAGGCACAGACCATTGTTCTCTCCTGAGAGGTTTGACACTCCCTCATGTATTGGCTCCTAAAGTCCAATCTGACCCAGGGCTGCCAATTCTTGTTCCCGGATTGGGTCCCGATAACCACCGATGCCAGCCTGTGAGGGTGGGGAGCAGTCTGCAACACCCAGTCATTCCAGGCCCACTGGACGTCTCAGGAGAGCCAACTCCCCATAAACGTACTGGAGTTGAGAGCCATCTTCCGAGCTCTGTCTGTGGCTCAGCACCTCTTCCGGGGCCACCCAGTCAAAGTGCAATTGGAAAAAGCAAAAGCAGTGGCTTACATAACCGTCTTCCATTGGGCGGAGCTCCATCTACCAGCCCTGTCGGCAGTCTTCATTCCCGGGGTTCTTAACTGGGAGGCAGACATCCTAACCTGCCAGGGCATTCACTCCAGCGAGTGGGCTCTATAACCAGAGGTGTTTCATGGAGGCAGTAGGGTCCACATAGACACGTAGAGCGCGAACCACATCCAAAGACAGATCTTTAGCCGACAAGAGATACAGGCGGGACCTCAATCTCTTGGTTGAGGTGAAAGAATGAAACAACCTTAGGTAGATAACCAGGCCTAGTTCAAAGAACCGCTCTGTTACAGTGAAATATCAACAAGGATAGACAACAAGACAATGCACTCAAGTCCGAAATCCTCCTTGCAGAGGCAATAGCGAGCAACAAAAGGACCTTAGCCGTGAGCCATTTAAGGTCCACAGATTCCAGAGGCTCAAACTGAGCTTCATGAAGAGCCTCCGATACAATAGACCGATCCCATGAAGCCACAGGAGGGACATAGGGAGGCTGAATACATATAACACCCTGAAGGAACATGCGTACATCAGGTATGGAGGCAATCTTGCTCTGGAACCATACACACAAGGCCGATATATGCACCTTGAGAGAGGCAAGACAAAGTCCTAAGTCTAAACCTCTCTGAAGAAAGATCAGAAGTCTGGAAGTTCTGAATTTTAGAAGAGTCATATTTCTTAGCAGCACACTAAGTGAAGTAAGCATGCCCCACTCTGTAATAAATTCGGACAGAAGCCAGTTTCCGGCCCTTCAACATCGTCTGGACGACAGCCTCGGAGAACCCTTTGGTCCTCAGGAATGATGCTTCAAGAGCCAATCCATTAAAGCTAGTCTGGCCAGGTCCGGATGAAGACAAGGACCCTGCTGTAGAAGGTCCTGTCACTGAGGAAGTAGAAGGGGACGCTCTGCCGAGAGTCCCTGGAGATCTGAGAACCAGTGACGTCTGTGCCATGCTGGAGCGGCTAAAATTAGATTTCCTCCTTCTTGTTTGAACTTCCAGAGAGCTCTGGGCAGGAGAGACACCGGAGGGAATATGTAAGGCAGATGAAAGTTCCATGGGACAGCCAATGCATCCACGAATGCTGCCTGAGGGTCCCTGGTTCGTGATCCAAAGACTGGAACCTTGTGATTGTGTTGAGATGCAATGAAATCCAAGTCTGGTAGGCCCCATCTGTCTACCAGGATCTGAAAGACCTCAGGATGAAGGGCCCACTCCCCTAACTGAACATCCTGGCAACTGAGGAAGTCTGCTTCCCAGTTTAGAACGCCAGGAATGAACACCGCCGATATGGCTGGTAGATGGCGTTCCGCCCATCAGAGAATTTTGGACACCTCCAACATCGCCCTGTGGCTTTGAGTGCCGCCCTGATAGTGATATACGCCACCGTGGTGGAATTGTCTGATTGTACCTGAACAGGCCTGTCCTGCAACACAGGCCGATCCAGAGTAAGTGCATTGAACAATGCTCTCAACTGCAGTATATTGATTGGAAGCAGATTCTTCCCTGGTCCAACATCCCTGAAACGAGTGTTGCTATGTCACCGCACCACAACCTCGAAGACTGGCGTCCGTTGTTAGCAGGACCCAGTTGGGGAACCAGAAGGGAACACCCATGCTCAATTGCTGGTCCTGTAGCCACCAGGTCAGAGACGAGCAAACCTCCGGAGTCAAGGAAATCATCTGAGACCTGATCCGATGAGGAAGGCCGTTCCATTTGGAAATAATCAATCTTTGCAGAGGGCGGGAATAAAATTGAGCACACTCTATCATGTCAAAGTATGACACCATCAGACCGAGTATTTGCATCGCCGAGTGTATAGACACCATGGGGCGATGAATGAAGTGATGATTCCTGTCTTGAATTTTCAGGACTTTGTCTGGAGATAGAAATAGTCTCAAACTGTGAGTGTCCAGAAGTGTCCCTAGGCGTACCATGCGCTGTGATGGAACCAGGGAGGACTTCTTCCAAATGATCAGCCAACTGTGTGACTGAAGGAAGGTAGCCGTCAGTTGGAGATGACTGAGGAGAGCTTCCTGTGAATTTGCCAGGAGCAAATGATCGTCTAGGTACAGTAGGATTTGTATTCCTGTCGACGAAGGTAAGCCGACATAATTGCCATGACCTTGGTAAACACACTGGGTGCTGTAGCCAGTCCAAACGGCAGAGCATGTAATTGGTAATGAAGGCTGCCAATAGCAAACTACAGGAACTACTGAGCGCAAAGTTTCCATGCGAAACTTGAATAAACTCACAAATTTGTTTAATGACTTGAGGTTGAGGATAGGCCGGTGGGACCCACTGGGTTTGGGAACTAGAAACAGGGTTTAGGAAAAACTGAGGAACCAGGACAATCACTCCCATAAGCAGGAAGGAATTGACTACAGTTTGTAGAGTTTGCACCTTTATTGGGTCTGATGGAAGGCCTGTGGTGAAGCACTGGTGAGGGGGATGTCGCTTGAACAAGACTGCGTACCCGTGAGGGACAACTTCTAGCACCCAAGTGTCCGAAGTTGTCGTGTTCCAAGCCTTGATGAAGTGCAGAAGTCTGTCTCCAACCATGGAGTCCCCCAGGGGGAAAACCGCCCAGTCAGGCTGCGGGCTTGTCAGGTTTAGTGGTAGGCTCACAAGCCCCCCAGGACTATTTGATCTTGGGCTTTGTGGATTTGGGATTGCGAGACTGTCTAGGCTATGACTGACCTTTCGCTTTTCCATGAGGCCAAAAGGAGCGAAAAGTGGTGGTTTTAGCGTTCTGAGAAGGAATTTTGGAGGGTAGAAATGCAGCCGCCAAAGCAGTCACTATCTTATTCCTTTCTTCCCCAAACAGAATATTCCCACTGAAACGGGAGGACTTCTAAGGTTTTCTTAGAATCCATGTCCACTATCCATGATGTGCCAGAATGGATGTAGCAGAGCCTTGATGGCCAACATTGCAGCCTCAGACGAAGCTTCCTAAATGTAATAAGCAGCTGTCTTATTATGAGACAAATATTGTCTACCTTCCTCAAAGATATGCTCAGGTAGCGCATCCTCTAGCGCCTGGACCCGAGCCTCAATTGCCTTTGCTGCCCATGAAGCAGCTATAGTGGGTCTATGGACGGCCCCTGTAAGGCAGTAAATAAACTTCAGGCAACCCTCAACACGTTTATCTGTCGGTTCCCTTAGAGAGGTGACAGTAATAACAGTGTGGATGATACCACGAGTCGAGTAACATGAGAATCCACTGGTGGTGGATTTTCCCATTTGTTAAAAATCTCTGCAGGCAGAGGATAACGAGCCAATGCCCTTTTAGAGACAGCGAACTTCTTGCCTGGGGTGTTCAATAAATAATCAGAATGGGGTCATTCAGTTTTAACCGCCTTCTGTTTCTTGAACTTATCAGTTTTCTTTGCCACTCAGTGAGTTGGAGAATATGCTTAACATGGGTGTGGTATTGAAGGTTGACCACACTTAGGTCGACAGTGTCTAGGAAGACCACAATTGGTCAACGGTAACTTGGTCGACAGGGATTCTAGGTTGACAGGTCAAAAGGTCGACATGAGTTTAATCTTTTTTGGTGTAGTTTTCACCGTATAGTGACCGGGAACCCCAAGTAGAGCACCGTGTCCCCTTGCAGCTTCGGGCAGGTTACCATTCCCAATCGTAGTCCACGTGGATCATAAAGTATGAAAAAGTTCACAAAAGAAAAAAAGATTTTTTTTTTTTAAAACTCATGTCGACCTTTTGACCTGTCAACCTAGAACATGCCAACCTAGAGACCTTATCGACGTAGAACCCCTGTCAACCTAGTTACTGTCGACCAATAGTGGTCGACCTAGACACTGTCGAACTAAGTCTTGTTGACCTAGAGACCAGATACCGCTTAATAGCATCTATCAGTGCAGGGTCATCTACTGTCAAAGGAGATTTTTCATCTGCAGCACAGGAGTCTGTAAGACTGAGCTGTACGCTCCCCCTCCTCTTCAGATGAGACATCAGAGAGGATAGTGGATTGTGAGGAAGAAGTAGTCTGCTTAGAAAGACTAGGGACACGTGTGTGTCCAGAGGGAGCTTTTCGTCTACCCAGAGTCTGATATAACATTTGCAGTTGGCAAATAATCCGCCCACGGCAGATTCACCATAGGAACAATTTGAGGAGGTAATGCCACAGGCGGGCACATAGGGAGCGCAAAGCATTCTACCAGGGTACCCAATAAAGAGGAGTATGCAGTCCATGGGGGCTCCTGAGCAGGGGCAGAAGCAGCGGACTGACTGGGAGGTGTATAACACACGGCACAGAGACTGTCATTTAACATATCCTCCTTGTCAAACCAGCTGAGCACACTCATGACAATAGTACAGGGGCATCAGCCTGTTTGCAGCCCTATTTGTTAAACATTATTGCAATGAAAAAAAGTGGACTTACACAGCACAATATATGTGTGTATATATAAATATATATATATATATATATATTTACAGTACAGGGTATAATGTGACAGCAACCCGGCTGCAGCTCTCCCCCGTCAGCCTTATCTGGAGTCTGTGCCGCAACTTCGGTTCAAATGATTTCACTCCCGGCTGCTGCTCTCACCGTCAGCCTTGTCTGGAGTCACCATATGTTGGCTTCTCACCTTTTACACTTTTTCTCAGGCGCTGGGGTGAATGATGAGCCAGCCGGCTAATAAATGAATGAAGCTCCGCTGTGTCCCATGAACTGGGAGAAGATACAGACGCGTTTCCCCGCCTTCTGTCACTCGGCGGCTTCCTCAGTGTAAAACGGACTCCAGATAAGGCTGACGGGGGAAAGCTGCAGCCGGGAGGGACACTATCTAACCGTGCTTGTACCAGGTTGTTGAACGGTTTATATTCACATTCCGATAATTAAACCTGTTTATGAGAGCTCTGGATCGCTTAATATATGCTGCATGGCCATGCATGAACGCTTTTAATACCTAATTTGGGAGCAGTGATAATTAAGCTACTAACTATATTATGAAGCCAATGGACGCTGAGATCAATCACTAATTACAAGTAAAACAGCAGTGCATGATTTAATTGCTTACATTCTATAAGTGGAGTCAATAGCAATTGTGCTGAATGATTAGGTGGCACAAAGTATCACTGAAGATTACTCGAAAGAGACATTGTTGCATATGAGTCTCAGTACAGCTGCATGGTTCATTCTACTTGTAGTGATTTTTAAGATATATTGTAAATACAGTATTTCTATAGTTTTATGAATATTTTATAAATGTTTATTGATGCTGGCAGGTATCAATTATAGAGATATGGGAAAATATATTAAATAAAATGAAAATCTACAAACAGATTAATTAGCGCTCTCCCATTGTTTTCTTTTTGGTTGTTTAGCAAGAGGTTTTAAAAACCAATTACCCCTGGGAAAGCAGCTATTTCTCTGTTCAATAACGGCGCCAGGAATTTTTTGTGGTTTTCCCCTGTTAAGTGACCTGCTACTGCAGGCACCAACTACAAAACCGAGCTCACAGTGCCTGGAGGCGGGGTTATAGAGGAGGGCCCCAATGCATCCTGGGACAGCTAAAGATTTAATCGGTCAGTGCCTGGATCCAGATCCATCTCAACACCACGATGTTTCCCTGTGGAAACCTATGTACCCTGCTGCAGAAACATCGATTTTCAATGGTATCATCTCAATCAATATTCTATCTCTGCTGCTATACAGCTAAGTATTTTATATCTGATTATACTGCTAAGCAGTTAGTGGGGTGAATTAGACAAAAGCTTGGTTACTCTCACTCTTAAAATATCCTTTGATATAGATAAAGGACCATATTTAACTCTCAGGTGAATATAATGAAACTAATGTATCACAGTAAGTAATTGAAGCTGCTGTGAAGCTATAATTCTCCCATTTATACAGTTGATATAATGGTGCTCAGGCATTTTTAGTACACAATTAATGCTGTTGTGCAGTTAGGAGTATATCTAAAATAGTGGGTGTGACCGTGCTAATTCTTCTAATAAAATATTGCTCATTATATTTGAGTAGTATTATTACTATATGTATATATACACATATATATCTCTCTTTGTATGTGTGTGTGTAAATATCTATGCATATTTGTTCTTAATAGGCTCCTTCATGGCATGTTGGAATGTTGGATCTAGAACAAATTTGCACACATTCCCTTCATTATTCAACTTAAAATATCGGCGGGATTTAAACTAAAAAATTCCACCCCTTTCGGGTCCAGGGCCATATAGTTTATATATAAAATTAATTGGTCTGTTTGTCCGGTTATGCATTCGGAAACCCCAGCTCCGATTGGGATGAAACCAACGCAAGTTGGTCCAGATCGATCCTGGCCAGGTTTTAGGGGGTTAGAGTCCCGGTCAGAACAACAGAATGCATGGGGCAGAAATTTTACATAGGGAGCCTGTTTTGGGACTTTCATTGAATGGATATGATCGGTAACTTCACACTGGATCCCAGAAGACATACTGTGGGGTTGGGGTCCCAGTCGGACCTCCGTTGGTGTACGCTGACCAGAACTTTGACCTGGGAAGTCTGTTCTGGGCCTATCACTGGATGGATTTAGATGTAAACTTCACACAGTGTTAACAACTAGTGGTTGTAGACCGTCGCTCGTGAGCAACGGGTAGCTCGACCCCTGGGGTGCTGCTGTCCGACCTCAGGAGGAGTCCGCAATTGACTACCAAGTCTCCCCACCCGCGTAAGCACTCCTCTGTCTAAGATGGATCACAGTGCTACAGCGCTACCCAGAAGCGCCGGGAGAAGATGCTGCTTTCAATGCACATTACACCCATGGAAACAAGCATTGCACCCACAGCATGAAACCCATGACAATGAGCATGACGCCCAGAGTATGAAACACGTACCAACGATCATGGCACCCAGAGCACGAAACTCCTACCAACAAGCATGACACCCAGAGCATCAAACCCCTGTCAACGAGCATGACACAGAAAGCATGAAACCACTGGCAATGAGCATGGCACCCAAAGCATGAACCTCTAGCAAGGAGCATGGAACCCAAAGCATGAAACCCCTGGCAACAAGCATGGAACACCGAGCATGAAACCTCTGGCAACGAGCATGGAACCCAGAGCATGAAACCCCTGACAACGAGCAGGTAAGTAGAAGCCTTACTGTGGGGCATAATGTGTAACAGGCATTTCGGTGTGTGGTATAATGTGTCACAGGCATTAAGGTGTTTGGCATAATGTATCACGGCCATTGCGGTGAGTTTCATAATTGTCATAGGCATTACGGTGTGTGGCATAATGTATCACGGGCATTGCGGTGTGTGGTATAATGAGTCAGAGGCATTGTCGTGTGTGGCATGATGTATCATGGGCATTGCGGTGGGTGTCAATGTGTCACGGGCATTACGGTGTGTGGCATAATGTATTACGGGCATTATGGTGTGTCATAATGTATCATGAGTATTACAGTATGTAGCATAATGTATCATGGGCATTACAGTGTGTGGCATAATGTATCATGGGCATTACAGTGTATGGCATAATGTATCATAGGCATTACGGTTTATGGCATAATGTATCATAGGCATTATGGTGTGTGGCATAATGTATCACAAGCATTGCGGTGTGTAGTATAATGTGTCAGGGGCATTGCAGTGTGTGGCATAATGTATCAGGGGCACTGCGGTGTGTGGCATAATGTATCACAAGCATTGCGGTGTGTGGCATAATGTATCACAAGCATTGCGGTGTGTGGCATAATGTATCACAAGCATTGCGGTGTGTGGCATAATGTATCACAAGCATTGCGGTGTGTGGCATAATGTATCACAAGCATTGCGGTGTGTGGCATAATGTATCACAAGCATTGCGGTGTGTGGCATAATGTATCACAAGCATTGCGGTGTGTGGCATAATGTATCAGGGGCATCGCGGTGTGTGGCATAATGTATCACAAGCATTGCGGTGTGTGGTATAATGTGTCAGGGGCATTGTGCTGTGTGGCATAATTTATGACGGGCATTAAGGTGTGTGGCATAATGCATCACAGGCATAGCAACAGTTTCACTGTATTAATTTAATGCATTGTTGTTTTTCTATAAAACATTTATTTCATTTTCATTAAATGACCTTACAATTTTCGGGTATTACTGGAGATCCCTAACTAAGCATAAGTCCAGGGCTTGGACCCCACAAAGTCGGCTCAGGCCCGACCACCCTAGGGCAGCACACCATTGAAATACTAAAGTGTTAATATAGATAGATGTAGCCAGCATTAGGAGGGCATGCTGGGTCCTGTGGTGCCATTTGGAGGATACAAGGGTGCCTCCAGGTAAGCTAGCTCTAAATCTGGATATGTTGTGTATGTGCCATTATCATGTGGCCGTACATTAAGCAATTGTATGACCCATAGTGATTATTATAATTATTATTATGCTGTGTGTGAGTTTGGGGAGTGGTACCCCTCAGGTCTGGTGTGACTGGGCTACCTTGGGGCAGCACGCCATATTATTTACTTAGCACTTATGTAACACTCCTATTTTTTCACTAATATTACTTTACTTTTGAGTATTTTATTAACACCCTTATTTCTGTAGCACTTTCTAACCCATAGCTTCTGCTTCTTTCTTAACACATATTAACACTTTAGTATTTCAATGGTGTGCTGCCCTAGGGTGGTCGGGCCTGAGCCGACTTTGTGGGGTCCAAGCCCTGGACTTATGCTTAGTTAGGGACCTCCAGTAATAGAGCAGCCGTGAAGTGGCCTGGAGGCTTATCATATCTTTTGCAAAACATATGTAACGAAGAGCTCTAAATTTCCTATTATTACATAGTATATAGTTCTTCTTACTAACAGCCAGCAGAGTGCGTGGGAAAAATCCCTTTTGTTTTTCTTGTCTAGAGTAACCCCCTCCCGCAGCACCTGAGGATTGTTACCAGCTTGATTAGAGCAGTTTGCCACCATTTATTGCAATTTTCGGGTATTAGCCAGATTTTTTTCCCCAAATTTTTTTTTAGTAGCTCTTTAGGAGGTTTTTCTGGAGTAGCTCACACTAAATTACGGTTGGAGATTACTATACTAGGGGGTTGGGGTTCCAGTCAGACCCCCCCCCCCCCCCCCGGTTGGTGTACGTTGGGTGGAACTTTGACACATGGAGCCTGTTTTGGGCTTTCCATTGGATGGATTTGGATAAAACTTGAGAGTGGTAACATTAGATCCTAGAAGACATACTTGGGGGTTGGGACTAGTCGGGACTCTCGTTGGTGTACAGTGGGCAAAACCTTGAACCAGGGATCCTGTTCTGGGCCTGCCACTGGATGGATTTGGATGAAAACTTAATGAACTGTAATAACTGACAGAAATAACCATAATTTAATAACCTGAAATAATTGACAGATATGAAGGTGGGAAGACAAAATATGTTGGGTACCCAAAAGCCTTAGAATAGAAACACTGATAACAGAAGGAACACTTTAAGCCCAACTCGCAATGGAAATTGATTATAAAACTAATCAGAAAGAAAATCTGGGGATCAGATCTACTGGTGACACACCGAAAACAAAAATGACACTGGGCAGCCAACTCATAGCTGTGCTGGAAGAGCTAATAAGCTACTAATTCTTACTAATATGCTGACAGTTACATCCAACTCATTGATAACATAATAACTTGAAAATTTAAACACGGCCAAAGCCAGGTACTTCAGCTAGTATATTATAAAAGCACAGATATCGCTATGCAACAAATAAGATCACTGAATCCTATATGGATTTCATTGGGAAATATCTTCCCATAAAAAAAAGGCTTTATTGGAAGTTAGATACAACACATGTCAAAAAACATTTTCTCTTACGTCCTAAAGAAGGAGTGGCAAGACTTTTGGAGTTGACAATCTACTTTGAAAGCTGAAAAGCTTTCATTATCTACCTAGGTGGGACAAAAGCGTGTTCCACAGATGCATGGCCAAAAAGGGGAAAATGGCATAACAAAAACGGGGCGTGACCTCATCGCTGCACAGGGTGTAGGGACTGTCTCACCCGAAATCACAAATTGGCTCCCCACAAGTAAAAACCTGAAACACATTGGCCCCCCACACAGGAGTAAAAACACATTGGCTCCCCATACAGGAGTAAAAATACATTGTCCCCCCACACAGGAGTAAAAATACATTTCCCTGACACATTAGTAAAAACACAGTGGCCCCCACACAGTAGTAAAAATACATTGCCCCCACGCAGTAGTAAAATTGCCCCATATAAGTAAAAAAAAAAAAAAAAGTTGTCTCCCACAAAAAAACGCCCCATAAATTAAATTGTCTCACTATCAGCGGATCCAGCAGCTCACCAGCGCCATTTTCCCTATGCAGTGGACACAGCCGCTGACTGAAAGGAACGTGCAGCTCCTCCGGTGTGACTCCAGATTACCTCAGCGGTACCAGGGGGTCAGTAGCGGGGGGGGGGATTATTAGTGTACTAAGTGGGTCATTCCGAGTTGATCGCTCGCTAGATGTTTTTAGCATCCATGCAAACGAATAGTCGCCGCCCACAGGGGTGTGTATTTTTGCTTTGCAAGTGTGCGATCGCATGTGCAGCAGAGCTGTGCAAAACCATTTAGTGCAGTATCTGAGTAGCTCTGTACTTACTCAGCCCTTGCGATCACTTCAGCCTGTCAAGGGCAGGAATTGACATCAGACACCCGCCCTGCAAACACTTGGACACGCCTGCGTTTTTCCAAACACTCCCAGAAAATGGTCAGATGAAATCCACAAACGCCTTCTTCCTGTCAATCTCCTTGCGATCGGCTGTGCGAATGGATTCTTTGTACAATCCATCGGCCAGCAATGATCCGCTTTGCAGGCGTACCACGCGCCTGCGCATTGCGGTGCATACACATGCACAGTTCTGACCTGATCGCAGCGCAGCGAAAAAAACTAGCGTGCAATCAGGTCGGAATGACCCTCTAAATCCCCAATCTGGGTACTTAGTCTGCGACCCGGCTACCTTGGCATTAGAAATAAGGGCGCGTTGTGCTGGCTCCAAAATATCTTGGTGTCTCCATGGAAGGACTCTTTGTGGGTTAACTGTGCTTTTAACCTTTTCGTGTGTGTGTGTGTGTGTGTGTGTGTGTGTGTGTGTGTGTGTGTGTGTGTGTGTGTGTGTGTGTGTGTGTGTGTGTGTGTGTGTGTGTGTGCTGTAACATTTACAATATGGCAAGCAAAGAGTGTGTTTCATGTACGGCAGAGTGTTCCTCTTCCCCAGGGAGCTCACTGCTATGTGCTCAGTGTAGTGCACCTTACCAGGCTAGCGGGGCTGAACCAGCGTGGCTGGATTCCATAAAACGAATGGATTTCTAATATCTCTAATAAACTGTTCCGCAATGAGATAAAGACGCAATACTTCAGACAGTATGTGGATGAGATTATGAACAGAGACTCAGTCCCCAAACAAGCATCTCAGTCCCCTGCTATTTGTCCACAAAAACGAACTCTGGCCCATATCCTGCAGTCTGACGCTGAGGGGTCAGATGGTGGAGGGGGATGTGGATCCATAAGGTAGGGGAGGGACGCTGCTTTGTCACAGGGAATAGAGGCTCTTAAAGAAGCTATTAGAGACGTTCTCTGGACACACAGTCGCATAACATTTTTCTTCCGTTGTAAAAAGCATTGGTAATCCAGTCGATGGTTTGGGATATCCTGAAGCCAACTCGGATATCAGTGCATCTATGCATTTGCCTTCTGGGGAAAATGGTGGCCTCTTACGAAGCTCTTCAGTACGGAATGTTTCATGCAATACCCTTCCAGCTCGATCTGTTGGACAAATGTCTGGCTTACATCTTCACATGCACCAGAAAATCCGTCTGTCGCCAAAGGCCAGGATCTCCCTTCTGTGGTGGCTACAGACTTCTCACCTACTCAAGGGCCCATGGTTCGGGATTCAGAATTGGATTCTGCTAACCATAGACGCAATCTTCAGAGGTTGGCGAGCAGTCACCAAGGGGGTGCAGTTTCAAGGAAGATGGTCAAGTAAGGATGTCGTCCTTCCACTCGACATTCTGAAGCTCAGGGCTATATACAACACCCTTCTGCAGGCCTCATATCTTCTTCAAAATCGGGCCATTCAGGTCCAGTCGGACAATGTGACGGCAGTGACGTACATAAACCGGCAGGGCGGAACGAAGAGCAGAGCAGCAATGTCAGAGGTGTCAAGAAATCTCTTCTGGGCAGAAAAAACGCTGCGGCGTTGTCGCCGGTTTTCATTCTGGGAGTAGACAACTGGGAAGCAGACTTCCTCAGCAGACACGACCTAAACCCGGGGGAATGGGGCCTTCACCCGGAGGTGTCCAGGTGCTTGACATGTCGATGGGGATGTCCACAAATCGATATGATGGCCTCTCGTCTCAACAAGAAGCTCAAGCGGTATTGTTCCTGGTTGAGAGTCCCACAGGCAGTGGCGTTAGACGCTCTGACGACTCCATGGGTCTATCAGATGATGTACGTGTTTCCTCTACTTTCTCTGATCCCAAGAATTCTGAAAAGAAGGGAAAAGGTTCAAGCAATTCTCATTGCTCCGGACTGGCCAAGAAGGGCCTGGTACGCGGACCTTCTGGAGATACTCCTCGAAGATCCGTGGCCTCTACCTCTTCGCGAGGATCTTCTGCAACAGGGCCCGTTCGTCTATCAAGACTTACCACGGCTACGTTTGACTGCATGGAAGTTGAACGGCTGTTTCTAGCAAGGAGAGACATCTCTGACAGGGTCATCCCAACTATGATCCAATCCAGAAAGGGGGATACATCTAAACATTACTACTGTATTTGGAAGAAATACGTCTCTTGGTGTGAGAGCAGAAAATATTCTGCAGTGGAATTTCATCTGGGACGTTACCTGCTTTTTCTGCAGTCTGGGCTCCATAAAAGTGCAGATTTTGGCCTTGTCCATTTTATTTCAGAAACAATTTGCTTCTATCCCTGAGGTCTAGACGTTCTTGAAAGGTGTTATGCACATCCGAACTCCCTTTGTGCCTCTTACGGCACCTTGGGATCTCAATTTGGTGCTGCAGTTCCTCCAATCGGACAGGTTTGAACCGTTACAGGAGGTAGACGTAAAATATCTTACGTGGAAGACTTTCACACTGTTGGACTTGGCTTCAGTAAGACATGTGTCTTACAAGAGCCCCTATTTAATTTTCCATGAGGACAGAGCTGAACACTGGACTCGTCAGCAATTTCTTCCTAAGGTGGTGTCTGTGTTTCACATCAACCAACTCTATTGTGGTACCGGTTGTAACCGACACCTCTGTCACTTCAAAGTATTTGGATGTTGTGAGGGCTTTGAAGGTGTACATGAAGAGAACAGCTCGTCACAGGAAGTCTGACTCGCTGTTTGTTCTTTACGATCCCAATAAGATTGTGTGTCCTGCTTCAAAGCAGTCGATTGCACGCTGGATCAGGCTCACTATCTAGCATGCTTATTCCGCAGCAGGATTGCCGGGTCCTAAATCTGTACAGGCCCACTTGACTAGGTCAGTGGGTTCTTCTTGGGCGGCTACCTAGGGTGTCTCGGCCTTACAGCTCTACCGAGCAGCTACTTGGTCAGGTTCGAACACGTTTGCAAAGTTACATAAGTCTGAATCTTTGGCCTCTGAGGACCTTCAGTTTGGTCAATCTGTTCTGCAGGAACGTCAGCACTCTCCCACCCCGTTTGGGAACTTTGGTACTTCCCCATGGTACTAAATGGATCCCCAGTATCCTCTACGACGTAAAAGAAAATAGGATTTTAATTACCTACCGGTAAATCCTTTGCTCGTAGCCTGTAGAGGATACTGTGCGCCCGCCTGGTGCTTCGTTCATCCTGCACTGTTACTTGGTTAAGTATTGTTGTTTGGTTCAGCTGTTGCTGTTCCAAGTTTGGTTAGTATGGCATTCCTCTTGTTTGCGTGTGCTGGTTCGGAATCTCAATCACTATCCTTTTATATCCTTCTCTCAAAGTATGTCCGTCTCTTCGGGCACAGTTTCCTAGACTGAGTCTGGTAGGAGGGGCCTAGAGGGAGGAGCCAGCCCATACGATCATTCTTAAAGTGCCCATGGCTCCTAGTGGAACCGTCTATACCCCATGGTACTAAATGGATCCCCAGTATCTTCTACGGACCACGAGAAAAGGATTTACCGGTAGGTAATTAAAATCCCATTTTCACATATACTTAAGTGCCGCTTAATACATTCCCCATAGTCGGGGGGATTACCTTACTTGAATCAGTCCTATTACAGGGTAAAAAAAAAAAAATACAGTTTGTAAAAAGTGAGCTATATTGTAAATAGCATTACATTTGTAGGATAATTCCTAATAAGGCTGTTTTAGGTGTACTAATAAGCATTACACACTTAGCAATTTCAATTACAGATATGAACGATCTCGTTCATTAAAGAACGAGATATCGTTCATAAGTTTCAGTGTATATGCACCAATGATGAACAATGCGCAGCCCCGCGCTCGTTCATCGTTGGTGCCGGCTCGTTTAAACATGCAAGCCAATATGGGCAATCTCGTCTACATTAGCATGCAGTGCTATGGAGCCAGGTGACGGGGTGAGTAAAGAAACTTCACTCCCCCCATCATCTCCTCCCGCCGTCGGGTCGCACGCCGCCCGTATTGCTAGGTGTGAAGGGCCCTTAATACAGACTGTATTAGATATACCTAAACAAGGAATTGAGTGCATCTATTATATAGTGATTCCTTTTCATTTCTTTAGTTTTGTTCATTTCCTACATAGCAAACTTTTCCTTAAGATCTTTACGTCTGGCACGTTCTCCTCTCCACTAACACTATATATTGGGGTATCATAAAGCTCTGTTCTTAACTCTGCTTTTCTCACCATCACCTCTTCTCTTAGGAAATTAATTTGCTCCTTCTCCTCCAGTACCTCTAGGCTGAGAACACCCAAATCTACATATTTTCTTATCTTTATTGACTGAAAAGAAGTGTTTGGCAAAAAATACGTTGGAATGGAACCCTTTCCCTCTGATCTGCTGTTTCCTTCTTCTTCCATAGGGGACACAGGGATAACACTGGGTATATGCTGGTTACCTGGAGTGTGGGCACCAAATAGTTACGATTTCTTTACCAGCAGCTCAGACTTCCTCTCCCCTATACCCCGCCCCAAGCCACAGGCAGCCAGTTTTAGTTTAGCAAGGAGCAGGCACTGTTATGTGGGGCTGCTTTTTAGACAATCCTTTCTTATTGTTTTCATTGAGTACACAGTAAAAGGAGTGTACTGCAATGGTGGCCATTTGCCCCAGTGTCCAAGCCAGATGAAGGAGGTATGCTCTCCCTGTTAGCCCCACCCCTGTTCGCGTTCCCTCTCAGCAGGCATCCCACCACAGGGTTATTCCGCCTCTTTCCCCTCCTACAGAGAATTGCTGGGTAGCCATTTTACAGACTTGCCTACCTCAGCAAATCTCCAGAGAAAAGCTCGGGTTCCTGGTCACCCTGGATACCTCACTCTCAGCAGCCAGGTTATACAATCAGCTCATTCCTTCCCTGTTGGGGTTGGTTTGTTCAGCAATACTGTATTGGCCCATTTGGTTTCTGTGAATTGAATGTTCTGGGTACATGTCAAAGTGTATAGTACTTTGTTGCACTCTCGATTTCTTTCTGCATAGTCCCACTTATTTATGTATTAATGGTGCTTTACCATTCATAGCTCTACCCCGTTATTTGCTTTTTTTTTTTGTGGTAACTTTTGTGTGTGAGGACATCCTTTGATTGCATTCCAATATCTTCCAAGGGCAAAGCATCCAGGAAGGTGGGCGCTCCTGTGTTGGGTAACTGTAGGACCTGTGCTGATGTGCTTTCTTCTTAGGTTCCGGACCACCATTGCCATGGCATCTGTTGTTTCACAGTTATGCAGCGGACGGTTCCTTCGGCCATTGCTTCATGTCAGGAACCAGCTTGGGCTCCTATGCTTTCGCAGGTATTGTTGCGAACCAGCGTGAAATCATGAGGTTTACTCCCTCTGCTAGTCTATCTATAGGCGCGGCCCAGGTTAACAGCGTACTTCCTGCTCAAGTCGATTCATAGAGCCACCATGGATGCAGTCCTTCACTCAATCAGTGGAGGGGTTGGCGCAGGTGTCAGCGTTTTTCCAGCAATACTAGACAAAAATTGTGCTTCTAAGCGCAAGTTTTCTAGGCGAGACAGCTCTGGTTTTGACTCAGACTAGGAAGTCTCCTCAGATCATGAGGCGGATGTCTCCATTGCCTCGACATTGAGACCTCCTCTATTCCAGAGTACTCCTTACCACAGTTGTATGTAGAGGCCCTAATCATTGCAGCTAAGTCTGCAAATTTGATCCAGGACTCAGAGCAGACTGCAAGTCTAGCAACCCTCCCAGTATTTAAGCATCAAAAGAGGGTAACTGCTGAACTCCCTACTACTGCATAGCTAAGGACCTCCTAGCGTAGACATGGGTTCACTTTAATAGGCACTTCCAGGTTTCTGAGTGCAATGCTACCATTTATCTGCTCTAGACTAGGGATCAGTCCAAGTGGGAGTCCCCTCCTCCAGTAGATGCTTACACTGCCTGACTTGGAGTCGAAGAAAAGGATTTAACAGATGAGAACATAATTCTACTTATTACCACCGACAGTGAGTCACAAATTTGAGGGTCCCGACGTTTCTTCCATGCCCGCAGGAAAACTAGCAGTGAAGAAACATCTGGTGGGTGTTCTATTGAGATCTATGATATCCTCAATAATACATGATGCCCCTCACCACAGTGTCTGATGTGGAAATTAACTACTCATTTTAGTAGGGAAGGGGACAGACTTCCACCTCAGAAGCCGCTGGTTGGGCTGCAAACCCTTCATGAATACAAACAATCTGAGCAGTTCATCGCCAGCTTCTTAACAGACCAAACATGTTTACCTCTGTTAACCTCCCTGAATGGATCGTGGCGTCTAAGGATTTCACCTAACAGCAATGCGAAAGTATATAAATCAGGAACCACGTGCTGTCTGCTTCAAGTGACCATCGTCAAAGTAAATAAAAAATATCCACAGTGAGAAAAAATATAATCCGATTTGCCCAGAATGCCCAGCACCCTTAATTGCAAAAATAGGATTTGAATTACCTACCGGTAAATCCTTTTCTCGTAGCCCATAAAGGATATTGGGGAGACTTAGTATGATGGGGTATAGACGGGGTCCAAAAGAGCCGGTGCACTTTAAATTTCTTCACTGGGTGGTCTGGCTCCTCCCCTCTATGCCACCTCCCACAGGCAGTATAGGTAAAACAGTGCCCGAAGGAGAAAGGACATATATGAGAGAAGGAACATAACGAGTGGTGATATTTATACACCAGCACACCACTAACATACAACAACCAGCAACGGCTGGTAACAGCAGCAGCTGAACAGGTAACCATATAAAAGAGAACCTGCAGAAAAGTCAACGCCCAATATCCCTTATGGACTATGAGAAAAGGATTTACCAGTAGGTAATTAAAACCCTATACTCTGCAGCATCCATAAGGGATATTGGGGAGACTTAGTCGATGGGGACGTCCCAAAGCTTCCAAAATGGGCAAGAACGTGTGAAGACTTCTGCAGCACCGCCTGCCCAAACTGGGTATACTCTTTGGCCAGGGTATCAAACTTGCAGAACTTCACAAAGGTGTTCTTCCCCGACCAGGTAGCAGCTCGGCATAGTTGCAAAGCCGAGGCTCCACGGGCAGCCGCCCTGGAAGACCCCACCGATCTTGTAGAGTGGGCCTTCAGAAACTTAGGAACAGGTAAAGCTGCCGACACATAGGCCTGTTGGATAGTAAGCCTAAGCCAACGAGCAATGGACTGCTTCGAAGCAGGGCAACCCTTATTCTGCGCATCATAGAGCACGAACAAGGAATCCGTCTTTCTGATCCGAGCCGTTCGCTTGACATAGATCTTCAAGGCTAACACAGCATCCAATGCCTCAGGAGGAGCAGAAGTGCCAGTACCGGACGGAACCACAATAGGTTGATTCAAGTGGAACGCAGAGACAACCATCGGCGGGAACGGTTGCCGAGTCCTGAGCTCCACTCTGTCCTCATAAAAGACCAAGTAAGGGCTTTTACACGATAAAGCTTTTAACTGTGAGACACGCTTAGGAGAAGCAAGGGCCAGTAACATCACTGTCTTCCGCATGAGGTACTTGTCCTCTACTGTCATCATAGGTTCAAACCAGGAGGACTGTAGAAAATAAGATTTTAATACATACCGGTAAATCCTTTTCTCGTAGTCCATAAGTGATATTGGGGGAAACTAGTACGATGGGGTATAGACGGGGTCCAAAGGAGCCAGTGCACTTTAAATTTCTTCAACTGGGTATGCTGGCTCATCCCCTCTATGCCCCCTCCCACAGGCAGTTATAGGCAAAAACGTGCCCGAAGGAGAAAGGACAGATGAAGGAACAGGATAACAGAAAGGGTGGTGAGATTTACACACCAGCACACCAATAACATACAATAAGCAGCAATGGCTGGTAAAAACAACAGCAACAGCTGAAAAGGTAACTATAGAACAAGAATCTGCAGAAAAGTCCACGCACTGAGGCGAGTGCCCCATATCCCTTATGGACTACGAGAAAAGGATTTTCCGGTAGGTATTAAAATCCTATTTTCTCTAGCATCCATAAGGGATATTGGGGGAAACTAGTACGATGGGGATGTCTCAAAGCTTCCAGAACGGGCGGGAATGTGCAGAGACTGCTGCAGCACCGCCTGCCCAAACTTGGTATACTCTTTGGCAAGGGTATCAATTTTGTAGAACTTCACAAAAGTATTCTACCCAAACTAGGTAGCAGCTCGGCATAGTTGCAAGGCCGAGTCCCCACAGGCAGCCGCCCAGGAAGAGCCCACTGATCTAGTGGAGTGGGCCTTTAGAGACTTAGGAACAGGTAAGGCTGCCGACACATAGGCCTGTTGGATAGTAAGCCTAAGCCAACGAGCAATGGACTGCTTTGAAGCAGGGTAACCCCTCTTCTGCGCATCATAGAGCACGAATAAGGAATCCGTCTTTCTGACCCGAGTTGTACGCTTGACGTATATCTTCAAGGCCCGCACAGCATCCAATGCATCCGGAGGAGCAGAAGCGTCAGAACTGGATGGAACCACAATAGGTTGATTCAGATGAAACGCGGAGACAACCTTCGGCAGGAACTGCTGTTTAGTCCGGAGCTCCGCTCTGTCCTCTCAAATGACCAAGTAGGGACTTTTACACGAGAGGACTCCCAATTCTGAAACACGTACAGCAGAAGCCAGGGCCAGTAACATCACCGTCTTCCACGTGAGGTACTTGTCTTCAACCGTCATCAGAGGTTCAAACCAGGAGACTGTAGAAATTTCAACACTACATCCAAATCCCAGGGTGCCATAGGCGGCACAAAGGGAGGTTGTATGTGAAATACCACTTGCAAGAAGGTCTGAACTTCTGGCAACACTGCCATTTTCTTCTTAAAGAAAATGGAGCGAGATGAAATCTGGACCTTAATGGAACCCAGACGCTAGCCCTTATCCACACCAGCCTGCAGGAAATGTCACAAGTGAAACTCTGCAGGCGGATACGTGCATTCCTCGCACCAAGAGACATATCTCCTACAGATATGATGATAGTGTTTTGACTTCACAGGTTTCCTGGTCTGAACCATGGTTGCAATAACCTTCTTGGAAAGGCCCTTGTGAACTAGAATGTTCCGCTCAACCTCCATGCCGTCAAACGAAGTCGCCTTAAGTCTGGGTAGACGAATGGTCCTTGTTGAAGAAGATCTCTTCTGCGTGGTATAGGCCAAGGGTCTTCGAAGGACATGTCCAGAAGATCCGTGTACCACGCCCTCCGAGGCCAATCCGGGGCAATCAGAATTGCCTGGACACCTTGATTCCTGATTCGCTTTAGCACTCTTGGGAGCAATGGGATCGGAGGAAACAGGTAGACCAGCTGGTACGGCCAAGGCGACGCCACTGCGTCCACTGCCCTCGCCTGAGGGT
The DNA here is from genome assembly GCF_028390025.1 of Pseudophryne corroboree. Taxonomy (NCBI): domain Eukaryota; kingdom Metazoa; phylum Chordata; class Amphibia; order Anura; family Myobatrachidae; genus Pseudophryne; species Pseudophryne corroboree. The sequence goes on along the minus strand of NC_086444.1, from coordinate 378,291,058 downwards.
CCCTTGTCCGCGAGCTATACCAGGGAAGTTTCTTGTTGAGACGAGAAGCTATCATGTCTATTTGTGGGCAACCCCACCGGTCGATGATCTGCTGGAACAGGTGGAGATTGTGACTACTCAGGAAGTCCGCCTCCCAGTTGTCCACACCCGGAAAGAAGATTGCTGACATGGCTCTTGCATTTCTTTCCGCCCAGAGGAGTAACTTTGACACCTCTCGCATGCAGGCTCTGTTTTTTGTCCCTCCTTGTCGATTGATATATGCCACCGCCGTGGCGTTGTCCGACTGTACCTGGATCGCGTGATCCTTGAGTAGAGGAGAGGCTTGAAGTAGAGCATTGTAGATCGCCCGTAGTTCCAGTATGTTGAATGGAAGGAGGCTTTCGTGGGCTGACCACCTGCCCTGGAACTGTACCCATTGGGTGTCAGCTCCCCATCCTCTCAGACTCGCATCCGTCGTGAGGAGGGTCCAATCCTGAATCCTGAAACTCCTGCCCTTCAGGAGATTGGAGGACTGCAGCCACCACAGGAGGGAAATCCTGGCCTGAGGTGACAGCTGAATCATCCGGTGCATCTGGAGATCCGGACCACTTGCTCAGGATATCCAACTGAAACTTTCTGGCATGGAATCTCCTATACTTGATTGCCTTGTATGAGGCAACCATCTCTCCCAACAATCTTATGCAGAGATGTACGGACACTCGAGCAGGTCGGAGCACCATGCGGACCATCTCCTGAAGTGTTTTTGCCTTGTCCTCTGGTAGAAATACCTTCTGGGACACAGTATACAGCAAAATCCCCAGGAACAGGAGCCTCTGAGTTGGCACCAGGTGGGACCTCTGTAAGTTGAGGATCCACCCAAGGTCGAACAGAAGACGGATGGTGCAGTCAATATGGGGCAACAAAAGCTCCCTGCATCTCGCCTTTATCAGAAGATCGTCCAGATAAGGGACCACATTGACCCCTGGACCTGAATTGAAGCATCATCTCCGCCATCACGTTCGTGAATACCCTCTGAGCTTTTGACAGGCCGAAGGGCAGTGCCTGGAATTGGAAGTGATCGTCCAGCAGGGCAAACCGCAGGTACACCGGATGAGGAAGCCAAATCGGTATATGGAGATAGGCGTCCTTGATATCCAAGGAGACCAGAAATGTCTGTTCTTCAAGGCCCGCAATCCCTATTCCCTCGGTGGACTGTTCCTGAGAACTGGTGCTTGAAGGTTTTCTGGACTTACCTCTGGTGCCTTTAGCCGCTTTGGAGGCACCTCTGGCCATCGATCGAAATCTGTGAGACTGAAAGATTGGACAGACGGCCCCGGATAGGGGTGTATCGCTGGCGGGGCCCCAGGGAGGAGAAACGAGGATTTCCCAGCCGTAACATTGGAAAACCAGGTATCCAATTCAACCCCAAAAAACCATTCCAAAGAAATTGGGAGGAATTCCACACTATGTTTGGATTCTGCATCCGCAATCGACTGACGCAAACACAAGGCCCTGCGTGCCGACACTGCCATGGCAGACGTCCGAGCATTAATGTTACCCATCTCCTTGAGGGAATCACAGAGGACACGTGTAGTGTCCTGAATGTGCTTAAGTAGGGTTACCATAGTAACTAAGGGCATATCCCCCGAGAGACCCCTCTGAATTTGGATGGCCCAAAAATGAATAGCATGGGTCATCCATCAACCCGCAATGACCGGTCTTTGTGAGAGGCCGGCTGTAGTGTATATAGACTTTAGAGTAGTTTCTATCTTCCGATCCCCAGGATCCTTCATCGTAAAGGAGCACGGAGCAGGCAGCAAATTGGAAAGTGCGCAAAAACATTTTGGATTTTTCCAGGCCTGTTTAAATAAGTAGTCGAACTCTGGAGAATCAGGGAAAGTGACATTGAACTTGTTTTGTACAAAGAAAAACAACTGCTGTGACGCAGTGTCCTCTAGAGGGACAAAATGAGGGGTTCAATTCCCTGAGTAGAATCGGGATCCCCACTAACTGGATCCAGGTCATCCCCATCATCTTGTATAACATCATCTGTATCAGATAGTAGTGCAAGTAAACCACGCTTCTGCGGACCTGCATGAGAGGGGGGGAGGGGCTGTGCATCAGCCCTAGCAGCTAAATCTGCAACAGCTTATTGCAGTAGCTGAGTTTTCTGCACATTAGTAGTGAGCTGGGATGACATATCGTATATCATAGTCTTAAGAGACCCTAACCAGTGGGGCTCTGGACCCTCTCCCCCAGCCCCTTCACTGATTTGTGAAGATTAACTGCATTGTTCACAGGAAACAGAGTCATTATATAATGGAGAGAATCTGGTGTGACATACACTGCACAGCTTGTGCTTACCCATATTTCACAGTAAGTACAAAACATACATACACACAGACAGTTATATGCAAGCCTGCCCTACTGTGAGAGGAGAGACAGAAAGAGGTATTATACCAGCACACCCTGAGCTGCACAGCCACAGTGAGTCAGCTCTGTAAATCACAGTAAGCACTAACAATTGCAATCCTAAATATGCTCAGGATAGTGTACACAATCGGCGCTCCCCCTTTGCAACACCATGTACCAGTTTTCCTGCGTGTCTGTGAGGCAGGAAGCGCTGTGTGTGTGCTGTAGATAGCAGCAGTAAGCAGAGGAAGGCGCCAAAACGCCCCAAGTCCCGCTCTGAGGAAGCTCCGCCCCTTCAATGGCGCTGTTGCTGAACATATTTTTTATACTGGCAAAGTCTCCTAAACAGCTTAAAACATCACACAAGTGCTAGTGAAGCATTTTTGTGCCAGTTTACACATGGGGGATCCTAGCAGGACCTCCCAGGGAGGGTCTCGTAGGCAGCGCCCGTGGTTAGCCGCACTTTGAACTGGAGGACCCACTAGCGGGGCCCCCGGTTTGTACTCACCACCGATGTCGCCTTCAGGCAGCATTAGGGGTGAGCGGCGTGCTGCGGCTGTGACAGCCAAGACGCAGTGCCCCGCCGAAAAACTACCCCTCTGGACGGTGGTCCTGCAGCGGGGAAGCGGCTCTGCACCTTGTAAGGCCGGTGACCATCCCCCCTAATTCCAACAGCGCCGGTATGCTGTTGCCCAGACAGCATACTAAACAATGATAAAAGTTTTAAAATAAATTGAAGAAAACTCTCTGGAGCTGCAGAGATGTGCATCCTCTCCTGAGGGCACTTTTTTTCTAAACTGCCTGTGGGAGAGGGTATAGAGGGTTGCAGCCAGCACGCCCAGTTGAAGAAATTTAAAGTGCACTGGCTCCTCTGAACCACGTCTATACCCCATCATACTAGTTTCCCCCAATATCCCTTATGGATGCTAGATAAATTTTAACACGATATTTAAATCCCAGGCACAAAAGGAGGTTGGATGTGAAGTACATCTTGCAAGAAGGTCTGAACTTCTGGCAAGACTGCTAATTTCTTCTGGAAGAAAAATGAGAGGGCTGAAATCTGGACCTTAATAAAACCCAGACGTAAGCCCTTATCCACCCAGACGTAAGCCCTTATCCACACCAGCCTGCAGGAAACGGAGGAAAGGTCCCAAGTGGAACTCTGCAGGCTGATACGTGCGTTCCTCACAACAAGAGACATATCTCCTACAGATATGATGATAGTGTTTTGACGTCACAGGTTTCCTGGCCTGAACTATGGTTGCAATAACCTTTTTCAAAAAGGCCTTGTGAGCGGTCAATGATCTGCTGAAACACACGATGATGAAGCCCCCACTCTCCCGGGTAGAGATCGTGACGACTCAGGAAGAAAAATGAGAGGGCTGAAATCTGGACCTTAATGGAACCCAGACGTAAGCCCTTATCCACCCAGACGTAAGCCCTTATCCACACCAGCCTGCAGGAAACGGAGGAAAGGTCCCAAGTGGAACTCTGCAGGCTGATACGTGCGTTCCTCACAACAAGAGACATATCTCCTACAGATATGATGATAGTGTTTTGACGTCACAGGTTTCCTGGCCTGAACTATGGTTGCAATAACCTTTTTCAAAAAGGCCTTGTGAGCGGTCAATGATCTGCTGAAACACACGACGATGAAGCCCCCACTCTCCCGGGTGGAGATCGTGACGACTCAGGAAGTCCACCTCCCAGTTGTCCACTCCCGGAATGGAAGATTGCGGAGAGTGCTCTTGCATTTCTTTCTGCCCAGTGGAGTATTTTTGACACCTCTTGTATGCAGGACCTGCGTTTTGTCCCTCCTTGACGATTGATGTACGCCACTGCTGTGGCGTTGTCCGACTAACTGGATCGCGTGATCCCTGAGTAGAGGAGAGGCCTGAAGCAGAGCATTGTAGATCACCCGAAGTTCCAGAATGTTGATTGGAGGGCTTCGTGGGCGGACCACCTGCCCTGGAACTGAGCCCCTTGGGTGTCAGCTACCCATCCTGAATAGGAAGAAATGTGAATACCCTTTTCCGCACAGTTCTGAAGAGACCGTGCATCCCTATATATACTATAAGGGAATAGAGCACTCAGTTCCAACACGTGAACCAAAACAAAAGATTATATAGTGTGTATTTTAGGCGCTAGTATCCCCTGGATGCTCAAATACAGAGAAATAGTTTAAATAAAAACTTTTATTCAACAATCCAACACAATTTAGATATAACAACTGAATTCAGTCTCATGCTTTCACATTAAAAACAAAATAAATAAACATTGGTAAAGTGACATAGTGCAGTTGTTATAGTGCAATTTCCATTTATCACAGTACCATAATAAAAGTGATACAGTGCATATGGGGCATCAGAATTATATCAGTCTCTCACCGTGAACAGGTGCTGCGGTGGGCTGGCTATATGGCAGTGTAGGTCTCGGGCTGTAAAGCTCGGCACCGTCGCAGTAGGTTTTTACAGACCAGTTAGATTTTACAGACCAAAGTGGATGTAGTCCAAACAACGCATTTCGGTTAAAGAACCTTTTTCAAGAATGGATAACATGCAGTGCACGCTATGGGTTTAAATACCCTGTGATACTCTGTCTAATTACACATTAATTGGATGATTTCCGCCTCATGGTTATAGGAAATGCTTCTTTTGCGTTCCATAGCATTTTCCCCACTGAAAGTTGTAATGCCGCCTTGCCGGAACCGGAAGTAGATGCGTTCCATCTGATGCTTCCGGTTGCGTTCCAAGGTATCCGTAGATGATTTATCACAATGCAGAGCTTTTACTTAGTTTGATCTATCCGTTCCACCTCTATATCGTAATCTCCATTGACTCCATTCAAGAGCTTTATATATTCAATCTCCACTGTAATTCCTCCTGAATCTCCCTTTATATCTGGAACGGTGGCCACCTTTAGTCAGGGCAATGATTTCTTCATAATTTGATTACGATGTTCGTCACCATTTTTAAACAGGTATCCAATATACTTCGGACTTCAGATATCTGAATGGAAAACTGATCCCAAAAAAGTGGTACTAGTCCTGGCTCACAATTGATCTAATGGGGTACTATGTATTCCCACATAGTCCTTCCAAAATCTGAGTCAGGATTTTCCCACGTTTTAGCACTTGCTCCAAATTGTTTTTTTTAAACGTTTTTAAAAATGAAAGAGAGAAAAAAAATAAGACTTTACTCACCGGTAAATCTATTTCTCGTAGTCCGTAGTGGATGCTGGGAACTCCGTAAGGACCATGGGGAATAGACGGGCTCCGCAGGAGACTGGGCACTCTAAAAGAAAGATTAGGTACTATCTGGTGTGCACTGGCTCCTCCCTCTATGCCCCTCCTCCAGACCTCAGTTAGGATACTGTGCCCGGAAGAGCTGACACAATAAGGAAGGATTTTGAATCCCGGGTAAGACTCATACCAGCCACACCAATCACACCGTATAACTCGTGATACTATACCCAGTTAACAGTATGAAATATAACTGAGCCTCTCAACAGATGGCTCAACAATAACCCTTTAGGTAGGCAATAACTATATACAAGTATTGCAGACAATCCGCACTTGGGATGGGCGCCCAGCATCCACTACGGACTACGAGAAATAGATTTACCGGTGAGTAAAATCTTATTTTCTCTGACGTCCTAGTGGATGCTGGGAACTCCGTAAGGACCATGGGGATTATACCAAAGCTCCCAAACGGGCGGGAGAGTGCGGATGACTCTGCAGCACCGAATGAGAGAACTCAAGGTCCTCCTCAGCTAGGGTATCAAATTTGTAGCATTTTGCAAACGTGTTTGCCCCTGACCAAGTTGCAGCTCGGCAAAGTTGTAAAGCCGAGACCCCTCGGGCAGCCGCCCAAGATGAGCCCACTTTCCTCGTGGAATGGGCTGTTACTGATTTAGGATGCGGCAATCCAGCCGCAGAATGCTCCAGCTGAATTGTGCTACAAATTCAGCGAACAATAGTCTGCTTAGAAGCAGGAGCACCTATTTTGTTGGGTGCCTACAGGATAAAAAACGAGTCAGTTTTCCTGACTCCAGCCGTCCTGGAAATATAAATTTTTAAGGCCCTGACTACGTCCAGTAACTTGGAATCTTCCAAGTCCTTAGTAGCCGCAGGCACTACAATAGGTTGGTTCAAGTGAAAAGCTGATACCACCTTAGGGAGAAACTGGGGACGAGTCCTCAATTCTGCCCTATCCATATGGAAAATCAGATAAGGGATTTTACATGACAAAGCCGCCAATTCTGACACACGCCTGGCCGAAGCCAAGGCCAATAACATGACCACTTTCCACGTGAGATATTTCAAATCCACAGTTTTAAGTGGCTCAAACCAATGTGATTTTAAGAAACTCAACACCACGTTGAGATCCCAAGGTGCCACAGAAGGCACAAAAAAGGGGCTGAATATGTAGCACTCCCTTTACAAATGTCTGAACTCCAGGCAGTGAAGCCAGTTCTTTCTGGAAGAAAATCGACAGAGCCGAAATCTGGACCTTAATGGAACCCAAATTTAGGCCCATAGTCACTCCTGACTGTAGGAAGTGCAGAAAACGACCCAGCTGAAAATCCTCTGTTGGGGCCTTCCTGGCCTCACACCACGCAACATATTTTCGCCAAATACGGTGATAATGGTTTGCGGTTACTTCTTTCCTGGCTTTTATCAGCGTAGGAATGACTTCCTCCGGAATGCCCTTTTGCTTTAGGATCCGGAATTCAACCGCCATGCCGTCCAACGCAGCCGCGGTAAGTCTTGGAACAGACAGGGCCCCTGCTGTAGCAGATCCTGTCTGAGCGGTAGAGGCCATGGGTCCTCTGATATTATTTTTTGAAGTTCTGGGTACCAAGCTCTTCTTGGCCCATCCGGAACCACGAGTATCGTTCTTACTCCTCGTTTTCTTATTATTCTCAGTACCTTTGGTATGAGAGGCAGAGGAGGGAATACATAAACCGACTGGTACACCCACGGTGTCACTAGAGCATCCACAGCTATTGCCTGAGGGTCCCCTGACCTGGTGCAATATCTAGTTTTTTGTTTAGGCGGGACGCCATCATGTCCACCTGTGGCCTTTCCCAACGGTTTACCAACAGTTGGAAGACTTCTGGATGAAGTCCCCACTCTCCCGGGTGTCGGTCGTGTCTGCTGAGGAAGTCTGCTTCCCAGTTGTCCACTCCCGGAATGAACACTGCTGACAGTGCTAAGACGTGATTTTCCGCCCATCGGAGAATCCTTGTGGCTTCTGCCATCGCCATCCTGCTTCTTGTGCCGCCCTGTCGGTTTACATGGGCGACCGCCGTGATGTTGTCTGATTGGATCAGTACCGGCTGGTTTTGAAGCAGAGGCCTTGCCAGACTTAGGGCATTGTAAATGGCCCTCCGTTCCAGAATATTTATGTGTAGGGACGACTCCTGACTTGACCAAAGTCCTTGGAAATTTCTTCCCTGTGTGACTGCCCCCCAGCCTCGAAGGCTGGCATCCGTGGTTACCAGGACCCAGTCCTGTATGCCGAATCTGCGGCCCTCTTGAAGATGAGCACTCTGCAGCCACCACAGTAGAGATACCCTGGTCCTTGGAGACAGGGTTATCAGCCGATGCATCTGAAGATGCGATTCCGACCACTTGTCCAAGAGGTCCCACTGAAAGGTTCTTGCATGGAACCTGCCGAATGGAATTTTGCTTCGTAAGAAGCTACCATTTTTCCCAGGACTCGTGTGCAGTGATGCACCGATACCTGTTTTGGTTTCAGGAGGTCTCTGACTAGAGATGACAGCTCCTTGGCTTTCTCCTGCGGGAGAAACACTTTTTTCTGTTCTGTGTCCAGAACCATCCCCAGGAACAGCAGGCGTGTGGTAGGAACCAGCTGTGACTTTGGAATGTATAGAATCCATCGGTGCTGTTGTAGCACTTCCCGAGATAGTGCTACTCCGACCAACAACTGCTCCGTGGACCTCGCCTTTATAAGGAGATCGTCCAAGTACGGGATAATTAAAAACTCCCTTTTTTCGAAGGAGTATCATCATTTCTGCCATTACCTTGGTAAAGACCCTCGGTGCCGTGGACAGTCCAAACGGCAGTGTTTGGAATTGGTAATGGCAATCCTGTACCACAAATCTGAGGTACTCCTGGTGAGGACGGTAAATGGGGACATGTAGGTAAGCATCCTTGATGTCCAGGGATGCCATGTAATCCCCCTCCTCCAGGCTTGCAATAACCGCCCTGAGCGATTCCATCTTGAACTTGAATTTTTTTATGTATGTGTTCAAGGACTTCAAATTTAAAATGGTTCTCACCGAACCGTCCGGTTTCGGTACCACAAACAGTGTGGAATAGTAACCCCGTCCTTGTTGAAGTAGGGGCACCTTGACTATCACCTGCTGGGAATACAGCTTGTGAATTGCCTCTAGCACAGCCTCCCTGCCTGAGGGAGTTGTCGGCAAGGCAGATTTGAGGAAACGGCGGGGGGGAGATGCCTCGAATTCCAGCCTGTACCCTGAGATACTACTTGAAGGATCCAGGGATCCACCTGTGAGCGAGCCCACTGATCGCTGAAATTTTTGAGGCGGCCCCCCACCGTACCTGGCTACGCCTGTGGAGCCCCTGCGTCATGCGGTGGACTCAGAGGAAGCGGGGGAAGAATTTTGATTCTGGGAACTGGCTGACTGGTGCAGCTTTTTCCCTCTTCCCTCGTCTCTGTGCAGAAAGGAAGCGCCTTTGACCCGCTTGCTTTTCTGAAGCCGAAAGGACTGTACCTGATAATACAGTGCTTTCTTAGGCTGTGAGGAAACCTGAGGTAAAAAAATTTCTTCCCAGCTGTTGCTGTGGATACGAGGTCCCAGAGACCATCCCCAAACAATTCCTCACCCTTATAAGGCTCTATGTGCCTTTTAAAGTCAGCATCACCTGTCCAGTGTCGGGTCTCTAATACCCTCCTGACAGAATGGACATTGCATTAATTCTGGATGCCAGCCGGCAAAATATCCCTCTGTGCATCCCTCATATATAAGACGACGTCTTATGTTCGCAAAATAGTATCCCTGTTTGACAGGGTTACAGACCACGCTGTAGCAGCACTATCTGCAGGTCTCAGTCTAGTACCTGAGTGTGTAAATACAGACTTCAGGATAGCCTCCTGCTTTTTATCAGCAGGTACCTTCAAAGTGGCCGTATCCTAAGACGGCAGTGCCACCTTTTTTGACAAACGTGTGAGCGCCTTATCCACCCTAGGGGATATCTCCCAGCGTAACTTATCCTCTGGCGGGAAAAGGTACGCCATCAGTAACTTTTTAGAAATTACCAGTTTCTTATCGGGGGAACCCACGCTTTTTCACACTTCATTCACTCATTTGATGGGGGAACAAAACACTGCCTGCTTTTTCTCCCCAAACATAAAACCCTTTTTTAGTGGTACTTGGGTTAATGTCAGAAATGTGTAACACATTTTTTTATTGCCGGGATCATGTAACGGATGTTCCTAGTGGATTGTGTATATGTCTCAACCTCGTCGACACTGGAGTCAGACTCCGTGTCGACATCTGTGTCTGCCATCTGAGGGAGCGGGCGTTTTTGAGCCCCTGATGGCCTTTGAGACGCCTGGGCAGGCGCGGGCTGAGAAGCCGGCTGTCCCATAGCTGTTACGTCATCCAGCCTTTTATGTAAGGAGTTGACACTGTCGGTTAATACCTTCCACCTATCCATCTACTCTGGTGTCGGCCCACAGGGGGCGACATCCCATTTATCGGCATCTGCTCCGCCTCCACATAAGCCTCCTCATCAAACATGTCGACACAGCCGTACCGACACACCGCACACACACAGGGAATGCTCTGACTGAGGACAGGACCCCACACAGCCCTTTGGGGAGACAGAGAAAGAGTATGCCAGCACACACCGGAGCGCTATATAATGTAGGGATAAACACTATCACTGAGTGAATTTTCCCCAATAGCTGCTTGTATAAACAATATTGCGCCTAAATTTAGTGCCCCCCCCCCCCCCCCCCCTCTCTTTTTAACCCTTTGAGCCTGAAAACTACAGGGGAGAGCCTGGGGAGCTGTCTTCCAGCTACACTGTGAAGAGAAAATGGCGCCAGTGTGCCGAGGGAGATAGCTCCGCCCCTTTTTCGCGGACTTTTCTCCCGCTTTTTTATGGATTCTGGCAGGGGTAATTATCACATATATAGCCTCTGGGGCTATATATTGTGATTATTTTGCCAGCCAAGGTGTTTTTATTGCTGCTCAGGGCGCCCCCCCCCAGCACCCTGCACCCTCAGTGACCGGAGTGTGAAGTGTGTATGAGGAGCAATGGCGCACAGCTGCAGTGCTGTGCGCTACCTTGGTGAAGACTGAAGTCTTCTGCCGCCGATTTTCCGGACCATCTTCATGCTTCTGGCTCTGTAAGGGGGACGGCGGCGCGGCTCCGGGAACGAACACCAAGGACGGGTCCTGCGGTCGATCCCTCTGGAGCTAATGGTGTCCAGTAGCCTAAGAAGCCCAAGCTAGCTGCAAGCAGGTAGGTTCGCTTCTTCTCCCCTTAGTCCCTCGTTGCAGTGAGCCTGTTGCCAGCAGGTCTCACTGTAAAATAAAAAACCTAACATATACTTTCTTTCTAGGAGCTCAGGAGAGCCCCTAGTGTGCATCCAGCTCGGCCGGGCACAGAAATCTAACTGAGGTCTGGAGGAGGGGCATAGAGGGAGGAGCCAGTGCACACCAGATGGTACCTAATCTTTCTTTTAGAGTGCCCAGTCTCCTGCGGAGCCCGTCTATTCCCCATGGTCCTTACGGAGTTCCCAGCATCCACTAGGACGTCAGAGAAACATTAAATGAAAATAAAATATTTTTACATCATGATTAATCTAAAAACCACTTAATTTCAAAATCAGCATTGTGACCATTCGGTTTTCAGGGTATTTAGTTTGTAGATACACCTCAACTCTCTCTGGGCTAGTAATTCTCTACATTTTTATATTTCCAAGTTGCTTGTACCTGTTGGTTCCCTAAAAACCTCTTAATTTGTTTCTCACATTTATTGTGTTTTAAAATAAGAATTTACTTACCGATAATTCTATTTCTCGGAGTCCGTAGTGGATGCTGGGGTTCCTGAAAGGACCATGGGGAATAGCGGCTCCGCAGGAGACAGGGCACAAAAGTAAAGCTTTTACAGGTCAGGTGGTGTGTACTGGCTCCTCCCCCTATGACCCTCCTCCAGACTCCAGTTAGGTACTGTGCCCGGACGAGCGTACACAATAAGGGAGGATTTTGAATCCCGGGTAAGACTCATACCAGCCACACCAATCACACCGTACAACTTGTGATCTAAACCCAGTTAACAGTATGATAACAGAGGAGCCTCTGAAAGATGGCTTCCTAAACAATAACCCGAATTAGTTAACAATAACTATGTACAAGTATTGCAGATAATCCGCACTTGGGATGGGCGCCCAGCATCCACTACGGACTCCGAGAAATAGAATTATCGGTAAGTAAATTCTTATTTTCTCTATCGTCCTAAGTGGATGCTGGGGTTCCTGAAAGGACCATGGGGATTATACCAAAGCTCCCAAACGGGCGGGAGAGTGCGGATGACTCTGCAGCACCGAATGAGAGAACTCCAGGTCCTCCTTTGCCAGGGTATCAAATTTGTAAAAATTTACAAACGTGTTCTCCCCTGACCACGTAGCTGCTCGGCAGAGTTGTAATGCCGAGACCCCTCGGGCAGGCGCCCAAGATGAGCCCACCTTCCTTGCGGAATGGGCCTTAACAGATTTAGGCTGTGGCAGGCCTGCCACAGAATGTACAAGTTGAATTTTGTTACAAATCCAACGAGCAATCGACTGCTTAGAAGCAGGTGCACCCAACTTGTTGGGTGCATACAGTATAAACAGCGAGTCAGATTTTCTGACTCCAGCCGTCCTTTAAATGTATATTTTTAAGGCTCTGACAACGTCCAACAACTTGGAGTCCTTCAAGTCGTCTGTAGCCGCAGGCACTACAATAGGCTGGTTCAGGTGAAACGCTGATACCACCTTAGGGAGAAAATGCGGACGCGTCCGCCGCTCTGCCCTATGTCGAATGGAAAATTAAATAAGGGCTTTTATAAAACAAAGCCGCCAGTTCAGATACTCTCCCGGCCGAAGCCAGGGCCAGTAACATAGTCACTTTCCATGTGAGATATTTCAAATCCACATTCTTTAGTGGTTCAAACCAATTGGATTTGAGGAAATCTAAAACTACATTTAGATCCCACGGTGCCACCTTAGGCACCACAGGAGGCTGTATATGCAGTACTCCTTTGATAAAAATCTGGACCTCAGGGACTGAGGCCAATTCTTTTTGGAAGAATATTGATATGGCCGAAATTTGAACCTTAATAGATCCCAATTTGAGACCCATAGACAATCCTGATTGCAGGAAATGTAGGAAAACGACCCAGTTGAAATTCCTCCATCGGAGCACTCCGCTGCTCGCACCACGCAACATATTTTCGCCAAATACGGCGATAATGCTTCGCGGTGACTTCCTTCCTTGCCTTTATCAAGGTAGGAATGACTTCTTCCGGAATGCCTTTTCCTTTTAGGATCTGGCATTCAAACGCCATGCCGTCAAACGCAGCCGCGGTAAGTCTTGAAAAAGACAAGGACCCTGCTGAAGCAGGTCCCTTCTCAGAAGTAGAGGCCACGGATCGTCCGTGACCATCTCTTGAAGTTCCGGGTACCAAGTCCTTCTTGGCCAATCCGGAGCCACTAGTCTTACTCCTCTTTGCCGTATAATCCTCAATACCTTTGGTATGAGAGGCAGAGGAGGAAACACATATACCGACTGGTACACCCAAGGTGTTACCAGCGCGTCCACAGCTATTGCCTGCGGATCTCTTGACCTGGCGCAATATCTGTCCAGTGTTTTGTTGAGGCGAGACGCCATCATGTCCACCATTGGTTTTACCCAACGGTTTAATAGCATGTGGAAAACTTCTGGATGAAGTCCCCACTCTCCCGGGTGAAGGTCGTGTCTGCTGAGGAAGTCTGCTTCCCAGTTGTCCACGCCCGGGATGAATACTGCTGACAGTGCTATCACGTGATTCTCCGCCCAGCGAAGGATCCTGGCAGCTTCTGCCATTGCCCTCCTGCTTCTTGTGCCGCCCTGTCTGTTTACATGGGCGACTGCCGTGATGTTGTCCGACTGGATCAACACCGGTCTTCCTTGAAGCAGAGGTTCCGCCTGGCTTAGAGCATTGTAGATTGCTCTTAGTTCCAGAATGCTTATGTGAAGAGACTTTTTCAGGCTCGACCACACTCCCTGGAAATTTCTTCCCTGTGTGACTGCTCCCCAGCCTCTCAGGCTGGCATCCGTGGTCACCAGGATCCAATCCTGCATGCCGAATCTGCGGCCCTCCAATAGATGAGCCTCCTGCAACCACCACAGAAGGGATACCCTTGTCCTCGGCGACAGGGTTATCCGCAGGTGCATCTGAAGATGCGACCCTGACCATTTGTCCAACAGATCCCTTTGCATGGAATCTGCCGAAAGGGATTGCTTCGTAAGAAGCTACCATTTTTTCCCAGGACTCTTGTGCATTGATGTACAGACACCTTTCCTGGTTTTAGGAGGTTCCTGACCAGGTCAGATAACTCCTTGGCTTTTTCTTCGGGAAGAAAAACCTTTTTCTGAACTGTGTCCAGAATCATCCCCAGGAACAGCAGACGAGTTGTCGGCATTAATTGGGATTTTGGAATATTCAGAATCCATCCGTGCTGCTTTAGCACCTCTTGAGATAGTGCTAAACCCATCTCTAGCTGTTCTCTGGACCTTGCCCTTATTAGGAGATCGTCCAAGTATGGGATAATTAATACGCCTTTTCTTCGAAGAAGAAATATTATCTCGGCCATTACCTTTGTAAAGCCCCGAGGTGCCGTGGACAAACCAAACGGCAGCGTCTGAAACTGATAGTGACAGTTTTGTACAACGAACCTGAGGTACCCCTGGTGTGAGGGGTAATTGGAACGTGGAGATACGCATCCTTGATGTCCAAGGATACCATAAAGTCCCCTTCTTCCAGGTTCGCTATCACTGCTCTGAGTGACTCCATCTTGAACTTGAACTTCTTTATGTACAGGTTCAAGGACTTCAGATTTAGAATAGGCCTTACCGAGCCATCCGGCTTCGGTACCACAAAAAGAGTGGAATAATACCCCTTCCCTTGTTGTAGAAGAGGTACCTTGACTATCACCTGCTGAGAATACAGCTTGTGAATGGCTTCCAAAACCGTCTCCCTTTCTGAGGGGGACGTTGGTAAAGCAGACTTCAGGAAACGGCGAGGTGGCTCTGTCTCTAATTTCAACCTGTACCCCTGAGATATTATCTGCAGGATCCAGGGATTTACCTGCGAGTGAGCCCACTGCGCGCTGTAATTCTTGAGACGACCGCCTACCGCCCCCGAGTCCGCTTGCGAAGCCCCAGCGTCATGCTGAGGCTTTTGTAGAAGCCGGGGAGGGCTTCTGTTCCTGGGAAGGAGCTGCCTGTTGCTGTCTCTTCCCTCGTCCTCTGCCTCGTGGCAGATATGAATAGCCCTTTGCTCTCTTATTTTTAAAGGAACGAAAGGGCTGCGGTTGAAAGGTCGGTGCCTTTTTCTGTTGGGGAGTGACTTGAGGTAGAAAGGTGGATTTCCCGGCCGTAGCCGTGGCCACCAAATCCGATAGACCGACCCCAAATAACTCCTCTACGCATCGCCTGTCCACTGTCGTGTCCATAAAGCTCTTCTGGCCGAAATGGACATAGCACTTACCCGTGATGCCAGTGTGCAGATATCTCCCTGTGCATCACGCATATAAAGAAATGCATCCTTTATTTGTTCTAACGACAGTAAAATATTGTCCCTGTCCAGGGTATCAATATTTTCGATCAGGGACTCTGACCAAACTACCCCAGCACTGCACATCCAGGCAGTCGCAATAGCTGGTCGTAGTATAACACCTGCATGTGTGTATATACCTTTTTGGATATTTTCCATCCTCCTATCTGATGGATCTTTAAGTGCGGCCGTCTCAGGAGAGGGTAACGCCACTTGTTTTGATAAGCGTGTTAGCGCTTTGTCCACCCTAGGAGGTGTTTCCCAGCGCTCCCTAACCTCTGGCGGGAAAGGGTATAAAGCCAATAACTTCTTTGAAATTAGCAGTTTTTTATCGGGGCACCCCACGCTTCATCACACACGTCATTTAATTCTTCTGATTCGGTAAAAACTACTGGTAGTTTTTTCACACCCCACATAATACCCTGTTTAGTGGTACCTGTAGTATCAGCTAAATGTAACATCTCCTTTATTGCCAAAATCATATAACGTGTGGCCCTACTGGAAAATACGGTTGATTCGTCACCTTCACCACCGGAATCAGTGCCTGTGTCTGGGTCTGTGTCGACTGACTGAGGCAAGGGGCGTTTTACAGCCCCTGACGGTGTTTGAGGCGCCTGGACAGGCACTAATTGAGTGTCCGGCCGCCTCATGTCGGCAAACGACTGCTTAAGCGAGTTGACGCTATCCCGTAATTCCACAAATAAAGGCATCCATTCTGGTGTCGACCCCCTAGGAGGTGACATCCTCATATTTGGCAATTGCTCCGCCTCCACACCAATAACGTCCTCATACATGTCGACACACACGTACCGACACACAGCAGACACACAGGGAATGCTCTATACGAAGACAGGACCCACTAGCCCTTTGGGGAGACAGAGGGAGAGTCTGCCAGCACACACCAAAAAGCGCTATATATGACAGGGATAGCCTTATGATTAAGTGCTCCCTTATAGCTGCTTTTATATTAATATATATTGCCATTTATTTTGCCCCCCCTCTCTGTTATACCCTGTTTCTGTAGTGCAGTGCAGGGGAGAGACCTGGGAGCCTTCCTGACCAGCGGAGCTGTGACAGAAAATGGCGCCGTGTGCTGAGGAGATAGGCCCCGCCCCTTTTTCGGCGGGCTCGTCTCCCGCTATTTAGTACATTTAGGCAGGGGTAAATATCTCCATATAGCCTCTGGGGCTATATGTGAGGTATTTTTAGCCTTTTTAAAGGTTTTCATTTGCCTCCCAGGGCGCCCCCCTCCCAGCGCCCTGCACCCTCAGTGACTGCCGTGTGAAGTGTGCTGAGAGGAAAATGGCGCACAGCTGCAGTGCTGTGCGCTACCTTAAGAAGACTGCAGGAGTCTTCAGCCGCCGATTCTGGACCTCTTCTTGCTTCAGCATCTGTGAGGGGGCCGGCGGCGTGGCTCCGGTGACCATCCAGGCTGTACCTGTGATCGTCCCTCTGGAGCTTCATGTCCAGTAGCCAAGAAGCCAATCCATCCTGCACGCAGGTGAGTTCACTTCTTCTCCCCTCTGTCCCTCGTTGCAGTGATCCTGTTGCCAGCAGGAATCACTGTAAAATAAAAAACCTAAGCTAAACTCTCTAAGCAGCTCTTTATGAGAGCCACCTAGAATTGCACCCTTCTCGGCCGGGCACAAAAATCTAACTGGAGTCTGGAGGAGGGTCATAGGGGGAGGAGCCAGTACACACCACCTGACCTGTAAAAGCTTTACTTTTGTGCCCTGTCTCCTGCGGAGCCGCTATTCCCCATGGTCCTTTCAGGAACCCCAGCATCCACTTAGGACGATAGAGAAACTAATATGTTCTGATAGCGGATGCGTATTTAACCCTTTCCGTATGTTATAGACATGTTCCGCTGATCTTTTCTTCAAAGGTCTCGATGTTTTGCCTATATAGATAAGACCACATTTACATTCAAGTAAATAAATGACATTACAAGAATGGCAAGTGATAAAATCTTTTATTTTATATTTTTTGCCATTAACCACAAATTCTACCGTTTCACATTCAATGCTAGTCTTTGTTGTGGTTTTACACATCACACAATCGCCACAGCAATGATAACCCTTATCCCGTTCCTTCTTTAGACTAACTTCCGGAAGGCTACTATTGACCAAATTGTCTTTTAATGACTTCGCTTTTCTGTATATAAACAGTGGTTTTTCTGGGAAATGGTTACCCAGCACTGGGTCATTTAAAAGTAATTTCCAATTGTTCTTAATAACTTGTTCTACGTTCTTATAGTGCCCACCGTATTGGGTTAGAAATGCCCATTGATATGCAGTGGATTCCACTCTTTTTCGGTTTTGCTACAAGTAGATTCTTTATATTTCTTCTTTGCTTCAGCTAAAGTTTTTTAGAATACCCTTTTTCCACGAATCTCTCTGTCATTTCCTCCACTTGGGTTTGTAATATCTCATTACTAGTGCAATTTCTTTTCAAACGTCTATATTGCCCCAAGGGTATATTTTCCAACCATTTTATATGGTGTTCGCTACTCATATTAATATAGGCATTTGAATCAGTTGGCTTTCTATAAGTCTTAGTTCAGATCTGTCCTCCTTCAATATATATATAACCAAATCTAAAAACGTAATCTATGATTGATTTATGGCAAAAGTAAGATTATCATTTAAAATTTTACAAAAAAAAATGTTAAGAATTCATATCCCCTTCAAAATAAAAAATATATTGTCTATAAAACGCCACCAGTATACCAGGCTTTTATTTTTTTTGTTTTTAATGTGAAAGCATAAGACTGAATTCAGTTATTATATCAAAATTAAGGAGGATCCAATCCTGAATTCCAAAACTCAGGAGACTGGAAGACTGCAGCCACCACAGGAGGGAAATCCTGGCCTGAGGTGACAGCTGAATCATCCGGTGCATCTAGAGATGTGATCCGGACCACTTGCTCAGGAGTTCCAACTGAAATGTTCTGGCATGGAACCTCCCATATTGGATTGCCTCGTATGAGGCTACCATCTTCCACAACAATCTTATGCAAAGATTGATGGATATTTGAGCAGGTCGGAGAACCATGCGGACAATCTCCTGAAGTTTTCTTGGCTTGCCCTCTGGGAGGAACACCTTCTGGGCCACAGTATCCAGTAACATCCACAGGAGCGCTGAGTTGGCTCCAGATGTCACTGGAATTGAGGATACACCCATGGTGTGACAGAAGTTGGATAGTGTGGTCGATATGGAGCAATAAAAGCTCCCTGGATCTCGCTTTTATCAAGAGATCGTCCAGGTATGAGACAACATTGACCCTCTGGACCCGGAGCATCATCTCGACATTACCTTCGTGAACACCCTCGGAGCTGTGGACAGGCCGAAGGGTAGCGACTGGAACTGGTAGTGATCTTCCAGGAGGGCAAACCTCAGATAAGCCTGATGAGGTGGCCAAATCGGAATATGAGGATAGGCATCCATGATATCCAGGGAGACCATGAATTCCTGTTCTTTCAGGCCCGCAATCACTGCTCTGAAGGATTCCATTTTGAACTTGAAAACCTTTAGGAAAGGGTTCAAGGACTTTAGATTCAAATTGGGCCTTAACGAACCGTCCGGCTTCGGTACCACAAACAGGTTGGAGTAATAACCCTTTCCTCATTGTTGTATTGGTACTGGAACAATGACGTGGGACTGGGCCAACTTTTGGATGGCCTGTCACAACGTAACTTGCGTATCCTCCAAAGCTGGTAAGCTTGATTTGAAAATTGTTGGGGAGGCGCACCGTCGAACTCCAGCTTCTGGCCCTGAGAAATGAGGTCCTTTACCCAGGTATCATGGCAGGAACGCTCCCAGACGCGGCTGAAGTGACGCAGTCGAGCTCCCACCTCGAGGTCCACTCGGGTTGGGTGGGCACAGTCATGCTGAGGACTCAGTGGAAGTAGAACTGGTGCTGTTCCTGAGAACCAGTGGTAACATATACCCTGGCAGCTAAGTCTGCAACAGCTTGTTTTAGTAGCTGAGTTTTTTGAGCATTAGCAGTGAGTGCTGCAGAGATGTGCATCCTCTCCTGAGGGCAGTTTTTTCTAAACTGCCTGTGGGAGGGGGAATAGAGAGGAGGAGCCAGCACACAGTGAAGAAATTTAAAGTGCACCGGCTCCTTTGGACCCCGTCTATACCCCATCGAACTAAGTCTCCCCCATTATCCCTTATGGGTGCTAGCGAAATGAGGATAATGAAAAGGGAGGAGCTTAAACAGCTTATTAAAGTGTCAAAGTCCTTATAGATGCACTATTTCCATATATCATCAACGTCCCTCAAATGAGTGAAGAAAGTTAACTCCAGTTTTTGTATCTAGATTGACATTGCAAGTAATGTTATAATGTAAGCAGTTAGTTATAAAACAGAACACAGTTTCTTCTTAAATGTACTCTGTCGTAACTGACAATTCTAAATAGCAATTAGTACCTATCTTCTAAAACTTAAATAATACATGAAAACAAAAATGTGGAAACAAAAAGGGGAACAATATACAAAATGTTATACCCACACTAGAATACTAGGAGTATTTCAAGCCATAAACATCTAGCAAGAAAATAAAATATTTTATTATTTAAATACTGTGCTTCTGATGCTTGTTTGGGGTTTCTCCACTCCAGAAAGTGAAAGCTAGAAAGAGTATATAGAGCACTGAGTAGGGAATTAGAAAGATTGGAAAATAATTTAGCAAGATACATATCTAAATCACTGTTTCACAGACTTTACCTTAACAAATACGCCAGAAAGCTTAAATATTTACAGAGCATCCCCACTTGTTTGATAGGATAAAGTATAACCTTATAGTATAACTTGCATATCATTAATAAATGGAATATCCTGAGTAAAATCCTAAATGAAATGTACTATTACTAAACCTGCACTACCACCTATTAAAAAGTCACTGACCAAGTGGACAGTTGTCAACTGCAGCCATTTTTCCTCTGGCTATGATACAGGATTGTCATTTGTACTCTCATTCAAAATCTTCCTATATAGGATTACAACTGGGACTTTTAGAGGAATAAAGAAGCCTTGGGAAAAGTGGCTAAATGGTGGAGTCCCTGGGATTGTAGATGATTGGTCTTAAACACTATCATTTAATCACTGGCAGAGCTGTCTTGACATACATACCATTCTTGGGGATGGCTTTTGCTTTAGGCTGTTTGGTAAGATGAAAATACTGTTACACTATGCTCACATGATCATTTAGATCAAATCCAGGAGGTTCAATGCTCATGTGATAATACAGACCCAATTCGGCAATACTATACTCAGGTGATCATTCACATTAAATGCTGTGACACTATTTTCATGTGATGAGCATAGTGTAACCGGACTTGTTCTGAATGGGAAAATAAGCATCACTGAGTCACTGGATTCAGATGAAATCTGGTGACACAATTCTCATGTGATCATGCAGAGCAAATGCGATTACAATAATCAAAGCTGACTACGTACAACAGATAATTTGTCAGGAGCACAGTGAGAATTCTCCTGACAGTAAATGCAATATTTATTTAGAAGTTTAGAAATATGTTTAATGGTTTAGTTTGTGTAGATGAAAGCTGCTCTTTAATTCTGTGGTATGCTTGAGGACCTTAGCCGCAGATGAATAGAATTTGGACCTCACCTGCCCTGTTTTTCGGTATCCAGAAGTCTTTGCACCTCTCGAAGTTTACATTCAAACTGCATCTTCTCATCCTCTAGTGAACTTCTCCAGCTCTCCCACTGGCGTTCCTTCTCCAACAGCTCATCATTCAGTGCTTCCAAATCCATTACCTGCTCCTCCAACATTGTGCATGTGGTTTTTAGTGCCTCCATCGTCTGAAAACATTATAACACAAATTCTAGTTAAATGCAGCTTTTCATGCAAATCAGTTTAGTCCACAAAAAAACTGCCTCAACTCTGTGCAGAATAGGAAAAAACGGATAATTTGAGACAAGAGTCTCAAAATTCCACAAACCGGCGCTGATTAGTTATATTTCATTAAAACCTGTGTCTCTTTAAAGCTGCTGAGTAAAACAGCTTGCTAAGCTGCACAACAAAGACAATTAGAACAAAGAAGAATAACTCTGCGCTTAGAAACACCTTGTAAATTTAATTACGTGTGGTCTGTCATGTAGAATAAATAACTCAGTGAGACTTTATGTATTGATATTTTTTATCTAAGATTGTCAACATGTAACATTTATCACAACATGCAAATATTAGTAATTTAGTAGCTTTTATGTATAAAAAATCTAGTTAATGGTAAATAAGTTGTTAAAAAACTTGTAATTCAGCACTAAAAATTACACTTTGTATAACGGTATAATTGGATGTTTATAAACACATAGTAACAAGGTGTAAAACGTTACTCTGTGCAGACCAGGAATCTGTAACCTGTGGATTATTATGCATATTTTATTTTAAGTTGACTGTCTCTTATGCAATATGCTATTTGCAAACCACAATTTTGTATTGTTTCTTACTGGGGAACACCACTTTATTGGGGATGTAGAGGCTGGTTCAGGAGCTGGGCACAGCTATGCCAAAAAGAAAGCCCCTCCATTTCATATTACATACCAAAGGAGTTTGACGCTTGGGGACTTGGATATCTTAGGCAGCAGACACGTATTTTCATACTTTTACTATTCTGGGCCGCTGTAGCTTATTTACAGGGTGAAGAAATCAGCCCTGATGGTTCCTCACACTTCTCTCATTTTCTCAGTGAAGGCTCGAGAGGGGACCTCTCCGCACTACCTCCATCGGTATTTAAGAGTTGCCACATTCCAGAGCCACAGGCAATCTCACGGACAATCCTCCACACCTTAAGGAAATGTAGGAGGATGGTTGAAGCAGCAGACCCATCTCCCAAGAACGGCAGGATTGGGGCAGTTAATTGGTAACCCATTCTATAGGACTGGAGGACAATTATTTTTTTCTTTGACAACTACACTATATGTAATTTTTAATTAAGAACCATACTGGTTATATTGTACTGCAGTTTACATACTGGAAGTTCAGACAAGGTGACCTGCTCCACTGATCTGTTATTTATTTACAATTGATAGAATTATTTTTTTTTTTGAGAGCTCTGGCCGGGTACTGGATATGTGTCAACCTAGCGATAGTAACATTTTCTACTATGGTATTGTCACATAGAGTGCCTCATCTTTTATTTCTCTTTCATCCACTAGGGGACACTGGAGCATCCTTATACATTAGGGGTGTGAAGCTTGCAACCGGAGGTGTGGCACAATCTAAAATTAGCAGTCTGCACAGCCAGCTCCTCCCCCTTCACATCACTCCTCCCTCTGTTTGGAAAATTGTGCCTAGGAGGTACAAGCACAGAAGGGAGCTCCTGCTCCTTGAAGATTTATTTATTTATTTCATTTATACTGGCCCAATCCCTCCTAACTAAAGGGAGGGTGCAGGCTTTAAAAGACAAAACAGTAAATGCCCGATCCCACCTAATTTAAAGGGGGTGCAGGCTTTACAAAAGAAAAAGGCTGCGTCCCCCTAATTAAAGGGGGACTAAGTTAAACATTGAGAGAGGGGTCTGCATCTCTCTGAAGACGCCAACTGTGAGTACAGGTTGTTTTTAGACAACAAGTAGCATAAGGTTTTGTTTTTTTGTTTTATTATTTTTCCTATGGGGCTAAAAATATTATTAGACTTTCCCAGCATAGAAGATTCCCACAGCGTCGCGCCAGCCAGCGGTCACACAGTGTGGGGCGGACCGGCTGTCAGCAGGCGCCACTACGGGACTTAGAGGAGATCAGTCCCGGAGCGCGCTGACCTGCGGTCACGCTGTGTGGAGTGGGCCGGTATCTCTCAGTCAGCAGGCGCCGCTACGGGACTGAAGGAGAGCAGTACTGGCGCGCGCCGGCCAGCGGTAACGCAGTGTGAGGTCTTGTATCCCCTGTCAGCAGGCGCCGCTACGGGACCTGGAGATTGGTCCCAGGGCACGCCGGCCAGAGTGAGTGCCGCGCGGCTGGAGTGATTCCTTCGGTCGTGTGCGGGGGCGGGCAGCGGGGATCGAGAGTGCACAGTGCGCTCTGTCACACTTCCTTTTGACAAAGGCGCAGAGTTAGTGTTTAGAAACGGTCTCAGGGAATGAAGTGTACAGAATTTTTCAAAGGTGGCCATCTTTTTATTTCCAGTCAGGCGCCAAATATACGGGGCATGGATGAGCCCTCCCCCTCCTTTAAAAAAAAAAGAAGGGAAAAACAAGGGGTTTTTGTGTAGTTACAGCTCCCTCTGCTGGTGAAACTAGATATCAGCAACTCCCTCTGCTGGTGAAATTTATATAAATCCTATGAGGATCTCCTGAAAATTGATTATTATTATTTATATTTTCAAAGGATTTCTATTGCAAAGATCCTGACAAAAATACTAGGAAGCAAGTGGATACCAACTCTACCATCATAACTGACCTACAGTTGGGTGTGTGAGGGTTGCAAGTCGGCTGGTTTGAAAAATGTATTTATTTATTTATTGTTTGTTTGTTTCTTTCTTTTTCCCTTCCATTTAAGAGAAGCAAAAGTTACCAGCCGAACAATCCGATACCTTAGCTTCCGTCTTCTATCACAGTCTTTCTCTTCCTAGTTTAAAGGGTGAAAGCGCTGCAACATAGTCTGGTACGGGGTTTAGTCAACACACCAAAGACCTATTACGTTTACACGAAATGTAACGAGAAGAGCAAGCGGGTTGGCAGCTCCGGGGTGCGATTCCTGCTTAAACATGGATGCTCCACCTGGGAGCAGTGCTCCGTCTAGATCATGAGAAGACAACCTTGCAGATAGAATCTCCAAGGAGATGGCAGAATCACGCAAGCAGCAATCGGAATGGACTGCGGGATTCTCAAAAAAGATGGATGAATTTCTCATCAAGTTAACACCGCCCGCACAAACAGAAACAAAAACCGCTTTCAGCAGGATTTCCCATTTCTAAATCTCTCCAATCTCAAATGGAGGAGGTTTAAGGAAGAACCCTTATAAACGTTTTCAATTTCCGAAGCGGTTTAAGTAACTTACCCCTTACCTAAGGGTGTAATGGATAAGTGGGAGACTCCAGTAGTGGATGATTACCTAGGAAGGTGTCAAAGAAGACAATTTTACCAATTCCTAATGTAACGACTTTAAAGGATGCTTCAGATCATAAGGTTGACACAGCTTTAAAGTCGATTTTTGTAACAGTGAGTGCAACACAGAGACCTACGATTGTCTGTGTTTGGGTAAACAAGGCCATGGGAGCATGGTCTGGACGTATTGTACAGGAAATAGCTTGGAAGAGATTCCCAACTGGCGGATGACATTCGGGAATCGGCTTCATACTTGGTCAAGCCTCTAAGGCTATTAGCACAAGGAGGCTCTGACGCCAAGAAGGCGGTAGAATCCATCCCCTTTTGGGGGTGAGATACCTTTCGGTCCACAGTTGGACAAGTGGATTTTACATGCTACAAGGGAAGTCCACATTTCTGCCTACTCCTTATACGAGAGCTATTCCACAGGTTAGGAGTGGTTATTCAGGACCAGCGTTTAATAAATTTAGATCGCAGTCCTTTCCAGTGGGGGCAGAGGCAGAGACCGCTCACAGGCAGCAAACAGAAAACAGGCTACACCTGCTGACAAAACCGTGGCATGACTACCTACCAACTCTCCTGGGGTCCCCCTTGGTGAGCGCACGTCTGAAAGGTTTTCAGGACATCTAGGCCAAAACCTCACCTGAACTTTGGATAACCAACCTTATCTCCCAGGGGTACAAACTGGATTTTCAATAGAGGCCTGACAGTCAGTTTTTTGTTTTTTTTTACAACGGGACTGCCTCGGTGCCCTCAGAAAGCAAAAGCTCTACTGACAGCAATTCAAGATTTGCTACGGTCAGGGGTCATTACTCCAGTTCCCGCCTCTCAGAGAGGAACGGGTATTCTATTCCGATCTTTTTGTCGTGCCGAAAGCCAGACAGGACGGTCAGACCGATACTCAATATAAAGGTTTTAAACCAGTTTCTAAGGGTCTACGAATTCAAGATGGAATCATTCCAGTCGGTCATTGCAGGCTTAGAACAAGGCGAGTTCATGGTATCCATGGACATAAAGGATGCATATCTGCATATCCCAATCTGGACACCAGCTTTACTTAAGGTTCACACTGGTGACGGATCACTACCAATTCAGGGTGTTGCCGTTCGGTCGATCAGCCCCAAGAATCTTTACGAAAATCAGGGCAGTCATGATTATACCTTATCTAGACGATCTACGGATCAAGGCATCATCTCAGGAACAGCTGATCAAAGAGGTTCAGACGTTGCATCATTTTCTCATTAAACATGGGTGGATTGTGAAGTTCCAGAAATCCAACCTCTTGCCAACTCCGTGGATTCAATTCCTCGGTTTCATCTTGGACACTATACCATTGAGAGTATTCTTACCAGAGCATAAGGTCCAGGTCCTACAAAGCTTAGTTGCTCAGGTACTGAGGACACAAACGGTTTCTCTACACCTCTTTGTGCAACTTCTCGGGAAGAGGGCGTTGTTCGCAGCTATCTAATACGGCAGACTTCATTCCCGACCTTTCCAGATGAACCACATTGCTCAGGGAGCAGGTTCAAACTGGCGGCTACATCGGAGAATCAGACTCCCACCGCGCATACGAACCTCCTTAATTTGGTGATCGTTACAAGAGATTCGGCATTAGGGATTGGAGGATCCTGACAACGGATGCCAGTCTCAGAGTTTTGGGTGCTGTCTTAGACGAACACCAGTTTCAGGGCAGATGGACGTTACTGGAGAGCGGCCTACCAGTAAACATTCTCGAGCTTAGAGCGGTTTATAATGCTCTTCTCTTAGCCAAAGACCTAGTCATGGGTCAACACTTACAGATACAGTCGGACATTGTCACAACGACGGCTTACATAGACCGTCAAGGAGGAACAAGGAGCAGGATGGCGTTGCAGGAAGCCACAAGGATTTTGTTGTGGGCAGAAAGGCGAAACGTCATCCTCTCGGCAGTGTTCTTTACAGGTGTGGAGAACTGGGGAGCAGATAATCTCAGTCGCCAGGACATGCATCCGGTAGAGTGGTACCTACATCCACGGATTTTCGACATGGTGGTGAGGAGATGGGGTCTTACTCAAGTCGACCTAATGGCGTCTCGGCAAGACCGTCAGCTGACCAGATATATGTCCAGGACAAGAGATCCAGCAGCAGAAAGAGTGGACACATTAACTCTTCCTTGGTGTTACAGCAGGATTTACATTTTTCCACTTTTCCCCCTCATACCCAGGGTTCTGAAAGGGTTGAAACGAGAGCGAGCGGGGACGATTCTAATCGCACCAGATTGGGCCCGCAGGAGTTGGTTCTCAGACCTGCGAGGCTTACTAGCGGAAGGTCCTTGGCGGTTATCTCAGGGACCGTTCCAACACCCAGACCTGAACAGGCTGCGTTTAACGTCATGGCTATGGAAACCCGGATCTTAAGGTACAGAGGGATACCGAGAACGGCCATTCCTACAATGATTGCCACTAGGAAGCCGGTCACAGCCATGCACTTCTACAGGATTTAGAAGAGGTACATGGACTGGTGTCAGGAACGTGGGTGGAGTTCAACGAACTTCCTCTTATCCAGACTTCTACTCTTCCTTCAGACCAGTCTAGAGTAGGACTGAGGCTGGGCTCTCTGAAGGTTCAAATTTCGATTCTCTCCATCCTATTTCAACTGCGGTTAGCAGCCTTGCCAGAGGGCCAAATCCTTTTTACAGGGGGTTCTGAGGTTACGGCCCTCTTTTCGTCCTCCTACTGCACCATGGAACTTAAATTTGGTGTTGAATTTTTTTGAGATCACCAACTTTTGAACCATTAGCAAGAACAGACCTGTAATCTCTCTTTTGGAAGGTCTATTTATTGCTTGCCTTGGCTTCGGCCAGGCGAGTTTCTGAGTTGGGAGCATTAACGTGTACTGTTTCGGGGTTTTCAGGTAAACCGGCCAATTGTAGTCCCATCTTTCCAGAGTCTCGCAGATGGGGATGTGTCATTGGATGTTGTCTGAGCTTTACGGGTATACATACAAGTTACGTTGTCCTTCAGAAAGTCAGACCATTTGTTTGTTCTGTATGATGGGCCTAAGAGTGTTTGGCCAGCTTTTAAGCAGTCTTTGTCTAGATGGATTAGAATTGCCATTCGGCAGGCGTATATTTCCTGTGGCAAACAGGTTCTGGTTCAGACGGGTGCTCATACCACCCGGTCAGTAGGTGCCTCATGGGCGGTTGCAGAGCGGCGACGTGGTCCTCAGCCCACACGTTCGCGAAATTTTACACTTTTGATACCTTTTGCGTCCGGAGATTCTAAGTTCAGACGTTAGGTTTTGCAGGCCACCGACAGCACTCCCACCCTGGGGGTTAACTTTGGGACGTCCCCTAATGTATAAGAATGCTCCAGTGTCCCCTAGTGGATGAAAGAGAAAAGAGGATTTTGGAACTTACCGATAAATCCATTTCTCTGAATCCTCTAGGGGACACCAGACGCCCGCCTCGGTGCTGTCAACCTGCTGTGTTCAAGGTTTTGTTTAAACAGTTCGTACAAACAGCGTTAGTTTTTCGGTTAAGAGTTTCTTGGTTGCCGTTTTTGATGGGTTGTACGGTTTGTTTCCTCGCCATGTGCTATAGTATTATATCCTATTCTCTCAGTCAAATTTTCTAAACTGAGGGAGGAGGGATGTGAAGGGGGAGGAGCCGGCTGTGCAGACAATGCTAATTTTAGATTGTGCCACACCTCCGGTTGCAAGCTTCACACCCCTAATGTATAAGGATGCTCCAGTGTCCCCTAGAGGATTCAGAGAAATGGATTTATCGGTAAGTACCAAAATCCTCTTTTTCATAACTATGAGGTTCTAATATAAAAAAACATGTATGTTATCTAATGTCTAAATGCAGACTAGGCGGCTTAGCAAGTACCAGCTCGTCCCACCCACATGATTGATAGAATAGATGATCTAGTTAAAACTAAAATCACCTAATATGCACATCTAAGATGTATATAGGACATGTATTGAATATTGCGTTTTTTGTTTTTTGGGGATGGATGAGTTCATTATTATGTCTGCAGCTGTTATCAATCAGCTCATTAAGGAGGTTTAAAAGGACATCTGAATACAATGGAAATCACTTCTGATGAAGCTGGGTGACCTAGCCCAGATCAATTATATCTTCACCTATTCAAGAGAATCCAGATATTTGAAAATCATCATTGGAATCAATTTCTCCTGGATGATTTGCACTACAGCAGCATATTTATGGGAGCCCAGTGGACAATCCAGCACAGCTGTGATTGTGTCATGCCTAAAGACTGTGTCTGAGTTCTCAACCACATGAAATGGGTAATATACCAGCAGCTTGCTATTTCACCTGCATGTATATTGTAGAAGTAAGGGTGTAATTCAGAATTGTAAGTAAACAAAAAAAGTTAGCAATTGGGCCAAACCATGTTGCACTGCAGGTGCAGCAGATATAACATGTGGAGAGTGTGTTAGATTTGGGAGTGTTATATTGTTTCTGTGCAGGGTAAATACTGGCTGCTTTATTTTAACACTGCAATTTAGATTTCAGTTTGAACACACCCCACCCAAATCTAATCTCTCTGCTCATGTTACATCTGCCCCACTAGCAATGCAACTTGGTTTTGCAAATTAGTGTGCTTTATTAGTTTGCTAACAACTCTGAATAAACCCCTGAGTCCTATGCTCCTAGTCCGGGATCCTATATGTGGATTGTCTCAAGCTACAGAACATTATTAATTGTGACAATTCTTTTTTTTGGGGTGTGTTTTTATACTTATTTTATATAACAAAAAATTGTGTTTTATGTTTCATCCATTCTATGTGTTTTAATTAGAATCACAACGCAGCACAGGTTCTTTATTATATTAATTTGCTTTGTATTTTTTGGGACTGACAACCCCTTTCTGGCAACATATTGACAGGGCATTGGGACTATTGTGTGTTTACCCCTGTTATTTATGTTATCTATTCCAGATGCCAAGCATACATTCCAAATGAATGACAACAATCAGATGGAAGATGTACAGTTTATGAAGTGGAAGACCACAGCAAGCACATATGAGCGAAGAGCCCAGCTGAAATAACAGAGCCTGATTAGGCAAGATCTCCATCCTTTAAACTCTCTGTTATATAGCTAAGGCAGTCCTATTTCTCACTTGACAATCAGAAAGGTCTTGGGCCAGATTGAACTACCTTGGGCTCGTGCTACATAAAGGGAGAGTTATGGTAGACTTACCATTGTTAACTCTCTTTCTGCGAAGTACATTGGGTTCCACAGGTAAACATTGGGGTGTAGAGTGGATCTAAATCCAGAGGAACACACAGGAAAAGCTTTAGCTGTCCCAGGATGCATAGAGGCCTCCTCTGTAACCCCGCCTCCAGGCACTGTGAGCTCAGTTTCGTTAACCAGTCCAATGCAGGAGAATGCAGGCAAGAGAGAAGGCAGATGTTAGTCGCATAAGAACACAATCTCACGACAGGAGAAGGTACCAGTGGCTACTGCCATACAAACCCATAGAAGCTAGGTGCGTCAGGGTGGGCACCCTGTGGAACCCAATGTACTTCGCAGAAAGAGAGTAAACAATGGTAAGTCTACCATTACTCTACTTTTCTGCAGCGGTGTAGTTTTGGTTTCCACAGGGAAACATTGGGGATGTCCTAAAGCAGTTTCTCAAGGGAGGGGACGCGCCTTAGAGGATGTGAGAATCCGGCATCCAAAGTAAGCATCCTGGGAGGCGAAGGTATCAAAGGCATAGAACCTAATAAACGTGTTCACTGAGGACCACGTAGCCGCCTTGCACAATTGTTCTGCGGACGCGCAACGGCGGGCCGCCCAAGAAGGTCCAACAGACCAGGTAGAATGGGCCTTAATCGAAGGAGGAGCTGGAAGACCAGCCTGCGCATAAGCACGTGCAATCACCATTCTAATCCATTTGGCCAAGGTTTGCTTATTCGCAGGCCAGCCACGTTTGTGGAATCCAAACAGGACATCAGACCGTCCAATAGAGGCGGTCCTGTCCACGTAAATACGGAGAGGCCTAACCAAAACTAAAGACTTTTCTTAACCAACAAGTCCGAAGAGACAAAGGCCGGGACCACAATCTCTTGGTTAAGGGGAAAAGATGAGACCACCTTAGGTAAGTAACCTGGCCGGGTTCGGAGAACAACCCTGTCAGGGTGGAAAATCAGAAAGGGCGGACGACAGGACAAAGCGCATAAGTCCGAG
The DNA here is from genome assembly GCF_028390025.1 of Pseudophryne corroboree. Taxonomy (NCBI): domain Eukaryota; kingdom Metazoa; phylum Chordata; class Amphibia; order Anura; family Myobatrachidae; genus Pseudophryne; species Pseudophryne corroboree. Next base: position 378,260,541 of record NC_086444.1, on the reverse strand, counting down.
ACCATCCTTGCAGAGGCCATAGCCAGCAAGAACAGTACCTTGGCCGTGAGCCATTTGAGGTCCATCGATTCAAGAGGATTGAAGGTAGAATCTCGGAGAGCTTTCAATACAATAGACAGATCCCATAGAGCCACTGGGGGAAACATAGGGAGGCTGAATATGTAGAACGCCCTGATTGAACGTATGTACATCAGGAGGGAGGCAAGCCTCTTTGAAGAAAAGCCAGAACTTTGGAAGTCCTGAAACGATAGGCGTCATAATTCTTAACAGCACACCAGGTGAAGTAAGAATGCCAAACCCTGTAATAAATCCTGGCAGAGGCCAGTTTGCGGGTTCAGCATAGTCAGAATAACAGCCTCAGAAAACCCTTTGGCCCTTAGGAGTGATGCTTCAAGAGCCACGCTGTCAAAACCAGTCTGGCCAGGTCTGGGTAGAGACAAGGGCCCTGCACTAGGGGGTCTTGGCGCTGAGGAAGGAGAAGGTGGACGCTCTGTCGATAGACCCTGCAGGTCTGAGAACCAATGCCGTCTGGGCCATGCTGGAGTGACCAGAAGTAGCATTCCTCCTACTTGCTTGAACTTCCGAAGTACCCTGGGCAGGAGTGACACCGGACAGAATATATATGTCAGCTGAAAGTTCCACAGAACTGCCAATGCGTCCACTAACGCTGCCTGAGGATCCCTGGTCCTTGATACGTAGATCGGAACCTTGTAATTGTGTCGAGACGCCATGAGGTCAACGTCCGGCAGACCCCACCTGTCCATTAGAAGTTGCTAGACTTCAGGATGAAGGCTCCACTCTCCAGAGTGAATGTCCTGGCGACTGAGGAATTCCACTTCCCAGTTCAGGACGCCTGGAATGAACACAGCCGATAAGGCAGTCAGACGGCTTTCCGGCCAACAGAGAATTTTGGACACATCCAACATTGCCATGCGGCTTCGAGTGCCACCTTGATGGTTTATGTATGCCACTGTGGTGGCGTTGTCTGATTGTACCTGAAATGGCCTGTTACGTACCAGAGACGGGGTGAAAGACAGTGCATTGAACACCACCCTCAGCTCCAGTATATTGATCGGAAGTGATTCTTCCCTGGTCCAACGACCCTGAAACTAATGTTGCTGCAACACTGGTACCCTTCCCTGAAGACTGGCGTCCGTTGTCAGTAAGACTCAGTTGGGGATCCAGAAGGGACTGCCCCTGCTCAATTGCTGCTCCTGAAGCCACCAGGACAGCGACAGACGAACCTCTGGAGTCAAAGAGACCATTTGGTACCTGATCCGATGAGGTAGGCCGTCCCACTTGGAAAAGGATAAACCGTTGCAGAAGACAAGAGTGAAACTGAGGGAACTCTACCATGTTGAATGAAGTGTCATATCCTGACCTGAAGTTTCAGGACCTTGTCTGTGGCCAAGAACAGTCTCTGACTATGAGTGTCCAGAAGAACCCCTTGGTGCACCATGCTCTGAGCTGGGACAAGTGAGGACTTTTTATCAGCCACCTGTGGGCTTGCAGGAAGGTCAGTCAGTTAGAGATGACTTAGGAGGATTTCGTGAGAACTTGCCAGAATCAGGAGATTGTCCAGATATGGGAGGATTCTGTTTCCCTGGTAATGGAGGTGAGCCCTCATAACGGCCATGACCTTGGTGAAGATCCAAGGAGCTGTAGCCAGTCCAAATGGTAGAGCCTGGAATTGATAATGAAGGTCGCCAACAGCAAACCGCAGGAACTGCTGATGCGAGATGGCAATAGGAATATGCGTTACGCAACTGAGGGATAGTCATGATCTCGAGCAAAGTTTAGAAAGAATGGTGGAGGAGTTGCAGGGGGACACATCGGTAGACGAGGATAATCAGGTAGCCAGCGGGTCACTGTTAGAAGGAAGAAAAAAAGAGGGGGCGGCACGACATCTCTGAACTATCAAACCCGAACAAATTTGCCTGATTGGATGATAGCGAGGAAATGACGGAGCCGGAGACTGTTCCCTCTAGCAACTGGAGGAGTGGTCCCTCTGTAAGTTGGAGGAGGTTTTAAACTAGGAGCCTGGGAGGAGGGTATAGCTAGAAACTATGGGTCATGCAGTGAGAATAGTAATGATGGTGGTAGTGAGCTAAATGGGGGGAGGGGAAGAGTAGCCGGCAAGGGTACTTACATGGGTTCTAAAAAGGGTATTAACAAAAGTATTGCCAAAACATTGATTAACAACAATTATTGTCATCATTACAGTATATAGAAAATGATGTACGTGGCATAAGGGAAAATACTAATGTTGGGGCAGAGAGTTTAGACGGAAACATTGGTTTGATCAAAGAGAAGAGTAAGGTGGGCAGTATTAAGTATGGTGGGTGTGGAGTGGGAGCGAGAAGGACAGTCAGTAAGAGTAACTCTAGGGAGGCATGATAGGATACCTTTAAAAAAGAGTAACTCTAGTGAGGCATGATAGGATACCTTTAAAAAAAACAAACGGACAAGGGAACCACTAAACTAGAATGTATGCTTGCAAACGCAAGAAGCCTAGCAGGTTAAATGGGGGAATTGGAATTGTTAGCATCAAAGGCTGAGTATGATATTACAGGTTGAGTATCCCATATCCAAATATTCCGAAATACGGAATATTCCGAAATACAGACTTTTTTGAGTGAGACTGAGATAGTGAAACCTTTGTTTTCTGATGGCTCAATGTACACAAACTTTGTTTAATACACAAAGTTATTAAAAATATTGTATTAAATGACCTTCAGGCTGTGTGTATAAGGCAGGCATTCCCAACCACGGTCCTCAAGGCACACTAACAGTGCAGGTATTAGTGATATCCAGGCTTCAGCACAGGTGACTTAATTAGTAGCTCAGTTATTTTGATTTAACCATCTGTGCTGAAGCCTGGATATCACTAAAACCTGCACTGTTGGTGTGCCTTGAGGACCGTGGTTGGGAATGCCTGGTATAAGGTGTATATGAAACATAAATGATTTGTGTGAATGTACACATACTTTGTTTAATGCACAAAGTTACTAAAAATATTGGCTAAAATGACCTTCAGGCTGTGTGTATAAGGTGTATATGAAACATAAATGCATTCTGCGCTTAGACTTGGGTCCCATCACCATGATATCTTATTATGATATGCAATAATTCCAAAATACGGAAAATCCAATATCCAAAATTCTTCTGGTCCCAAGCATTTTGGATAAGGGATACTCAACCTGTATAGGTATTACGGAAATATGGTGGGACGACTCTCACGACTGGGTTGCAAACTTGGAGGGATATTCTCTTTCCAGGAGGGACTGGGCAAGCAAAAGAGGAGGAGGAGTATGTCTACCATATCTTAAACCATACTTAAAGGAGGTTATCTATGAGGAGACTGGCGATAATGTGGAGTAACTATGGTTTGAAATCTCAAGTGAGGGTATTGATGCAAAAAAACTAGTCATAGGCACGTGCTACAAATAGCCGGATATTAGCATACATGAGGAAGAACAACTCTTGCAGCAAATCGAAAGGGCTGCGGGATTGGGGGACATCCTAGTGATTGGGGATTTTAATTATCCTGATATAAATTGGAGTAACGATTCATGTGTTAAAGCGAGGGGCAACAGGTTCTTAAATATGTTAAAGAATCACTACTTGTCTCAATTAGTTGAGGACCCAACTAGGGGTAAAACTACTCTGGATCTAGTAATTACTAATAATATGGACAATATATCAAACACTAAAGTTGGGGAGACTTTGGGTAACAGTGATCACTATATGATCACATTCAACATCAGTTTCAAGAAACATAGCTATAAGGGTTCAAACAAAACATATACCGTGTTTCCCAGATAATAAGACAAGGTCTTATTTTTTATTTTTTGGTCCAAAAAACACCATAGGGCTTATTTTCGGGGTAGGTCTTATTTTAATTAACACTGACAGCAATTCCAATAAACAGGCAATTGCTTTCTTGTACTCAACGGTATAGCTCTTCCTTTTTGCACTCATGTCTGGGGGTCAAAACAGAAAGGATAATAAATAAAATGATGACAGTTATGCTCCCCCAGTCCTGCTTTTATCCCCATCATGCCCCTCAGTCCTGATTTTATCCCTATCATGCCCCTCAGTCCTTCTTTACAATACTTTAATTACCTTTTTTTTTGTCTTCACTTTCCTCTTTTTCTGTACTCTCATCCGCAGCACTGCTGTAAATGGCGCTGGCACGCACGCCAGCGTCATTCACAGAAAACGTGGGGAGGGTGCGCGCTCACTGTGAGACGCTGCAGCTGTGATTGGATGCCAATGTTAAATCTTTAACAGCGGCATCCATTTCATGTGGGGGCGGGGGGCGGCGGAGCAGGGGGCATTGTAGTGTAGCGAAGGGACCGGACAAAATGGAGATTTAGCAAGCTCTTATTTTCAGGGTAGGGCTTATTTTGGACCATTCTGCAGAAGTAAGGGTAGGTCTTATTATCGGGGAAACACGGTAACTTTAGGAAGGCTAATTTCAGTATGCTGAGAGGTGCACTAATTGACATTGAGTGTGAAGCTTTGTTTCATAACAAGAACACGTCGGAAATGTGGGATGCTTTAAAAGGTTTGCTAGATAGCAATATTCACAAATTTATTCCTATGGGCAGTAAACGCAGGAGTACCAAACTCAAACAGATGTGGCTTAACAAGATGGTCAAGGCAGAAATGGATAAAAAGAAGCATGCATTCAAAGCATTTAAATCTAATGGAAAGGAAGAGTCATTCCAGCACTACAAAGAATGCAATAAAAGGTCAAAAAAGCAATAAGAGCAGCTAAAATTGAAAACGAAAAGCAAATCACAACCACTCCTGTATTAAGGAGGGAACTTACAACCGATTGTAGAAACTGTGCTTTCAACGGATCCGACGGGAGAGCCATTGTGCAGAACTGTTGAAGGAGACAGCATACCCGTAAGAGACAACTCCCAGTACCCAAGCATCTGATGTGGTTGTGAGCCAGACCTGGATGAACTGCAGAAGTCGGCCACCCACCCTGAAGTCCCGCCACGTCAAGCAGGCTTCTCATGTTCTGCAGCCGACTAACGGGCTGCTTCGCCTTGGGTTTGGAGGTTTTGGAAATGCGAGACCGTGTAGGATATGACTTGCCCTTCACTTTCCCTTGAGGTCAAAAGGAGCGAAAAGTGGTGCTTTTTGCCTTCTGAGAAGTATTGGAAGTAGGGGGAACAGCTGTCTTAGCAGCAGCTAGCTCAGACACAATTTTAATCAGGTCTTCCCCAAACTAAATGTCCCCAGTGAAGGGGAGGACTTCCAAAGTCTTCTAGGAGTCCAAGTCCACTTTCCACGACCTCAACCACAGTATGCAGCGCGCCAGGACAGACGTAGCCGACACCTTGGCTGCCAACACTCCCGCCTCAGAGGATGCTTCTTGGATGTAATAAGAAGCGGTGGTAATATGACACAGGTATTGTCTGGCAGTGTCAGAGATATCCTCAGGTAGCTTTTCCTCTAATGCCTGAACCCATGCCTCAATACCTTCTGCAGTCCAAGAGGCAGCTATAGTGGGTCTATGAACAGCCCCTGTAAGGGAGTATATAGATTTCAGGCATCCCTCAACACGCTTATCTGTTGGCTCCCTCAGTGGGATGACAGTGGTTACAGGCAGAGTGGATGACACCATTAGGTGGGTGACATGAAAATCCACCAGCGGTGGAGTCTCCCATTTGATACATAACTCTGCAGGGAGAGAATAGTGAGCTAAAGCATGTTTGGGAAAAGGGAATTTCTTCCCAGGATTAGACCAGGGTTTCCGTCTGATGTCCACTAAATGATCAGAATGGGGTCATCATACAGTTTTAACTACCTTCTGCTGTTTAAACTTGTCAGTTTTCTTTGCCACAGTAGTGGAATCCTCCTCCTCCAAGATTTGAAGTATATGCTTAAGAGCAACCACTAGGGCAGGGACATCTATTAATAAGGGATTTTCCTAGTCAGTAACACAGGATTCAGTGTCAGAGCAGTATGCTCCCCCTCCTCTTCAGATGAGACATCATAGAGGTTTGTACACTGTGAGGAGGAAGCAGCCCGCTTAGAGGAACCGGGGACACGTGAGTGACCCGAGGTACATTTCTGTCTAACCAGAGACTGGTTTAGTTGTTGCAGTTGGCTAAACAAATTTTCCGCCCAAGGCAGGATTACCATAGGGACAATTTGTGGAGGTAATACCACAGGCGGCCCCATAGGGGGCACAAGGCGCTCCACCAGCGTACCCAGCAGGGTAGTGAATGCTGCCCACGGTTGCTCCTGACTAAGTGCAGGAGTTGCAGACTGACTGGGAGGTGCATGACAAACATTACAGAGGCCATCATGTAATAATTCCTCCTCTGATAAATCCGCAGAGCATGCTCTGCATGTTGCAGAAGCTTCCGCAGATTTGCTGCCCTTTTTGTTAGACATCGCCAATGTAAACAAATGGATAGTACGATAATATAGCCAGACAAATACAATAACCTGTTGAATAAAGAAACAGAGTATAATGTAACCATAACACAGAAGTAATAAACTTAAATAGGGATATAGATAAACTCTGTGTACAACTATATTGCTTGACCCAAAAGCACCTGGCCCAATAGAACATAGTGACAGTTATAGCTGGGAAACACTGAAAGTGAAACCACACAGCTGAACAGGCACACAGTCACATGCAATGCAGAAATTATATCACAATAACGAAGCAGTGTGTGTGTGTGTGTGTGTGTGTGTGTGTGTGTGTGTGTGTGTGTGTGTGTGTGTGTGTGTGTGTGAATCACAGCATGGTCCTAAGACCGGAGGATATAGCAGAATACTCGTACAACATACTCTGCAATGTACACATTTTCTCAACTAACGCTGTCTCTAAGACACGTAGGATACTCAAGTGAATGTAAAGACACTGCGCTGTACACAGGCAACTTTACATAGGAGACCTGCTGCTGCTCTGCTGTAAGATGGCGCCCAAAGTCTCTGTGAGGGAGAGTGAGGCAGCTCCAGGGCGGGAAATCTGCAGGAGATGGCGCCCTAAGCTGGGGGAGGAGCTACAGATTAAGTGCCACATCCCCTATGCTAGTCTTCCACCCCAGGTACTATGGAGCCTATCAAACCTCACCTGTGCTCCGATTGCCCTGGTGGTCTAGTGGGGTCCCCGCCCAGTGACAGTGTCCACGCCAGGACCGCAGTCAGTCTCCCCAAACCGGGGACGGATCGTGATTTAATGGTGGATCCCGCCTAGGAGACCCTCTTACCTCCTCCCCGTAGCAGTCACACGATCCAGGAGAGCAGTCTGCGATCATGCCTAAGTTGGGACGTCTCCGCCGCAGGTACCCGGGAAACAGGCCAATGGGAGTGTGCGGTGCCGTTTGTGAGGTGATGGAGCTGCAGCACTGAATGTCACACTGACTTACAGTACTGCCAACCCAGTTAGAAAAGTAAAATTTCTCTCAAAGATGAAAAGCTTCCAGGGCTGTACAGCGAAGCCCCCCCTGTTCAGAGACCTTCTGCTGCAGGCACCAACTCAAAACTGAGCTCACAATGCCTGGAGGTGGGGTTATAGAGGAGACCCCTATGCATCCTGGGATAGCTAAAGTTTTACCTGTTGGTGCCTCTGGGTCCAGATCCGCTCTACACCCCAATGTTTCCCTGTGGAATCCAATGTACCCTGCTGCAGAAAATATAATATAATATAATATGTTGGGATGAGTGTTCTCTTCTTTGTAGAGCTCTTTAGACTTTTGTTCTCAGAGACCTCTTAAGCGCTTCTTGGAAATGGTTCTGAAGTCTTGTGAAGTTGGTTAAACTTTTGAAGACCTGTCAGCAATAGAGTTTGATTCTTTTGGTCAAAAAACAGATTTACAATCTACTTATAGAGGCTCAAAACAATTCTGGCCCAGAAAAAGCTCCACTTCACTATGCTTGTTTCTTATTTTAAAAAAAGTTATTAATTATCCTAGCGGAAGTCTGATCTAGGTCAGATAAGAAATCCCAAATTCCGTACAGATTTTCTATCATCTTTCCAATGCCTTCTGATGAAAAGGCTAAGAGAGAATATCCACCTATAAACATGCCAGTGGTTTACTTATCTAATTAAACAGCAATACCCATTTCAAATGCCACCTTTCTCAAAGATGGCATGGACCGTAAGTGTAGGGGAAATTTAAAATCGATTTTATGATTGGCACTGGTCAGCAACAACATTGAAAAATGGACGGTACAGGTCAATAGAACCAGAGTTGTTTTCTAACTGGAACATGTTAGGGACACTACAGCATAATTTAGCGAACTAGTTCTAAATGGCAGATTTAATGAATATGGGATTTCTACCTTAGCAGTACAGTATGTAATAAGGTGTGCTCCTGGTTGAGGACGTGTGGTGCTGATTTAGGATCCAATAAGGCATAAGTATTTGCCTTTGAGAATGTGTGTTTTTTGGAACTTGACATATAATCAAATCAAACCGTATATTTAGGTTAACCAAGCCAAGTCAAAATGGAGCAAAGAACTCTTTCCTTGCTGTGAAAGCATTCCACACAAAAAACAGAGAATTTGTTACTTCATTTCCCAGCCAGACCTAGAACATACATAAGTCAAGCCATTGTCTCAAATGGTGGACAACAGAGGTGCAGACAGGAATGTACTCAAAAGTGTCAGTCCTCCAAACCCTCCAATAACAGTGCACATAATAGACTTAAATCACACCCAGTTTTTTCTGAGTGGGAGCCCATCTTTAGGTATTCGGGGACCTATGGAATTTAGGAGCTGTTATATCCTAAACCTCCACCCAAACTATTAATTTCCTCGGGTCTTCTCGGAATAAGGGCCAAAAATTTGTCTCTCAGAGATACTATTCTTTCCCTCCTGTCATAAGGAGTGATTCTTCCTGTCCAACAGAGGGGGTACCCCAGGTGTTACTCAATTCTTGGCCAAGACTTATTGTACCATTGTTAATCTGAAATCTGTAAATAACAGTTTTTAAGAATAACTATTCAAGCTTGAGTGCTTTCGATCTGTTAAAATTGGTCTAGAGAAGTGATATTCTTACATACATATACATAAAAATGTCTGGAAAAGCAATGAAAGCCTATTCAAATTCATGATCCAGGACATATAAATTCAAAAATTAAGTCTAATTCAATCCCAGCTCAGGGTGTTATTAGGTCTTCTAACCTGAGACAAGCCTGCAAAAAGTTTTACCCACTCAGAGATTGGTCACTATGATCTTGACAGAAGAATCACCTGCTGTCCTAGGCTTGAAGCTAATCAGGACAAAGTGCCTCCAATTTCATAAAGGTGCAGTATGACCCTTCCATTCCTAGAGCTTTTACTAAAAATTATTTTCGGAAAAAGTTGTCAAGGTCCAACCTACGCCATGCCACCCATGCAATCAGTGGGTTCTGTCAGACAATATGAACAGGAGTGGCCACTTTTCTTAAGACTGAATGAAAGCTTTCAAGGTTGTGGGTGGTTTTGCGCCACCTTCATATGAACGATCCATGATATAGGCAGGAACCAAGGCTTCATATACATTTTCTACAACTCAAAGCAGTTACAAGCACCCTGGTTAGTGGTCAACTTTTCCGAATGGCAAAGCACTCAAAATTCAGTTACCAATGCTGTGACACAGATACTGTAAATGATCAGGGAGGAATTAATAGTTCCCTCGCACTGCATAACTCAGTCCAGACAATGAAATTGGATGGAAAGAATGTTCGAGCAATTTCAGCAATATATATTTCACAATTTTTACAGTTGGAATGTAGATTTAGACGGTTCTAACTGTAGCATAGTCCCTTCACCAAGGATTTTTTTTTAATCCAGTTTTGAACAGGTGGGATCTCCTGAAGATGAACATGATGGCCTCTTGCCTAAACCGCAAAGGATTCTAAAGCGTCCTTAGGGAACACCAGGTCAGTGTTGTGCAATGTTCAGCCAAATGACTAACTTACACTGACAGCCACGCTATTTTCATTATTACAGAAATGTCTTGCTCCGGATTGGTCAAGACAGTGGTGCACCGATAGGCTGAAAATTGCTGTTGATCCAGCATGGAGGCTTACGTTAAGGCCCAGTCTCTGTTGAATTAATGTTATTGAGATACAAGATTTATCAGAATAGGTCATCCAGACTTTGCTCCAAGCCAAAAAAGTAGGTATCAGCTAGACTCTGCTATAGAATATAGAGGTTATCAGGATAGGCTTGACAGTGGTCAGAAGCTCGGTTCTCTTAATATCCAGATTTTTGCTCTGCTCATTTTCTTTTGAGAAAATTATGTCCACTTCCAAATATTCACACAGTCTCACGGGGAGTGCTCCAGGTACAAATGATGTATGTTCTACCTGCAACACCATGGGATCTAAACGTGGTCCTTTCCCCACGATAGTTCCAATATCTGAATCTTTGCACTTCTAATACCTGAACCTTGTAGACCATTTATTTTTCTATTCGAGGATAACACCACTCTTTGGCTGATTTGTATATGAAATTAATTTTTCAGCCAGGACAATTATCTGAAATAGTCTAGAGGCTCATCAGTGGCTCATGATTTCATTTATTTCTAGATGTGGCTGGATCTTTGATCCATTTAAATATATGTTCAGGATTTGGTAGGCAGAAGCTCTTATAACTTTTGACGCTCAAAAAAAAAAAAAAAAAAAGGCCTTTATAAAAAAAAATAAGATTTTACTTACCGGTAAATCTATTTCTCGTAGTCCGTAGTGGATGCTGGGGACTCCGTAAGGACAATGGGGAATAGACTGGCTCCGCAGGAGACATGGGCACTTTAAGAAAGAATTTAGATTGTGGTGTGCTCTGGCTCCTCCCTCTATGTCCCTCCTCCAGACCTCAGTTAGAGAAACTGTGCCCGGAAGAGCTGACAGTACAAGGAAAGGATTTTGGTAATCCAGGGCAAGATACATACCAGCCACACCAATCACACCGTATAACTTGTGATAAACTTATCCAGTCAACAGTATGAACAACAACAGAGCATCAGTACAACCCTGATGCAACTATAACATAACCCTTATTGCAGCAATACCTATATACAAGTATTGCAGAAGAAGTCCGCACTTGGGACGGGCGCCCAGCATCCACTTATGACTACGAGAAATAGATTTACCGGTAAGTAAAATCTTATTTTCTCTAACGTCCTAGTGGATGCTGGGGACTCCGTAAGGACCATGGGAATTATACCAAAGCTCCCAAACGGGCGGGAGAGTGCGGATGACTCTGCAGCACCGATTGAGCAAACACAAGGTCCTCCTCAGCCAGGGTATCAAACTTATAGAACTTTGCAAAAGTGTTTGAACCTGACCAAGTAGCCGCTCGGCACAGGTGTAATGCCAAGACCCCTCGGGCAGCCGCCCAAGAAGAGCCCATCTTCCTAGTGGAATGGGCCTTAACTGATTTTGGCAGCGGCAATCCAGCCGCAGAATGAGCCTGCTGAATTGTATTACAGATCCAGCGAGCAATAGTTTGCTTTGAAGTAGGCGCCCCAAGCTTGTTGTAAGCATACGGGATAAAAAATAAAAAAAAAGATTCTGTTTTCCTGACCCTAGCCAATCTGGCTACATAAACCTTCAAAGCCCTGACCACATCAAGTAACTCGGAATCCTCCAAGTCAGTAGTAGCCACAGGCACCACAATAGGTTGGTTTATATGAAAGGATGAAACCACTTTCGGCAGAAACTGTGGGCGGGTCCGCAATTCTGCTCTATCCGCATGGAAAACCAGATAGGGGCTTTTATGTGACAAAGCCGCCAATTTCGACACACGCCTAGCCGAAGCCAAGGCTAGTAGCATGACCACCTTCCACGTGAGATATTTCAGTTCCACCGTTTTGAGTGGTTCTAACCAGTGTGATTTCAGGAAACTCAACACCACGTTAAGATCCCAAGGTGCCACTGGAGGAACAAAAAGGGGCTGAATATAGAGCACTCCCTTTACAAACGTCTGAACTTCAGGTAGAGAAGCCAGTTCTTTTTGAAAGAAAATGGATAGGGCCAAAATCTGGACCTTAATGGAACCCAATTTTAGGCCCAAAGTCACTCCCGACTGTAGGAAATGAAGAAAACGGCCCGGCTGGAATTCCTCCGTAGGGGCATTCCTAGCCTCACACCAAGCAACATATTTCCGCCATATACGGTGATAATGTTAAGCCGTCACGTCCTTCCTAGCCTTTATCAGAGTAGGAATGACCTCATCCGGAATGCCTTTTTCTGCTAGGATCCGGCGTTCAACCGCCATGTCGTCAAACGCAGCCGCGGTAAGTCTTGGAACAGACAGGGCCCCTGTTGCAACAAGTCCCGTCTTAGAGGCAGAGGCCACGGGTCCTCTGTGAGCATTTCTTGCAGATCTGGATACCAAGTCCTTCTTGGCCAATCCGGAACAATGAGTATTGTTCTCACTCCTCTTTTTCTTATGATTCTCAGCACCTTGGGTATGAGAGGAAGAGGAGGAAATACATAGACCGACTGGAACACCCACGGTGTCACCAGTGCCTCCACAGCTATCGCCTGAGGGTCTCATGACCTGGCGCAATACCTCTGTAGCTTTTTGTTGAGGCGGGATGCCATCACGTCCACCTGTGGCAGTTCCCACCGACTTGCAATCTGCGTGAAGACTTCTTGATGAAGTCACCACTCTCCCGGGTGGAGGTCGTGCCTGCTGAGGAAGTCTGCTTCCCAGCTGTCCACTCCCGGGATGAACACTGCTGACAGTGCGCTTACGTGATTCTCCGCCCAGCGAAGAATTCTGGTGGCTTCTGACTGAATCAGAACCGGTTGGTCGCGAAGTAAAGCCTCCGCTTGACATAGGGCGTAGCCCTCAATTCCAGGATGGTGATGTGAAGGCAAGTCTCCTGACTTGACCACAGACCTTGGAAATTCATTCCCTGTGCGACTGCTCCCCACCCTCGGAGGCTTGCATCCGTGGTCACCAGGACCCAGTCCTGAATGCCGAATCTGCGGCACTCGAGAAGGTGAGCACTCTGCAGCCACCACAGGAGAGACACCCTGGCCCTGGGGGATAGGGTGATTAACCGATGCATCTGAAGATGTGATCCGGACCACTTGTCCATTAAGTCCCATTGAAAAGGTCCTCGCATAGAACCTGCCGAAGGGAATGGCCTCTTATGATGCCACCATCCTTCCCAGGACTCGAGGGCAGTGATGCACTGACACCTGTTTTGGTTTTAATAGGTTCCTGACCAGTGTCATGAGCTCCTGAGCTCTCTCTATCGGGAGATAAACTCTAGAATCATGCCTAGGAAAGGCCGATGAGCCGTAGGAACCAACTGCGACTTTGGAATATTTAGAATCCAGCCGTGTTACCGTTACACTTCCAGAGAAAGTGATACGCTGTTCAGCAACTGCTCTCTTAATCTCGCTTTTATGAGGAGATCGTCCAAGTACTGGATAATTGTGACACCTTGCTTCCGCAGGAGCACCATCATTTCCGCCATCACCTTGGTGAAGATTCTCGGGGACGTGGGGAGACCAAACGACAATGTCTGAAATTGGTAATGATAATCCTGTACCGCAAATCTGAGGTACGCCTGATGAGGTGGATAAAATAAGAATTTACTTACCGATAATTCTATTTCTCGTAGTCCGTAGTGGATGCTGGGGACTCCGTAAGGACCATGGGGAATAGCGGCTCCGCAGGAGACTGGGCACAAAAGTAAAGCTTTAGAACTACCTGGTGTGCACTGGCTCCTCCCCCTATGACCCTCCTCCAAGCCTCAGTTAGGATACTGTGCCCGGACGAGCGTACACAATAAGGAAGGATTTTGAATCCCGGGTAAGACTCATACCAGCCACACCAATCACACCATATAACTTGTGATCTAAACCCAGTTAACAGCATGATAACAGAGGAGCCTCTAGAAAAGATGGCTCACTACAGCAATAACCCGATTTTTTTTTTGGTAACAATAACTATGTACCAGTATTGCAGACAATCCGCACTTGGGATGGGCGCCCAGCATCCACTACGGACTACGAGAAATAGAATTATCGGTAAGTAAATTCTTATTTTCTCTAACGTCCTAAGTGGATGCTGGGGACTCCGTAAGGACCATGGGGATTATACCAAAGCTCCCAAACGGGCGGGAGAGTGCGGATGACTCTGCAGCACCAAATGAGAGAACTCCCGGTCCTCCTCAGCCAGGGTATCAAATTTGTAGAATTTTACAAACGTATTTGCTCCTGACCAAGTAGCTGCTCGGCAAAGTTGTAAAGCCGAGACCCCTCGGGCAGCCGCCCAAGATGAGCCCACCTTCCTTGTGGAATGGGCTTTTACAGATTTTGGCTGTGGCAGGCCTGCCACAGAATGTGCAAGCTGAATTGTACTACAAATCCAACGAGCAATAGTCTGCTTAGAAGCAGGAGCACCCAGCTTGTTGGGTGCATGCAGAATAAACAACGAGTCAGATTTTCTGACTCCAGCCGTCCTGGAAACCTATATTTCCAGGGCTCTGACAACGTCTAGCAACTTGGAGTCCTCCAAGTCCCTAGTAGCCGCAGGCACCACAATAGGTTGATTCAGGTGAAACGCTGAAAACCACCTTAGGGAGAAACTGAGGACAAGTCCTCAATTCCGCCCTGTCCGAATGGAAAATCAGATGAGGGCTTTTACAGGATAAAGCCGCCAATTCTGACACGCACCTGGCCCAGGCCAGGGCCAACAGCATGACCACTTTCCATGTGAGATATTTTAACTCCACATATTTAAGTGGTTCAAACCAATGTGACTTTTGGAACCCAAAAACTACATTTAGATCCCAAGGTGCCACTGGAGGCAAAAAAAGGAGGCTGTATATACAGTACCCCTTTCACAACCGTCTGAACTTCAGGGACTGAAGCTAGTTCTTTTTGGAAGAAAATTGACAGGGCCGAAATTTGAACCTTAATGGACCCCCATTTCAGGCCCATAGACACTCCTGTTTGCAGGAAATGTAGGAATCGACCTAGTTGAAAATTCCTCCGTCGGGGCCTTACTGGCCTCGCACCACGCAACATATTTTCGCCAAATGCGGTGATAATGTTTTGCGGTTATATCTTTCCTGGCTTTGATCAGGATAGGGATGACTTCATCCGGAATGCCTTTTTCCTTCAGGATCCGGCGTTCAACCGCCCTGCCGTTAAACGCAGCCGCGGTAAGTCTTGGAACAGACAGGGTCCTTGCTGGAGCAGGTCCCTTCTTAGAGGTAGAGGCCACGGATCCTCCGTGAGCATCTCTTGAAGTTCCGGTTACCAAGTCCTTCTTGGCCAATCCGGAGCCACGAATATAGTGCTTACTCCTCTCCATCTTATAATTCTCAGTACCTTGGTTATGAGAGGCAGAGGAGGGAACACATACACTGACTGGTACACCCACTGTGTTACCAGAGCGTCTACAGCTATTGCCTGAGGGTCCCTTGACCTGGCGCAATACTTGTCGAGTTTTATAAACATGTGGAAGACTTCTGGGTGAAGTCCCCACTCTCCCGGGTGGAGGTCGTCTCTGCTGAGGAAGTCTGCTTCCCAGTTGTCCACTGCCATTGCCCTCCTGCTTCTTGTGTCACCCTGACTGTTTACGTGGGTGACTGCCGTGATGTTGTCCGAATGGATCAACTCCGGGTGACCTTGAAGCAGAGGTCTTGCTGAGCTTAGAGCATTGTAAATGGCCCTTAGCTTCAGGATATTTATGTGAAGTGATGTCTCCAGGCTTGACCATAAGCTCTGGAAATTCCTTCCCTGTGTGACTGCTCCCCAGCCTCGCAGGCTGGCATCCGTGGTCACCAGGACCCAGTCCTGAATGTGCGGCCCTCTAGAAGATGAGCACTCTGCAACCACCACAGGAGAGACACCCTTGTGCTTGGTGACAGGGTTATCCGCTGATGCATCTGAAGATGCGACCCAGACCATTTGTCCAGCAGGTCCCACTGGAAAGTTCTTGCGTGGAATCTGCCGCATGGGATTGCTTCATAGGAAGCCACCATTTTTTCCAGAACCATCTCATTGATGTACTGAGACTTGGCTCGGTTATAGGAGGTTCCCGACTAGCTCGGATAACTCTCTGACTTTCTCCTCCGGGAGAAACACCTTTTTCTGAACTGTGTCCAGGATCATCCCTAAGAACAGAAGACGAGTCGTCGGAATCAGCTGCGATTTTGGAATATTGAGAATCCAATCGTGCTGCCGCAACACTACCTGAGATAGTGCTACACCGACCTCCAACTGTTCCCTGGATCTTACCCTTATCAGGGAATCGTCCAAGTAAAGGATAACTAAAATTCCCTTCCTTTGAAGGAGTATCATCATTTCGGCCATTACCTTGGTAAAGACCCGGGGTGCCGTGGACCATCCATACGGCAGCGTCTGAAACGGATAGTGACAGTTCTGTACCATAAACCTGAGGTACCCTTGGTGAGAAGGGTAAATTGGGACATGAAGGTAAGCATCCTTGATGTACCGAGACATCATGTAGTCCTCTTCTTCCAGGTTCGCAATCACTGCTCTGAGTGACTCAATCTTGAATTTGAACCTCTGTATGTAAGTGTTCAAAGATTTTAGATTTAGAATCGGTCTCACCGAGCCGTCCGGCTTCGGTACCACAACAGTGTGGAATAATACCCCGTTCCCTGTTGCAGGAGGGGTACCTTGATTATCACCTGCTGGGAATACAGCTTGTGAATGGCTTCCAAAACTGTCTCCCTGTCAGAAGGAGACATCGGTAAAGCCGACTTTAGGAAACGGCGAGGGGGAGACGTCTCGAATTCCAATTTGTACCCCTGAGATATCACCTGAAGGATCCAGGGGTCTACTTGCGAGTGAGCCCACTGCGCGCTGAAATTCATTGAGACGGGCCCCCACCGTGCCTGATTCTGCTTGTAAAGCCCCAGCGTCATACTGAGGGCTTGGCAGAGGCGGGAGAGGGTTTCTGTTCCTGGGAACTGGCTGATTTCTGCAGCCTTTTTCCTCTCCCTCTGTCACGGGGCAGAAATGAGGAACCTTTTGTCCGCTTGCCCACGAAAAGACTGCGCCTGATAATACGGCGTCTTCTCATGTTGAGAGGCGACCTGGGGTACAAACGTGGATTTCCCAGCTGTTGCCGTGGCCACCAGGTCTGAAAGACCGACCCCAAATAACTCCTCCCCTTAATAAGGCAATACTTCCAAATGCCGTTTGGAATCCGCATCACCTGACCACTATCGTGTCCATAACCCTCTACTGGTAGAAATGGACAACGCACTTTGACTTGATGCCAGTCGGCAAATATTCCGCTGTGCATCACGCATATATAGAAATGCATCTTTTAAATGCTCTATAGGCAATAATATACTGTCCCTATCTAGGGTATCAATATTTTCAGTCAGGGAATCCGACCACGCCAACCCAGCACTGCACATCCAGGCTGAGGCGATTGCTGGTCGCAGTATAACACCAGTATGTGTGTAAATACCTTTTAGGATGCCCTCCTGCTTTCTATCAGCAGGATCCTTAAGGGCGGCCATCTCAGGAGAGGGTAGAGCCCTTGTTCTTACAAGCGTGTGAGCGCTTTATCCACCCTAGGGGGTGTTTCCCAACGCACCCTAACCTCTGGCGGGAAAGGATATAATGCCAATAACATTTTAGAAATTATCAGTTGTTATCGGGGGAAAACCACGCATCATCACACACCTCATTTAATTTCTCAGATTCAGGAAAACTACAGGTAGTTTTTCCTCACCGAACATAATACCCCTTTTTGGTGGTACTCGTATTATTAGAAATGTGTAAAACATTTTTCATTGCCTCAATCATGTAACGTGTGGCCCTACTGGAAGTCACATTTGTCTCGTCACCGTCGACACTGGAGTCAGTATCCGTGTCGGCGTCTATATCTGCCATCTGAGGTAACGGGCGCTTTAGAGCCCCTGGCGGCCTATGAGACGTCTGGACAAGCACAAGCTGAGTAGCCGGCTGTCTCATGTCAACCACTGTCTTTTATACAGAGCTGACACTGTTACGTAATTCCTTCCAACAGTTCATCCACTCAGGTGTCGACACCCTAGGGGTGACATCACTATTACAGGCAATCTGCTCCGTCTCCACATCATTTTTCTCCTCATACATGTCGACACAAACGTACCGACACACAGCACACACACAGGGAATGCTCTGATAGAGGACAGGACCCCACTAGCCCTTTGGGGAGACAGAGGGAGAGTTTGCCAGCACACACCAGAGCGCTATATATATACAGGGATAACCTTATATAAGTGTTTTTCCCCTTATAGCTGCTGTATCTTTAATACTGCGCGTAATTAGTGCCCCCCTTCTCTTTTTTAACCCTTTCTGTAGTGTAGTGACTGCAGGGGAGAGCCAGGGAGCTTCCCTCCAACGGAGCTGTGAGGGAAAATGGCGCCAGTGTGCTGAGAAGATAGGCTCCGCCCCCTTATCGGCGGCCTTATCTCCCGTTTTTCTATGTATTCTGGCAGGGGTTAAATTCATCCATATAGCCCAGGAGCTATATGTGATGCATTTTTTGCCATCCAAGGTGATTTTATTGCGTCTCAGGGCGCCCACCCCCAGCGCCCTGCACCCTCAGTGACCGGAGTGTGAAGTGTGCTGAGAGCAATGGCGCACAGCTGCAGTGCTGTGCGCTACCTTGTTGAAGACAGGACGTCTTCTGCCGCCGATTTTCCGGACCTCTTCTGTCTTCTGGCTCTGTAAGGGGGCCGGCGGCGCGGCTCTGGGACCCATCCATGGCTGGGCCTGTGATCGTCCCTCTGGAGCTAATGTCCAGTAGCCTAAGAAGCCCAATCCACTCTGCACGCAGGTGAGTTCGCTTCTTCTCCCCTTAGTCCCTCGATGCAGTGAGCCTGTTGCCAGCAGGTCTCACTGAAAATAAAAAACCTAAAACTAAACTTTTCACTAAGCAGCTCAGGAGAGCCACCTAGTGTGCACCCTTCTCGTTCGGGCACAAGAATCTAACTGAGGCTTGGAGGAGGGTCATAGGGGGAGGAGCCAGTGCACACCAGGTAGTTCTAAAGCTTTACTTTTGTGCCCAGTCTCCTGCGGAGCCGCTATTCCCCATGGTCCTTACGGAGTCCCCAGCATCCACTTAGGACGTTAGAGAAATGGGGACATGAAGGTATGCATCCTTTATGTCCAGAGACACCATAAAATCTCCCCCTTTCAGGCTTGCGATGACCGCTCTTAGCGATTCCATCTTGAACTTGAACCTTTTTAGGTATATGTTCAGGGATTTTAAATTCAATATGGGTCTGACCGAACCGTCCGGTTTCGGGACTACATCATGTTGAAGGAGGGGAACCTTGACCACCACCTGTTGAAGATACAATTTGTGAATTGCAGTTAACACTATTTCCCTCTCGTAGGGGGAAGCCGGCAGGGCCGTCGGTGAGGGGGCATCTCCTCAAAGTCCAGCTTGTATCCCTGAGACACAATATCTATTGCCCAGGGATCCAACAGGGAGTGAACCCACTTGTGGCTGAAATTACGAAGACGTGCCCCCACCGGGCCTAGCTCCGTCTGTGGAGCCCCAGCGACATGCGGTGGATTTTGTAGAGGCCGGGGAGGACTTCTGTTCCTGGGAACTAGCTGTGTTGTGCAGCTTCTGCCTCTGGCAAGAAAGGACGCACCTCGGACTTTCTTGTTTCTTTGTGATCGAAAGGCTGCATTTGATAATGTCGTGCTTTCCTAGGCTGTGCAGGAATATAAGGCAAAAGATCAGAATTACCAGCTATAGCTGTGGAGACCAGGTCCGAGATCCCTTCTCCACACAATCCTCAGCCTTCCATATGCCTCTTAAGTCGGCATCACCTGTCCATTGCATATTCTACAGGACACGTGAAGCAGAAATCGACATAGCGTTGACTCTAGAACCCAGTAGACTAATGTCTCTTTGGGCATGTTTAATATATATATATCTTAAGACAGCATCTTTAATATATATATCTTAATATATATATATATATATATATATATATATATATATATATATATATATACACACATACATACTAGGGTCTCAATCTCTGCTGACAAGGTACCTGACCACGCTGCTACAGCGCTATAAACCCATGCCGACACAATCGCCGGTCTGAGTAGTGTACCAGAATGTGCATGCTATCTGCAGGATCCCTGAGAATAGCTGTTAAGTCAGGGCTACCTTTTGGGCAAACGTGACACCCTAGGGGAAGATTCCCATCGTATCCTGGCCCTAGTAGGGAAAGGATACTGCCTGAGAATTCTTTGTGGGAAACTGCAGTTTCTTGTCTGGAGATTCCCGCTCTTTTTCATCATGAGAGGAGGGAAATTTACCTCCGCTTTCTTCCCCTTAAACATGTGTACCCTTGTGTCAGGGACAGATGAGTCATCAGTGAAATGCAAATCATCTTTTATTACAATAATCATATATTGAATACTTTTCTGCCATTTTGGCTGTAACTTTGCATTATCGTAGTCGACACTGGAGTCAGACTCCGTGTCGATATCAGTGTCTATTATTTTGGATAGTGATCATTGAGAGACTCTGAAGGTCTCTGCGACATAGGGACAGACATGGGTAGATTCCCTGTCTGTTCTCTAATCTTTTGTGTAATAAATTCACCTTAGCACTTAAATACACATATCCAAACTGGTGTCGGCATTGTCGACGGAGACACACCTCACACACACACTTGCTCCGTCTTCTCCTTAGGGGAGCCTTTTACCTGAGACATGTCGACACACACGTACCGACACACCACACTCAGGGAATGCTCATCTGAAGACAATTCCCCCACAAGGCCCTTTGGAGAGACAGAGAGAGAGTATGCCAGCACACACCCCAGCGCTATTAACCCAGGAATAACACAGTAACTTAATGTTAACCCAGTAGCTGCTGTTTATATTGATTTTTGCGCCTAATTATGTGCCCCCCCCTCTCTTTTTACCCTTTTCTACCGTGATCTGCAGGGGAGAGGCTGGGGAGCTTCCTCTCAGCGGTGCTGTGGAGAAAAAACATGGCGCTGGTTAGTGCTGAGGAAGAAGCCCTGCCCCCTCGACGGCGGGCTTCTGTCCCGCTTAAATATACATTTTCTTGGCGGGGGCTCATACATATATACAGTGCCCAACTGTATATATGCTAAACTTTTGCCAAAGAGGTCCCAATTGCTGCCCAGGGTGCCCCCCCCCCCCTGCACCCTGCACCCTTACAGTGACCGGAGTATGTGAGGTGTGTGTGGGAGCAATGGCGCACAGCTGCAGTGCTGTGCGCTACCTCAGTGAAGACCGAAGTCTTCTGCCGCCGATTTCGAAGTCTTCTTGCTTCTCATGCTCACCCGGCTTCTGTCTTCCGGCTCTGCGAGGGGGACGGCGGCGCGGCTCTGGGATCAGACGACGAGGGTGAGATCCTGTGTAATATCCCTCTGGAGCTAATGGTGTCCAGTAGCCTAAGAAGCAGGACCTAGCTTCAGAGAGTAGGGCTGCTTCTCTCCCCTCTGTCCCACGATGCAGGGAGTCTGTTGCCAGCAGAGCTCCCTGAAAATAAAAAACCTAACAAAATACTTTCTTACAGCAAGCTCAGGAGAGCTCACTGAACAGCACCCAACTCGTCCGGGCACAGATTCAAACTGAGGTCTGGAGGAGGGACATAAAGGGAGGAGCCAGAGCACACCAGAATCTAAATTCTTTCTTAAAGGGCCCATGTCTCCTGCGGAGCCCGTCTATTCCCCATGGTCCTTACGGAGTCCCCAGCATCCACTAGGACATTAGAGAAATAAAAAAAAAGACAACTGCTAGTTGGATTAGAGTTGATCTACATCAGGCATACATGAGCTAAGAAAACCGGTGTTAGAAAAAAATCTCTGCTCACTTTAGCAGATAAGAGAGCCGTTACTTAGCAGCGCTTCATGAGACGACAGCCAAGCAGCTGTGTCAGGCAGTCTGGCAGCCACCTAGTACTCCGTCCATACGTTTACCATTCCAAAATAATGTTTATGGAGGTTTTCTTTGTATGAAAACTGATGCGCACAACTATGAGCTGCTTCACAGATTTCTGTCAAACAATATTCTTACTACGTTTTGTTCCATTTCCTCTTTCACCTGGATTTCATTTTATGTGTATACAGCAAAGTTATTACCATGGCATAATGCATAACCTTTATTTATCTCATTTATTTCCTTTACCTAATTTCAATTTCAGTTGTCATGTTGAGGCTTAATTTGCAACTTTGTCTTTCTGTAGGAAGTTACTATCCTGTGTTTAAAATTCCACATGGCGGCATAGTGGTTAGCGTAATCTGAAACATACACTCATGATGTCCTAGTTACTAAGGAATATTTAATAACTACAAATAAATAAAATATACTGTCTCCAAAATATATAATGTGTATATAATATAACTTTAAACAACTAGAAATATTGACCAAATATCAATAAAAATCTTATTATGCTTGTAATGCTGTCACATTTAAAAAAAAAACAGATGATGATGATCTGGCAAAACATCCTACCACACATTTCCTGGGCAACTAAACAGTGGAGAACAGTCTAGAGTTATCCTCGCTGTCATACATAAGGGGAGATTTAGCAAACCTTCTAAACAGGACTAGATAGAGGTGTTGCCCACAGCAACAGCATTGTAGCTATCATTTTATAGACTGTGCCATATAAATAAAAGCTATAATACGATTAGTTGCTATAGGCAACACCTTCAATAGTCCTCATTAGCAAGTTTTAGAAACCTCCTGCATAATGCTGTTCATAGATGCTCAGCTGAGAAGATACTGCTGCTGTTGTACAAGAGATACAACAGATAAAAAAATGTGAGTTATATCGGCTTTCAGACTGCATCTGCCTATGAAAAAAGCAAAAATATTTTACGGATTACAATAAAAACAAGGGTAATGGTAGAATTACCATGGTTAACTTTTTTCTTCAAGGTCCATAGAATCCACAATCCTTACATTTGGGTTTGGGGGTTTAGGTGGTAGGAGTTGATTGGGCACCACACCGTTAAGCTTTTAGCTCCCAGGATGTTCCAGTCCTCCCTCATATACCCCGCCCCTGGGAAGCCAGTTTGTTAACAAGCCCAAGGCAGGAGCAGGATTTCAGGAGAAAAGGAAGACCTGAACATACAAGACACTCTCCCACATAGCAGAGGAGAGAAAAATCAAGAGGGAAAAACCAAAAAATATCCCACACAAGACAGGTGCGTCAGGGTGAGCGCCCTGTGGATTCCAGGGACCTCGAAGAAAAAAAAAGAGTTAACAATGGTAAGTCTACCTTAACTCTTGTTTTCATCATCAGGGTCCATAGTGAATCAAAGAGTCCTTACATTGGGGATGTCCTAAAGCAGTTTCCCCTAAGGGCGGGGATGCTCCTGGGTAGAGAGGAGAATCCGACGCCCAAAGGAAGCATCCTGAGAGGCAAAGGCATAAAATCTCAGGAACGTGTCAATAGAAGACCAAGTAGCTGTCTTGCAGAGTTGTTCAGCAGTAGCGCCTCGGCGAGCCGCCCATGGGGGACCTACTGAGCATGTAGAATGAGCAGAGACTGTATCCGGAACAGGAAGATCAGCTTGAATGTAAGCCTCTGCAATAGTCATGCGAAGCCACCTGGGCAGCGTTTGTTTACTAGCTGGACAACCTCGGTTATGGAATCCATAGAAGACAAATAGAGAACTTATTTACCTGATCATTCTGGTACGTTCCACATAAATCATTAGTGCACAAACCACGACCAATAAGGCCTTTCCAGCCAATAGATCCGGGGAATTAACGGCTGGAACCACTATCTCCGTATTTAGATGAATTCTTGGACACCACCTTAGGAAGGTGACCCACCTTGGTCCAGAGAACTGCCCTATCTTGAGGGAAGATCAGAAACCGAGGACGACAGGAAAGCGCTCCCAAATCAGACACCCTTCTCACAGAGGAATTAGGCAGGAGAAATAAGACCTTTGCCGACAGCCACTTAAGGTCCACTAACTCTAAATGCTCAAATGGGGAAGTCTTAAGAGCTTGCAGGACCAGGGATAAGACCCAGGGGGCCACTGGACGAACATAGGGAGGCTGTATATGGAGTATTCCTTAAAAAAGGTATGCACATCTTGTAGTGGAGCGATCTTTCATTGAAACCACACTAATAGTGCAGAAACTTGTACTTTCAGGGATGCTAGGCGAAGACCAAGGTCTAACCCTGCCTGCAGAAAGGCCAGTACCCTGGAGACCCTAAAGGCATAAGGGTCATAGGGCCTATATGCACACCACTGAAAATAAGCATGCCAAATCCGGTAATAGACGCGGGCCGTAGATGCCTGCAGCATTGTCTGTATCACTGCATCTGAGAAACCCTTAGCTCTGAGGACTGATGACTCAAGAGCCAAGCCATCAAAGACAGTTGAGCCAGGTCCTGATGCATACAGGGGCCCTGAGACCACAGGGCTGGTATTATGGTAGTAGGAATGGCATGTCCACGGACACATTTTGGAGATCAAAGACCAATGGCGGCTGGGCCATGCGGGAACAGTATCACGGTGCCTTCTTCCTAACTTGTGAAGAACTCTGGGTAAGTGATAATGGCGGAAACAGGTAGCCCAGATGGAAGGCTCCATCATACTGCTAGAGAGTCCACGAAGGCTGCTTGCGGATCTCTGCTCCTGGATCTATAGATTGGGACCTTGTGACTGTGACGAGAGGCCATCAGGTCTACATCCAGCAAACGCCATCTGTTTACCAGGTCCTGGAACTTCAGTATGCAGAGCCCATTCGCCGTTGTGGACGTCCTGCCGACTTAGGAAGTCTTCTTCCCAATTGAGGATTCCTGGCAGAAATGCAGCTGAGATGGCCGGAAGGTGAGCCTCAGCCCACTGGAGCGTGCACTCCACCTCTCCCATAGCCAGATAGCTGCGAGTGCCCCCTTGATAGTTTAGATAATTATTATTATTATTTTATTTATATAGCGCTCTCTCTCCAGCAGGACTTGAGGCGTTTTACAGACATCAAATACAATGCACATAATACAGAAGATTTAAGTAATACAACAATAGATAAGCCACACAGGCATAAAAGAAAACCTTAAGCACACAGTAAGCATTATTCCTGATTGGTGTAGGCATTTTGGGTAATAACTTCCAAGGGTTGTGTATTCCACAATCACAAGGTACCAGTTGCAGAAGACATCTTGGTAGTAAGATTACCCAGGGTGGAATAGTCTACCCCAAGAAGAGATAACATAAAATGAGGAAAATGCAAAAATGCAGTCCTAACGTTCAGAGTAGGGTTCCAACAAAACCATCATGTCCATGTATTTTTTATCCCATCCACAAGCGTACCAGATGAGGCAGCCATGTTGGGCACACTATGAAGGTTACACTGTGGGAGATGAGCCATACAAGTAACAAATGCATGTATAGGCAAACTGACATGTGTGTAGTAGTATGCAATACCCTGCATGAAAAGATCCAAATGAAGCACACCCTGCCCACGGAGGAACCATCCGGGGCTAGTGCAGCGGCGTTGTCGGACTGAATCTGAACAGACCTGCCCTGGAGATGATCCTGAGCTTGAACGAGAGCACTGTAGAACACCCAAAGTTCCAGGACATTGATTGGCAAGCAACTTTCTGCTGGAGTCCACCGAGAGTGAAAGATGTGTGGACCAGTTACTGCACTTGATCCGCAGAGACTGGAATCCGTGGTGAGGATCACCAAAATGGCCATCCTATATCCAAGTGTGATGTCTGTGGCCACCAGGTGAGAGACAGATGCACCTCCAGAGACAGGACCATCATCTGGGGCTCTGATCTGATGATACTGCCCACTACACCTGGAAAGGATCAGATGTTGTAGGGACCTGGAGTGAAACGGAGCATACTCCACCATACCAAAGGTGGAGATCATGGACCCCAGAACCTGCATTGCCGAATGTATGGACACCCGGGGATTGTGCAGTAAATTGCAGACCCTTGACTGCAGTCTGGCAATTTTGTCCACTGGCAGGAAGAGCCTCTATTCCTGCAAAT
This sequence comes from Pseudophryne corroboree, assembly GCF_028390025.1. NCBI lineage: Eukaryota > Metazoa > Chordata > Amphibia > Anura > Myobatrachidae > Pseudophryne > Pseudophryne corroboree. Next base: position 378,234,549 of record NC_086444.1, on the reverse strand, counting down.
TCAGACGAGCCCCTATATGCAACATCCACTGAAAAGGGACAAAGGAGGACTTTTCACAATTGATCAGCCACCCGTGTGTAGAAAGGCCACGGCTATTCGAAGATGGTGGTGCAAAACCTCCTAAGATTGTGCAAGGAGCAACAAATCATCCAAATATGGAAACACCCTGATCCCTTGACGACGCAGCTGAGCTGAAATAACCACCATCAACTTGCTTAATACCCGTGGAGCTGTAGAGAGCACAAAGGGTAGTGCTAATGAGCAGGTGCTATAGGGACATGAAGGTAGTCAGAGCAATAAACCGTAGTGTTTCCATACGGAATCTGGGCACCAGCAAAAAGTTGTTCAGAGATTTCAAAGTGCGGATAGGCCGATAGGTCCCATTGGGTTTCCGAATCAGGAAAGGGGGGGCAGTAAAAACCCTTCCCCTGTTGTTCTTGGGGAACAGGGATGATAACCCCTACATTCAGTAAAAACTGAAGAGCTCCTTAGAACGCCATAGCTGCACCTAGATCCGTTGAAGGATTGGTGCATAAAAATGGCTGGGGGGGGTCGTCTCAGAAATGAGAGGGCATACCCGTGAGAGACCACTTCTCGTACTCAGGCGTCTATAGCTGACTGGCGCCATGAGGCTGGGAACCGCAGAAATCAGCCTCCCACCCTGGAGTCCCCAAGGAGGAGGCCTGCCTTTACAGGCAGAGGGTTTATCCCCCTGCTTGGGGGTCGGGTGTCTGGCCATCCAGGCTTGCTTAGTCTGCGACTTAGCCGCCTTGCTGGATACAACCTGCCCTTTCACTTTGCATTGAAACCGAAAATTATTATGATGTCAAATGGGTAGAGGACAGGTGACCGGCCATTGGGATCCCGAAGGTCTGCATACCGACGCTGGGATTCTAGCCGTCAGAATGCAGAGTGCAACGAAGGCCCTTGCGGGCTTGCTGTGCTTGCCACAGGTTCTATTCCCACTCAATGGGTGTTGTGGACACCCACGAGTGGGAAAAGTCCTGGAACCCCTGCCGGCATTCTGGCGGCCGGGATCCCGGTGTTGGTATGCTGACCACCAGGATCATAACTGTATCCCTATCAAATAATTGAGAAAAGTTGAGAATTTAAGGAAATAACATTTCTACACACTGAAGACTTTCTTTCAGTAATCCTTGTGACAGTAAAATGGCTATTAAACAGAAAACAGTTTCAAGGTTTGTCAAAGTATGGGAACATACAGTATGTATTTGGCCAAGTTATTGCAACTCATATAAAGCAACTTGCATTTTAGGCTTAGTAGCAATTAAACCAGTTTGCCAACCTCAGTCCTCAATATTTGTGCGAACATTTGTCATTCAGGATTTTATACAGTTTGTGCACACATCAAAAAATAAAAATACAAGTAAAAATAAAATGTAATAAACTAAAGTCAGTGGGACAATCCACAAGATTGCACGCATCATGTGGCACTTTCGACCGACTTAGCAGAATTTTACCAGATACAGAAGAAAAAAAATAAAGAAAAAAAAATAGGATTTTGGTACCTACCGGTAAATCCTTTTCTCCTAGTCCGTAGAGGATGCTGGGGACTCCAAAAGGACCATGGGGTATAGACGGGATCCGCAGGAGTCTGGGCCCACTGAAAAGACTTTAACTGGGTGTGAACTGGCTCCTCCATTATGCCCCTCCTCCAGACCTCAGTTACAGGAATTGTGCCCAGGAGACACGGACATTTTGAGGAAAGGATTTTTGTTTAAACTAAGCGCCACAAATATACCAGCCCACACCACAAACATACCGTACAACCGGAGTAAACGTAAACCAGATAACAGCATGAAATAACAACAGCAACAAGCTGATAACAAAAAATACACAACCCGTGTATAAACTAAGTTAACCAGTAAGAACACACTGCAAGTAATAGTCCGCCCTGGGATGGGCGCCCAGCATCCTCTACGGACTAGGAGAAAAGGATTTACCGGTAGGTACCAAAATCCTATTTTCTCTTACGTCCTAGAGGATGCTGGGGACTCCAAAAGGACCATGGGGTCTATACCAAAGCTCCAACACGGGTGGGAGAGTGCGGACGTCTCTGCAGCACCGATTGAGCAAACATAAGGTCCTCCTCAGCCAGAGTATCAAACTTGTAAAACTTAGCAAAGGTATATGAACCCGACCACGTAGCTGCTCGGCAAAGCTGAAGTGCCAAGACCCCTCGGGCAGACGCCCAAGATGAGCCCACCTTCCTGGTAGAATGGGCCTTTACTGATTTCGGCACCGGTAGCCCAGCCGAAGAATGAGCATGCTGAATCGCACAACAAATCCAGCGTGCAATAGTCTGCTTTGAAGCAGGATGACCAATCTTGTTGGGAGCATACAGGACAAACAGCGCCTCGGTTTTCCTGGCCACTGCCGTTCTGGCGACATAGATCTTCAAAGCTCTCACTACATCAAGAGACTTTGGAACTGCCACAGCATCCGTAGCCACAGGTACCACAATAGGTTGGTTAATGTGAAATCAAGAAACCACCTTCGGCAGAAATTGTTGACGAGTCCTCAATTCGGCCCTATCCGAATGGAAGATCAAGTACGGACTCTTGTGTGATAAGGCCGCCAACTCAGACACCCGCCTGGCAGATGCCAGAGCCAACAGCATGGAGAAACTTTCACTCAACCTTACGCAAAGGTTCAAACCAGGAAGACATAAGAAACTGTAAGACCACGTCAAGATCCCATGGTGCCACCGGGGGGCACAAACGGAGGATGTATATTGCATCACTCCCTTCACAAAAGTCTGAACCTCAGGGAGAACAGCCAATTCCTTCTGAAAGAAGATAGACAAAGCAGAAATCTGCACCTTGATGGAACCCAATTTCAGACCGGCATCCACACCTGCCTGCAAAAAATGGAGAAACCGACCCAAGTGAAATTCTTCCGTAGGAGCAGCTTTAATCTCACACCACGAAACATACTTCCTCCAAATACGGTGATAATGTTTCGCTGTAACTTCCTTCCTCGCCCTAAAGAGAGTGGGAATGACTTCCCCGGGAACACCCTTCCGAGCTAAAATTTGGCGCTCAACTTCCATGCCGTCAAACGCAGCCGCAGTAAGTCTGGAAACACGCATGGTCCCTGCAATAACAGGTCCTCTCTTAGAGAAAGCGGCCAAGGATCTTCCACAAGTAATTCCTGAAGATCTGGTTACCAGGCCCTTCTTGGCCAATCTGGAACGACAAGAATCGCTTGCACCCTTGCTTGTCGAATGATTCCCAGTACCTTTGGAATGAGAGGAAGCGGAGGGAACACATACACCGACTGGAAAACCCACAGAGTTACCAGGGCGTCCACTGCGCTGGCTTGGGGGTCCCTTGACCTGGAACAATACCTCGGAAGCTTCTTGTTGAGGCGAGACGTTATCATGTCGATCAGCGGAGTTCCCCAACGCTTCGTCACTTCTGCAAATACCTCTTGATGAAAAGCCCACTCTCCTGGATGGAGATCGTGTCTGCTGAGGAAGTCTGCTTACCAGTTGCCCACTCTCGGAAGGAAGACTGCTGACAGGCCGCTCACGTGCTGTTCCGCCCAGCGAAGGATTCTTGTGGCCTCCGCCATCGCCGCCCTGCTCCTTGTTCCGCCTTGACAGTTTATATGCGCCACCGCTGGTATGTTGTCTGATTGTATCAGGACAGGCCGACCCTGAAGAAGGCTTCTTGCCTGTAACAGGCCGTTGTAAATGGCTCTTAACTCGAGAACATTTATGTGGAGACAAGATTCTGGAGCGACTATTTCCCCTGGAAATTTCTTCCCTGGGTGACTGTGCCCCAGCCTCGGAGACTTGCATCTGTTGTCAACAGGACCCAATCCAGGATAGCGAAACGGCGCCCCTCTAGGAGGTGAGAACTTTGTAGCAACCAAAGGAGAGAAATCCTGGCCCTGGGAGATAGACTTATCTTCCGGTGCAAGTGCAGGTGAGACCCGGACCTTTTGCTCAGCAGATCCCACTGAAACGCCCAGGCATGAAACCTGCCAAACGGAATGGCCTCGTACGCCGCAACCATCTTCTCCAGAACCCGAGTACATTGATGAACCGACACACTTTTTGGCCTCAGAAGCTCCCTGACCATCGTCTGGAGTTCCATAGCTTTGTCTACCGGAAGAATCACCTTCCGTAAGCTCGTGTCGAGAACCATGCCTAGAAAGGACAATCGAGTGGTCGGAATCAGCTGAGACTTTGGCAAATGTAGCAGCCAACCGTGTTGTCGCAGAACGGACAGAGACAAATCCACATTCCTTAGCAACCGATCCCTGGACCTCGCCTTCATCAGGATATCGTCCAAGTACGGGATAATAGTAACCCCTTGCTTGCGAAGGAGAACCATAATTTCTGCCATGACCTTGGTGAAAATCCTCGGGGCCGTGGAAAGCCCAAACGGCAACGTCTGAAATTGGTAATGAGAATCCTGTACCGCAAACGTTAGGAAAGCTTGATGCGGAGGATATATCAGGACGTGTAAGTAGGCATCCTTTATGTCGACTGAAGCCATAAAGTCCCCCCCTTCTAGGCTGGCAATCACCGCTCAAAGAGATTCCATCTTGAACTTGAAAACCTTCAAGTATGGATTGAGGGATTTTAGGTTCAAAATCGGTCTGACCGAACCATCCAGTTTCGGTACCACAAAAAGGCTCGAGTAGAACCCCTCCCCCCGTTGGGACGGGGGAACGGGAACAATGACCCTCTGATGACACAACTTTTGTATTGCTGCCAGCACCACCTCCCTGTCCGGAAGAGACACTGGCAAGGCCGACATGAAAAACCGGTGAGGGGGCGTCTCCTGAAACTCCAGCTTGTATCCCTGAGATACAATCTCTAGGACCCAAGGATCCAGGCCTGATTAAACCCAGACCTGACTGAAGAACCGCAGACGGCCCCCCACCGGTTCGGACTCCCCCAGGGAAGCCCCAGCGTCATGCGGTGAACTTGGTAGCGGCAAGGGCGGACTTCTGGTCCTGGGCGCCTGACACTGCAGGCGACTTCCTTCCCCTTCCTCTACCTTTGGCAGCGAGAAAGGACGAACTTTTTCCCCGCCTGTATTTATTCGGACGAAAGGACTGCATCTGCTGATGTGGTGCCTTTTTCTGTTGTGTGGGAACATAGGGAAGAAAAGACGACTTACCCGCAGTCGCGGTAGAAACCAGGTCAGCCAAGCCGTCCCCAAACAAGACATTACCTTTGAAGAGTAAAGCTTCCATAGCTCTCTTGGACTCAGCATCAGCATTCCATTGATGGATCCACAGCGCCCTACTGGCCGAAATCGACATGGCATTGGCTCTTGACCCCAAGAGACCAACATTCCTCGCCGCATCCTTCAAGTAATCTACAGCGTCCTTCATATAACCAAGAGTCAAAAGAACAGTATCTTTATCAAGGGTATCCATATCAGCAGCTAAATTCTGAGCCCATTTAGCAATAGCACTACTCACCCATACCGATGCCACAGCAGGTCTGAGCAATGCACCCGTATTAGCGAAAATGGACTTCAGAGACGTCTCCAGCTTGCGATCCGCCGGATCCTTGAGAGCTGCCGTGTCAGAAGACGGAAGCGCCGCCTTCTTAGACAAACGAGATAAAGCTTTATCAACATTTGGAGACGCCTCCCATTTTCCCCTATCAATAGAGGGGAAAGGATACGCCATGTAAATCCTCTTGGGAATCTGCCACCTCTTATCCGGCGACTCCCAAGCCTTTTCACAAAGAGTATTCATTTCATGAGAGGGGGGAAACTGCACCTCAGGTTTTTTCTCTTTAAACAAGCAAATCCTTGTTTCCTGTACGGCAGGTTCCTCAGAAATGTGTAACACATCCTTTATAGCCACAATCATGTACTGAATACTCTTAACTAATCTTGGATGCAAAGGAGCCTCAGTGAAGTCGACATCGGACTCAGAATCCGTGTCGGTATCAGTATCTACCACTTGAGTAAACGGCCGCTTTATTGACCCCGAAGGGGTCTGAATCTGCAACAAAGCATCCTCCATGGATTATTTCCACACCTATGTCTGTGACTCAGATTTATCTAACCTCTTTGATAAAGAAGCCACATTAGAATTAATTGTATTCAACAATGCAAGCAAATCAGGTGTCGGCTGCGACGACAGAGCCAACTCCAGACCCGCATCTCACCCCCCAATAACCTCCTCCGGTGAATAACATTCAGCCTCAGACATGTCGACACGGAGTATCGACCCACCGACTCACACACACACAATGTCTCAGCCAGGGGACAGGCCCACAAGGAAGCCCGGATAGAGAAACACAGGAGTATGCCAGCTCACACCCCAGCGCCCATAAATCCCCCCAACGAATATATGTAACTAGCGCTGCCTCAATAACAATAAATATGCACCACCAACTGTGCCCTCCCCCCCGATAAGCTCCCCGTTACTTCAGTGGAGCTTTTGTAGGTCCCGGACCAGCGTCTCCCGCAAACGCGTGTGAGGAGAAAATGGCGCTGTGAGCCGCGCGGCTAAGCTCCGCCCCTTCCCGGCACGCTTCAGCCCGCCAAGTTTGAAATATTGAAAATGCCGGCGGGGGTCTAGAAAACAGTGCTGAGGCACCGAAAAACTTATGCCCGCTTCCAGACATCAGTAACATGCTGCCCAGGGCGCCTCCCCCCCAGCGCCCTGCACCCTGTGAGTGCCGATGGAGAAGTGTGTGGGAGCATGGAGCGCAGCGCTACCGCTGCGCTGTACCTCCGTTACTGAAGTCTTCTGCCGTACTGAAGTCTTCGGTTCTACTAATACTCACCCGGCTTCTTTCTTCTGGCCTCTGTGAGGGGGGTGACGGCGTGGCTCCGGGAACAAGCAGCTAGGCGCACCAAGTGATCGAACCCTCTGGAGCTAATGGTGTCCAGTAGCCGAGAAGCAGAGCCCTTAAACTAAGAAGAAGTAGATCCTGCTTCTCTCCCCTCAGTCCCTCGCTGCAGGGAGCCTGTAGCCAGCAGGTCTCCCTGAAAATAAAAAACCTAACAAAAGTCTTTTCCAGAGAAACTCAGGAGAGCTACCCTAGTGAGTGTCCAGTCAGTCCTGAGCACAAAGTCTAACTGAGGTCTGGAGGAGGGGCATAGAGGGAGGAGCCAGTTCACACCCAGTTAAAGTCTTTTCAGTGTGCCCAGACTCCTGCGGATCCCGTCTATACCCCATGGTCCTTTTGGAGTCCCCAGCATCCTCTAGGACGTAAGAGAAAAAAGACATAAAAACTCCTGTGACCGGACGGTTCCGTACGAGAGCCCTCACCGCTTCGCATCCCGTCCCCAGTCACAGAATGGGGTTCTAAGTCACACAGGACCTGGCACCAGAGGGGATTCCCACTTACCGTCAGTAACCGCCTGTTACTGACCCCACCCACTGCGAAGTGGGTGGGTACTAAGCTGCCAACACCAGACTCCTCGTAGCCGTGGCATCTGGAACCACGGTTCTGCTCTGTATGCGTTGACACACTGTCCTACCACACCTGTGTGGTGTTGACGAATCTCCACTAGTCGCTTGACTAGGCCTCTACCTGGTAGCTGGCTGGAGGCAGAGTTTGGAAATGCTGAGTACGCCCTGGACAGCCGGAAAACGGAGCTAGGTTTCGGCTAGCCCTGCAGGTCAAAAGATGAAGCGGTCGTCTTGAGGCAGATGTTTTACTTGCCCAATACAGTCTTCAAAAAGACTCAGCAATACAGTAGATGTTTACAGCAGAGGGAAAATGATATAATACACTTTTCATGGGACAGCTGCCCTCCTTTTATCCTACTCCAATACACAATACCACAGGGTGTAAGTCCGCTCTGTGGTTTACAACCAACCAATGTTTACCCATGTGCTGTGCATGCCTTGGTCACGTGCACAGCTACCATTGTCCTCTATGGACAGTGGGGAGTGGTCACTCTCCCTTGACTGTCCCATCCTGGAGGATCGGTATCCGCCCCGGTGACGTTCAGTCTAACTGGGGGGAAGTTTTAAACTTACTTCCAGAAATCTGCCCGGGACCTAGCTCACCATCTATAGCCTGAATTCGGGCTCCAGAGCTGGGCAGCCTAGATCCCAGGTCAGGGTTTCCTGCCCACCAAAGGTGATCCATAGGGAGCTCCAGAAAACCACTCAGCTTGTTGGACAGCTGAGCTTCTCCTCTCTCTCCCCATGATACTTCCATGTGGAAGGCTGAAGGAGACGGCATTCCGTTTTTTGGGGAAAAGGTCTGGAGGAATCCAACAGCCTGCACAGCCATAAATTCCACCCTCCTGGGACACAACAACCAGGAAGTGCATTTTTACATTAAATACACTTCACATTTCTGTTTAAATACACTGAGCCTGTGACCTGCACAGGCTCCACATACCCAGGCACTGCAGTGCCTCATCATACAATATATATTAATTGTTAAATTTAAAATATTGGCATTTTGCTTTAGTGTGCCCAGCGCTCAGCGCTGGTTTCCATTAGCCCTGCAGCCTGGCTGCTAGGGCTCTCTCTCTGTGCTAGAGGTATGGAGGGGGCTGGCTTCCCCCGTCCTCCAGCCTGCCTGTACACTGCCAGCCACTGGGGTCCAGGGAGCGGGCTCTCCCTGTCACCCCAGTGTGGAATTTACTCTGTGGCCTCGCCGCAGCGTGCTTTGCACCCCCCTGTGACCGCTGGTGCCCTCCTAAAGCCCGGCAGCCCAGGACGCTCGTCCTGGACACCGCGGCTCTCTCTCTGTCTGGAGTGCTGAGGCGCCGGGTGCGTAGCTCCTGGTCCCCAGCGTCCCATGCCCTACACATGCCTCCGCCGATAGGGAGACAGCTAGCCCAGTCCCCCATGAGTGGCGCACCCCCCCTCTATACCAGGACGCTTGTTCCAAATGCCGAGGCTGGCCATCTCCCGAGTGCTGAGGTGCCGAAAGCGGAGCTCCCGGCCCCCAGTGGCGGCATCACACAGAGCGCTGCAGCGGGAGCTGGTCTCCCGGCTGCAGCGGCTCCCTCTTATCCCACACGCAGCTCAGTGCGCGGGGGGCTACCTTCACTGCCGCGTTCGCCGGAGTGGTCCGGGGCCGCGGCCCAGACAATTATGCATTTTTTTTTAATTTTTAAATACACGGTGCCTAGCGCCCATAACATTTCAAATATGGCGCCCAGTGCCAGGGTTTATTCAAAAAGCGGCGCCAAGCGCCCACTGTCCTGAAAATGGCACCGGGCACTTAAGGGTTAACCACTTCAGTGCCGCGGCCGCCATTAAACATGTGGCTGGTGGGTGTCTACGGCCACAACTCCTCAGAACAAATACTTCAGAAATCACTATGTTTTACTGCATTATTCATATATGAAAATAGTATGTATGTGCGGGTGCAATGGAGAAGCAGTTGTTAGATTTTAAAAAAAGAGAATCTTTACCTGTTTCTGACTAGTAAGCTGCATCTCCCGTTCTGTAATTTCTCGCCTTAGATGATCCACTTCACTTCGCAGCTGTATAATGTCTTCAGTGGATCCTGAAACCTCAGTTAGCTGTTTGGTCAGATAGAAGTTTTGATTGTTTAGCTCTGCGTTTTCTTCACTCATACGGTTGAGCTGATCTTCTAGGTCTGTAAGAACCTGAGACATGAACAAAGCATTACCTATGCATTCATAATTATTTTAGTATTGATTATTTCTAGATTATTACAATTAGCAAACATATTATGAAGTAGTCACCTGATGTCTTGGGTTACCAATGATTTATTTATTTTTGTTTGGAGTTTACCCTCATATTATACAATAGAAACATATGCAGTAACAAAATCACATATTTGATTGGGTGTGGTATGCCTTACCGATTGTCTCCTGACCGCCGGTCAGCATACCAAAGCCGGGAACCCGGCAGCATACCGACACCGAGATGCCGGTGGGGAAGGGCGAGTCTAGCAAGCCCCTTGTGGGCTTGCTGCGCTCGCTATGCCGCGGGCTCGATGGCGACCGTCGGGATAGTGAGGGAGCGGGATTTTGGGGAAGGTCATATGACCGCCGGTCACATGAATACCATTCCTCACATTAATACATAAATAACAAGCATAATGCATGTTGAATGCAAATAAAAGCAATATTGTCAACATCTCTCATGTTCATTTTCTGCCAGGCTAATTTTTAAGGATGTGTTGCTTATCAGTATTTTAAACACTTTGTGGGTGTGTCAGACGCATTATTGTAAATGGATGCATTTCCCGATTTCGAGCCAACTGCACATAGTCTAAACTGCAAAAAAATAAGATTTTACTTACCGGTAAATCTATTAATCGTAGTCCGTAGTGGATGCTGGGGACTCCGTAAGGACCATGGGGAATAGACGGGCTTCGCAGGAGACAGGGCACTTTAAGAAAGAATTTGGATACTGGTGTGCTCTGGCTCCTCCCTCTATGTCCCTCCTCCAGACCTCAGTTAGAGAAACTGTGCCCAGAACAGCTGATAGTACAAGGAAAGGATTTTGGAATCCAGGGCAAGATTCATACCAGCCACACCAATCACAACGTAGAACTTGTGATAAACTTACCCAGTTAACAGTATGAACAACAACGGAGCATCAGATCAACCCTGATGCAACTATAACATAACCCTTATTGCAGCAATAACTATATACAAGTATTGCAGAAGAAGTCCGCACTTGGGACGGGCGCCCAGCATCCACTACGGACTACGAGAAATAGATTTACCGGTAAGTAAAATCTTGTTTTCTCTAACGTCCTAGTGGATGCTGGGGACTCCGTAAGGACCATGGGGATTATACCAAAGCTCCCAAACGGGCGGGAGAGTGCGGATGACTCTGCAGCACCGAATGAGCAAACACAAGGTCCTCCTCAGCCAGGGTATCAAACTTGTAGAACTTTGCAAAAGTGTTTGAACCTGACCAAGTAGCCGCTCAGCAGAGCTGTAATGCCGAGACCCCTCGGGCAGCCGCCCAAGAAGAGCCCACCTTCCTAGTGGAATGGGCCTTAACTGATTTTGGCAGCGGCAATCCAGCCGCAGAATGAGCCTGCTGAATCGTGTTACAGATCCAGCGAGCAATAGTTTGCTTTGAAGCAGGAGCACCAAGCTTGTTGGAAGCATACAGGATAAACAAAGACTCTGTTTTCCTGACCCTAGCCGTTCTGGCTACATAAACTTTCAAAGCCCTGACCACATCAAGTAACTCAGAATCCTCCAAGTCACGAGTAGCCACAGGCACCACAATAGGTTGGTTCATATGAAAAGATGACACCACCTTTGGCAGAAATTGCGGACAAGTCCGCAATTCTGCCCTGTCCATATAGAAAACCAGATAGGGACTTTTATGTGACAAAGCCTCTAATTCTGACACACGCCTAGCTGAAGCCAAGGCTAATAGCATGACCACCTTCCACGTGAGAAATTTTAACTCCACGGTCTTAAGTGGCTCAAACCAGTGTGACTTTAGGAAACTCAACACCACGTTAAGATCCCAAAGTGCCACTGGAGGCACAAAAGGGGGATGAATATGCAGCACTCCCTTTACAAAAGTCTGAACTTCAGGTAGAGAAGCTAGTTCTTTTTGAAAGAAAATGGATAGGGCCGAAATCTGGACCTTAATGGAACCCAATTTTAGGCCCAAAGACACTCCCGACTGTAGGAAGTGAAGGAAACGGCCCAGCTGGAATTCCTCCGTAGGGGCATTCCTGGCCTCACACCAAGCAACATATTTTCGCCATATACGGTGATAATGTTTAGCCGTCACGTCCTTCCTAGCCTTGATCAGCGTAGGAATAACCTCATCCGGAATGCCTTTTTCTGCTAGGATCTGACTGAGTCAGCACCGATCGGTCGGGAAGCAGGGTCTCCGCTTGACGTAGGGCGTTGTATATGGCCCTTAGTTCCAGGATATTGATGTGAAGGCAAGTCTCCTGACTTGACCACAGCCCTTGGAAATTTCTTCCCTGTGTGACTGCTCCCCACCCTCGGAGGCTTGCGTCCGTGGTCACCAGGACCCAGTCCTGAATGCCGAATCTGCGGCCCTCGAGAAGGTGAGCACCCTGCAGCCACCACAGGAGAGACACCCTGGCCCTGGGGCATAGGGTGATCAGCCGATGCATTTTTAGATGTGATCCGAACCACTTGTCCAACAGATCCCATTGAAAGGTCCTCGCATGGAACCTGCCGAAAGGAATGGCCTCGTATGATGCCACCATCTTTCCCAGGACTCGCGTGCATTGATGCACCGACACCTGTTTTGGTTTTAATAGGTCTCTGACCAGTGTCATGAGCTCCTGAGCCTTCTCCATCGGGAGATAAACCCTCTTCTGGCCTGTGTCCAGAATCATGCCCAGGAAGGGCTGACGAGTCGTAGGAATCAACTGCGACTTGGAATATTTAGAATCCAGCCGTGCTGTTGTAACACTTCCCAAGAGCGTGCTACGCTGATCAGCAACTGCTCTCTGGACCTCACCTTTATGAGGAGATCGTCCAAGTATGGGATAATTGTGACTCCTTGCCGTCGCAGGAGCACCATCATTTTCGCCATTACCTTGGTAAATATTCTCGGTGCAGTGGAGAGACCAAACGGCAACGTCTGGAATTGGTAATGACAATCCTGTACCACAAATCTGAGGTACTCCTCATGAGGTGGATAAATGGGGATATGAAGGTAAGCATCCTTTATGTCCAGAGACACCATAAAATCTCCCCCTTCCAGGCTTGCGATGACCGCTCTGAGCGATTTCATCTTGAACTTGAACCTTTTCAGGTATATGTTCAGGGATTTTAAATTCAATATGGATCTGACCGAACCGTCCGGTTTCGGTACCACAAACATGGTCGAATAGTAACCCTTTCCTTGTTGAAGGAGGGGAACCTTGACCACCACCTGCTGAAGATACAATTTGTGAATTGCAGCTAACACTATTTCCCTCTCTAAGGGGAAGCTGGCAGGGCCGATTTGAGGTAACGGTGGGGGGGCATCTCTTCGAATTCCAGCTTGTATCCCTGAGACACAATCTCTATAGCCCAGGGATCCACCTGGGAGTGAACCCATTCGTGGCTGAAATTTCGGAGACGCGCCCCCACCGGGCCTAGCTCCGCCTGTGGAGCCCCAGCGTCATGCGGTGGATTTTGTGGAAGCCGGGGAGGACTTCTGTTCCTGGGAACTAGCTGTATTGTGCAGCTTCCTTCCTCTACCCCTGCCTATGGCAAGAAAGGACGCACCTCGGACTTTCTTGCCTCTTTGTGATCGAAAGGACTGCATTTGGTAATACGGTGCTTTCTTAGGTTGTGAGGGAACATATGGCAAAAATTTTGACTTTCCAGCCGTAGCTGTGGAGACCAGGTCCGAGAGACCCTCCCCAAACAACTCCTCACCCTTGTAAGGTAAAACCTCTATGTGCCTTTTTGAGTCGGCATCTCCTGTCCATTGCCGAGTCCACAGGACCCTTCTGGCAGAAATCGACATTGCATTTATTCTAGAGCCCAGTAGGCTAATGTCTCTTTGAGCATCTCTCATATATAGGACAGCGTCTTTTATATGCCCCAGGGTCGGTAATATAGTATCCTTGTCCAAGGTATCAAGTTCCTCAGATAAGGTATCCGTCCATGCTGCTACAGCACTACACATCCAGGCCGACGCAATCGCCGGCCTTAGTAAGGTACCTGAATGTGTATAAATGGACTTCAGGGTACTCTCCTGCTTTCTATCCGCAGCATCTTTTAGGGTGGCCGTATCCTGTGACGGCAGGGCTACCCTCTTGGATAAGCGTGTTAAAGCTTTGTCTACCGTAGGGGAGGATTCCCAGCGTAACCTGTCCGTTGGCGGGAAAGGATACGCCATAAGCATCCGTTTGGAAATCTGCAGTTTTCTATCTGGAGATTCCCAAGCCTTTTCACATAACTCATTTAACTCATGTGAAGGGGGAAAGGTCACCTCTTGCCTTTTTTCCCCAAACATATAAACCCTCCAGTCAGGGACTGGGGTTTCCTCTGTGATGTGCAACACATCCTTCATTGCTATAATCATGTAACGGATGGCTTTAGCCATTTTAGGCTGTAACTTTGCATCATCGCCATCGACACTGGAGTCAGAATCCGTGTCGATATTGGTGTCAACAATTTGGGATAGTGGGCGCTTCTGAGACCCTGACGGCCTCTGCGACATAGGATCAGGCATGGGCTGAGACCCCGGCTGTCCTAAGGCTTCAGCTTTATCCAACCTTTTATGCAAGGAAGTAACATTATCATTTAAAACCTTCCACATATCCATCCAATCGGGTGTCGGCGGCGACCCCACATTCATTTGTTCCCGATCTGCTTCCACATAGCCCTCCTCGTCAAACATGCCGACACAAGCGTACCGACACACCACACACACAGGGGATGCTCTTTTTGAAGACAGTTCCCCCACAAGGCCTTTTGTAGAGACAGAGAGAGAGTATGCCAGCACACACCCCAGCGCTATATGTCCCAGGAATCACACAGTAACTTAGTGTTAACCCAGTAGCTGCTGTATATACTGTTCTTGCGCCCAATTTATGTGCCCCCTCTCTTTTTACCCTCTTCTACCGTGATTCTGCAGGGGAGAGCCTGGGGAGCTTCCTCTCAGCGGAGCTGTGGAGAAAAAATGGCGCTGGTGAGTGCTGAGGAAGAAGCCCCGCCCCCTCAGCGGCGGGCTTCTGTCCCGCGTTTCTGTGTAAAAATATGGCGGGGGCCCATGCATATATACAGTGCCCAACTGTATATATGCCCACTTTTGCCAAGAGGTCTCTAATTGCTGCCCAGGGCGCCCCCCCCTGCGCCCTGCACCCTACAGTGACCGGAGTATGTGGGTTTAGTGTGGGAGCAATGGCGCACAGCTGCAGTGCTGTGCGCTACCTCATATGAAGACTAGAGTCTTCTGCCGCCGATTTCGAAGTCTTCTTGCTTCTGTCACTGGTTTCTGTCTTCCGGCTCTGCGAGGGGGACGGCGGCGCGGCTCCGGGATCGGACGACAAAGGGTGCGATCCTGTGTACGATCCCTCTGGAGCTAATGGTGTCCAGTAGCCTAAGAAGCAGGACCTATCTTCAGTGAGTAGGGCTGCTTCTCTCTCCTCAGTCCCACGTAGCAGAGAGTCTGTTGCCAGCAGATCTCTCTGAAAATAAAAAAATCTAACAAAATACTTTCTTTTTAGCAAGCTCAGGAGAACTCACTAAGTTGCACCCAGCTCGTCCCGGGCACAGATTCAAACTGGGGTCTGGAGGAGGGACACAGAGGGAGGAGCCAGAGCACACCAGTATTCCTAATTCTTTCTTAAAGTGCCCTGTCTCCTGCGGAGCCCGTCTATTCCCCATGGTCCTTACGGAGTCCCCAGCATCCACTAGGACGTTAGAGAAATATCTGTGTCTGAAGGCGCAGTTGTTGCATCCATGTTGCATCTTGTACGAAAGGAGACTTAAGTGAAATAGGCATTCCTGGCTAGCAAGCATTTATATACACGAAGCGGCTATGGGGGTAATTCAGAGTTGATCGCAGCAGCAAATTTGTTAGCAGTTGGGCAAAACCATGTGCACAGCGGCGATGCTTTTGTACTTGAAGATTGAAGAGTAGCTCCCTACCTGTGCAGCTTCTGCGCGCTTGTCAGGGAGCTACCCGTCAATGTCTGGGTCGCAGCGGCTGCGTGTGACGTCACGCAGCCGCCGCGGCCTGACTCCCGCATGGTCGCCGGCCCGCCCACTGACCGCCTCTGCCGGTCAATCAGGGCTGAGATGGCCATCGGCTGTCTGGCATGCGCCGGCACATGCGCAGTTCAGACATGATCGGCTGCTGCGCGAAAAACGCACAGCAGCGATCAGGTCTGAATTAGGCCCTTGGAGTGCAGACAAAGTGAATATTGTATAAGACAAATATCAAAACAGCAAACAGCTGGAGTGAACAGAATAGGAAGGAGCAGGCCTCCCACAGGAAGACGACTGTAGCTGAATCTTTTACTTAATGCATTTCAAAGTGGCAGAAGATGAAAGAGAAAGTAGGCCTTAATAGTTAGCTCTTCAGTTAAAGGGATTCCTGTATGGGACTTACCAATTGCCCTAGAAGGACAACAATAAAAAAAAGCATCATCTTATGTTCTGTAAGAGATAGATTCATATCTAATTATCCCCGGTAAAACATCGGGTCCGAAAAACGGACGTTTTTGGCCGTTTCTCTGACTTTTTTCCGATGTTTCTCCGATTGTTTATTTATTTTTTTTACAGGCTATCCAGATTGATCGCCTGTAAAAGAAAAAACGAAAACTTTCCTCCCGAAAACACGCAGGTTCAGTAAAACCTGTGTGTTTTCGTGTGAAACAACCCCTTTTTCGGACGAAAACCGGGCTGGCTGTTCCCGGGGATTCTGCTTCACCTGCAGGAGGCAAGTGAAACAAAATCCCTGATAAGCTGTGGCACGCGCCGGCTTATCGGGGTTTATTAGATAGCCCCCGGCGGGACAATTACCAGCGGAAAATTACCGGGGCTAATTGGTTACCGCCTTATATAGGGGATTGTTCTTTAATTAGATGTGATCCTATGTATAGATTTAATTCCTGAAATGAGACTTGTATAACTCCCAATAAGAAAATAACATGTACAGATATGAATAGCTGTTTTCTCAGCAAACTGTATTGTACTGCTATGCTCTATTTGAAAGATGTATTTTCTTTCACTATTTCCTGCTGTATCCCCTGCTATAAATAACGGGGGGAAAATTGTGTAGCTTGTATGGTGTACATTATTGATATGCTTAACGGATTAGACAGATCTATGGTCAATCTCCGGATTTTGATTTCCTCCACATAGGAGGCTGGCACCTATAGCGTATACATGTCACACCAATTTGGCAGAGGAGCTCAATATTCATTTGTCCTCCCAGTAGGACAATTCATCCCGGTTAACAAACGCAAGTTGAATCAATTCTGCCATAAAAGTGCCATTTGCCACCCCCATCCATATGTTTTGCCCAAGTGAAAGATAATTTTGTAAAACAAGTCTAAAATGGCTGGCTTTAAGCAATAGGACTGAGGTGGGAAATAGGTTCTTTGTAACAGTTTCATTTGTTGCCGAAGGAACCTTGAAGAACACCATAGCCAGAAAAGGAGCCAAGGTCTTTCTCGAAAGTTGTGAAATTGGAGGGTGCAATTTTCCATGAAAGAAAAAAAAGTAAAGTGCTCCAAAAAGAAAAAAGGTCAAGTACTAGTCTACAACAGAACGACAATATTGCTTTCTAAAGAGGGAGTAGGACAGGAGTGACTTTAATCTTCTGAAACCTTAATATTCAGGACCAAAAGTCCACTTTACCCAACGACTCTATTTTCACAGAAAAGGCTGCACTGATGAGGGTCTGTGTTATCTGGAGACTGGAAGTACTCAGGGCACACAGCAACTGTTGTTAGACCAATCCTCACTCCATAGTGCCAGATCGTGTCACAGGAACAAGACCCAGTTGGTCTTGAACCCTACCCAGGTGCCTTCAGCTGAACCCCAATAGCACTCACTGATAATCTTAGAGAAAAAGCTTTCCATCTAACATGATTAACTGAAATATATGTGACTACAAACTCTTTCTGAAAATAATACTGCAAAAACTGAGCAAAGGGGACTGCCGATGTTGCAATGGATGACACCAAATGTAGGTAACGGAAGATTGGTGTATAAAGAAAAAAACAGGGGGATTTATGGGGAGGAATAGGTGCCCACAGCCCTGACTCAAAGGGGTGAAACATAACCAACTGCTTGTATCGCTCTACTTCTGGAGAATTTTCTTTTTGTTTTATTACGAAGTGGCAAGTGCAGAATTCACACTTTTACAAGTATGTGTGTTGAAAAACCTGCGTCTTATATTGCATTTTCACAACATGGGATTGTTTACCCCTTATAACCAATGTGTATCATTTCCAAAGCAAATTTTCTTCAAAATGCAACTTTCTGCAAAGCCAAAGAACTCTTACTTGCATTAAATCAGAGTTAGAAGTTCAGTAAATTCTAATCTTTACACTAGAAAAATCAAGAGCTTGAACATATTACAAATTACACCAGAAACAAATTGTGAATAACTTACTGTACAACTATCCCGCAAAGTATCAAATTTACGTTGGATCTCATCTCTGTGTGACTGAAAAGTGAAAAAAGAGCTACATTAATTTCTACTCAAAGATATTTGCTTCTTAGAATTATGAATACCCCATCAGAATGAACACCAATCTTATTACCCTTAATGCTTGGATTTCCTCCTCTGCCTCTGCAGTGGTGTCTTCCAGCTCAGTTTTTGCATGGTGTAGCTGGTTTTCTAGAACAGAACGTGCCGACTGAAAAGAGGCGATCTGGGATTCCCTTTCCTGCAGTGTCAGTTGCAGCTCAGTTAATTGCGTCTTCAACTCCAGCTTCTGCTCCTCATGCTCCAGACTAATCTAAAATTGTGAACACATCAGTGTCACCAGAAGAGCACTGAGAGAACCTCTCTTATCCAACAATATACAAACTGCAAGCTTTTCTTTACTTGAATGACAAGATCAAACAATGTGCAAACTGCGAGCAATGCAAGTGATCCCTTCATACCAATTTTATTTATATATATATATATATATATATATATATATATATATATAGATCTACACACACACACACACACACACACATGTACATACATACTAGTCCAATCACCTGGCATTTCTATTGTATAATATAAATAACTTGCTTAGGTGCCATCCAGGGGTATATAACCCTGAGTGTATCAGCGGCAATGAGGCGGCACTCTCCAGTCTTGTTTGGTATTAAAACTTTTGTACTTTAATCCTACATTTCGGGCCCATCGTCAGGGACAAATATCACGTATACAAGAACAAATTTACAACATAAACACCCACTCCCCCCGCAACCAGTTACCCCTATCACCATTTGTTTATGTTGGTTACTTAGCGACCCTGCAAGCCCATCCAACTCTCATGCTGACGCACGACCTCATGACATCAGTGTTGCTGCGACAAGCTTGCAGTTGGATGACGGTAATCCACAGGTGAGTCGGGGATAGGGGTAATTGGATGCTGGGGAGGGGAATATATGTTGTACATTTGTGCTTGTATATGTGATTTTTGTCCCTGATGACGGACGCAAGCCCAAAACGTAGGATTAAAGGAAGGAAGTTTTAATACCAAACAAGACTGGTGAGTGCCGCCTCAATGCCATATATATATATATATTTTTTTTTTATTATTATTATTTTTTTTTTATTACCAGTCAAAAGTTTGGACACACCTTCTCATTCGCAATGGAAGTGTTGCCCATTCAGAAGCAAACAGAATCATTGGCACTGTTTATCTGAAATAACTATTCGCTACCTGTACAGGGAGGCTTTGAAGAAGTCAGCTGTGACGTAACGTGTTGGTCTCCCTGTGGTGACTCCCCTGCCTATTTTAAAAGCTAAGTTAGAAGTCCTTACTTATTCACTAAGACCTTTATGTTCATAAGATTTTATTAATATTTTTTATGTTTTGATCCGCTTTTATGTGATATTAAAGCTTGTTTGTATTGTTATATAGTTTTTTGGCTTTTAAATCTATCTTTTAACTATTGCATTTAAACAACACCAGTCGCCGGTACCCTCATTCCCCCACTTTTAGATTTTTCCCAGCAGTACTGTACCAGCATTGCGCTCTTAAGGGTTGGCGGACACCTTTTAACAAGGTTGCGTGTGCTTTTTATCAATTTTATTATCTCATTTTGTACTGAGAACCCACCTCGCAAGTGGCGCTGTGTCATTTCCTTTCTACACATATATATATATATATATATATATACATATACACATTTCTTTTTTTATTATTATTATTATTATTATTATTTTTTTTTTTTATTACCAGTCAAAAGTTTGGACACACCTTCTCATTCGCAATGGAAGTGTTGCCCATTCAGAAACAAACAGAATCATTGGCACTGTTTATCTGAAATAACTATTCGCTACCTGTACAGGGAGGCTACATTAATTAAAAACATTCCCATATTCTCGATAGCTACAGTACACTGGGGTCTACTCTGGCTTACTTATTTATTTGTTGCCAGTGATTTTTATAGCACACACATATTCTGCAGTGTTTTACAAAGAATATTTGTCCACTCACATCAGTCACTGCACCAGTGGAGCTTACAATCTAAATTACGTAATTTTTGTTGGGAGCCAATTATCTTACAAGTATTATCATACATGTATTTATGGAATGATGAAGAAAACCCATGCAAGCACGGGGAGAATATACAAACTCCACACTGTAGGGGGCATGGTGGATAAACCTGGTGTCCAAAGACCATAGGATAGAAACTTTTCTACCCTTTTTCCCATGCAGCATTGATGGATAAAAGACCAGAAGCCCAATTTCAGCCTATTGTCTATGTATACAAATATTTTGTTAAACAAAGTGTCATGAATCAGAAAACCAACCAATTAGGAAAAGCTTTAAACCTCTTTAGTCTGATAAATGAAATCCTACTTTGTCCATAATTTACCTCTCGCAATCTAGTCTCTAGTTCTAGCAGCCGGTTCTTGTCAGAATGCTCTTGGTTATTAATCCGCTCTAGCTGTTCTTCCAGCTTCTGATTCTGGGCCTCTGTTTTACCAGCTTGGGTCTCCAAGTAGAATTTTTGTTGCCGAAGTTCTGAAATCATCTCCTCCTGGGCTTTCCTAGAGCCACAAAGCAAGATAAGCATTTGTGAAATTTAATATGGTTGAAGTTCATACCACCCTAGGAGTAAGTTCATGACATCAGATACTCACATGTTCCTTTGAGTAAAAAGACTGCTATTCGCTGCCAGCTTATTCGCTTCAGACAGTTCTGCTAATCTTTGTTCCAAAGACTTGATCTTGGACTCCAATGCATTGATCATCTGAAAGATTAATAAAGCATCATAAGGTACTCATTTTAGCCTTTAGGTTTTATGGCTTCTTGGAAACAATCCTTTAGCTGTAAAGGTTCAATATATTCTTCATACTTGAGCCAGTGTTTTTGCTTTACTCTAATGAAAAACCAACAACTCTTTCCATATTACTCACTGCCTTTTGTTCACTTAGAAAGGTGTTTTTCTCAGAAAGTTCTTCTTCATTTTTTAAACGTAGACGCTCAACAGATTCCTTCTCTGCTGTGTCCTTCTTAATTTGTGCTTCGAGACTCTAAGAATTAAAATAACATGTCAGCATTCCAAAATCTAAAAAGGAAAAACAATGAAAAGTAGACACTATTACGATTAAGGGGGGTATTTATAAAGATCGGAGAGATAAAATTGTGAGAGATAAAGTACTAAGCCAATCAGCCTCTGCCTTACATTTTACAGACTGTGTTTGAAAAATGACAGGAGCTTATTGGTTGGTACTTTATCCCTCTCAATTTTCTCTCTTTTCCAAGCTTTGATAAATAATATGTCCATAATTAAACCGTGATCACAAGCACTGGCAGGTTCAATGAAGCAGAGGACAATATTCATAGGTTCATGAAGGACTGGCCAACTTGTGGCTCTCCAGCTACACATCCCAGCATGACCTGCCACATTCCCTATTAGCACGACTGTGTCAAGGCATGCTGGGACTTGTAGTTTCACAACAGCTGGAGAGCCACAGGTTGGCCAAGCCTGAGTTTATGGTATGTATTACTCTACGCAATCTCTTCACATTAATGTTTATGAGAGTTGTAACCAGGATTAGATAAAAACCATCAGTAAAGAAGGACAACTCCACAAAGCCAACGTTCAACAAACAAGTGATTTAGGAGAAGGGCTGGTAGGCCAAATCTCAGATATTATTTTGACATATAGGGCGAGATGCAAATATTATCGGCCCCGATCTCCCATCTAAAGTGACGGGAGATCGCACGGGGCGATATTCAATTTATGTACCCTAACACGCCCATTAGTGTTGGGTTTAGCTGTGTAAAGCGGCTAAATCTGACCTAAACTAATGGGCGCAATTGGAAAACGTAACGCTTTTCACACATTTCAGATCGCCACCCCTGGTGGGTGCGAGGTGAAATATAGATGCCGGCAGCCGATCGCGCCTATACGGAGCTACATTTGAATAGCTCCGTTCGACGCCATCTAGTGGCTGCCAGCAGGACTAACATTTGAATTCTGCCCATAGAACTGGAATACCATTATCAGAGAAAAAGTTTATAGCCCATGAAATAAGGCTCGAGTTTAAATAGTCACAACAAAGGTTTCAAAGAAATAATGCTTTTAGAGATCTGGCTATAAGTGAAGGAATTGCTTGGAATACACTGATCATACATGGGACTAGGGACAAGGGACTCTGTGGCTCAGTGAAAATTATTCCAGTAAAAACTAGGGCATACGAACAATACTGAACTAAGCAACTTAAAGTATGTATGATAGGGACAAACTTGCTAAACCTATGAGAAAAACACATCTAGGGCCGGAATTAAGACTATACTATGACAAGTGCTTTAAGCCATATCAAAGCATAGAAATATTTAATAGGGATTAAATGATTAATTAAATACCCGGACTTTCTCTTCATATGCTTGCTCATTTTGCTTCAGATGAACACCCAAATGCTGTGCTCCCATTTGGGCCTCCCGATATTTTTCTTCAAGTTCCTAAACATAAAAACATATGAACAAAATACAGTAGGAGTCAGTCAAATAGAAAAGTTTTTATTCACAAAATCAGCTCTACTAGTCCAGTTTTAGCACACAGCTTAACATTAAGATCCAGTCTAAAGAAGACCGGAAAAATAAAGAGATGAAGTTATTTACTAAGAACAAGGGATCAGTGTATAAGCTACATTGAAACTCATGTGATTTAAGGTCAGCAAAGCAGTAAATAGAAAAGAACCTTCCCTTTGAGATTGGAGCACATATCTTACCATTATTTTTTCAGCCATTTGCTGAATTTGCTGAGATTTAGTCTGAATATCTTCTTTTAACTTATTCTCTCTGCGCTCTACATTCTCCAGCCTCCTTACTTGGTCTTCCAAGGAATGCCGTCTCTCCTGAAAGCCAAATATAATTACAAGCTTTTAAATATCTTCCAGAGTATAATATACTAACACTGGTCAACATTCTGAGATCAAAAGAAAGCTTCATGTGTACTCAATCGTAAAGCACCTGCTAAAGGATCTGATGTTCGATTCCACTTTCACTCCATAACAAGTGACAACGGGTACAATTATTACAATAATATTTATATTGGTAAGCATTTAGAGGACTCACTGAGAATATTAACAATCCTAAAAGATATCAGCATAGTACACCTATATTCAGTCGTTCATATGCACACTACATAAAAATGAGCATAACACTAATTACATATATTTAAGAATACAAATAAATCATGTTTGCATATCTCTGTGTGGGTTTGGGCTGTGCAGCAGCTACATCATTTATAGGCAAAATGTCCTTAGCAGGAAATATGTGGGTGGGAAACATTGCAGACATATTAAAAGCATTATAAACATCCCGCATCCTGGGAACAGGAATATCTCTAAAAGTGGGAAAATGGCAAAAAAAAACAAGGATTTTAATTACCTACCGGTAAATCCTTTTCTCGAAGTTCATAAGGGATATTGGGGAAATCTAGTACGATGGGGCATAGACGGGGTCCAAAGGAGCCGGTGCACTTGAAATTTCTTTACTGGGTGTGCTGGCTCCTCTCCTCTATGCCCCCTCCCACAGGCAGTTACAGGTAAAACAGTGCCCGAACGAGAAAGGACATATACAGTATGACAGAAGGAACATAACAACGAGTGGTGATATTTATACATCAGCACACCACTAACATACAACAACCAGCAACGGCTGGTAACAAGAGAACCTGCACAAAAGTCAACGCACAGAGGCGGGCGCCCAATATCCCTTATGGACTACGAGAAAAGGATTTACAGCTGTGTAATAAAAATCCTAATTTCTCTAGCATCCATAAGGGATATTGGGGAAATCTAGTAAAATGGGGACGTCCCAAAGAATCCAGAACGTGCGGAGACTGCTGCAGAACCGCCTGCTCAAACTGGGTATCCTCTTTGGTCAGGGTATCAAATTTGTAGAACTTAACAACTGTGTTCTTCCCCGACCAGGTAGCAGCTCGGCACAGTTGCAAGGCCAAGACTCCACTGGAAGCCGCCCAGGAAGACACCACAGATCTTGTAGAGTGGGCCTTCAGAGACTTAGGAACAGGTAAGGCTGCCGACACATAGACCTGTTGGATAGTAAGTCTAAGCCAACGAGCAATGGACTGCTTCGAGGCAGAACAACCCTTTTTCTGCGCATCATAGAGCACGAGCAAAGAATCCGTCTTACTGATCCGAGCCGTTCGCCTGACATAGATCTTCAAGGCTCGCACAGCATCCAACGCTTCCGGAGAAGCAGATGTGTCAGAACTGGACGGAAACACAATAGGTTGATTGAGGTGAAATGCAGAGACAAACTTTGGCAGGAACTGCTGTCTAGTCCGGAGCTCCGCGCTGTCCTCGAAAAAGACCAAATATGGACTTTTACACTATAAGGCCCCTAATTCTGAGACACGACGAGCAGAAGACAGGGCTAGTAACATCACAGTCTTCCACGTGAGGTACTTGTCTTCCAAAGTCAACAGAGGTTCAAACCAGGAGGACTGCAGAAAATCCAAAGCCACATTCAAATCCAAGGGCACCATAGGCGGCAAAAAAGGAGGTTGCATGTGGAGCACCCCTTGCAAGAAGGTCTGAAATTCTGGCAACAGTGCCAATTTCTTCTGGAAGAAAATGGAGCGCGCTGAAATCTGGACGCAAGCCCTTATCCACACCAGCCTGCAGGAAACGTAAGAAACGTCCCAAGTGGAATTCTGCAGGTGGATACGTGCGTTCCTCGCACCAAGAGACATATCTTCTCCAGAAAATAAGAATTTACTTACCGATAATTCTATTTCTCATAGTCCGTAGTGGATGCTGGGACTCCGTCAGGACCATGGGGAATAGCGGGCTCCGCAGGAGACAGGGCACATCTAAATAAAGCTTTTAGGATCACATGGTGCGTACTGGCTCCTCCCCCTATGACCCTCCTCCAAGCCTCAGTTAGGTACTGTGCCCGGACGAGCGTACACAATAAGGAAGGATCTTGAATCCCGGGTAAGACTCATACCAGCCACACCAATCACACCGTACAACTTGTGATCTGAACCCAGTTAACAGTATGATAACAACAAATGAAGTAGCCTCTGAAAAGATGGCTCACAACAATAGTAATAACCCGATTTTTGTAACAATAACTATGTACAAACATTGCAGACAATCCGCACTTGGGATGGGCGCCCAGCATCCACTACGGACTATGAGAAATAGAATTATCGGTAAGTAAATTCTTATTTTCTCTAACGTCCTAGTGGATGCTGGGACTCCGTCAGGACCATGGGGATTATACCAAAGCTCCCAAACGGGCGGGAGAGTGCGGATGACTCTGCAGCACCGAATGAGAGAACTCCAGGTCCTCCTTAGCCAGAGTATCAAATTTGTAAAATTTTACAAACGTGTTCTCCCCTGACCACGTAGCTGCTCGGCAAAGTTGTAATGCCGAGACCCCTCGGGCAGCCGCCCAAGATGAGCCCACTTTCCTTGTGGAGTGGGCCTTTACAGATTTAGGCTGTGGCAGGCCTGCCACAGAATGTGCAAATTGGATTGTGCTACAGATCCAACGTGCAATCGTCTGTTTAGACGCAGGAGCACCCATCTTGTTGGGTGCATACAATATAAACAACGAGTCAGATTTTCTGACTTCAGCTGTCCTTGAAATATATATTTTTAATGCTCTGACAACGTCCAGTAACTTGGAGTCCTCCAAGTCGCTAGTAGCCGCAGGCACCACAATAGGCTGGTTCAAGTGAAAAGCCGAAACCACCTTAGGGAGAAAATGAGGACGTGTCCGCAGTTCTGCCCTGTCCGAATGGAAAATCAGATATGGGCTTTTGTACGATAAAGCCGCCAACTCTGAAACTCTCCTGGCTGAAGCCAGGGCCAATAACATGGTTACCTTCCATGTAAGGTATTTTAAATCTACCGATTTTAGAGGCTCAAACCAATGAGATTTGAGAAAATTCAAAACTACGTTCAAATCCCACGGTGCCACTGGAGGCACCATTGGGGGTTGTATATGTAGTACACCTTTGACAAAAGTTTGTACTTCAGGAACTGACGCCAATTCCTTCTGGAAGAAGATTGATAAGGCCGAAATTTGAACTTTAATGGACCCTAATTTTAGGCCCATAGACAATCCTGCTTGCAGGAAATGTAAGAATCGACCCAATTGAAATTCTTCCGTTGGGGCCTTTTTGGCCTCACACCACGCAACATATTTTCGCCAAATGCGGTGATAATGTTGTACAGTCACTTCCTTCCTAGCCTTCATCAAGGTAGGAATAACTTCCTCTGGAATGCCCTTTTCTTTTAGAATCCGGCGTTCAACCGCCATGCCGTCAAACGCAGACGCGGTAAGTCTTGGAACATACAAGGTCCCTGCTGAAGCAGATCCCTTCTTAGAGGTAGAGGCCACGGATCCTCCGTGAGCATCTCTTGAAGTTCCGGATACCAAGTTCTTCTTGGCCAGTCCGGAGCCACTAGTATTGTTCTTACTCCCCTTTTCCGTATAATTCTCAGTACCTTTGGTATGAGAGGCAGAGGAGGGAACACATACACTGACTGGTACACCCACGGTGTTACCAGAGCGTCCACAGCTATTGCCTGAGGGTCTCTGGCGCAATATCTGTCCAATTTTTTGTTGAGGCGAGACGCCATCATGTCCACCTTTGGTTTTTCCCAACGGTTCACAATCATGTGGAAGACTTCTGGATGGAGTCCCCACTCTCCCGGGTGAAGGTCGTGTCTGCTGAGGAAATCTGCTTCCCAGTTGTCCACTCCCGGGATGAACACTGCTGACAGTGCTATGACATGATTTTCCGCCCAGCGCAGAATCCTTGCCGCTTCTGTCATTGCTCTTCTGCTTCTCGTGCCGCCTTGTCGGTTTACGTGGGCGACTGCCGTGATGTTGTCCGACTGGATCAACACCGGCTGACCCTGAAGCAGCGGTTTTGCCAGGCTTAGAGCATTGTAGATCGCTCTTAGCTCCAGTATATTTATGTGAAGGGACGTCTCCAGGTTTGACCACACGCCCTGGAAGTTCCTTCCCTGTGTGACTGCTCCCCAGCCTCGTAGGCTGGCATCCGTAGTCACCAGGACCCAGTCCTGTATGCCGAATCTGCGGCCCTCTAACAGATGGGCACTCTGCAACCACCACAGGAGAGACAACCTTGTTCTTGGTGACAGTGTTATCCGCTGATGCATGTGCAGATGCGATCCGGACCATTTGTCCAGCAGATCCCACTGAAATGTTCGTGCATGGAATCTGCCAAATGGAATTGCTTCGTAAGAAGCCACCATCTTTCCCAGGACTCTTGTGCATTGATGTACTGACACAGTTCCTGGTTTTAGGAGGTTCCTGACAAGTTCGGATAACTCCCTTGCTTTCTCCTCCGGGAGAAACACCTTTTTCTGAACCGTGTCCAGAATCATTCCCAGGAACAGCAGACGTGTTGTCGGGGTCAATTGAGATTTTGGAAGATTCAGAATCCACCCGTGTTGCTGAAGCACTACCTGGGTTAGTGCTACACCGACTTCCAGCTGTTCTCTGGACTTTGCCCTTATCAGGAGATCGTCCAAGTAAGGGATAATTAATACGCCTTTTCTTCGTAGAAGAACCATCATTTCGGTCATTACCTTGGTAAAGACCCGAGGAGCCGTGGACAAACCAAACGGCAGCGTTTGAAACTGATAATGACAGTCTTGTATCACGAACCTGAGATACCCTTGGTGTGAGGGGTAAATTGGGACATGCAGATAAGCATCTTTTATGTCCAGGGACACCATGAAGTCCCCTTCCTCCAGATTCGCTATCACTGCTCTGAGTGACTCCATCTTGAACTTGAATTTTTGTATGTACAGGTTCAAGGATTTCAGGTTTAGAATAGGTCTTACCGAACCGTCTGGCTTCGGTACCACAAATAGTGTGGAATAATACCCCTTTCCCTGTTGTAGGAGGGGTACCTTGACTATCACCTGCTGAGAATACAGCTTGTGAATGGCTTCCAATACCGACGTCCTTTCTGAGGGAGACGTTGGTAAAGCAGACTTTAGGAACCGGCGAGGGGGAGACCTTTCGAACTCCAACATGTAACCCTGAGATATTATCTGCAGGATCCACGGGTCCACTTGTGAGCGAGCCCACTGATTGCTGAAAATCTTGAGTCGACCCCCCACCGCTCCTGAGTCCGCTTGTAAAGCCCCAGCGTCATGCTGATGGCTTTGTAGAACCCGGGGCGGGCTTCTGGTCCTGGGCAGGGGCTGCTTGCTGCCCTCTCTTACCCTTTCCTCTGCTTCGCGGCAGATAAGACTGTCCTTTTGGTCGCTTGTTTTTATAGGAGCGAAAGGACTGCGGCTGAAAAGACGGTGTCTTTTTCTGTTGGGAGGGGGTCTGAGGTAAAAAAGTGGATTTGCCGGCAGTTGCCGTGGCCACCAGGTCCGAAAGACCGACCCCAAATAATTCCTCTCCTTTATATGGCAATACTTCCATATGCCTTTTGGAATCCGCATCACCTGACCACTGTCGCGTCCATAAACTTCTTCTGGCAGATATGGACATCGCGCTTACCCTTGATGCTAGAGTACAAATATCCCTCTGAGCATCTCGCATATAAAGAAACGCATCCTTTAATTGCTCTAGAGTCAATAAAATACTGTCCCTATCCAGGGTATCAATATTTTCAGTCAGGGAATCCAACCACACTACCCCAGCACTGCACATCCAGGCTGAGGCTATTGCCGGTCGCAGTATAACACCAGTATGTGTGTATATACTCTTCAGTGTAGTTTCCAGCCTCCTATCTGCTGGATCCTTGAGGGCGGCCGTATCAGGAGACGGCAACGCCACTTGCTTTGATAAACGTGTGAGCGCCTTATCCACCCTAGGGGGTGTTTCCCAGCGCGCCCTAACCTCTGGTGGGAAAGGGTATAATGCCAATAACTTCTTGGAAATTAGCAGTTTTCTATCTGGGTTAACCCACGCTTCATCACACACGTCATTCAATTCCTCTGATTCTGGAAAAGCTACAGGTAGTTTTTTCACCCCCCACATAATACCCCTTTTTGAGGTACCAGCAGTATCAGAGATCTGCAAAGCCTCCTTCATTGCCGTGATCATATAACGTGTGGCCCTATTGGAAAATACGTTTGTTTCTTCACCGTCGACACTAGATTCATCTGTGTCGGTACCCGTGTCGACTGACTGAGGTAAGGGACGTTTTACAGCCCCTGACGGTGTCTGAGACGCCTGAGCCGGTACTAACTGGTTTTCCAGCCGTCTCATTTCGTCAACTGACTTTTGTAATGTGCGAACATTATCACGTAATTCCATAACTAAAGCCATCCATTCCGGTGTCGACTCCCTAGGGGGTGACATCACCATTACCGGCAATTGCTCTGCCTCCACACCAACATCGTCCTTATACATGTCGACACACACGTACCGACACACAGCAGCCACACAGGGAATGCTCTAATCGAAGACAGGACCCTCTTAGCCCTTTGGGGAGACAGAGGGAGAGTTTGCCAGCACACACCAAAAGCGCTATAAATGTATATAAACAACCCTAGAAGGTGTTGTTTTTGATATAGGCGCTTTTAATATATCAATATCGCCAAATTATGCCCCCCTTCTCTTTGTTACCCTGTTTCTGTAGTGCAGTGCAGGGGAGAATCCTGGGAGCCTTCCTCACCAGCGGAGCTGAGCAGGAAAATGGCGCTGAGTGCTGAGGAGAATAAGCTCCGCCCCTTTTTCGGCGGGCTTTTCTCCCGGGTTTTAAGAAAACTGGCCTGGGTTAAATACATACATATAGCCTTTATGGCTATATGTGATGTATTTTTCGCCACTAAAGGTATTTAATATTGCTGCCCAGGGCGCCCCCAGCAGCGCCCTGCACCCTCCGTGACTGAATCAGTGAGACGTGTAGCAACAATGGCGCACAGCTGCAGTGCTGTGCGCTACCTTCATGAAGACTGAGGAGTCTTCTGCCGCCTGCTTTCCGGACCTCCGATCTTCAGCGTCTGTAAGGGGGGTCGGCGGCGCGGCTCCGGGACGAACCCCAGGATGACCTGTGTTCCGACTCCCTCTGGAGCTAAGTGTCCAGTAGCCTAAGACTCCAATCCATCCTGCACGCAGGTGAGTTGGAAATCTCTCCCCTAAGTCCCTCGATGCAGTGATCCTGTTGCCAGCAGGATTCACTGAGATTTAAACCTAAAAAAACTTTGTCTAAGCAGCTCTTTAGGAGAGCCACCTAGATTGCACCCTTCTCGGACGGGC
Organism: Pseudophryne corroboree; assembly: GCF_028390025.1. NCBI lineage: Eukaryota > Metazoa > Chordata > Amphibia > Anura > Myobatrachidae > Pseudophryne > Pseudophryne corroboree. Next base: position 378,204,203 of record NC_086444.1, on the reverse strand, counting down.
ACAAAAACCTAACTGAGGCTTGGAGGAGGGTCATAGGGGGAGGAGCCAGTACGCACCATGTGATCCTAAAAGCTTTATTTAGATGTGCCCTGTCTCCTGCGGAGCCCGCTATTCCCCATGGTCCTGACGGAGTCCCAGCATCCACTAGGACGTTAGAGAAATGAAGATAGTTTTTTGACGTCGCAGGTTTCCTGGCCTGACCCATGGTAGCAATAACCTTTTTGGAAAAGCCCTTGTGAGCTAGGATGTTCCGCTCAACCTACATGCTGTCAAACGAAGTCGCCATAAGTCCGGGTAGACGATCGGTCCTCGTTGAAGAAGAGCTCTTCTTAGTGGTAGAGGCCATGGGTCTTCGACGGACATGACCAGAAGATCCGCGTACCATGCCCTCCGAGTCCATTCCGGGGCAATCATAATTGCCTGGACTCCTTGATTCCTGATTCGCTTGAGCACCCTTAGGAGAAACGGAATCGGAGGAAACAGGTAGACCAGCCGGTAAGGCTAAGGTGACGTCAGTGCATTCACTGCCCTCGCCTGAGGATCCCTGGTTCGAGAGCAATACCAGTGAAGCTTCTTGTTGAGTCGAGAAGCCATCATGTCTATTTGTGGGCAGCCCCACCGGTGGATGATCTGCTGGAACACCAGATGGTGGAGTCCCCACTCTCCCGGGTGAAGATCGTGACGACTTAGGAAGTCTGCTTCCCGGTTGTCCACACCCGGAATGAAGATTGCGGACATGGCTCTTGCATTTCTTTATGTCCAGAGGAGTATCTTTGACACCTCTCGCATGCAGGCTCTGCTTTTTGTTCCTCCTTGTCGATTGATATATGTCACTACTGTGGCCTTGTCCGACTATACCTGGATCGCGTGATCCTTTAGCAGAGGAGAGGCCTGAAGTAGAGCATTGCAGATCGCCCGAAGATCCAGAATGTTGATCGGAAGGAGGCTTTCTTTGGCTGACCTCCTGCCCTGGAACTGCGCCCCTTGGGGGACAGCTCCCCATCCTCTCAGACTCGCATCCGTCGTGAGGAGGGTCCAATCCTGAATCCCGAAACTCCGGCCCTCCAGGAGATTGGAGGACTGCAGCCACCACAGGAGAGAAATCATGGCCTGAGATGACAGCCGGAATAGCCAGTGCATATGTAGATGTGAGCTGGACCACTTGCTCAGGAGATCCAATTGAATTTTTCTGGTATGGAACCTCCCATATGAGGCAACCATCTTTCCCACCAATCGTATGCAAAGATGGATGGACACTTGAGTAAGTCGGAGCACCATTCGGACCAACTCCTGAAGTGTTCTCGCCTTGTCCTCTGGTAGGAACACCTTTCGTACCACAATATCCAGCAACATCCCCAGGAACAGGAGCCACTATGGAGCAATAAAAGCTCCCTGGATCTTGCTTTTATCAGAAGATCGTCCAGGTAAGGGACCACATTGACCCTCTTGACCGGGAGTTGGAACATCATTTACGCCATCACCTTTGTGAATACCCTCGGAGCTGTGGACAGGCCAAAGGGCAGGGCCTGGAACTGGTAGTGATCGTCCAGCAGGGAAAACCTCAGGTATGCCTGATGAGGTGGCAAATTCGGAATATGAAGGTAGGCATCCTTGATATCCAGGGTTGAACATAAATTCCTATTCCTCCAGGCCCGCAATCACTGCTCGCAAGGATACCATTTTGAACTTGAAACCCTTCAGGTAAGGATTCAAGGACTTGAGATTCAAAATGGGCCTTACCGAACCGTCCGGTTTCGGTATCACAAACAGGTTGGAGTAATAACCCTTACATCGTTGTGGTATTGGTACTGGAACAATGACGTGGGACTGGACCAACTTTTGGATGGCCTGTTGTAACGTAACCTGCATATCTTCCAAAGCTGGCAAGCTTTATTTGAAAAACCGTTGTGGAGGAGCACCGTCAAACTCCAGCTTGTAGCCCTGAGCAATGAGATCCCTGACCCAGATATCCTTGCAGGAAGCGTCCCAGAAGCGGTTAAAGTGACGCAGTCGAGTTCCCACATTGAGATCCCCTCAGGGTGGGTGGGCACCATCATGCTGAGGTCTTAGTGGAAGCAGAACTGGTTGTCTGGTCCTGAGAGCTGGTGCTTGCAGGTTGTCTTGACTTACCTCTTGTGCCTCTAATTGCATTTGAGGCACCTCTGGCCTTAGATCGAAATCTGGTAGACCAAAAGGACTGCACAGACAGCCCCGTGTAGGAGCGTCTCGCCGGCAGGGCCCCAGAGGGGAGAAACATGGATTTCCCAGCAGTGACTTTGGAAATCCATGTATACAACTCAACCCCAAAGAACCATTCCCCCGAAAAAGGGATGGATTCCACACTACGCTTTGATTCCGCGTCCGCAAACCACTGACGCAACCACAAAGCCCTGCACGCCAGCACTGCCATGGCAGAAGTCCTAGCATTAATATTTCCCATCTCCTTGACCGAGTCACACAGGACGCGTGTAGTGTTCGGAATGTGCTTGAGGAGAGTTACCATAGTGACCAGGGGCATAGCCCTGCAGCACCGCCTTTTTAGACAGTCGAGTGACTGATACATCAACTCCTGGGGGATCCTCCCAAAACTTCCTGCCTTCAGGAGCAAATGGGAAAGTGCGCAAAAACTTTTTTGACCCTTGGAATTTTTGTCTGGATTTTTCCAGGCTAACTTGAATAGGTCATCAAACGCTGCAGAATCAGGGAAAGTGACATTAGGCTTGTTTTGTGTAAAGAAAAACGACTGCTGTGATGCAGCGTCCTCAAGAGGGAGCCTTAACACTTCCCGTACAGCCAAAATTAGGGGTTCAATACCCTGAGCAGAATCTGAATCCCCACTAACGGGATCCAAGTACTCCCCATCCTCCTGTATATCCTCATCTGTATCAGAGAGCAGAGCAGGTAGACAACGCTTTAGTGGACCTGCATGAGAGAGGGGGGCTGTGTAACATCTGCCCTAGCAGCTAAGTCTGCAACAGCTTGTTGTAGTAGCTGAGTTTTCTGTATATTAGCAGTGAGCTGGGATGATATATTAGACATCATAGTTTTAAGAGACCCTACCCAGTGGGGCTCTGGACCCTCTCCCCCAACCCCTTCACTGTTTTGTGAAGATTGGCTGTATTGTTCACAATAAATAGAATCAGATGACAATGGAGAGAATTTGGTGTGGCATACATTGCACAGTTTGTGTTTATATAGTGTGGAAGATGCTCAATTAGCTTAGTGATATCATTCAGGTGCTTGAAAGGGAGGGGTATTTCTAAGCAAGAAAAAAAAGGCATTTTGTTTCCCCCAGCACCCTAAATGATAACAGTAACCAGATGTAAATACCACACAATATTAGAATTCAGAGATCTCTGTTACATATATTTGCGCAAATGTATGAAAAAGACCCAAAGGCCTCCCCCCCCATGGCGCCGGAGCTATAATGATTTTTAGAATGGCAAAGACTCCTGTGTGGCTTAAAAACATTGCACAAGTGCTAGTTCAAGCTAATGTAAGTCAGTCTACACGGGGAACTCTAGCGGGAACCCCCAAGAGGCCGCGCTCGCATTCAGCCGCACTTTGATCCGGAGGGCCACCCTGGCGGGGGCCCCCGGTTTGTACTCACCACAGACGTCATCTTCAGGCTAGTGTTAGGGGTGTGCGGCTTGCTGCGATTATGAAACCCAAGGCGCAGTGTCCCCCTAAACAAACAACCTCTGCAACGGGGAAGCGGCTCTGCACCTCGTAAGGCCGGTGACAGTCCCCTTCCCCTAACACCCACGGTGCAGGTATGCTGTTGCCCAAACAGCATACCAAAAATAATAAAAGTTTAAAAGAAAATGAAGAAAACTCTCTGGAGCTGTAGAGATGTGCATCCTCTCCTGAGGGCACCTTTTCCTAAACTGCCTGTGGGAGAGGGCATAGAGGGGAGGAGCCAGCACACAGTGAAGAAATTTAAAGTGCCTTTGGACCCCGTCTACACCCCATCATACTAGATTTCCCCAATATCCCTTATGGATGCTAGAGAAAGACCAGTTTCATTAAGCTAATTTCACATCAAATTGGTATATTAGAGCTGTGTCCTCCAATTTAGTTTTTCTTATTAATAATTATTTTATACCCACAAGGATTAGGGTTCTGATATATAATATATCAAGCATTCCTTCACAATATTGGGAGTACAAATATTGCCACAGTACCCAAACCTGCTCTGACGCTCTTTACCTGCTTTAAATAAAACATTACATTTAGCAAATGAAATTAACATCGCTGACTAGGAACCCTAGAAGAGGGTATAGAAGTTTTGGAGCAATTAATCGTTAGCAAAGAAACCTTTTCTACATGTTGGGACATTTATTTAAATTTCTAACAATATTATATGGTTAATATTCTTGTCTTATGACCATATACTAGGAAATAAAAAATGTAATAAAAAAATGACATGAAACAATAAAAAATGAAAGACAAGGTAAACCGTGCACAGCTGGTTGCTACTGGTTGCAGAAGGTTTGCTGCAGAGTTACTTATATACAACTTTCCAAAACTGTTGCCAATGTGTTCATTGAAAGCACATACAAGTGTGACAGCTGTCAGCCAGGATGTGTTCAATGAAAATTGTTATATGCAAATTATGGGCTACCAATGTAAGATTGACATTGCTTATTTGTGTTTTAGTGCTCCCAACATTTAGTCACTAGCTACTTTTTTATTATGTTCTGAAAGTGGAAGAAGATTAAAAAAAAAAAGGCGGAATAATAAGACTAAAGACAGAGACTGTGAGCAGATCATCTTAATAATTATTTTTGCTCAGTATTTACCTACTGGAAGAGAGGGGAAGGGCCACAGTTAAGTTGCAGGGATAGTCAGAAAAATGAAACAAGTACATTTACTGAGGAGAAGGTCCTAACAGAACTCTGAAAGCTATGGTGCCAGATGGGATGCATCCAAGGATACTAAAAGATCTTAAGAGGGTGTTGGTAGCACCATTAAAAGAATTATTCAACCAATCACTAGCTACAGGAGTAATTCCAAAGCACTGGAAAAGAGCAAATGTAGTCCCACTGCATAAAAGTAGAAGCAAGTAAGAGGCAACCAACTAACAAACAGTAAAGGGCCCAGATAATACTGCACGATATGAACGTTCTCGTTCATTAATGAACGAGAACTCGATCATATCGTGCAGTGTGTAGGCACCAACGATTAACGATGCGCAGCCCCGCGCTCCTTAATTGTTGGTGCCCCGTTGCTTATGCATGTAGGCCAATATGGACGAGTTTGTCCATATTAGCATGCAGTGCTATGGAGTCGGGTGACGGGGGGAGTGAAGAAACTTCACCCCCCCACACACACACCCCCGGTCACCATCCCCCCACCGCCGGGACGCCCGTCGGACATATCTGCTGTCGGGCAGCTCGGTGGCGGATCTGCCAGTGTGTAGGGCCCATAAGCCTTACATCAGTAGTAGGGAAATTGAGGGAAACACTTTTAAAAGAAAGAGTTGTAGATTATATAAAATCCAGCAATTTACAGGATCCCAAACAGCATGGATTGCCTAGGGGGAGATCATGTCAAACAAACCTTATTGACTTTTTTGACTGTGTGACCGAGGTAATAGATAAAGGTGGGGCCTAAAATAAGAATTTACTCACCGGTAATTCTATTTCTCGTAGTCCGTAGTGGATGCTGGGAACTCCGTAAGGACCATGGGGAATAGCGGGCTCCGAAGGAGGCTGGGCACTCTAGAAAGATTTATGACTACCTGGTGTGCACTAGCTCCTCCCACTATGACCCTCCTCCAAGCCTCAGTTAGGACACTGTGCCCGGACGAGCTGACATAATAAGGAAGGATTTAGAATCCCGGGTAAGACTCTTACCAGCCACACCAATCACACCGTACAACTCGTGATACTATATCCAGTTTGACAGTATGAAAACAACTGAGCCTCTCAACAGATGGCTCAACAATAACCCTTTAGTTAACAATAACTATTTTCAAGTATTGCAGACAATCCGCACTTGGGATGGGCGCCCAGCATCCACTACGGACTGCGAGAAATAGAATTACCGGTGAGTAAATTCTTATTTTCTCTGACGTCCTAGTGGATGCTGGGAACTCCGTAAGGACCATGGGGATTATACCAAAGCTCCCAAACGGGCGGGAGAGTGCGGATGACTCTGTAGCACCGAATGAGAGAACTCCAGGTCCTCCTCAGCCAGGGTATCAAATTTGTAGAATTTTGCAAACGTGTTTGCCCCTGACTAAGTATCTGCTCGGCAAAGTTGTAAAGCCAAGACCCCTCGGGCAGCCGCCCAAGATGAGCCCACCTTCCTTGAGGAATGGGCATTTACAGATTATGGCTGTGGTATGCCTGCCACAGAATGTGCAAGCTGAATTGTACTACAAATCCAGCGAGTAATAGACTGCTTAGAAGCAGGAGCACCCAGCTTGTTGGGTGCATACAGGATAAACAGCGAGTCAGAGTTTCTGACTCCAGCCGTCCTGGAAACATATTTTCAGGGCCCTGACAACGTCTAGCAACTTGGAGTCCTCCAATTCACTAGTAGCCGCCGGCACCACAATAGGCTGGTTCAGGTGAAACGCTGATACCACCTTAGGGAGAAATTGGGGACGAGTCCTCAATTCTGCCCTATCCATATGGAAAATCAGATAAGGGCTTTTACATGATAAAGCCGCCAATTCTGACACTCGCCTGGCCGAAGCCAACAACATGACCACTTTCCACGTGAGATATTTTAGATAAACGGTTTTTAGTGGCTCAAACCAATGTGATTTTAAGAAAAACTCAACACCACGTTGAGATCCCAATGTGCCACAGGGGCACAAACGGGGGCTGAATATGCAGCACTCCTTTCACAATGTCTGAACTTCAGGTACTGAAGCTAGTTCTTTTTGAAAGAAAATCGACAGAGCCGAGATCTGTACTTTAATGGAGCCTAGATTTAGGCCCATATTCACTCCTGCTTGCAGGAAATGTAGAAATCGACCTAGAGGAAATTCCTCTGTTGGGGCCTTTTTGGCCTCGCATCATACAACATATTTCCGCCATATGCGGTGATAATGCTTTGCCGTAACATCTTTCCTGGCTTTAATAAGCGTAGGAATGACTTCTTCCGGAATACCCTTTTCCTTCAGGATCCGGCGTTCAATCGCCATGCCGTCAAACACAGCCGCGGTAAGTCTTGGAACAGACAGGGCCCCTGCTGACGCAGGTCCTGTCTGAGCGGCAGAGGCCATGGGTCCTCTGATATCATTTTCTGAAGTTCCGGGTAAAAGGCCCTTCTTGGCCAATCCGGAACCACGAGTATCGTTCTTACTCCTCGCCATCTTATTATTCTCAGTACCTTTGGTATGAGAGGCAGAGGAGGGAACACATAAACCGACTAGTACACCCACGGTGTCACTAGAGCGTCCACAGCTATCGCCTGAGGGTCCCTTGACCTGGCGCAATATCTCTTTAGCTTTTTGTTGAGGCGGGACGCCATCATGTCCACCTGTGGCCTTTCCCAACGGTTTACCAACAGCAGGAAGACTTCTGGATGAAGTCCCCACTCTCCCGGGTGTAGGTCGTGTCTGCTGAGGAAGTCTGCTTCCCAGTTGTCCACTCCCGGAATGAACACTGCTGACAGTGCTAGTACGTGATTTTCCGCCCATCGGAGAATCCTTGTGGCTTCTGCCATTGCCATCCTGCTTCTTGTGCCGCCCTGTCGGTTCACATGGGCGACTGCCGTGAGGTTGTCTGACTGTATCAGTACCGGCTGATTTTGAAGCAGGGGTCTTGCCTGACTTAGGGCATTGTAAATGGCCCTCAGTTCCAGAATTTATATGTAGGGAAGTCTCCTGACTTGACCATAGGCCCTGTAAGTTTCTTCCCTGTGTGACTGCTCCCCAGCCTCGAAGGCTGGCATCCGTGGTCACCAGGACCCAGTCCTGTATGCCGAAACTGCGGCCCTCTAGAAGATGAGCACCCTGCAGCCACCACAGTAGAGACACCCTGGTCCTTGGAGACAGGGTTATCATTTGATGCATTTGAAGATGCGATCCCGACCACTTATCCAAGAGGTCCCACTGGAAAGTCCTCGCATGGAACCTGCCGAATGGAATTGCTTCGTATGAAGCTACCATTTTTCCCAGGACTCGTGTGCAACGATGCACCGATACCCTTTTTGGTTTTAGGAGGTCTCTGACTAGAGATGACAGCTCCTTGGCTTTCTCCTGCGGGAGAAACACTTTTTTCTGTTCTGTGTCCAAAATCATCCCCAGGAACAGTAAGCGAGTGGAAGGAACCAGCTGTGACTTAGGAATGTTCAGAATTCAGCCATGCTGTTGTAGCACCTCCTGAGATAGTGCTACTCCGACCAGTAACTGCTCCCTGGACCTTACCTTTATAAGGAGATCGTCCAAGTATGGGATAAATAAAAACTCCCTTTTTTTGAAGGAGTATCATCATTTCTGCCATTACCTTGGTAAACACCCTCGGTGCCGTGGACAGTCCAAACGGTAGTGTCTGGAATTGGTAATGGCAATCCTGTACCACAATCTGAGGTACTCCTGGTGAGGAAGGTAAATAGGGACATGCAGGTAAGCATCCTTGATGTCCAGGGATACCATGTAATCCCCCTCGTCCAGGCTTGCAATAACCGCCCTGAGCGATTCCATCTTGAACTTTGTTATGTAAGTGTTCAAGGATTTCCATTTTAAAATGGGTCTCACCGAACCGGCTGGTTTCGGTACCACAAACAGTGTGGAATAGTAACCCCGTCCTTGTTGAAGTAGGGGCACCTTGACTATCACCTGCTGGGAATACAGCTTGTGAATTGCCTCTAGCACAGCCTCCCTGCCTGAGGGAGTTGTCGGCAAGGCAGATTTGAGTAAACGGCGGGGGGGAGACGTCTCGACTTCCAGCTTGTACCCCTGAGATATTACTTGAAGGATCCAGGGATCCACCTGTGAGCGAGCCCACTGATCGCTGAAATTTTTGAGGCGGCCCCCCACCGTACCTGGCTACGCCTGTGGAGCCCCCGCGTCATGCGGTGGACTCAGAGGAAGCAGGGGAAGAATTTTGATTCTGGGAACTGGCTGCTGGTGCAGCTTTTTCCCTCTTCCCTCGTTTGACCCGCCTGCTTTTTTGAAGCCGAAAGGACTGTACCTGATAATACAGTGCTTTTCTTAGGCTGTGAGGAAACCTGAGGTAAAATATTTTCATCCCAGCTGTTGCTGTGGATACGAGGTCCCAGAGACCATCCCCAACCAATTCCTCACCCTTATAAGGCTCTATGTGCCTTTTAAAGTCAGCATCACCTATCCAGTGTCGGGTCTCCAATACCCTCCTGACAGAATGGACATTGCAATAATTCAGGATGCCAGCCGGCAAAATATTCCTCTGTGCATCCCTCATATATAAGACGACGTCTTATGTTCGCAAAATAGTATCCCTGTTTGAAAGGGGTACAGACCACGCTGCAGCAGACTGCAGGGCTCAGTCTAGTACCTGAGTGTGTAAATACAGACTTCAGGATAGCCTCCTGCTATTTATCAGCAGGTACCTTCAAAGTGGCCGTATCCTAAGACGGCAGTGCCACCTTGACAAACGTGTGAGCGCCTTATCCACCCTAGGGGATATCTCCCAGCGTAACTTATCCTCTGGCGGGAAAGGGTACGCCATCAGTAACTTGTTAGAAATTACCAGTTTCTTATCGGGGAAACCCACGCTTTTTCACACTTCATTCACTCATTTGATGGGGGAACAAAACACTGCCTGCTTTTTCTCCCCACACATAAAACCCTTTGTTTTTAGTGGTACTTGGGTTAATGTCAGAAATGTGTAACACATTTTATATTGCCGGGATCATGTAACGGATGTTCCTAGTGGATTGTGTATATGTCTCAACCTCGTCGACACTGGAGTCAGACTCCGTGTCGACATCTGTGTCTGCCATCTGAGGGAGCGGGCGTTTTTGAGCCCCTGATGGCCTTTGAGACGCCTGGGCAGGCGCGGGCTGAGAAGCCGGCTGTCCCATAGCTGTTACGTCATCCAGCCTTTTATGTAAGGAGTTGACACTGTCGGTTAATACCTTCCACCTATCCATCCACTCTGGTGTCGGCCCACAGGGGCGACATCTCATTTATCGGCATCTGCTCCGCCTCCACATAAGTCTCCTCATCAAACATGTCGACACAGCCGTACCGACACACCGCACACACACAAGGAATGCTCCAATGAGGACAGGACCCACAAAAGCCCTTTGGGGGGACAGAGTGAGAGTATGCCAGCACACACCAGAGCGCTATATAATGCAGGGACTAACTGAGTTATGTCCCCTATAGCTGCTTTTATATAATTTATACTGCGCCTAAATTTAGTGCCCCCCCTCTCTGTTTTAACCCTGTTCTGTAGTGTAGACTGCAGGGGAGAGCCAGGGAGCTTCCTTCCAGCGGATCTGTGAAGGAGAAATGGCGCCAGTGTGCTGTGGGAGATAGCTCCGCCCCTTTTCCGCGGACTATTCTCCCGCTTTTTTCTGGATTCTGGCAGGGGTATTTTCCACATATATAGCCTCTGGGGCTATATATTGTGGTATTTTTGCCAGCCAAGGTGTTATTATTGCTTCTCAGGGCGCCCCCCCCCCCCCCCCCGCACCCTCAGTGACCGGAGTGTGAAGTGTGTATGAGGAGCAATGGCGCACAGCTGCAGTGCTGTGCGCTACCTTGGTGAAGACTGATGTCTTCTGCCGCCGATTTTCCGGACCTCTTCTTGCTTCTGGCTCTGTAAGGGGGACGGCGGCGCGGCTCCGGGACCGAACACCAAGGACTGGGCCTGCTGTCGATCCAACTGGAGCTAATGGTGTCCAGTAGCCTAAGAAGCCCAATCCGGCTGCAAGCAGGCGAGTTCGCTTCTTCTCCCCTTAGTCCCTCGCTGCAGTGAGCCTGTTGCCAGCAGGTCTCACTGAAAATAAAAAACCTAAATCTATACTTTCTTTCTAAGGGCTCAGGAGAGCCCCTAGTGTGCATCCAACCTCGGCCGGGCACAAGATCTAACTGAGGCTTGGAGGAGGGTCATAGTGGGAGGAGCCAGTGCACACCAGGTAGTCATAAATCTTTCTAGAGTGCCCAGCCTCCTTCGGAGCCCGCTATTCCCCATGGTCCTTACGGAGTTCCCAGCATCCACTAGGACGTCAGAGAAATATAGCTTATCTAGACTTTTGTAAGGCTTTTGACACTGTCCCTCATGGCAGACTGCTTAATAAACTCAAAAGCATGGCATTGGATACAAAGATGGTTAAATGGATAAGATCTTGGTTTCAGGATAGAAAACAGAGCTGTAGTAAATGGAGTGCATTCACATGAGGGAAATGTTACCAGTGGAGTACCCCAGGGATCTGTACTTGGACCAGTGCTTTTTACTATCTTTATTGGTGACATTGCAAATGGCATTAAAGGGAAAGTATGCCTTTTGCAGATGACACAAAAGGTATGCAACAGGGTAGACACACCAGGAGAGATAAAACGGGTGGTCTTCGGGTTGCCAGCGGCCGGGCTCCCGGCGGCCACCATACCGGTGCCGGAATCCCCCGACTGCCAGCATACCGACATCTTTTTTCCCTCTTGGGGTCCACGACCACCCTGGAGGGAGAATAGAAAGCCTGGCGCATGTAGCCCGCCACCGTGCCCGCGGCGTGGCAAGTGCACCGAACCGCAAGGGGCTCATTTGCGCTTGCCCAGCTGTCGGTATGCCGGCGCCGGTATGCTGGTCGCCGGGACCCCGACCGCCGGAAAACCATACTACACCCAGGTAAAACAAATGATTGATGATCTAGGAAAACTAGAGGAATTTGTAAAAGTGTGACAATTACAGTTTAATGCCAAAAAATGCTAAATCATGCACTTGGGTCTCAAAAATCAAAAGGCTAAATATAGTATTAATGACACTACACTGGAAATTATCAAAGAGGAAAGGGATCCCTACGTCACTATCTCAGGTGACTTAAAGGCAGGTAAGCAATATAACAAAGTAATGAGGAAGACTAGTCAGATGCTTGGTTGCATAGGGAGAGGAATCAGCAGCAGAAATAAAATAGTGACAATGGGGCAGATGTATTAACCTGGAGAAGGCATAAGGAAGTGATAAATGCAAGGTGATAAACGCACCAGCCAATCAGCTCCTAACTGTTAATTTACATAGTGTAACTGATTGGCTGCTGCATTTATAACCTTACATTTATCACGGGTTTATCACTTCCTTATGCCTTCTCCAGGTTAATACATCTGCCCCAATGCCACTGAATAGGTGATTGGTAGGGCCTCATCTAGAATACTGTGTTCAAATCTGGAGGCCATATCTTCAGAAGGATATTAATACAGTAGAGACTGTACAAAAAAGGGCAACTAAGGGAAAGGGGAATACGATAGAAACTTTCAAATATATCAAAGGTTTTAAAAAAGTCCAGGAGGGACAATTTCTTCAAATGAAAGGAAGTATTAGAACACAAGGACATGCATTGAAACTGGAGGGAGGGAGGTTCAGGGGATTTGAGGAAAAATAGGATTTTAATTACGTACCGGAAAATCCTTTTCCTCGTAGTCCATAGAGGATACTGGGGTTTCATTTAGTACCATGGGTATAGACGGGTCCACTAGGAGCCATGGGCACTTTAAGAATTTGATAGTGTGTGCTGGCTCCTCCCACTATGCCCCTCCTACCAGACTCAGTCTAGGAAACTGTGCCCGAGGAGACGGACATAATTTGAGAGAAGGATAAATAAAGATAGTGGTGAGATTCCGAACCAGCACACACAAACAGTGGAAAGCTATGCTAACCCAACTTTAAACAGGAACAGCAACAGCTGAACCAACAATACTTAACCAAGTAACAGTGCAGGAAGAACGAAGCACCGGGCGGGGGCCCAGTATCCTCTACAGACTACGAGAAAAGGATTACCGGTAGGTAATTAAAATCTTATTTTCTTTTACGTCCTAGAGGATACTGGGGTCCCATTTAGTACCACGGGGATGTACCAAAGCTCCCAAAACAGGTGGGTGACTGCGGAGGTTCTTGCAGAACTGATTGGCCTCTGAGGACCTTCAGTTTCGTCAAAGTATTGAACTTGTAGAACTTAGGAAACGAGTTCGAACCTGACTAAGTCGTTGCTTGGCAGAGCTGTAAAGTCGAGACACACCGGGCAGCTGCCCAGGAAGAACCCACCAACCTAGTAGAGTGGGCCAGTACAGATTTCGGAACCTTCAAACCTGCCATGGAATAAGCATGCTGGATACTGAACCTGATCCAGCGTGTAATTGTCTGCTTTGAAGCAGGACACCCAATTTTATTGGGATCATATAGAACGAACAGCGAGTCGGATTTCCTGTGACGAGCTGTTCTCTTTACATACACCTTCAAAGCCCTCACAACAGCCAAAGATTTTGAAGTAGCAGAGGTGTCCGTAAAAGCCGGAACCACAACAGGTTGGTTGATGTGAAATGCGGACACCACCTTAGGAAGAAATTTCTGACAAATTCTGAGTTCAGCTGTGTCCTCATGAAAAATTAAGTAGGGCAAATTAAGTTGTAAGACAACGCCCCTAGATCCGACACACGTCTTGCTGAGGCCAAGGCAAACAGTGTGATGGTCTTCCATGTAAGGTACTTTACGTCAACCTCCTGTAACGGTTCAAACCAGTGCGATTCGAGGAACTGCAGCACCAAATTGAGATCCCAAGGTGCCATGGGAGGCACAAAGGGAGCTTGGATGCGCAAAACACCATTCAAAAAGGTCTGGACCTCAGGGAGAAAAGCCATTTGTTTCTGAAAGAAAATGGACAAGGCCAAAATCTGGACATTTATGGAGCTCAGACCTAGGCCCACAACACATCCACACCTGCCTGCAGAAAAAGCAGGAAACGTCCCAAGTGAAATTCCACCACAGAATATTTTCTGCCCTCACACCAAGAAACGTATTTCTTCCAAATACGGTGTTAATGTCTAGACGTTACCCCATTCCTGGCTTGGATCACAGTCGGGATAACTTTGTTAGGGATCCCTCTTCTGGCTAGAAACAGCCGTTCAACTTCCATGCCGTCAAACGTAGCCATGGTAAGTCCTGATAGACGAACGGGCCCTATTGCAGAAGATCCTCACAAAGAGGTAGAGGCCACGGATCTTCAAGAAGTATCTCCACGAGGTCCGCATACCAGGGACTTCTTGGCCAGTCTGGTGAAGAGGAACACTTTGCTGCACAAGAAACACACTCTTTGTCTGACATAATGTAAATGTGACAGCACACACACACACAGGAAAAGGTTACGCACAATTAACCCACAAAGAGCCCTTCAGGGAGACACAGAGTTATTTGGAGCCAGCCCCAAACGCGCCCTTATCGCTAATGACAAGCTTAGCCGGGTCGCAGACTAAGTACCCTGACAGGGGACTTAGTACACTAAGAGTCGCTCCCCCCCTGCTATGACCCCCTGGTACCGCTGAGGTAATCTGGAGTCTCTCCGGAGGAGCTGCGCGTCTCTGTCAGTCAGCGTCTGTGTCCACTGCAGAAGGAAAATGGCTCTGGTGAACTGCTGAATCCTCTCATTGTTAAAACCCCACCCCTTCAATGGTGCGCGGTCTTCCGCTTTTTTTTATACTGGCTGAGGGAATCTGGTGCTTAAAATGGAGAGAAAACTGTTTGAAGGCTATTTTTGCCAGTGTGGGTACTGTGTACAGTGTACTGAGACGCAGCTGTGTACTGTGTCTGGAGACGCATTCCGTCCCGGTTGGAAGCCGTGTGTCTCCGTACCCTCATGCCACCATAATGGCCGGCAACCCGCTAGTCAGTACACCGGCTCAGTACTCACCGCTCTTCTTTCTTCTGGCTCTGTTAGGGATGGCGGAGCGCTGGAGGAATGTACGCTCGCCGTGGTGGGGCTTGCGAATAGTTCCCTCAGAAGCTCAGTGTCCTGTCAGCGGGAAACGGGACCATTAACCCTTCAAGAGGTTGGGCCGTTCCCCCACCTCCACCCTAAGTCCCACGAAGCAGACAGGCTGGTGCCAACCAGGCCTGCCTGAAAATTGCAAACATATAAATAAATGCATAAAACTCTGCGAGGGCCGGACAACGCAGGCGCATCCAGATCAGTGCGGGGCCAGGCCGCAGCGGTAGCATGAAGTCACATGCAGCTGCTGCGACCCGGGACGCGGCAGGTAGCTTCCTGCACGCAGAGAGCTACTCGGCTGGTGCAAAAGCATCGCTTTCCCACTCGTGTGGGAGGGGGCAGGGCCGGACATGATGGGTGCGCTAGCCCTGTGCTGGGCGTCCCCCCGCATGTCTGAGTAACTGATCGTAGATGTGCTAAATTTAGCACATCTACGATCAGATATGAATCGCCCCCTAAGACAGTAGAGCAATTTAAAAATGCATGGGATAGAAAAATAAGAATTTACTCACCGGTAATTCTATTTCTCGTAGTCCGTAGTGGATGCTGGGAACTCCGTAAGGACCATGGGGAATAGCGGGCTCCGAAGGAGGCTGGGCACTCTAGAAAGATTTATGACTACCTGGTGTGCACTGGCTCCTCCCACTATGACCCTCCTCCAAGCCTCAGTTAGGACACTGTGCCCGGACGAGCTGACATAATAAGGAAGGATTTTGAATCCCGGGTAAGACTCATACCAGCCACACCAATCACACCGTACAACTCGTGATACTATATCCAGTTTGACAGTATGAAAACAACTGAGCCTCTCAACAGATGGCTCAACAATAACCCTTTAGTTAGCAATAACTATTTACAAGTATTGCAGACAATCCGCACTTGGGATGGGCGCCCAGCATCCACTACGGACTACGAGAAATAGAATTACCGGTGAGTAAATTCTTATTTTCTCTGACGTCCTAGTGGATGCTGGGAACTCCGTAAGGACCATGGGGATTATACCAAAGCTCCCAAACGGGCGGGAGAGTGCGGATGACTCTGCAGCACCGAATGAGAGAACTCCAGGTCCTCCGCAGCTAGGGTATCAAATTTGTAGAATTTTGCAAACGTGTTTGCCCCTGACCAAGTAGCTGCTCGGCAAAGTTGTAAAGCCGAGACCCCTCGGGCAGCCGCCCAAGATGAGCCCACCTTCCTTGTGGAATGGGCATTTACAGATTTTGGCTGTGGCAGGCCTGCCACAGAATGTGCAAGCTGAATTGTACTACAAATCCAGCGAGCAATAGTCTGCTTAGAAGCAGGAGCACCCAGCTTGTTGGGTGCATATAGGATAAACAGCGAGTCAGATTTTCTGACTCCAGCCGTCCTGGAAACATAGATTTTCAGGGCCCTGACAACGTCTAGCAACTTGGAGTCCTCCAAATCCCTAGTAGCCGCAGGCACCACAATAGGCTGGTTCAGGTGAAACGCTGACACCACCTTAGGGAGAAACTGGGGACGAGTCCTCAATTCAGCCCTATCCATATGGAAAATCAGATAAGGGCTTTTACATGATAAAGCCGCCAATTCTGACACTCGCCTGGCTGAAGCCAAGGCCAATAACATGACCACTTTCCACGTGAGATATTTTAGATCCACGGTTTTTAGTGGCTCAAACCAATGTGATTTTAAGAAACTCAACACCACGTTGAGATCCCAAGGTGCCACAGGAGGCACAAACGGGGGCTGAATATGCAGCACTCCTTTCACAAATGTCTGAACTTCAGGTACTGAAGCTAGTTCTTTTTGAAAGAAAATCGACAGAGCCGAGATCTGTACTTTAATGGAGCCTAGTTTTAGGCCCATATTCACTCCTGCTTGCAGGAAATGCAGAAATCGACCTAGTTGAAATTCCTCTGTTGGGGCCTTTTTGGCCTCGCACCATGCAACATATTTCCGCCATATGCGGTGATAATGATTTGCCGTAACATCTTTCCTGGCTTTATTAAGCGTAGGAATGACTTCTTCCGGAATACCCTTTTCCTTCAGGATCCGGCGTTCAACCGCCATGCCGTCAAACGCAGCCGCGGTAAGTCTTGGAACAGACAGGGCCCCTGCTGTAGCAGGTCCTGTCTGAGCGGCAGAGGCCACGGGTCCTCTGAGATCATCTCTTGAAGTTCCGGGTACCACGCTCGTCTTGGCCAATCCGGAACCACAAGAATTGTGTTTACTCCTCGCCATCTTATTATTCTCAATACCTTTGGTATGAGAGGCAGAGGAGGGAACACATAAACCGACTGGTACACCCACGGTGTCACTAGAGCGTCCACAGCTATCGCCAGAGGGTCCCTTGACCTGGCGCAATATCTTTTTAACTTTTTGTTGAGGCGGGACGCCATCATGTCCACCTGTGGTTTTTCCCAACGGTTTACCAGCATCTGGAAGACTTCTGGATGAAGTCCCCACTCTCCCGGGTGGAGGTCGTGTCTGCTGAGGAAGTCTGCTTCCCAGTTGTCCACTCCCGGAATGAACACTGCTGACAGTGCTAGTACATGATTCTCCGCCCATCGGAGAATTCTTGTGGCTTCTGCCATTGCCATCCTGCTTCTTGTGCCTCCCTGTCGATTTACATGGGCTACTGCCGTGATGTTGTCTGACTGGATCAGCACCGGCTGGTGTAGGAGCAGGGATTTTGCTTGACTTAGGGCATTGTAAATGGCCCTTAGTTCCAGAATATTTATGTGAAGGGAAGTCTCCTGACTCGACCATAGTCCTTGGAAGTTTCTTCCCCGTGTGACTGCCCCCCAGCCTCGAAGGCTGGCATCCGTGGTCACCAGGACCCAGTCCTGTATGCCGAACCTGCGGCCCTCTAGAAGATGGGCACTCTGCAGCCACCACAGTAGAGACACCGTGGTTCTTGGAGACAGGGTTATTAAGCGATGCATCTGAAGATGCGATCCGGACCATTTGTCCAATAGGTCCCACTGAAAGATTCTGGCATGGAACCTGCCGAAGGGAATTGCTTCGTAAGAAGCTACCATCTTTCCCAGGACCCGCGTGCAGTGATGCACCGATACCTGTTTTGGTTTCAGGAGGTCTCTGACTAGAGATGACAACTCCCTGGCTTTCTCCTCCGGGAGAAACACTTTTTTCTGGACTGTATCCAGAATCATACCCAGGAACAGTAGCCGTGTCGTCGGAACCAGCTGTGACTTTGGGATATTCAGAATCCAGCCGTGCTGGTGCAGCACTTCCTGAGATAGTGCCACTCCCACCAACAACTGTTCCTTGATCTCGCCTTTATTAGGAGATCGTCCAAGTACGGGATAATTAAAACTCCCTTTTTTCGAAGGAGTATCATCATTTCCGCCATAACCTTGGTAAATACCCTCGGTGCCGTGGACAGTCCAAACGGCAGCGTCTGGAATTGGTAATGGCAATCCTGTACCACAAATCTGAGGTACTCCTGGTGAGGATGGTAAATGGGGACATGCAAGTAAGCATCCTTGATGTCCAGTGATACCATGTAATCCCCCTCGTCCAGGCTTGCAATAACCGCCCTGAGCGATTCCATCTTGAACTTGAATTTTTTTATGTATGTGTTCAAGGATTTCAAATTTAAAATGGGTCTCACCAAACCGTCCGGTTTCGGCACCACAAATAGTGTGGAATAGTAACCCTGGCCTTGTTGAAGTAGGGGTACCTTGATTATCACCTGCTGGGAATACAGCTTGTGAATTGCCGCTAGCACCGCCTCCCTGTCTGAGGGAGCAATCGGCAAGGCAGATTTTAGGGACCGGTGGGGTGGAGACGCCTCGAATTCCAGTTTGTACCCCTGAGATACTATTTGAAGGATCCAGGGATCCACCTGTGAGCGAGCCCACTGATCGCTGAAATTCTTGAGGCGGCCCCCCACCGTACCTGGCTCCGCCTGTGGAGCCCCACCGTCATGCGGCGGACTTGGAAGAAGAAGCGGGGGAGGACTTTTGCTCCTGGGAACCTGCTGTTTGTTGCATCCTTTTTCCCCTACCTCTGCCTCTGGACAGAAAAGACCCGCCTTTTCCACGCTTGTTTTTCTGGGTCCGAAAGGACTGAACCTGATAAAACGGCGCCTTCTTAGGCTGTGAGGGGACATGGGGTAAAAATGCTGACTTCCCAGACGTTGCTGTGGAAACTAGGTCCGAGAGACCATCCCCAAATAATTCCTCACCCTTATAAGGCAAAACTTCCATGTGCCTTTTAGAATCTGCATCTCCTGTCCACTGGCGAGTCCATAAGCCTCTCCTAGCAGAAATGGACAATGCACTTACTTTAGATGCCAGCCGGCAGATTTCCCTCTGTGCATCTCTCATATATAAGACTGAGTCTTTGATATGGTCTATGGTTAACAGGATCGTGTCTCTGTCTAGTGTGTCAATATTTTCTGACAGTTTATCTGACCACGCGGCGGCAGCACTGCACATCCATGATGACGCAATAGCTGGCCTAAGTATAATGCCTGAGTGTGTGTATACAGACTTCAGGATCGCCTCCTGCTTTCTATCAGCAGGTTCCTTGAGGGCGGCCGTATCCGGAGACGGTAGTGCCACCTTTTTAGACAAACGTGTGAGCGCTTTATCCACCCTAGGAGGTGTTTCCCAACGTGACCTATCCTCTGGCGGGAAAGGGAACGCCATTAGTACCTTCTTAGGAATTACCAATTTTTTATCAGGGAAAGCCCACGCTTCTTCACACACTTCGTTTAATTCATCTGATGGGGGAAAAAATAAGAATTTACTTACCGATAATTCTATTTCTCGGAGTCCGTAGTGGATGCTGGGGTTCCTGAAAGGACCATGGGGAATAGCGGCTCCGCAGGAGACAGGGCACAAAAGTAAAGCTTTTACAGGTCAGGTGGTGTGTACTGGCTCCTCCCCCTATGACCCTCCTCCAGACTCCAGTTAGGTACTGTGCCCGGACGAGCGTACACAATAAGGGAGGATTTTGAATCCCGGGTAAGACTCATACCAGCCACACCAATCACACCGTACAACTTGTGATCTAAACCCAGTTAACAGTATGATAACAGAGGAGCCTCTGAAAGATGGCTTCCTAAACAATAACCCGAATTAGTTAACAATAACTATGTACAAGTATTGCAGATAATCCGCACTTGGGATGGGCGCCCAGCATCCACTACGGACTCCGAGAAATAGAATTATCGGTAAGTAAATTCTTATTTTCTCTATCGTCCTAAGTGGATGCTGGGGTTCCTGAAAGGACCATGGGGATTATACCAAAGCTCCCAAACGGGCGGGAGAGTGCGGATGACTCTGCAGCACCGAATGAGAGAACTCCAGGTCCTCCTTTGCCAGGGTATCAAATTTGTAAAAATTTACAAACGTGTTCTCCCCTGACCACGTAGCTGCTCGGCAGAGTAGTAATGCCGAGACCCCTCGGGCAGCCGCCCAAGATGAGCCCACCTTCCTTGCGGAATGGGCCTTAACAGATTTAGGCTGTGGCAGGCCTGCCACAGAATGTACAAGTTGAATTTTGTTACAAATCCAACGAGCAATCGACTGCTTAGAAGCAGGTGCACCCAACTTGTTGGGTGCATACAGTATAAACAGCGAGTCAGATTTTCTGACTCCAGCCGTCCTTTAAATGTATATTTTTAAGGCTCTGACAACGTCCAACAACTTGGAGTCCTTCAAGTCGTCTGTAGCCGCAGGCACTACAATAGGCTGGTTCAGGTGAAACGCTGATACCACCTTAGGGAGAAAATGCGGACGCGTCCGCAGCTCTGCCCTATGTCGAATGGAAAATTAAATAAGGGCTTTTATAAAACAAAGCCGCCAGTTCAGATACTCTCCCGGCCGAAGCCAGGGCCAGTAACATAGTCACTTTCCATGTGAGATATTTCAAATCCACCTTCTTTAGTGGTTCAAACCAATTTGATTTGAGGAAATCTAAAACTACATTTAGATCCCACGGTGCCACCTTAGGCACCACAGGAGGCTGTATATGCAGTACTCCTTTGATAAAAATCTGGACCTCAGGGACTGAGGCCAATTCTTTTTGGAAGAATATTGATAGGGCCGAAATTTGAACCTTAATAGATCCCAATTTGAGACCCATAGACAATCCTGATTGCAGGAAATGTAGGAAAACGACCCAGTTGAAATTCCTCCATCAGAGCACTCCGCTGCTCGCACCACGCAACATATTTTCGCCAAATACGGCGATAATGCTTCGCGGTGACTTCCTTCCTTGCCTTTATCAAGGTAGGAATGACTTCTTCTGGAATGCCTTTTCCTTTTAGGATCTGGCATTCAAAACGCCATGCCGTCAAACGCAGCCGCGGTAAGTCTTGAAAAAGACAAGTACCCTGCTGAAGCAGGTCCCTTCTCAGAAGTAGAGGCCACGGATCGTCCGTGACCATCTCTTGAAGTTCCGGGTACCAAGTCCTTCTTGGCCAATCCGGAGCCACTAGTCTTACTCCACTTTGCCGTATAATCCTCAATACCTTTGGTATGAGAGGCAGAGGAGGAAACACATATACCGACTGGTACACCCAAGGTGTTACCAGCGCGTCCACAGCTATTGCCTGCGGATCTCTTGACCTGGCGCAATACCTGTCCAGTGTTTTGTTGAGGCGAGACGCCATCATGTCCACCATTGGTTTTACCCAACGGTTTAATAGCATGTGGAAAACTTCTGGATGAAGTCTCCACTCTCCCGGGTGAAGGTCGTGTCTGCTGAGGAAGTCTGCTTCCCAGTTGTCCACGCCCGGGATGAATACTGCTGACAGTGCTATCACGTGATTCTCCGCCCAGCGAAGGATCCTGGCAGCTTCTGCCATTGCCCTCCTGCTTCTTGTGCCGCCCTGTCTGTTTACATGGGCGACTGCCGTGATGTTGTCCGACTGGATCAACACCGGTCTTCCTTGAAGCAGAGGTTCCGCCTGGCTTAGAGCATTGTAGATTGCTCTTAGTTCCAGAATGCTTATGTGAAGAGACTTTTTCAGGCTCGACCACACTCCCTGGAAATTTCTTCCCTGTGTGACTGCTCCCCAGCCTCTCTGGCTGGCACCCGTGGTCACCAGGATCCAATCCTGCATGCCGAATCTGCGGCCCTCCAATAGATGAGCCTCCTGCAACCACCACAGAAGGGATACCCTTGTCCTCGGCGACAGGGTTATCCGCAGGTGCATCTGAAGATGCGACCCTGACCATTTGTCCAACAGATCCCTTTGCATGGAATCTGCCGAAAGGGATTGCTTCGTAAGAAGCTACCATTTTTTCCCAGGACTCTTGTGCATTGATGTACAGACACCTTTCCTGGTTTTAGGAGGTTCCTGACCAGGTCAGATAACTCCTTGGCTTTTTCTTCGGGAAGAAAAACCTTTTCTGAACTGTGTCCAGAATCATCCCCAGGAACAGCAGACGAGTTGTCGGCATTAATTGGGATTTTGGAATATTCAGAATCCATCCGTGCTGCTTTAGCACCTCTTGAGATAGTGCTAAACCCATCTCTAGCTGTTCTCTGGACCTTGCCCTTATTAGGAGATCGTCCAAGTATGGGATAATTAATACGCCTTTTCTTCGAAGAAGAAATATTATCTCGGCCATTACCTTTGTAAAGACCCGAGGTGCCGTGGACAAACCAAACGGCAGCGTCTGAAACTGATAGTGACAGTTTTGTACAACGAACCTGAGGTACCCCTGGTGTGAGGGGTAATTGGAACGTGGAGATACGCATCCTTGATGTCCAAGGATACCATAAAGTCCCCTTCTTCCAGGTTCGCTATCACTGCTCTGAGTGACTCCATCTTGAACTTGAACTTCTTTATGTACAGGTTCAAGGACTTCAGATTTAGAATAGGCCTTACCGAGCCATCCGGCTTCGGTACCACAAAAAGAGTGGAATAATACCCCTTCCCTTGTTGTAGAAGAGGTACCTTGACTATCACCTGCTGAGAATACAGCTTGTGAATGGCTTCCAAAACCGTCTCCCTTTCTGAGGGGGACGTTGGTAAAGCAGACTTCAGGAAACGGCGAGGTGGCTCTGTCTCTAATTTCAACCTGTACCCCTGAGATATTATCTGCAGGATCCAGGGATTTACCTGCGAGTGAGCCCACTGCGCGCTGTAATTCTTGAGACGACCGCCTACCGCCCCCGAGTCCGCTTGCGAAGCCCCAGCGTCATGCTGAGGCTTTTGTAGAAGCCGGGGAGGGCTTCTGTTCCTGGGAAGGAGCTGCCTGTTGCTGTCTCTTCCCTCGTCCTCTGCCTCGTGGCAGATATGAATAGCCCTTTGCTCTCTTATTTTTAAAGGAACGAAAAGGCTGCGATTGAAAGGTCGGTGCCTTTTTCTGTTGGGGAGTGACTTGAGGTAGAAAGGTGGATTTCCCGGCCGTAGCCGTGGCCACCAAATCCGATAGACCGACCCCAAATAACTCCTCTACGCATCGCCTGTCCACTGTCGTGTCCATAAAGCTCTTCTGGCCGAAATGGACATAGCACTTACCCGTGATGCCAGTGTGCAGATATCTCTCTGTGCATCACGCATATAAAGAAATGCATCCTTTATTTGTTCTAACGACAGTAAAATATTGTCCCTGTCCAGGGTATCAATATTTTCGATCAGGGACTCTGACCAAACTACCCCAGCACTGCACATCCAGGCAGTCGCAATAGCTGGTCGTAGTATAACACCTGCATGTGTGTATATACCTTTTTGGATATTTTCCATCCTCCTATCTGATGGATCTTTAAGTGCGGCCGTCTCAGGAGAGGGTAACGCCACTTGTTTTGATAAGCGTGTTAGCGCTTTGTCCACCCTAGGAGGTGTTTCCCAGCGCTCCCTAACCTCTGGCGGGAAAGGGTATAAAGCCAATAACTTCTTTGAAATTAGCAGTTTTTTATCGGGGCACCCCACGCTTCATCACACACGTCATTTAATTCTTCTGATTCGGTAAAACTACTGGTAGTTTTTTCACACCCCACATAATACCCTGTTTAGTGGTACCTGTAGTATCAGCTAAATGTAACATCTCCTTTATTGCCAAAATCATATAACGTGTGGCCCTTTTGGAAAATACGGTTGATTCGTCACCTTCACTACCGGAATCAGTGCCTGTGTCTGGGTCTGTGTCGACCGACTGAGGCAAGGGGCGTTTTACAGCCCCTGACGGTGTTTGAGGCGCCTGGACAGGCACTAAGTGAGTGTCCGGCCGCCTCATGTCGGCAAACGACTGCTTAAGCGAGTTGACGCTATCCCGTAATTCCACAAATAAAGGCATCCATTCTGGTGTCGACCCCCTAGAAGGTGACATCCTCATATTTGGCAATTGCTCCGCCTCCACACCAATAACGTCCTCATACATGTCGACACACACGTACCGACACACAGCAGACACACAGGGAATGCTCTATACGAAGACAGGACCCACTAGCCCTTTGGGGAGACAGAGGGAGAGTCTGCCAGCACACACCAAAAAGCGCTATATATGACAGGGATAGCCTTATGATTAAGTGCTCCCTTATAGCTGCTTTTATATTAATATATTGCCATTTATTTTGCCCCCCCTCTCTGTTATACCCTGTTTCTGTAGTGCAGTGCAGGGTAGAGACCTGGGAGCCTTCCTGACCAGCGGAGCTGTGACAGAAAATGGCGCCGTGTGCTGAGGAGATAGGCCCCGCCCCTTTTCCGGCGGGCTCGTCTCCCGCTATTTAGTACATTTAGGCAGGGGTAAATATCTCCATATAGCCTCTGGGGCTATATGTGAGGTATTTTTAGCCTTTTTAAAGGTTTACATTTGCCTCCCAGGGCGCCCCCCCCCAGCGCCCTGCACCCTCAGTGACTGCCGTGTGAAGTGTGCTGAGAGGAAAATGGCGCACAGCTGCAGTGCTGTGCGCTACCTTAAGAAGACTGCAGGAGTCTTCAGCCGCCGATTCTGGACCTCTTCTTGCTTCAGCATCTGTGAGGGGGCCGGCGGCGTGGCTCCGGTGACCATCCAGGCTGTACCTGTGATCGTCCCTCTGGAGCTTCATGTCCAGTAGCCAAGAAGCCAATCCATCCTGCACGCAGGTGAGTTCACTTCTTCTCCCCTCTGTCCCTCGTTGCAGTGATCCTGTTGCCAGCAGGAATCACTGTAAAATAAAAAACCTAAGCTAAACTCTCTAAGCAGCTCTTTATGAGAGCCACCTAGAATTGCACCCTTCTCGGCCGGGCACAAAAATCTAACTGGAGTCTGGAGGAGGGTCATAGGGGGAGGAGCCAGTACACACCACCTGACCTGTAAAAGCTTTACTTTTGTGCCCTGTCTCCTGCGGAGCCGCTATTCCCCATGGTCCTTTCAGGAACCCCAGCATCCACTTAGGACGATAGAGAAACTACGGGTAGTTTTTTCTCCCCAAACATAATACCCTTTTTAGTGGTACCTGTATTTATATCAGAAATGTGTAATACCTCTTTCATTGCCTCAATCATGCAGTGAATGGCCTTAGTGGGCATCAGGTTAGACTCATCGTCGTCGACACTGGTGTCAGTATCAGTGTCAACATCTGGGTCTGAGGTAGCGGGCGTTTCAGAGCCCCTGATGACCTTTGAGACGCCTGGACAGGCACGAGCTGAGAAGTCGGCTGTCCCACATTTGGCATGTCGTCAAATTTCTTATGTAAGGAGTCTATACGTGCACTCATTTCTTTCCATAAGCTCATCCACTCAGGTGTCTGCCCCGCAGGGGGTGACATCCCTTCTAAAGGCATCTGCTCCGTCTCCACATCATTATCCTCATCAAACATGTCGACACAGCCGTACCGACACACCGCACACACACAGGGAATGCTCCAACAGAGGACAGGACCCACAAAAGCCCTTTGGGGGGACAGAGTGAGAGTATACCAGCACACACCAGAGCGCTATATAATGCAGGGACTAACTGAGTTATGTCCCCTATAGCTGCTTTTTCTATATAAATGTATACTGCGCCTAAATTTAGTGCCCCCCCTCTCTTTTTTACCCTTTTCTGTAGTGTAGACTGCAGGGGAGAGCCAGGGAGCTTCCTTCCAGCGGAGCTGTGAGGGAAAAATGGCGCCAGTGTGCTGAAGGAGATAGCTCCGCCCCTTTTCCGCGGACTATTCTCCCGCTTTTTCCTATATTCTGGCAGGGGTATTTTCCACATATATAGCCTCTGGGGCTATATATTGTGGTATTTTTGCCAGCCAAGGTGTTATTATTGCTTCTCAGGGCGCCCCCCCCCCCAGCGCCCTGCACCCTCAGTGACCGGAGTGTGAAGTGTGTGTGAGGAGCAATGGCGCACAGCTGCAGTGCTGTGCGCTACCTTGGTGAAGACTGATGTCTTCTGCCGCCGATTTTCCGGACCTCTTCTTGCTTCTGGCTCTGTAAGGGTGACGGCGGCGCGGCTCCGGGACCGAACACCAAGGCTGGGCCTGCGGTCGATCCCTCTGGAGCTAATGGTGTCCAGTAGCCTAAGAAGCCCAAGCTGGCTGCAAGCAGGCAGGTTCGCTTCTTCTCCCCTTAGTCCCTCGCTGCAGTGAGCCTGTTACCAGCAGGTCTCACTGAAAATAAAAAACCTAATTTCTATACTTTCTTTCTAAAGGCTCAGGAGAGCCCCTAGTGTGCATCCAACCTCGGCCGGGCACAAAATCTAACTGAGGCTTGGAGGAGGGTCATAGTGGGAGGAGCCAGTGCACACCAGGTAGTCTAAAAGCTTTCTAGAGTGCCCAGCCTCCTTCGGAGCCCGCTATTCCCCATGGTCCTTACGGAGTTCCCAGCATCCACTAGGACGTCAGAGAAATAAGAATTTACTCACCGGTAATTCTATTTCTCGTAGTCCGTAGTGGATGCTGGGACTCCGTAAGGACCATGGGGAATAGCGGCTCCGCAGGAGACTGGGCACAACTAAAAGAAAGCTTTAGACTAACTGGTGTGCACTGGCTCCTTCCACTATGACCCTCCTCCAGACTTCAGTTAGGATACTGTGCCCGGAAGAGCTGACACAATAAGGAAGGATTTTGAATCCCGGGTAAGACTCATACCAGCCACACCAATCACACCGTATAACTCGTGATACAATACCCAGTTAACAGTATGATAACAACTGAGCCTCTCAACAGATGGCTCAACAATAACCCTTTAGTTAACAATAACTATATACAAGTATTGCAGACAATCCGCACTTGGGATGGGCGCCCAGCATCCACTATGGACTACGAGAAATAGAATTACCGGTGAGTAAATTCTTATTTTCTCTGACGTCCTAAGTGGATGCTGGGACTCCGTAAGGACCATGGGGATTATACCAAAGCTCCCAAACGGGCGGGAGAGTGCGGATGACTCTGCAGCACCGAATGGGCAAACTCTAGGTCCTCCTCAGCCAGGGTGTCAAACTTGTAGAATTTAGCAAATGTGTTTGACCCCGACCAAGTAGCTGCTCGGCAAAGTTGTAGAGCCGAGACCCCTCGGGCAGCCGCCCAAGAAGAGCCCACCTTCCTCGTGGAATGGGCTTTCACTGATTTAGGATGCGGCAGTCCAGCCGCAGAATGTGCAAGCTGAATCGTACTACAGATCCAGCGAGCAATAGTCTGCTTTGAAGCAGGTGCACCCAATTTGTTGGGTGCATACAGGATAAATAGCGAGTCAGTCTTTCGGACTCCAGCTGTCCTGGAAACATAAATATTCAGGGCCCTGACTACGTCCAACAACTTGGAAGCCTCCAAGTCTTTAGTAGCCGCAGGCACCACGATAGGTTGGTTCAGATGAAAGGCTGATACCACCTTAGGGAGAAATTGGGGACGAGTCCTCAATTCTGCCCTATCCATATAGAAAATCAGATAAGGGCTTTTACATGACAAAGCCGCCAATTCTGATACACGCATGGCCGAAGCCAAGGCCAACAACATGACCACTTTCCACCTGAGATACTGCAATTCCACGGTTTTAAGTGGCTCAAACCAATGTGACTTTAGGAAATCCAACACCACGTTGAGATCCCAAGGTGCCACTGGAGGCACAAAAGGGGGCTGAATATGCAGCACTCCCTTAACAAAAGTCTGAACTTCAGGTAGTGAAGCCAGTTCTCTCTGGAAGAAAATCGATAGAGCCGAAATCTGGACATTAATGGAACCCAATTTTAGGCCCATAATCACCCCTGACTGTAGGAAGTGCAGGAAACGGCCCAGCTGAAATTCCTCCGTTGGGGCCTTCCTGGCCTCACACCACGCAACATATTTTCGCCATATGCGGTGATAATGGTTTGCGGTTACTTCTTTCCTAGCTTTAATCAGCGTAGGAATGACTTCCTCCGGAATGCCCTTTTCCTTCAGGATCCGGTGTTCAACCGCCATGCCGTCAAACGCAGTCGCGGTAAGTCTTGGAACAGACAGGGCCCCTGCTGCAGCAGGTCCTGTCTGAGCGGCAGAGGCCATGGGTCCTCTGAGATAATTTCTTGAAGTTCCGGGTACCAAGCTCTTCTTGGCCAATCCGGAGCAATGAGTATAGTTCTTACTCCTCTTCTCCTTATTATCCTCAGCACCTTTGGTATGAGAGGAAGAGGAGGGAACACATAAACCGACTGGTACACCCACGGTGTCACTAGAGCGTCCACAGCTATCGCCTGCGGGTCTCTTGACCTGGCACAATATCTTTCTAGCTTTTTGTTTAGGCGGGACGCCATCATGTCCACCTGTGGCCTTTCCCAACGGTTTACAATCAGTTGGAAGACTTCTGGATGAAGTCCCCACTCTCCCGGGTGGAGGTCGTGCCTGCTGAGGAAGTCTGCTTCCCAGTTGTCCACTCCCGGAATGAACACTGCTGACAGTGCTAACACGTGATTTTCCGCCCATCGGAGAATCCTTGTGGCTTCTGCCATCGCCGTCCTGCTTCTCGTGCCGCCCTGTCGGTTTACATGGGCGACCGCCGTGATGTTGTCTGACTGGATCAGTACCGGCTGGTTTTGAAGCAGGGGTTTTGCCTGACTTAGGGCATTGTAAATGGCCCTCAGTTCCAGAATATTTATGTGTAGGGAAGTCTCCTGACTTGACCATAGTCCTTGGAAGTTTCTTCCCTGTGTGACTGCCCCCCAGCCTCGAAGGCTGGCATCCGTGGTCACCAGGACCCAGTCCTGTATGCCGAATCTGCGGCCCTCTTGAAGATGAGCACTTTGCAGCCACCACAGCAGAGACACCCTGGTCCTTGGAGACAGGGTTATCAGCCGATACATCTGAAGATGCGATCCGGACCACTTTTCCAACAGGTCCCACTGAAAGGTTCTTGCATGGAACCTGCCGAATGGAATTGCTTCGTAGGAAGCTACCATCTTTCCCAGGATCCGCGTGCAGTGATGCACCGACACCTGTTTTGGTTTTAGGAGGCCTCTGACTAGAGATGACAGCTCCTTGGCCTTCTCCTCCGGGAGAAACACTTTTTTCTGTTCTGTGTCCAGAACCATCCCTAGGAACAGTAGACGTGTCGTAGGAACCAGCTGTGACTTTGGAATATTTAGAATCGAGCCGTGCTGTTGTAGCACCTCTCGAGATAGTGCTACACCGACCAACAACTGCTCCCTGGACCTCGCCTTTATCAGGAGATCGTCCAAGTACGGGATAATTAAAACTCCCTTCTTTCGAAGGAGTATCATCATTTCGGCCATTACCTTGGTAAAGACCCTCGGAGCCGTGGAGAGACCGAACGGCAACGTCTGGAATTGGTAATGACAATCCTGTACCACAAATCTGAGGTACTCCTGGTGAGGATGGTAAATGGGGACATGTAGGTAAGCATCCTTGATGTCCAGTGATACCATGTAATCCCCCTCGTCCAGGCTTGCAATAACCGCCCTGAGCGATTCCATCTTGAACTTGAATTTTTTTTATATATGTGTTCAAGGATTTCAAATTTAAAATGGGTCTCACCGAACCGTCCGGTTTCGGTACCACAAACATTGTGGAATAGTAACCCCGTCCTTGTTGAAGTAGGGGCACCTTTACTATCACCTGCTGGGAATACAGCTTGTGAATTGCCTCTATCACTGCCTCCCTGCCTGAGGGAGTTGTTGGCAAGGCAGATTTGAGGAAACGGCGGGGGGGAGACGTCTCGAATTCCAGCTTGTACCCCTGAGATACTACTTGAAAGATCCAGGGATCCACCCGTGAGCGAGCCCACTGATCGCTGAAATTTTTGAGACGGGCCCCCACCGTACCTGGCTCCGCATGTGGAGCCCCAGCGTCATGCGGTGGACTTAGAGGAAGCGGGGGAGGACTTTTGCTCCTGGGAACTGGCTGTATGCTGCAGCTTTTTCCCTCTACCTCTGCCTCTGGGCAGAAAGGACGCGCCTCTAACCCGCTTGCCCTTATGGGGCCGAAAGGACTGTACCTGATAATACGGTGCTTTCTTTGGCTGTGAGGGAACATGGGGTAAAAATGCAGACTTCCCAGCTGTTGCTGTGGAAACTAGGTCCGAGAGACCATCCCCGAACAACTCCTCACCTTTATAAGGCAAAACTTCCATGTGCCTTTTAGAGTCTGCATCACCTGTCCACTGCAGAGTCCATAACCCTCTCCTGGCAGAAATGGTCATTGCACTTATTTTAGATGCCAACCGGCAAATATCCCTCTGTGCATCTCTCATGTATAAGACTGCGTCTTTAATATGCTCTACGGTTAGCAATATAGTGTCCCTGTCTAGGGTATCAATATTTTCCGACGGGGAATCTGACCACGCAGCTGCAGCACTGCACATCCATGCTGAAGCAATAGCTGGTCTCAGTATAATACCTGTGTGTGTATATACAGACTTCAGGATAGCCTCCTGCTTTCTATCAGCAGGCTCCTTTAGGGCGGCCGTATCCGGAGACGGTAGTGCCACCTTCTTTGACAAGCGTGTGAGCGCTTTATCCACCCTAGGGGATGTTTCCCAACGTGACCTATCCTCTGGCGGGAAAGGGTACGTCATTAGTAACCTTTTAGAAATTACTAGTTTCTTATCGGGGGAAGCCCTACTGGTAGTTTTTTCTCTCCAAACATAATACCCTTTTTTTTTTGGTACCTGGGGTAACATCAGAAATGTGCAACACATTTTTCATAGCCTCAATCATGTAACGGGTGGCCCTATTGGAAGTTACATTAGTCTCATCGTCGTCGACACTGGAGTCAGTATCCGTGTCGACATCTGTGTCTGCCATCTGAGGTAGCGGGCGTTTTAGAGCCCCTGATGGCTTTTGAGACGCCTGGGCAGGCACAGGCTGAGAAGCCGGCTGTCCCATATTCGGTATGTCGTCAAACCTTTTATGTAAGGAGTCGACACTGTCACGTAATTCCTTCCACATAACCATCCACTCAGGTGTCAGCCCCGCAGGGGGTGACATCACATTTATAGGCATCTGCTCCGCCTCCACATAAGCCTCCTCATCAAACATGTCGACACAGCCGTACCGACACACCGCACACACACCGGGAATGCTCTGACAGAGGACAGGACCCCACAAAGCCCTTTGGGGAGACAGAGAGAGAGTATGCCAGCACACACCAGAGCGCTATAATAATACAGGGATTAACTGAATTATTTCCCTTATAGCTGCTATATAGTTATACTGCGCCTAAATTTAGTGCCCCCCCTCTCTTTTTTACCCTTTGTAGCTTGATACTGCAGGGGAGAGCCAGGGAGCGATCCTTCCAGCGGAGCTGTGAGGGAAAAATGGCGCCAGTGTGCTGAGGGAGTTAGCCCCGCCCCTTTTTCGGCTGACTTTTCTCCCGCTTTTTTCAGGAATTCTGGCAGGGGTAATTTATCACATATATAGCCCTGGGACTATATATTGTGATGATTTGCCAGCCAAGG
This sequence comes from Pseudophryne corroboree, assembly GCF_028390025.1. NCBI lineage: Eukaryota > Metazoa > Chordata > Amphibia > Anura > Myobatrachidae > Pseudophryne > Pseudophryne corroboree. The sequence goes on along the minus strand of NC_086444.1, from coordinate 378,172,471 downwards.
TGTTTATATTGCTGCTCAGGGCGCCGCCCCCCCCAGCGCCCTGCACCCATCAGTGACCGGAGTGTGAGGTGTGCATGAGGAGCAATGGCGCACAGCTGCAGTGCTGTGCGCTACCTTGTTGAAGACCGAGGTCTTCTGCCGCCGATTTTCCGGACCACTTCTTGCTTCTGGCTCTGTAAGGGGGACGGCGGCGCGGCTCCGGGACCGAACGATCGAGGTCGGGTCCTGTGTTCGATCCCTCTGGAGCTAATGGTGTCCAGTAGCCTAAGAAGCCCAAACTATCTCCAGTCAGGTAGGTTCGCTTCTTCTCCCCTTAGTCCCTCGCTGCAGTGAGTCTGTTGCCAGCAGTTCTCACTGTAAAATAAAAAACCTAAAATATACTTTCTTTCTAGGAGCTCAGGAGAGCCCCTAGTGTGCATCCAGCTCAGCCGGGCACAAGATTCTAACTGAAGTCTGGAGGAGGGTCATAGTGGGAGGAGCCAGTGCACACCAGTTAGTCTAAAGCTTTCTTTTAGTTGTGCCCAGTCTCCTGCGGAGCCGCTATTCCCCATGGTCCTTACGGAGTCCCAGCATCCACTTAGGACGTCAGAGAAATAAGGATATCTTTACAAAGAAATAGGGATCAAATAAGGTTTGAGGTAAAAATATGGTTAAAAAAAAGGGGCAGACTAGATGAGCAAGAAGTTCTTATCTGCTGTCGAATTCTATGTGTCTATATGGGTTGCACTGCATTAATCGCTGGAGCATCCTTACATTTCTATGTTTCAATATATCTCCAAGGTTTTTCTGTGTCACTTGAGAACAACCCAATAGTTAAGCCATTTCAGTAACGCTATGGATCGTTATAGATCTATCATAGTACATTATGGCCACACCTCAGCTTCAAACAGTTTTTTCTTTATTCCATCATTTGAGTCCTCACGATTCTTAAGTCTCTCCAACTCTTTTTCTGCTCTTTCTTTAGCTTGGCGAATATTTTGGAGCAATTCAGTAGCTTCAGAACTGGCCTTCACTGCCTAGAATATAAAAAAAAAAATAACGTAAAATACACAAACATACATTTTCATAATAATACAAACACAATATCTGTTGGCAATAAATATTTGTATATACTTTTGTTAAATACATTTCTCATGTAGTAAATTGAGCAACACAGAGTATATAGGCCCTGCTTCAAAAAGATGAGGCCAGAAATAAATCCAGCAATACTTGCAATTTTGTACCTTCGCAAAATCATGTTGATTCAACTTAAATTGCACAAAGAGCTCAAATTTAAAATGCAGTGTAAAAATAAAGTTGTTCAGTATTCTTGTGCTACATGCAAAAGCAGGCTGTATACAGTATTTTCTGCAATTACAATCCCTGCATCACAACATGGTTTGTCCAAGTCCAAATATTCACCTATTTGCTTGTTTTGCTCCTAACTCTAAACAAGGCCTTAATAAGGAGAACAAAATGCCACTTCCTCCTGCATGCCATATTCTAACCACATCATTCTAAAACAGTATTAGGAGAAAAATTACACTGACAACATCACTTCTTTATGGAATATGATGCTGGAAAACTACCACAAGTGTTGAGATATGTAGCTCAGTCCTAAATCAAGTTTAAAATTCAAGAAAGCCTAAAGAAATGGAAGACAAGAAACTAGTGTTGGACAGGCTTCACTTTCTCACTTTGAAATGCGGGACAGCCAAACATAGTATGGGGATCGCTATGAAATACCTACAATCAAAATCCCGACAGCAATTGGCCGACGGTCAAAATACAGACAAGGTCAAAATCCCGACATGGACAAAATACCGCCATTTAAAATGTCAACAGGTCAAAAAGCCAACACAAGTGTTTCATTATTATTATTTGTGTATGTCGACATAGGTCGACATGGACACAATATAAGTGTACCGTATCCACTCGCCATGCTTCAGGCATGGTGCCTCGCTGCGCTCGGCACACTATTATATTTCCCCTCCAGGTCCACTGGGATGGTAAAGTATGAACAAGTCGGTTTTAATGAAAAAAATCCTGAAAAACTCATGTCGACTTTTTGACCTGTCGACATTATAAATGTCGGTATTTTGCCCTTGTCGGTATTTTAAATGTCGGTATTTTGACCGTCTGTCATTTGCTGTCGGTATTTTGACCGTCGGGATTTTGATTGTCGGTAAATTGACTGCATCCCTTAGTATGCTTAGGTAAAAACTTGTTCCATTGTCCTAATCAAAGTATTCCTGAAGGAACTGAAGAACAGCGTTGCATTAAAGCCCTGTGCACACGGGTAGATGTGTGATGAGCGATCTATCAGTGACCGCTCAGCACACATCTCTCCCCTCGCCCAGCACTCAGCGCGATGTGTGCTGAGTGAGGGGGGGGGGGTGCTCATTTCACCCAGCGGTGAAATGAGCAACCTGCTAGATTGTGCCTGTATGCAGGCCAATCTAGCACCGGCGATAGCAACGCGCAGGGCCACGCATCGCTATCGCTGTGGGGCATAACACAGAGAGATCCGTGCTTAACTTCTAAGCAATCTAGTCAGATTGCTTAGAGTTTAAGCACGGATCTCTACGTGTACATCCCCCTTAAAAGACTGTAGATTCAAAATACTGATATTGACAGACTGACAAAACCAGATACTGTACAAATCCCTCCTGAGGCTATGGGCCTGATTCAGAACAAACAGAGGACAACGTGGCAGGACTTTCTTCTACAACTACCCTTATACCCATCCTGCTCCTTACCCACCATCCCCCCCAATTCTCCCACATCTGCTCTCTCCTATACTGTTAAGACAATCCAAGATACTATGACTCCACTTCTGCAGGCCTGTGACACATTTAAACAAGAGCTGCAGAATATTAAAGTGCAGCTACAACAGCTTAGGCAACGTATTCTCTCTAATGAGTAGGTGGTGAGCGACATGATCGAGGATGCTGCCACATTTAAACAGCAGCATACCAAACTACGGAAGCCTCATCATCATATACGGAAGACATTCGATGACCTAGAGAAGGGTACTGCACCATGATGAACATGAGGGAGAAGAGGGGATTGATTAAAGAGACTTAAAGGGAGGGTGGTAGGGGATGAAGTGAGATGGGGGAGAGAGCCAGACTTGAGCCTGTAGACATACCTACAAGAAGAAGGAAAGACAGACTTTGCACTCAGACTAGCTGCCCAGTCAGGAAAAATCCAAACGCTAACTCGCTCAACCTAAGGGTTTTGAGCTGGGGAGGGAGGTGTGGTATAGAAAATCTACAGTTATTAGATAGGCAGTCAAAAGGTGGACACCATAAGGTCGACAGGGACAAAAGGTCGACATGCAAAGGTAGACAGTATAAAAGTTCGACAGGGTCAAAAAGTCATGGAACTGTTAAACACAACATGGAAATGTTAAACACAAAAAAGGTTGGCACATATTTAGGCTTTTTGGTGTCATTTTGTTTGTTTCATCATCTGTGACCCTAGGTTACTATTCCCTATCGTAGTCCATGTGGAGGGTAAACAAAGCAAAAGTTGACAAATATGTGAAACACCCACCAAAAAAAAAAAAAAAACTTTTGTCAATTATTGCCATGCCGACCTATTGAACATGTCGCCCTTTTGTACAGTTGACTTTTTGACTCTGTAGACCACATGGTGTTGACCTATTGATGGTCTAACTAGACACTATCTATCCATAGTCCGGATACCGGGGAAGGGGATGTTTGGCAGTATCAGCAAAGATAGAGCTGATGAGCAGCTGATTCAGTGTGGGACTGGAAGGATCCGCACACAGCGAGAAGAAAAGGGGTGTGTGATCACACATAGAGGCTGCCCTGTTGAAACAAAGTCCAGGTGTTTGCTGGAGCAGTCAGACAGTTCGGGTGGGACTGCAAACAGAGCCCAGAGTGCCTGGTGGCCAGCGGAGGCTAGGAAGTAGGCATTTCTACAAGCAGGAAGCAGTGGGAACCCTATAAACTCTGAGACTGTATTTGAAGAGTTGTGAAAGCCAGGCCGGAGTGTGTAGACATACCTTCAAGAAGCAGACAAGACTTTTAGACTTTGCACGTACAGTAGACTAGCTGCCCAGTATAGAGAGGGGCCACACCAGAGCTGTCTCGTCCATTGGGCTTCATGGGCAGTTGCCCATGGGCCCCAGGATTCTAAAGGCCCCTGGCCGATAACCCTTCTTCCCCTCTTCTATCTGAATGCAGAAGCTCAAAAAGCAGCTGCTGAGTGCTTTTTTACACACTACAGGCATTTTGAGACCCCGTTTTCAACAATGAGTGGGTCCTCCAGGACCCGCCGTGCTACAATTCAGGTCAGCATCTGTGTGACTGGGCGCGTCGAGGAGGAGAGTTTGCAGGTGTGATCCGGACGGCGGCGGCGGACTGCAGCAGAAGAGGAGCTGTGTTGGGTAGAGCAAGACGCCCTATCAGACGTGGTATACAGCCGCATACAGCGTCAAGATCTAAGGTAGTCGTCACGGTCTGCATCACCAGCTATAACTCCCGCTGACTCTCCCGTGGACTGGTACCCACTGTTGTCGCTACTCGTCCGCCTGCCTTTGAGTCACGTCAGCAGCTGCCGCCTCCCAGCCCATGATGGTCTGGATCTCCTGTGACTGATGCTATTATAACAGATATGGGAAGGTATGTCCCTCTGCATACTGTAGCTGCAAGCTCCCCTGGTGTGTGTGTCAGTGTGCAGCAGGTCCCAGTACAGTGTGTTTGTTTGTGTGTGTGTGTCAGTGTGCCCCAATACAATGTGTGTGTGTGTCAGTGTGCCCCAATACAGTGTGTGTGTGTGTGTGTGTGTGTGTGTGTGTGTGTGTGTGTGTGTGTGTGTCTGACTCAGTGTGCCACAGTACAATATATGTGTGTTTCAGTGTGCCCTGGTCCCTGTAAAATGTGTGTGCATATGTGTGCCCCTGATCCCTGTACAATGTGTGTGTGTGTGTGTGTGTGTGTGTGTGTGTGTGTGTGTGTGTGTGTGTGAGTGTGTATATACATGTCTGTCAGTGTGCCCCTGGTCCCAGTACAGTGTGTGTGTGTGTGTGTGTGTGTGTGTGTGTGTGTGTGTGTGTGTGTGTGTGTGTGTGTGTCTGTGTATACAGGTTGAGTCTCCCTTATCCAAAATGCTTGGGACCAGAAGTATTTTGGATATCGGATTTTTCCGTATTTTGGAATAATTGCATACCATAATGAGATATTATGGCGATGGGACCTAAGTCTAAGCACAGAATGCATTTATGTTTCATATACACCTTATACACACAGCCTGAAGGTCATTTTAGCCATTATTTTTAATAACTTTGTGCATTAAACAAAGTGTGTGTACATTCACACAATTCATTTATGTTTCATATACACCTTATACACATAGCCTGAAGGTCATTTAATCCAATATTTTTAATAACTCTGTGTATTAAACAAAGTTTGTGTACATTGAGCCATCAGAAAACAAAGTTTCACTATCTCACTCAAAAAATTCCGTATTTCGGAATATATGGATATGGTATACTCAACCTGTATATATATATCTGTGTCAGTGTGCTCCTGGTCCCAGTACAATGAGTGTGTGTGTCAGTGTGCCCCATGTCCCAGTACAGTGTATGTGTGTCAGTGTGCCCCAGTGCAATGTGTGTGTCAGAGTGCCCCTGGTCCCTGTACAGCGCGCGCGTGTGTGTGTGTGTGTGTGTGTGTGCGTGTGTGTGTGTGTGTGTGTGTGTGTGTGTGTCAGAGTGCCCCTGGTTCCAGTACAGTGTGTGTGTGTGTGTGTGTGTGTGTGTGTGTGTGTGTGTGTGTGTGTGTGTGTGTCCTGGTCCCTTTAAAATGTGTGCGTATATATGTGTGCCCCTGATCCCTGTACAATGTGTGTGTGCGTATATATGTGTGTGTCAGTATGCCCCTAGTCCCAGTACAGTGTGTGTCAGTGTGCCCCTGGTCCCAGTACAGTGTGTGTGTGTGTGTGTGTGTGTGTGTGTGTGTGTGTGTGTGTGTGTGTGTGTGTGTGTGTGTGTGTGTGTGTGTATATGCGTGTCAGTGTGCATTTGATCTCAGTACAATGTGTATGTGTGTCAGTGTGCATTTGATCTCAGTACAATGTGCATGTGTGTCAGTGTGCCCCTGATCCCTGTACAATGTGTGTGTCAGTGTGCCCTGGTCCCTGTACAATGTACCTTGTCACTGTGTCCCTGTCACCCCTGTCTCACCAGTCACCCACTATCTCCCTGTTATCCCTGCCTCCCGTCACCCACTATCTCACTGTCATTCTACCTGTCACCCCTGTCCCCGCAGTCACCTACTATCTCCCCGTCACCCTTGCCTCACCAGTCACCTACCATTTCCCTGTAACCCCTGCCTCACCAGGCACCCACTATCTCCATGTAACCCCTGCCTCACCAGTCACCCACTATCTCTCTGTCACCCCGCCTCACCAGTCACCCACTACCTACCTGTCTCCTGAACCTTATAGGTGATGTCTTACTGTTTACTCTTCTCACAGCCCTATATATTGCCTCCCGGTGCCCTACACAGGACCTCATGGTACATACACTCAAATACCCCAACATACAGATAGAGCCACGCTAGTCAGTGTAAAAGGGGTATAAGTCACTCCATCATATATTAGCTTCCTTCTGTAATTCCAACTATTACAATTACTGCAGGCTAGTTAGAGTACTCCTATAACAAAAATACAGTATATGAAGCAGCAGGGTTTGAGCTCTCCCATATCTGTGCTATCTGTATATAACTCACAGGGGTCCCACCTGCTGACTGGACTGTTTCTATTACACACACAATATAACATTGCATTAAGCATTGTAAATGTGATACATTTAAATGAACAGAGTACACAGGGGACAGGCTACACAGTAGCTTTCTCAAAGCATTTCATACTCTATAGTACTTACTTTTGTAAGCTTCTCTTGCAATTCTTGAATCTTGTTCAGCTGCTCAGCATTGATCTAGCACAAAACAGATGGTAACAATGTGTTAATAACTTACACAATACTCATTTTTAGTGTAGGATACCCATTTCTGCACTTCATATGCGCAAAAGAATCTGTATGCCTCTGTATCTAGAGTTTTACATTTCTTTATCTTGTGGCGCAAGAACAGAGGCAGTTAAGTGGAAGTGGAGAACAGTAAGGGTGTGTCCACATAAGTGCCACTGAGTGTGGGCCACACATCTATGGTCCGACTCCCCGTTATGCCGATACACCTTCCTATCTGCAGACATCGGTGTTCAGCAATCCATTAGGGAAAACAGCAAAAACCAGCATGTTAAAAGAACCCTAACTCATTTTTTGGGTTGGAATTAGCAAATCAAGGATTTCCATCATGTTGGATATCTCCAATCCCCTAACCCAGTCATTGCAAAACAGAATTGTCCTGATACTTGCCAGATGTGTGGTCCCCATTAGGGTCATACACAAGGCAAATCTCTTTTAGGTACAAGAGTGCTGGTGTAAACATATGCAATGATCATGACAACAACCAGCTCACTACAAATGTAGCCACGCTCACTGTGGCTGCGATGCAGCTGCATGGGCATTTAGGGGGGTATTCAATTCAAGTCGGATTTCCCGACTTGTGGAATAAAGGCAATTTAAGGTTGAATCCAGATTTGACCTATTCGATCAAAGTGCCATTTATCCGACAAGTCAGAAAATCCGACTTGCAGGAAAGCACATGGCTTCAGCCGCCAAGCCACGTGTTTTGTTGGCTTCGCGGCCAAATCCGACATATTTTAGCCCCGTTTCCAACAATGTCTATCCAACTTTATCCTATCGGATTGGGCCGCTAATTGAATACTGAGATGTCGGAAAGGATCCAAAATCAATTGAATACACCCCTTAGTATTCATCCGCACCTTAGTATGCAGTTACGCCTTAGAAAGCAGGGCTGCACCTTTTGTCGCTCAATGTAATGTAAATGGGGCGCAGTTGCGACTAAGACGCAGCCACAATGAGCCTGGCTACATCTGAATGTTATAATCGATTCATGGGCAGCTATTCCGAGTATTTGTCATTTCCATCTCAACAACTACAGGAAAAAGCACTCCCATTGGAATTTTAAGGGGTAAACAACAATACGCAGGTACACTCCTTTGGACAATATGCAGGTACACTCCTTTGGACAACAATATGCAGGTACACTCCTTTGGACCCAGTCTATAAACCATCTTACTAAGTTGTCCCCAATATCCCATATGGACAACGAAAAAAGGATTTACCGGTAGGTAATTATAATCCTATTTTTTTCTTTTGTTTTAATTTGCAATAAGAAACAATTTTTTTTTACATTCAATACAATACCTTCCTCCACTGTGTTGTATAGTAATGATCATTATTGAGAAATTTTCACCTCATAATGTTTTTATGATTCAAACTACTTTGCATACATAGAAAAAGTGGAACAAAGCATTCTTTAGTGTGAATATAGTCTTTTGTATGTCAGGATGTTTAAATAAAAAATAAAGTACTCACATCAGGCATACATGTGCGTATACCTGTAAAAAGTAATAGCATAAAGATATGCACTTTAAATTTCTTCAACTGGGTGTGCTGGCTCCTCCCCTCTCTGCCCCCTCCCACAGGCAGATTTAGGTAAAATAGGAGAAAGGACATACTTGAGAGAAGTAACATAGCAATGGGGGTCATTCCGACCCGTTCGCGCGCTGTGGTTCATCGGGACGGTTCAAACGGGACGGTTCTGCGCATGCGCGGCGGAAGCAATGCGCAGGCATGTAACTGCTCAGCGACAGCAGTCGCTGGGCAACGACGCCGGGAACTAAGAAAGCGGTCGCAGCGCGGATCGCAAGAAGATTAACAGGCGGGAAGCGGATCGGGGCGTCTACTCACCGTTTTCCGGGCGTAGAGATACGATTGCAGGCGCATCGAGGCGTTTGGAGGGAAGATGTCTGACGTCTATTCCGGGACCTTCATCGCTGGATTTATCGCACAGGTTAAGTAACTGCAGGGCTAGTCTACTTTTACACAAAACTTTTTTAGCATAGCAGGGCTGCACAAGCGATCGCAGCCTTGCTATGCTAAAATACATTCCCCCATAGGCAGCGTCTAGTTGATCGCACAAGCAGCAAAAAGTTGCTACGTGCGATCAACTCGGAATGACCCCCAATGAGTGTTGAGATTTACACACCAGCACACCACTAACATATAATGACCAGCAACGGATGGTAACAAAACATCAACAGCTGAACAGGTAAACATAGAAACGATAACATGCACAAAAGTCAACCCACTGAGGCGGGCGCCCAATATCCCTTATGGACTATGAGAAAGGGATTTACCAGTAGGTAAGTAAAATCCTATTTTCTCTAGCATCCATAAGGGATATTGGGGACAACTTAGTACGATGGGGACATAGCAATGCTTCCAGAACGGGCGGAAATATGCGGAGACGTCTGCAGCACTGCCTGGCCAAACTGGGAATCCTCTTTGGCCAGGGTATCAAATCTGTAGAACTTCACAAAGGTGTTCTTTCCCGAGCAGGTAGCCGCTCAGTATAGTTGCAAGGCCGAGACTCCACGGGCAGCCACCCAGGAAGACACCACCGATCTTGTAGAGTGGGCCTTCAGAGACTTAGGAACAGGTAAGGCTGCCGGACACATAGGCCTGTTGGATAGTAAATCTCAGCCAACAAGCAATGGACTGCTTTGAAGCAGGGCAACTCTTTTTCTGATCATCATATATCACGAACAAGGAATCCGTCTTTCTGATTCGAGCCGTTCTCTTGACATAGATCTTCAAGGCTTGCACAGAATCCAATGCCTCCGGAGGAGCAGAAGTGCCAGAACTTGACGGAACCACAATAGGTTGATTCAAGTGGAACGCAGAGACAACCTTCGACAGAAACTGCTGCCTAGTGCTGAGCTCCGATCTGTCCTCATAAAAGACCAAGTAGGGGCTTTTACACGATAAGGCCCACAACTCCGAGACACGCCTAGCAGAAGCCAGGGCCAATAACATCACTGTCCTCCACGTGGGGTACTTGTCTTCTACTGTCATCAGAGGTTCAAACCAGGAGGAATGTAGAAATTCCAATACTACATTCAAATCCCAAGGTGCCGTGGGTGGAACTAAAGGAGATTGAATAAGAAGCATCCCTTGCAAGAAGGTCTGAACTTCTGGCAATACTGCCAATTTCTTCTGGAAGAAAATTGAGAGAGCTGAAATCTGGACCTTAATGGAACCCAGAAGTAAACCCTTATCCACACCAGCCTGCAGGGAACGAAGGAAACGTCCCAAGTGGAACTCCACAGGCGGATATGTGCGTTCCTCGTACCAAGAGACATATCTTCTCCAGATATGATGATAGTGTTTTGACGTCACAGGTTTCCTGGCCTGAACCAAGGTAGCAATGACCTTTTTGGAAAGGCCCTTGTGAGCTAGGATGTTCCGCTCAACCTCCGTGCCGTGAAACTAAGTCACCGTAAGTCCGGGTAGACGAAGGGTCCTTGTTGAAGAAGATCTCTTCTCAGTGGTAGAGGCCAAGGGTATTCGACGTACATGTCCAGAAGATCTGCGTACCACGCCCTCCGGGGGCAATCAGAATTGCCTGGACTCCTTGATTCCTGATTCGCTTTAGCACCCTTAGTAGCAACGGAATCAGCGGAAACAGGTAGACCAGCCGGTAAGGCCAAGACGAAGTGCATCTACTGCCCTCGCCTGAGGGTCCCTGGTTCTCGAGCAATACGAATTAAGCTTCTTGTTGAGTCGAGAAGCCATCATGTCTATTTGTGGCCAGGCCCACCGGTCGATGATCTGCTGAAACACCTGATGGCGAAGCCCCCACTCTCCCGGGTGCAGATTGCGACGACTCAAGAAGTCCACTTCCCAGTTGTCCACTCCCGGAATGAAGATTGCGGACATTGCTCTTGCATTTCTTTCTGCCCAGAGCAGTATCTTTGACATTTCTCGAATGCAGGCCCTGTTTTTTTGTCCCTTCTTGTCAATTGATGTACGCCACTTCAGTGGCGTTGTCCGACTGAACTCGGATCGCGTGATTCCTGAGTAGAGGAGTGGCCTAAATCAGAGCATTGTAGATTGCCCGATTTTCCAGAATGTTGATCGGAAGGAGGGTTTTGTGGGCGGACCACTTGCCCTGGAACTGAGCCCCCTGGGTGACAGCTCCCCATCCTCTCAGACTCGCATCATTCGAGAGGAGGATCCAGTCCTGAATCCCAAAACTGCGACCTTCCAGAAGGTCGGAGGACTGCAGCCACCACAGGAGGGAAATCTTGGCCCAAGTTGAAAGCCATATTATCTGGTGCATCTGAAGATGTTATCCAGACCACTTGCTCAAGAGATCCAATTGAAATGTTCTGGCATGGAACCTTCCATACTGGATCACCGCGTATGAGGCTACCATCTTCCCCAACAATCTTATGCACAGATGGATGGATATTCGAGTAGGTCGGAGAACCATGCCGACCATCTCCTGAAGTGTTCTCGCTTTGTCCTCTGAGAGGAACACTTTCTGGGCCACAGTATCCAGCACCATTCCCAGGAACAGGAGCCGCTGAGTTAGCTCCAGGTTGGACTTCTGTAAATTGAGGATCCACCCATGGCGTGACAGAAGTTGGATAGTGCAATAAAAGCTCCCTGGGTCTCGCTTTTATCAAGCGATCGTCCAGATAAGGAACAATATTGACCCCCTGGAACCGGAGGTGGAACACCATCTCCACCATCACCTTGGTGAACACCCTTGGAGCCGTGGACAGGCCGAAAGGGTAGCGCCTGGAACTGGTAGTGATCGTTCAGCATGTCAAACCTCAGGTAAGCAGGTGAGGTGGCCAAATCGGGATATGGAGAAAGGTGTCCCTTATATCAAGGGAACTCCCGTTCTTCCAGGCCCGCAATCACTGCTCGCAAGGATTCCATCTTGAACTTGAAAACCTTTTGAATTTTAAATTCAAAATGGGCCTTACCGAACCGTCCGGTTTTGGTACCACCAACAGGTTGGAGTAGTAACCCTTTCCCTGTTGTTGCAGTGGGACGGGACCAATTTTTGGATGGCCTGTTGCAGCGTAACATATGTATCCTCCAAAGCTGGAAAGCTTGATTTGAAAAATCATTGGGGAGGAGCGCTGATGAACTACAGTTTGTATCCCTGAGATATGAGGTCCTTTACCAATGTATCCTGGCAGGAGCTTTTCCAGATGTGGCTGAAATGACGCAGTCGAGCTCCCACCTCGAGATCCCCTCGGGGTGGGTGGGCACCGTCATGCTGAGGTCTTAGTGGAAGCAGAACTGGTGCTCTCCTGAGAACATGCGATTGCTGGTTTTCTAGTCTTACCTCTGGTGCCTCTAGTCGCATTGGCGGCACTTCTGGCCCTAGATCTAAATCTGTTAGACCGAAAGGACTGGGTAGACTGCCCCGGGTAATAACGTCTAGCCGGTGGGGCCCCAGAGGGGAGAAGCATGGATTTCCCCGCAGTAGCTTTAGAAAGCCACGTATCCAATTATACCCCGAAGAGCCAATCCCCTGAAAAAGGGAGAGACTCTACACTGCGCTTGGATTCTGCGACCACTATCCACTGATGCAACCACAAAGCTCTGCGCACCGACACTGCCATAGCAGTGGTCCTAGCATTAATATTGCCTATCTCCTTGAGAGAGTCACACAGAACGCGTGCAGTGTACTGAATGTGCTTTAGGAGAGTCACTGTAGTGATCAGGGACATATCTCCCCTGAGAGGCCCTCCTGAATTTGAGTATCCCACGTATGAATGGCATGAGTCATCCAGCAACCCGCTAAGACCGGTCTTTGTTATATACCTGCTGTAGTGTAGATAGACTTCAGTGTAGTCTCAATTTTTCTATCCCCAGGGTCCTTTATGGTAAAGGAGCCCGGAGCTGGCAGTACCGCCTGTTTAGATAGGCGAGAGACTGATACATCAACAGCCGGGGGTTCTTCCCAAATTTTCCTGCCTTCAGGAGTAAATGGGAAAGTGTGCAAAAACCGTCTTGACACTTGGTATTTTTTATCTGGATTTTTTCCAGGCTAATTTAAACAGGTCATCTAACTCTGCAGAATCAGGGAAAGTGACACTGAGTTTGTCCTGTTGAAGAAAAACGACTGCTGTGACGCAGCATCCTCTAGAGGGAGTTTTAAAACATCACATATAGCTAGAATGAGGGGTTCAATACCTTGTGTAGAAGGGGAATCCCCAGTAATAGGATCCGATTCCTCCCCCTCCTTTTGTGTTTCCTCATCAGAGTATGAGAGTAAAACAGGTAACCCACACTTTTGTGGTCCAGATCTAGAGAGGGGGGCTGTGAAGCATCTGCCCTTGCAGCTAGGTTTGCAACAACCTGCTGCAGTTGTTGAGTTTTCTGAGTATTAGCATTGAGCTGAGATGACAAATCTGACATCATGGATTTTTTGGCACCTAGAGTGTCTGGAGGAGCTGTGTGTGCCTGCTGTTGCAGCTGTAAGCAGAGGAAGGGGCCAAAACGCCGCTGGTACCGCTCTGGGTAAGCTCCACCCCCTCTAATGGTGCCGGCGCTTCAGTTAGATTTATACGTCCACCTCCCCTCTCCTACAAGCCCTTCACTGGCTTCCCTTCCCTTTCAGAATCCAATTCAAACTTCTCACTCTCACTTACAAAGCACTCACCCACTCCTCTCCCATTTACATCTCTGACCTTATCTCCCTTTACTCTCCCACCCGTCCTCTTAGCTCTGCTAATGCACGCCGGCTCTCCTGTCTTCTGATTACTTCCTCCCACTCCTATCTCCAAGATTTTTCACGTGCTGCTCCCTTCCTCTGGAATTCTTTACCTCTCCCCCTCAGACTCTCCACCTCTCTACAAAACTTCAAACGGGCTCTTAAGACCCATTTCTTTACCAAACTCAGCCAAATCTCATCCTAACCCTCTGTTCCACGCTCTCTATGTACCCCATCTGTGTCACCCCTGTCTGTCTACCCCTCCCCTTAGAATGTAAGCTCTCACGAGTAGGGCCCTCTTCCCTCATGTGCTTATCCTTTTCTTACTTTAATAATCCTCAAATGCCCAAATCACGCAGTTTTTTGGCCACCTGGAACTTATCTCTGTCATTTACTGGTGTAGTTATGCTTAGTTACCCTGTACTTGTCCTAAATTGTCTTCAACTGTAAGTCACTGGTTTCCTGTTTTGATTATGTGCATATGTACTCTGTAAAACGCTTGTGGCGCCATATAAATAAAGGATAATAATAATAATAATAATAATAATAATACAGGCAAAGTCTCCCTAGAAGTGTAAAACATCACAGCAAGTGCTAGTTTTCACTATCGCTGCCAGTGTACACAGGGGGCTATAGCGGGTCCCGTATGCTTCCCCTGCGTTTTTACCGCACCAAGAACCGGGGTCCCCCCTAGCGGTGCCCCCGGTTTGTACTCACCACTGTCGTCACCCTCAGGCTACCGTTAGGGGTGTGCAGCGTGCTGCGATTGTGACCGCTAAGACGCAGTGCCCCGCTGTACAACAACCTCTCAGGACGGTGGTCCTGCAGCAGGGAAGCGGCTCTGACACCTTACAGAGGCTGGTGACACCCCCCAACCTAACTCCCACGGTGTAGGTATGCTGTTGCCCATACAGCATTCCGAAAATAATAAAGTTTTAAAAGAAACTGAAGAAAACTCTCTGGAGCTCCAGAGTGTGCATCCTCTCCTGAGGGCACTTTTTTCTAAACTGCCTGTGGGAGAGGGCATAGAGTGGAGGAGCCAGCACACCCAGCTGAAGAAATTTAAAGTGCATCGGCTCCTTTGGACCCAGTCTATACCCCATCGTACTAAGTTGTCCCCAATATCCATTACGGATGCTAGAGAAAAGCACTTAGTTTTACTAGAAGAGACGTGTTTGAAACAATGGCAATCTTTAAACTGAAAATATCAAGATAATATGGTGTCCAATAGCAGAACTACAGAAAGAAAATGTAAAATAAATACCTTTTCAAGTTTAGAATGCAGCTCCCCAACTTCAGCTTTACCATGATCTTTAGCCTACAGAAGACAAGACAAGCTGTAAGCATTACAGGTAGAAACCTTGCCTGACAATTTCAGCTGTCTTGGATGACTGAACATCCTGCCAAGCACGCACTACAGTCACCCCTACTTCTGTCAATAGCTCACCAGTAGTCATAACATTAATAAAGCATTTGATGACCCTAACATGAAGAATATTATTTTCTTTATGAAGTTGTATAGAAGCCCTTGGTTTCAATATGCTTGCAGTCCATCATTGACCTAGGCTTCTCCATTTTTTGGTAACGACTTATACACGCAAAGCATTCTATTGGATATATCATCCCACCATAGAAACAGAAAACCATTGCATGAACCTAGTGGGCTACAGCTAAATTAGCAGTACATTTGTAATTCAGAGGTTGTTGTTATTAGTGAGCAAAGTTTAGGTAGTAACTTCTGAGGTAGGTTTACTTTCAGAAATTTCCATATTACCATTTAAAACATTGCCATGGACTGATAATCTAAGACAAGAACACGTGCTGAAAGATCTCAGCTCCAAGAGAACATATGACACAGGTCAGATATACTTCTGTCACATTTAGCAAATTGAACTGGGGTACTATAAGGTACTACACATGCAGCAGTGTGCGCAATCTCAAAGGAAAGGTGACACTTAGATAGGACTGGCAAGACCTTCTAACCTGTCACCATGTGTCAGCCCCAGCATATCAGCTTAAAATTGTCTTTGCAAGTGAGGGTACATCCTACTGTTTTTTGATAGGTAATAATGTTTTGGCCATACCTAAATTGTCACAGAGAAAGTGGTAAGCAAGGGTGGCTATAACCATACGGGGTTGTATTGCAGTTGAAAATTATATGTAGAAAAAAAAGAATGATTGCAGAAGACTAAACTAATTTTCCCTTTCTTTGAATGATTTTAGCATGTCATAGAAATCCCTACCTCTCTCCAGCTTGAGGAAATCATGTAACATGGTATTACAGGTTGGGTATCCCTTATCCAAAATGCTTGGGACCAGAGGTATTTTGGATATGGGATTTTTCCGTATTTTGGAATAATTGCATACCATAATGAGATATCATGGTGATGGGACCTAAGTCTAAGCACAGAATGCATTTATGTTTCATATACACCTTATACACACAGCCTGAAGGTCATTTTAGCCAATATTTTTTATAACTTTGTGCATTAAACAAAGTGTGTGTATATTCATACAATTCATTTATGTGTCATATACACCTTATACACACAGCCTAAAGGTCATTTAATACAATATTTTTAATAACTTTGTGTATTAAACAAAGTTTGTGTACATTGAGCCATCAAAAAACAAAGGTTTCACTATCTCAGTCTCACTCAAAAAAGTCCGTATTTCGGAATATTCCGTATTTCGGAATATTTGGATATGGGATACTCAACCTGTATTAAATATTGTTTTTACTAAAATCGTGAGGGAAACGTTTTAAATAATGTACATGCGTTCCTGACCTAATTGAATCATAAAAAAAAAAAAGAATCTCAGCAGTGTTGAATTATTAGTCTGTCAAGTGGTTATAGAAAAATTTGAGTACATTACTAAACACTGGCTTTTGCAAGCTGCGGCTTCTTGGCATGTTTAACCCCAAAATATAAACCAGAAGTCATGTCAAAAGCAAAAAACATTTCATGCTTTGCTTTTCACATTACATTTTGAAGTTAAACACATCAAAAAGATTTTGCTTAGTAAATTTACCCCAAGATGTATTACTAAAACAGTGCCTATCACTTTAGCTGCGCTAGCTGTGATAAATTGTAGTAATGTAAAAACTTGGGGAAAGGCCAGACACACGTTTCTCAATTTCTATATTAAGATGCAAGATTCTATTAGAAATGCCAATTTGCAATACTCGTGACGTGGGAAAAGCGCATAAAAAAGTGGGGAAACTCTCCTGGACCCCAAAAAAGTAACAACTGTGATCGCAGAACCATATAGAAGGCTGTTAATGGCCATAAGTTAAATCTGGTGGTTTTTAAAAGGTGTCAAATGGCTAAATTTTGCACTCTTTACTAATGGTTGAAAAATAATAGCAAGCGTTTTTCATACAATTAGCCTTTCCAGCATTTTGTGGCACTTAAAATGATTTATCAGTGTTTTGATATCATATTGTAAAACACTGTAATAAAAACTCTTAACTCTCATCTGCAAGTTCAAAAAACCCTCTCATCAACACAACACTTTTTTTTTTTTTTGCGATAAATTGAACTGCAATCCAACATGTCTTCATTGACCAAATTATGCAATTAAACACCTCCAACTGCAGGATTATTCAATAGGAAGGGTGCACCAGAGGTACTGCACTGTGTCCCGACATTTTTATATTAAAATAAAGATTTTTCTATCTTTTCACCTGCTCAGGGGGTGCACATGAAAAATGCAAATTTGCTCTGGAAAATGATGACGATTTTGGAATTGAATTGCAAAAGGTAATTCACAGTACGAGATCGCTTTCAGAACTGCTCGTAGATTCCAAAGCACACCAAACTGAACTGACAGAATGCTAAATGTGAACTAGAACTTTTTAAAATGGGCCACAACATGTACAACGGGATTGTAATAGTACTAAAATAATCTTGGGAACAAGAATTATTTGAATTAAATTTGTTATAACTGGATAGGCAGATTTAGTTTTATCAGTTAGGCAGTATTGTCAATGTATATGTAGCAGGGAAGACATCTGTGTCTATGAGGATGAATGTAGCTCTCACCAATTTGAGAGACCAGAGCATATATCAGATTCCATGATTATGTCTAGGCTCTTTTCAGCAACAGACAAAGGCCGCAATAAACAACTCCATGGCTTCTGTAAAAATCTTTATCCTGCACACTTCCTATGAATAAACCCATATTGGTGGCTTCAGTTCTTAATATGGCCACTAATGGTTTTGTACCAAGGACATTTAGAAAGTGAGCATCCCTGCTTCCTCCCATCTATATGGTAAAGATTAGACAACCAACCATGACCAATTGATAGAGTTACTTACACTCATTAGACACCATGGGGTAAATTTACTAAGGTGGGAGATTTTTAGAACTGGTGATGTTGACCAAAGCAACCAATCAGATTATATCTATTATCTGCTAGAAGCAGCTAGATAAATGGTAAGTAGAATCTGATTGGTTGCCATGGGCAACATCACCAGTTCTAAAAATCTACGACCTTAGTAAATTTACCCCCATGACATGGCATAAAATAAGTTTGGTCTAGGAGTATATACAGTATGACAGAGAGTCACGTGATGTTAGGAGTGGAATGGAGACAAGCAGAAAGCCACAGATAGTGGAAGGAGCAGGGACCCCAATTGCACATAGCAGTAATGTCAGACTCCCATCAAAGTGATCCAGGCAGACTGTGGTGTGAAAAACACCTCTGAATAAAATAAAGTTCACATTTAAAATGGCGATTGTTTTGTAATGTAGGAACACAGGAGGTAAAAAGGAGAATTAAAAAAAATTCTACTGAGGTAAAAGGCGGAAACAGCACAAATACAAAGAAAATACTCCCTTAAAATGTTTACATAGTTGTTGAGGTTGAAAAAAGACAAATGTCCATCGAGTTCAACCTGTATAATAAAAGGATTTTAATACCTATCGGTAAATCCTTTTCTCCTAGTCCATAGAGGATGCTGGGGTCCACTTCAGTACCATGGGGTATAGACGGTTCCGCAGGAGCCAAGGGCACTTTAAGACTTTTCAAGGGTGTGAACTCGCTCCTACCTCTATGCCCCTCCTCCAGACCTCAGTTATAGGAACTGTGCCCAGGGAGACAGACATTTCGAGGAAAGGATTTACTTTTATGCTAATGGTGAGATTCATACCAGCTCACACCACAACCATGCCGCACAACATGGCATTCAACATAATCCAGCCAACAGGCATGAACCATTTGCAGCAACATGCTGAAAACAAATGTAACACAACATGTGTTACTATAATGAATAAACTGCAGGTAAAGTACGCACTGGGTCGGGTGCCCAGCATCCTCTACGGACTAGGAGAAAAGGATTTACCGGTATGTATTAAAATCCTATTTTCTCATACGTCCTAGAGGATGCTGTGGTCCTCTTCAGTACCATGGGGTTATACCAAAGCTCCAGTACGGGTGGGAGAGTGCGGATGACCCTGAAGCACCGATTGACCAAACTTGAGGTCCTCATCGGCCAAAGTGTCAAACTTATAAAATTTTGCAAATGTGTTTGACCCTGACCAAGTAGCCGCTCGGCAAAGTTGTAAAGCTGAGACGCCCCGGGCAGCCGCCCAGGATGAGCCCACTTTCCTAGTAGAATGGGCCTTCACCGACTTCGGTATCGGCAATCCTGCCATGGAATGAGCGTGTTGAATCGTACCTCTGATCCAGCGCGCAATAGTCTGCATAGAAGCAGGACACCTAATGTTGTTGGGAGCATAGAGGACAAAAAGAGCCTCAGTTTTCCGTATCCGAGCTGTTCTTGCGACATAAATCTTCAAAGCTCTAACCACATCTAGAGACTTTGACTCAGCGAAAGTGTCAGTAGCCACTGGCACCACAATAGGTTGGTTTATGTGTAAAGATGAAACCACCTTTGGAAGAAATTGTTGGCA
Organism: Pseudophryne corroboree; assembly: GCF_028390025.1. Taxonomy (NCBI): domain Eukaryota; kingdom Metazoa; phylum Chordata; class Amphibia; order Anura; family Myobatrachidae; genus Pseudophryne; species Pseudophryne corroboree. The sequence goes on along the minus strand of NC_086444.1, from coordinate 378,152,873 downwards.
AGTTCTCAACTCTGCCCTATCTTCATGGAAGATCAGGTAAGGGCTCTTGTGGGACAAGGCCCCCAACTAAGACACCCGCCTTGCGGATGCCAAGGCCAAAAGCATCACCACTTTCCAAGTGAGAAACTTCAATTCTATCTCCTGCAGAGGTTCAAACCAATCCGATTGAAGGAACTGCAACACCACATTAAGGTCCCATGGTGCCACTGGCGGCATAAATGAAGGCTGGATGTGCAGAATCCCTTTCACGAAGGTCTGAACTTCTGGGAAGGAGGCCAATTGTTTTTTAAAGAAAACTGATAATTCCGAAATCTGGACCTTGACTGACCCCAATCTAAGGCCCGCATCCACACCAGCCTGCAGAAAATGGAGAAAACGTCCCAACTCAAACTCTTCCGTAGGAGCCTTCTTGGATTCACACCAAGACACATTTTCTCCAAATACGGTGGTAATGTTTAGACGTTACTCCTTTTCTGGCCTGAGTAAGAGTGGGGATGACTTCCTTGGGAATACCCTTTCGGGCTAGGATCCGGCGATCAACAGCCATGCCGTCAAACGTAGCCGCGGTAAGTCTTGGTACACGCACGGCCCCTGCTGCAGCAAGTCCTCGCGAGGAGGAAGAGGCAGAGGATCTTCTATGAGCAACTCCTGAAGATCTGGCCTCGTAGGCCGCTACCATCTTCCCCAACAACCGAATGCATTGATGGATCGACACTCTTGTTGGTTTCAATATTTGTTTGACCATTTTCTGGATTTCCAGAGTCTTTTCCACTGGAAGAAATACTCTCTGTACTTCTGTGTCCAGAATCATCCCTAAAAAGGACAATCTTGTCGTTGGTTCCAACTGCGACTTTGGAAAATTCATGATCCAACCGTGTTGTTGGAGTATTGACAGGGAGAGTGCGAGGTTCTGCACCAACTGTTCCCTGGATCTCCCTTTTATCAGGAGATCGTCCAGATAAGGAAATAGATTGACTCCTTTTTGACGAAGGAGGACCATCATCTCCGCCATCACCTTGAATACCCTCGGTGCTGTGGAGAGACCGAATGGCAACGTCTGGAACTGGTAATGGCAATCCTGTACCGTGAATCTCAGATAAGCTTGGTGAGGAGGATAAATGGGAACATGCAAGTAAGTATCCTTTATGTCTACTGACACCATGAAGTCCCTCTCCTCCAGACAGGAAATCACCGCTCTCAGGGATTCCATCTTGAACTTGAACCTTTTCAGATTTTTTCAGGTTTAAAATCGGTCTGACCGAGCCGTCCGGCTTCGGAACTACGAAGAGGCTTGAATAAAAACCTTTTCCTTGTTGTGACAAGGGTACCAGGACTATGACCTGATCCTGACATAATTTTTGAATTGCCGTTGTTAGTGCCTCTCTTTCTGGAAGAGAAGCTGGCAAGGTCGATTTGAAAAATCGGCATGGGGGGACGTCTTGAAACTCCAGTTTGTACCCCTGAGACACTATTTGTAAGACCCATGGGTCCAGGCCAGATTGAATCCAAATTTTACTGAAGAGTTTCAGACGTGCTCCCACCCGAGCGGACACTCGCAAGGGAGCCCCAGCGTCATGCTGTAGATTTGGCAGAAGTAGTGGTTGACTTCTGCTCCTGGGACCCTGGAGACGCTGCGGATTTTTCCTCTTCCCCTTCCTCTACCTGCAAAGAAGGGGGAACCTTTGGCCTTTTTGTATTTGTTGGGCCGAAAGGACTGCATGTTCGAGTGATGTGTCTTCTTTGCCGTTGCAGGAGCATAAGGCAAAAATGTCGACTTACCTGCGGTAGCCGCCGAGACGAACGCATCCAGCCGCTCACCAAATAAGGCCTCACCTTTATATGGGAGAGCCTCCATATTTCTTTTGGAATCTGCATCCGCATTCCACTGGCGAATTCACAACTCCCTCCGAGCCGATACTGCCATGGTAGCGGCTGTTGAACCCAAGAGTCCAATATCCTTCATAGCTTCCAGCATGTATGCTGCAGCGTCTTTGATATTACCTAATGTTAGGAGTATCTCGTCTCTATCAAGCGTGTCAATTTCTGATGACAAGTTATCAGACCATTTTCCAATAGCACGACTCACCCATGCGCAAGCAATGGTGGGTCTGAGCAGCGTACTATTGGCCACATAAATAGATTTTAACATGGTCTCCATTTTGCGGTCTGCTGGCTCTTTAAGTGAAGCCGTCCCAGGTGCAGGGAGAATCACCTTTTTTATCAACCGTGACAGGGCACTGTCTAACACCGGGGGTGACTCCCATCTTTTCCTGACCTCTAAAGGGAAAGGATAAGCAATTTGAATCCTTTTGGGAATACGAAATTTCTTTTCAGGATTCACCCAGACTCCCTCAAAAAGAGTATTTAGCTCGTGGGAAGGAGGGAAAGTTACCTTATATTTGTTTCTTTTCCTTATAGAAATAAGCCTTCTCCTGAGGTACAGTAGGGGCTTCCGTAACTTCTAAAACCTCCTTTATAGCAACAATCATATATTGTATGTTTTTTGCCAATTTAGGATTTAACTCCCTGGAATCCCCATCGTCGACACAAGAATCAGAGTCCGTGTCGGTATCAGTATGTACAATGTTTGCAAATGGTCTTTTATGTGACCCAGAGGGGTCACCTGCGGATGAGACAGCAGAATCCTGAAAAATCACATCTTCAACTGATTTTCTCCAGCTTTCTGCATGAGACTCAGACTTATCTAATCTCCTACTGATATGATTCACACTATCACGTATTTATTTCTCCCATGCAGGCTCGTTGTGTGCCGGCAGCGCCACCACATTACAACTCTGTGTCCCTAAAATGGCTCCCTAAGGGGAAGAACTCCCTGCCTCAGACATGTCACACACGTGTACAAACACCCCACAGACACTCCAGGACTTATAGGGGACAGACCCACAGTAAAATGTCAGAAGGACACAGATAGGAGCAGCCAGTTCACAACCCAGTGCCAGTAAAACAATGCCTGTGAAACATAAAATGCCCACTGACATACAGCGCTTTTTTATAATGATAATACACAATGTAAAGCACCAATTTCACTGTGCCCCCCCCCCCCCCTGTTTTGCACCCCGATACTTGTATTCAGTAGTGGATGAAGACCAGCGTTGTCTCTGCAGCCTGAGGAGAGAGAGAAAAAAAGAATTTACTTACCGATAATTCTATTTCTCGGAGTCCGTAGTGGATGCTGGGGTTCCTGAAAGGACCATGGGGAATAGCGGCTCCGCAGGAGACAGGGCACAAAAAGTAAAGCTTTAGGATCAGGTGGTGTGCACTGGCTCCTCCCCCTATGACCCTCCTCCAAGCCTCAGTTAGGTACTGTGCCCGGACGAGCGTACACAATAAGGAAGGATTTATGAATCCCGGGTAAGACTCATACCAGCCACACCAATCACACTGTACAACCTGTGATCTGAACCCAGTTAACAGTATGATAACAGCGGAGCCTCTGAAAGGATGGCTCACAACAATAATAACCCGATTTTTGTAACTATGTACAAGTAATGCAGATAATCCGCACTTGGGATGGGCGCCCAGCATCCACTACGGACTCCGAGAAATAGAATTATCGGTAAGTAAATTCTTATTTTCTCTATCGTCCTAGTGGATGCTGGGGTTCCTGAAAGGACCATGGGGATTATACCAAAGCTCCCAAACGGGCGGGAGAGTGCGGATGACTCTGCAGCACCGAATGAGAGAACTCCAGGTCCTCCTTAGCCAGGGTATCAAATTTGTAGGATTTTACAAACGTGTTTGCCCCTGACTAAATAGCCGCTCGGCAAAGTTGTAAAGCAGAGACCCCTCGGGCAGCCGCCCAAGATGAGCCCACCTTCCTTGTGGAATGGGCATTTACATATTTTGGCTGTGGCAGGCCTGCCACAGAATGTGCAAGCTGAATTGTATTACACATCCAACTAGCAAAAGTCTGCTTAAAAGCAAGAGCACCCAGTTTGTTGGGTGCATACAGGATAACAGCAAGTCAGTTTTCCTGACTCCAGCCGTCCTGGAACCTATATTTTCAGGGCCCTGACCACATCTAGCAACTTGGAGTCCTCCAAGTCCCTAGTAGGCGCAAGACACCCCAATAAGCTGGTTCAGGTGAAACACTGACACCACCTTAGGGAGAGAACTGGGGACGAGTCCGCAGCTCTGCCCTGTCCGAATGGACAAACAGATATGGGCTTTTTTGAGAAAAAAACCACCAATTTGACACTCGCCTGGTCCAGGCCAGGTCCAAGAGCATGTTCACTTTTCATGTGAGATGCTTCAAATCCACAGATTTGACTGGTTTTAAACCAATGTGTTTTGAGGAATCCCAGAACTACGTTGAGATCCCACAGTGCCACTGGAGGCACAAAAGGGGGTTGTATATGCAATACTCCCTTGACAAACTTCTGGACTTCAGGAACTGAAGCCAATTCTTTCTGGAAGAAAAATCGACAGGGCCGAAATTTGAACCTTAATGGACCCCAATTTGAGGCCCATAGACACTCCTGTTTGCAAGAAATGCAGGAATCGACCGAGTTGAAATTTCTTCGTGGGGCCTTCCTGGCCTCACACCACGCAACATATTTTCGCCACATGTGGTGATAATGTTGTGCGGTCACCTCCTTTCTGGCTTTGACCAGGGTAGGAATGACCTCTTCCTGAATGCCTTTTCCCTTAGGATCCGGCGTTCCACCGCCATGCCGTCAAACGCAGCTGCGGTAAGTCTTGGAACAGACATGGTACTTGCTGAAACAAGTCCCTTCTTAGCGGCAGAGGCCATAAGTCCTCTGTGAGCATCTCTTGAAGTTCCGGGTACCAAGTCCTTCTTGGCCAATCCGGAGCCATGAGTATAGTTCTTACTCCTCTACGTCTTATAATTCTCAGTACCTTAGGTATGAAAAGCAGAGGATGGAACACATACACCGACTGGTACACCCACGGTGTTACCAGAACGTCCACAGCTATTGCCTGAGGGTCTCTTAACCTGGCGCAATACCTGTCCCGTTTTTTGTTCAGACGGGACGCCATCATGTCCACCTTTGGTAATTCCCAACGGTTTACAATTATGTGGAAAACTTCCCCATGAAGTTCCCACTCTGCCGGGTGGAGGTCGTGCCTACTGAGGAAGTCTGCTTCCCAGTTTCCATTCCCGGAATGAAACACTGCTGACAGTGCTATCACATGATTTTCCGCCCAGCGAAAAGTCCTTGCAATTTTTGCCACTGCCCTCCTGCTTCTTGTGCCGCCCTGTCTATTTACGTGGGCGACTGCCGTGATGTTTTATCCCACTGGATCAATACCGGCTGACCTTGAAGCAGAGGTCTTGCTAAGCTTAGAGCATTATAATTTTACCCTTAGCTATATTTATGTGGAGAAAAATCTCCAGACTTGATCACACTCCCTGGAAATTTTTTCCTTGTGTGACTGCTCCCCAGCCTCTCGGGCTGGCCTCCGTGGTCACCAACATCCAAAACTGAATGCCGAATCTGCGGCCCTCTAGAAGATGAGCACTCTGTAACCACCACAGGAGAGACACCCTTGTCCTTGGATATAGGGTTATCCGCTGATGCATCTGAAGATGCGATCCGGACCATTTGTCCAGCAGATCCCACTGAAAAGTTCTTGCATGAAATCTGCCGACTGGAATTGCTTCGAAGGAAGTCACCATTTTTTTACCATGGCCCTTGTGCAATGATGCACTGATTTTAGGAGGTTCCTGACTAGCTCGGATAACTCCCTGGCTTTCTCTTCCGGGAGAAACACCTTTTTCTGGACTGTGTCCAGAATCATCCCTAAGCACAGGAGACTTGTTGTCGGGATCAGCTGCGATTTTGGAATATTTAGAATCCACCCCTGCTGTTGTAACAGTATCCGAGATAGTGCTACTCCGACCTCCAACTGTTCCCTGGACTTTGCCCTTATCAGGAGATCGTCCAAGTAAGGGATAATTAAGACGCCTTTTCTTCGAAGAAGAACCATCATTTCGGCCATTACCTTGGTAAAGACCCGGGGTGCCGTAGACAATCCAAACGGCAGCGTCTGAAACTGATAGTGACAGTTCTGTACCACGAACCTGAGGTACCCTTAGTGATAAGGGCAAATTTGGGACATGGAGGTAAGCATCCCTGATGTCTCGGGACACCAGATAGTCCCCTTCTTCCCGGTTCGTTATCACTGCTCTGAGTGACTCCATCTTGATTTGAACCTTTGTAAGTGTTCAAATTTTTTTAGATTTAGAATAGGTCTCACCTAGCCTTCTGGCTTCAGTACCACAATATAGTGTGGAATAATACCCCTTTTCTTGTTGTAGGAGGGGTAATTTAATTATCACCTGCTGGGAATACAGCTCGTGAATTTTTTCCCATACTGCCTCCTTGTCGGAGGGAGACCTTGGTAAAGCAGACTTCAGGAGCCTGCGCAGGGGAAACGTCTCGACATTCCAAACTGTACCCCTGGGATACTACTTGTAGGATCCAGGGGTCCTGTACGGTCTCAGCGTCATGCTGAGAGCTTGTCAGAAGCGGTGGAACGCTTCTGTTCCTGGGAATGGGCTGCCTGCTGCAGTCTTCTTCCCTTTCCTCTATCCCTGGGCAGATATGACTCTTATAGGGACGAAAGGACTGAAGCTGAAAAGACGGTGTCTTTTTCTGCAGAGATGTGACTTAGGGTAAAAACGGTGGATTTTCCAGCAGTTGCCGTGGCCACCAGGTCCGATGGACCGACCCCAAATAACTCCTCTTCCTTTATACGGCAATACACCTTTGTGCCGTTTGGAATCTGCATCACCTGACCACTGTCGTGTCCATAAACATCTTCTGGCAGATATGGACATCGCACTTACTCTTGATGCCAGAGTGCAAATATCCCTCTGTGCATCTCGCATATATAGAAATACATCCTTTAAATGCTCTATAGTCAATAAAATACTGTCCCTGTCAAGGGTATCAATATTTTTAGTCAGGGAATCCGACCAAGCCACCCCAGCTCTGCACATCCAGGCTGAGGCGATCGCTGGTCGCAGTATAACACCAGTATGTGTGTATATACTTTTTATGATATTTTTCCAGCCTCCTGTCAGCTGGCTCCTTGAGGACGGCCCTATCTATAGACGGTACCGCCACTTGTTCTGATAAGCGTGTGAGCGCCTTATCCACCCCAAGGGGTGTTTCCCAACGCGCCCTAACTTCTGGCGGGAAAGGGTATACCGCCCATATTTTCTATCGGGGGGAACCCACGCATCATCACACACTTCATTTAATTTATCTGATTCAGGAAAAACTACGGTAGTTTTTTCACATCCCACATAATACCCTCTTTTGTGGTAATTGTAGTATCAGAAATATGTAACACCTCCTTCATTGCCCTTAACGTGTGGCCCTAATAAGGAATACGTTTGTTTATTCACCGTCGACACTGGATTCAGTGTCCCTGTCTGTGTCTGTGTCGACCGACTAAAGTAAACGGGCGTTTTAAAACCCCTGACGGTGTTTTTGAGACGTCTGGACCGGTACTAATTGTTTGTCGGCCGTCTCATGTCGTCAACCGACCTTGGCGCGTGTTGACATTATCACGTAATTCCCTAAATAAGCCATCCATTCCGGTGTCGACTCCCTAGAGAGTGACATCACCATTACAGGCAATTGCTCCGCCTCCTCACCAACATCGTCCTCATACATGTCGACACACACGTACCGACACACAGCACACACACAGGGAATGCTCTGATAGAGGACAGGACCTACTAGCCCTTTGGAGAGACAGAGGGAGAGTTTGCCAGCACACACCAAAAACGCTATAATTATATAGGGACAACCTTATATAAGTGTTTTCCCTTATAGCATCTTTTTTATATATTTCTAACGCCAAATTAGTGCCCCCCCTCTCTGTTTTAACCCTGTTTCTGTAGTGCAGTGCAGGGGAGAGCCTGGGAGCCTTCCCTCCAGCCTTTCTGTGAGGGAAAATGGCGCTGTGTGCTGAGGAGATAGGCCCCGCCCCTTTTTCGGCGGCCTCGTCTCCCGCTCTTAACGGATTCTGGCAGGGGTTAAATATCTCCATATAGCCCCCGGAGGCTATATGTGAGGTATTTTTAGCCAAAAAAGGTTTTCATTTGCCTCCCAGGGCGCCCCCCTCCCAGCGCCCTGCACCCTCAGTGACTGCCGTGTGAAGTGTGCTGAGAGGAAATGGCGCACAGCTGCAGTGCTGTGCGCTACCTTAAGAAGACTGAGGAGTCTTCTGCCGCCGATTCTGGACCTCTTCTCGTTTCAGCATCTGCAAGGGGGCCGGCGGCGAGGCTCCGGTGACCATCCAGGCTGTACCTGTGATCGTCCCTCTGGAGCTAATGTCCAGTAGCCAAGAAGCCAATCCATCCTGCACGCAGGTGAGTTCACTTCTTCTCCCCTAAGTCCCTCGTTGCAGTGATCCTGTTGCCAGCAGGACTCACTGTAAAATAAAAAACCTAAGCTAAACTTTTCTAAGCAGCTCTTTAGGAGAGCCACCTAGATTGCACCCTTCTCGGCCGGGCACAAAAATCTAACTGAGGCTTGGAGGAGGGTCATAGGGGGAGGAGCCAGTGCACACCACCTGATCCTAAAGCTTTACTTTTTGTGCCCTGTCTCCTGCGGAGCCGCTATTCCCCATGGTCCTTTCAGGAACCCCAGCATCCACTAGGACGATAGAGAAAATGGCACTGCGCAGTGTGCTGGCTGACTGAGGAGGAAGCTCCGCCCCCACTATGGAGCGTTTCTCCACAGCGATTTCACAATAATATTTATACTGGAAGGGGTAGGGCTGTGCCATGGCAACTTATGCCCCCTTTCTGCCAGTTTAATTAGGTTTTATGCTGCCCAGGGCGCCCCCCCAGCGCCCTGCACTCTGCAGTGCCTGTGTGTGAGTGGGCAACATGGCGCGCTGCGCTCCCGCCAGCCGCGCGGTACCTATTAGCCGTCACCTTGATTGAAGATCTATCTTCTTACACTCACCTGTCTTCTGACTCCTGGCTCTGCAAGGTGGGTGACGGCGTGCTGTGGGAGTGAGCATCTAGGCGCAGCTAGCGTTCAGTACCCTTCAGGAGCTAATGGTGTCCTGTCAGCCAGAAGCAGAGCCATGAAACTCTTTAGGAAGTTGGTTCCCACGAAGCAGGGAAATTGTTGCCAGCAGTTCTCCCTGAAAATAAAAAACCTAACATAAGTCTTTTCAGAGAAACTCAGTAGAGCTCCCCTGGAGTGCATCCAGTCTGCCTGGGCACACTTCTAAAATTGAGGTCTGGAGGAGGGGCATAGAGGGAGGAGCCAGTTCACACCCTTGAAAAGTCTTAAAGTGCCCATGGCTCCTGCGGAACCGTCTTTACCCCATGGTACTGAAGTGGACTCCAGCATCCTCTAGGACGTATGAGAAAATGTAAAATAATGTAATCTTAATTAAATGCTGTATTCTTGGATATTTTTTTCCGCTAGGAATTTATCTAATCCATTTTTAAACTTATTGATTGAGTCCAACATTACTACCTTCTCTGGCAAATAATTCCAAATCTTTTCTGTTCTTACTGTGAAGAACCCTTTTCTCCATTGTGTATGGAATTTTTTTCTTCTAACCTCAGAGGGTGTCCACGTGTCCTATGTAGTGTTTTTTTGATAAACAAATCGTTTGATAAATTCTTGTATTGTCCCTGAATGTATTAAAAAATATTAATAATGTCTCCTCCCAGTCGCCTCTTTTCCAGTGTAAACAAATCTAATCTTTTAAGTCTTTCCTTATAATCCAGTGTTTCTAACCCCTTAACAAGTTTGGTAGCTCGCCTCTGAACCTTTTCGAATTCCAAGATATCTTTTTAATAGTGAGGTGCCCAGAACTGTACACAATATTCCAGGTGTGGCCGCACCAAAGATTTATACAGTGGCAGGATTACACTCTCATCCCTTGTCTCCATTCACTGTTTAATGCATGCTAACACCTTACTTTCTGCTGCGGGGTACACTGGGCTCCACAAGGATAGACATTGGGGTGTAGAGTAGGATCTTGATCCGAGACACCAACAGGCTCAAAGCTTTGACTGTTCCCAGAATGCAAAGCGCCGCCTCCTCTATAACCCCGCCTCCCTGCACAGGAGCTCAGTTTTGTAGTTGGAGCTGCAGTAAGTAGGCACATTAGAGGAGCTGCTCCAGGAAGCCCTAAGAAGAGCTTTTTTGAAGAAATAAGTAAAGACTACAAGAGCAGCAGCAGTGGTAAATGTCAGAAGACATTCACTGCTGCAGCTCCAGCTCTCCCCAGCGGCGCTGTACACTCCTGAGCCCTGGTTGCCGGGTAACTACAGCAGGAGGCTCCGGTTTTCTTCACGTAAGGCACACACGACGGGGGCTCTCCGGGATCGCGTGGCCGTGCTTCGGGAGGTGGTGAGTAGGTCCCGCTTGCGGGACCCGGTCTTGATCGCGATCCGGCGCGGTCAGTGGGAGGCGGGCCGCGCGCGCTGGCGGTGTACACTGTGGCAGTACAGGCGATCCCACTAGATCACCAGGGCATGGGTGCAAGTCAGGTTTTATTTCTAAACCATTTTCAGTAGCCCCCAGTACCCGGTGGTTTTGCCAGGAGGGGGATAAGGCTTAGACCTGAAGCCCCTCCCCCGACAGACCAGCCCTCACATAAGAATGTGCAGTCACCATTCTAATCCATCTGGCCAAAGTCTGCTTGTGAGCAGGCCAGCCCCGTTTGTGAAATCCAAACAGTACAAAGAGAGAATCAGATTTCCTAATGGAATCAGTTCTCTTCACATAGATACGGAGAGCCCGTACCACATCCAAAGACTTCTCTTTGGGAGACAGATCAGGAGAAACAAATGCCGGAACCACAATCTCCTGGTTAAGGTGGAACGAGGAAACCACCTTAGGTAAATATCCGGGACGAGTCCTAAGAACCGCCCGGTCACGGTAAAATATCAGATATGGGGAACTACAGGACAAGGCACCCAAATCCGACACTCTTCTAGCTGAAGCAATAGCCAGCAGAAACACCACCTTAAGGGAAAGCCACTTAATATCAGCTGAACCAAGAGGTTCAAACGGAGACTCTTGTAACGCCTCCAAAACCACCGACAGGTCCCAAGGAGCCACAGGCGGGACATAGGGAGGTTGGATACGCAACACACCCTGAGTAAAGGTCTGCACATCAGATAAGGTCGCAATTTTTCTCTGAAACCACACCGACAAGGCAGAAATATGAACCTTGAGGGAGGCCAGACGTAGGCCTAAGTCCAGGCCCTGCTGAAGAAAAGCCAACAACTTGGCTATACTAAACTTGGAAGCGTCATAATCTTAAGTAGTAATCGTAAAAGTAAGAATGCCAGACCCTATAGTAAATCCGAGCCGAAGCCGGTTTCCGGGCCCGCAATATAGTTTGAATGATTGCCTCAGAAAACCCTTTAGCCCTTAAGACGGAAGCTTCAAGAGCCATGCCGTCAAAGACAGCCGGGCTAGGTCCTGGTAGACACAGGGGCCCTGAACAAGGAGGTCTGGGCATTGTGGAAGTAGAATTGGACGCTCTGACGATAGGCCTTGCAGGTCTGAGAACCAGTGCCGTCTGGGCCACGCTGGAGCTATGAGAAGCAGAATTCCTTTTTTCTTGCTTGAACATCCGAATTACCCTCGGCGGGAGTGACACCGGAGGGAACACGTACGGCACCGCCATCGCATCCACGAATGCTGCTTGAGGATCCCTTGTCCTTGCTCCGAAGACCGGAACCTTGTGATTGTGTCGAGACGCCATCAGATCTACGTCTGGAAGACCCCACTTTTCCACTAGGAGTTGAAACACTTCTGGATGGAGGCCCCACTCGCCGGCATGTACGTCCTGACGACTGAGAAAGTCCGCTTCCCAATTCAGGACTCCCGGAATGAAGATTGCCGATATGGCCGGTAGATGGCGTTCCGCCCAATGTAGAATCCGTGAGACTTCCTTCATTGCCAGACGGCTTCGAGTGCCGCCTTGATGATTTATGTAAGCCACTGTGGTGGCGTTGTCCGACTGCACTTGAGCAGGACGGTTCTGAATTAAATGCTGGGCTAGGTTCAATGCATTGAAGACCACCCGCAATTCCAGAATGTTGATTGAGAGGAGGGACTCCTCCTTGGTCCACCGACCCTGAAGGGAGTGTTGCTCCAGCACCGCGCCCCAACCTCTTAGACTGGCATCTGTCGTCAACAGGACCCAGTTGGATATCCAGAAGGGACGGCCCTTGCACAATTGTTGGTCCCGGAGCCACTAGAGCAGCGACAGACGGACCTCCGGAGTCAATGACATCATTTGAGACCTGATCCGGTGAGGCAGGCCGTCCCACTTGGCTAGAATCAGCCTCTGGAGGGGGCGAGAATGGAATTGAGCATACTCCACCATGTCGAATGCTGATACCATGAGGCCCAGCACCTGCATCGCCGAATGTATCGACACTTGCGGACGAGAAAGGAAGCAACGAATCCTGTCCTGAAGCTTCAGGACTTTCTCCTGACAAAAGAACAACCTCTGGTTGTGAGTGTCCAATAGCGCTCCCAGATGCACCATGCGCTGAGCAGGGATCAGAGAGGATTTCTTTCAGTTGATGAGCCACCCATGTGCTTGTAGAAACCGGACCGTCATATCTAGATGACGTAGGAGAAGTTCTGGGGAATTTGCCAGGATTAACAAGTTGTCCAGATACGGCAGTATCCTGACCCCGTGACGGCGGAGTACCACTGTCATCACCGCCATAACTTTGGTGAAGACTCGCAGAGCCGTTGTTAAACCAAAAGGTAACGCCCGAAACTGGTAATGGAGGTTGCCAATAGCAAACCTCAGGTATTGCTGATGTGACGCTGCTATAGGAATATGCAGGTAAGCATCCTGTATGTCCAGGGAGACCATGTAGTCCCCTGGTTCCAAGGCCAGAACTATAGAGCGAAGGGTTTCCATACGGAACTTGGAAACCTTCACAAACCTGTTCAATGCCTTGAGGTTTAGAATGGGCCGAGAGGACCCATTTGGTTTCGGGACTAGAAACAGCGGAGAATAGTACCCCCGGCCCATCTGCGCAAGAGGCACTTGTACTACGACTCCTGTATCCAGGAGGGTCTGTACCAACGAATGCAGAGTGTTTGCCTTTGTCTGGTCCAACGGGACGTCTGTCTGGCAAAATCGATGAGGGGGTCGGTTTTTGAAGGCTATGGCGTAACCTCGAGTGACGGCTTCCCGTACTCAGGCATCTGAAGTGGTCTTCAACCATTCCTGGGTATACCCTAGAAGCCGGCCCCCCACCCTGGGATTCCCCAGGGGGAGGCCCGCCCCGTCATGCGGCAGGCTTATCGGCCTTGGAAGCTGGATGATGGGCAGCCCAGGCTATTTTGGGCTTTGGCTTACCAGGTTTGGAAGTGCGGGCCTGCTTGTTGTACGCCTGACCTTTTGCTTTACCTGAAGGACGAAAGGGGCGAAAGGAAGTACCTTTAGCCTTCGACACAGAAGGAGCGGTACTTGGCAGACAGGCAGTTTTGGCAGTAGCCAAGTCAGCCACTATCTTATTTATGTCCTCCCCAAGCAGAATATCTCCCTTGAAAGGGAGTACCTCCAGGGTTTTTCTAGAGTCCAGATCCACAGACCAGGATCTCAGCCACAATATCCGGCGAGCCAGGACTGACGTAGTAGAGGCCTTGGCTGCTAGGATACCGGCATCAGAAGCCGCCTCTTTAATATAGCGAGAAGCTGTGACAATATATGACAAGCATTGTCTAGTATGGTCAGAAGAGATTTCAGCTTTTAACTCCAAGGCCCATGCTTCAATAGCCTCTGCAGCCCATGTTGCTGCAATAGTGGGCCTTTGTGCAGCACCCGTGAGGGTGTAAATCGCTTTCACACGTTTATTCGTAGGCTCTTTTAGAGACGTGACGGTAGTGACAGGTAGAGCTGAGGAAACCACCATCCTAGCCACATGTGAGTCTACTGGAGGAGGCGTTTCCCAATTCTTAGACCGCTCTGGTGCGAGGGGATAGCGAGCCAGCATCTTCTTTTGAGGCACAAACTTTGTACCCGGGTTTTCCTAGGGTTCCTGACGTTTATCCACTAGGTCAGGCCTGGCCAACCTGTGGCTCTCCAGCTGTTGTAAAACTACAAGTCCCATCATGCCTTGCACCAGTTTTAACATTAGGGAATGCTTAAACTGTGGAAGGGCCCGCTGGGATGTGTAGTTTCACAACATCTGGAGAGCCACGGGTTGGCCAGGCCTGCACTAGGTGATCAGAGTGAGGTAAAACTTGTTTAACCGCCTTCTGACGCTTGAACCTATCTGGTTTCTTAGGAGGGACGGATGGCTCGGGATCATCCGTAATCTGTAGAATTAATTTAATAGCCTCCAAAAGATCAGGAACATCAACATGTGAACTACCCTCCCCATCAGCAGTATCTGAGTCAGAACCTGTGGGGTCAGTGTAAGTGCCGTCTTCATCAGACGAGGTGTCAGTGACAGCAGTGAATTGTGAGGAGACAAGTGCTCGCTTAGAGGACGCCTTGGGCTTAGGCGAGCGATGGTCAGACTTTTTAGTAGTCAGGGACTGGTTCAACTTCTTCAATTGAGCAGTTAAATCGTCCGCCCACGGCGGGTTTGCTGCAGGGACCACATACGGTTGTACCGGCATTGGGGGTCCCATAGGGGGTGTTAGTTTATAAACTAGCGTATGTAGAAGCGTGGAGAATGCGGCCCACGGTGGGTCATTATGTACCTCTGTTGCCACAGTCCCACTGGGGGGCAAGGAGCCCCCAGAACCAGATCCCACAGCTGCTATATTTTCCTCATAGGGATCTGTGGCTTCAGCAACACCGGCAGTGTGTTCAGCCCCAGAACCGTTAATCTCAGAAGCAGACATGATATAACTTGCAGTATCAGGTAACACAGTACAATTGGCAGCAGCACAATACCTCTTACCCAAACCCCTGCACAGTGTAGTCAGCACTAGCAGAGATAAAGGAGAGATATGGTGACTAAATCACAGAGAAAAATACGTATTAAAGTATATCTTTGTGAAAATTCTATATCAATATAAATCCTGACGCCCCAAGCCTCCTCAGGTTATAGAATATAGGGATAGCAGGTTGAGTGAAAGACACGAAATGGACACCACTCAGCTATCTAATGCACACACATATAGTCACAGTTGTACAATGCAGAGGTTATTACTAACAATAATACTGCACTGGACTAGCTTATATATATAGCTATATAGTCAGTAGATATAACACTGCACAGTAAGAACTGGATGTATATCACAGGGTAATTGTACTAGAAAACCCTGACTAAATGCACTCTTTCTTAACTTGCACTGTCTAAAAAGGCAGGTAGATTACTTAAGTGTCATGTAAAGTCACAGCACTGACAACCAGGCGGCTTTACACAGGAGGATTTGCCCAAGCAGTCCCAGGAACAGTGAAGCTGAGAGATAATGGCGCCCAGACACTGACAGGGAGTGAGGGAGAGACAGATATGCAGCTCCATGGCGGGAACATTTGCGGGAAATGGCGCCCTGGGGCTGGGGGAGGTTCAGCTGAGGGTAATTCGGAAGTTCAAGCAAGAAAAAAGGAATTCTGCTTCTCATAGCTCCAGCGTGGCCCAGACTGCACTGGTTCTCAGACCTGCAAGGCCTATCGTCAGAGCGTCCAATTCTACTTCCACAATGCCCAGACCTCCTTGTTCAGGGCCCCTGTGTCTACCAGGACCTAGCCCGGCTGTCTTTGACGGCATGGCTTTTGAAGCTTCCGTCTTAAGGGCTAAAGGGTTTTCTGAGGCGGTCATTCAAACTATATTGCGGGCCCGGAAACCGGCTTCGGCTCGGATTTACTATAGGGTCTGGCATTCTTACTTTTACGACTACTACTTACGATTATGACGCTTCCAAGTTTAGTATAGCCAAGTTGTTGGCTTTTCTTCAGCAGGGCCTGGACTTAGGCCTACGTCTGGCCTCCCTCAAGGTTCATATTTCTGCCTTGTCGGTGTGGTTTCAGAGAAAAATTGCGACCTTATCTGATGTGCAGACCTTTACTCAGGGTGTGTTGCGTATCCAACCTCCCTATGTCCCGCCTGTGGCTCCTTGGGACCTGTCGGTGGTTTTGGAGGCGTTACAAGAGTCTCCGTTTGAACCTCTTGGTTCAGCTGATCTTAAGTGGCTTTCCCTTAAGGTGGTGTTTCTGCTGGCTATTGCTTCAGCTAGAAGAGTGTCGGATTTGGGTGCCTTGTCCTGTAGTTCCCCATATCTGATATTTTACCGTGACCGGGCGGTTCTTAGGACTCGTCCCGGATATTTACCTAAGGTGGTTTCCTCGTTCCACCTTAACCAGGAGATTGTGGTTCCGGCATTTGTTTCTCCTGATCTGTCTCCCAAAGAAGTCTTTGGATGTGGTACGGGCTCTCCGTATCTATGTGAAGAGAACTGATTCCATTAGGAAATCTGATTCTCTCTTTGTACTGTTTGGATTTCACAAACGGAGCTGGCCTGCTCACAAGCAGACTTTGGCCAGATGGATTAGAATGGTGATTGCACATTCTTATGTGAGGGCTGGTCTGTCGGCTCCTGCTCACATTACGGCCCATTCTACTCGGTCTGATGGACCTTAGCGGGCGGCCCGCCGTGGTGCGACCCTTGAACAATTGTTCAAGGCGGCTACGTGGTCCTCAGTGAACACGTTCATAAGGTTCTATGCCTTTAATACTGCCGCTTCCCAGGATGCTTCCTTTGCCCGCTACAGTGCGTCCCCTCCCATAAGGAACTGCTTTAGGACATCCCCAATGTCTATCCTTGTGGAGCCCAGTGTACCCCGCAGCAGAAAACGAGATTTATGGTAAGAACTTACCTTTGTTAAATCTCTTTCTGCGAGGTACACTGGGCTCCATAAGGCGCCCACCCTGACGCACTTAGCTTCTTTGGGTTAGTATGGCATTAGCCGCTGACACTTCTACTGTCGTGAGAGTGTGGTGTATGTGGCTACTAACCGTTGTCGTCTCTTTTCCTGCTACTGTATTGGGCTGGTTAACTAAAAACTGAGCTCCTGTGCAGGGAGGCGGAGTTATAGAGGAGGCGGCGCTGTGCATTCTGGGAACAGTCAAAGCTTTGAGCCTGTTGGTGCCTCGGATCAAGATCCTACTCTACACCCCAATGTCTATCCTTGTGGAGCCCAGTGTACCTCGCAGAAAGATTTAACAAAGGTAAGCTCTTACCATAAATCTCGTTTTTGTGGCTGCATTTTTACATTGCGTACTGCTACCAAGTTTATTATCGATGAGCACTCCCAAATCTTTTTCAACTACTGTTATCCCTACATTTTCCCCATTTAGTTTATAGGCTGCCTGATTGTTCTTAGTCCCAAAGTGCATACCTTTACATTTTCCTGTATTGAACCTCATTCTCCATTTATCCGCCCAGACCTCAAGTCTAGATAAGTCATTCTGTAGAGACTCAACATCCTTGTCTGAATTAATTACTCTACATAGCTTAGTATCATCTACGAAAATTGACACTGTGCTTTCCAGTCCCTCTCCTAGGTCATTAATGAATATGTTAAACAACAATGGTCCGAGTACTGAACCCTGTGGTATTCCACTGAGCACTGAAGCCCATTCAGAGTACATCCCATTAATCCTCACTCGCTGTTCCCTATTGAACAGCCAATTATTCACCCAAGTACAAATAGTGTCCCCTACCCCAAGCTCCCTTAATTTACTTGGGAAAATAAAACACATTTTGACAAAAAGGAAGAAAGAAATATTAAAGGGCGACACCTCTTTGCACATATATAGAACCAACGCTTATATAGAATCAACTCATTCTAATGTTACAAGTTTCATAAACGTGCTACAATTGTTTGACAGTTTGAAATGTGTCTTGTGTGCTTTGCTCTTACTATTACAGTACTTAGTGATGTAAGCTAAACGATGACGCATAGGCCGACAAACAGGTTTCATAGTTTGCTTAGTGGGACCAGCACATTTAGTAATGGAGAACTACTGTATAGTATGGGGTATATGACAACACTAAAAATAATATGTATACCATATCAGAGATTTGTTACCTTCTGAAGCTTCTGCTGAGATTCTGTTGCTTTTCGTTTAAATTCTTCTGCAGCTAAACGGGACTCCCTAAGCTCTACTTCATATAGGTCACTCCGCCTGCGAGCAGTAGAGAGGTCTTCCTCTAACTGGTGCATCATCAGCTTCATCTCTTCTAGTTGGGCTTGAAATTCCTAATGAGAAAGAAGTAACATGATAACTAAGAAAAAAGGATGGAAATTCTTCAGCTGCTTCATCATCATCATCATCATCCGGTAAAACCTCAGAATGCTAAGTGCTATGTTTCTCCTTTCATGGAGATAAGATTGCCCTTTTTCTGTTGCACAGTGGTGTGGCTAAATAAAATGTATTTATATTAGTATTTATTTTTAACACAGACTATGAAACGTGGTACTCTAGAAAGTAAAACTTAAGACAAGTCTAAGATTGAGGCTACACTAGGATACCAGGGAGGCTTTTAAACTAATTAACACAGAGAACAAATCATACCTGCTCCTTGATATCCTGAAGCTTTCTGCTCTGCTCTCGGATGTCATGCAGAAGCTGCAGAGCCTTGTCATCCTCCTGGGAAACCTCCATACGGGCCTGCTCCAGGCTTCGCTTTAAACTCTGTAACATGGAATATTTTAAATGTGCTGAACACTTGATTACCCATATTGGGAAGTAGCAACTACGTTAAAAAAGATCATATGCTATTTACGAAGTCAGTCACATAGAAATTGGACTGATTATCTCTACAACAATGATGTCCAAATATTTACAGAAGTAGGTCTAACCCAGGGATGAGAAACCTTCGGCCCTCCAGCTGTTATACTACACATCCCAGCATGCCCTGCAACAGTTTTAGCTTGGCCAAATACCAAAACTGTAGGAAGGCATGCTGGTATGTGTAGTTCAACAACAGCGGGACGGCCAAAGGTTCCAAATCCCTGGTCTAACCTATATGCAAGAAGCAATATGGTAAGAAAAAAATAAGATTTTAAACCTACCGGTAAATCTTTTTCTCCTAGTCCGTAAGGACCATGGGGTATAGACGGGCTCCGCAGAAGACATGGGCACTTTAAGACCTTTTAATGGGCATGAACTGGCTACTCCCTCTATGCCCCTCCTCCAGACCCTAGTTATAGGAACTGTGCCCAGAGGAGACGGACGTTTCGAGGAAAGGATTTTGTTAATTAAGGGTGAGATACATACCAGCTCACACCACAACACACCGTACAACCTGGAATATAACTAAACCAGGTAACAGTATGAACAAATAAGATCAGCAACAGGTTGATCTGAACTGCAACACAATCCTTGTGTAGACTTATCAATAACTATGTACAAGTACTGCAGATTTATTCCGCACTGGGACGGGCGCCCAGCATCCTCTACGGACTAGGAGAAAAAGATTTACTGGTAGGTTTAAAATCTTATTTTCTCTTACGTCCTAGAGGATGCTGGGGACTCCGTAAGGACCATGGGGTTTATACCAAAGCTCCAGACCGGGCGGGACAGTGCGAATGACTCTGCAGCACCGATTGAGCAAAAGAGAGGTCCTCATCAGCCAGGGTATCAAAGTTATAGAATTTTGCAAAAGTGTTTGAACCCGACCAAGTAGACGCCTCGGGCAGCCGCCGAAGAAAAGCCCACCTTCCTAGTGGAATGGGCCTTTACCGATTTTGGTAACGGCAATCCAGCCGTAGAATGAGCCTGCTGAATCGTGTTACAGATCCCGCATGCGATAGTCTGCTTGGAAGCAGGAGCGCCAACCTTGTTGGCTGCATATAGGATAAACAGAGCCTCCGTTTTCCTAATACGAGCCGTCCTGGCTACATAGATTTTTAAAGCCCTGACTACATCAAAGTACTTGGAATCCTCCAAGACATCCGTAGCCACCGGCACTACAATAGGTTGGTTCATGTGAAACGACGAAACCACCTTAGGTAGAAATTGTGGACGAGCTCTCAATTCCGCTCTATCCATATGTAAAATCAGATAGGGGCTCTTGTAAGACAAGGCCGCCAATTCTGACACCCTCCTTGCAGATGCCAAGGCCAATAACATGACCACTTTCCAAGTGAGAAATTTTAACTCAACAGTTTGAAGTGGTTCAAACCAATGTGATTTAAAGGAACTGTAACACCACGTTAAGGTCCCACGGTGCCACTGGGGGCACAAAAGGAGGTTGGAGGTGCAGTACTCCCTTCACAAAAGTCTGCACTTCTGGAAGAGAGGCCAATTCCTTCTGAAAAAATATTGATAGGGCCGAAATCTGCACCTTAATGGAGCCTAACTTTAGGCCCATATCTAGCCCCGCCTGTAGAAAATGGAGAAAACGACCCAGCTGTAAAAACATCCGTAGGAGCATTCTTGGATTCACACCAAGACACATACTTCCTCCAGATACGGTGATAATGCTTCGTCGTTACCTCCTTCCTAGCTTTAAGCAGAGTAGGGATGAACTCCCCTGGAATACCTTTCCTAGCTAGGATTTGGTGTTCAACCGCCATGCCGACAAACGTAACCGCGGTAAGTCTTGGAACACACACGGACCCTGTTGTAACAGGTCCTCTCTTAGAGGAAGAGGCCAAGGGTCTTCTGTGAGCATTTCCTGAAGATCTGGATACCAGGCCCTTCGAGGCCAGTTTGGAACAATGAGTACCGTTTGAACTCTTGTTCTTCTTATGATCCTCAATATCTTTGGGATGAGTGGAAGTGGAGGGAACACATAGACCGACTGATACACCCACGGTGTCACTAGTGCATCTACTGCTATTGCTTGAGGGTCCCTCGACCTGGAACAATACGCCCGAAGCTTTTTGTTGAGGCGTGACGCCATCATGTCTATTTGAGGGAGTCCCCAACAGTTTGTCACTTCTGCAAAGACCTCTTGATGAAGCCCCCACTCTCCTGGATGGAGATCGTGTCTGCTGAGGAAGACTGCTTCCTAGTTGTCCGCTCCCGGGATGAAAACAGCTGACAGAGCGCTTACATGATTTTCCGCCCAGCGAAGAATCCTGCTGGCCTCCGCCATCGCTGCTCTGCTTCTTGTTCCGCCCTGGCGGTTTACATGTGCCACTGCTGTGATATTGTCTGACTGGATCAGTACAAGTAGGTTGCGTAGAAGATGCGCCACCTGTCTCAGGCCGTTGTATATGGCCCTCAATTCCAGCACATTGATGTGCAGACAAGCCTCCTGGCTTGACCATATTCCCTGAAAATATTTTCCTTGTGTGACCACTCCCCAGCCTCGGAGGCTCGCGTCCGTGGTTACCAGAACCCAATCCTGGATTCCGAACCCGCAACCCTCTAGGAGGTGAGCACTGTGGAGCCATCACAGGAGAGATATCCTGGCCCTGGGGGACAGGCTTATCATCCGATGCATTTGGAGATGGGACCCTGACCATTTGTCCAGTAGGTCCCACTGAAAAGTTTTTGCATGGAACCTGCCAAACGGAATGGTCTCGTAGGCCGCCACCATCTTTCCCAACACTCGAGTGCATTGATGAATCGACACTCTTTTTGGTTTCAGCAGATCCCTGACCATGTTCTGGAGTTCGAGAGCTTTTTCCAATGGGAGAAAAACCCTCTGCCGTTCCGTGTCCAGAATCATGCCCAAAAACGACAGTCGAGTTGTCGGCATCAACTGCGACTTTGGCAAATTTAATAGCCAGCCGTGTTGTAGTAGTACCCTCAGAGAGAGTGCCACGCTTTTCAGTAACTGGTCCCTTGATCTCGCCTTTATCAGGAGATCGTCCAAGTACGGGATAATTGTGACACCTTGCTTGCGCAGGAGCACCATCATTTCCGCCATTACCTTGGTGAAAATCCTCGGGGCCGTGGAAAGCCCAAACGGCAACGTCTGAAATTGGTAATGACAATTCTGCACAGCGAATCTCAGGAACGCCTGATGAGGAGGATATATGGGGACATGAAGGTATGCATCCTTTATGTCTAGTGACACCATAAAATCCCCCCCCCCCGTCCAGACTGGAAATCACTGCCCGGAGAGATTCCATCTTGAACTTGAATCTTTTCAAATACAGGTTTAGGGATTTTAGGTTCAGAATTGGTCTGACCGAGCCATCTGGCTTCGGGACCACAAATAGAGTTGAATAAAACCCCTTTCCCTGTTGCAACAGGGGAACCGTGATAATCACTTGCTGTTGACACAGCTTTTGTATCGCAGCTGAAACTATTTCTCTCTCTGGGAGAGAAGCTGATAAGGCCGATTTGAAAAATCGGTGTGGAGGCACGTCTTCGAACTCCAGTCTGTATCCTTGGATTACAATTTCTAGCACCCAAGGATCCAAGTTCGAATGAATCCAGACCTGGCTGAAGAGCTGAAGACGTGCCCCCACCGGTGCAGACTCCCGCAGCGGAGCCACAGCGTCATGCGGTGGATTTGGTAGAGGCCGGAGAGGACTTCTGCTCCTGGGAACTAGCCGCAGCTGGTGTTCTTTTCCCTCTACCCTTGCCTCTGGCGAGGAAGGATGATCCACGTCCCATTCTGAATTTATGAGACCGAAAGGACTGCATCTGGTATGGAGGCGTTTTCTTTTGCTGTGGGGGAACAAAAGGCAAAAAAGAAGACTTACCCGCGGTAGCTGTGGAAACCAGGTCCGCGAGGCCGTCCCCAAACAAAAGTTCACCCTTGTAAGGCAAGGCCTCCATAAGTCTCTTGGAGTCAGCATCACCAGTCCATTGACGGGTCCACAACGCCCTCCTAGCTGAAATTGCCATGGCATTGGCCCTTGATCCCAAGAGGCCAATATCTCTCGCAGCCTCCCTTAGGTATAACGCTGCGTCCTTGATGTGACCCAATGTCAACAATACACTCTCCCTGTCGAGGGTGTCCATGTCAGATGACAAGTTATCTGCCCATCCTGCAATCGCGCTACTCACCCATGCCGACGCTACCGCCGGTCTGAGCAGGGTTCCCGTAGTCGCATAAATCGATTTCAAGGTAGTTTCCTGCCTGCGATCCGCAGGATCCTTTAGTGTCGCCGTGTCCGGAGACGGTAGGGCCACCTTTTTGGATAAACGCGTCAAAGCCTTATCTACCGTGGGTGATGATTTCCACCGTAACCTGTCCTGTGAGGGGAAAGGATACGCCATAACAATTCTCTTAGGAATCTGCAGTCTTTTGTCTGGAGTTTCCCAAGCTTTTTCAAATAGAGCGTTCAGCTCATGGGATGGGGGAAATGTTACCTCAGGTTTCTTTCCCTTACAGACCCGTGTGTCAGGGACAGAAGGGTCCTCTGTGATATGTAATATATCTTTTATTGCAATAATCATGTACTGAATACTCTTGGCCACCATTGGGTGTAACCGAGCGTCATCATAGTCGACACCGGAGTCGGAATCTGTGTCGGTATCAGTGTCTGCTATCTGGGTAAAGGGACGTTTCTGGGACACATTAATATCCATGGATTGTCTCCATGCTTTGTTCTGGGACTCAGATTTGTCCAACCTTTTATGTAATAAAGCCACACTTGCATTTCACGTCTACCCAATCAGCAGTCGGCAGTGCCGACGGAGTCACTATTACATTCTGCCCCGCATCCTCTCTGGAAGAGCCTTCCGCTTCAGACATGTCGACACACACGTACTGACAACTCCCCCACACACGGGGATATAGGGGACAGACCCACAGTAAGGTCCTTTAGAGAGACAGAGAGGGAGTTTGCCAGCTCACACCCAGCGCCACTGTGGTCTGAAATATTAATAATGTCCCATGCTGGTTAGAGCTGAGGGACTAAGCTCCGCCCCCTCGATGGCGCGCTTCGGTCCCGCTAATTTTTATACTGGCGGGGGTCTGTATATACTGCCCATGCAGTATCTATGCGTGCCAGTGAACTTTTATGAGGTAATTATTGCTGCCCAGGGCGCCCCCCCTGCGCCCTGCGCCCTTGCTGTGCCTCGTGTGTGTGTGTGGGAGCAATGGCGCGCACGAAAATCTGAAGTCTTCTGCCGCCTTTGAAGTCTTCTTGCTTCTCATACTCACCCGGCTTCTATCTTCCGGCTCTGTGAGGAGGACGGCGGCGAGGCTCTGAGACGAACAGCTAGGCGTACCAAGTGTTCCGACCCTCTGGAGCTAATGGTGTCCAGTAGCCTAAGAAGCAGAGCCTATCAGTAAAGTAGGTCTGCTTCTCTCTCCTCAGTCCCACGAAGCAGGGAGCCTGTTGCCAGCAGTGCTCCCTGAAAATAAAAAACCTAACAAAGTCTTTTTCCAGAGAAACTCAGTAGAGCTCCCCTAGTGTGCGACCAGTCTCCTCTGGGCACAGAATCTAACTGGGGTCAGGAGGAGGGGCATAGAGGGAAGAGCCAGTTCACGCCCATTAAAATGTCTTAAAGTGCCCATGTCTCCTGCGGAGCCCATCTATACCCCATGGTCCTTACGGAGTCCCCAGCATCCTCTAGGACGTAAGAGAAAAAAACACAAATCTATAGATATTGCTTCTAGCTTATAGGTCACACCACCCCTGTTCTCAAATGTATAGATGTAAGCCAGTGTGTTCCTGTCATACTGTACATTGCTGAGGGGAATTGGTCAGTTAAAGAAATGTGTCTTAAGCTGGGTACAAACCACAATGACATGTTGGCGGACCAGTCATCGTGCCAACAGAGCTGCCAATTCAGCTAAGCATATACACTTAACGATCGGTTACTTGATATGTTGGTCCTGATATCCAGCTGCGCATTTGTATTTGCCCTGTGACATCGGTCCCAGCAGCAAGTGTACAGGCTGTCGCGGGTATACACAGCCAGATGCACCAATATATCTGCAGACATACTAGGCATTGACTGTGAAGCAGAACTGACGCGATATGTCTGTGAATGACGTCGTTCACAGACATACCATTTGTATACACCCACTGACCCACTCGTTATATAGCAAACATTTGATCGAACAGAATTGGGGAATTAGTCATATTTGCAGGTACATGAGGTAATCACTGATATTTATTTAATAGGGTCATTTTACTGTCACACACAGGACATCTGTATAAGTTTTATCATATCAATTTTTTGGGAGAATATATATTTTTAAAAAGACAGATGTAATATCTAAGTAGCAAACTAGGCATATTCTTCAGGTAGAAAAAAAATGAATTGCTCAGTTATACCCAACACAGTGTCACAAAATTCAGTTGCCACATACGGGACAAGCAAAGTCATCCATCATTTTGTAAAGGAAACATACTTGATTCAGCGCAACTCTTTGTATTAAAAGCCTGTATTTTTTTTCTTTCTATAAAAACCTATGAGAAAGAGATCCATGCAGTTTCCAATAGGCGTTCCCAGGCGGTGATGGGGTGGGTAACTCGAGTCTTTTAGCATGTCGGAGGCGAGCTGGTGTCAGGGACTGCATCAGAAGACGCAGTTCCTCTGAACCTGGCGGCCAAATACAGATGTACCTTCTAAGCAACCATAGGGTTTATGTAGAGCAGTTTAGAGCTGCAGCATTAGCATAATTTTGTAGTAGCAGCTGTGACAAGAGTCACTGCCGCTACTGCCTAGCATCCCCCTCTTAAGCAGGCCCATACTCTAACAGAAAGAAGTCAATTCCTTTTAACAATTTATAGTCCATATTCTGAAAGGAGATAAAGAACGGACCATAAAGTATCCATTTAGCTGTCATGCAAGTTATAATGTAAGCTAGCGATGTAAAAATTAGAGCATTTTAGATTAACAAAGTTCTTTATTTTTGTTGTAATAGTAAATATTAAGAAAAAAATTGAGTTTTTAGAACTTAAGTTTTATCGAAAGAAGGATGCTGTAAGTTTGAGATCCCAGAGTGTTATCACTGGGGATGTATGGAGGCTGCAGATACATCACTCCCAGAAGATGGTCTGTACATTTATTATTTATTACCAGTTATTTATATAGCACACACATATTTTGCAGCGCTTTACAGAGAATATTTGGTCATTCACATCTGTCCCTGCCCCAGTGGAGCTTACAACCTATATTCCCTATCACGTGTATACACAGACACATTCACGTTCGGGTTAATTTTGTTTGAGAGGAAGCCTGGGAACCCGAAATAAAACCACGGGGAGAATATACAAACGCCACACAGTTATGGCCATGGTGGGAATCGAACCCATGACCTCAGTGCTGTGAGGCAGTATTGCTAACTATTACACCGTCCGTGCTGCTCAATCCGTGCTGTACATCAGGGAAAGGAGCCAGTTGCCTGTGGAAGAAACCTGAACAGAACTAAAGAGCAGACTTAAGCATTCCCCTTACAGAACTTCTTATCCGAACAGTAATAACTTGGCTAACTGAAGTAAGAGGTAAACACTTGTTGCTTCTCATCGAGATGAAGACCTTCTAAACCTTGTGAAACTTCTCTGACAAAAGCAAGCTTTCAAGCCCTGAGCTGATCTGAAATATACGACCAGCTAAACCAGATGGTCCCAGGTCGAGGGAAATTGTCAGTGATCTTCTATTTCTTCCATTTTTTTATGATTGCACCAACAGTTGATCTCGTCTCACCAAGCTGCTTGACTATTGTCGAGTAGCTCATCCCAGCCTTGTGCAGCTCTACAATTTTGTCCCTGGTGTCCTTAGACAGCTCTCTCGTCTTGGCCATGGTGGAGAGGTAGCAGTCTGACTGTTTGAGTGTGTGGACAGGTGTCTTTTATACAGATAACCAGTTCAAACAGGTGCCATTAATACAGGTAACGAGTGGAGGATAGAAGAGCTTCTTAAAGAAGAAGTAACAGGTCTGTGAGAGCCAGAAATCTTGCTGCTTGGTAGGTGTCCAAATATTTATTTTCCACAAGAATATACAAGTAAATTGTTTAAAAATCATACAATGTGATTTCCTGTTTTGTTTTTTTCAGATTCTGCCTCTCACAGTGGAAGTGTACCTATGATGGAAATTACAGACCTCTCTCATCTTTTTAAGTGGGTCAACTTGCACAATCGGTGGCTGTCCAAATACTTTTTTGCCGCACTGTATTTCTTCCAAATACGGTGATAATGTTTAGATGTTACCCCCTTCCTGGCTTGGATCATAGGGGGTCATTCCGACACGATCGCTCGCTGCAGTTTGTCTGCCGGCGCATGGCAGCGTTCGTTGCCTAGCGATCGCCTCTGAGACAGAGGCGGTCGCTGGGCGGGAGGGGGCTGAACACCGGACCTATGGGGGGGCGGGCCGCGGTGGCGACAATTAACTCCCGGCCAGCCGCAGGAGCTGCGTTGGCCAGGAGCTACTCCTCAAATACAAAGGCATCGCCGCTGTGCGATGCTTTTGTATTTGTGCGGGGGGGGGGGGTGCGGACTGACATGCGGGGCGTCCCCCCGCATGTCAGGGAAGAAGATCTTAGCTGTGCTAAATTTAGCACAGCTACGATCAACTCGGAATGACCCCCATAGTCGGAATGACCCTGTCAGGAATCTCTCTCCTAGCTAGTTCAACTTCCACTTGCTGCAGAAGATTCTTGTGAAGAGGTAGAGTCCACGGATTTTCGAGCAGCATCTCGAGAAGAGCCGCATATACCAGGCCCTTCTTGGCCAGTCCGGGGCAATGAGGATTGGTTGAACCGTTTCCCTTTTTATTCTTTTTAGAATTGTTGGGATCAGCGGAAGTGGAGGAAACATGTACACCAGCTGATAGACCCGGTAGTTATCAGAGCATCTACCGCCAGTGGTTGTGGGTCCCTCGACCTGGAACAATACCGCTTCAGCTTCCAGTTGAGTCGAGAGGCCATCATGTCGATTTGTGGATATCCCCATCGACGTGTCAATCAACCACCAGAACACCTCCAGATGAAGGCCCCACTCCCACGGGTGCAGGTCGTGTCTGCTGAGGAAGTCTGCTTTCCCAGTTGTCTACTCCTGGAATGAAGACCGCTGACAACGCCACGGAGTGTTTTTACGCCCAGAGGAAAATTCTTGACTCCTCTGACATTGCTGCTCTGCTTTTTGTTCCGCTCTGTTGGTTTATGTACGTCACTACCGTCACATTGTCTGACTGGACCTGAATGGCCTGATTCTGAAGAAGAGATGAGGCATGCAGAGGGGAGTTGTATATAGCCCTGAATTCCAGGATGTTTATTGGTAGAACAACTTGAAATTGCACCCCCTGGGGGACTGCGCCCCAACCTCTGAGGCCTGCGTCTGTGGTTAGCAGAATCCAATTCTAAATCCCGAACCACTGACCCTCGACGAGGTGAGAAGTCTGTAGCCACCACAGGAGGGAGATTCTGGCTTTTGGCAACAGACGGATCCTCTGGTGCACGTGAAGATGCGATGTTGTCCAACAGATCCAGCTGGAATGGCCTCGCATGAAACCTTCGGTATTGAAGCGCCTCGTAAGAGGCCACCATTTTCCCCAGAAGGCGAATGCACACATGCACCGAGATCCGGGCTGGCTTCAGGACAGCCCGCACCATCGACTGTATTACCATTGCCTTTTCCAAGGGAAGGAACACTTTCTGAGACTGTGTGTCCAGTATCATTCCCAGGAAAGGAAGCCTTTGTGTTGGTTCTAAGTGAGATTATTGTAGGTTCAGAATCCACCCGTGATCCAGGAGTAGTCTGCTTGAGAGGCCAATGCTGTCCAACAACCGCTCCCTGGACAGTGCCTTTATCAGAAGATCGTCCAGGTACAGAATTATGTTCACTCCCTGTTTGCGGAGTAGGAACATCATCTCTGCCATCACCTTGTTGAACACTCTCGGTGACGTGAAGAGATCAAATGGCAGGGCCTGGAACTGGTAGTGACAGTCCTGCAGTGCAAACCGTATATAAGCCTAATGAGGCGGCCAGATCGGAATGTGAAGATATGCATCCTTGATATCCAGAGACACTAGGAATTCCCCCTCCTCCAGACCTGACATAACCGCTCTCAGAGACTCCATCTTGAATTTGGACACTCGTAAGTACGGGTTCAACGACTTGAGATTCAGAATCGGTCTTACCGAACCATCCGGTTTCGGTACTACAAACAAGTTGGAACAGTACCCCTTGTTTTGCAGATGAGGTGGAACTGGAACAATGACCGGAGTCTGTACCAGTTTTTGAATGGCGTCCTGTAAAGTTATACTTGCCTCTTGTGAAACTGATAAGCCTGATTTGAAGAAACTTTGAGGTGGGAGCTCCTGGAATTACAGTCTGTAGCCTGGGACAGGCAATACAATTTTCCTTGAAAGCATGGATACCGATGTATCCACTATCAGTGTATTTTCCAATTTTTCCTATCCTCGGGATGAAAAGGAAAGGATGATAACAACCGTTTAGGGATTTGAAATTTCCTATCAGGACTAACCCACGGTTCTTCAAATAGGGTATTAAGTTCCTTTGACACAGGAAAAGTGGCTGAGGATTTATTTTTTATATTAAAATAAGATTCCTCACTCTCCGCTGTCACCTTATCAGGGATATTTAGAACTTCTCTGATAGCTTCTATGAGAGGCTCTATTCCCTGCGACAGAGTACCCTCCCCCACCTCTGAGTCCGCCCTGAGTACCCACCCCAACCTCTGAGTCCGCCTCACCCTCCTCCATTTCTGACCCCTCATCATCCGAGTCAGACTGCAGGATATGGGCCAAAGTGCGTTTTTGCGGACAAATGGCAGGAGACTGAGACGCTGGTTTGAGTACTGAGTCTCTTTTCATAAACTCAAGTCACAGATTGTCTTAAGTATTGCGTCTCTTTCTCGGTCAGAGATAACTTAGTAGAGATTGTTGAAATCATTCCCCTAACAGTCCAGCCATGCTGGTTCTGCCCCACTAGCCTGGGAAGGAACACTACATTGAGTACACACTAGTGAAACCCCTGGGGAAGAGGAACACTGTGCCTTAAATTAAACACACTCTTTGCCTGACATACTGTAACAGTGACAGCACACACACACACACACACACACACACACGAAAAGGTTAAGCACAATTAACCCACAAAGAGCCCCTCCAGGGAGACACAGAGGGAGTATGGAACCAGCACACGGCGACCTTAACGCTAATGCCAAGCATAAACGGGTCGCAGACTAAATACCTAGATTAGGGACTTAGTACACTAATAAGCGCCCCCCCCCCCTCCCCCCCCATGCTATGACTCCCTGGTACCACTGAGGTAATCTGGAGACACTCTGGAGAAGCTGCGCGTCCCTGTCAGTCAGCGTCTGTGTCAGCTGCAGAGGGAAAACGGCACTGGTGAGCTGCTGGATCCATTCATAGTGAAGCTCCGCCCCTTCAATGGCGCGCGGTCTTCCCCCTCTTTTTTATAATGGCTGTCTGTGTCTAAGTGCATAAAATGGAGACAGACTCCTTTTATGGCATTGTTGCCAGTCTGGGTACTGTGTCCGCTGTTCAGCGTCTGTGTCCTTACACAGCAGGAGATGCAGTCCGTTCCGTTTAGAAGCCATGCGTCTCCGTACCCTCATGCCGCCATAATGGGCGGCAACCCGCTAACTGGGAAGCCGGCTTAGTACTCACCACTCTTCTTTCATCTGGCTCTGTTAGGGGTGGCGGCGTGCTGCGGGAATGTACGCTCGCCGTGGTGGGGCTTGTGAATAATTTCCTCAGGAGCTAGGGTCCTGTCAGCGGGGAAAGGTACCATTAACCCCCGAGAGAGGTGGAACCATTAACCCCGAGAGAGGTTGGACCATCCCCCCCCCCCCCACCCACCCACCTTCCCCACCGCTAAGTACCACGAAGCAGGTGGCTGGTGTCATCCAGTCCTGCCTGAAAACAACAAACACAGAAAATAAATGCAGAGTAAAAACTCTTCAGGAGCTTCCTAAGACGTAACCGGCTCCTCCGGGCACATTTTCTAAACTGAGTCTAGTAGTAGGGGCATAGAGGGAGGAGCCAGCCCAAACTATCAATTTCTTAAAGTGCCCATGGCTCCTAGTGGACCAGTCTATACCCCATGGTACTAAATGAATTCCCAGTATACCATAGGACGTAAGAGAAAACATAGTAATTAGAACACAAGGTGTAAGGTAACAGAAATTTTAATACAAACTTAAAATAAACATAATAAAAATAAATATAATAATCAGTAATGAAAGAATATGTTTGAAAACACCTACTGCAGATGCGTGAGAAGATTGACACAAGTTGTGTAATTCATGTATTATATATCTGTCAATGGCAGAGACTTTACAGCCCATATGAAGATGAAGTCAGCTTTGAGCTTGTCTATTGTTCACCATATGCTACCTATGCTTTTTATTTTTGGATGAATGGTTATTTTCCGTGTATTAAAAATTCAGTTTTGGGGGCGTGGCTTCGGCGGACATGGAGTAGCACACAGGTTGTGTGTCTCTCCAGCTATAATATCCTGTACTACCATCCTGTGTCCCCCCCTGGGCCTGCGATCCACCCCAATACCTGCAGTAAGGTGTGGGGATACCCCTGTGCCGCTCTGGGACCCGTCAGCCCGATATCTGCTGCAACACGGAATTTCTGGTGACCAGGGGCCCGTGCCTGCTGGAGCACGCGGGACGCCGCCATCCTGCTGACCGCGCTGAGATCTGCACGTGGCTCCCGTCTTGAGCGCGACTCATATCGAGTCCGCGGCTTCCCCTCTGCCGTCGCTAAGGACGCTGTGGCGGGCGTCTCTCTCTCCTACAGTACCTCGCTCCTGTTTCTGCTCTGGAGGTCTGCGGGGGATCCCCGGCCGCAGCGCCATCACGTGACCCGCTGCCGCTCTCCCTGCTCGCTCCGGCGGCCCCAGCTCCTGCACGATCGCTCTGTGCTCTGCTGAGGAGGAAGTGTGTGGTGGGGCTGGAGTCTGCGAGTGCCTGTGCTCTCCCCACGCTGCTGCTACCCTGCTGAGCTCTTTGACTGTGCTATTAACCCTTGGAGGGCTCTGATGATGATGTTGCCCAATCTCAGCAGCACTGCACACATTTAATTTTCATTTGATTGGAACCAGCTTTATGCTGCATGTGCCCCATATGCTGAGGGGGAGGGGAACCACACTTTTACATCCTGTTGCATTCATTCATTCTGTGCTGACCGAGGCTGACTCTTAATATTATACACGGTCACTGGACAGTTTTGATATACTATACTTACCCGCAGGCAGCGACTGGACAATTCTGATATACTACATCAAGTTACTCATTGGCCGTCCCTGGACAGTTCCTGATATACTATTTAATATACTTCTTGATCCCTGCCGTCCGCTCGGCTATAATGGTCAAACCGCAGCAGTCTGCTGCGGCGAAGCTAGAGAAGTATGTCAGAAATCCACCGACAAGGTCCCAACAGGGGGGAAAGGTGCGGTCGACCTCGGCACCGCCTTCTCCGTCGGCTAGCTCCTCATCTGTGGAGGCCACCGATGCTGCTTTGCAAAAGGTGCTGAATGCGGTCACGGCCAGTGAAGCCCGCTTGGCCGACAGGATTGGTCAGGTCCAGGCGGACTTATCCATTATACACCAAGACCTTCAGCGGGTGCGAGAGAGGGTCGGTGAGGTTGAGACGCGCACCTCCACACTGGAAGACACTGTTACGCCTCTCGGTAGACGCACTTCTGCTTTGGAGTCTCAGATGACGGAGGTGCATAAAAAGATGACTGATATGGAGGGGAGACTGCGGCGAAATAATGTCCGTTTCGTCGGGCTCCCGGAGAAAGAAGAGGGTGCCTCCCCTGAAAAATTTCTTTAACGTTGGCTGTTGGATACGTTTGGAGCGGAGGAGTTCACCTCACACTTCGCGGTGGAACGCGCCCATAGGGTCCCGATGCGCCCGTTACCTCCAGGGGCTCCTCCCCGTACGTTTATCGCCAAACTCCTTCATTATCGGGATAGAGATGTGATTCTGAGACTGGCCCGCATCAAGGGTCCCCTTAAGTGGAACGGTTCCCCAGTATCAGCTTTTCCGGATTTTGCTGTCGACGTCCAGAAGGATAGAGCTCAGTTTGTCCCTGTGAAACGCAGGCTGCGGGAACTGAATATCCCCTATGCCATGCTCTTTCCGTCTAAACTGCGAGTGGTCTCGGATGGAGAAACAAAATTCTTCATGACCCCTCGTGAAGCATCAGTGTGGCTGGACGGACGCTTTCCGGCACGGCGGGCGTTAGCCGCTGATTGAACTTATGCATTTGATTTCTCTACTTGCAAATATACTGTTTTTCATGTCTGCTATGTTATTGTTATATTGTCTCGGGAGGGATGTATAGTTGTTAGTGGTTATGGGTTTTTTTTATGATTCCCTGCGAGTTGCTATTCTGGTTGGATAGACTCATTCCGACTCAGGGAGCGGTAGCCGCCGATTGCACTTATATATGTGATTTCCCAGCTAGTCAATACGCTACTGTTTGCGATGTGCTGCTATGTTGTTCACGTAGGGGCTTTCTGTGGCCCTTATGGGCCTTCACTGGGAGGGGGTGGCTCTGTGGAGATGGGCGTTGTTTGATGTTGCCTCTATGTTGCTCTTGGGCCTTATGCTCTCGGTGTTCTCTCTGCCATACAGTTTTTACGGGGTAAGCGATTATTTTGTTGGGGTGGGGGTGCTGGTCTGGGGGGGGGGATCGGTTTTGTTTTAAGTTTGGCTGGGGGATTCTCCTGTCTCGAGGTCATTATATTCTTGGTCCCCTTAGTGGATATAGGAATTTAACCCTAGTTGGTATTGGCGGAGTATGTTACGGTGCTCTCTGCCTTAGTTGGGATTGTTAGTAATTAGGGTGTTTCGTTGTTAGGGAACCAGGTATGCTGCTAGTTTTAGGTGGTATACGGGGTGGGGGTGGGGGTTACTTTGGACTGTTAGTATTGATAAGTTTAAATTTTTTGCTGTGCGATGTGTTTTTTTTCGCTGTGTCAATGTTGCAACTAACTGCAGGCTTATTTTCTTTGATGTTCACTGGCGGTGGCTGGCCGCGGGCGCTTTGCAATATTACAACGATGCCCTGCTATGGCGTTGGTTAAGTTTCTGTCGTGGAACGTGCGGGGGATCAATGACAAGATTAAGCGCTCCTTGATCCTTCGACTGATTAAGCATTATGCTTCGGATATAATCTGCCTGATGGAAACCCACTTACTGGGTACTAAGATTATGTCCCTTAAAAAACCATGGGTGGGCTGGGCTTACCATTCTATGCATACTGCAGCGTCCCGGGGAGTGTCGGTCCTGATTAGGAAATCTGTTCCCTTAGCGCTTGATTCTGTGCAAACAGATCAAGGGGGTAGATATGTATTTCTCAAGTGCAGAATTAACTCCGTCCCCCTGTTATTGCTGGCTGTGTATGTACCCCCTCCATACTCGCATGACGTCCTTAAAAAGACATCTGCCTTTATGGCTGCCTCTCCTGACGTAGCTGTAATCTGTATGGGGGACTTCAACAACGTTTTAAATCGCGACTTGGATAGGTTGTCCGGGGCGTCCTCCAACCCACGGCCCGGGCATTCCCCATTTGCAGACACTGTGTCGGAGTTGGGTCTGATCGACCCCTGGAGATTGAAGAATCCTGATTTGAGGCAATACTCATGTTTTTCACGCTCTCACTCTTCTTTCTCTAGGATAGATTTGGCTCTTCTGTCCTGGGAGCTTTTGCCCAAAGTTCAAAATGTTAAATATGAGACTAGGGGTATCTCTGATCACTCCCCAATATCGTTACATATTGACTTAAACTGTCAGCGAGGCCAGGCAGTGTGGAAATTTAATCCCTTCTGGCTGACGCATATGGGCGAGGGATCTGATTTGGAGGCTAGCTGGTTAGAATTCTTTGATATGCATGATGACACCTTGGATGTGTCGCTGTTATGGGACACTTTCAAGGCTTTCTTGAGAGGAACATTGATTAAGCGGGTGGGGAGTCTTAAATCCTCCTTTAAGAAACATGAGTCTGAATTGGAGGCCTGGGTGGTTGCTTCAGAGTTGACGTATGTGCGGGATGACTTGGATGCCTCTAAGTTGATGTGGCTTCATGCGCAGGGTGAATGGGATGATTACCTGTGGGGGAAAACCCAGCACAGACTTCTCTTCTCCTCGCATGTCCAGTATGCTACTGGGGATAGACCAGGTTCTTATTTGGCCAATCTTGCAAGGGGTGATCGTTCCTCTCATACTGTAGTGGAGATTTTAGATTCAGCTGGGTCTATGCTGGACCGCACCCCCCAGATCGTGGCGGAATTTGTCTCATACTACCAGGCACTATATAGTTCTGGGTTGACCTGTTCCCCGCTGGAGCTATGTGACTACTTGGATGGAGTCCACTTGCCCCGTATCTCCAGTGAGGCCAGGGCCCTTCTATACGCTCCTTTGTCAATGGAGGAGATTGAGACTGTGATCTCTGCCTCCCCCGATGGTAAGGCCCCTGGCCTTGATGGCATCCCGTCAGAACTGTATAAGAAATATACAAAATTCTTTGCCCCTCAGTTGCTTGAGTTGTTCAATGCAATTTTTGCCCAAAATGCGCTTCCCCCGTCTATGGCGGAGGCTTTGATTATAGTAATTCCCAAGCCAGATAAGGACCCCAGGAAGGTTGAATCCTACCGTCCTATTTCCCTGTTGCCCACGGATATTAAAATCCTGGCTAAGGTTTTAGCTTCCAGACTCGGCCAGGTTATCTCCCAAATTATTCACCCTGACCAAACGGGCTTCATGCCTGGCAAGTCCACTGCTGTGAATTTGAGGCGCCTGTTTGCTCATTTTCAGGTTTCTCAGGAGGAGGACTGCTCTGCCGTTATAGCCTCCTTAGATGCCGCAAAGGCCTTTGATTCAGTGGAGTGGGCCTTCCTCTGGGAGGCTATGAGTAGGTTTGGTGTGGGCCCCAACTTTATCAATTATGTTAAATTGTTATACTTTCAGCCCATGGCCAGAGTCTCGGTGAACGGGTTTGTTTCGGACTCCTTCCCCCTAACCAGGGAAACGAGGCAGGGCTGCCCTTTGTCTCCGACTCTGTTTGCCATTGCTATTGAGCCACTGGCATGTTTGATTAGGGCTTCTCAGGATTTTGTGGGTATTAGGGTCGGCGCAAAAGAAGACAGGATAGCGTTATACGCTGATGACCTGTTGCTCTTTGTGGACGACTCAGTTTCCTCCTTACCTAAACTCCTTGACTTAATAACTGACTATGGACGTTTCTCCGGGCTCAAAATTAACTGGGATAAATCCACCATTACTCCACTTTGCGGCCCAGTCTCGGAAGCCCCCGTGATTCAAACCCCCCTTAAATGGGTAGATTCTTTCAAATACCTGGGTATATGGGTATCGAATGACCCTTGTACCTATGTTTCCCTTAATATCATGCCGCTGATGGGTTATCTACGCTCGAGGGTCAGGCTTTGGGGGTCTCTGCCCCTGACTGTTACCGGCAGGGTCAACTTGGTAAAAATGGTATACTTGCCTAAACTCCTTTATGTCCTCCAGCAGTCCCCTATATATATTAACTTGAAGATATTTCGACAGATTGACAGTTTGCGCTCTTCTTTGATATGGGCCAGCAGGAGAGCGCGGTTGAGACTTGACGTTCTGTCCAGGCCGAAGGTGCTGGGAGGCTCAGCTCTCCCTATCTTTCGATTTTACTATTATGCCGCTCAGTTGGCACATATATGGGAGTGGGTGAATGCCCCAGATGCTCTCACTATACACTCCCAAATGCTTTTCCGGGTCTACCATGACGGCTCTCCATTACAGATGCTTCTTTGTGGGAACCCTAACTTGTCCAAGTTCCCTATAATTAGACAGGCCGTCCTCATATGGAAACAGGTACATGCTATCCTATTGGGCCAGGGTATTGACCCGGATACTCCTCTGGACAATGCCCTCGGCTTCCCAGAACTGGCTTCGCTGCGGACTGGGACGGTGTGGGGGAGGTGGGGAGTGACGTCCCTGGGACACTTATATAGCGATGGTATACTGAGGTCCTTCCTGCAGCTTCAGCGGGATTACAGTGTACCCTCTTCACATTTCTACCGATACCTGCAGTTGAGACATGCACTTAACGCACAATTTCCCGAAGCTCCTCCGACG
This sequence comes from Pseudophryne corroboree, assembly GCF_028390025.1. Taxonomy (NCBI): domain Eukaryota; kingdom Metazoa; phylum Chordata; class Amphibia; order Anura; family Myobatrachidae; genus Pseudophryne; species Pseudophryne corroboree. The sequence continues at coordinate 378,115,892 of NC_086444.1, read as the reverse complement.
ATTGCAGACTCCCCGGTCAAGTCTCTCCTGCAGTCCCTGGGAAGCGGACATCTGGTGTCCAACATTTATGCAAGTATGCTTCGATCTCACTATTCTGACCCGTTGTCCCTTCTCAGGAGCAGGTGGGAATCTGACTTGGGCGCCATCTCTGATGAGATTTGGGAGGGTGCTTTATGCTCTCTACGATTATCCACTACCACCACTAGATATCAACAAATTCAACTGTTTATAATACACAGAGTATATATGACACCAGTGCGGTTGCGACATATAGGGGGTACCCACTCCTCCAGGTGTCCTAAGTGCGATACTCTGGATGCGGACTTTTGGCACATTACCTGGCTGTGTCCCAAGGTAGCCGTATTCTGGTCGGGTGTTACCGACGCCCTGGTGTCAACAGGTATTCCCTCGTCTATATGCTCCCCGATGACATGTGTGCTATCTGCTGTGGAGGAGGATACCCTGGACCCCCCTGCCAGACGTTATGTAATTAATCTTTGTGGCCTGGCCAAGGTGTGTATCGCTAGACTTTGGCTAGCCAGGGATGCGCCCACCCTACGATCCTGGGTCTCACTTGTAAATGATACAGTCTCTCATGAGAAATATGTATACTTAGCTAGAAAAGCGGAGAATATATATCAGGACCTGTGGGGTCGCTGGCTTGAGTCCCCGCTCTCTAGGACCCGGAACATCTAGACATACAACGGGGGTTAGAGTGGGTGGGTACCTTAGTTCTACATCGGGTGAACTGCCTCTTGTTGTTTGCGTTGTCCCCTGGTGCCCGCGGTCAGCCACTCCTGTTCCCGTGTCAGTGCTGTAGCTCTGCGTTCAGCTCAATATTTAGGAAGTGTTGCCGTAGATGACTATGTACAGCACATTGTTATACTAGTTCTATGTTACCATGTGATATTGATTCTAACTTATAATTTACGATTCGGAGGTTAGGCCTGCACCGGTTTACCATGATAATTGTGATAATTGGTCCCTACTGGACATGGAAATCTGCGTATTCCCTGGGTGGGGTTCTGATGTGAGTTGCGCTGTTTGTTCTTTGTGTTTTTGTTTAAGTAAAAACTGAAAATCAATAAAAAAGAATTGAATTTAAAAAAAAAAAAAAATTCAGTTTTTTATCTTGATTCCAACCAGTGAGGGTGTTATAAGTGTTATACCCACATGTGCTCCTTTGCTGATTTATTTATTTACTTACCTAAAACAGTTTAGGTAAATAACAGATTGCATAAAGTACTGCATGCTGGTTATTAGTGGATGACTTCCTGCATGACTACAGTCGGTTAACCCATTGTAGTCTCCATTCAAAAACATAAAACTGAAAATATTACGTGTAATATATATATATATATATATATATATATATATATATATATATATATATATCCAAAAAGAATACAGGCACTCACCACTTCCTTGATGATGAAAAATTTATTGCAACTCACAGGTGTATCTCACATAGAGACAGTCAACAGCATGTCAGCAAAAGATGTCGACGTTTCGGCTCCATCTGAGCCTTTTTCAAGACAGATAGAATCACATCAGGTTCACACCCAGCAGCCCCTAACACAAACCAAACCCTGAAGCACCTTTATAGCAGAGGCATATCACAAACCCAACCCAATCAACCAACAGGAAATAGCAAAAACACTAGTACTGCTGTGTCCAATCTGAAATATACATATAGCCCATCCACTGTGTCATAGTGCCAAACACATACATGGCATGTGGACACAATAAAGTATGCTATTAATACATCAAAATTGTTGATTGTGACTAATAGCCGCGATACCGGAAGGGATGTGCGTTCCACTACCCGTGGAACGCACTCGTCAAAATTGTTAATTGCGGCTGATAGCCGTGATACCGGAAGTGGTGTGCGTTCCACTGCCCGTGGAACGCACCCATGTGACCGGAAGCACAGGCTGCCGGCCGTCACTAAGCAACCACACTGACTATACTGGTCACTGTGATACACGTAATAGACCTGCATAACGCGATCACATGACCTGAAATGGCAGTAGCCGTGCCTGAGCTGCCATAACAACAAGAGAAAACATAGCTATAAAGACCATAGTTATTTCATATAGAGTGTGTGAATCAAATGAAACACAACAAACAAATGTTGGATGTATTAAACATGGGTATAGACTCCATGACCATCCTGGGTAGAGAATACTGCATAAGAGCTTAAACACTTATATCACGATAAACACATACTTGTTCAATTTCAATGTTAACACAACCTAAGATAACCATATTCCTATAGTAAAAACAACAAATACTGGTAGCCACCAAATAATATCCAGGTAGCACACCCACAGTCCCCTACAGGTAGACAGAACAGTTCATAAAAACTATCAAGGTGAGCTGGAGAATGTGTATTGCAAAAATGCTAAAACTAAAGAATATGGATATACATATCCCAGGGCGTAATAGAATCCATATATGGTGTGTGATATAGCCTCTGCCGCTAGGTGATCCAAGGTAGTCACCAACATAGAAGACAATATAGTTAGAAAAGACAACAGAACAAAAGACAAAACAACACATATATATAATCATATATGTGAAAAACATGTATGTTTAAATAAGATTTTACTCACCGGTAAATCTATTTCTCGTAGTCCGTAGTGGATGCTGGGAACTCCGTAAGGACCATGGGGAATAGCGGCTCCGCAGGAGACTGGGCACAACTAAAAGAAAGCTTTTAGACTACCTGGTGTGCACTGGATCCTCCCACTATGAACCTCCTCCAAGCCTCAGTTAGGATACTGTGCCCGGAAGAGCTGACACAATAAGGAAGGATTTTGAATCCCGGGTAAGACTCATACCAGCCACACCAATCACACCGTATAACTTGTGATACTATACCCAGTTAACAGTATGAAATATAACTGAGCCTCTCAACAGATGGCTCAACAATAACCCTTAGTTAGGCAATAACTACATACAAGTATTGCAGACAATCCGCACTTGGGATGGGCGCCCAGCATCCACTACGGACTACGAGAAATAGATTTACCGGTGAGTAAAATCTTATTTTCTCTGACGTCCTAGTGGATGCTGGGAACTCCGTAAGGACCATGGGGATTATACCAAAGCTCCCAAACGGGCGGGAGAGTGCGGATGACTCTGCAGCACCGAATGAGAGAACTCAAGGTCCTCCTCAGCCAGGGTATCAAATTTGTAGAATTTTGCAAACGTGTTTGCCCCTGACCAAGTTGCAGCTCGGCAAAGTTATAAAGCCGAGACCCCTCGGGCAGCCGCCCAAGATGAGCCCACTTTCCTCGTGGAATGGGCTTTTACTGATTTAGGATGCGGCAATCCAGCCGCAGAATGCTCCAGCTGAATTGTGCTACAAATTCAGCGAGCAATAGTCTGCTTAGAAGCAGGAGCACCTATTTTGTTGGGTGCCTACAGGATAAAAAGCGAGTCAGTTTTCCTGACTCCAGCCGTCCTGGAAATATAAATTTTTAAGGCCCTGACTACGTCCAGTAACGTGGAATCTTCCAAGTCCCTAGTAGCCGCAGGCACTACAATAGGTTGGTTTAAGTGAAAAGCTGATACCACCTTAGGGAGAAACTGGGGACGAGTCCTCAATTCTGCCCTATCCATATGGAAAATCAGATAAGGGCTTTTACATGACAAAGCCGCCAATTCTGACACACGCCTGGCCGAAGCCAAGGCCAATAACATGACCACTTTCCACGTGAGATATTTTAAATCCACAGTTTTAAGTGGCTCAAACCAATGTGATTTTAGGAAACTCAACACCACGTTTGAGATCCCAAGGTGCCACAGGAGGCACAAAAGGGGGCTGAATATGTAGCACTCCCTTTACAAATGTCTGAACTCCAGGCAGTGAAGCCAGTTCTTTCTGGAAGAAAATCGACAGAGCCGAAATCTGGACCTTAATGGAACCCAAGTTTAGGCCCATAGTCACTCCTGACTGTAGGAAGTGCAGAAAACGACCCAGCTGAAATTCCTCTGTTGGGGCCTTCCTGGCCTCACACCACGCAACATATTTTCGCCAAATACGGTGATAATGGTTTGCGGTTACTTCTTTCCTGGCTTTTATCAGCGTAGGAATGACTTCCTCCGGAATGCCTTTTTCCTTTAGGATCCGGAATTCAACCGCCATGCCGTCAAACGCAGCCGCGGTAAGTCTTGGAACAGACAGGGCCCCTGCTGTAGCAGATCCTGTCTGAGCGGTAGAGGCCATGGGTCCTCTGATAACATTTCTTGAAGTTCCGGGTACCAAGCTCTTCTTGGCAAATCCGGAACCACGAGTATCGTTCTTACTCCTCGCCTTCTTATTATTCTCAGTACCTTTGGTATGAGGGGCAGAGGAGGGAATACATAAACCGACTGGTACACCCACGGTGTCACTAGAGCGTCCACAGCTATTGCCTGAGGGTCCCTTGACCTGGCGCAATATCTAGTTTTTTTGTTTAGGCGGGACGCCATCAATTCCACCTGTGGCCTTTCCCAACGGTTTACCAACAGTTGGAAGACTTCTGGATGAAGTCCCCACTCTCCCGGGTGTAGGTCGTGTCTGCTGAGGAAGTCTGCTTCCCAGTTGTCCACTCCCGGAATGAACACTGCTGACAGTGCTAAGACGTGATTCTCCGCCCATCGGAGAATCATTGTGGCTTCTGCCATCGCCATCCTGCTTCTTGTGCCGCCCTGTCGGTTTATAAGGGCGACTGCCGTGATGTTGTCTGATTGGATCAGTACCGGCTGGTTTTGAAGCAGAGGCCTTGCCAGACTTAGGGCATTGTAAATGGCCCTCAGTTCCAGAATATTTATGTGTAGGGACGACTCCTGACTTGACCAAAGTCCTTGGAAATTTCTTCCCTGTGTGACTGCCCCCCAGCCTCGAAGGCTGGCATCCGTGGTTACCAGGACCCAGTCCTGTATGCCGAATCTGCGGCCCTCTTGAAGATGAGCACTCTGCAGCCACCACAGTAGAGATACCCTGGTCCTTGGAGACAGGGTTATCAGCCGATGCATCTGAAGATGCGATCCCGACCACTTGTCCAAGAGGTCCCACTGAAAGGTGCTTGCATGGAACCTGCCGAATGGAATTTTGCTTCGTAAGAAGCTACCATTTTTCCCAGGACTCGTGTGCAGTGATGCACCGATACCTGTTTTGGTTTCAGGAGGTCTCTGACTAGAGATGACAGCTCCTTGGCTTTCTCCTGCGGGAGAAACACTTTTTTCTGTTCTGTGTCCAGAACCATTCCCAGGAACAGTAGGCGTGTGGTAGGAACCAGCTGTGACTTTGGAATGTATAGAATCCATCCGTGCTGTTGTAGCACTTCCCGAGATAGTGCTACTCCGACCAACAACTGCTCCTTGGACCTTGCCTTTATAAGGAGATCGTCCAAGTACGGGAAAATTAAAACTCCCTTTTTTCGAAGGAGTATCATCATTTCTGCCATTACCTTGGTAAAGACCCTCGGTGCCGTGGACAGTCCAAACGGCAGTGTTTGGAATTGGTAATGGCAATCCTGTACCCCAAATCTGAGGTACTCCTGGTGAGGATGGTAAATGGGGACATGTAGGTAAGCATCCTTGATGTCCAGGGATACCATGTAATCCCCCTCCTCCAGGCTTGCAATAATCGCCCTGAGCGATTCCATCTTGAACTTGAATTTTTTTATGTATTTGTTCAAGGATTTCAAATTTAAAATGGGTCTCACCGAACCGTCCGGTTTCGGTACCACAAACAGTGTGGAATAGTAACCCCGTCCTTGTTGAAGTAGGGGCACCTTGACTATCACCTGCTGGTAATACAGCTTGTGAATTGCCTCTATCACAGCCTCCCTGCCTGAGGGAGTTGTCGGCAAGGCAGATTTGAGGAAACGGCAGGGGGGAGACACCTCGAATTACAGCTTGTACCCCTGAGATACTACTTGAAGGATCCAGGGATCCACCTGTGAGCGATCCCACTGATCGCTGAAATTTTTGAGGCGGCCCCCCACCGTACCTGGGTACGCCTGTGGAGCCCCCGCATCATGCGGTGGACTCAGAGGAAGCTGGGGAAGAATTTTGATTCTGGGAACTGGCTGACTGGTGCAGCTTTTTCCCTCGTCTCTGTGCAGAAAGGAAGCGCCTTTGATAATACAGTGCTTTCTTAGGCTGTGAGGAAACCTGAGGTAAAAAAAATTCTTCCCAGCTGTTGCTGTGGATACGAGGTCCCAGAGACCATCCCCAAACAATTCCTCACCCTTATAAGGCTCTATGTGCCTTTTAAAGTCAGCATCACCTGTCCAGTGTCGGGTCTCTAATACCCTCCTGACAGAATGGACATTGCATTAATTCTGGATGCCAGCCGGCAAAATATCCCTCTGTGCATCCCTCATATATAAGACGTCTTATGTTCGCAAAATAGTATCCCTGTTTGACAGGGTTACAGACCACGCTGCAGCAGCACTATCTGCAGGTCTCAGTCTAGTACCTGAGTGTGTAAATACAGACTTCAGGATAGCCTCCTGCTTTTTATCAGCAGGTACCTTCAAAGTGGCCGTATCCTAAGACGGCAGTGCCACCTTTTTTGACAAACGTGTGAGCGCCTTATCCACCCTAGGGGATATCTCCCAGCGTAACTTATCCTCTGGCGGGAAAGGGTACGCCATCAGTAACTTTTTAGAAATTACCAGTTTCTTATCGGGGGAACCCACGCTTTTTCACACTTCATTCACTCATTTGATGGGGGAACAAAACACTGCCTGCTTTTTCTCCCCAAACATAAAACCCTTTTTTTTAGTGGTACTTGGGTTAATGTCAGAAATGTGTAACACATTTTTTATTGCCGGGATCATGTAACGGATGTTCCTAGTGGATTGTGTATATGTCTCAACCTCGTCGACACTGGAGTCAGACTCCGTGTCGACATCTGTGTCTGCCATCTGAGTGAGCGGGCGTTTTTGATGGCCTTTGAGACGCCTGGGCAGGCGCGGGCTGAGAAGACGGCTGTCCCATAGCTGTTACATCATCCAGCCTTTTATGTAAGGAGTTGACACTGTCTGTTTATACCTTTCACCTATCCATCCACTCTGGTGTCGGCCCCACAGGGGGCGACATCACATTTATCGGCATCTGCTCTGCCATCACATAAGCCTCCTCATCAAACGTGTCGACACAGCCGTACCGACACACCGCACACACACAGGGAATGCTCTGACTGAGGACAGGACCCCACACAGCCCTTTGGAGAGACAGAGAGAGAGTATGCCAGCACACACCAGAGCGCTATATAATTTAGGGATTAACACTATATTGAGTGAATTTTTCCCAATAGCTGCTTGTATATACAATATTGCGCCTAAATTTAGTGCCCCCCCTCTCTTTTTAACCCTTTGAGCCTGCAAACTACAGGGGAGAGCCTGGGGAGCTGTCTTCCAGCTGTACTGTGAAGAGAAAATGGCGCCAGTGTGCTGAGAGAGATAGCTCCGCCCCTTTTTCGCGGACTTTTCTCCCGCTTTTTTATGGATTCTGGCAGGGGTATTTATCACATATATAGCCTCTGGGGCTATATATTGTGATATATTTGCCAGCCAAGGTGTTTTTATTGCTGCTCAGGGCGCCGCCCCCCAGCGCCCTGCACCCTCAGTGACCGGAGTGTGAAGTGTGCATGAGGAGCAATGGCGCACAGCTGCAGTGCTGTGCGCTACCTTGGTGAAGACTGATGTCTTCTGCCGCCGATTTTCCGGACCTCTTCTTGCTTCTGGCTCTGTAAGGGGGACGGTGGCGCAGCTCCGGGAACGAACACCAAGGCCAGTTCCATGCGGTCGATCCCTCTGGAGCTAATGGTGTCCAGTAGCCTAAAAAGCCCAAGCTAACTGCAAGCAGGTAAGTTCGCTTCTTCTCCCCTTAGTCCCTCGATGCAGTGAGCCTGTTGCCAGCAGGTCTCACTGTAAAATAAAAAACCTAAAATAAACTTTCTTTCTAGGAGCTCAGGAGAGCCCCTAGTGTGCATCCAGCTCGGCCGGGCACAGAAATCTAACTGAGGCTTGGAGGAGGGTCATAGTGGGAGGAGCCAGTGCACACCAGGTAGTCTAAAAGCTTTCTTTTAGTTGTGCCCAGTCTCCTGCGGAGCCGCTATTCCCCATGGTCCTTACGGAGTTCCCAGCATCCACTAGGACGTCAGAGAAAAAAACATGTATGATTAAAAAAATAAGAATTTACTTACCGATAATTCTATTTCTCGTAGTCCGTAGTGGATGCTGGGGACTCCGTAAGGACCATAGGGAATAGCGGCTCCGTAGGAGACTGGGCACAAAAGTAAAGCTTTAGAACTACCTGGTGTGCACTGGCTTCTCCCCCTATGACCCTCCTCCAAGCCTCAGTTAGGATACTGTGCCCGGACGAGCGTACACAATAAGGAAGGATTTTGAATCCCGGGTAAGACTCATACCAGCCACACCAATCACACCATATAACTTGTGATCTAAACCCAGTTAACAGCATGATAACAGAGGAGCCTCTAGAAAAGATGGCTCACTACAGCAATAACCCGATTTTTTGGTAACAATAACTATGTACCAGTATTGCAGACAATCCGCACTTGGGATGGGCGCCCAGCATCCACTACGGACTATGAGAAATAGAATTATCGGTAAGTAAATTCTTATTTTCTCTAACGTCCTAAGTGGATGCTGGGGACTCCGTAAGGACCATTGGGATTATACCAAAGCTCCCAAACGGGCGGGAGAGTGCGGATGACTCTGCAGCACCAATGAGAGAACTCCCGGTCCTCCTCAGCCAGGGTATCAAATTTGTAGAATTTTACAAACGTATTTGCTCATGACCAAGTAGCTGCTCGGCAAAGTTGTAAAGCCGAGACCCCTCGGGCAGCCGCCCAAGATGAGCCCACCTTCCTTGTGGAATGGGCTTTTACAGATTTTGGCTGTGGCAGGCCTGCCACAGAATGTGCAAGCTGAATTGTACTACAAATCCAACGAGCAATAGTCTGCTTAGCAGCAGGAGCACCCAGCTTGTTGGGTGCATACAGAATAAACAACGAGTCAGATTTTCTGACTCCAGCCGTCCTGGAAACCTATATTTCCAGGGCTCTGACAACGTCTAGCAACTTGGAGTCCTCCAAGTCCCTAGTAGCCGCAGGCACCACAATAGGTTGATTCAGGTGAAACGCTGAAAACCACCTTAGGGAGAAACTGAGGACAAGTCCTCAATTCCGCCCTGTCCGAATGGAAAATCAGATGAGGGCTTTTACAGGATAAAGCCGCCAATTCTGACACGCACCTGGCCCAGGCCAGGGCCAACAGCATGACCACTTTCCATGTGAGATATTTTAACTCCACATATTTAAGTGGTTCAAACCAATGTGACTTTTGGAACCCAAAAACTACATTTAGATCCCAAGGTGTCACTGGAGGCACAAAAGGAGGCTGTATATACAGTACCCCTTTCACAAACGTCTGAACTTCAGGGACTGAAGCTAGTTCTTTTTGGAAGAAAATTGACAGGGCCGAAATTTGAACCTTAATGGACCCCCATTTCAGGCCCATAGACACTCCTGTTTGCAGGAAATGTAGGAATCGACCTAGTTGAAAATTCCTCCGTCGGGGCCTTACTGGCCTCGCACCACGCAACATATTTTCGCCAAATGCAGTGATAATGTTTTGCGGTTATATCTTTCCTGGCTTTGATCAGGATAGGGATGACTTCATCCGGAATGCCTTTTTCCTTCAGGATCCGGCGTTCAACCGCCCTGCCGTTAAACGCAGCCGCGGTAAGTCTTGGAACAGACAGGGTCCTTGCTGGAGCAGGTCCCTTCTTAGAGGTAGAGGCCACGGATCCTCCGTGAGCATCTCTTGAAGTTCCGGTTACCAAGTCCTTCTTGGCCAATCCGGAGCCACGAATATAGTGCTTACTCCTCTCCATCTTATAATTCTCAGTACCTTGGTTATGAGAGGCAGAGGAGGGAACACATACACTGACTGGTACACCCACTGTGTTACCAGAGCGTCTACAGCTATTGCCTGAGGGTCCCTTGACCTGGCGCAATACTTGTCGAGTTTTATAAACATGTGGAAGACTTCTGGGTGAAGTCCCCACTCTCCCGGGTGGAGGTCGTGTCTGCTGAGGAATTCTGCTTCCCAGTTGTCCACTCCCGGAATGAATAATGCGGACAGTGCTATCACATGATTTTCCGCCCAGCGAAGAATCCTTGCAGCTTCTGCCATTGCCCTTCTGCTTCTTGTGTCACCCTGTCTGTTTACGTGGGTGACTGCCGTGATGTTGTCCGAATGGATCAACTCCGGGTGACCTTGAAGCAGAGGTCTTGCTGAGCTTAGAGCATTGTAAATGGCCCTTAGCTTCAGAATATTTATGTGAAGTGATGTCTCCAGGCTTGACCATAAGCTCTGGAAATTCCTTCCCTGTGTGACTGCTCCCCAGCCTCGCAGGCTGGCATCCGTGGTCACCAGGACCCAGTCCTGAATGTGCGGCCCTCTAGAAGATGAGCACTCTGCAACCACCACAGGAGAGGCACCCTTGTGCTTGGTGACAGGGTTATCCGCTGATGCATCTGAAGATGCGACCCAGACCATTTGTCCAGCAGGTCCCACTGGAAAGTTCTTGCGTGGAATCTGCCGCATGGGATTGCTTCATAGGAAGCCACCATTTTTTCCAGAACCATCTCATTGATGTACTGAGACTTGGCTCGGTTATAGGAGGTTCCCGACTAGCTCGGATAACTCCCTGACTTTCTCCTCCGGGAGAAACACCTTTTTCTGAACTGTGTCCAGGATCATCCCTAAGAACAGAAGACGAGTCGTCGGAATCAGCTGCGATTTTGGAATATTGAGAATCCAATCGTGCTGCCGCAACACTACCTGAGATAGTGCTACACCGACCTCCAACTGTTACCTGGATCTTACCCTTATCAGGGAATCGTCCAAGTAAGGGATAACTAAAATTCCCTTCCTTCGAAGGAGTATCATCATTTCAGCCATTACCTTGGTAAAGACCCGGGGTGCCGTGGACCATCCCTACGGCAGCGTCTGAAACTGATAGTGACAGTTCTGTACCATAAACCTGAGGTACCCTTGGTGAGAAGGGTAAATTGGGACATGAAGGTAAGCATCCTTGATGTACCGAGACATCATGTAGTCCTCTTCTTCCAGGTTCGCAATCACTGCTCTGAGTGACTCAATCTTGAATTTGAACCTCTGTATGTAAGTGTTCAAAGATTTTAGATTTAGAATCGGTCTCACCGAGCCGTCCGGCTTCGGTACCACAACAGTGTGGAATAATACCCCGTTCCCTGTTGCAGGAGGGGTACCTTGATTATCACCTGCTGGGAATACAGCTTGTGAATGGCTTCCAAAACTGTCTCCCTGTCAGAAGGAGACATCGGTAAAGCCGACTTTAGGAAACGGCGAGGGGGAGACGTCCCGAATTCCAATTTGTACCCCTGAGATATCACCTGAAGGATCCAGGGGTCTACTTGCGAGTGAGCCCACTGCGCGCTGAAATTCATTGAGACGGGCCCCCACCGTGCCTGATTCTGCTTGTAAAGCCCCAGCGTCATACTGAGGGCTTGGCAGAGGCGGGAGAGGGTTTCTGTTCCTGGGAACTGGCTGATTTCTGCAGCCTTTTTCCTCTCCCTCTGTCACGGGGCAGAAATGAGGAACCTTTTGCCCGCTTGCCCACGAAAAGACTGCGCCTGATAATACGGCGTCTTCTCATGTTGAGAGGCGACCTGGGGTACAAACGTGGATTTCCCAGCTGTTGCCGTGGCCACCAGGTCTGAAAGACCGACCCCAAATAACTCCTCCCCTTAATAAGGCAATACTTCCAAATGCCGTTTGGAATCCGCATCACCTGACCACTGTCGTGTCCATAACCCTCTACTGGTAGAAATGGACAACGCACTTTGACTTGATGCCAGTCGGCAAATATTCCGCTGTGCATCACGCATATATAGAAATGCATCTTTTAAATGCTCTATAGGCAATAATATACTGTCCCTATCTAGGGTATCAATATTTTCAGTCAGGGAATCCGACCACGCCAACCCAGCACTGCACATCCAGGCTGAGGCGATTGCTGGTCGCAGTATAACACCAGTATGTGTGTAAATACCTTTTAGGATACCCTCCTGCTTTCTATCAGCAGGATCCTTAAGGGCGGCCATCTCAGGAGAGGGTAGAGCCCTTGTTCTTACAAGCGTGTGAGCGCTTTATCCACCCTAGGGGGTGTTTCCCAACGCACCCTAACCTCTGGCGGGAAAGGATATAATGCCAATAACATTTTAGAAATTATCAGTTGTTATCGGGGGAAAACCACGCATCATCACACACCTCATTTAATTTCTCAGATTCAGGAAAACTACAGGTAGTTTTTCCTCACCGAACATAATACCCCTTTTTGGTGGTACTCGTATTATCAGAAATGTGTAAAATATTTTTCATTGCCTCAATCATGTAACGTGTGGCCCCACTGGAAGTCACATTTGTCTCTTCACCGTCGACACTGGAGTCAGTATCCGTGTCGGCGTCTATATCTGCCATCTGAGGTAACGGGCGCTTTAGAGCCCCTGACGGCCTATGAGACGTCTGGACAGGCACAAGCTGAGTAGCCGGCTGTCTCATGTCAACCACTGTCTTTTATACAGAGCTGACACTGTTACGTAATTCTTCCAACAGTTCATCCACTCAGGTGTCGACCCCCTAGGGGGTGACATCACTATTACAGGCAATCTGCTCCGTCTCCACATCATTTTTCTCCTCATACATGTCGACACAAACGTACCGACATACAGCACACACACAGGGAATGCTCTGATAGAGGACAGGACCCCACTAGCCCTTTGGGGAGACAGAGGGAGAGTTTGCCAGCACACACCAGAGCGCTATATATATATACAGGGATAACCTTATATAAGTGTTTTTCCCCTTATAGCTGCTGTATCTTTAATACTGCGCGTAATTAGTGCCCCCCTACTCTTTTTTAACCCTTTCTGTAGTGTAGTGACTGCAGGGGAGAGCCAGGTAGCTTCCCTCCAACGGAGCTGTGAGGGAAAATGGCGCCAGTGTGCTGAGGAGATAGGCTCCGCCCCCTTCTCGGCGGCCTTCTCTCCCGTTTTTCTATGTATTCTGGCAGGGGTTAAATTCATCCATATAGCCCAGGAGCTATGTGTGATGCATTTTTTGCCATCCAAGGTGTTTTTATTGCGTCTCAGGGCGCCCCCCCCCAGCGCTCTGCACCCTCAGTGACCGGAGTGTGAAGTGTGCTGAGAGCAATGGCGCACAGCTGCAGTGCTGTGCGCTACCTTGTTGAAGACAGGACGTCTTCTGCCGCCGATTTTCCGGACCTCTTCTGTCTTCTGGCTCTGTAAGGGGGCCGGCGGCGCGGCTCTGGGACCCATCCATGGCTGGGCCTGTGATCGTCCCTCTGGAGCTAATGTCCAGTAGCCTAAGAAGCCCAATCCACTCTGCACGCAGGTGAGTTCGCTTCTTCTCCCCTTAGTCCCTCGATGCAATGAGCCTGTTGCCAGCAGGTCTCACTGAAAATAAAAAACCTAAAACTAAACTTTTCACTAAGCAGCTCAGGAGAGCCACCTAGTGTGCACCCTTCTCGTTCGGGCACAAAAATCTAACTGAGGCTTGGAGGAGGGTCATAGGGGGAGGAGCCAGTGCACACCAGGTAGTTCTAAAGCTTTACTTTTGTGCCCAGTCTTCTACGGAGCCGCTATTCCCTATGGTCCTTACGGAGTCCCCAGCATCCACTTAGGACGTTAGAGAAACATGTAAAGATGTCTAGTCATAGCCCTATCTGAGAAAAATATTAAGTGGATTTGCCTCATTTAGCCCTCGTGGTGCTAAAGTGTCCAGCTCATAGATCCATTTAGCCTCTCGTTGCCTTAACAGCCTTTCCCAGTCACCCCCACGTGAAGGTCTTGGTACATAATCGATCAACATACACTTCAAACTGGATATTGAATGCCCTTTGGTTGCAAAATGTTGAGCTACTAGTTTATCAGACACCTTGGAAACCAGTGCAGCTCGAATTGATGTGTGATGATTGGCCATCCTGTCACGAAAGTTTCTTGTTGTCATACCAACATAATAGTACCCACAGGGACAGACAATGATGTAAATTACATGGTCCATGGTACAGTGCAACCGGTGGCGAACTGATGTATTAATAGCATACTTTATTGTGTCCACATGCCATGTATGTGTTTGGCGCTATGACACAGTGGATGGGCTATATGTATATTTCAGATTGGACACAGCAGTACTAGTGTTTTTGCTATTTCCTGTTGGTTGATTGATGGGTGGGGTTTGTGATATGCCTCTGCTATAAAGGTGCTTCAGGGTTTGGTGTGTGTTAGGGGCTGCTGGGTGTGAACCTGATGTGATTCTGTCTTGAATAAGGCTCAGATGGAGCCGAAACGTCGACATCTTTTGCTGACATGCTGTTGACTGTCTCTATGTGAGATACACCTGTGAGTGGCAATAAATTTTTCCTCATCAAGGAAGTGGCGAGTGCCTGTACTCTTTTTGGATATGTTTTGGACTTCTTGAGAGCCATTTACGGAGCACCGCCCATGTTGTGAACTGCAGCAGTGAGTGTGGACTTTCCGGATATATATATATATATATATATATATATATATATATATATATATATATATATATATATACACACACACACACACAGAACCACTTTACCCGGCACTCCTGTGGCTTCCCTCCGTAGTGCAAAGCTGCTCCCGTGCCCTCTTAGACGAGAGTGCATCCTCCCGTATATAGAACCTCCATACAAGCGGCACTGGGAGACTTGTTTAAAGTGATGAATACAGTGCTTTTATTGTAGCATGATCTACGTATCGGGGTCGCAGCCCCTTCGTATATATACACACACACAGATATATACATATATATATATATATATATATATATACACACAGATACAGATATATATATACACACACACACACACATATACACAGACACACACACTCCAGTGATCCGGCACTCGTATGGTAGCTAAAAGTTACTTGCCAGGGTGCACTCCTATGGAAAAGCCTTATCCCATCAATATGCATGCAAAATGAGGGGGCACTCCTAGATATAGGTAGGTAGATATATATATATATATATATATATATATATACATATATATACATATATATATACATACAGACACACAAACGTGAGGCTGATTTAGAGTTACATTGCTTGCATGGAATTAAATATGCCCTTAAGCGACAGCACTGCCCCTGTCCATACATTTGCTTTCATAGTAGTCATCATTATCAGTGCTCACTTACACCAGCCCAGTCCTTGGTGCAAGAGATCCATCTGCACGTGGATTTCTGTGTACCCACAACTCTGCTTAGCCTGTCAGTACAGTCTCACTAACCTCAGCTGACGTGCAAACACACCATTGCCACCCAGGAGCACACAAGTCTGTACGCCCGTACTCTTGGCTCCTGAGCATGCATATCAACCTCTAATTGTTGATTATAAATTTACACCCTGGACACTGCACATGGTAACAGAAACTGAATGGGGACAATTTCCAATGTAAAGTGCGATTTCATGCTCACGCTGCATTCTGTGATGTAGGTTGCCAGGTCTTGTTCCAGGAGAGATCTCTGTGTTTCAGATGCCTTTAATTCAACTTCTTTTTGGCTGAGAACAGCCTCCACCTCAGACACACGACGATGTAGTCGAGTCATTTCTTGCTCCATCTGTAACATATACAAAATGAAAGATTTAAACAGCTCATTGGTGGCAAATCTGTGTGTAAAAAGAAGACCTATATACTGCCACAACTAGTGAACGAATCTGTCACAACGAGCTCACTTCTTCTAATGGTGGGCTCATAAAGTAATCCACAGGCTGGCTGTTCCAATGTACATACAGTCCGAGGAAAATGCCCACAGCACACAGCTTGCCAGTAGGATAGTCATGTTCACCTGCTTATGTCCCTTCAGTATTATCCCAAATCCAGCTCCGATGAGAAGATGGTTTGCCTCATTATCACATGAATTGCGAATAAACCATTTAAGTTCTTCAGAAAGTGCCAAGTATGGGGGGATAATCAGATTCCAAACAGTCTCTTTGCCCAAGATCATAGGTTGCATACAAAGTACAAAAAATAATTTATATGCAAAAAACACAAAGGTCTATAATTTTTTTAGAAAACCTCCTAAGCATCAGATTATCATTTCCGTCGATGAAGAAAGCTGTCCTCTCTCAAACGAGACGTTTCCTACACTTGGCTAAAGTTGGGAAATCCAGGGTAGCTAGATGAGACCTCTGAGAAAAAAAATGACTGTCAAGCTGTAAGATCATCTGTAAGATGGAAGAGAGTCGCTGGGACAGTGCTCTATGCCCCAAAAGATAATAGCAAGCTCTTGATCCCCAGGAACGCAAGTACATTTCTGCTGCAAACAGGGAGGCCAATTGTTGATTTAAATACCTTGTGGCATTTGTCCTGTGTTTCCTGCAGCTCTTTACTCTTGTGAAATAATTTCTTCTCCATGGAGATTGTCTTGGCTGGAGAGTCCAAACCAGACACAATAGACCTGAACAGGAGACAATACAAAAATGTTAAACAAATTACAACACAACTAGCTGCTCACTTCACTTAGACCACAACGCAATGTATATCTGTCAATATGCACAGCTCTGTCCAGATTCCTAACTATTGTCTTACTGTACTTCTCCATATTACTTGCCGCTTGCCTTCAGCTAGGAGCCTTCCCATAAACCCACTGTTTGTCTTGGTTCCATCTCAATACCTCATAATTTACTGATGAAACACACCTCAACCACTCATCTGCCACATACAAAAAGAATGATAAACACAGTCATCGCCAGTGTCAAACTCTACCCATTACTCATTTCTCAAATTGCATAAGTCTCAGTCATCATAACATCAGAGTAGCTCTTCTTTTATAGGAGACAACAATAATTTATAAGAAAATGTAGAACCAGATTTTATCAATTTGTCATAATCTGTGCGGTTAAAATAAAGAAACATTATTCGTCAGGAAGCTTGGGATGAAAGGTTTGGCACAATTACAAAAAAATAAAAAATATCTGTAATATGAACCAAGTGTTTATAAATTACATTAACAGTCATAAATGCGCAAGTACTTCCTGTTTTTTGCAAAGCCAGTGTCAATATTTCGGAACATTGCCAAAGTGAACACTGAGGCTATACCACTAGGTCTTGTGGACCACATATAAAAGTATCATCACATCAAAAATGCCTTGTTGTTTAAAACTATTAAACTGCTGTAAGCAATCTAGTAAACAATTTTTTTAAATGAAATAGTAGCAATTAGTATAGCACATATATGTTACATTTCCTTTAAAAGGTAGTGACATTGATAGTTTATATTTATACGCAATATCAAAACCTCTACCAAGGAAATAGATCTGAAAATTTGAAACTACCACCAATAATATAATCAAAACAGAAAAGAAAAAGATTAGGGCGTCTAAAATTATTTATCAAAGCTTGGAGAGAGAGAAAATTATGAGAGCTATAAATTACCCACCAATCAGCTCCTGTCATTTTTCAAACACAGCCTGTAAAATGTAAGGAAGAAGCTGATTGGCTAGTACTGTATCTCTCACACTTTTATCTCTCTACGAACTTTGATAAATACACTAAGATTTGCAGAATTTAAAACAAAATAATCAAACTGGTTTTGCACTTTAGATTATCTCCATAGGAGGGAATAAAAGCATGTATGTCTAGGTAAATAGAAAATATATTAACAGCATAGTAGCATATAACTTAAACAAAAATATAACCATATATCATAAGCACAGTGAGTTTAAACAAGCAAAAGTATTAAACACACTTGATACTTGAACAGAGCTATATAAAATATTGCCATAGTACCAGACCTATACCAGTTAAATCTATTTCTGCAAGTCTTTTTTTTAATATTGGGTCAGGAGAGGGAAAAAAAATCTTACCCATGCATCTATTAGACTTGTCTGAAAATAGAAGGGCAATTTAGAATAATGCTCACGAATACATAAACAGTGATTGCATAACACCAGCCAGGTTATTAAAGTGCTGCTACTCTTCATACAATGTGGATGTGGCACACTTGCACTGTTGCAGGAACTATGCAGATAAATTTGCTTGTATGGAATATCAAACACTCATCAGAAAACCAGGATGTTCCATCATTGTCCAAGGTGTTACAACCTCAATAATTACATCATCAGTAATGGGGCTCAAGTATATTTAATGCAATCTAACCACATATTCCTGATGCGTTTACCAGGGTCAGACTTTGAAATACGGGATACATCCTTTCTATATAAAGTTTGCAGATATCATTATTTTTTAGTAATGAAATAAACAGTTTTTAATATAATATAACAAAAAATGTATAGAGTTTTTTTTTGTTTTTGTTTTTACATTTTGGTCATCTGAATCATCAGCAATGAGGGTGATATAGTACTATTCTTAAAAAGAGCAAGCAGGTCACAGTCCAGAAATTGATTTAGAGGGGTCTTCAGATACATTCAATAAACAACTATTGACATATTGATGTATGCAATTCCCTGTTCATTTTTTAGCTTTTCTTTTTAAGTGGCTAGTATTGACTTTTATTATAGACTCAAAATCAAAACTCAATATCGGATTACATCCAGCTTGTGCTAAAGCCAAGCAAGGTAGTTTTTTTAATACAGTAGATTATACACTTCACGAATATGGGTGACTTATCAGATATGTAAGTGAAGGACTGAGAAAGCCATCTCCTGTTCAGCTGAAATGCTACATGAGATGAAGGGAAGAATCCGGCTAGATGTATACGTATTAATATCAGCAGGAGCAGTGTGATGCAGATAGCATACAAACAGCACTGCAGGCCAGAGAAACCTGCATTCTTCAGCCAAGACAGGACAGTCACACATTTCATGTTACTTACTCAGATTTGGCGAATGCGCCAAGAGCCTTTATATATGAAAACCCCACAAACGGTAGACCTTCGCCAGAGAAACCTGCAGCGTTCAGGTGGCACGAAGAGGGTAAAACCCGTAAATTCTTCTCCGGTTCATCAAAATTTGAGGTGTCATCGTCAGACTTTAAGGTAGGAACGAAAGGAGGAGGAGCTGGTCAGAATGAGAGAAATGAGGATTATAACCCAGGAACCAGCTTCATTAGCTGCACCAGCACTGCAGCTTGTGCTCTCTCAGGAACTGGCAGACTGAGTCACTGCTATGAAATCTATTACAGCAACAAGATATTAACCCCTCCATCCCCTCCAAGCAGGAGCATCCCCCTTTCCAAGATTACTAGAGTTCATGGATTATTTCACCTGCATACAAGGAGCAGCCATTAACGACATTTACCCTCCAAACTGAGTACATCATGTATTTAGAATGATGTATGCCCTGCTTTCTCTTTAGAATAAGCCATCAGGAATATCTGTGTACGAGGCAATGTAAAATATGCAGAATGACGTGCAGGTATACAAATCATCTTGCTTTACAGAGGTCTGAAATTCACTGTGAGCCATCTATCTGAGGGCCGTGTAAAAAAGAAAAACATCGTTGCCCTTTTTCCAGAGTCCATCAAACAGCTCCTGAGATAGCAGCAGTCAGAGGAGGCATTGTGATATTGAAGATCCTCCTGGTTCTAATACTGTTACCATGGATCCAGAATAAATCTCCTCTGGGCCAATAGGATATGGGAAAAAGCAAATATCCCACTATACATACACTGGTGAAGGCTAGATGACAGTCTATTTCAAATCAAGCAGTAAAAATAAAAACATATGTGCAATTAGTGTGGCACTGCTCCCATGAACAACACAATAACTCAGCTGTGCAAACTGCCAGCATAATAGCAATATCACAGCGAATAGAATTTACCTAAATAATGCAATTATGAGTGGACCATTTAATACTAGATAGCATATACTGTATTTATAGACACTTCACGTGGCGCCTGAAAGAAATAGCCTTGTTTGCTGCATTTCTAGGGTCACTTAGGCCGTGGAATGCAGCATCTCATTTCTGCACAGTGAGCAGGAACAATAAGTCAGGGAAGCAGCTCCGGCAGCCTCAAGCAGGTCAATTTAAATTTCAATGAGGCCACTGGTTGCAAAGCCAGTATTCACTACAGCCATCTACACAATTCAGAACTGTTACATACTAAGGACACAAATTTGAAGGGATTTTGAGATTAACCACTTCAGGCACAGAAGAAAAAAGCCCTGAAAATTATATTTTAATGTGTGGGAGTCTACCTTCCAATGAGCAATGGGAACACACACTATTATATATTTATATACACCTACACACTGAAGATGGCCTTGATATTTTCAGATGTCATACAAAACAACAACATGTGACAAACCTGGGACAGAGCACATATTAACCAGTGGATGTGTCTATAGTCACATGAACTGACATAATAAGGAATTCTGAGCACAGTTTGTGAAAAATATCCATTATTTTTCCATATACATAGAACAGGTCTGACTAGACCCCATGCAAACAGTAAGCATTACATTGGGATTACTAGAAGAACATACCACAATACAAAAACAGAACAATAAAATCAGGCATTTCATGAAAAGTTTAAACATGCACCCACTACCCATGAGGACGAGCATTTTGTGGGGTGAATCTATTCAAAAGGGAGTCTACGGAGGCACTGGAAATCAGAGCCAAAACACAGTTATTAATCAAGAACTACGAGTTACTAGTAAATTGATACAATGCATTCTCAGGAATATTGGCTAACCCATAAACTTGAGTCTGCACTGTTTGCAGAAAGCAGGTGTCCTGTAACCTAATTTGCTAAATACCTGTTTTAGTAATTTTACTATGACACCAGAATACAATTAGATTTTTTTATTGTCTGTAGACTTATTTATTTATTTTGGTTGGTTAGAAAAAGAAAACATTAAAACAATACAACTGTACACACATGAATCATAAGGCCCGTACACACTAGGCGATATATAGTAAGCGATGTCGCAAATTTTTACCCTCCTGAGCGATATCGCTTACTATATCTCCCAGTGTGTATGCTGCTGATGACGACCAATGTGCGGCTCATAGTCCAAAACTGCATGCATGGCCCGGCCGCGGCATAATGTCACTGTGCGATATCGTACAGTGTGTATGCCCACGTCGGGCGGCCCAGGCCGGGCGGGGGACACACTAAGCGATGACACTTATGGAGCACATCGCCTAGTGTGTACGCACCTATAAATGTAAACCAATTTTGTAGTAACATTGTAAGGCAAACATAAATACAGCATTTAGGTCTTCAGCGGAGAGCTTATTTTAAGGTACACTTATTACCATTAACAATATTTTAAAATTCATTAACATATCCCATACTACTATCTTAAATTCACTTCTTGTGTTACAGAAATACTTTCTTAGCTATCCATCAGTAATGCATGAATAGATACAGTCTAACTTCAAGACCAAAATGACATAAATAAAACAAGAAAACAAACAACCTCTCTTTTGAGCAGTTGTATACTATCTACAGACACCTCAACACATCAATTAAAAAGTTCCACCCCTTATCGCCCTTCTACTGCATGGGTTGTGCAGAAGGGCCCGTTCTTCACCTTAAGACCAATTGGGGCAGATGTATTAACCTGGAGAAGGGATAAAGAAGTGATAAACCAGTGATAAGCGCACAGTGACATCGCACCAGCCAATCATTAAGGATTGGAAAAATGACAGTTAGGAGCTGGCTGGCTGGCGCGTTATCACCTTGCACTTATCACTGCATTATCCCTTCTCCAGGCTTAATACATCTGCCCCATTGTCACGTTACAACAGGTGTACAGTCCTAGTCATTTCCCCACCTGCAAGTGACCTTGTAGGTAGTTCACTTCCATACTCTTCCTTCGCTGGGAACTCAAGCTATGCTTAACAGAGCCCCACAGAATCGAATGGATAGGCATTCATAATGAGAAAAAGAAAAAGGACAACCTAAAATAGTTGTGCAACTAATCCCTCATTCTGTGCCGTTACTTTTGCACTCTGTGGTACAACCAAGAAATTATGCATCCCCATTGTTCAGACTTGAATTTAAAAATACCATGAGGACCGAAATGTTTCTCTCTGCCCACCGTATAATCCTGCGGACCTATAATGTAAGAGAACACCAGGGTACCCCCTTACTGATTTTGGTATGACCTTCCTATGGCATTATTTGACTGGATTTTATAGGCATCCTCATAATAAGGCAAAAAATACCACCTTTAACTTCAGGACACTGATTGGAATCCTTAACTCCTTTGGGGTCCTAAGACACTGCAAATGATTGTGACCACTACCCAAGTCTGAAGTCTGTTCACTGTCCCCAGTTTCCAATGTCAAAAACTCTCTCCTTTCAAGAGCCAAAGGAGTGGTTGACGTACTTATGGGGAGATACTGATGAACTGACTGGACAGATGATAAGAGTTGTTTTACTTTGAAATTAGTTTTATACTGTCCTTGGGTGAAACTGCAAATTCTGGGTAACTGTGAAGGTTTGAACAATCATTCCAAAAACCCTCATGCAAACATGAACAGATGTGTGTTTGTGAGTCAACAAGCATCACCAAAACCTGTAATGTGGATCTTGTACGCTGGCAAAAACACCTGTTGCTGCAAGAGTGAAACAGAAGCTCCAGGAAAACCATAATTAGTCTCCGGGAGGACTGCAAAACTCATGCACATAAGGAGGCGCTCTGTTGAATTAAGCATGGAATGGATATGGAGCTGGATAACTTTGAAATGGAGGCATTCACAATTGGAGGGGATTCCAGTCATGCCATATACTGACTAGGAAGAAGATAACAGAACAAAGATCTGTTTAGACCTGGAAATCGCATTCGGGCATCACCTACACGTAGTTAACTAGATACTACAGATCCAGAGGAAAGGAAAGAAACAAGAGGTTTCACCTTACATTTTAACCAAGAAATTGTTCAAAGCTGCTCTCTTAATATTCTGGCTGTGCTGCTTCTACCTCAAGGTATAGGGAAGGAGTAGCTACAGACAAACATTCAACATTCATACAACTACTAGACGTACATACAGCATTATACACTGCTCAAAAAAATAAAGGGAACACTTAAACAACACAATGTAACTCCAAGTCAATCACACTTCTGTGAAATCAAACTGTCCACGTAGGAAGCAACACTGATTGACAATCAATTTCACATGCTGTTTTGCAAATGGAATAGACAACAGGTGGGAATTATAGGCAATTAGCAAGACACCCCCAATAAAGGAGTTGTTCTGCAGGTGGTGACCACAGACCACTTCTCAGCTCCTATGCTTTCTGGCTGATGTTTTGGTCACTTTTGAAAGCTGGCGGTGCTTTCACTCTAGTGGTAGCATGAGACAGAGTCTACAACCCACACAAGTGGCTCAGGTAGCGCAGCTCATCCAGTATGGCCCATCAATGCGAGCTGTGGCAAGAAGGTTTGCTGTGTCTGTCAGCGTAGTGTCCAGAGCATGGAGGCGCTACCAGGAGACAGGCCAGTACATCAGGAGACAAGGAGGAGGCCGTAGGAGGGCAACAACCCAGCAGCAGGACCGCTACCTCCGCCTTTGTGCAAGGAGGAACAGGAGGAGCACTGCCAGAGCCCTGCAAAATGACCTCCAGCAAGCCACAAATGTGCATGTGTCTACTCAGAAACAGACTCCATGAGGGTGGTATGAGGTAAATGTGCATGTGTCAGAAACAGACTCCATGAGGGTGGTATGGGGGCCCGGCGTCCACAGGTGGGGGTTGTGCTTACAGCCCAACACCGTGCAGGACGTTTGGCATTTGCCAGAGAACACCAAGATTGGCAAATTCGCCACTGGCGCCCTGTGCTCTTCACAGATGAAAGCGGGTTCTCACTGAGCACATGTGACAGACGTGAGAGTCTGGAGACGCCAAGGAGAACGTTCTGCTGCCTGCAACATCCTCCAGCATGACCGGTTTGGCAGTGGGTCAGTAATGGTGTGGGGTGGCATTTCTTTGGGGGGCCGCACAGCCCTCCATGTGCTCGCCAGAGGTAGCCTGACTGCCATTAGGTACCGAGATGAGATCCTCAGACCCCTTGTGAGACCATATGCTGGTGCGGTTGGCCCTGGGTTCCTCCTAATGCAAGACAATGCTAGACCTCATGTGGCTGGAGTTTGTCAGCAGTTCCTGCAAGACGAAGGCATTGATGCTATGGACTGGCCCGCCCGTTCCCCAGACCTGAATCCAATTGAGCACATCTGGGACATCATGTCTCGTTCCATCCACCAACGCCACGTTGCACCACTGACTGTCCAGGAGTTGGGGGATGCTTTAGTCCAGTTCTGGGAGGAGATCCCTCAGGAGACCATCCACCACCTCATCAGGAGCATGCCCGGGCGTTGTAGGGAGGTCATACAGGCACGTGGAGGCCACACACACTACTGAGCCTCATTTTGACTTGTTTTAAGGACATCACATCAAAGTTGGATCAGCCTGTAGTGTGTTTTTCCACTTTAATTTTGAGTGCGACTCCAAATCCAGACCTCCATGGGTTAATAAATTTGATTTCCATTGATCATTTTTGTGTGATTTTGTTGTCAGCACATTCAAATATGTAAAGAACAAAGTATTTAATAAGAATATTTCATTCATTCAGATCTAGGATGTGTTATTTTAGTGTTCCCTTTATTTTTTTGAGCAGTGTATAATAGATGAGGCAAACAATTGGATCCAGTGAAAGCTGTGAAGAGAGGTAAGGGGAAGCCCTGCATCACTGGGCATAGAGGTGAGCTGTGAGGGAAGATTGGATCCAGTGGAAGCTGGGAGAGGAGAAAGGGAGCAGGGCCTAATTGCAGTTCTCAGAGCATATCGGTTATTCCCCTTTCACACTATCAAATTAACCTGGTTATTGCCAGATCCACCTGGGTCACAGCTCAGTGTAAAAGGGTACCTGAAAAATAACCCACGTCCAGTGACACAGGAATCCAAATCCCGGTAGCAAGCAGGGTTGGACTCGGTATGGACTTGGGTAAGGGGTAGTGTAAACAGATGACCCAGGTCATACAACACAGATGACCCATGTGCAAGTGTAAACAAGGCTGATCCGGGAATAACCCAGGTCGGAGCAGCAATGTATATGGAGTCTGTCCTGAGTCTAAACCAGGTTGGAACAGTGTTCCAAAACCTGGAATGGACTTCGGATTTTGGTGTAAAAGTGGTATGAGACCCACACACAGCACTGTATAACAGATGTGGCAAACAAACATCAATGGGAATATGTATCAAGCTTTTCTCCCATAAAATTATGTAGTGACAGATGTTTCTTCATCATTTTATGGTTTGTTGCTATGTATTAATAGCATAATAGAAATCTCCTGCAGAATGCTAATTCGCACAACAGATCACAGTCCCCATTATTACCAATGGAGATTACGATCTGATACCTATGTACTAAACCCAGAACAGTGAAGCTATTCAGAGTTTGGCCATGTTACTTTACACCATCTTCAGATGGTGTAAACTGCTCTAAGCCAATCGCAGTATAGTAGCAGGACAGATTTTCCGATCCCCCTCCCGCAGACTTCGTCCAGCTCTGCCCCGATTCCGGAAATTGACACTGTGTGCATATTTGTGGAGAACTCCTCCAAAATGCCAGGAATAATACTCGCATGAGAGTGTTTATCGCTTCCACTGTCCCTGTGGGTTACCCTACGTACATAGCAGGGATATCTTCATTCAAAATGAGAATATCTGCTGCTCAGGGCCGTCTTAACAGCAGTGTAGGCCCCTGGGCACAGCAATGCACTGGGCCCCCTACCCATCCTCCAGCGGTAGGGGTGGGGGGTGCTATCAGCGGCAGCTTTGATGTTCCGCGGGCGGTAGGGGTGTTCTATCTTCCACTCAGCATGTAGGACCTGGGGGCAGGGAGTTATTCAGAGTTGCTCACAGCAGCAAATTTGTTAGCAGTTGGGCAAAACCATGTGCACTGCAGGTGTGTCAGATATAACATGTGCAGAGAGAGTTAGATTTAGGTGGGTTATATTGTTTCTGTGCAGGGTAAATACTGGCTGCTTTCATTTTACACTGCAATTTAGATTTCAGTTTGAACACACCACACCCAAATCTAACTCGCTCTCTCTGCACATGTTATATCTGCCCTCCTGCAGTGCACATGGTTTTGCCCAACTGCTAACAAATTTGCTGCTGTGATCAACTCTGAATTAGGCCCCTGGAGCAGTAATTTCTGCTAATTATTCCTTTACTGCACAGATGGGGCTAAACTGTATAAGGGGGCATTGGGCTGAATGAAGAAGCCCTGGTACATGACTTCCAGGGTGGTAGGGGTTGTTTAATGCGTAGGGGAGGGGTGGATAGTGGAGTGGGATTAGTGTTTATCATTTTCCGGTGGGAGGGCAGCTTGCTTGACTGCAGATATCTCAAGTTCCTGAAAATATCTTTCTTAGCATTGAATGGGATAAAAACTAGAGAGTCCCACCTATCAGAAGGTTCTGGGGACTTGGGGATCAGAGATCCGGAGCCAGGGCAATTCACCAATGAAAATCTAAAACTGCTTATCAGGCGTGTGGAGCTGGAGCAGGGACCAGCTGCTTGAAGGCTGATTTATCTGGTTCTGGGCATAGTAGAGACAAGCTGCCAGTGTCCACTAAAAAGGAAGAGTCCCAGCTTTTGGATTATACCCTCAGAAAAACTCTAAGTCAGCCGTGTTGAACCCAAGATATCTGGCTGGGAAAAGCAATTAACAGGCTTGGATTGGGACCACTGCTTTCAAGTCGGATATCTCCGGTTCACCAGGGCCGATTTTCAAAAATCTGGTACCCCTGGAAAGAGGGGACTCTCAGCTATCAGCCTAGGTCCCTTATACTCCTGGGGCCCTTGCGCAAGAGCCCATTGAGCCCATACGAAAAGACGGCCCTGCTGCTGCTAAATAGAAAGTTAATAATTGAGTCAGTTTCGCGATTATTAATACATATGCTCCTAGTACCCTATCACAATATAATGTAATCTAGTGATAACTTGACTCTACTATTGTACTTCTATCTCAGTCAAGTCTTACTGCTGGTTGAAAGAATAGGATTTTAATTACCTACCGGTAAATCCTTTTCTAGTAGTCCGTAGAGGATGCTGGGGTCCATATTAGTACCATGGGGTACAGACGGGTAAACCAGGAGCCTTTGGCACTTTAAGAGTTTAACAGTGTGGGCTGGCTCCTCCCTCTATGCCCCTCCTACTAGACAGTCTAGAAACTGTGCCCGAGGAGACAACATATTTCGAGAGAAGAAATTACAAACATAGTGGCGAGATTCATACCAGCTCACACAACAAGGCAAATCCAACCAAAATGCCGGAAAACTCAGCAACAGCTGAAACAGTACTGAAACAGTAAAGAACGCAGAACTTACCTAGGAACCAGGCAGTACTGAACCAAACAACCACTGCAGGATAAAGAAGCGCTGGGCGGGCGCCCAGCATCCTCTACGGACTACGAGAAAAGGATTTAACGGTAGGTAATTAAAAACCTATTTTCTCTTACGCCTTAGAGGATGCTGGGGTACATATTAGTACAATGGGGATGTACCAAAGCTCCCAGAACGGGAGGGAGAGCGCGCAGGCTCCTGCAGAACCGCTTGACCAAATTTGAGGTCATCAGAGGCCAAAGTATCGAACTTGTAAAGCTTAGCAAACGTGTTCGATCCAGACCAAGTAGCTGCTCGGCAAAGCTGTACAGCCGACACACCCCGGGCAGCAGCCCAGGAAGAACCCACCTTACGAGTAGAGTGGGCCTTAACAGATTTTGGACCCCGCAATCCTGCCATAGAATATGCATGCTGGATGGTGAACCTGATCCAGTGGGAAATTGACTGCTTAGAAGCAGGACACCCAAATTTCTTGGGATCATAGAGGACAAACAGAGAGTCAGATTTTCTATGACGAGACCAATCTCAGGCCCACATCCACACCTGCTTTCAGGAAAAGGAGAAAACGTCCAAGATGAAACTCCACCGCAGGAAATGTCTTGGATTCACACCAAGACACATTTCGATGGTAATGTTTAGACGTTACCCCCTTCCTAGCCTGTATCAAGGTAGAAATAACCTCGCTCGGAATACCCTTCCGAGCTAAGATCTGGCGCTCAACCGCCATGCCGTCAAACGTAGCCGTGATAAGTCTTGATAAGCGAACGGCCCCTGCAGTAGAAGATCCTCACGAAGAGGTAGGGGCCTTGGATCTTCCAGCAATAGATCCAGTGAGGATTGCCAGAACTTTAGTTCTTTTTACAAGTTGTAGAACTCTTGGAATTAGAGGAAGTGGAGAGAATACATACACTGACTTGAACACCCACGGTGTTACTAGTGCATCCACCGCAACTACCTGTGGGTCCCTCGACCTGGAACAGTACCTCTGCAGCTTCTTGTTGAGGCGGGAGGCCATCATGTCTATGTGAGGAACCCCCCACCAACCGGTTACTTCCTCGAACACCTCCGGGTGGAGGCCCCACTCTCCTGGATGGAGATCGTGTCTGCTGAGGAAGTCCGCTTCCCGGTTGTCTACTCTCGGAATGAAGATTGCTGACATCGCTACAGCTTGCCTTTCTGTCCAGAGGAGGATTTTTGTCACCTCTGACATTGCAGCCCTGCTCTTCGTTCCTCCTTGTCGGTTTATGTAGGCCACTGTGGTCATGTTGTCCTACTGCACCTGAACAACCCGATCCTGTAGAAGGTGTGCTGCTTGAAGAAGGCTGTTGTATACGGCTCTTAGCTCCAGGATGTTTATCGGAAGAAGGGACACCTGACTCGACCACCTTCCTTGGAAGGTCTCCCCTTGAGCGACTGCTCTCTAACCTCTTAGACTTGCATCCGTGGCTAGAAGGATCCAGTCCTGAACTCCGAACCTTCGGCCCACCAGAAGGTGTGGTAGTTGTAGCCACCAGAGGAGCGAAATCCTGGCTTTCGGAGACAGACGTATCCTCTGGTGCATGTGTAGGTGAGATCCCGACCACTGGTCCAAGAGATCCAGTTGAAAGGATCGAGCATGATACCTTCCGTACTGAAGAGTCTCGTAGGAGGCAACCATCTTCCCCAGAAGGCGGTTGCACTGATGAATCGACACCCTGGCAGGCTTCAAGACATCCTGGACCATGGTTTGAATCAACGCTTTCTCCACCGGTAGAAACACCCTCTGCACCTCTGTGTCGAGGATCATCCCCAGGAAAGACAGCCTCCTTGTTGGCTCCAGATGAGACTTCGGAAGGTTCAGAATCCAACCGTGCTCCTTGAGCAGATGCGTCGTGAGAGCAATGGATCTTAACAACTTCTCCTTGGACGATGCCTTGAGCAGCAGATCGTCCAGATATGGAATTATGTTCACCCCCTGCTTGCAGAGGAGAACCATCATTTCTGCCATCACCTTGGTGAAGACCCTCGATGCCGTGGAGAGACCGAACGGCAGTGCCTGAAACTGATACCCACTCTCCTCGAATAGTAACCTTTGGTCAACTGATGAGGTGGAACTGGAACAATGACCTCGGACACTATCAATTTTCGGATAGCGTCCAGTAGAATAGCTCTGTCTGTCGGCAAATTCGGCAAGCCTGATTTGAAGAATCTGTGAGGTGGGAGAGTTTGAAACTCCAGCCTGTACCCCCGGGACACAATATCCTGTATCCAGGGGGCCAGGCCAGACGACACCCAGACCTGGCTGAAACGCCAGAGTCTTGCTCCCACTTGACCTTCCTCCAGGCTTTGAGGTCCACCGTCATGCTGAGGACTTTGAGGTACCAGAAGCAGGCTTCTGGTCTTGGGAACCTGCGGGAGCAGGCTTTTTAGATTTGGCACGACCACCTCTAAAGAAAGTATGAGAGGGCTTGTTCTTTCTAGGCCTAGTGGGTCGAAAGCACTACGACGTGTTGGGAGTAAAAGGCTTCTTCATAGCCGGTGCAGCTGAGGGGAGAAAAGAAGACTTACCCGCGGTAGCCGTGGCAATCCACGCATCCAGCGCCTCCCCAAAGAGAGTCTGACCTGCATAGGGTAGGCTCTCCACACTTTTCCTGGATTCCGAGTCCGCAGACCATTGGCGCAGACAGAGACCCCGGTGAGCCGAGCCGGACATGGAGGAGATCCCTGCAGCCATGGAACCCAGATCCTTCATGGATTCTACCAGGAACCCTGCAGAATCCTGTATGTTACGTAAAAATAAATCAACGTCACCTTTATCCATCGTAGTCAAGTCCTCCTGCAGAGTGATTGACCATTTTGCTATAGCTTTTGAAATCCATGAACAGGCAATAGTAGGCCGCAGTATAGCCCCTGAAGCCGTGTATATGGATTTGAGCGTAGCATCCACTTTGCGATCTTCCAACGCGGTAGATCCCGGGACTGGTAAGACCACCTGTTTTGACAGTCTAGAGACAGAGGCGTCAACTATAGGCAGGGACTCCCACTTTTTTCGATCATCTTCCAGGAAGGGAAAAGCAACCAGAACCCTTTTAGGGATCTGGAATTTTTTCTCCGGGTTTTCCCAGGCTTTTTCAAATATAGCATTTAATTCCTTAGATGCCGGGAAGGTGAGAGGGGCTTTCTTACTGTCTGTGAAAAAGGCCTCCTCAACCTGCTCAGGAGGTGTGTCAGAAATATGTAACACATCCTATATGGCTTCAATCATCAACTGCACCCCCTTAGTAAGTGATGCCTTACCCCTCGACACATCCCCATCACCGTCTGCTGTGTCAGATTCGGTATCCGTGTCATCCTGCATAATTTGGGCAAGAGCGCGCTTGTGAGAATGTACCGTAGGGGGCCCCGAGGGAGCAGTATCGGACCATACTGCCATAGAGGACTGCAATACCCGAGTTGCATGCTCAGTCCTTACAACCCTTTCAGAAATATGAGAAATAGCCCCCCTAAGAGAGGTTAACCACTCCGGTTCTCTAGCTGGGATGTTGCGCTACAACAGTGCAATCCTGATTACATGGGATGGGATCTTCCTGAGAAGATAAATCCTCTGCAGCATATGATACAGAGTCTCTAGACATGTTTGCTTGTACACCCCACACACCCCGCATACATACAGGGTACAGGGCAGACAGACTTTCCCCCACAAGAATGGCAGAGACACAGAGATTGGAGCCAAACCACACACAGCGCTATATAGGTATAGGGAGACCCTTAACCAGAGCTGACTGATGTCCCTTAATAAGTGACACAGTCTTTACACAGCCTCCCCTCCCTTCTACAACCCCCTGGTACCGTACAGATAGATGAAGGTGCTCTGGAAGGACTGCTCTTCCACTGGCAGCATGTCTGCAGGCAGGAAAATGGTGCTGAACGCTGCTGGGTCCGCTCTGAGGAGAAGCTACACCCCCTTAATGGCGCTGTCTTCACGCTCTTCCAAGATTGTACTGGCCTGAGGATTTTGTGCTGGTTGAGATCTGCGGACCCCGACATGCTGTCTGGTCAGTATAGGGTTAAGGCGCTGGCTCAGGGCGCCCCTCACAGCACCGCACCAAGTACCGCTGAGCCCCCCCCCCCAAGAGCGCAGTTAGTACTGCGCTCCTACCCTGTAGCCGCCATCTTCACATCGTCTGCCTGCTTGTTAGGGAGCCGATGACTCACTCGCCACACTTCAGCTCTGTAAGGGGGTGGCGGCATGCTGCTGGGGTGAGCGTTCCCCTGCGGCGGGGAGCGATCTATACCCTCTGGAGCTCAGTGTCCAGTCAGCAGAGATAGTGTCCAGTCAGTAGGGTGGACACTGCTCCCCCCCTCAGTCCCTCGATGCAGGGAGGCTGTTGCCAGCAGCCTCCTTGTAAAATAACAAACTCTAAAATAAACTTTTCTAAAGAAGCTCTGTAGAGCTCACCTAGCTGTGACCGGCTCCTCCTGGCACATTTTCTAAACGGAGTCTGGTAGGAGGGGCATAGAGGGAGGAGCCAGCCCACACTGTTAAACTCTTAAAGTGCCAATGGCCCCTGGTAGACCCGTCTATACCCCATGGTACTAATATGGACCCCAGCATCCTCTAGGACGTAAGAGAAAATATCATTTTATTTATAGAGCTCAAAAGTATTCTGTAGCCAGCATTTCAATGGGTGTCGAGATTTCGGCGTCTGTATTTCATCCGCCGGGATCCCGACAATCTGGAAATTAACTGAGTCCCATCTGCATATACAGTATATACTTTCTTACATTATTAACATGCACCACAAATATTGCAGCACCAAGGGAAGGGATATCTGGCTATCAGCAGCAGTAGGGACTCTCTCACTACTGTATGTGGTCCCAGTGAAGAGGCGACTAAGGTTTCCCTTAGGAGGTTGATACATGCTGTATTACCACTAGTTTCCATAGAAAACATTGTGCTTGTTGATTATGCAACCAATTCAAGCAACTTCTAACTGATATACTGGAAACTGTTTCCAGTGCTGAGAGGAAGCAGATGAGAACTAATCTGCCAATGTATAGGATCTATGTCCAAATTCTGAAAGAAAATAAGTGGGCTAGTCTTCTGCAAACCAGGAATGTTCTTCAAATAGCTAAATCGAGCCTAGACAATTCCCTTGATAGCTAAGAACCAAGCCTTACTGTTAAAGTGTCAAAAATTTGTAAGAAAAAAACCCTGAGATATTGCAGAGTATTAATTTACTATTTTTTAACAGCTCAAATAACCTGTATCGTATATGCACCTAGCCATGTTTTGTTCCTGTACTATTACCCCCAACAGTGTTGTAGCCAGCACATCCACCTCCAGTCACACAATTTAACAGCCAGTCTATTGCTATACAATTTCCAGCAAAAACAGCTGCACTCTAACCACGTGACTGGCATAGGAGAGTCAGCAACAGACACTGGTGGGAAAACCTACATGGCACTAGTGAGTAGCTCAGTGACAAAACTGTATCGTGGAACAGCGTTGCTTTTATCCATGAAATCGCAGGCAGAGATTCATTATTCTTAACAGCTAGCAGAGATTGTGAGCGGCTGCAGGTTACATGTCAGCACCAGTGGACAGCATTGCTTTCATGCCTCCGAGTTAAACAACTAGGAAGAACTTTTGAATCACCATCACAACTAGTATTTGTCCAGCCCAAACTGAATAGTGAAGGACTGGAAATATAGTCACAACAAACTTCTGAATACACATTCACGTTGCCTATTTTAAAAGGGCCACTAAACCCTAAAATGTAAAAGATCATATATACAGCATGAAGGTAAAATACATAGTTGAGCTTCAATCTAATATCCACATGCAGCTTGTTGTGACGTGAAGTGTAATGGTGAATTTAAACGCCTACTCCATCAAAAAATGAAAAAATTATGCCAACAACGCTTACAGCAACATCATCAAGTTGCCTGAGTTTGAATCCATCTATCTAGACATAACATTTTTGTTACTTCGTCAACTTACCTTCACACTTATTGCAGGTAAGTAATTATGCTACATACACACGCATGGGTGCACAGTTATAGGTAGATAAACTATATAAAGCAACCATTTCAACGTGTCAGTAAAGAGTATCAAAACACATAGCATGCTTATCATATATACTCCGTTTCATATATAGTAATCAATTATAGCAACACTCATGCATATATGTATATCTATATATGGGATCATTATGTTTTACCAGCAGACAAGATGCCGGCTGTCAGTATAATGACAGCAGTATCCTGTGTGTTGGAATCCCGGCAGCGAGTCCCCTCACGGGCTTGCTGCTATTGCCACACTTCGGGCCCGGTGGCTCGCTTTGCTCGCCACAGGTTATATTCCCACTCGGTTGGCGGCATGGACCCACCAACCAATTGGGAATAACCTGCGGTGGTTGGGATCCCGGACGGCGGTATTGCACTGGCTGCCAGGATTCCGGAGTTGGACTCCTAAACGCCAGGATCCCGACAGCCGGTATTTTAACTGCATACCCTATATACATATCTATATCTAGAGGCATGTCAGAAGAAGGGGAATGTTACCCCCGAAACGTCACGCATTAAATAGCACACCCTGCAGGGTTTTATGCACTAAACAGTTGTTGTCAGTCTCTGAGTGCCGCCTATCCCATGGAGCAACTGTCTATGTAGGCTGATTGCCTGTAAGGAGGGCACCAGAGCCAGCTATTTGTGAGGCCGGAGTGCCGGGGTGGTAAACTGTTCATATACACACATATATATATATAAAAAATAAATAAAGGGAACACGAAAATAACACATCCTAGATATGAATTTATGAGATATTCTTATTAAATACTTTGTTCTTTACATAGTTGAATGTGCTGACAACAAAATCACACAAACATTATCAATGGAAATCAAATTTATTAACCCATGGAGGTCTGGATTTGGAGTCACACTCAAAATTAAAATGGAAAAACACACTACAGGCTGATCCAACTTTGATGTAATGTCCTTAAAACAAGTCAAAATGATGCTCAGTAGTGTGTGTGGCTTCCACGTGCCTGTATGACATCCCTACAACACCTGGGCATGCTTCTGATGAGGTGGTGGATGGTCTCTTGAGGGATCTCCTCCCAGACCTGGACTAAAGCATCCGCCAACTCCTGGACAGTCTGTGGTGCAACGTGGCGTTGGTTGATGTCCCAGATGTGCTCAGTTGGATTCAGGTCTGGGGAACGGGCGGGCCAGTCCATAGCATCAATGCCTTCGTCTTGCAGGAACTGCTGACAAACTCCAGCCACATGAGGTCTAGCATTGTCTTGCATTAGGAGGAACCCAGGGCCAACCACTACAGCATATGGTCTCACAAGGGGTCTGAGGATCTCGGTACCTAATGGCAGTCAGGCTACCTCTGGCGAGCACATGGAGGGCTGTGCGGCCCCCCAAAGAAATGCCACCCCACACCATTACTGACCCACTGCCAAACCGGTCATGCTGGAGGATGTTGCAGGCAGCAGAACGTTCTCCTTGGCGTCTCCAGATTCTGTCACGTCTGTCACATGTGCTCAGTGAGAACCCGCTTTCATCTGTGAAGAGCACAGGGCGCCAGTGGCGAATTGGCCAATCTTGGTGTTCTCTGGCAAATGCCAAACGTCCTGCACGGTGTTGGACTGTAAGCACAACCCCCACCTGTGGACGTCGGGCCCTCATACCACCCTCATGGAGTCTGTTTCTGATCGTTTGAGTAGACACATGCACATTTGTGGCTTGCGGGGGGTCATTTTGCAGGGCTCTGGCAGTGCTCCTCCTGTTCCTCCTTGCACAAAGGCGGAGGTGCGGTCCTGCTGCTGGGTTGTTGCCCTCCTACGGCCTCCTCCACGTCTCCTGATGTACTGGCCTGTCTCGTGGTAGCACCTCCATGCTCTGGACACTACGCTGACAGACACAGCAAACCTTCTTGCCACAGCTTGCATTGATGTGGCATCCTGGATGAGCTGCACTACCTGAGCCACTTGTGTGGGTTGTAGACTCCGTCTCATGCTACCACTAGAGTGAAAGCACCGCCAGCTTTCAAAAGTGACCAAAACATCAGCCAGAAAGCATAGGAGCTGAGAAGTGGTCTGTGGTCACCACCTGCAGAACAACTCCTTTATTGGGGGTGTCTTGTTAATTGCCTATAATTCCCACCTGTTGGCTATTCCATTTGCACAACAGCATGTGAAATTGATTGTCAATCAGTGTTGCTTCCTAAGTGGACAGTTTGATTTCGCGGAAGTGTGATTGACTTGGAGTTACATTTTGTTGTTTAAGTGTTCCCTTTATTTTTTTGAGCAGTGTGTATATATATATATATATATATATATATATATATATACATATACACACACACACACACACACACACACACACTGTATATACATATACACTACCGTTCAAAAGTTAGGGGTCACCCAGACAATTTTGTGTTTTCCATGGAAACTCACGTTTATTTATCAAATGAGTTGCAAAATGAATTTAACATACAGTATAGTCAAGACATTGCCAAGGTTAGAAAAATTGATTTTTATTTGAAATAATAATTTTGTCCTTCAAACTTTGCTTTCGTCAAAGAATGCTCCCTTTGCAGCAATTACAGCATTGCAGACCTTTGGCATTCTAGCTGTTAATTTGTTGAGGTAATCTGAAGAAATTTCACCCCACACTTCCTGAAGCAACTACCACAAATTGGATTGGCTTGATGGGCACTTTTTGCATACCATACGGTCAAGCTGCTCCCACAACAGCTCAATGGGGTTGAGATCTGGTGACTGCACTGGCCATTCCATTACAGACAGAATACCAGCTGCCTGCTTCTTCCCTATATAGTTCTTGCAAAATACGGAGGTGTGCTTCGGGTCAATGTCCGGTTGTAGGAGGAAAGTGGTTCAATCAAGCGCTGTCCACAGGGTCTGGGATGGCGTTGCAAAATATAGTGATAGCCTTCCTTATTCAAAATCCCTTTTACATTGTACAAATCTCCCACTTTACCAGCACCAAAGCAGACCCAGACTATCACATTACCTCCACCATGCTTGACAGATAGTGTCAGGCACTCTTCCAGCATCTTTTCACTTGTTCTGCGTCTCACAAATGTTCTTCTGTGTGATCCAAACTCCTCAAACTTCGATTCGTCTGTCCATAACCCTTTTTTCCAATCTTCCTTTGTCCAATGTCTGTGTTCTTTTGCCCATATTAATCTTTTCCTTTTATTGGCCAGTCTCAGATATGGATTTTTCTTTGCCACTCTGCCTAGAAGGCCAGCATCCCGGAGTCGCCTCTTCACTGTAGACGTTCACACTGGCGTTTTGCGGGTACCATTTAATGAAGCTGCCAGTTGAGGACCTGTGAGGCATCTATTTCTCAAACTAGAGACTCTAATGTACTGGTCTCTTGCTCAGTTGTGAACAGGGGCCTCCCACTTCTTTTTCTACTTTGGTTAGAGCCTGTTTGTACTGTTCTCTGAAGGGAGTAGTACACACCATTGTAGGAAACGTTCAGTTTATTGGCAATTTCTTGCATGAAATAGCCTTCATTTCTAAGAACAAGAATAGACTATCGAGTTTAACATGAAAGTTCTCTTTTTCTTGCCATTTTGAGAGTATAATCGAACCCACAAATGTGATGCTCCAGATACTCAGCTAGCTCAAAGGAAGGCCAGTTTTATAGCTTCTCTAACAAGCAAACCGTTTTCAGCTGTGCTAACATAATTGCATAAGGGTTTTCAAGGGTTGTCTAATCATCCATTAGTCTTCTACCACGATTAGCAAACACATTGTACCATTAGAACACTGGAGTGATGGTTGGTGGAAATGGGCCTCTATACACCTATGTAGGTATTCCATTAAAAAACAGACGTTTGCAGCTAGTATAGTCAATTACCATATTAACAATGTATAGAGTGCATTTCTGATTAATTTAATGTTATATTCATTGAAAAAACAGTGCTGTTCTTTAAAAAAAGGAAATTTCGAAGTGACCCCAAACTTTTGAACGGTAGCGTGTATATATATATATATATATATATATATATATATATATATATATATATATATATATATATATGTATATATGTATGTATGTATATATGTAAAAAATGAAGTGCAATAGAGCGCCTAATGGTGTTATCAAAATTCAAAAATGATAGGATTTCTATGTAACCAATTCACCATGTGAAAAGTGCAAAGTGTAAATTAAAAAGGATCGACTTAGCTTCCTTGGGAGACAGCTTCAGTCTAATGACACTTTTAGAACATGTAAAACAGAAATAAAAACCAACATAGTGTGTACTGTTTAGATGATAGACAATGCTCCACACTTTAGGGACCTTGCTAGTCCCAATATAGATATATGGGCTGGATAAGAAATGCTGGTTTCAGTATACGAGGGCTGGACAAAGTTATAAAACAAACAATATTTAATATAACAAATCCTGAAGCAAATGTAGGTAGCACACGTACAAGATAAAAACGTATAAACAGCTTATCTGTCCACAATCGGAATCACAAGGTGAGCAGCAGCCCAATCCTGTTAATATATATAAAAATGTCCTGAAGCAAATGCAGGTAGCATACGTACAAGATAAATAAATTAAAACGGCTTATCTGTCCATTCAAAGAAGTCATGGGTGAGTCATAAGTCCCGGTCCCGACGCGTTTCGTCCTGTAGCATAGGACTTCATCAGGGGGATACATGGTGGGAGCACAGCAGAGTATTTATGAGGTTGATAATTAGTCACATGACTAACAGGAAGCAGACATCATGTGACTAATTATCAACCTCATAAATACTCCAAAAATACTAAATACTAAAATTTATTTATCTTGTACGTATGCTACCTGCATTTGCATCAGGACATTTTTATATATATTAACAGGATTGGGCTGCTGCTCACCTTGTGATTCCGATTGTGGACAGATAAGCTGTTTATACGTTTTTATCTTGTACGTGTGCTACCTACATTTGCTTCAGGACTTGTTATATTAAAATAAGAATTTACTTACCGATAATTCTATTTCTCATAGTCCGTAGTGGACGCTGGGAACTCCGAAAGGACCATGGGGAATAGCGGCTCCGCAGGAGACTGGGCACAAAAGTAAAAGCTTTAGGACTAGCTGGTGTGCACTGGCTCCTCCCCCTATGACCCTCCTCCAAGCCTCAGTTAGGATACTGTGCCCGGACGAGCGTACACAATAAGGAAGGATTTTGAATCCCGGGTAAGACTCATACCAGCCACACCAATCACACCGTACAACCTGTGATCTGAACCCAGTTAACAGCATGATAACAGAGGAGCCTCTGAAAAGATGGCTCACAACAATAATAACCCGATTTTTGTAACTATGTACAAGTATTGCAGACAATCCGCACTTGGGATGGGCGCCCAGCATCCACTACGGACTATGAGAAATAGAATTATCGGTAAGTAAATTCTCATTTTCTCTGACGTCCTAGTGGATGCTGGGAACTCCGAAAGGACCATGGGGATTATACCAAAGCTCCCAAACGGGCGGGAGAGTGCGGATGACTCTGCAGCACCGAATGAGAGAACTCCAGGTCCTCCTCAGCCAGGGTATCAAATTTGTAGAATTTAGCAAACGTGTTTGCCCCTGACAAAGTAGCTGCTCGGCAAAGTTGTAAAGCCGAGACCCCTCGGGCAGCCGCCCAAGATGAGCCCCTTTCCTTGTGGAATGGGCTTTTACAGATTTTGGCTGTGGCAGGCCTGCCACAGAATGTGCAAGCTGAATTGTACTACAAATCCAACGAGCAATAGTCTGCTTAGAAGCAGGAGCACCCAGCTTGTTGGGTGCATACAGGATAAACAGCGAGTCAGATTTTCTGACTCCAGCCGTCCTGGAAACATATATTTTCAGGGCCCTGACTACATCCAGCAACTTGGAATCCTCCAAGTCCCTAGTAGCCGCAGGTACCACAATAGGCTGGTTTAAGTGAAACGCTGAAACCACCTTAGGGAGAAATTGAGGACGAGTCCTCAATTCTGCCCTGTCCGTATGAAAAATTAGGTAAGGGCTTTTATAGGATAAAGCCGCTAATTCTGAGACACGCCTGGCTGAAGCCAGGGCTAACAGCATTACCACTTTCCATGTGAGATATTTTAAGTCCACAGTGGTGAGTGGTTCAAACCAATGTGATTTTAGGAACCCCAAAACTACATTGAGATCCCAAGGTGCCACTGGAGGCACAAAAGGAGGCTGTATATGCAGTACCCCCTTGATAAACGTCTGAACTTCAGGGACTGAAGCTAGTTCTTTCTGGAAGAAAATCGACAGGGCCGAAATTTGAACCTTAATGGACCCTAATTTTAGGCCCATAGACAGTCCTGTTTGCAGGAAATGCAGGAAACGACCCAGTTGAAATTCCTCTGTAGGGGCCTTCCTGGCCTCACACCACGCAACATATTTACGCCAAATACGGTGATAATGTTGCACAGTTACATCCTTCCTGGCTTTGATCAGGGTAGGGATGACTTCATCCGGAATGCCTTTTTCCTTCAGGATCCGGCGTTCAACCGCCATGCCGTCAAACGCAGCCGCGGTAAGTCTTGGAACAGACAGGGTCCCTGCTGGAGCAGGTCCTTTCTTAGAGGTAGAGGCCACGGGTCCTCCGTGAGCATCTCTTGAAGTTCCGGGTACCAAGTCCTTCTTGGCCAATCCGGAGCCACGAGTATAGATCTTACTCCTCTCCTTCTTATGATTCTCAGTACCTTGGGTATGAGAGGCAGAGGAGGGAACACATACACTGACTGGTACACCCACGGTGTTACCAGAGCGTCCACAGCTATTGCCTGAGGGTCCCTTGACCTGGCGCAATATCTGTCTAGTTTTTTGTTGAGGCGGGACGCCATCATGTCCACCTTTGGTTTTTCCCAACGGTTCACAATCATGTGGAAGACTTCTGGGTGAAGTCCCCACTCCCCCGGGTGGAGGTCGAGTCTGCTGAGGAAGTCTGCTTCCCAGTTGTCCACTCCCGGAATGAACACTGCTGACAGTGCTATCACATGATTTTCCGCCCAGCGAAGAATCCTTGCAACTTCCGTCATTGCCCTCCTGCTTCTTGTGCCGCCCTGTCTGTTTACGTGGGCGACTGCCATGATGTTGTCCGACTGGATCAACACCGGCTGACCCTGAAGCAGAGGCCTTGCTTGACTTAGGGCATTGTAAATGGCCCTTAGTTCCAGGATATTTATGTGAAATGACGTTTCCATGCTTGACCACAAGCCCTGGAAATTTCTTCCCTGTGTGACTGCTCCCCAGCCTCTCAGGCTGGCATCCGTGGTCACCAGGACCCAGTCCTGAATGCCGAATCTGCGGCCCTCTAGAAGATGAGCACTCTGCAACCACCACAGGAGAGACACCCTTGTCCTTGGAGACAGGGTTATCCGCTGATGCATCTGAAGATGCGATCCGGACCATTTGTCCAGCAGATCCCACTGAAAAGTTCTTGCGTGGAATCTGCCGAATGGAATCGCTTCGTAAGAAGCCACCATTTTTCCAAGGACCCTTGTGCATTGATGCACTGACACCTGGCCTGGTTTTAGGAGGTTCCTGACTAGCTCGGATAACTCCCTGGCTTTCTCCTCCGGGAGAAACACCTTTTTCTGGACTGTGTCCAGAATCATCCCTAGGAACAGCAGACGTGTCGTCGGAATCAGCTGCGATTTTGGAATATTTAGAATCCACCCGTGCTGTCGTAGTACTACTTGAGATAGTGCTACTCCGACATCTAACTGTTCCCTGGACCTTGCCCTTATCAGGAGATCGCCCAAGTAAGGGATAATTAAGACGCCTTTTCTTCGAAGAAGAATCATCATTTCGGCCATTACCTTGGTAAAGACCCGGGGTGCCGTGGACAATCCAAACGGCAGCGTCTGAAACTGATAATGACAGTTCTGTACCACAAACCTGAGGTACCCTTGGTGAGAAGGGCAAATTGGGACATGGAGGTAAGCATCCTTGATGTCCAGAGACACCATATAGTCCCCTTCTTCCAGGTTCGCTATCACTGCTCTGAGTGACTCCATCTTGAATTTGAACCTTTGTATGTAAGTGTTCAAGGATTTCAGATTTAAAATAGGTCTCACCGAGCCGTCCGGCTTCGGTACCACAAACAGCGTGGAATAATACCCCTTTCCCTGTTGTAGGAGGGGTACCTTGATTATCACCTGCTGGGAATACAGCTTGTGAATGGCTTCCAATACCGCTTCCCTGTCGGAGGGAGACGTTGGTAAAGCAGACTTCAGGAACCGGCGAGGGGGAGACGTCTCGAATTCCAATTTGTACCCCTGAGATACTACCTGCAGGATCCAGGGGTCCACTTGCGAGTGAGCCCACTGCGCGCTGAAATTCTTGAGACGGGCCCCCACCGTGCCTGAGTCCGCTTGTAAGGCCCCAGCGTCATGCTGAGGACTTGGCAGAAGCGGGGGAGGGCTTCTGTTCCTGGGAAGAGGCTGCCTGCTGCAGTCTTTTTCCCCTTCCTCTGCCCCGGGGCAGATATGAGTGGCCTTTTGCCCGCTTGCCCTTATGGGGACGAAAGGACTGAGCCTGAAAAGACGGTGTCTTTTTCTGCCGAGAGGTGACCTGGGGTAAAAAGGTGGATTTCCCAGCCGTTGCCGTGGCCACCAGGTCCGATAGACCCACCCCAAATAACTCCTCCCCTTTATACGGCAATACTTCCATATGCCGTTTGGAATCCGCATCACCTGACCACTGTCGCGTCCATAACCCTCTTCTGGCAGAAATGGACAGCGCACTTACTCTTGATGCCAGAGTGCAAATATCCCTCTGTGCATCTCGCATATATAGAAATGCATCCTTTAAATGCTCTATAGTCAATAATATACTGTCCCTGTCCAGGTTATCAATATTTTCAGTCAGGGAATCCGACCAAGCCACCCCAGCACTGCACATCCAGGCTGAGGCGATTGCTGGTCGCAGTATAATACCAGTATGTGTGTATATACTTTTAAGGATATTTTCCAGCTTCCTATCAGCTGGTTCCTTGAGGGCGGCCGTATCAGGAGACGGTAACGCCACTTGTTTTGATAAGCGTGTGAGCGCCTTATCTACCCTAGGGGGTGTTTCCCAACGCGCCCTAACCTCTGGCGGGAAAGGGTATAAAGCCAATAATTTTTTAGAAATTAGCAGTTTTTTATCGGGGGAAACCCAAGCTTCATCACACACCTCATTTAATTCATCTGATTCAGGAAAAATGAGAATTTACTTACCGATAATTCTATTTCTCATAGTCCGTAGTGGATGCTGGGGACTCCGAAAGGACCATGGGGAATAGCGGCTCCGCAGGAGACTGGGCACATCTAAAGAAAGCTTTAGGACTATCTGGTGTGCACTGGCTCCTCCCCCTATGACCCTCCTCCAAGCCTCAGTTAGGATACTGTGCCCGGACGAGCGTACACAATAAGGAAGGATTTTGAATCCCGGGTAAGACTCATACCAGCCACACCAATCACACCGTATAACCTGTGATCTGAACCCAGTTAACAGCATGATAACAGAGGAGCCTCTGAAAGATGCTCACAACAATAATAACCCGATTTTTGTAACAATAACTATGTACAAGTATTGCAGACAATCCGCACTTGGGATGGGCGCCCAGCATCCACTACGGACTATGAGAAATAGAATTATCGGTAAGTAAATTCTTATTTTCTCTAACGTCCTAAGTGGATGCTGGGGACTCCGTAAGGACCATGGGGATTATACCAAAGCTCCCAAACGGGCGGGAGAGTGCGGATGACTCTGCAGCACCAAATGAGAGAACTCCAGGTCCTCCTCAGCCAGGATATCAATTTTGTAGAATTTTACAAACGTATTTGCTCCTGACCAAGTAGCTGCTCGGCAAA
Source organism: Pseudophryne corroboree (assembly GCF_028390025.1). Lineage (NCBI taxonomy): Eukaryota > Metazoa > Chordata > Amphibia > Anura > Myobatrachidae > Pseudophryne > Pseudophryne corroboree. The sequence goes on along the minus strand of NC_086444.1, from coordinate 378,072,557 downwards.
GTTGTAAAGCCGAGACCCCTCGGGCAGCCGCCCAAGATGAGCCCACCTTCCTTGTGGAGTGGGCATTTACAGATTTTTGGCTGTGGCAGGCCTGCCACAGAATGTGCAAGCTGAATTGTACTACAAATCCAACGAGCAATAGTCTGCTTAGAAGCAGGAGCACCCAGCTTGTTGGGTGCATACAGGATAAACAGCGAGGCAGATTTCCTGACTCCAGCCGTCCTGGAAACATATATTTTCAGGGTACTGACAACGTCTAGCAACTTGGAGGCCTCCAAGTCCCTAGTAGCCGCAGGCACCACAAATAGGTTGGTTCAGGTGAAACGCTGAAACCACCTTGGGGAGAAACTGAGGACGAGTCCTCAATTCCGCCCTGTCCGAATGGAAAATCAGATAAGGGCTTTTTCAGGATAAAGCCGCCAATTCTGACACGCGCCTGGCCCAGGCCAGGGCCAACAGCATGACCACTTTTCATGCGAGATATTTTAACTCCACAGATTTAAGTGGTTCAAACCAATGTGACTTTTGGAACCCAAAACTACATTGAGATCCCAAAGTGCCACTGGAGGCACAAAAGGAGGCTGTATATGCAGTACCCCTTTTACAAACGTCTGAACTTCAGGGACTGAAGCTAGTTCTTTTTTGGAAGAAAATTGACAGGGCCGAAATTTGAACCTTAATGGACCCCAATTTCAGGCCCATAGACACTCCTGTTTGCAGGAAATGTAGAAAAATCGACCCAGTTGAATTTCCTCCGTCGGGCCTTACTGGCCTCGCACCACGCAACATATTTTCGCCAATTGCTGTGATAATGTTTTTGCGGTTACATCCTTCCTGGCTTTGATCAGGATAGGGATGACTTCATCCGGAATGCCTTTTTCCTTCAGGATCCGGCGTTCAACCGCCATGCCGTCAAACGCAGCCGCGGTAAGTCTTGGAACAGACAGGGTCCTTGCTGGAGCAGGTCCCTTCTTAGAGGTAGAGGCCACGGATCCTCCGTGAGCATCTCTTGCAGTTCCGGTTACCAAGTCCTTCTTGGCCAATCCGGAACCACGAATATAGTGTTTACTCCTCTCCATCTTATCAATCTCAGTACCTTGGGTATAAGAGGCAGAGGAGGGAACACATACCCTGACTGGTACACCCACGGTGTTACCAGAGCGTCTACAGCTTATTGCCTGAGGGTCCCTGGACCTGGCGCAATACCTGTCGAGTTTTTAATCATGTGGAAGACTTCTGGGTTAAGTCCCCACTCTCCCGGGTGGAGGTCGTGCTGAGGAAGTCTGCTTCCCAGTTGTCCACTCCCGGAATGAATACTGCTGACAGTGCTATCACATGATTTTCCGCCCAGCGAAGAATCCTTGCAGCTTCTGCCATTGCCCTCCTACTTCTTGTGCCACCCTGTCTGTTTACATGGGTGACTGCCGTGATGTTGTCCGACTGGATCAACACCGGCTGACCTTGAAGCAGAGGTCTTGCTAAGCTTAGAGCATTGTAAATGTCCCTTAGCTTCAGGATATTTATGTGAAGTGATGTCTCCAGGCTTGACCAAAAGCCCTGGATATTCCTTCCCTGTGTGACTGCTCCCCAGCCTCGCAGGCTGTCATCCGTGGTCACCAGGACCCAGTCCTGAATGCCTAATCTGCGGCCCTCTAGAAGATGAGCACTCTGCAACCACCACAGGAGGGACACCCTTGTCCTTGGTGACAGGGTTATCCGCTGATGCATCTGAAGATGCGACCCGGACCAATTGTCCAGCAGGTCCCACTGGAAAGTTCTTGCGTGGAATCTGCCGAATGGGATTGCTTCGTAGGAAGCCACCATTTTACTCAGAACCCTTGTGCATTGATGCACTGAGACTTGGCTCGGTTTTAGGAGGTTCCTGACTAGCTCGGATAACTCCCTGGCTTTCTCCTCCGGGAGAAACACCTTTTTCTGGACCTTGTCCAGGATCATCCCTAGGAACAGAAGACACGTCGTCGGAACCAGGTGCGATTTTGGAATATTGAGAATCCAATCGTGCTGCCGCAACACTACCTGAGATAGTGCTACACCGACCTCCAACTGTTCCCTGGATCTTACCCTTATCAGGGAATTGTCCAAGTAAGGGATAACTAAAATTCACTTCCTTCGAAGGAATATCATTATTTCGGCCATTACCTTGGTAAAGACCCGGGGTGCCGTGGACCATCCATACGGCAGCGTCTGAACCGATAGTGACAGTTCTGTACCATAAACCTGAGGTATCCTTGGTGAGAAGGGTAAATTATTGACATGAAGGTAAGCATCCTTGATGTCCCGAGACATCATGTAGTCCCCTTCTTCCAGGTTCGCAATCACTGCTCTGAGTGACTCAATCTTGAATTTGAACCTCTGTATGTAAGTGTTCAAAGATTTTAGATTTAGAATCGGTCTCACCGAGCCGTCTGGCTTCGGTACCACAACAGTGTGGAATAATACCCCGTTCCCTGTTGCAGGAGGGGTATCTTGATTATCACCTGCTGGGAATACAGCTTGTGAATGGCTTCCAAAACTGTCTCCCTGTCAGAAGGAGACATCGGTAAAGCCGACTTTAGGAAACGGCGAGGGGGAGACGTCTCGAATTCTAATTTGTACCCCTGAGATATCACCTGAAGGATCCAGGGGTCTACTTGCGAGTGAGCCCACTGCGCGCTGAAATTCATTGAGACGGGCCCCCCACCGTGCCTGATTCTGCTTGTAAAGCCCCAGCGTCATACTGAGGGCTTGGCAGAGGCGGGAGAGGGTTTCTGTTCCTGGGAACTGGCTGATTTCTGCAGCCTTTTTCCTCTCCCTCTGTCACGGGGCAGAAATGAGGAACCTTTTGCCCGCTTGTCCACGAAAAGACTGCGCCTGATAATACGGCGTCTTCTCATGTTGAGAGGCGACCTGGGGTACAAACGTGGAATTCCCAGCTGTTGCCGTGGCCACCAGGTCTGAAAGACCGACCCCAAATAACTCCTCTTAATAAAGCAATACTTCCAAATGCCGTTTGGAATACGCATCACCTGACCACTGACGTGTCCATAACCCTCTACTGGTAGAAATGGACAACGCGTTTAGACTTGATGCCAGTCGGCAATTATTCCGCTGTGCATCACGCATATATAGAAATGCATCTTTTAAATGCTCTATAGGCAAAAATATACTGTCCCTATCTAGGGTATCAATATTTTCAGTCAGGGAATCCGACCACGCCAACCCAGCACTGCACATCCAGGCTGAGGCGATTGCTGGTCGCAGTATAACACCAGTATGTGTGTAAATACCTTTTAGGATACCCTCCTGCTTTCTATCAGCAGGATCCTTAAGGGCGGCCATTTCAGGCGAAGGTAGAGCCCTTACAAGCGTGTGAGCGCTTTATCCACCCAGGGGGTGTTTCCCAACGCACCCTAACCTCTGGCGGGAAAGGATATAATGCCAATAACATTTAGAAATTATCAGTTGTTATCGGGGGAAACCCACGCATCATCACACACCTCATTTAATTTCTCAGATTCAGGAAAACTACAGGTAGTTTTTCCTCACCGACATAATACCCCTTTTTTTGGTGGTACTCGTATTATCAGAAATGTGTAAAACATTTTTCATTGCCTCAATCATGTAACGTGTGGCCCTACTGGAAGTCACATTCGTCTCTTCACCGTCGACACTGGAGTCAGTATCCGTGTCGGCGTCTATATCTGCCATCTGAGGTAACAGGCGCTTTAGAGCCCCTGACGGCCTATGAGACGTCTGGACAGGCACAAGCTGAGTAGCCGGCTGTCTCATGTCAACCACTGTCTTTTATACAGAGCTGACACTGTCACGTAATTCCTTCCAACAGTTCATCCACACAGGTGTCGACCCCCTAGGGGGTGACATCACTATTACAGGCAATCTGCTCCGTCTCCACATCATTTTTCTCCTCCTACATGTCGACACAAAAGTACCGACATACAGCACACACACAGGGAATGCTCTGATAGAGGACAGGACCCCACTAGCCCTTTGGGGAGACAGAGGGAGAGTTTGCCAGCACACACCAGAGCGCTATATATATATATAGGGATAACCTTATATAAGTGTTTTTCCCCTTATAGCTGCTGTATAGTTAATACTGCGCCTAATTTGTGCCCCCCTCTCTTTTTTAACCCTTTCTGTAGTGTAGTGACTGCAGGGGAGAGACAGGGAGCTTCCCTCCAACGGAGCTGTGAGGGAAAATGGCGCCAGTGTACTGAGGAGATAGGCTCCGCCCCCTTCTCGGCGGCCTTATCCCCCGTTTTTCTATGTATTTTGGCAGGGGTTAAATGCATCCATATAGCCCAGGAGCTATATGTGATGCATTTTTTTTTGCCATCCAAGGTGTTTTTATTGCGTCTCAGGGCGCCCCCACCCAGCGCCCTGCACCCTCAGTGACCGAAGTGTGAAGTGTGCTGAGAGCAATGGCGCACAGCTGCAGTGCTGTGCGCTACCTTGTTGAAGACAGGACGTCTTCTGCCGCCGATTTTACGGACCTCTTCTGCCTTCTGGCTCTGTAAGGGGGCCGGCGGCGCGGCTCTGGGACCCATCCAAGCTGGGCCTGTGATCGTCCCTCTGGAGCTAATGTCCAGTAGCCTAAGAAGCCCAATCCACTCTGCACACAGGTGAGTTCGCTTCTTCTCCCCTTAGTCCCTCGATGCAGTGAGCCTGTTGCCAGCAGGTCTCACTGAAAATAAAAAACCTAAACTAAAACTTTCACTAAGAAGCTCAGGAGAGCCCCTAGTGTGCACCCTTCTCGTTCGGGCACAGAGATCTAACTGAGGCTTGGAGGAGGGTCATAGGGGGAGGAGCCAGTGCACACCAGATAGTCCTAAAGCTTTCTTTAGATGTGCCCAGTCTCCTGCGGAGCCGCTATTCCCCATGGTCCTTACGGAGTCCCCAGCATCCACTTAGGACGTTAGAGAAAACTACGGGTAGTTTTTTCACACCCCACATAATACCCTTTTTTGTGGTACTTGTAGTATCAGAAATGTTCAAAACCTCCTTCATTGCCGTGATCATGTAACGTGTGGCCCTACTGGAAAATACGTTTGTTTCCTCACCGTCGACACTGGAGTCAGTGTCCGTGTCTGGGTCTGTGTCGACCATCTGAGGTAACGGGCGCTTTAGAGCCCCCGACGGTGTTTGAGACGCCTGTACAGGTAATAACTGATTTGCCGGCTGTCTCATGTCGTCAACAGTCTTTTGTAAAGTGCTGACGCTATCACGTAATTCCTTCCATAAGACCATCCAGTCAGGTGTCGACTCCCTAGGGGGTGACATCACTATTACAGGCAATTGCTCCGCCTCCATACCATTTTCCTCCTCATACATGTCGACACAACGTACCGACACACAGCACACACACAGGGAATGCTCTGATAGAGGACAGGACCCCACTAGCCCTTTGGGGAGACAGAGGGAGAGTTTGCCAGCACACACCAGAGCGCTATATATATATATATATATATATATATATATATATATATATATATATACAGGGATAACCTTATATAAGTGTTTTTCCCTTATATAGCTGCTGTATTGATTTATCTGCCAAATTAGTGCCCCCCATCTCTTGTTTTACCCTGTTTCTGTAGTGCAGGACTGCAGGGGAGAGTCAGGGAGCTTCCCTCCAACGGAGCTGTGAGGGAAAATGGCGCCAGTGTGCTGAGGAGATAGGCTCCGCCCCCTTCTCGGCGGCCTTTCTCCCGCTTTTTTAAGGAAAAACTGTCAGGGGTTAAATGCATCCATATAGCCCAGGAGCTATATGTGATGTATTTTTTGCCATCTAAGGTATTTTTATTGCGTCTCAGGGCGCCCCCCCCCAGCGCCCTGCACCCTCAGTGATCGGAGTGTGAAGTGTGCTGAGAGCAATGGCGCACAGCTGCGGTGCTGTGCGCTACCTTATTGAAGACAGGACGTCTTCTGCCGCCGATTTTCCGGACCTCTTCTGCTCTTCTGGCTCTGTAAGGGGGACGGCGGCGCGGCTCTGGGACCCATCCATGGCTGGGCCTGTGATCGTCCCTCTGGAGCTAATGTCCAGTAGCCTAAGAAGCCCAATCCACTCTGCACGCAGGTGAGTTCGCTTCTTCTCCCCTTAGTCCCTCGATGCAGTGAGCCTGTTGCCAGCAGGACTCACTGAAAATAAAAAAAAAACCTAATTTAAACTTTTACTCTAAGCAGCTCAGGAGAGCCACCTAGATTGCACCCTTCTCGTTCGGGCACAAAAATCTAACTGAGGCTTGGAGGAGGGTCATAGGGGGAGGAGCCAGTGCACACCAGCTAGTCCTAAAGCTTTTACTTTTGTGCCCAGTCTCCTGCGGAGCCGCTATTCCCCATGGTCCTTTCGGAGTTCCCAGCATCCACTAGGACGTCAGAGAAATATTGTTTGTTTTATAACTTTGTCCAGCCCTCGTATACTGAAACCAGCATTTCTTATCCAGCCCATATATCTATATTGGGACTAGCAAGGTCCCTAAAGTGTGGAGCATTGTCTATCATCTAAACAGTACACACTATGTTGGTTTTTATTTCTGTTTTACATGTTCTAAAAGTGTCATTAGACTGAAGCTGTCTCCCAAGGAAGCTAAGTCGATCCTTTTTAATTTACACTTTGCACTTTTCACATGGTGAATTGGTTACATAGAAATCCTATAATTTTAGAATTTTGATAACACCATTAGGCGCTCTATTGCACTTAATTTTTTACATTTTATCCATATACTGGGCACGAGCTGCCACCCATTGACCTATGGGGGGTGACAAAATATTTTTTATTTGATCACATCCACTATATTTCATTTTGTGTGTCTAAATTCAGGATTAGCCTTGGCGCTATTCTCAATTTTATATTATATATATATATATATATATATATATATATATATATATATATATATATATATGTCTGGCACTCACGCTTGGAAGAATACAACGGGTCCGGTGCACAACCTCTCAAACGAGTATATAGATCCCACACAATAGAGGCACTCGGCGAAATAATAACTGACACCACCACAGCCGATACGGTCAACGTTTCAGGGACCTCTCCCTTTTAAAAGGGAGAGGTCCCTGAAACGTTGACCGTACCGGCTGTGGTGGTGTCAGTTATTATTTCGCAGAGTGCCTCTATTGTGTGGGATCTATATATATATATATATATATATATATATATATATATATATATATATATATATATATATATACATACATACATATACATACACAAAATCCCTACTAGTGGATTTGCCATTTCATTAAAAAGTCAATGTTACAGAAATTTGAGTTTTACAATTTATTTCTATGTTTAAAAGCATAAGTTGCTTAATTTACTCACTATTTCGTATGTTGTCCCAATCAATGTCAGTAAAAAATGGGTGACAGCATAAATCTTCATATTTCAGTCTCTCCTTCTGTCCACACAGTAAACTTTGGATCAGATCAAGGAAATACTTGCTGATTTTTGGTTCATCTGGAAATTTTAGGAAACGCTGTGAAATAAATAGGACATGGATAAAGAAGAAACCCACACTTGATAAATGAAACATACAGTATACTAGTCTTTACTTTTAGGGGAAAAAAGAAAATGTGATAACCTGAAAGTTCATGATGTTATTAAAGGTTTTTATTGATGTCCCTTCAGTAAATGGAGATTTGCCATAAAGCATTTCATAAGCAATGATGCCAACAGACCACCAATCACATTCTGGACCATAGTTGCCTTTTCCATCTCCATTCATCACCATGAGAACTTCGGGTGCCATATAATCTTGTGTACCTACAGGGAGACGGGCATTCACCTGAAACAGAAAGAGTCATGAGCTACAGTGTTGCACAATCTGGAAACCATGTAAATACTTTTGAAGGAATCCAACACACTTACAACTTTATTCGCGGTCAGTCTTGCAGCTGATCCAAAATCTACTAGTTTAACGTGGCCGGTGCGGTCTATGAGAATATTCTCTGGTTTAATATCTCTGTGGAAACATAATTTAGCAATCTGTCATAATAGCAATATCAAAATAACTAAAAAGAAATCAAGGCTTTTTAAACATAATGTTAACTTTTAAATTGTGGCTTATCGAGATCATGTTCACTACTAAAACCCAGTACATAATGAATTGTTTCTCAATGTGTATCACAGGACGTATTTGTCCCCTCATAGATGATTTAGAATTGCACTCACAAGCTCCCACAACTGCCCTAGATGTGGTCAAGAGGAAGCGGATCTTTACCATAACTTATGGGGTATCTGGTCTCTAGGTCGAGCATACTTAGGTCAACAATGTCTAGGTCGACAGTAACCAGGTCGACATGTTCTAGGTCGACATGAGTTTTTCACAATTTTTTTCATTTTTTTACTTTTTCATACTTCACGTTCTACGTGGATTACAATTGGGAATAGTAACCTGCCCGAAGAAAGGTGCGCGAAGAGAGCCATGTGAGGGGACATGGTGTACTAATTGGGGTTCCCGGTCACTGCGCGGTGAAAACGACAACATTTTAAAAAAATAATAAAAATAAATCATGTCGACCTTTTGACCTGTCGACCTAGTTACTGTCGACCTAAGTGTGGTCGACCTTCCATAACACACCCAACTTATGGGTGTGTTCAGTGGTTGAAGAATTTTGGAGGCGGTTACACCAAGAGGACGAAGCCCACTTAGTCCAATATGTTCTGTTCACTCTAGACTGGGCCAGTTTGGGTTTTGACCCTAGTGGGCAGAGACTTATCCAAGGTAATAGAAATTTGTTATTGGCATTAGGTGCGGCAGCAAAGAAAACCATACTGCAAGAATGGATACATTCCAGTCCGGTTAACTTTCAATTAGACAGGGATAAGCTTCACTTCATCTTTAGTATGGACTGGGTAGAAACCTTATTTGATAAAGAGAAGATTAATAATTTTTTGATACTTGGGAAATGTATATCTTAATGGACTTTGCTGATTTTGCTTCATTTCATTAAAGAGCATAAAATGTGTGCAATAATTACTGTGGTGGCCAATGTGTGTGTTTTGGTCATGTGGAGGCCAATGTGTGTGGGGTGGTTTTTCCAGTGGGGGCCAATAAGTATATATGTTTGCCCATATGCGACAATGATTGTGTGTATTTTCAAATGGTGTACTTATTGTGCGCCTTCACAATTTAAATCTTGTTCGATGTGTCGCGAGTTGAAAAAGGTTGAAAATGACTGTAGTTGAGACATGGTTAACTTAAGCTTTCATACTCACTAACCAGTAGTACATTCGGTAGCGCCTCCATTCTATGTGTGACTTTTTCAGTACATTACTTCCAGAGTGGAAACATCCAAAGAAAATAGGATTTTAATACCTACCAGTAAATCCTTTTCTCGTAGTCCATAAGGTATATTCGGGAATCTAGTACGATGGGGTATAGACGGGGTCCAAAGGAGCCAGTGCACTTTAAATTTCTTCAACTGGGTGTGCTGGCTCCTCTCCTCTGTGCCCCATCCCACAGGCAGTTATAGGTAAAAACGTGCCCGAAGGAGAAAGGACATATATGAGAGAAGGAATATGATAACAAAGAATGGTGAGATTTACATACCAGCACACCACTAACATATAACAACCAGCAACGGCTGGTAATAACAACAGCAATAGCTGAACAGGTAACCACATAACAAGAACCTGCAGAAAAGTCAACGCACTGAGGCGGGTGCCCAATATCCCTTATGGACTATGAGAAAAGGATTTACCGGTAAGTAATAAAATCCTATTTTCTCTAGCATCTATAAGGGATATTGGGGAATCTAGTACGATGGGGATGTCCCAAAGCTTCCAGAACGGGCGGGAAAGTGCGGAGACTGCTGCAGCACCGCCTGCCTAAACTGGGTATCCTCTTTGGCCAGGGTATCAAATTTGTAGAACTTCACAAAGGTGTTCTTCCCCGACCAGGTAGCAGCTTGGCATAGTAGCAAGGCCAAGACTCCATGGGCAGCCGCCCAGGAGGAGCCCACTGATCTTGTAGAGTGGGCCTTCAGAGACTTAGGAACAGGTAAGGCTGCCGACACATAGGCCTGTTGGATAGTAAGCCTAATCCAACGAGCAATGGGACTGCTTTGAAGCAGAGCAACCCTTTTTCTGCACATCACAGAGCACGAACAAGGAATCAGTTTTTCTGACCCGAGCTGTGCGCTTGACATAGATCTTCAAGGCACGCACAGCATCCAATGCCTCCGGAAGAGCAGAAGCGTCAGAACTGGATGGAACTACAATATGTTGATTCAGATGAAACGCGGAGACAAGCTTCGGCAAGAACTGCTGTCTAGTCCGGAGCTCCGCTCTGTCCTCGTAAAAGGCCATGTATGGACTTTTACACGATTAGGCCCCCAATTCTGAGACACGTCAAGAAGAAGCGAGGGCCAGTAACATCACCGTCTTCCATGTGAGGTACCTGTCTTCTACAGTCATCAGAGGTTCAAACCAGGAGGTCTGTAGAATTGCCAACACTACATTCAAATCCCAGGGTGCCGTAGGCGGCACAAAAGGTGGTTGTACGTGGAGTACCCCTTCCAAGAAGGTCTGAACTTCTGGCAACACTGCCAATTTCTTCTGGAAGAAAATGTAGAGGGCTGAAATGTGGACCTTAATGTAATCCAGACGTAAGCCCTTATCTTCACCAGCCTGCAGGAAACGTAAGAAACGTCTCAAGTGAAACTCTGCATCGGAAACGTGCGTTTCCCACACCAAGAGACGTATGTCTTCCAGATATGATGATAGTGTTTTGACGTCACAGGATTCCTGGCCTGAACTATGATAGCAATAACCTTCTTGGAAAGGCCCTTGTGAGCTAAGATGGTCCGCTCAAACACCATGCCGTCAAAGGAAGTCACAGAAAGTCCAGGTAGACTACCGGTCCTTGTTGAAGAAGATCTAATCTTAGTGGTAGAGACCAAGGGTCTTCGACAGACATGTCCAGAAGATACGCAATACACTCCCTCCAAGGCAAATCTGAGGCAATCAGAATTACCTGGACCCCTTGATTCCTGAATCGCTTTAGCACTGTTGGGAGCAATGGAATCGGTGGAAACAGGTAGACCAGCCGGTACAGCCAAGGCGAAGCCAGTGCGTCCACTGCCCTCGCCTGAAGGTCCCTGGTCCGTGAGCAATACCAGGGAAGGTTTCTTGTTGAGACAAGAAGCCATCATGTCTATTTGTGGGCAATCCCACCGGTCGATGATCTGCTGGAACACCAGATGGTGGAGCCCCCACTCCCACGGGTGGAGATCGTGACAACTCAGGAAGTCCGTCTCCCAGTTGTCCACACCCGGAATGAAGATTGCTGACATTGCTCTTGCATCTTTTTCCGCCCAGAGGAGTATCTTTGACATCTCTCGGATACAAGCTCAGCTTTTTGTCCCTCCTTGGCGACTGATATACGCTACTGTCGTGGCATTGTCCGACTGTACTTGGATCGCACGATCCTTGAGCAGAGGAGAGGCCTGAAGCAGAGCACTGCGGATCGCCCGAAGTTCCAGAATGTTGATCGGAAAGAGGGCCTCGTGGGCTGACCACCTGCCCTGGAACTGCGCCCCTTGGGTGACAGCTCCCCATCCCCGTACACTTACATCCATCATGAGGAGGGTCCAATCCTGAATCCTGAAACTCCAGCCTTCCAGGAGATTGGAGGACTGCAGGTGACATCCGAATCATTCGGTGCATTTGTAGATGCAATTCAGACCACTTGCTCAGGAGATACAACTGAAACGTTCTGGAATGGAACCTCCCATACTGGATCACCTCGTATGAGGCAACCATCTTTCCCAACAATCGTATGCAAAGATGGATGGACACTCGAGTAGGTTGGAGCACCATGCGGATCATCTCCTGAAGTGTATTCGCCTTGTCCTCTGGTAGAAACACCTTCTGGGCCACAGTATCCAGCAACATTCCCAGGAACAGGAGCCTCTGAGTTAGCTCCAGGTGGGACTTCTGTTGGATTCTCAACTTACAGAAGATGGATAGTGCGGTCGATATGGAGCAATAAAAGCTCCTTGGATCGAGCTTTTATCAGAAGATCGTCCAGATAAGGGACAACATTGACCCCCTGGACCCGGAGTTGGAACATCATCTCCGCCATAACCTTCGTGAATACCCTCAGGGCTGTGGACAGGCCGAAGGGCAGTGCCTGGAATTGGAAGTGATTGTCCAGAAGGGCAAACCGCAGGTACGTCTGATGAGGTGGCCAAATTGGAATATGGAGGTAGGCATCCTTGATGTCAAAGGAGACCATAAATTCCTGTTCTTCCAGGCCCGTAATCACTGCTTGCAAGGATTCCATCTTGAACACCTTCAAATAAGGATTCAAGGATTTTAGATTTAAAATAGGTCTGACTGAACCATCCGGTTTCAGCATCACAAACAGGTTTGAGTAAAACCCCATGCCGCGTTGCGGTATTGGAACAATGACGTGGGACTGGACAAACTTTTGAATGGCCTGTTGCAACGTAACTTGCATATCTTCCAAAGCTGGTACGCTTGATTTGAAAAATCGTTGGGGAGGAGTACTGTCGAACTCAAGCTTGTAGCCCTGAGAAACAAGATCTTTGACCCAGGTATCCTGGCAGGAAGTCTCCCAGACGCAGCTGAAGTGACACAGTCGAGCTCCCACCTCGAGATCCCCTGGGCACAGTCATGCTGAGGCCTTAGTGGAAGCAGAACCGGTGGACTGTTCCTGAGAGCTGGTGCTTGCAGGTTTTCTGGACTTACCTCTGGTGCCTCTAGTCGCATTGGAGGCACCTCTGGCCTTAGATCGAAATCTGTGAGACTAAAAGGACTGGACAGACGTTCCTGGATAGGAGCGTCGTCCCAGAGGGGAGAAACGTGGATTTTCCAGCCGTAACTTTGGAAATCCAGGTATCCAATTCAACCCCAAAGAGCCATTACCCCGAAAAGAGGAGGGATTCCACACTAAGTTTGGATTCCGTGTCCGCTATCCACTGACGCAACCACAAGGCCCTGCGCGCCGACACAGCCACGGCAGAAGTCCGAGCATTACTGTTCCCCATCTCCTTGAGAGAATCACAGAGGACACGTGCAGTGTCCTGAATGTGTTTTAGGAGGGTTACCATAGTAACTAAGGGAATATCCCCCGAGAGGCCCCCCTGAATTTGAGTGGCCCAGGAATGAATGGCATAAATCATCCAGCAACCCGCAATGACTGGCCTTTGTGATATACCGGCTGCAGTGTATATAGACTTTAGGGTAGTCTCCATCTTCCTATCCCCAGGATCCTTCATGGTAAAGGAGCAAGGGGCAGGCAGCACCGTCTTTTTAGATAGGCGAGAGACGGATACACCCACCCAAAAGGGAAAGTGCGCAAAAACTTTTTGGACACTCTAAATTTTTTGTCTGGATTTTACCAGGTCTGTTTGAATAGGTCATCTAACTCTGTAGAGACAAGGAAAGTGACAAGAGGCTTGTTTTGTACAAAGATAAACAACTGCTGTGACGCAGCGTCCTCTAGAGGGAGCTTTAACACGTACCTTATAGCCAGAATTAGGGGTTCAATACCCTGAGTAGAATCGGGATCCCCACTAACGAGATCCAGGTTATCCCCATCCTCCTGTATATCATCATCTGTATAAAAGAGTAGAGAAGAGGGGGGGCTGTGCATCAGCCCTAGCAGCTAAATCTGCAACAGCTTGTTGTAGTAGCTGTGTCTTCTGTACATTAGCAGTGAGCTGGTATGACATATCTGACATCATAGTCTTAAGAGACCCTAACCAATGGGGCTCTGGACCCTCTCCCCCAGCCCCTTCACTGATTTGTGAATCTTGACTGCATTGTTCACATGAAACAGAATCAGTAGATAATAGAGAGAATCTAGTGTGACATACACTGCACAGCTTGTGTTTACCCATGTTTCACAGTAAGCACAAAACATACACATACACACAGACAGTTATATTGCAAGCCTGCCCTACTGTATGTGAGAGGGGAGAGAGAGAGAGACACCAGCACACCCTGAGCTGCACAGCCCCAGTGGGGCTGTCAGCTCCCTATAATACAGTAAACACTAACAATTTATATCCTAAATAGGATCCAGATAGTGTACAATAGCAACTCTCCACCTTTGCTACACCCTGTACCAGATATCCAGCGTGGCTGAGGAGTCAGGATGCGCTGTGTGAGCTGTATATGGCTGCAGTAAGCAGAGGAAGGCACCAAAATGCCTCAGGTCCCGCTCTGATGTAGCTCCGCCACCTCCAATGGCGCAGGAGTTACACTAATATATTATACTGGCAAAGTCTCCTTTTTAGCTCAAAACATCACAAGTGCAAGTCAGGCCTTTTGTGCCAGTTCCAAACGGGGGATCTTAGCAGGACCCACCCCGGAGGGTACCGTACACTACGCCCGTGGTCAGCAGCACTTTGAACCGGGGGACTACCATAGTAGGGCCCCTGGTTTGTACTCACCACCGATGTCACCTTCAGGCAGCATTAGGGGTGTGCGGCGTGCTGCGGCTGTGACAGCCAAGACGCAGTACCCCACTGAACAACAATTCCTCAGGACGGTGGTCCTGCAGCAGGGAAGCGGATCTGCACCTCGTAAGGCCGGTGTGTCCCCCCCCCCTCCCCCCTTAACTCCCACGGTGTAGGTATGCTGTTGCCCAGACAGCATACCGAACATAACAAACAGCAAAAAAGAATTGAAGAAAACTCTCTGAAGCTCAGAGATGTGCATCCTCTCCTGAGGGCACTCTTTTCTAAACTGCCTGCGGGAGGGGGCATACAGGGGAGGAGACAGCACACCCAGATGAAGAAATTTAAAGTGCACAGGCTCCTTTGGACCCCGTCTATACCACATCGTACTAGATTCCCCAATATCCCTTAGGGATGCTAGAGAAACATAAATTTGCTGCGCTGATAAATCATCACCAGGCTTATACCATCCTTACAGTGAAGCATGGTGTTGGCAGCATCATGTTGTGGGGATGTTTTTTAGCAGCAGGAACTGGGAGACTAGTCAGGATAGAGGGAAAGACCGTCACCCCTCAGACTGCAGTGACAGTTCATCTTTCAGCAGGACAACGACCCTAAGCACACAGCCAAGATATCAAAGGAGTGGCTTCAGGACAACTCTGTGAATGTCCTTGAGTGGCCCAGCCAGAGCCCAGACTTGAATCCGATTGAACATCTCTGGAGAGATCTGAAAATGGCTGTTCACAGATGCTTCCAATCCAACCTGACGGAGCTTCAGAGGTGCTGCAAAGAGGAATGGGCGAAACTGCTCAAAGATAGGTGTGCCAAGCTTGTGGCATCATATTCAAAAAGACAATCACCCAATTGAGCTGGTTTGGGATGAGTTGGACCGCAGAGTGAAGGAAAAGCAGCAAAAGTGCTCAGCACCTCAGGGAACTCCATCAAGACTAGTAGCAAATATTTGAGAACTGCGCTTTACCACTTTTACCTTGATTAATCTGCTGCTATGGAGAAAATAAGGGATTTCCACACACACCTGAATAAATATAATAGGATTTTAATACCTACCGGTAATTCCTTTTCTCTTAGTCCGTAGAGGATGCTGGGGACTCCAAAAGGACCATGTGGTATAGACAAGATCCGCAGGAGACATGGGCACTTTAAGACTTTAATGGGCGTGAACTGGCTCCTCCCTCTATGCCCCTCTTCCAGACCTCAGTTATAGGAACTGTGCCCAGAGGAGACGGACATTTCAAGGAAAAGGATTTTGTTAAACTAAGGGTGAGATGTGGTGTGAGCTGGTATGTATCTCACCCTTAGTTTAATAAAATCCTTTTCCTTGAAATGTCCGTCTCCTCTGGGCACAGTTCCTATAACTGAGGTCTGGAGGAGGGGCATAGAGGGAGGAGCCAGTTCACGCCCATTAAAGTCTTAAAGTGCCCATGTCTCCTGCAGATCCTGTCTATTCCCCATGGTCCTTTTGGAGTTCCCAGCATCCTCTAGGACGAAGGAGAAATATATAAAAGCAAAAAATGTACTCCCAGTGCTATTAATCGGGTACTTGACGCTACATTCACAAATCTAAATGACAATTTTCATGTAAAAAATATATATATTTTATTTTTCTAAAAGGATTTCAATATCATTCATCATATAATAATAAAAGTTTAAATACTATTCCTCTATCACATGTGGGCTTAAGTTACTCCTTCAAGACTGTTAGAAAACCATTCCAGGAAACTACCTCATGAAGCTGATTGAGAGAATGCCAAGAGTGCGCAAAGCTGTCATCAAAGCAAAAGAGGGCTACTTTGAGGAATATCAAATATAAAACATATTTTAATTTGTTTAACACTTTATTTTGTTTACAACATAATTCCATATGTGTTATATCATAGTTTTGATGTCTTCAGTATTAATCTACAATGCAGAAAATAATTATAATAAATAAAAACCAGAGTATGTTTTACTCCTAAATCTGTCACCATAGATCTGCTGACAGTCAGTTCTGAATGCCAGTTTATTATTTACACTGCTGCTATCCTTTCCATGCGCACAAACATGTATGATTGTATGCTATGATTTCATACGTACTCCAGCATACTCTTACACATGTGATTATTCATGTTGCATATTCAGCTGCTGTGTTATGTTTTCATTGCATTATCTTGGTGCATATTATTATTGCATTTTATTGTTTATTTTCACAGTTTTACCAATTTCCTCCATTATATAATAAACACCATTCTTCAGATAATCACATCTGTTTAGGTTTTTGGAAGTAGAGTTGGTTATGCTGTCTTGATAAATTTGATCAAGGAAGATCTCAGTGAGAACAGAACATTGAGTGTCAAGAATTTAAGGGACACCTCCTCCAATGGTTCAAACGGAAGGACATTAGGGGATCTAGAACAAAATTCAAGTCCATAGGTCCATGATTTCTGTTAAAGAATCGTTTCTTTAAACCGCCTGTAAGAATCTAATAATTTAAAACAGTGGGGCAGATGAATTAAGCCTGGAGAAGTGATAAAGCAGTGCTAAATGGAAGGTGGTAACGCAACAGCCAATCATTACGGGTTTGAAAAATGACAGTCAGGAGCTGATTGGCTTGTGTGTTATCACCTTATACTTATCAATGCTTTGTCATTTCTCAAGGCTTAATACATGTGCCCCAGTATACTTAATGCTGACACTTGAACTTTCAGTGTTGAAATAGCCAAACCCTTATTCAGGATTCCAGCACCTGTAAGACTGATGTACAGTATTTTCCAAGTTGAATTTATTTCCAGCCCAGGATATAAACTTGTCCCACATTCAGGGGCATAACTCCCAGAGGCAATGGATTAAGGGAACCCTCCTCCAATGGTTCAATGGGGGAAGCGGCCCAACCTCTCTCAGGTTTAATGGTCCCGTTCCCCGCTGACAAGACACTGTTCTCCTGAGGGAACTATTCGCAAGCCCCGCCACGGCGAGCGTACAATCCCGCAGCACGCCGCCACCCCTAACAGAGCCAGTAGAGTGGTGAGTAGGGCGCCGGCTATTATGACGGCATGAGGGTACGGAGACGCACGGGGCGGAACGGGTCTACGGACACAGTACACAACTGTGTCCCCATACACTGTACACAGTACTCATACTGGCACAACAACCTTAAAACGGTTTTCTCCATTTTAAGCACCAGATTCTTCAGGTAGTATAAAAAAAAAAAAGCGGGAAGACCGCGCGCCATTGAAGGGGCGGGGCTTCACTATGAGAGGATTCAGCAACTCACTAGCGCAATTTTCCCTCTGCAGTGGACACATATGCTGACAGGACAGGGATGCGCAGCTACTCCAGTGTGACTCCAGATTACAGTATTTGAGGAATTGGGGATGACTCCGCACCAGTCAACCGTGGATACATCATTTTTTTTTTTATTAATCAAAACCAGCAATTCATATTTTGTGTGGCTAATTGCTCACTATTAAACCTGCTGGTGGTGCACCATAGAGTCAGTAATCATTTAGAGTACAAAAGAAGTGGAAAGAAAGAAGACTCTTGGTTGGTGCACTCTTGAAAAAAAATAAAAAGGGGACGTATGTCAATATGAATTATGATAGAAACATAATATATAACTTTTAATAGGAACAATAATAAGATTTTACTCACCGGTAAATCTATTTCTCGTAGTCCGTAGTGGATGCTGGGGACTCCGTAAGGACCATGGGTAATAGATGGGCTCTGCAGGAGACTGGGCACTCTAAGAAAGATTTAGTACTACTGGTGTGCACTGGCTCCTCTCTCTATGCCCCTTCTCCAGACCTCAGTTAAGGAAACTGTGCCCGGAAGAGCGGACATTACAAGGAAAGGATTTTGGAATCCCGGGTAAGACTCATACCAGCCACACCAATCACACCGTATAACTTGTGATAACATACCTAGTCAACAGTATGAACAACAACAGAGCATCAGACAAACCTGATGCAACCATAACATAACCCTTATTTAAGCAATAACTATATACAAGTATTGCAGAAGACGTCCGCACTTGGGACGGGCGCCAAGCATCCACTACGGACTACGAGAAATAGATTTACCGGTGAGTAAAATCTTATTTTCTCTAATGTCCTAGTGGATGCTGGGGACTCCGTGAGGACCATGGGGATTATACCAAAGCTCCCAAACGGGCGGGAGAGTGCGGATGACTCTGCAGCACCGAATGAGCAACTCTAGGTCCTCCTCAGCCAGGGTATCAAACTTGTAGAACTTTGCAAAAGTGTTTGAACAAGGAAGGTGGGCTCTTCTTGGGCGGCTGCCCGAGGGGTCTCGGCATTACAGCTTTGCCGACCAAGTAGCTGCTCGGCAAAGCTGTAATGCCGAGACCCCTAGGGCAGCCGCCCAAGAAGAGCCCACCTTCCTTGTGGAATGGGCTTTTACTGATTTTGGAGGCGATAAGCCAGCCGCAGAATGAGCCTGCTGAATCGTGTTACAGATCCAGCGAGCAATAGTTTGCTTTGAAGCAGGAGCACCCAGCTTGTTGGATGCATACAGGATAAACAGCGAGTCAGGTTTCCTGACTCCAGCCGATCTGGCTACATAAATCTTCAAAGCCCTGACTACATCTAGTAACTTGGAATCCTCCAAGTCACGAGTAGCCGCAGGCACCACAATAGGTTGGTTCAAATGAAAAGATGACACCACCTTTGGCAGAAATTGCGGACGAGTCCGTAATTCTGCCCTGTCCATATGGAAAACCAGATAGGGGCTTTTACATAACAAAGCCGCCAATTCTGACACACGCCTAGCCGAAGCTAAGGCCAATAGCATGACCACTTTCCACGTGAGATATTTTAACTCCACGGTCTTAAGCGGCTCAAACCAGTGAGATTTCAGGAAACTCAACACCACGATAAGATCCCAAGGTGCCACTGGTGGCACAAAAAAGGGGCTGAATATGCAGCACTCCCTTTACAAACGTCTGAACTTCAGGTAGAGAAGCTAGTTTGTTTTTTTTGGTTTTTTTTTATGAAAGAAAATGGATAGGGCCGAAATCTGGACCTTAATGGACCCCAATTCTAGGCCCAAAGTCACTCCCGACTGTAGGAAGTGAAGGAAACGGTCCAGCTGGAATTCCTCTGTAGAGGCATTCCTGGCCTCACACCCAGCAACATATTTTCGCCGTATACGGTGATAATGTTTAGCCGTCACGTCCTTCCTAGCCCTTATCAGCGTAGGAATAACCTCATCCGGAATCCCTCTTTTCCACTAGGATCCGGCGTCCAACCGCCATGCCGTCAAACGCAGCTGCGGTAAGTCTTGGAACATACAAGGTCCCTACTGCAACAGATCCTGCCCTAGAGGTAGAGGCCATGGGTCCTCTGTGAGCCTTTCTTGCAGCTCTGTATACCAAGTCCTTCTTGGCCAATCCGGAACAATGAGTATTGTTCTCACTCCTCTTTTCCTTATGATACTCAGCACCTTGGGAAAGAGAGGAAGAGGAGGAAACACATAAACCGACTGGAACATCCACGGTGTCACCAGTGCGTCTACAGCTATCGCCTGAGAGTCTCTTGACCTGGCGCAATACCTCTGTAGCTTTTTGTTGAGGCGGGATGCCATCATGTCCACCTACGGCAGTTCCCACCGACCTACAATCTGCGCGAAGACTTCGTGATGAAGTCCCCACTCTGCCGGGTGGAGGTCGTGCCTGCTGAGGAAGTCTGCTTCCCAGTTGTCCACTCCCGGAATGAACACTGCTGACAGTGCGCTTACGTGATTCTCCGCCCAGCGAAGAATTCTGGTGGCTTCTACCATCGCCACCCTGCTCCTTGTGCCGCCTTGGCGGTTTACATGAGCCACTGCGGTGATATTGTCTGATTGAATCAGAACCGGTTGGTCGCGAAGCAGGGTCTCCGCTTGACTTAGGGCGTTGTATATGGCCCTTAGTTCCAGGATATTGATGTGAAGGCAAGTCTCCTGCCTTGACCACAGCCCTTGGAAATTTCTTCCCTGTGTGACTGCCCCCCACCCTCGGAGGCTTGCATCCGTGGTCACCAGGACCCAGTCCTGAATGCCGAATCTGCGACCTTCGAGAAGGTGAGCACTCTGCAGCCACCACAGGAGAGACACCCTGGCTCTGGGGGATAGGGTGATTAACCGATGCATCTGAAGATGTGATCCGGACCACTTGTCCAGTAAGTCCCATTGGAAGGTCCTCGTATGGAACCTGCCGAAGGGAATGGCCTCGTATGATGCCACCCTCCTTCCCAGGACTCGAGTGCAGTGATGCACTGACACCTGTTTTGGTTTTAATAGATTCCTGACCAGTGTCACGAGCTCCTGAGCACTCTCTATCGGGAGATAAACCCTTTTCTGGTCTGTGTCTAGGATCATGCCTAGGAGAGGCAGATGAGCTGTAAGAACCAACTGCGACTTTGGAATATATAGAATCCAGCCGTGTTGCCGTTACACTTCCAGAGAAAGTGATACGCTGTTCAGCAACTGCTCTCTTGATCTCGCTTTTATGAGGAGATCGTCCAAGTACGTGATAATAGTGACACCTTGCATCCGCAGGAGCACCATCATTTCCGCCATTACCTTGGTGAATATTCTCAAGGCCGTGGAGAGACCAAACGGCAACGTCTGAAATTGGTAATGACAATCCCGTACCGCAATTCTGAGGTACGCCTGATGAGGTGGATAAATGGGGACATGAAGGTATGCATCCTTTATGTCCCGAGTCACCATAAAATCTCCCCCTTTCAGACTTGCAATGACCGCTCTTAGCGATTCCATCTTGAACTTGAACCTTTTCAGGTATATGTTCAGGGATTTTAAATTCAATATGGGTCCGACCGAACCGTCTGGTTTCGGGACTACAACATGGTCGAATAATAACCCCCTCCTTGTTGAAGGAGGGGAACCTTGACCACCACCTGTTGAAGATACAATTTGTGAATTGCAGTTAACACTGTTTCCCTCTCGTGGGGGGGAAGCCGGCAGGGCCGTCGGTGAGGGGCATCTTCTCAAAGTCCAGCTTGTATCCCTGAGACACAATATCTATTGCCCAGGGATCTAACAGGGAGTGAACCCACTTGTGGCTGAACTTACGAAGGCGTGCCCTCACCGGGCCTAGCTCCGCCTGTGGAGCCCCAGCGACATGCGGTGGATTTTTGTAGAGGCCGGGGAGGACTTCTGCTCCTGGGAACTAGCTGTGTTGTTCAGCTTCTTTCCTCTGCCCCCGCCTCTGGCAAGAAAGGACGCACCTCGGACTTTCTTCTTTCTTTATTCGAAAGGCTGCATTTGATAATGTCGTACTTTCCTAGGCTGTGCAGGAATATAAGGCAAAATATCAGAATTACCAGCTATAGCTGTGGAGACCAGGTCCGAGAACCCTTCTCCACACAATCCTCAGCCTTCTATATGCCTCTTAAGTCGGCATCATCTGTCCATTGCATATTCTACAGGACACGTCAAGCAGAAATCGACATAGCTTTGACTCTAGGACCCAGTATACTCATGTCTCTTTGGGCATGTTTTATATATATATACCTATCTCTTAAGACAGCATCTTTAAATAAGAATTTACTTACCGATAATTCTATTTCTCGGAGTCCGTAGTGGATGCTGGGGTTCCTGAAAGGACCATGGGGAATAGCGGCTCCGCAGGAGACAGGGCACAAAAGTAAAGCTTTTACAGGTCAGGTGGTGTGTACTGGCTCCTCCCCCTATGACCCTCCTCCAGACTCCAGTTAGGTACTGTGCCCGGACGAGCGTACACAATAAGGGAGGATTTTGAATCCCGGGTAAGACTCATACCAGCCACACCAATCACACCGTACAACTTGTGATCTAAACCCAGTTAACAGTATGATAACAGAGGAGCCTCTGAAAGATGGCTTCCTAAACAATAACCCGAATTAGTTAACAATAACTATGTACAAGTATTGCAGATAATCCGCACTTGGGATGGGCGCCCAGCATCCACTACGGACTCCGAGAAATAGAATTATCGGTAAGTAAATTCTTATTTTCTCTATCGTCCTAAGTGGATGCTGGGGTTCCTGAAAGGACCATGGGGATTATACCAAAGCTCCCAAACGGGCGGGAGAGTGCGGATGACTCTGCAGCACCGAATGAGAGAACTCCAGGTCCTCCTTTGCCAGGGTATCAAATTTGTAAAAATTTACAAACGTGTTCTCCCCTGACCACGTAGCTGCTCGGCAGAGTTGTAATGCCGAGACCCCTCGGGCAGCCGCCCAAGATGAGCCCACCTTCCTTGCGGAATGGGCCTTAACAGATTTAGGCTGTGGCAGGCCTGCCACAGAATGTACAAGTTGAATTTTGTTACAAATCCAACGAGCAATCGACTGCTTAGAAGCAGGTGCACCCAACTTGTTGGGTGCATACAGTATAAACAGCGAGTCAGATTTTCTGACTCCAGCCGTCCTTTAAATGTATATTTTTAAGGCTCTGACAACGTCCAACAACTTGGAGTCCTTCAAGTCGTCTGTAGCCGCAGGCACTACAATAGGCTGGTTCAGGTGAAACGCTGATACCACCTTAGGGAGAAAATGCGGACGCGTCCGCAGCTCTGCCCTATGTCGAATGGAAAATTAAATAAGGGCTTTTATAAAACAAAGCCGCCAGTTCAGATACTCTCCCGGCCGAAGCCAGGGCCAGTAACATAGTCACTTTCCATGTGAGATATTTCAAATCCACATTCTTTAGTGGTTCAAACCAATTGGATTTGAGGAAATCTAAAACTACATTTAGATCCCACGGTGCCACCTTAGGCACCACAGGAGGCTGTATATGCAGTACTCCTTTGATAAAAATCTGGACCTCAGGGACTGAGGCCAATTCTTTTTGGAAGAATATTGATAGGGCCGAAATTTGAACCTTAATAGATCCCAATTTGAGACCCATAGACAATCCTGATTGCAGGAAATGTAGGAAAACGACCCAGTTGAAATTCCTCCATCGGAGCACTCCGCTGCTCGCACCACGCAACATATTTTCGCCAAATACGACGATAATGCTTCGCGGTGACTTCCTTCCTTGCCTTTATCAAGGTAGGAATGACTTCTTCTGGAATGCCTTTTCCTTTTAGGATCTGGCATTCAAACGCCATGCCGTCAAACGCAGCCGCGGTAAGTCTTGAAAAAGACAAGGACCCTGCTGAAGCAGGTCCCTTCTCAGAAGTAGAGGCCACGGATCGTCCGTGACCATCTCTTGAAGTTCCGGGTACCAAGTCCTTCTTGGCCAATCCGGAGCCACTAGTCTTACTCCTCTTTGCCATATAATCCTCAATACCTTTGGTATGAGAGGCAGAGGAGGAAACACATATACCGACTGGTACACCCAAGGTGTTACCAGCGCGTCCACAGCTATTGCCTGCGGATCTCTTGACCTGGCGCAATACCTGTCCAGTGTTTTGTTGAGGCGAGACGCCATCATGTCCACCATTGGTTTTACCCAACGGTTTAATAGCATGTGGAAAACTTCTGGATGAAGTCCCCACTCTCCCGGGTGAAGGTCGTGTCTGCTGAGGAAGTCTGCTTCCCAGTTGTCCACGCCCGGGATGAATACTGCTGACAGTGCTATCACGTGATTCTCCGCCCAGCGAAGGATCCTGGCAGCTTCTGCCATTGCCCTCCTGCTTCTTGTGCCGCCCTGTCTGTTTACATGGGCGACTGCCGTGATGTTGTCCGACTGGATCAACACCGGTCTTCCTTGAAGCAGAGGTTCCGCCTGGCTTAGAGCATTGTAGATTGCTCTTAGTTCCAGAATGCTTATGTGAAGAGACTTTTTCAGGCTCGACCACACTCCCTGGAAATTTCTTCCCTGTGTGACTGCTCCCCAGCCTCTCAGGCTGGCATCCGTGGTCACCAGGATCCAATCCTGCATGCCGAATCTGCGGCCCTCCAATAGATGAGCCTCCTGCAACCACCACAGAAGGGATACCCTTGTCCTCGGCGACAGGGTTATCCGCAGGTGCATCTGAAGATGCGACCCTGACCATTTGTCCAACAGATCCCTTTGCATGGAATCTGCCGAAAGGGATTGCTTCGTAAGAAGCTACCATTTTTTCCCAGGACTCTTGTGCATTGATGTACAGACACCTTTCCTGGTTTTAGGAGGTTCCTGACCAGGTCAGATAACTCCTTGGCTTTTTCTTCGGGAAGAAAAACCTTTTTCTGAACTGTGTCCAGAATCATCCCCAGGAACAGCAGACGAGTTGTCGGCATTAATTTGGATTTTGGAATATTCAGAATCCATCCGTGCTGCTTTAGCACCTCTTGAGATAGTGCTAAACCCATCTCTAGCTGTTCTCTGGACCTTGCCCTTATTAGGAGATCGTCCAAGTATGGGATAATTAATACGCCTTTTCTTCGAAGAAGAAATATTATCTCGGCCATTACCTTTGTAAAGACCCGAGGTGCCGTGGACAAACCAAACGGCAGCGTCTGAAACTGATAGTGACAGTTTTGTACAACGAACCTGAGGTACCCCTGGTGTGAGGGGTAATTGGAACGTGGAGATACGCATCCTTGATGTCCAAGGATACCATAAAGTCCCCTTCTTCCAGGTTCGCTATCACTGCTCTGAGTGACTCCATCTTGAACCTGAACTTCTTTATGTACAGGTTCAAGGACTTCAGATTTAGAATAGGCCTTACCGAGCCATCCGGCTTCGGTACCACAAAAAGAGTGGAATAATACCCCTTCCCTTGTTGTAGAAGAGGTACCTTGACTATCACCTGCTGAGAATACAGCTTGTGAATGGCTTCCAAAACCGTCTCCCTTTCTGAGGGGGACGTTGGTAAAGCAGACTTCAGGAAACGGCGAGGTGGCTCTGTCTCTAATTTCAACCTGTACCCCTGAGATATTATCTGCAGGATCCAGGGATTTACCTGCGAGTGAGCCCACTGCGCGCTGTAATTCTTGAGACGACCGCCTACCGCCCCCGAGTCCGCTTGCGAAGCCCCAGCGTCATGCTGAGGCTTTTGTAGAAGCCGGGGAGGGCTTCTGTTCCTGGGAAGGAGCTGCCTGTTGCTGTCTCTTCCCTCGTCCTCTGCCTCGTGGCAGATATGAATAGCCCTTTGCTCTCTTATTTTTAAAGGAACGAAAGGGCTGCGGTTGAAAGGTCGGTGCCTTTTTCTGTTGGGGAGTGACTTGAGGTAGAAAGGTGGATTTCCCGGCCGTAGCCGTGGCCACCAAATCCGATAGACCGACCCCAAATAACTCCTCTACGCATCGCCTGTCCACTGTCGTGTCCATAAAGCTCTTCTGGCCGAAATGGACATAGCACTTACCCGTGATGCCAGTGTGCAGATATCTCTCTGTGCATCACGCATATAAAGAAATGCATCCTTTATTTATTCTAACGACAGTAAAATATTGTCCCTGTCCAGGGTATCAATATTTTCGATCAGGGACTCTGACCAAACTACCCCAGCACTGCACATCCAGGCAGTCGCAATAGCTGGTCGTAGTATAACACCTGCATGTGTGTATATACCTTTTTGGATATTTTCCATCCTCCTATCTGATGGATCTTTAAGTGCGGCCGTCTCAGGAGAGGGTAACGCCACTTGTTTTGATAAGCGTGTTAGCGCTTTGTCCACCCTAGGAGGTGTTTCCCAGCGCTCCCTAACCTCTGGCGGGAAAGGGTATAAAGCCAATAACTTCTTTGAAATTAGCAGTTTTTTATCGGGGCACCCCACGCTTCATCACACACGTCATTTAATTCTTCTGATTCGGTAAAAACTACTGGTAGTTTTTTCACACCCCACATAATACCCTGTTTAGTGGTACCTGTAGTATCAGCTAAATGTAACATCTCCTTTATTGCCAAAATCATATAACGTGTGGCCCTACTGGAAAATACGGTTGATTCGTCACCTTCACCACCGGAATCAGTGCCTGTGTCTGGGTCTGTGTCGACCGACTGAGGCAAGGGACGTTTTACAGCCCCTGACGGTGTTTGAGGCGCCTGGACAGGCACTAATTGAGTGTCCGGCCGCCTCATGTCGGCAAACGACTGCTTAAGCGAGTTGACGCTATCCCGTAATTCCACAAATAAAGGCATCCATTCTGGTGTCGACCCCCTAGGAGGTGACATCCTCATATTTGGCAATTGCTCCGCCTCCACACCAATAACGTCCTCATACATGTCGACACACACGTACCGACACACAGCAGACACACAGGGAATGCTCTATACGAAGACAGGACCCACTAGCCCTTTGGGGAGACAGAGGGAGAGTCTGCCAGCACACACCAAAAAGCGCTATATATGACAGGGATAGCCTTATGATTAAGTGCTCCCTTATAGCTGCTTTTATATTAATATATTGCCATTTATTTTGCCCCCCCTCTCTGTTATACCCTGTTTCTGTAGTGCAGTGCAGGGGAGAGACCTGGGAGCCTTCCTGACCAGCGGAGCTGTGACAGAAAATGGCGCCGTGTGCTGAGGAGATAGGCCCCGCCCCTTTTTCGGCGGGCTCGTCTCCCGCTATTTAGTACATTTAGGCAGGGGTAAATATCTCCATATAGCCTCTGGGGCTATATGTGAGGTATTTTTAGCCTTTTTAAAGGTTTTCATTTGCCTCCCAGGGCGCCCCCCCCCCAGCGCCCTGCACCCTCAGTGACTGCCGTGTGAAGTGTGCTGAGAGGAAAATGGCGCACAGCTGCAGTGCTGTGCGCTACCTTAAGAAGACTGCAGGAGTCTTCAGCCGCCGATTCTGGACCTCTTCTTGCTTCAGCATCTGTGAGGGGGCCGGCGGCGTGGCTCCGGTGACCATCCAGGCTGTACCTGTGATCGTCCCTCTGGAGCTTCATGTCCAGTAGCCAAGAAGCCAATCCATCCTGCACGCAGGTGAGTTCACTTCTTCTCCCCTCTGTCCCTCGTTGCAGTGATCCTGTTGCCAGCAGGAATCACTGTAAAATAAAAAACCTAAGCTAAACTCTCTAAGCAGCTCTTTATGAGAGCCACCTAGAATTGCACCCTTCTCGGCCGGGCACAAAAATCTAACTGGAGTCTGGAGGAGGGTCATAGGGGGAGGAGCCAGTACACACCACCTGACCTGTAAAAGCTTTACTTTTGTGCCCTGTCTCCTGCGGAGCCGCTATTCCCCATGGTCCTTTCAGGAACCCCAGCATCCACTTAGGACGATAGAGAAATATATATATATATATATATCTCTATATATACATATATATATCTATATGCATACTAGGGTCTCAATCTCTGCTGATAAGGTACCTGTCCACGCTGCCACAGCGCTATAAACCCATGCCGACACAATCGCCGGTCTGAGTAGTGTACCAGAATGTGCACGCTATCTGCAGGAGCCCTGAGAATAGCTAGTGCTACCTTTTGGGCAAACGTGACACCCTAGGGGAAGATTCCCATCACATCCTGGCCCTAGTGGGGAAAGGATACTGCCTGAGAATTCTTTGTGGGAAGCTGCAGTCTCTTGTCTGGAGATTCCCGCTCTTTTTCCTCATGAGAGGAGGGAAATTTACCTCAGCTTTCTTCCCCTTAACAAGTGTACCCTTGTGTCAGGGACAAATGAGTCATCAGTGATATGCAAATCATCTTTTATTACAATAATCATATATTGAATACATTTCTGCCATTTTGGCTGTAACTTTGCATTATCGTAGTCGACACTGGAGTCAAACTCCGTGTCGATATCAGTGTTTATTATTTTGGATAGTGAGCATTGTGAGACTCTGAAGGTCTCTGTGACATAGGGACAGACATGGGTAGATTTCCTGTCTGTTCTCTAATCTTTTGTGCAATAAATTCACCTTAGCACTTACACATTTCCAAACAGGTGTCGGCGTTGTCGACGGAGACACCCTCTCACACATATTTGCTCTATCTCCTCCTTAGGGGAGCCTTTTACCTCAGACATGTCGACACACACGTAACGACACACCACACACACAGGGGATGCTCTATTTGAATACAGTTCCCCCACAAGGCCCATTGGAGAGACAGAGAGAGAGTATGCCAGCACACACCCCAGCGCTATATGACCCAGGAATCACACAGTAACTTAGTGTTAACCCAGTAGCTGCTGTATATATTGTTTTTACGCCAAATTTATGTGCCCCCCTCTCTTTTTAACCCTCTCTATCGTGCTTCTGCAGGGGAGAGCCTGGGGAGCTTCCTCTCAGCGGAGCTGTGGAGAGAAAATGGCGCTGGTGAGTGCTGAGGAAGAAGGCCCCGCCCCCTCAGCGGCGGGCTTCTGTCCCGCGATTTGGTGTAAAAATAATGGCGGGGGCTCATGCATATTACAGTGCCCAGCTGTATATATGCTGCTTTTTGCCAGGAGGTATTCAATTGCTGCCCAGGGCGCCCCCCCCCCCATCCTGCGCCCTGCACCCTACAGTGACCGGAGTGTGTGGGTTAGTGTGGGAGCAATGGCGCACAGCTGCAGTGCTGTGCGCTACCTCATATGAAGACAGGAGTCTTCTGCCGCCGATTTTTACGCTTGCTTCAACCCTCCGGCTTCTGTCTTCTGGCTCTGCGAGGGGGACGGCGGCGCGGCTCCGGGAACGGACGACCAAGGTTAGGTTCCTGTGTTCGATCCCTCTGGAGCTAATGGTGTCCAGTAGCCTAAGAAGCGCAACCTAGCCGCAGTTAGTAGGTTTGCTTCTCTCCCCTCAGTCCCACGTAGCAGAGAGTCTGTTGCCAGCAGAAGCTCTCTGAAAATAAAAAACCTAACTAAAATACTTTCTTATTAGCAAGCTCAGGAGAGCTCACTAAAATGCACCCAGCTCTGTCCGGGCACAGATTCTAACTGAGGTCTGGAGGAGGGGCATAGAGGGAGGAGCCAGTGCACACCAGTAGTACTAAATCTTTCTTAGAGTGCCCAGTCTCCTGCGGAGCCCGTCTATTCCCCATGGTCCTTACGGAGTCCCCAGCATCCACTAGGACGTTAGAGAAAAAATATATTCTCACAATTAACACTTTAAATTTACATAGCACTGATGAATATCAGTGTAACTCAGATCGGCAGTGGTGACGGGAATGAATGACGGGTGTGAATATTCCTAAATTTGATTATTCTGTGCAACCTATATAGACTATTGCTGTTTTGTACTGTTGGTTATTATACTTGTACAGATATAGGTATAGGTCAAATTATGTCAAGATAGAGAGGATTCTCAGGATCACATTCTTTATCTATCCAGCAGTAAAAGGTTAAAAAGCTGAAAAGTTGTCCGCCAATAGTAAATATGGAGAGGAGTATAGTAACAGAGTGAATCTGCTGTCAATGTTAGACCAGAGTGTTCCCAAATTTTCAGCCTACTATACCGGGTATTCCCAGGTGATCTCCCGCCTGGTACTGACTCGGCCCTATACTGTATTGCTTCCAATATCGGACAAGATTTGGCACTTGCAGTATGGTGTGATAGTAGGTCAAAGGAGTACTTATTGCCTCCTCTCCAGAATCATTGTTGAGAGTTCAAAAAACAATAAAGATAATGAGAGAAATAGAGCGGGATCTGCTGTTGGCGTTAGGCAGTAAGATAAGTCCGTAGAGGATAATGGGCGCCCGCCCGGTACTTCGTTCTTCCTGCACTGTTACTTGGTTAATTATTGTTGGTTCAGCTGTTGCTGTTCCTGTTCCAAGTTTGGTTAGCTTGACTTTCCTCTTGTTGCGTGTACTGGGTCGGATTCTCACCACTATCCTTATCTATCCTTCTCTCGAAGTATGTCCGTCTCCTAGGGCACAGTTTCCTAGACTGAGTCTGGTAGGCGGGGCATAGAGGTAGGAGCCAGCCCACACTATCAAATTCTTAAAGTGCCCATGGCTACTAGTGGACGGACCCCAGTATCCTCTAGTATAGAGGATATTAGGGAGGCGGGGTGTACCAGGGCTTCTGAGCCAAATCCCAAAATGTTTACCTTGAAATAGAGATATTCCCCAACTTTGCACCTGCTCAGAGTAGGAGAAGTGAATTTCACGGTAAAATTATCGATGATACATTAATGCGGCTAATTGAATAGGGTCTTTCACGATTTACAGTAAAATCACAGTTTTTCGTGTAAAAATAAGATTTTACGTACCGCTAAATCTATTTCTCGTAGTCCGTAGAGGATGCTGGGGACTTCGTAAGGACCATGGGGAGAGACAGGCTCCGCAGGAGACATGGGCACTTTAAGAAAGAATTTAGTTCCTGGTGTGCACTGGCTCCTCCCTCTCTGCCCCTCCTCCAGACCTCAGTTAGAGAACTGTGCCGAGGAGATGGACAGTACGAGGAAAGGATTTTTGTTAATCCAAGGGCAAGATTCATACCAGCCACACCAATCACACCGTATAACTTGTGATAACAATCCAGTAAACAGTATGACAATAACATAGCATCAGTTCACAGCCGATGCAACAATAACGTAACCCTTATTGAAGCAATAACTATATACAAGTATTGCAGAAGAAGTCCGCACTTGGGACGGGCGCCCAGCATCCTCTACGGACTACGAGAAATAGATTTACCGGTAAGTAAAATTTTATTTTCTCTAACGTCCTAGAGGATGCTGGGGACTATACCAAAGCTCCCAAACGGGCGGGAGAGTGCGGATGACTCTGCAGCACTGATTGAGCAAACATGAGGTCCTCCTCAGCCAGGGTATCAAACTTATAGAATTTTGCAAAGGTGTTTGTACCCGACCAAGTAGCAGCTCGACACAGCTGTAGTGCCGAGACCCCTCGGGCAGCCGCCCAAGAAGAGCTCACTTTCCTAGTGGAATGGGCCTTGACCGATTTTGGTAACGGCAAACCAGCCGTAGAATGCGCTTGCTGAATCGTGTTACAGATCCAGCGAGCCAAAGTCTGCTTTGAAGCAGGGCCGCCAAGCTTGTTGGCTGCATACAGAACAAACAGTGCTTCTGTTTTTCGGACTCTAGCCGTCCTGGCTACATAAATCTTCAAAGCCCTGACCACATCAAGGGACTCGGAATCCTCTAAGTCCCGTGTAGCCACAGGCACCACAATAGGTTGATTCATATGAAAGGATGAAACCACTTTTGGCAGGAACTGAGGACGTGTCCGTAATTCCGCTCTATCCATATGGAAAACCAGATAGGGGCTTTTATGTGATAAAGCCGCTAATTCCGACACTCGCCTAGCCGAAGCTAGGGCCAATAACATGACCACCTTCCAAGTGAGATATTTCAACTCCACCGTTTTCAGTGGTTCAAACCAGTGTGAATTTAGGAAGTCCAAGACCAAATTAAAGGTCCCAAGGCGCCACCGGAGACACAAACGGAGGCTGAATATGCAGTACTCCCTTAACAAAAGTCTGAACTTCTGGCAGAGAAGCCAATTCTTTTTGAAAGAAAATGGATAGGGCCGAAATCTGGACCTTAATGGAGCCTAATTTAAGGCCCAAATCCACTCCAGTTTGTAGGAAGTGAAGAAAACGGCCCAGTTGGAATTCTTCCGTAGGAGCATACCTGGCCTCACGCCAAGAAACATATCTTCGCCATATACGGTGATAATGTTTTGCTGTTACTTCCTTCCTAGCCTTTATCAGCGTAGGGATAACCTCAACCGGAATACCTTTTTCCACTAGGATCCGGCGTTCAACCGCCATGCCGTCAAACACAGCCGCGGTAAGTCTTGGAACAGACAGGGTCTATGTTGCAACAGGTCCTGCCTTAGAGGAAGAGGCAACGGATCTTCCGTGAGCATATCCTGCAGATCTGGATACCAGGTCAGTCGTGGCCAATCTGGAACAACGAGGATTGTTCTCACTCCTTTTCTTCTTACTATTCTCAACACCTTGGGTATGAGAGGAAGTGGAGGAAATACATAGACGGACCGGAACACCCACGGTGTCACGAGGGCGTCTACCGCTACTTCCTGAGGGTCTCTGGACCTGGCGCAATACCTCTGTAGATTTTTGTTGAGGTGGGACGCCATCATGTCTGTCTGTGGCAGTTCCCACCGACTCACAATCTGTGCGAAGACTTCTGGATGAAGTCCCCACTCTCCCGGGTGTAGGTCGTGTCTGCTGAGGAAGTCTGCTTCCCAGTTGTCCACTCCCGGAATGAACACTGCTGACAGTGCGCTTACATGATTCTCCGCCCAGCGAAGAATCCTGGTAGCTTCCGCCATTGCCGCTCTGCTCCTTGTGCCGCCTTGGCGGTTTACATGAGCCACTGCGGTGATGTTGTCTGACTGGATCGGAACTGGTTGGTCGCGAAGTAAGGCCTCCGCTTGACGTAGGGCGTTGTATATGGCCCTTAGTTCCAGGATGTTGATGTGCAGACAAGTCTCTTGACTTGACCAAACACCCTGGAAATTTCTTCCCTGTGTGACTGCTCCCCAACCTCGGAGGCTTGCGTCCGTGGTCACCAGAATCCAATCCTGAATGCCGAATCTGCGGCCCTCGAGAAGGTGAGCACTCTGCAGCCACCACAGGAGTGACACCCTGGCCCTGGGGGACAGGGTGATCAACCGATGCATCTGTAGATGTGATCCGTACCACTTGTCCAACAGATCCCATTGGAAAGTCCTCGCATGGAACCTGCCAAAGGGAATGGCCTCATATGAGGCCACCATCTTTCCCAGGACTCGAGTGCAATGATGCACGGACACCTGTCTTGATTTCAAAAGGTTCCTGACCAGAGTCATAAGTTCCTGGGCTTTTTCTATCGGAAGATAAACCCTTTTCTGGGTCGTGTCCAGAATCATGCCCAAGAAAGGCAGACGAGTCGTAGGAACCAACTGCGACTTTGGGATATTGAGAATCCAGCCGTGTTGTTGTAACACTTTCAGTGAAAGAGATACGCTGTTCAGCAACTGCTCTCTTGATCTCGCTTTTATGAGGAGATCGTCCAAGTACGGGATAATTGTGACACCCTGCTTGCGCAGGAGCACCATCATTTCCGCCATTACCTTGGTGAAAATCCTCGGAGCAGTTGAGAGACCAAACGGCAACGTCTGAAATTGGTAATGACAGTCCTGTACCGCAAATCTTAGGTACGCCTGATGAGGTGGATAAATGGGGACATGAAGGTACGCATCCTTTATGTCCAGTGACACCATAAAATCCCCCCCTTCCAGGCTGGCGATGACCGCTCTTATCGATTCCATCTTGAACTTGAACCTCTTCAAGTATAGGTTCAGAGATTTTAAATTCAATATGGGTCTGACCGAACCGTCCGGTTTCGGAACCACAAACATGGTCGAATAATAACCCCTTCCCTGTTGAAGGAGGGGAACCTCGACCACCACCTGCTGAAGATACAATTTTTGTACAGCATTTAACACTATCTCCCTCTCTAGGGGGGAAGACGGTAGGGCCGATTTGAAAAACCGGCGAGGAGGCACCTCTTCGAATTCCAGCTTGTAACCCTGAGACACAATTTCTATTGCCCAGGGATCCACCTGGGAGTGAACCCACATGTGGCTGAAATTCCGAAGACGCGCCCCTACTGGCCCCGACTCCGCCAGTGGAGCCCCAGCGTCATGCGGTGGATTTTGCAGAGGCCGGAGAGGACTTCTGTTCCTGGGAACTAGCTGTATTGTGCAGCTTCTTTTCACTGCCCCTCCCTCTGGCAAGAAAGGACGCACCTCGGACTTTCTTGTTTCTTTGTGAACGAAAGGACTGCATTTGATAATGCAGTGCTCTCTTAGGCTGTGAGGGAACATAAGGCAAAAAACTTGACTTTCCAGCCGTAGCTGTGGAGACCAGGTCAGAGAGACCTTCACCGAACAATTCCTCACACCTGTAAGGTAAAACCTCCATATGTCGTTTAGAGTAGGCATCACCTGTCCATTGCCGAGTCCACAGGACCCTTCTGGCAGAAATCGACATAGCGTTTATTCTAGAACCCAGCAGACTAATGTCTCTTTGAGCATCTCTCATATAAAGGACAGCGTCTTTAATATGCCCCAGGGTCAATAAAACAGTATCCCTATCTAGGGTATCAAACTCCTCTGATAAGGTATCAGTCCATGCCGCTACTGCACTACACACCCAGGCCGACGCGATTGCCGGTCTGAGCAAGGTACCTGAATGTGTATAAATGGACTTCAGGGTACCCTCCTGTTTGCGATCAGCAGCATCCTTGAGGGTAGCCGTATCCTGGGATGGCAGGGCTACCTTTTTGGATAAGTGTGTTAAAGCTTTGTCCACCCTAGGGGAGGATTCCCATCGTAACCTGTCCGTTGGCAGGAAAGGATACGCCATAAGAATCCGTTTGGAAATCTGCAGTTTTTTATCTGGAGATTCCCAAGCTTTTTCACATAACTCATTCAGTTCGTGTGAGGGGGGAAAAGTTACCTCAGGTTTCTTTCCCTTATACATATAAACCCTTGTGTCAGGGACAGGGGTTTCCTCTGTGATGTGCAAAACTTCCTTAATTGCTATAATCATATATCGGACTGATTTAGCCAACTTTGGCTGTAACTTTGCATCATCGTAATCGACACTGGAGTCAGAATCCATGTCGGTATCTGTGTCAACAATTTGGGATAGTGGGCGCTTATGAGACCCCGACGGTCCCTGCAACATAGGATCAGGCAAGGGTTGAGACCCTGCCTGTCTCAATGCATCAGCCTTGTCTAATCTTTTATGCAAGGAATTTACATTATCATTTAAAACCTTCCACATATCCATCCAATCAGGTGTCGGCGCAGTCGGCGGAGACACCACATTCATTTGCTCCCGCTCCTCTCCCACATAGCCTTCCACATCATACATGTCGACACAAGCGTACCGACACACCACACACACAGGGAATGTCCTTTCTGAAGACAGTTCCCCCACGAGGCCCTTTGGAGAGACAGAGAGAGAGTATGCCAGCACACACCCCAGCGCTATATAACCCAGGAATAACACAGTAACTTAATGTTAACCCAGTAGCTGCTGTTTATATACTTTTTTGCGCCTAATTATGTGCCCCCCCCTCTCTTTTCAACCCTCTTCTACCGTGTATCAGTAGGGGAGAGCCTGGGGAGCTTCCTCTCAGCGTGCTGTGGAGAAAAAATGGCGCTGGTGAGTGCTGAGGGAGAAGCCCCGCCCCCTCGGCGGCGGGCTTCTGTCCCGCTTAAATTTTATTTCTTTGGTGGGGGCTCCTACATATATACAATGCCCAGCTGTATATATGTGTTCATTTGCCAGAATGAGGTCCCAAATGCTGCCCAGGGCGCCCCCCCCCCCCCCCCCTGCGCCCTGCACCCTAACAGTGACCGGAGTATGTGTATGTGTGTGGAGCAATGGCGCACAGCTGCAGTGCTGTGCGTTACCTCCAGTGAAGATCACGAAGTCTTCTGCCGCCTGTGAAGTCTTCTTGCTTCTCATACTCACCCGGCTTCAGTCTTCCGGCTCTGCGAGGGGGACGGCGGCGCGGCTCTGGGACGGACGGCGAGGGTGAGATCCTGCGTACCGATCCCTCTGGAGCTAATGGTGTCCAGTAGCCTAAGAAGCAGGACCTAGCTTCAGAGAATAGGGCTGCTTCTCTCTCCTCAGTCCCACGATGCAGGGAGTCTGTTGCCAGCAGAGCTCCCTGAAAATAAAAAACCTAACAAAAAACTTTTTATCAGCAAACTCAGGAGAGCTCACAGAAAAGCACCCAGCTTCTCTGGGCACAGAATCAAACTGAGGTCTGGAGGAGGGGCAGAGAGGGAGGAGCCAGTGCACACCAGGAACTAAATTCTTTCTTAAAGTGCCCATGTCTCCTGCGGAGCCCGTCTCTCCCCATGGTCCTTACGGAGTCCCCAGCATCCTCTAGGACGTTAGAGAAAAACGGGTTATCACAGCTAATTGAATACTCCCCTATAAGTAATTGGAAATCTGCACATACACATAGAAATATACAAGTAAAAATACTCCCCTGGTGGGCAACCTTATACTCAATAGTAATTTTCTATTTTAAGGTGAGAATTATAATTAAACATTAAAATACTCATACAGGTAATCAAAATACCATTATTTTTCTTTCATAGCCTTTAAAAGCATATTTTAAGGTTCAATCATGCTAATTGAACCCACTTTTATTTTGCACCAAAAAAATTATTACGTATGACATAAAGGAATGTATAATGAACTCTCGGAGTTAAGCAAGATTGCTAAAACATTTTTTCTAGAATCTCCATATTTCAATTGACAAAGGGTAAAAATGTCAAAGTGATACGTGGATCAGGCACTGAGATGTGAATTTCTTTCCAGATACACATCAGAAAAAACAGAGCATCAGTAGTAGCATTTCCCAGCAATTTTTCAAAACTTTGACCCCCTATATCTCAAAACCTATGAGGCTTAGAGCAGAAAACTTTTACATGGTTTAGTAGCTATGTATGGTGGCTGTCATGCCTGGGTGAACTGGCATGGAATGAGCCAGTACCTAATTGACAGCTACGCAAATACGCCACAATAGTAATATCACTTTCCCACAGTCAGCCAACGTTTCTATTTGTTTCCAAAACTCCAACATTATAATCCAGGTTTTAAAGTATATCCACGCTTCAGCACAGGAGACTTAATTAGTTACTCAGCCAATATGATTTAACCATCCGGACTTTGAAATCTTAAAAACCTGGACAGTAATGCGAAGCTTGGGAAACTCTGGTTTATAAGTTTGCTTGCTTTGAATGCAGTAGTTGTTAAAAGCAATTGATTTGAACATATCAATACCACTAACTGTACCAAGCATCACCAAAAGCCTAAATTCAGATGTAGGACATACATTACTACTGCAACTACAGGCATTTTGACAGCAATCAGACAGCCCCCTACTGTTGTCTTGTATAATAAAAATCAGCAGAATGAAACTCTTGAGATTTTTTTTTTTTTTAATTTCTGAAAAATAATTGTGTAGCATTTTTTTTTTTTTTAATATCTCAATTTTTTTGGTAACAGCTTTTGAGACTTCATAACGCCCATTTTCTCAAAATGTATATCTTATACTCAGATTGTACAGTATTTTAAGGGTACAATGTGCTTTTGAAAAACTGAATTCATGCCATATTTAAGCATGAATACTCTATTAACACATCTATAGTCACATCAAATAAAGATAGCAACGGGAAAAATTATATACTCAGAAGTGGTAACCATGGAAAATAGCTTAAAATGAGAAGAACATTTTTTAACAGATATTATATGAACCAATTATTATTATTTGGTACTGATACTTAAGATGCATTAATCTTTTGATGTTCTTTGTAGTTAGGAAAAGGATCATACTGATGAAACTTATTATGTACCAGACAAATATTTTTGGACAGTTCAATTTTTTCAGTTTCTATTGAGATTTAGGGGGATATCCAATTAGGCTTGGTAATTTACCAAATTAGTCCCGATAAGACGGCGCGTGCCACAGCTTATCGGGGATTTTGTTTCACCTGCCTTCGTCAGGCGAATCAGAATCCCCGGAAACGGACCCGTTTTCGTCCGAAAACGGGGCAGTTTCAAACGAAAACACACAGGTTTCACTGAACCTGTGTGTTTTCGTGAGAAAGGGTGTTTTTTTTTTTTTCTACAGGCGATCAATCTGGTTAGCCTGTAAAAAAATTTAAAAAAAAAAAAATCGGAAAAAGTCAGAAAAACGCACCTGATGTTTTACCGGGGATAATTGGATATCCCCCTTAGACAGTTTATTGTCTCAATATACTCTTAAACTAAAGAATAGAACAAATATAAAACAGGATAAAAAAATATTAAAGAAAATAAGATTTTACTCACCGGTAAATCTATTTCTCGTAGTCCGTAGAGGATGCTGGGACTCCGTAAGGACCATGGGGAATAGACGGGCTCCGCAGGAGATAGGGCACTTTAAGAAAGCTTTGGATTCTGGGTGTGCACTGGCTCCTCCCTCTATGACCCTCCTCCAGACCTCAGTTAGGGAAACTGTGCCCAGAGGAGATGGACAGTACGAGGAAGGATTTATGTAAATCTAAGGGCGAGATTCATACCAGCCACACCAATCACACCGTATAACTTGTGATAACTTACCCAGTTAACAGTATGAACAACAACATAGTCACGGTATCACTGAAAACTATAACATAACCCTTATGTAAGCAATAACTATATACAAGTCTTGCAGAAGAAGTCCGCACTTGGGACGGGCGCCAAGCATCCTCTACGGACTACGAGAAATAGATTTACCGGTAAGTAAAATCTTATTTTCTCTAACGTCCTTGAGGATGCTGGGACTCCGTAAGGACCATGAGGATTATACCAAAGCTCCCAAACGGGTGGGAGAGTGCGGATGACTCTGCAGCACCGATTGAGCAAACAGGAGGTCCTCCTCAGCCAGGGTATCAAACTTATAGAACTTTGCAAAGGTGTTTGTCCCCGACCAAGTAGCCGCTCGGCACAACTGTAATGCCGAGACCCCTCGGGCAGCCACCCAAGAAGAGCCCACTTTCCTAGTGGAGTGGGCCTTAACCGATTTCGGTAACGGCAATCCTGCCGTAGAATGCGCCTGCTGAATCGTGTTACAGACCAAGCGAGCAATAGTCTGCTTTGAAGCAGGGGCGCCAACCTTGTTGGCCGCATACAGAACAAACAAAGCTTCAGTCTTCCTGATCCGAGCCGTTCTGGTCACATAAATCTTCAAAGCCCTGACTACATCCAGGGACTCAGAATCCTCCAAGTCCCTTGTAGCCACAGGCACGACAATAGGTTGGTTCACATGAAAAGATGAGACCACTTTTGGCAGAAAGTGAGGACGAGTCCTCAACTCTGCCTTATCCACGTGAAAAACCAAATATGGGCTTTTATGCGATAAAGCCGCCAATTCTGAAACACGTCTCGCCGAAGCTAACGCCAACAACATGACCACTTTCCATGTGAGGTATTTCAACTCCACAGTTTTAAGTGGTTCAAACCAAGGTGACTTGGGGAACCGTAACACCACGTTAAGATCCCAAGGCGCCACCGGAGGCACAAAAGGAGGCTGAATATGCAGCACCCCCTTCACAAAAGTCTGTACCCCAGGAAGAAAGGCTAATTCTCTTTGAAAGAAAATGGATAAGGCCGAAATCTGGACCTTTATGGACCCTAATTTTAGGCCCAAGGTCACTCCTGTTTGAAGGAAGTGAAGTAGACGGCCCAAATGGAACTCCTTCGTAGGAGCAGCTCTGGCCTCACACCAAGAAACATATTTCCGCCATATACGGTGATAATGTTTTAACGTCACGTCTTTCCTAGCCTTGATCAGGGTAGGAATGACTTCCTCCGGAATTCCTTTTTCCGCTAGGATCCGGCGTTCAACCGCCATGCCGTCAAACGCAGCCGCGGTAAGTCTTGGAACAGACAGGGCCCTTGCTGCAGCAGGTCCTGCCTTAGAGGAAGAGGCCACGGATCCTCTGTGAGCAACTCTTGTAGTTCCGGATACCAAGTCCTCCGTGGCCAATCTGGAACATTGAGGATTGTTCTGACCCTGCTTATTCTTACAATTCTCAACACCTTGGGTATGAGAGGAAGAGGAGGAAACACATAGACCGATCTGAACACCCAAGGTGTCACCAGAGCGTCTACCGCTACCGCCTGAGGGTCCCTTGACCTGGCGCAATACCGCTTTAGCTTTTTGTTGAGATGGGACGCCATCATGTCTATTTGAGGCAGGCCCCACCGATCCGCGATCTGTGCAAAGACTTCTTGATGAAGTCTCCACTCCCCCGGATGCAGGTCGTGCCTGCTGAGGAAATCCGCCTCCCAGTTGTCCACACCCGGGATGAACACCGCGGACAGCGCGCTTACATGGCCTTCCGCCCAGCATAAAATCCTGGTCGCTTCTGCCATGGCCACTCTGCTCCATGTTCCGCCTTGGAGGTTTATATGAGCCACTGCCATGACATTGTCTGACTGAATCAGAACCGGTTTTCTCTGAAGTAAGTTCTCCGCTTGGCGCAGGGCGTTGTATATGGCCCTCAACTCCAGGACGTTGATGTGGAGACAAGTCTCCAGGCTTGACCAGAGACCTTGGAAATTTCTTCCCAGTGCCACTGCTCCCCAGCCTCGGAGGCTTGCGTCCTTGGTTACCAGGACCCAGTCCTGAATGCCGAACCTGCGACCCTCTAGAAGGTGAGCACTGTTCAGCCACCACAGGAGAGATACCCTGGTCCTGGGAGACAGGGTGATCCTTTGATGCTTTTGTAAATGGGATCCGGACCACTTGTCCAAGAGGTCCCATTGAAAAGTCCTTGCATGGAATCTGCCGAAAGGGATGGCCTCGTATGAAGCCACCATCTTCCCCAGGACCCGCGTGCACTGATGCACTGAAACCTTCTTTGGTTTCAATAGGTTCCTGACCTTTTCGATAGGAAGAAAAACCTTTTTCTGGTCTGTGTCTAGGATCAGGCCCAGAAAGGTCAGACGCGTTGTAGGAACTAGCTGGGACTTCGGTATATTGAGAATCCCGCCGTGTAGCAGAACATCTTCATGGACAGAGACACGCTGTACAGCAACTTCTCCCGAGATCTCGCCTTTATTAGGAGATCGTCCAAGTATGGGATAATCGTGACCCCCTGCCAGGAGCACCATAATTTCCGCCATTACCTTGGTGAAAATCCTCGGGGCCGTGGAAAGCCCAAACGGCAACGTCTGAAATTGGTAGTGACAGTCCTGCACTGCAAATCTCAGGAATGCCTGATGAGGGGGGAACATTGGAACATGAAGGTATGCATCCTTTATGTCCAGGGACACCATCCAATCCCCCCCCCCCCCCCTCCAGGCTGGCGATGACCGCCCGGAGTGATTCCATTTTTAACTTGAACCTTTTCAAGTACAAGTTCAGAGATTTCAGGTTTAAAATGGGCCTGACCGAACCGTCCGGTTTCGGGACCACAAACAGGGTTGAATAATATCCCTCTCCCTGCTGGAGATGAGGAACTGTGACAATCACCTGTTGAACATACAATTTTTGGATTGCTGTCAACACTGACTCCCTCTCTGACGGGGAAGTCGGCAGAGCCGATTTGAAAAACCGTCGAGGAGGCAAGTCTTCGAATTCCAGCCTGTATCCCTGAGCAACAATCTCTATTGCCCAGGGATCCACCTGCGATTGAACCCAGACGTGGCTGAAAAACTGAAGACGAGCCCCCACCAGATCTGCATCCCCCCGGGAAGCCCCAGTGTCATGTGGTGGACTTTGCAGACGCAGGGGAGGACTTCTGCTCTTGGGAACTAGCTGTGTGCAGCTTCTTTCCCCTGCCTTTTCCTCTGGTAACAAAGGACGATCCCCGCACCTTCTTGTTTTTATTGGAACGAAAGGATTGCATTTGATAATGAGGTGCCTTCTTAGTATGCTGCGGGGGGACATAAGGTAAGAAATTCGACTTACCAGCCGTAGCGACTAGGTCCGAGAGGCCGTCTCCAAACAACTCCTCCCCCTTGTACGGCAAGGACTCCATGTGCCGCTTAGAATCAGCATCTCACGTCCACTGCCGGGTCCACAGGAGTCGCCTAGCAGAAATAGACATAGCATTTATTCTGGAGCTTAATAAACAAATGTCTCTCTGAGCATCTCTCGTATACAAGGCAGCATCTCTGATACGCTCTATGGTCATTTGAATGGCATCCCTATCTAAGGTGTCAATCTCCGCAGATAAGGAATCTGCCCATGCCACAACTGCACTACAAACCCAGGCCGACGCCATAGCCGGTCTAGCAATAGTACCGGAGTGAGTGTAAATGTGCTTCAAGGTAATTTCCTGCCTGCGATCAGCCGGTTCCTTGAGGGAAGCCGTATCCTGAGAAGGCAGTGCCACCTTTTTGGACAAGCGTGTCAGCGCCTTGTCCACTTTTGGTGAAGATTCCCAGCGTATCCTACCAGTTTGTGGAAAAGGATACGTCATAAGAATCCTTTTGGGAACTTGTGGTCTCCTATCTGGAGAGTCCCAAGCCTTTTCGCACAATTCACTTAACTCAAATGATGATGGAAAAGTGACTTCAGGCTTTTTCTCTTTATACATGTGTACCCTCGTGTCAGGGACAAGGGGTTCCTCAGTAATATGCAAAACCTCTTTAATGGCCATAATCATGTACCGTATACCCTTAGCCACCTTCGGCTGTAATTTTGCATCTTCATAGTCGACACTAGAGTCAGAATCTGTGTCGGTATATGTGTCATCGATCTGGGATATGGTGCGCTTCTGAGACCCCGACGGGCCTGGTGCTACAGGGACAGGCATGGACTGGGTACTTGACTGATCCCTAGCTTCTGCCTTGTCTAACCTTTTATGCAATAGATTTACATTTGCATTCAAGACATTCAGCATATCCACCCATTCCGGTATCGGCGTTGCCGAGGGCGACCTGACATTCAAACACTCCCCCTCCACATTAAGCGAGCCTTCCTCGTCAAACATGTCGACACACACGTACCGACACACTTCACACACAGAGGGAACCCCTTTTCTGAAGACAGTATCCCTGTCAAGGCCCTTTGGAGAGACAGAGAGAGAGTATGCCAGCACACACCCCAGCGCAATAACCCTGGAGACCAACACAAAATGTTTTTCCCCAGCAGCGCTGTGTAATATGTAAAGCGCCAATTATGTGGCCCCCCCTCCTCTCTTTCAAGCACCCTTTCACCGTGTGTAAGCAGGGGAGAGTCCGGGGAGCTTCCTCTCAGCAGTGCTGTGGAGAGAAAATGGTGCTGGTGAGTGCTGAGGGAGAAGCCCCGCCCCTTCGGCGGCGGGCTTCTGTCCCGCTCAAAC
Organism: Pseudophryne corroboree; assembly: GCF_028390025.1. Classification (NCBI taxonomy): domain Eukaryota; kingdom Metazoa; phylum Chordata; class Amphibia; order Anura; family Myobatrachidae; genus Pseudophryne; species Pseudophryne corroboree. The sequence continues at coordinate 378,029,410 of NC_086444.1, read as the reverse complement.
TTAGGAAAATATGGCGGGGGCTCTTTTATATACCTGTACATAGCCCACCTGTACATGTATATAGTCTTTTTGCCATGCAGAGGTTTATATTGCTGCCCAGGGCGCCCCCCCCTGCGCCCTGCACGCTTACAGTGACCGGAGTATGTGAGGTGTATGGGAGCAATGACGCACAGCTGCAGTGCTGTGCGTTACCTCAGTGAAGCTGAAGGCTTCTGCCGCCTGAGACGTCTTCTGATTTCTGTACTTCTGGCTCTGTGAGGAGAACGGCGGCGCGGCTCCTGGGGTGGACGCCCAGTAAGAACTTGCGTTCACCCCCTCTGGAGCTAATGGTGTCCAGTAGCCGAGGAAGCAGAGCCTATCTTTCACAAGAAGGTCTGCTCCTCTCTCCCCAGTCCCTCGATGCAGGGAGCCTGTTGCCAGCAGTGCTCCCTGTGAAAAAGTAGTAAAAAGTAGAAGAAAAATCCAAACAAAAATGCTTTCAAGCAGAGAACTCTAGAGAGCTCTCTACAGTGCACCCATCTTGCTCTGGGCCCAGTGTAAAACGGAGGTCTGGAGGAGGGTCATAAAGGGAGGAGCCAGTGCACACCCAGAATCCAAAGCTTTCTTAAAGTGCCCTATCTCCTGCGGAGCCCGTCTATTCCCCATGGTCCTTACGGAGTCCCAGCATCCTCAAGGACGTTAGAGAAATTTATTTTATTTAATAAAATGTAATCTACATTTTTGACTCATCAAGACGTCAGCTTGTAAAAGATTCAATTTCCTGGTGTGTTTAAGTCTAACTCAGTGGTGTACAAATCCTTCATGATGAATAAAGATTTAACATTTTGATTCATTGGTGCTTCATGGCCCAGACAAGCCTGTTTTCATTGTTGCAGAACAGCTGTAAGCCTGGGTAGACATTAGAACGACCTGGATCTTGGCCAATGGGAAGACCGTTGTAAAGATATATCAGTAGCCTGTACACACAGTACAATAAAGCGCGTGACCGTGCAATATATCGCTCAGTGGCCACATCCAAGAGCATGCCAGGTCATCTCAAATGATGTGCAGAACATCAGATGTGACAACCCGCGGGAGCGCACAACTGAGTGTACTCAGGGACGTGCGGTGAGCTAAATGGCTCAGGAGGCACTGGCTAACCCAAGAGCCAGATTTACATGCAATATATGAGCCAAAGGGTACATCTGGGCATTATACACAGGTGCAGCAGTATAAACTCCTGGAAATCTGGTGAGTTTTAATTAGAGATGTGTGGAAAGGATACACAGGTGAGGCACTGCCTCACCTGCCATAGACTTTTTACTCCAGAGTTTGGGCTATAAAAATTATTAGAATAATGCAAAGAAGACATTTCAAACAAATTATCAGTATTTTTCATATATTTTATTCAGTCAAAACTCTGGTTTAAACGTAAGTATGACAGGAAAGGCTCTGCCTCACCTCACCGCACGTCACTGGCATACTAGACAATGTGGATGATATGTCGCTCCGATCTGCGGTATCGGACGACATATCGTCTAATGTGTATCCATCCTAAGTCCTTAAACTATAACTTGTTCCCTGAAAAAGGCCTTTTTATTTCTAACTCTGAAAATTATTTTCCTGCTTTTGCTAAACCAAACTTTTGTTTAACCTCTAGCAATGTAACATTCACCTTTCTACCATTTTAGGTTATTCACTGGACAGGACATGAATTGTTAAATGTCAGTAAAAAAAAAAAATGGAAAAAGCAAAAGTTCCAAAACTTTGACAGGTAGTGTATTTCTAAAGGTACACATCAAATGTATAATAAAGATCTGTCAGGTTCATGACATAAACAGCTCCTAGCTACGAGGATGGTAGACTGATTTCTGATGAGGCTCTATGCCAGCAGAATACTTGCAATTCGTGGCATCCACCTCTTATTATATATCATACAGAGTATCCTCTCCCTTAGGTTTTGTTTGCTGTATCCTGTCTTTGGAAACTGCCACTCCAAAGAAGAGGACTTATAAATCTGACAGATCAAACTTCACCAGACAAAATATTACAGGACACCTACACATAAAGCAGATATGCATTGTATGGGCTCAACCAAAGTTCATGAGAACTTTACTAGGTACTGTATCAATTATTATGCCACATTAATGAGGCCTGATTGACACTGGATACTTTGCTGTATCCAAACCATAATGACTGCATCTACTATAAAACTAACATTCATCATTGTAACCTCTTTGCATTAGTGACAGTTCCCTTCCCCCAACATCCAGCAGATCCCCCAAGTGCCCACTTCTAAAGTACAGGTTTATGTTACCTAATTAGAACTATGAAAAGAAAGACAGCCCATCAAGTTAAACTGTTGATTACCAGTTCTCAAACCTTCTAAAGAGGGCTGGTGGAAAAGTTGCCCATAGCAACCACTCACATCCTAGCTATCATTTTATACTGTACTTGATAAATGATAGCTAAAAGCTGATTTGTTGCTATGGTCAACTTACCCACCTTTCCTCTTTAGAAGAGTTCATACATCTCCCACAAGTGATCTCTGCATATCCTTTATTCTGAATTAAAAAAAAACAAAAACACAAATATTGGTTTGGTTTTTTTAAAATAATAAAATTACTCTAAATCAAAGATTGAAGGAAAAAATAGGATTTTAATTACCTACAGGTAAATCCTTTTCTCGTAGTCCGTAGAGGATACTGGGGTTCCATTTAGTACCATGGGGTATAGACGCAGAGCCGGCCCTAACCAATATGATGCCCTAGGCAAGATTTTGGCTGGTGCCCCCTAGCACCACCGCTGGTTCTGCCTCTGACCTTGCACCTCTTTCCCAGCACCATCACCCCTCACCCATAGCAGTCCTTGTACCACCTATGTTTTAAATAGGAACAGTTCGCACATTTGACGCACAGCCCAAAAAGGGGCATCTTCTTGCTGGGAAGGGGCATGGCCACACAATAGTAACCCCAATTACGCCACACAGTACTGCAACTTTATTCACATTTTATCTTGCGATAGTGTCCATAATTCATATTACATCCCACAGTAGTATCACTTTACCTTATAAACGTTACTCCTCACAGTAGAGCCCCTTATTCACATTACATCACACTGAATTGCTCCTTATTCACATTAGACGACACAGTAGTGCCCTTTCTATATGCAACGCCACATAGTAGAGCACCTTATACACATAATGCCACACATTAGTAATGCATTTATACACAATTCCGCACAGTAATGCCCCATCCACATATGAGACACATTAATGTCCTTATAAAAATAATGCACCTTACACATTATGACAACCTTTATTAATGCTCTTTTACACATAATTTCCCTTACACATATGCCGCACATTATTAATGCCCTTATACACATAATGACACACATAGTGCCCCCTACACATTTGCTGCACATTATTAGTGCCCTATACACATAATGACAGACATACAGTAGTACCCTGTTACACATATGCCGCACATTATTAATGCTCTTATACACATAATGACACACATAGTGGCCCTTTACACATGTGTTGCACATTATTAATGCATTTTTACATGACACACATAATGCTCCTTACACATATTCTGAATACTACTGCACAACCAACCCACTCACATGCACACAGCACTCACACTTCCACTAACACTGTGACCTCTGCCTCTGCTTGGATACAGATGTGTCCTCACAAATCTTGCATCAATGCTAACGTCGGGCACCTTTTTTAATGAAAATGCATCTTATTTGCATTGCTATGTGGCTAGGATGCACAAGCAGCTTCTGCTGATTAAACTGATATGCAGCATGCCTATATACTGTGTGAGACTGTGGCTGTATCTGCATATGAAATGCTACATACAGAATATAGGCATGCCGCATATCACTTTAATCAGCAGAAGCTGATGATGCCCCTAGGCATATCAAATGCCCTAGGCAATTGCCTAGTTTGCCTATGCCTATGGCCGGCTCTGTATAAACGGGTCCACTAGGAGCCATGGGCACTTAAAGAATTTAATAGTGTGGGCTGGCTCCTCCCTCTATGCCCCTCCTACCAGACTCAGTCTAGGAAACTGTGCCCGAGGAGACGGACATACTTTGAGAGAAGGATATAAAGAATAGTGGAGAGATTCCGAACCAGCACACACAAACCAGAGGAAAGCTATGCTAACCCAACTTTAAACAGGAACAGCAACAGCTGAACCAACAATACTTAACCAAGTAACAGTGCAGGAAGAACAAAGCACCAGGCGGGCACCCAGTATCCTCTACGGACTACGAGAAAAGGATTTACCGGTAGGTAATTAAAATCCTATTTTCTCTTACTTCCTAATGGATACTGAGGTTCCATTTAGTACCATGGGGATGTACCAAAGCTCCCAAACCGGGTGGGAGAGTGCTGAGGGGAGTGCGTTGTATATGGCCCTGAGTTCCAGAATGTTGATTGGAAGGATGACTTCCTGACTTGACCATCTTTCTTGAAATTGCACCCCCTGGGTGACTGGCTCCCTAACCTCTGAGGCTTGCGTCCGTGGTTAACAGGATCCAGTTCTGAATTCCGAACCCCGACGAGGTGAGAAGTCTGTAGACACCACAGAAGGGAGATCCTGGCTTTTGGTGACAGACAGATCCTCTGGTGCATGTGAAGATGCGATCCGGACCATTTGTCCAACAGATCGAGCTGGAAGGGTCTTGCGTGGAACCTTCCGTATTGAAGCGCCTCGTAAGGGGACACCATTTTCCCCAGAAGGCAAATGCATAGATGCACCGATATCCGGGTTGTCTTCAGGACATCCCGAACCATCGACTGGATTACCAATGCCTTTTTCAATGGAAGGAACACTTTCTGCGACTCCGTGTCCAGTATCATTCCCTAGTATAAACATCATCTCTGCCATCACTTTGGTGAATACCCTCGGTGCTGTGGAGAGACCATATGGCAGGGGCTGGAACTGGTAGTGACAGTCCTGCAGTGCAAACCGTAGATAGGACTGATGAGGCGGCCAGATCGGAATGTGAAGGTACGCATCCTTGATATCCAGAGACACTAGGAATTACCCTTCCTCCAGACCTGAGATCACCGCTCTCAGAGACTCCATCTTGAACTTGAACACTCTTAAGAACGGGTTCAAGGACTTGAGGTTCAGAATCGGCCGTATCAAACCGTCCGGTTTCGGTACTACAAACAAGTTGGAATAATATCCCTTGTTGTGCAGATGAGGTGGAACTGGAACAATGACTTGAGTCTGTACTAGTTTTTGGATGGCCTGTTGTAAAGTTATACTTGCCTCTTGTGAAACTGGTAAGCCTGATTTGAAGAATCTGAGAGGTGGGAGCTTTTGAAACTCCAGTCTGTAGCCCTGGAAAAAAGATCTATGACCCAGGGATCCCGCCACGAATTTGACCAGATGTGACTGAAGAATTTTAGTCGTGCTCCCACCTAACAGTCCTCCAGGCATCGCGGTCCACAGTCATGCTGAAGGCTTTGAGGAAGCAGAGCCTGAGCTCTGTTCCTGAGCACCTGCAGTTGCTGGTTTGCATGGTTTACCTCTTGCGCCTCTGGAGGCCGTAGAAGCACCTCTGGATTTGCCCTTAAACTTGGCCTTCCGAAAGGACTGTAAATTTGAAGCTGAATAAGCTTTCCTGGCTGGGGGAGCTGCGGAAGGAAGATACATAGACTTATCCGCAGTAGCTTTGGAGATCCATTTGTCTAGTTCATCTCCAAACAAGGCCTCTGTGAATGGTAGGCCGTCCACGCCTCTCCTTGAGTCCGCACCAGCAGACCACTGGCGTAGCCACAAGCCCCTGCGTGCTGACACTGCCATAGCGGTGGTGCGTGCATTAAGCAAGCCTCTCTCTTTTATGACTTCCACCATAAAGTTCGCAGAGTACTGTATATGCTGCAGGAGTAAAACATCCCCCCTAGACAAGGAATCTAACCCCTCAATTAGGTTACCTGACCATTCAGCAATGGCTTTTGTGATCCACGCACATGTAATAGTGGGTCTCCGGGCCACCCCAGCAGCTGTGTACAATGATTTGAGTGTAGTCTCAATTTTACGATCAGCCGTGTCTTTTAGGGAGGCTGCACGAGGGACAGGCAATACAATTTTTCGTGACAGCCTAGAGACTGATGCGTCCACTATTGGTGGATTATCCCATTTTTTCCTATCCTCCAGAGGAAAAGGAAAAGATGAGAGCAACCTTTTAGGGATTTTAAATTTCTTATCAGGATTAACCCATGGTTCTTCAAACAGGGTATTCAATTCCTTTGACACAGGAAAAGTGACTGAGGACTTCTTTTTTACATTAAAATAAGATTCCTCACACTCCTCCGACACTATCAGGAATTTGCAGAACATATCTGAAAGCCTCTATAAGAGCCTCTATTCCCTGTGACAGAATAGCATCCCTCCCCTCCAAATCCACCTTGGCCTTTTCCATTTCTGACCCGTCGGATTCAGACTGCAGGATATGGGCCAGAGAGATTGTTTTTGCGGACAAATGAAAGGGGATTGAAACGCTGGTTTGGGGCTCGAGTCTCTAGTCATAAACTCATCTACAGTCTTAAGTATTGCGTCTCTTTCTCATTGCGGGATAATTATCGTAGAATATGTTGGAGATCATTCATTTAATGGAATCTACCCACTCCAGTTCAGCCCCGCTATTCTTGGAAGGTGCACTGCCCTGAGTACCCAGTCGTGAGCCCCCTGGTGAAGAGGAACACTCTGCTGTACATGAAACACACTCTTTGCCTGACATAATGTAAATGTGACAGGACACACACAGACACAAGAAAATGTTACGCACACTTAACCCACAAAGAGCCCTTCAGGGAGACACAGAGTTATTTGGAGCCAGCCCCCACCACACCCTTATCACTAATGCAAAGCTAAGCCGGATCGCAAAGTACCCTGATAGGGGACTTAGTACACTAATAATCGCTCCCCCCCTGATATGACCCCCTGGTACCGCTGAGGTAATTTGGAGTCTCTCCGGAGGAGCTGCGCGTCCCTGTCAGTAAGCGTCTGTGTCCACTGCAGAGGGAAAATGGCGCTGGTGAGTTGTTGGATCCGCTCATAGTAAAGGCCCCGTCCCTTCAATGGCATGCGGTCTTCCCGCTTTTTTATACTGGCTGAGGGAATCTGTTGCTTAAAATGGAGAGAAACCCGTTTTAAGGCTGTTTTTGACAGTGTGGGTACTGTGTACAGTGTACTGAGACGCAGCTGTGTACTATGTCTGGAGACGCATTCCGCCCCTGTTAGAAGCCGTGCGTCTCCGTACCCTCATGCCGCCATAATGGTCGGCGCCCCGCTAACTGGGAAGCCGGCTTAGTACTCACCACTCTTTATTCTTCTGGCTCTGTTAGGGGTGGCAGCGTGCTGCAGGAATGTACGCTCGCCGTGGTGGGGCTTGCGAATAGTTCCCTCAGGAGCTTAGTGTCCTGTCAGCGGGGAACGGGACCATTAACCCTTCAAGAGGTTGGGCCGTCCCCCCCCCAAAAAAAAGTCCCACGAAGCAGGCAGGCTGGTGCCATCCAGCCATGCCTGAAAATAACAAACACATAAAATAAATGCAGAAAACTCTTCAGGAGCTTCCATTAGCGTGACCGGTACCTCCGGGCACATTTTCTAAACCGAGTCTGGTAGGAGGGGCATAGAGGGAGAAGCCAGCCCACACTATCAAATTCTTAAAGTGCCCATGGCTCCTAGTGGACCCGTCTATACCTCCATGGTACTAAATGGAACCCCAGTATCCTCTAGGTCGTAAGAGAAAAACCCATTATCTTATATTTAAGAAAGCTCTAGAGCAGGTCTGCCTACTCAATTATAGGTCCCCAGCACAGGTTAATAAAAAAATTACTACATTTTCAACAGTGCAAGATGGTAAAATTAAATTTACCATTTGAACTTACCGGTGTACATAGCCCAATCGGTGAACACTATGAATTGCCTGTAATATTTCTGCCAGATAAAACTGGGCCATATTTTCATCAAACTGCTCATCATAGCGATTCAGTAAAGACAGCAGGTCGCCTCCAGGCTGGTACTGCATAACCTGTGGAATGTTCTCACAGTTATCACATGATTTGGAGACAAATTTAATACACAAGATATGGTTTCAAAAAAAAAAAGAGATGGAAGGTTATATACATTCCATGTAATGATTGTATTACTTTTACATGGCCAGATCACTGACTGATTTTTAAGTTCAGTTTAATACTATATAACCATCATGGCTAGCTTGGCTTTACTTTCTTAAAATAAGAATTTACTCACCGGTAATTCTATTTCTCATAGTCCGTAGTGGATGCTGGGGACTCCGTAAGGACCATGGGGATTAGCGGCTCCGCAGGAGACTGGGCACAACTATAAAGAAAGCTTTTAGACTACTGGTGTGCACTGGCTCCTCCCACTAAGACCCTCCTCCAGACCTCAGTTAGGATACTGTGCCCGGAAGAGCTGACACAATTAGGAAGGATTTTGAATCCCGAGTAAGACTCATACCAGCCACACCAATCACACCGTATAACTCGTGATACAATACCCAGTTAACAGCATGATAACAACTGAGCCTCTCAACAGATAGCTCAACAATAACCCTTTAGTTAAGCAATAACTATATACAAGTATTGCAGATAATCCGCACTTGGGATGGGCGCCCAGCATCCACTACGGACTATGAGAAATAGAATTACCGGTGAGTAAATTCTTATTTTCTCAGACGTCCTAAGTGGATGCTGGGGACTCCGTAAGGACCATGGGGATTATACCAAAGCTCCCAAACGGGCGGGAGAGTGCGGATGACTCTGCAGCACCGAATGAGAGAACACAAGGTCCTCCTCAGCCAGGGTATCAAATTTGTAGAATTTTGAAAACGTGTTTGCCCCTGACCAAGTTGCAGCTCGGCAAAGTTGAAGAGCCGAGACCCCTCGGGCAGCCGCCCAAGAAGAGCCCACTTTCCTCGTGGAATGGGCTTTCACTTATTTAGGATGCGGCAGTCCAGCCGCAGAATGTGCAAGCTGAATCGTACTACAGATCCAGCGAGCAATAGTCTGCTTAGAAGCAGGTGCACCCAACTTGTTGGGCGCATACAGGATAAAGAGCGAGTCAGTCTTCCTGACTCCAGCTGTCCTGGAAACATAAATTTTTAGGGCCCTGACTACATCCAATAACTTGGAAGCCTCCAAGTCCTTTGTAGCCGCAGGCACCACGATAGGTTGGTTCAGATGAAAAGCTGATACCACTTTGGGGAGAAACTGGGGACGAGTCCTCAATTCTGCCCTATCCATATGGAAAATCAGATAAGGGCTTTTACATGACAAAGCCGCCAATTCTGACACCCGCCTGGCCGAAGCAAAGGCCAACAACATGACCACTTTCCACGTGAGATATTTTAAATCCACGGTTTTCAGTGGCTCAAACCAATGTGACTTTAGGAAATCCAACACCACGTTGAGATCCCAAGGTGCCACTGGAGGCACAAACGGAGGCTGAATATGCAGCACTACCTTAACAAAAGTCTGAACTTCAGGAAGTGAAGCCAATTCTCTCTGGAAGAAAATCGATAGAGCCGAAATCTGGACCTTAATGGAACCCAATTTAAGGCCCATAGTCACCCCCGACTGTAGGAAGTGCAGGAACCGGCCCAGCTGAAATTCTTCCGTTGGGGCCTTCCTGGCCTCACACCACGCAACATATTTTCGCCATATGCGGTGATAATGGTTCGCGGTTACTTCTTTCCTAGCTTCATCATGTCCACCTGTGGTTTTTCCCACCGGTTTACAATCATTTGAAAGACTTCTGGATGAAGTCCCCACTCTCCCGGGTGGAGGTCGTGCCTGCTGAGGAAGTCTGCTTCCCAGTTGTCCACTCCCGGAATGAACACTGCTGACAGTGCTATCACGTGATTTTCCGCCCATCGGAGAATCCTTGTGGCTTCTGCCATCGCCGTCCTGCTTCTCGTGCCGCCCTGTCGATTTACATGGGCGACCGCCGTGATGTTGTCTGACTGGATCAGTACCGGCTGGTTTTGAAGCAGGGGTTTTGCCTGACTTAGGGCATTGTAAATGGCCCTTAGTTCTAGAATATTTATGTGCAGGGAAGTCTCCTGACTTGACCATAGTCCTTGGAAGTTTCTTCCCTGTGTGACTGCTCCCCAGCCTCGAAGGCTGGCATCCGTGGTCACCAGGACCCAGTCCTGTATGCCGAATCTGCGGCCCTCTTGAAGATGAGCACTCTGCAGCCACCACAGCAGAGACACCCTTGTCCTTGGAGACAGGGTTATCAGACGATGCATCTAAAGATGCGATCCGGACCACTTGTCCAACAGGTCCCACTGAAAGGTTCTTGCATGAAACCTGCCGAATGGAATCGCTTCGTAGGAAGCTACCATTTTTCCCAGGATCCGCGTGCAGTGATGCACCGACACCTGTTTTGGTTATAGGAGGCCTCTGACTAGAGATGACAGCTCCTTGGCCTTCTCCTCCGGGAGAAACACTTTTCTCTGTTCTGTGTCCAGAACCATCCCTAGGAACAGCAGGCGTGTCGTAGGGACCAGCTGTGACTTTGGAATGTTTAGAATCCAGCCGTGCTGTTGCAGCACTTCCCGAGATAGTGCTACCCCTACCAATAACTGTTCTCTGGACCTCGCCTTTATCAGGAGATCGTCCAAGTACGGGATAATTAAAACTCCCTTCCTTCGAAGGAGTATCATCATTTCCGCCATTACCTTGGTAAAGACCCTCGGAGCCGTGGAGAGACCGAACGGCAACATCTGGAATTGGTAATGACAATCTTGTACCACAAACCTGAGGTACTCCTGGTGAGGATGGTAAATGGGGACATGTAGGTAAGCATACTTGATGTCCAGCGATACCATGTAATCTCCCTCGTCCAGGCTCGCAATAACCGCCCTGAGCGATTCTATCTTGAACTTGAATTTTTTGATATATGTGTTCAAGGATTTCAAATTTAAAATGGGTCTCACCGAACCGTCCGGTTACGGTACCACAAACATTGTGGAATAGTAACCCCTTCCTTGTTGAAGTAGGGGCACCTTTACTATCACTTGTTGTGAATACAGCTTTTGAATCGTCTCGAATTCCAGTTTGTACCCCTGAGATACTATTTGAAGGATCCAGGGATCCACCCGTGAGCGAGCCCACTGCTTGCTGAAATGCTTGAGACGGGCCCCCACCGTACCTGGCTCTGCCTGTGGAGCCCCAGTGTCATGCTGTGGACTTTGAGGAAGCGGGGGAGGACTTTTGCTCCTGGGAACTGGCTGGATACTGTAGCTTTTTCCCTCTACCTCTGCCTCTGGGCAGAAAAGACGCGCCTTTAACCCGCTTGCCCCTATTGGGCCGAAAGGACTGTACCTGATAATACGGTGCTTTCTTTGGTTGTGAGGGAACATGGGGCAAAAATGTAGACTTCCCAGCTGTTGCTGTGGAAACGAGGTCCGAGAGACCATCCCCGAACAATTCCTCACCCTTATAAGGCAGAACTTCCATGTGTCGTTTGGAATCTGCATCACCTGTCCACTGCAAGTCCATAACCCTCTCCTGGCAGAAATGGACATTGCACTAATTTTGGATGCCAGCCGGCAAATATCCCTCTGTGCATCCCTCATGTATAAAAGTGCGTCTTTTATATGCTCTACGTTCAGCAAAATAGTGTCCCTGTCTAGGGTATCTATATTTTCTGACAGGGAATCTGACCACGCAGCAGCAGCGCTGCACATCCAGGCTGAAGCAATAGCCGGTCTCAGTATCACACCTGTGTGTGTATATATAGATTTCAGGATAGCCTCCTGCTTTCTATCAGCAGATTCCTTCAGGGCGGCCGTATCCGGAGACGGTAGTGCCACCTTCTTCGACAAGCGTGTGAGCGCTTTATCCACCCTAGGGGATGTTTCCCAGCGTGACCTATCCTCTGGCGGGAAAGGGTACGCCATTAGTAACCTCTTAGAAATTACCATCTTTTTATCAGGGGAAGCCCACGCTTCTTCACACACTTCATTTAACTCTTCAGATAGAGGAAAAGCTACTGGTAGTTTTTTCTCTCCAAACATTATACCCTTTTTTGTGGTACCGGGGGTAACATCAGAAATGTGCAACACATTTTTCATTGCCTCAATCATGTAACGTGTGGCCCTACTGGAAGTTACATTAGTCTCATCGTCGTCGACACTGGAGTCAGTATCCGTGTCGACATCTGTGTCAACCATCTGAGGTAGCGGGCGTTTCAGAGCCCCTGATGGTTTTTGAGACGCCTGGGCAGGCACAGGCTGAGAAGCCGGCTGTCCCACATTAGGTATGTCGTCAAACCTTTTATGTAAGGAGTCGACACTATCACGTAATTCCTTCCATAGCACCATCCACTCAGGTGTCGACCCCGCAGGGGGTGACATCACATTTACAGGCATCTGCTCCGCCTCCACATAAGCCTCCTCATCAAACATGTCGACACAGCCGTACCGACACACCGCAAACACACAGGGAATGCTCTGACAGAGGACAGGACCCCACAAAGCCCTTTGGGGAGACAGAGAGAGAGTATGCCAGCACACACCAGAGCGCTATATAACACTGGGATCCCACTATCAATGAGTGTTTTCCCTATAGCTGCTTTTTTATATATATTACATATATATATATCTATACTGCGCCTAAATTTAGTGCCCCCCCTCTTTTTTTTACCCTTCTGTAGTATTCTCAGACTGCAGGGGAGAGCCAGGGAGCTTCCTTCCAGCGGAACTGTGAGGGAAAAATGGCGCCAGTGTGCTGAGGGAGAAGCCCCGCCCCCTTTTCGGCGGACTTTCTCCCGCTTTTTCTGTGATACTGGCAGGGGTAATTTTACATCTATATAGCCTCTGGGACTATATATGATGTATATTTTGCCAGCCAAGGTGTTATCTATTGCCCTCAGGGCGCCCCCCCCCCAGCGCCCTGCACCCATCAGTGACCGAAGTATGAGGTGTACATGAGGAGCAATGGCGCACAGCTACAGTGCTGTGCGCTACCTTGGTGAAGACTGAAGTCTTATGCCGCCGATTTTCCGGACCTTCTTCGTGCTTCTGGCTCTGTAAGGGGGACGGCAGCGCGGCTCCGGGAACGAACACCAAGGTCGGGTCCTGCGGTCAATCCCTCTGGAGCTAATGGTGTCCAGTAGCCTAAGAAGCCCAAACTACCACCTGTTAGGTAGGTTCGCTTCTTCTCCCCTTAGTCCCTCGCTGCAGTGAGTCTGTTGCCAGCAGATCTCACTGAAAATAAAAAACCTAAATATACTTTCTTTCTAGGTGCTCAGGAGAGCCCCTAGTGTGCATCCAGCTCGGCCGGGCACAAGAATCTAACTGAGGTCTGGAGGAGGGTCTTAGTGGGAGGAGCCAGTGCACACCAGTAGTCTAAAAGCTTTCTTTATAGTTGTGCCCAGTCTCCTGCGGAGCCGCTAATCCCCATGGTCCTTACGGAGTCCCCAGCATCCACTTAGGACGTTAGAGAAATAATATTCATTCTCTGGATAAAACATTTCCACATAAATATATAGTAACAGATTTTCACTTGTGTAACGTTATGCAAGAAATCCATATAACGTAAATGATATTAGGGTCCCTCTCACACTAGTACATATAGGCCAACATTACACACCAGGCAATGTCAGGACCAAACATAGCAGATATTAATGTACAATTCAACAATAAGCAAATATTATATATAATAATCCTAGCTATGGCCTTGGACAGCACATGCTATTTCTATTACGGTCCCTGCCACTCTCTTTGTACTTGAAATACTACTTACCAGATAGAGATGTTCTCTGTCCTGGAAGGCATACTGTAGCGTGGGTATCCAAGGACTGTTATGACTACTTAATATACTGCGCTCTTCTTCAAAAAAAGAAACCTAAATAGTAGACAGTAGATTACTGTTGTGTTTGGAAGGGATTTCAATGTTATTTAGTGTTCACTCTAGGCTGTTTTAGCAGGGCGCCGCGCCCTGCCCGTTTTTTAGCAGGCAAAACCTACCCTGCCCCTTTTGCGGCGCCCTGCTAGAACAGCCGCCCGCTTCCTGCCCTCCCGGCGTGTATAGATGCCGTGCGCATGCGCGCGGCATCCATTCACGCATTGGGAGAGAGCTGGGGGAAGCCCAGCACCGACGGAGGTGCTGGGCACTCCCCCAACAGTGACGTCGCCGGCCACAGACGCTCTCTATAGTAGCGTCTGTGGGCCGCACCGCCCCCTAAAATGACGTATGCCTGGCCACGCCCCCTAATTTACGTGGCCGCGCAAATGTGCCCCCTGTGTCCGGCGCCCTGCCCCTTTTCACTCCTAGAGTGAACACTATTATTTCTACAACACAATAATTTTGTGCAATCTCCAGCCTAGATTTCACTGTTTAGCATTCAGACCTTTAGGACTTCAAGGAAATCACACCGGTTAATAGAACCTGTATGGCTGAGTAAAAGCAATAAACACATACACAAGACAGCTAGTGCTCTCTGAAAGTGATCAAAGTAGTACACTAATGCAGCTGCAAGGGCGATTTTCTCCGCAATTCAACTACAGATATCAGCAAGTGAAGCTGCCTCCCAGAAATGAAAAGAGACGGCTACCGGTGCTACTGCTACTCATCCGCAATTGCGTACACATACGCAGCCTATACGCAAGAACAAGGAACATCAGGCTGAAGGGTAAACCTATAGTTATGTAGAGTGGACTCGGCAGTAGTCACAGAGGCGCCATGTTTTTGTATGTTAGAACTCACAGCTGACGTCGGATACATGCCCTGAAAACGGCCATGACACGCCTACGTTTTTACAACCACTCCCCGCTAACACCAAGTTAACACCCCCCAAATGGTCACTTCCTGTCAATCACTTTGTGATGGATTCCTTATTGCATGTGGGTTCGCAGTAGCACCTTGACGCATGCACAATGCGAACGCAGCACACGCCGAGTCTGCTGATAATCACTCAGTTCTGTGGAACATTGGCTTTGCGTACTTCTCTGAATCAGGCCCACAGTTTCCACACATATATTACATAGCACTGGTGGATTATACACAATAATAAATATTATGGGGAAGAATTCAATTGTTTTTCACGGGAGCTATTTAATGGTTTGTGCTGCTGGGTGAAAGTGCCACTGGCACCCGATTTTATCGTAGATATCAAGCTCTAATTCACCGGGATTAAAGCAACTAAAATTGTGCAAACTACTGAGTGCACTTCTGTTTGAGCATGCAAACGGCAGTTAAGGCGCCGGAAAGCCGGATTTTAGACAGATTTCTATTTGCACGTCAGTAGGCAAGCAGAAATCTGCAATAACTAGTGGCCGCTTGTGGCACTCTCGCCCAGCTGCACAATTAAAAAGCTCACGTCACTTTAAATGGGAGCTGCGGCTAAAAAAAAAAAAAAAAAAAAAACACGGAATCCCCCTAAGTGGGGCCTTTAGTACTTCATCAGTCAGAGATGCAGTTAAACTAAAAATGTGAAAAAGAGTTTTTAACACTATTATACATGCTATAATTTGAGATTGTATTGCTAAAGATCTATTTGCTGTTCAATTGTGCCATGCATCCCTACTTTAAACTTAATAAGGTGAGTCACAGCAGCTTCTTTTTTTTTTGTTATCCGCCTTCAGCTCATGCTTATCCATATATACACAGTTTTCAGAAGGGTGGCGAGAACTACCTGGAACCAATTAGATTAGAATGTTCACAGCAGCAATTTATTTCAGGAGACGAATGCGCTGATCTTGTGGAAGGCTGAGACTTCTCCACTCATGCAATTATCTCAGTGAGGACATAGTGACTTGCCCAGTCTTATACAGTATGAGGAGGAAAATAAAAGCAATCAAAAAGGATCAGACTGGGAGAGCGTGGAAGGTGCAGGGTCCCCAATGTGAAGCTCCTATACAAATGCTAGAGGTTACTATAAAAACACACCTTATTGTGAACAAAGTTCATGCAATTCATTACATCAAATATTAAAATGTCCCTCCTTGTAATCTGGTAATTAAAATCATGCAGTCTACGGGATAAGATGTTTCGTCTGTGATTAATTGCATGCAACGGCAAATCAAAGCCCCCGCATCATTGTCTACACATCAAACTGTCCTGTCAAATCCTCATGTAACTGCTGCATCTCTTTCTGACTATCGCGATGCCACAAGTATACACTATCCCATGGTGAGCAGCGGTTACAACTATTCAGACAGTAAGAAACCAGGCCTAAGGCAGGGGACAAAATCACGAGTATGGCCCTATACTAAGTGTACTGCATATTAACATGTGCTTGATGCCCTTTCAATGTTGCATTATTTGAGATACTTTAACTTCTATGGAGTATTAAGAGCAAGCCTAGAACTAGGACAACTGCAGCATAATATTTCCTGTAACAGAGAACAAGTACTGGCCTCAGCTTGTACTTTTCCACTACAACATATGCAATGGGTGACCATATATTTTATGAAATTATGACAGACAAGGGTAAACTTGGGACACCAGTTAATTGCAGATAGCCCCCTTAAACCAAATGAATTCCTTAGGTACCTGCTGCTGTGCTAGAAGTGCTTTCTTCTTCATCACTTTCATGGCAAAGATGTCACCAGTAAGCTTCTCTTTAACAACATGAACATCTGCAAAGTGACCTCGTCCAACAACATTCTTCACTTCAAAGTCCTTCAGACTGGGCTGCAGCTCGCGTAACTCGGCAAAAGTGTCAGAATCTAGATAGAAATATATTGTACAGGCCCATGAAGCTCTTTATTGTACAAATCAGAAGATTATTATAGGTTATTACTGTGTGCACATTCCTGTTAATTCTGTGATATGGCAATGTATTGCTAAGTCTTCCCCATTTCTATAATGTAATGAGGCCCTAAAAAGTTCCAAAAATAACATTTGTGAAATACAATATAGGTCTTATATATCAATAGGTTGTACTGACGGGAAGCGGTTAGGATACCTGACTACACAAAGACTAAATCAAATTGCAAATGAATAAAGAGAAAACTTTCAAAACAAAAACAAATAAGAAACACCTCATTTGACATCTAGCTGAATGAAACTTACATTTTTTTACAAAGTTAGAGACATGTTTAATCTTCATTAAAGCAGGGTTGTTGCATTCTTCAAACAGAACAAACAGGGAATCTAGAAGTCCTTCCCTGCTTAGTGGCAACAGTTGCTGTTGAAAATTAAGTTGGCATGATGCTTTCCCCTGGGAATGAGATATATCTAGGTAAGAACATGTGAAAAGTAAGTGCTTTCACCCTAAAACATACATAGCATATTACTCTGTCGCACTGTGCACTTACAAGCAGTATCAGCTTCCAGTTACAAACTTGGTGCCTAATTCAGACCTGATCGCAGCAGCAAAATGTATCTCTAATGGGCAAAACTATGTGCAGTGTAGTGTTCCTTCTAGGCTGTTTCAGCAGGGTGCTGCACCCTGCCCATTTTTGAAATGTGAAAAAGCACCCTGCCCTTTTTCAGTGCACCCTGCAGGATCATAAATTGCCCCCTTGTATACAGAATGCAACAGTCAGAGTGCATGTTACAATGTTGTCGTCTACTCCTTGCCCACCTCTGAAATTGGAACACAATTTCTATCCTTCGCCAACTGGATGGCAGAGGAGGCATTGTAAATAACAGCACTCTGATAAAGAGGGAAAGAACAGGGTAAGCAGTGAGCATGTACTGCTTAGAGTATTTCCTTAGTAGAACAGACTTACTTTTTTCCTATATATTTTAACCCATTGTTTAACTTTTCTGTTTTATAACACATACGGATTATAACTACTTCAGCACTGGAAAAGACATTTATAATTATCTACTTATGTATATGCTACAGCCGATCTTTCAAGAAGACTGGACATGTACAGTATGTTTCTCAGTACAGATGTTAGGTGTCTTATATGTATGCATGGGTATATGATTTACTAAGGGCAAAATGTATGTACAAAAACTATAAACATATGCGCTATGCTTTGTGCGCAAAGCGTCACATCAAAAATGTGCCCTTCAAAATAAAAATGTGCCCTCTTCAATGCTCAGCACCCTGCCCTAAAAAAATCCTAGAATTAACACTAGCAGGGCAGGGCAGGGCAGGGCAGTGCAAGGGGGGGGGGGGGGGCAGATATAACATGTGCAGAGACAGTTAGATTTGGATGGGGTGTGTTCAATATGATATCTAAATTGCAGTGTAAAAAAATAAGATTTTACTCACCGGTAAATCTATTTCTCGTAGTCCGTAGTGGATGCTGGGAACTCCGTAAGGACCATGGGGAATAGTGGCTCCGCAGGAGACTGGGCACAACTAAAGAAAGCTTTAGGACTACCTGGTGTGCACTGGCTCCTCCCTCTATGACCCTCCTCCAGACCTCAGTTAGGATACTGTGCCCGGAAGAGCTGACACAATAAGGAAAGGATTTTGAATCCCGGGTAAGACTCATACCAGCCACACCAATCACACCGTATAACTCGTGATACTATACCCAGTTAACAGTATGAAATATAACTGAGCCTCTCAACAGATGGCTCAACAATAACCCTTTAGTTAAACAATAACTATATACAAGTATTGCAGACAATCCGCACTTGGGACGGGCGCCCAGCATCCACTACGGACTACGAGAAATAGATTTACCGGTGAGTAAAATCTTATTTTCTCTGACGTCCTAGTGGATGCTGGGAACTCCGTAAGGACCATGGGGATTATACCAAAGCTCCCAAACGGGCGGGAGAGTGCGGATGACTCTGCAGCACCGAATGAGCGAACTCTAGGTCCTCCTCAGCCAGGGTATCAAACTTGTAGAATTTAGCAAATGTGTTTGACCCCGACCAAGTAGCTGCTCGGCAAAGTTGTAAAGCCGAGACCCCTCGGGCAGTCGCCCAAGAAGAGCCCACCTTCCTCGTGGAATGGGCTTTTACAGATTTAGGATGCGGCAGTCCAGCCGCAGAATGTGTAAGTTGAATCGTGCTACAGATCCAGCGAGCAATAGTCTGCTTTGAAGCAGGCGCACCCAACTTGTTGGGCGCATGCAGGATAAATAGCGAGTCAGTCTTTCTGACTCCAGCTGTCCTGGAAACATAGATTTTTAGGGCCCCTGACTACGTCCAGCAACTTGGAATACTCCAAGTCACGAGTAGCCGCAGGCAACACAATAGGCTGGTTCAAATGAAACGCTGAAACCACCTTTGGGAGAAATTGTGGACGAGTCCTCAATTCCGCCCTATCCATATGGAAAATCAGATAAGGGCTTTTACAAGACAAAGCCGCCAATTCTGACACACGCCTGGCCGAAGCCAAGGCCAACAGCATGACCACTTTCCACGTGAGATATTTTAGTTCCACGGTTATAAGTGGTTCAAACCAATGCGACTTTAGGAAATCCAACACCACGTTGAGATCCCAAGGTGCCACTGGGGGCACAAAAGGGGGCTGAATATGCAGCACTCCCTTAACAAATGTCTGAACTTCAGGTAGTGAAGCCAGTTCTTTTTGGAAGAAAATCGATAGAGCCGAAATCTGGACCTTAATGGAACCCAATTTTAGGCCCATAGTCACCCCTGACTGTAGGAAGTGAAAAATCGACCTAGCTGAATTCCTCCGTTGGGGCCTTCCTGGCCTCACACCAAGCAACATATTTCCGCCATATGCGGTGATAATGGTTTGCGGTCACTTCTTTCCTAGCTTTAATTAGCGTAGGGATAACTTCCTCCGGAATGCCCTTATCCTTCAGGATCCGGTGTTCAACCGCCATGCCGTCAAACGCAGCCGCGGTAAGTCTTTGAACAGACAGGGCCCCTGCTGCAGCAGGTCCTGTCTGAGCGGCAGAGGCCATGGGTCCTCTGAGATCATTTCTTGAAGTTCTGGGTACCAAGATCTTCTTGGCCAATCCGGAACCACGAGTATAGTTCTTACTCCTCTCCTTCTTATTATTCTCAGTACCTTGGGTATGAGAGGCAGAGGAATGAACACATACACCGACTGGTACATCCACGGTGTTACCAGAGCGTCCACAGCTATCGCCTGAGGGTCCCTTGACCTGGCGCAATAACATTTTAGCTTTTTGTTGAGGCGGGACGCCATCATGTCCACCTGTGGCCCTTCCCAATGGTGTACAATCATTTGGAAGACTTCTGGATGAAGTCCCCACTCTCCCGGGTGGAGGTCGTGTCTGCTGAGAAAGTCTGCTTCCCAGTTGTCCACTCCGGGAATGAACACTGCTGACAGTGCTAACACATGATTTTCCGCCCATCGGAGAATCCTTGTGCCATTGCCATCCTGCTTCTTGTGCCGCCCTGTCGGTTTACATGGGCGACCGCCGTGACGTTGTCTGACTAGATTAGCACCGGCTGGTTTTGAAGCAGGGGTCTCGCCTGACTTAGGGTATTGCAAATGGCCCTTAGTTCCAGAATATTTATGTGTAGGGAAGTCTCCTGACTTGACCATTGTCCTTGGAAGTTTCTTCCCTGTGTGACTGCCCCCCAACCTCGAAGGCTGGCATCCGAGGTCACCAGGACCCAGTCCTGTATGCCGAATCTGCGGCCATCTGGAAGATGAGCACTCTGCAGCCATCACAACAGCGACACCCTGGCCCTTGGAGACAGGGTTATCAGCCGATGCATCTGAAGATGCGATCCGGACCACCTGTCCAACAGATCCCACTGAAAGATCCTTGCATGGAACCCTCCGAATGGAATTGCTTCGTAAGAAGCCACCATCTTTCCCAGGACTCGCGTGCAATGGTGCACGACACCTGTTTTGGTTTTAGGAGGTCTCTGACTAGAGATGACAACTCCTTGAAAAAACGGTACAAAACTGCTGAATAGCGCCTCAGATCATGAATATAATTTATATATTTGTACAATTGTTCTGTCACCTGCGCTGCCGTGAAACACTGTGTGTGTGTTTATAATAAATGGATAATAATAAGAAGAAACGGCTGCGCAAAAGTGGAACAACCACCAATGGCTAATGGGGAATAATTCATGATAAGAGCTGACGTAGAAAAAGAAAAGATTTATTATGTTAATAACATTAATTAAGACATTCGGAGTCTGCATATAAAATGCAATAAAAAACACATGAAAATAAAATTAAATATGTCAACACCTAGATCATAAGATGTATGAGCTGTAAATTCTCAATCTGCTTATTGAGAATGGGAACCACAGAGTCCAGAGTTGATGTGATTGGAATGTCCACAGTTCCAGATAAACAGCCGATCAGTGTGTGGCTGATGATAGATGTCTTGAGAGATTTTCACAGGCAGGTGGGCAAATGAATAATTAAATTGTGATTACCTTCTCCTAGGGCTGGTCCGTACCGAGCATCCTCGGTATTGCGGTCCTGCAATGCCCAGTGTCCGTCTGCGCGGCGAGGAGAGGACTGTGCGGTAACCAGGCAACCAGCGGTAAAGAATGTAGTTTCAGCCGCGTTCTAAGAGAAGATGTCAGCAGCCCTGCACAGGGCCGATGCGTGGGGTTGAAGTACCGGATGGCTTACGGGCAATTCACTGCCTGATATATGGTGGTCTCTCCAATATAATGAAAGGAGTAGCTGACGGCCGTATAATGAGCCGGGATGTGCAGCCGGTGTGGAGCCGGGATATCTGTGGTTCAATGAGCAGTTTGAGCCAAGATGTAGGGCCGGTGTAGAACTAGGTTTTCTGTGGCTCAGTGTGTGGCTTGCTACCTAATAGGTAGAATGATCCAGGTGTGCAGAGAGGCGGGGTCCTGACGCGTTTCGTCACAGATCATGTGACTTTGTCAAAGGTACGCGGCTGAAACTACATTCTTTACCCCTGGTTACCGCACAGTCATCTCCTCGCCGCGCAGACGGACACTGGGCATTGCAGGACCGCAATACCGAGGACGCTCGGTACGGACCAGCCCTAGGAGAAGGTAATCACAATTTAATTATTCATTTGCCCACCTGCCTGTGAAAATCTCTCAAGACATCTATCATCAGCCACACACTGATCGGCTGTTTATCTGGAACTGTGGACATTCCAATCACATCAATTCTGGACTCTGTGGTTCCCATTCTCAATAAGCAGATTGAGAATTTACAGCTCATACATCTTATGATCTAGGTGTTGACATATTAAATTTTATTTTCATGTGTTTTTTATTGCATTTTATATGTAGACTCCGAATGTCTTAATTAATGTTATTAACATAATAAATCTATGACAACTCCTTGGCCTTCTCCTTCGGGAGAAACACTTTTTTCTGTTCTGTGTCGAGAACCATCCCCAGGAACAGTAGACGCGTTGTAGGAACCAGCTGCGACTTCGGAATGTTCAGGATCCAGCCGTGCTGTTGTAGCACTGCCCCAGCTAGTGCTACTCCGATCAACAACTGTTCCCTGGACCTCGCCTTTATAAGGATATCGTCCAAGTACGGGATAATTATAACTCCCTTCCTTCGAAGGAGTATCATCATCTCTGCCATTACCTTGGTAAATACCCTCGGTGCCGTGGACATACCAAACGGCAACGTCTGGAATTGGTAATGACAGTCCTGTACCACAAATCTGAGGTACTCCTGGTGAGGGGGGTAAATGGGGACATGCAGGTAAGCATCCTTGATGTCCAGTGATACCATGTAATCCCCTTCGTCCAGGCTTGCAATAATTGTCCTGAGCGATTCCATTTTGAACTTGAACCTTCGTATATAAGTGTTCAAGGATTTCAAATTTAAAATGGGTCTCACCGAACCGTCCGGTTTCGGTACCACAAACATTGTGGAATAGTAACCCCGTCCCTGTTGAAGAAGGGGTACCTTGACTATCACCTGCTGCGAATACAGCTTGTGAATCGCCTCCAGCACTGCCTCCCTGTCTGAGGGAGCTGTCGGCAAGGCAGATTTGAGGAAACGGCGAGGGGGAGACGTCTCGAATACCAGCTTGTACCCCTGAGATACTACCTGTAGAATCCAGGGATCCACCCGTGAGCGAGCCCACTGGTCGCTGAAATTCTTGAGACGGGTCCCCACCGTACCTGGCTCCGCCTGTGGAGCCCCAGCGTCATGCGGTGGACTTAAAGAGGAAGTGGGGGAGGACTTTTGTTCCTGGGAACTGGCTGTATGCTGCAGCTTTTTCCCTCTACCTCTGCCTCTGGGCAGAAAGGACGCGCCTTTAACCCGCTTGCCTTTCTGGGGCCGAAAGGACTGTACCTGATAATACGGTGCTTTCTTTGGCTGTGAGGGAACATGGGGCAAAATGTTGATTTCCCAGCTGTAGCTGTGGAAACGAGGTCAGAGAGACCATCCCCAAACAACCCCACATCCATGTAAGGCAAAACTTCCAAGTGCCTTTTAGAATCAGCATCACCTGTCCACTGCCGAGTTCCTGGCAGAAATGGACATTGCGTTTATTTTAGATGCCAGTCGGCAATTATCCCTCTGTGCATCTCTCATGTATAAGACTGCGTCTTTAATATGCTCTATGGTTAGCAATACAGGTTGAGTATCCCTTATCCAAAACGCTTGGGACCAGAGGTATTTTGGATATCGGATTTTTCCGTATTTTGGAATAATTGCATACCATAATGAGATATCATGGTGATGGGAATCAAGTCTAAGCACAGAATGCATTTATGTTTCATATACACCTTATACACACAGCTTGAAGGTAATTTTAGCAAATATTTTTAATAACTTTGTGCACTAAAAAAAGTGTGTGTACATTCACACAATTCATTTATGTTTCACATACACCTTATACACACAGCCTGAAGGTCATTTAATACAATATTTTTAATAACTTTGTGTATTAAACAAAGTTTGAGTACACTGAGCCACAGAAAACAAAGATTTCACTATCTCACTCTCACTCAAAAGAGTCCGTATTTCGGAATATTCCGTATTTCGGAATATTTGGATATGGGATACTCAACCTGTATAGTGTCCCTGTCTTAAGGTACAGAGAATCTGACCACGCAGCTGCAGCATTGCACATTCATGCTGAAGCAATAGCTGGTCTCAGTATAATGCCTGAGTGTGTATATACAGACTTCAGGATAGCCTCCTGCATTCTATCTGCAGGCTCTAGGGCGGCCGTGTCCTGAGACGGTAGTGCCACCTTCTTTGACAGACGTGTGAGCGCTTTATCCACCCTAGGGGATGTCTCCCAACGAGACCTATCCTCTGGCGGGAAAGGGTACGCCATTAGTAACCTTTTAGAAATTACCAGTTTCTTATCGGGGGAAACTCATGCTTCTTCACACATTTAGTTCATCAGATGGGGGAAAAACCACTGGAAGCTTTTTTATCCCCAAACATAATACCCTTTTTTGTGGTACCTGGGGTAATATCAGAAATGTGCAACACATTTTTTATTGCCGGAATCATGTAACGGGTGGCTCTATTGGAATGTACAGTAGTCTCATCGTCGTCGACACTGGAGTCAGTATCCGTGTCGACATCTGTGTCTGCCATCTGAGGTAGTGGGCGTTTTAGGGCCCCTGATGGCTTTTGAGACGCCTGGGCAGGCACGGGCTGAGAAGCCGGCTATCCCACATCTGCCATGTCGTCAAACCTTTTATGTAAGGAGTTGACACTGTCACGTAATTCCTTCCACATGTCCATCCACTCAGGTGTCACATTTATCGGCATCTGCTCCGCCTCCACATAAGCCTCCTCATCAAACATGTCGACACAGCCGTACAGACACACCGCACACACACAGGGAATGCTCTGACTGAGGACAGGACCCCACAAAGTCCTTTGGGGAGACAGAGAGAGAGTATGCCAGCACACACCAGAGCGCTATATAATGCAGGGATTCACACTACCCACAGTGATTTTTCCCTTATAGCTGCTATAATACACAGATTTGCGCCTAAATTTAGTGCCCCCCCCTCTCTTTTGAACCCTTTGAGCCTGAAAACTACAGGGGAGAGCCTGGGGAGCTGTCTTCCAGCTGCACTGTGAAGAGAAAATGGCGCCAGTGTGCTGAGGGAGATAGCCCCGCCCCTTTTTTGGCGGACTTATCCCGCTCTTATAATCAATGTGGCAGGGGTATTTTACACATATATAGCTTATTAGGCTATATTATGTGTGATTTGCCACTCTTAAGGTACTCTAATTGCTGCCCAGGGCCCCCCCCCCCCCAGCGCCCTGCACCCATCAGTGACCGGAGTATGTGGTGTGCACAGGGAGCAATGGCGCACAGCTGCAGTGCTGTGCGCTACCTTAATGAAGACCGGAGTCTTCTGCCGCCGATTTCCTGGACGTTCTTCTTGCTTCTGGCTCTGCAAGGGGGACGGCGGCGCGGCTCCGGGACCGGACGACCGAGGCTGGGCCTGTGTTCGATCCCTCTGGAGCTAATGGTGTCCAGTAGCCTAAGAAGCCCAAGCTAGCTGCAAGCAGGTAGGTCCGCTTCTCTCCCCTAAGTCCCTCGTAGCAGTGAGTCTGTTGCCAGCAGATCTCACTGAAAATAAAAAACCTAAAATATACTTTCTTTTCTAGGAGCTCAGGAGAGCCCCTAGTGTGCATCCAGCTCGGCCGGGCACAAAATTCTAACTGAGGTCTGGAGGAGGGTCATAGAGGGAGGAGCCAGTGCACACCAGGTAGTCCTAAAGCTTTCTTTAGTTGTGCCCAGTCTCCTGCGGAGCCGCTATTCCCCATGGTCCTTACGGAGTTCCCAGCATCCACTAGGACGTCAGAGAAATAAGATTTTAAACCTACCGGTAAATCTTTTTCTCCTAGTCCGTAGAGGATGCTGGGGACTCCGTAAGGACCATGGGGTATAGACGGGCTCCGCAGGAGACATGGGCACTATAAAGAACTTTAGATGGGTGTGCACTGGCTCCTCCCTCTATGCCCCTCCTCCAGACCTCAGTTAGAGAAACTGTGCCCAGAGGAGACGGACAGTATGAGGAAAGGATTTTTGTTAATCTAAGGGCAAGATTCATACCAGCCCACACCATCCACACCGTATAACCTGGAATATACGCAACCAGTTAACAGTATGAACAAAACAGCATCAGCCAAAGATTGATCTTAACTGCAACATAACCCTTATGTAAGCAATAACTATATACAAGTCTTGCAGAAATATGTCCGCACTGGGACAGGCGCCCAGCATCCTCTACGGACTAGGAGAAAAAGATTTACTGGTAGGTTTAAAATCTTATTTTCTCTTACGTCCTAGAGGATGCTGGGGACTCCGTAAGGACCATGGGGATTATACCAAAGCTCCAGACCGGGCGGGAGAGTGCGGATGACTCTGCAGCACCGATCGAGCAAACATGAGGTCCTCCTCAGCCAAGGTATCAAACTTGTAGAATTTAGCAAAAGTGTTTGAACCCGACCAAGTCGCCGCTCGGCAAAGCTGTAATGCCGAGACGCCTCGGGCAGACGCCCAAGAAGAGCCCACCTTCCTAGTGGAATGGGCCTTTACCGAATTTGGTAACGGCAATCCAGCCGTAGAATGAGCCTGCTGAATCGAGTTACATATCCAGCGAGCAATAGTCTGCTTAGAAGCAGGAGCGCCAACCTTGTTGGCTGCATACAGGACAAACAGCGCCTCTGTTTTCCTAACCCGAGCCGTCCTGGCTACGTAAATTTTTAAGGCCCTGACTACATCCAGGGACTTGGAATCCTCCAAGTCACTCGTAGCCACCGGCACCACAATAGGTTGGTTCATATGAAACGATTAAACCACCTTAGGCAAAAATTGAGGACGAGTCCTCAACTCTGCTCTATCCACATGGAAAATCAAATAGGGGCTTTTGGGAGACAAAGCCGCCAATTCAGACACCCGCCTTGCAGATGCCAAGGCCAACAACATGACCACCTTCCAAGTGAGAAATTTTAATTCCACTGTTTGAAGGGGCTCAAACCAGTGAGATTTTAGGAACTGTAACACCACGTTAAGGTCCCATGGTGCCACTGGAGGTACAAAAGGACGTTGTATGTGCAGCACTCCCTTTACAAAAGTCTGGACTTCTGGGAGAGAAGCCAATTCCTTCTGAAAGAAAATTGATAGGGCCGAAATCTGTACCTTAATGGAGCCTAATTTAAGGCCCATATCCATACCTGTCTGCAGAAAGTGGAGAAAACAGCCCAGATGGAAATCTTCCGTAGGAGCATTCTTAGATTCACACCAAGATACATACTTTCTCCAGATACGGTGATAATGTTTCGCCGTCACCTCCTTCCTAGCATTTATCATGCTCCTTCCTAGCATTTATCAGCTAGGATTCGGTGTTCAACCGCCATGCCGTCAAATGTAACCGCGGTACGTCCTGGAACACGCAGGGCCCCTGTTGCAACAGGTCCTCTCTGAGAGGAAGAGGCCATGGATCTTCTGTGAGCATTTCCTGAAGATCTGAATACCAGGCCCTTCGAGGCCAATCTGGAACAATGAGTATTGTCTGCACTCTTTTTCGTCTTATGATTCTCATTATCTTTGAGATGAGTGGAAGAGGATGGAACACATAGACCGACTGAAACACCCACGGTGTCACCAGGGCGTCCATTGCTACTGCCTGAGGGTCCCTTGACCTGGCACAATACCTCCGAAGCTTCTTGTTGAGGCGTGACGCCATCATGTCTATTTGAGGAAGTCCCCAACGACGTGTTATCTCTGCAAAAACTTCTTGATGAAGTCCCCACACTCCTGGATGGAGATCGTGTCTGCTGAGGAAGTCTGCTTCCCAGTTGTCCACTCCTGGAATGAAGACTGCTGCCAAAGCGTTTATGTGATTTTCCGCCCAGCGCAGAATCCTGGTGGCTTCCGCCATGGCCACTCTGCTCCTTGTTCCGCCTTGGCTGTTTACATGAGCCACGGCTGTGACGTTGTCGGATTGAATCAGAACCTGTAGGTCGCGAAGAAGATTCTCCGCTTGACGTAGGCCGTTGTATATGGCCCTCAATTCCAGTACGTTGATGTGTAAACAAACCTCCTGGCTTGACCATATCCCCTGAAAGTTTCTTCCTTGTGTGACTGCTCCCCATCCTCGGAGGCTCGCGTCCATGGTCACCAGAACCCAGTCTTGAATGCCGAACCTGCGACCCTCTAGAAGGTGAGCACTCTGCAGCCACCACAGGAGAGACACTCTGGCCCTGGGGGACAGGCTTATTTTCTGATGAATTTGAAGATGGGACCCGGACCACTTGTCCAGAAGGTCCCACTGCAATGTTTCCGCATGAAACCGGCCGAAGGGGATGGCCTCGTAGGTCGCCACCATTTTCCCCAGTACTCGAGTGCATTGATGGACTGACACTCTTTTCGGTATTAACAGGTCTCTGACCATGTTCTGGAGTTCCTGGGCTTTTTCCATTGGGAGAAAAACCCTTTTTTGTTCCGTGTCCAGAATCATGCCTAAGAAAGATAGCCGAGTCGATGCAACCAACTGTGACTTTGGTAGATTTAGAATCCAGCCATGTTGCTGCAGCACTCTCAGGGAGAACGACACGCTTTTCAGCAACTGATCTCTCGATCTCGCTTTTATCAGGAGATCGTCCAAGTACGGGATAATTGTGACTCCCTGCCGGCGCAGGAGCACCATCATTTCCACCATTACCTTGGTGAAAATCCTCAGGCCGTGGAAAGCCCAAACGGCAACGTCTGAAACTGGCAATGACAGTCCTGTACAGCGAATCTCAGGTACGCCTGATGAAGGGGATATATGGGGACATGAAGGTATATGCATCCTTTATGTCTAGTGACACCATAAAATCCCCCCCTTCCAAGCTGGAGATAACCGCCCTGAGCGATTCCATCTTGAATTTGAACTTTTTAAAGTATAGGTTTAGGGATTTTAAATTTAGAATGGGTCTGATCGAGCCATCCGGTTTCAGGACCACAAATAGGGTTGAATAGTACCCCTTCCCCTGTTGAACTAGGGGAACCTCGACAACCACTTGTTGTTGACACAGTTTTAGAATTGCAGCTAAAACTATCCCCCTGTCTGGGGACGAAGCTGGTAAGGCCGATTTGAAAAACCGGCGAGGAGGCACGTCTTCGAATTCCAGCATGTAACCCTGGGATACAATTTCCATCGCCCAAGGATCCACGTCTGACTGAACCCAGACGTGGCTGAAGAGTCGAAGACGTGCCCCCACCGGCGCGGACTCCCTCAGTGGAGCCCCGGCGTCATGCGGTGGATTTAGTAGAAGCCGGGGAGGACTTCTGCTCCTGGGAACTAGCCGTAGCCGCAGTTTTTTCCCTCTACCCTTACCTCTGGTGAGGAAGGAAGAGCCCCGACCTCTTCTGGACTTATGTGACCGAAAGGACTGCATCTGATATTGCGGCGTTTTCTTTTACTGTGGAGAAACATAAGGTAAAAAGGTAGATTTACCCGCGGTAGCTGTGGAAACCAGGTCTGCGGGACCTTCCCCAAATAAATCCTCACCTTTGTAAGGTAAAACTTCCATGTTTCTTTGAGTCGGCATCACCCGTCCATTGGCAGGTCCACAGGTCTCGCCTAGCCGAAATCGCCATGGCGTTGGCTCTCGAACCAAGCAGACCAACGTCACTCTGAGCGTCCCTCATATATAAGACTGCGTCTTTAATGTGACCTAAGGTCAATAAAATGGTATCCCTATCTAGGGTATCAATGTCAGCTGACAAGGTATCAGTCCAAGCTGCTACAGTGCTACAAACCCAAGCCGACGCTATTGTCGGTCTGAGCAAGGCCCCGTATGTGTATAAAATAAGAATTTACTCACCGGTAATTCTATTTCTCATAGTCCGTAGTGGATGCTGGGGACTCCGTAAGGACCATGGGGATTAGCGGCTCCGCAGGAGACTGGGCACAACTACAAAGAAAGCTTTAGACTACTGGTGTGCACTGGCTCCTCCCACTAAGACCCTCCTCCAGACTTCAGTTAGGATACTGTGCCCGGAAGAGCTGACACAATTAGGAAGGATTTTGAATCCCGGGTAAGACTCATACCAGCCACACCAATCACACCGTATAACTCGTGATACAATACCCAGTTAACAGCATGATAACAACTGAGCCTCTCAACAGATAGCTCAACAATAACCCTTTAGTTAAGCAATAACCATATACAAGTATTGCAGACAATCCGCACTTGGGATGGGCACCCAGCATCCACTACGGACTATGAGAAAATAAGAATTTACTTACCGATAATTCTATTTCTCATAGTCCGTAGTGGATGCTGGGGACTCCGTAAGGACCATGGGGAATAGCGGCTCCGCAGGAGACTGGGCACATCTAAAGAAAGCTTTAGGACTATCTGGTGTGCACTGGCTCCTCCCCCTATGACCCTCCTCCAAGCCTCAGTTAGGATACTGTGCCCGGACGAGCGTACACAATAAGGAAGGATTTTGAATCCCGGGTAAGACTCATACCAGCCACACCAATCACACCGTATAACCTGTGATCTGAACCCAGTTAACAGCATGATAACAGAGGAGCCTCTGAAAGATGGCTCACAACAATAATAACCCGATTTTTGTAACAATAACTATGTACAAGTATTGCAGACAATCCGCACTTGGGATGGGCGCCCAACATCCACTACGGACTATGAGAAATAGAATTATCGGTAAGTAAATTCTTATTTTCTCTAACGTCCTAAGTGGATGCTGGGGACTCCGTAAGGACCATGGGGATTATACCAAAGCTCCCAAACGGGCGAGAGAGTGCGGATGACTCTGCAGCACCAAATGAGAGAACTCCAGGTCCTCCTCAGCCAGGATATCAATTTTGTAGAATTTTACAAACGTATTTGCTCCTGACCAAGTAGCTGCTCGGCAAAGTTGTAAAGCCGAGACCCCTCGGGCAGCCGCCCAAGATGAGCCCACCTTCCTTGTGGAGTGGGCATTTACAGATTTTTGGCTGTGGCAGGCCTGCCACAGAATGTGCAAGCTGAATTGTACTACAAATCCAACGAGCAATAGTCTGCTTAGAAACAGGAGCACCCAGCTTGTTGGGTGCACACAGGATAAACAGCGAGTCAGATTTCCTGACTCCAGCCGTCCTGGAAACATATATTTTCAGGGCACTGACAACGTCTAGCAACTTGGAGGCCTCCAAGTCCCTAGTAGCCGCAGGCACCACCAATAGGTTGGTTCAGGTGAGACGCTGAAACCACCTTGGGGAGAAACTGAGGACGAGTCCTCAATTCCGCCCTGTCCGAATGGAAAATCAGATAAGGGCTTTTTCAGGATAAAGCCGACAATTCTGACACGCGCCTGGCCCAGGCCAGGGCCAACAGCATGACCACTTTCCATGTGAGATATTTTAACTCCACAGATTTAAGTGGTTCAAACCAATGTGACTTTTGGAACCCAAAACTACATTGAGATCCCAAAGTGCCACTGGAGGCACAAAAGGAGGCTGTATATGCAGTACCCCTTTTACAAACGTCTGAACTTCAGGGACTGAAGCTAGTTCTTTATGGAAGAAAATTGACAGGGCCGAAATTTGAACCTTAATGGACCCCAATTTCAGGCCCATAGACACTCCTGTTTGCAGGAAATGTAGGAATCGACCCAGTTGAATTTCCTCCGTCGGGCCTTACTGGCCTCGCACCACGCAACATATTTTCGCCAATTGCGGTGATAATGTTTTTGCGGTTACATCCTTCCTGGCTTTGATCAGGATAGGGATGACTTCATCCGGAATGCCTTTTTCCTTCAGGATCCGGCGTTCAACCGCCATGCCGTCAAACGCAGCCGCGGTAAGTCTTGGAACAGACAGGGTCCTTGCTGGAGCAGGTCCTTTCTTAGAGGTAGAGGCCACGGATCCTCCGTGAGCATCTCTTGAAGTTCCGGTTACCAAGTCCTTCTTGGCCAATCCGGAACCACGAATATAGTGCTTACTCCTCT
Source organism: Pseudophryne corroboree (assembly GCF_028390025.1). Classification (NCBI taxonomy): domain Eukaryota; kingdom Metazoa; phylum Chordata; class Amphibia; order Anura; family Myobatrachidae; genus Pseudophryne; species Pseudophryne corroboree. The sequence goes on along the minus strand of NC_086444.1, from coordinate 377,997,596 downwards.
CCATCTTATCAATCTCAGTACCTTGGGTATGAGAGGCAGAGGAGGGAACACATACCCTGACTGGTACACCCACGGTGTTACCAGAGCGTCTACAGCTTATTGCCTGAGGGTCCCTGGACCTGGCGCAATACCTGTCGAGTTTTTAATCATGTGGAAGACTTCTGGGTGAAGTCCCCACTCTCCCGGGTGGAGGTCGTGCTGAGGAAGTCTGCTTCCCAGTTGTCCACTCCCGGAATGAATACTGCTGACAGTGCTATCACATGATTTTCCGCCCAGCGAAGAATTCTTGCAGCTTCTGCCATTGCCCTCCTGCTTCTTGTGCCACCCTGTCTGTTTACGTGGGTGACTGCCGTGATGTTGTCCGACTGGATCAACACCGGCTGACCTTGAAGCAGAGGTCTTGCTAAGCTTAGAGCATTGTAAATGTCCCTTAGCTTCAGGATATTTATGTGAAGTTATGTCTCCAGGCTTGACCATAAGCCCTGGATATTCCTTCCCTGTGTGACTGCTCCCCAGCCTCGCAGGCTTGCATCCGTGGTCACCAGGACCCAGTCCTGAATGCCTAATCTGCGGCCCTCTAGAAGATGAGCACTCTGCAACCACCACAGGAGGGACACCCTTGTCCTTGGTGACAGGGTTATCCGCTGATGCATCTGAAGATGCGATCCGGACCATTTGTCCAGCAGGTCCCACTGGAAAGTTCTTGCGTGGAATCTGCCGAATGGGATTTCTTCGTAGGAAGCCACCATTTTACCCAGAACCCTTGTGCATTGATGCACTGAGACTTGGCTCGGTTTTAGGAGGTTCCTGACTAGCTCGGATAACTCCCTGGCTTTCTCTTCCGGGAGAAACACCTTTTTCTGGACTGTGTCCAGGATCATCCCTAGGAACAGAAGACACGTCGTCGGAACCAGGTGCGATTTTGGAATATTGAGAATCCAATCGTGCTGCCGCAACACTACCTGAGATAGTGCTACACCGACCTCCAACTGTTCCCTGGATCTTACCCTTATCAGGGAATTGTCCAAGGAAGGGATAATAAGATTTTACTTACCGATAAATCTATTTCTCATAGTCCGTAGTGGATGCTGGGGACTCCGTCAGGACCATGGGGAATAGCGGCTCCGCAGGAGACAGGGCACAAAAGCAAGCTTTTTAGGATCACATGGTGTGTACTGGCTCCTCCCCCTATGACCCTCCTCCAAGCCTCAGTTAGGTACTGTGCCCGGACGAGCGTACACAATAAGGAAGGATCTTGAATCCCGGGTAAGACTCATACCAGCCACACCAATCACACCGTACAACTTGTGATTTGAACCCAGTTAACAGTATGATAACAATGAAGTAGCCTCTAAAAAAGATGGCTCACAACAATAATAACCCGATTTTTTTGTAACAATAACTATGTACAAGTAATGCAGACAATCCGCACTTGGGATGGGCGCCCAGCATCCACTACGGACTATGAGAAATAGATTTATCGGTAAGTAAAATCTTATTTTCTCTAACGTCCTAGTGGATGCTGGGGACTCCGTCAGGACCATGGGGATTATACCAAAGCTCCCAAACGGGCGGGAGAGTGCGGATGACTCTGCAGCACCGAATGAGAGAACTCCAGGTCCTCCTCAGCCAGGGTATCAAATTTGTAGAATTTAGCAAACGTGTTTGCCCCTGACCAAGTAGCTGCTCGGCAAAGTTGTAAAGCCGAGACCCCTCGGGCAGCCGCCCAAGATGAGCCCACCTTCCTTGTGGAATGGGCATTTACAGATTTTGGCTGTGGCAGGCCTGCCACAGAATGTGCAAGCTGAATTGTACTACAAATCCAACGAGCAATAGTCTGCTTAGAAGCAGGAGCACCCAGCTTTTTGGGTGCCTACAATATAAACAGCAAGTCAGACTTTCTGACTCCAGCCGTCCTGGAATTATATATATATATATATATATATATATATATATATATATATATATATATATTTTCAGGGCCCTGACAACGTCTAGCAACTTGGAGTCTTCCAAGTCCCTAGTAGCCGCAGGCACCACAATAGGTTGTTTCAGGTGAAACGCTGACACCACCTTAGGAAGAAACTGGGGACGAGTCCGCAGTTCTGCCCTGTCCGAATGGAAAATCAAATATGGGCTTTTGTAAGACAAAGCTGCCAATTTTGACAATCGCCTGGCCGAGGCCAGGGCCAACAGCATGGTCACTTTCCATGTGAGATATTTCAAATCCACAGATTTGAGTGGTTCAAACCAATATGATTTGAGGAATCCCAACACTACGTTGAGATCCCACGGTGCCACTGGAGGCACACAAGGGCTGTATATGCAATACTCCCTTGACAAACGTCTGGACTTCAGGAACTGAAGCCAATTCTTTCTGGAAGAAAATCTATAGGGCCGAAACTTGAACCTTAATGGACCCCAATTTGAGGCTCATAGACACTCCTGTTTGCAGGAAGTGCAGAAATCGACCTAGTTGAAATTTTTTCGTGGGGCCTTCCTGGCCTCACCCACGCAACATATTTTTACCACATGTGGTGATAACGTTGTGCGGTCACTTCCTTCCTGGCTTTGACCAGGGTAGGTATGACCTCTTCCGGAATGCCTTTTCCCTTAGGATCCGGCGTTCAAAACCGCCATGCCGTCAAACGCAGTCGCGGTAAGTCTTGGAACAGACAAGGTCCCTGCTGGAGCAGGTCCTTTCTTAAAGGCCGATGCCACGGTTCCTCTTGGAACAGACATGGTACTTGCTGAAAGCAAATCCCTTCTTAGCTCCCGAGGCCATTAGTCCTCTGTGAGCATCTCTTGAAGTTCCGGTTACCAAGTCCCTCTTGGCCAATCCGGAGCCACGAGTATAGTTCTTACTCCTCTATGTCTTATATTTCTCAATACCTTGGTTATGAGAAGCAGAGGAGGGAACACATACACCGACTGTTACACCCACGGTGTTACCAGGACGTCCACAGCTATCGCCTGAAGGTCTCGTGACCTGGCGCAATACCTGTCCCATTTTTTGTTCGGGCGGGACGCCATCATGTCCACCTTTGGTCTTTCCCAACGGTTCACAATCATGCGGAAAACTTCCCGATGAAGTTCCCACTCTCCCGGGTGGAGGTCGTGCCTGCTGAGGAAGTCTGCTTCCCAGTCGTCCACTCCCGGAATGAACACTGCTGACAGTGCTATCACATGATTTTCCGCCTAGCGAAAAATCCTTGCAGTTTTTGCCACTGCCCTCCTGCTTCTTGTGCCGCCCTTTCTGTTTACGTGGGCGACTGCCGTGATGTTATCCCACTGGATCAATACCGGCTGACCTTGAAGCAGAGGTCTTGCTAAGCTTAGAGCATTATAAATTTGCTCTTAGCTCCAGTATATTTATGTGGAGAGAATTCTCCAGACTTGATCACACTCCTTGTGTGACTGCTCCCCAGCCTCTCAGGCTGGCCTCCGTGGTCACGAGCATCCAATCCTGAATGCCGAATCTGCGGCCCTCTAGAAGATGAGCACTCTGTAATCACCACAGGAGAGACACCCTTGTCCTTGGATATAGGGTTATCCGCTGACGCATCTGAAGATGCGATCCGGACCATTTGTCCAGCAGATCCCACTGAAGAGTTCTTGCGTGAAATCTGCCGAATGGAAGCGCTTCGTAATAAGCCACCATTTTTACCAGGACTCTTGTGCAATGATGCACTGACACTTTTCCTGGTTTTAGGAGGATCCCGATTAGCTCGGATAACTCCCTGGCTTTCTCCTCTGGAAGAAACACCTTTTCCTGGACTGTGTCCAGAATCATCCCTAGGACCAGCAGACGTGTCGTCGGAACAACTGCGGTTTTGGAATATTTAGAATCCACCCGTGCTGTCGTAGAACTACTTGAGATAGTGCTACTCCGACCTCCAACTGTTCTCTGGACCTTGTTCTTATCAGGAGGTCGTCCATTTTCTTTGAAGACGAATCCTCCTTTCGGTCATTACCTTGGTAAGGACCCGGGATGCCTTGGACAATCCAACGGCATCGTCTTGAAACTGATAGTGACAGTTCTGTACCACGAACCTGAGGTACCCTTGGTGAGAAAAGGCAAATTTTGGGACATGGAGGTAAGCATCCCTGATGTCCCGGGACACCATATAGTCCCCTTGTTCTTTGCTATCACTGCTCTGAGTGACTCCATCTGGATTTGAACCCTTGTAAGTGTTCAAATTTTTCAGATTTAGAATAGGTCTCACCTAGCCTTCAGTACCACCATATAGTGTGGAGTAATACCCCTTTCCTTGTTGTCGGAGGGGTAATTTTATTATCACCTGCTGGGAATACAGCTTGTGAATTGTTTTCAATACTGCCTCCCTGTCGGAGGGAGACATTGGTACAGCAGACTACAGGAACTTGCGAGGGGGGAAACCTCTCGACATTCCAATCTGTACCCCTTGGATACTACTTGTAGGATCCAGGGGTCCTGTACGGTCCCAGCGTCATGCTGAGAACTTGGTAGAAGCGGTGGAGGGCTTCTGTTCCTGGGAATGGCTGCCTGCTGCAGTCTTCTTCCCTTTCCTCTATCCCTGGGCAGATATGACTCTTATAGGGACGAAAGGACTGAGGCTGAAAAGACGGTGTCTTTTTCTGCAGAGATGTGACTTAGGGTAAAAAACGGTGGATTTTCCAGCAGTTGCCCTGGCCACCAGGTCCCATGGACCGACCCCAAATAACTCCTCCCCTTTATACGGCAATACATCTTTGTGCCGTTTGGAATCTGCATCACCTGACCACTGTCGTGTCCATAAACATCTTCTTGCAGATATGGACATCGCATTTACTCTTGATGCCAGAGTGCAAATATCCCTCTGCGCATCTCGCATATATAGAAATGCATCCTTTAAATGCTCTATAGTCAATAAAATACTGTCCCTGTCAAAGGTATCAATATTTTTAGTCAGGGAATCCGACCAAGCCACCTCAGCTCTGCACATCCAGGCTGAGGCGATCGCTGGTCGCAGTATAACACCAGCATGTGTGTGTATACTTTTTAGGATATTTTTCAGCCTCCTATCAGCTGGCTCCTTAAGTACGGCCCTATCCGTAGATGGTACCGCCACTTGTTCTGATAAGCGTGTGAGCGCCTTATCCACCCTGAGGGGTGTTTCCCACCGCGCCTTAACTTCTGGCGGGAAAAGGTATACCGCCAATAATTTTCTATCGGGGGAAACCCACGCATCATCACACACTTCATTTAATTTATCTGATTCAGGAAAAACTACAGGTAGTTTTTTCACCTCACACATAATACCCTTTTTTGTGGTACTTGGAGTATCAGAAATATGTAACACCTCCTTCATTGCCCTTAACGTGTGGCCCTAAAAGAAAATACGTTTGTTTCTTCACCGTCGACACTGAAATCAGTGTCCGTGTCTGGGTCTGTGTCGACCGACTGAGGTAAATGGGCATTTTACAGCCCCTGACGGTGTTTGAGACGCCTGGACAGATACTAATTTGTTCGCCGGCCCTCTCATGTCGTCAACCGGCTTGCAGCGTGTTGACATTGTCACGTAATTTCCATAAATAAGCCATCCATTCCGGTGTCGACTCCCTAGAGAGTGACATCACCATTACAGGCAATTTGCTCCGCCTCCTCACCAATATTTTCCTCATACATGTCGACACACACGTACCGACATACAGCACACACATAGGGAATGCTCTGATAGAGGACAGGACCCACTAGCCCTTTGGGGAGACAGAGGGCGAGTTTGCCAGCACACACCAAAACGCTATAATTATCCAGGGACAACCTTTATATAAGTGTTCCTCCCTTATAGCATTTTAATATATATACATATCGCCAAATCAGTGCCCCCCCTCTCTGTTTTAACCCTGTTTCTGTAGTGCAGTGCAGGGGAGAGCATGGGAGCCTTCCCACCAGCCTTTCTGTGAGGGAAAATGGCGCTGTGTGCTGAGGAGAATAGGCCCCGCCCCCTTTTCGGCGGGCTTCTCCGGAGTTTTAGATATCTGGCAGGGGTTAAATACATCCATATAGCCTCAAGGGCTATATGTGATGTATTTTTCGCCATACAGGTATTATACATTGCTGCCCAGGGCGCCCCCCCCCAGCGCCCTGCACCCTCCGTGACCGCTGTGTGAAGTGTGCTGACAACAATGGCGCACAGCTGCAGTGCTGTGCGCTACCTGATGAAGACTGAGAGTCTTCTGCCGCCTGGTTCCGGACCTCTTCATCTTCAGCGTCTGCAAGGGGGGTCGGCGGCGCGGCTCCGGGACGAACCCCAGGGCGAGCCCTGTGTTCCGACTCCCTCTGGAGCTATGTCCAGTAGCCTAAGAATCCAATCCATCCTGCACGCAGGTGAGTTGAAAATCTCTCCCCTAAGTCCCTCGATGCAGTGAGCCTGTTGCCAGCAGGACTCACTGAAAATAAAGAACCTAAAAACTTTTTCTAAGTAACTCTTTAAGAGAGCCACCTAGATTGCACCCTTCTCGGCCGGGCACAAAAACCTAACTGGGGCTTGGAGGAGGGTCATAGGGGGAGGAGCCAGTACACACCATGTGATCCTAAAAAGCTTGCTTTTGTGCCCTGTCTCCTGCGGAGCCGCTATTCCCCATGGTCCTGACGGAGTCCCCAGCATCCACTAGGACGTTAGAGAAAACTAAAATTCACTTCCTTCGAAGGAATATCATCATTTCGGCCATTACCTTGGTAAAGACCCGGGGTGCCGTGTTCCATACGGCAGCGTCTGAACTGATAGTGACAGTTCTGTACCATAAACCTGAGGTACCCTTGGTGAGAAGGGTAAATTTTGACATGAAGGTAAGCATCCTTGATGTCCCGAGACATCATGTAGTCCCCTTCTTCCAGGTTCGCAATCACTGCTCTGAGTGACTCAATCTTGAATTTGAACCTCTGTATGTAAGTGTTCAAAGATTTTAGATTTAGAATCGGTCTCACCGAGCCATCCGGCTTCGGTACCACAACAGTGTGGAATAATACCCCGTTCCCTGTTGCAGGAGGGGTATCTTGATTATCACCTGCTGGGAATACAGCTTGTGAATGGCTTCCAAAACTGTCTCCCTGTCAGAAGGAGACATCGGTAAAGCCGACTTTAGGAAACGGCGAGGGGGAGACGTCTCGAATTCTAATTTGTACCCCTGAGATATCACCTGAAGGATCCAGGAGTCTACTTGCGAGTGAGCCCACTGCGCGCTGAAATTCATTGAGACGGGCCCCCCACCGTGCCTGATTCTGCTTGTAAAGCCCCAGCGTATACTGAGGGCTTGGCAGAGGCGGGAGAGGGTTTCTGTTCCTGGGAACTGGCTGATTTCTGCAGCCTTTTTCCTCTCCCTCTGTCACGGGGCAGAAATGAGGAACCTTTTGCCCGCTTGTCCACGAAAAGACTGCGCCTGATAATACGGCGTCTTCTCATGTTGAGAGGCGACCTGGGGTACAAACGTGGAATTCCCAGCTGTTGCCGTGGCCACCAGGTCTGAAAGACCGACCCCAAATAACTCCTCCCTTAATAAAGCAATACTTCCAAATGCCGTTTGGAATACGCATCACCTGACCACTGACGTGTCCATAACCCTCTACTGGTAGAAATGGACAACGCGCTTAGACTTGATGCCAGTCGGCAAATATTCCGCTGTGCATCACGCATATATAAAAATGCATCTTTTAAATGCTCTATAGGCAAAAATATACTGTCCCTATCTAGGGTATCAATATTTTCAGTCAGGGAATCCGACCACGCCAACCCAGCACTGCACATCCAGGCTGAGGCGATTGCTGGTCGCAGTATAACACCAGTATGTGTGTAAATACCTTTTAGGATACCTTCCTGCTTTCTATCAGCAGGATCCTTAAGGGCGGCCATCTCAGGCGAAGGTAGAGCCCTTACAAGCGTGTGAGCGCTTTATCCCCCCTAGGGGGTGTTTCCCAACGCACCCTAACCTCTGGCGGGAAAGGATATAATGCCAATAACATTTTAGAAATTATCCGTTGTTATCGGGGGAAACCCACGCATCATCACACACCTCATTTAATTTCTCAGATTCAGGAAAACTACAGGTAGTTTTTCCTCACCGAACATAATACCCCTTTTTTTGGTGGTACTCGTATTATCAGAAATGTGTAAAACATTTTTCATTGCCTCAATCATGTAACGTGTGGCCCTACTGGAAGTCACATTTCGTCTCTTCACCGTCGACACTGGAGTCAGTATCCGTGTCGGCGTCTATATCTGCCATCTGAGGTAACGGGCGCTTTAGAGCCCCTGACGGCCTATGAGACGTCTGGACAGGCACAAGCTGAGTAGCCGGCTGTCTCATGTCAACCACTGTCTTTTATACAGAGCTGACACTGTCACGTAATTCCTTCCAACAGTTCATCCACTCAGGTGTCGACCCCCTAGGGGGTGACATCACTATTACAGGCAATCTGCTCCGTCTCCACATCATTTTTCTCCTCATACATGTCGACACAAAAGTACCGACATACAGCACACACACAGGGAATGCTCCGACAGAGGACAGGACCCCACTAGCCCTTTGGGGAGACAGAGGGAGAGTTTGCCAGCACACACCAGAGCGCTATATATATACAGGGATAACCTTATATAAGTGTTTTTCCCCTTATAGCTGCTGTATAGTTAATACTGCGCCTAATTAGTGCCCCCCTCTCTTTTTTTAACCCTTTCTGTAGTGTAGTGACTGCAGGGGAGAGACAGGGAGCTTCCCTCCAACGGAGCTGTGAGGGAAAATGGCGCCAGTGTGCTGAGGAGATAGGCTCCGCCCCTTTTTCGCTGACTTTTCTCCTGCTTTTTTATGGATTCTGGCAGGGGTTAAATGCATCCATATAGCCCAGGAGCTATATGTGATGCATTTTTTTGCCATCCAAGGTGTTTTTATTGCGTCTCAGGGCGCCCCCCCCCCCCAGCGCCCTGCACCCTCAGTGACCGAAGTGTGAAGTGTGCTGAGAGCAATGGCGCACAGCTGCAGTGCTGTGCGCTACCTTGTTGAAGACAGGACGTCTTCTGCCACCGATTTTCCGGACCTCTTCTGCCTTCTGGCTCTGTAAGGGGGCCGGCGGCGCGGCTCTGGGACCCATCCAAGCTGGGCCTGTGATCGTCCCTCTGGAGCTAATGTCCAGTAGCCTAAGAAGCCCAATCCACTCTGCACGCAGGTGAGTTCGCTTCTTCTCCCCTTAGTCCCTCGATGCAGTGAGCCTGTTGCCAGCAGGTCTCACTGAAAATAAAAAAACTAATCTAAAACTTTCACTAAGAAGCTCAGGAGAGCCCCTAGTGTGCACCCTTCTCGTTCGGGCACAGAGATCTAACTGAGGCTTGGAGGAGGGTCATAGGGGGAGGAGCCAGTGCACACCAGATAGTCCTAAAGCTTTCTTTAGATGTGCCCAGTCTCCTGCGGAGCAGCTATTCCCCATGGTCCTTACGGAGTCCCCAGCATCCACTTAGGACGTTAGGAGAAATAGAATTACCGGTGAGTAAATTCTTATTTTCTCTAACGTCCTAGTGGATGCTGGGGACTCCGTAAGGACCATGGGGATTATACCAAAGCTCCCAAACGGGCGGGAGAGTGCGGATGACTCTGCAGCACCGAATGAGAGAACTCCAGGTCCTCCTCAGCCAGGGTATCAAATTTGTAGAATTTAGTAAACGTGTTTGCCCCTGACCAAGTAGCAGCTCGGCAAAGTTGAAGAGCCGAGACCCCTCGGGCAGCCGCCCAAGAAGAGCCCACTTTCCTCGTGGAATGGGCCTTTACTGATTTAGGATGCGGCAGTCCAGCCGCAGAATGTGCAAGCCGAATCGTACTACAGATCCAGCGAGCAATAGTCTGCTTAGAAGCAGGTGCACCCAACTTGTTGGGCACATACAGGATAAAGAGCGAGTCAGTCTTTCTGACTCCAGCTGTCCTGGAAACATACATTTTTAGGGCCCTGACTACATCCAACAACTTGGAAGCCTCCAAGTCATTTGTAGCCGTAGGCACCACGATAGGTTGGTTCAGATGAAAAGCTGATACCACTTTGGGGAGAAACTGGGGACGAGTCCTCAATTCTGCCCTATCCATATGGAAAATCAGATAAGGGCTTTTACATGACAAAGCCGCCAATTCTGAAATAAGCCTGGCCGAAGCCAAGGCCAACAACATGACCACTTTCCACGTGAGATATTTTAAATCCACAGTTTTCAGTGGCTCAAACCAATGTGACTTTAGGAAATCCAACACCACGTTGAGATCCCAAGGTGCCACTAGAGGCACAAAAGGGGGCTGAATATGCAGCACTCCCTTAACAAAAGTCTGAACTTCAGGTAGTGAAGCCAATTCTCACTGGAAGAAAATCGACAGAGCCGAAATCTGGACCTTAATGGAACCCAATTTAAGGCCCATAGTCACCCCTGACTGTAGGAAGTGCAGGAACCGGCCCAGCTGAAATTCTTCCGTTGGGGCCTTCCTGGCCTTACACCACGCAACATATTTTCGCCATATGCGGTGATAATGGTTCGCGGTTACTTCTTTCCTAGCTTTTATCAGCGTAGGAATGACTTCCTCCGGAATGCCCTTTTCCTTCAGGATCCGGCGTTCAACCGCCATGCCGTCAAACGCAGCCGCGGTAAGTCTTGGAACAGACAGGGCCCCTGCTGCAGCAGGTCCTGTCTGAGCGGTAGAGGCCATGGGTCCTCTGACATCATTTCTTGAAGTTCCGGATACCACGCTCTTCTTGGCCAATCCGGAACAATGAGTATAGTTCTTACTTACTCCTCTTCTCCTTATTATCCTCAGTACCTTTGGTATGAGAGGAAGAGGAGGGAACACATAAACCGATAGGTACACCCACTATGTTACCAGAGCGTCCACAGCTATCGCCTGCGGGTCTCTTGACCTGGCGCAATATTTTTCTAGCTTTTTGTTTAGGCGGGACGCCATCATGTCCACCTGTGGTTTTTCCCACTGGTTTACAATCATTTGAAAGACTTCTGGATGAAGTCCCCACTCTCCCGGGTGGAGGTCGTGCCTGCTGAGGAAGTCTGCTTCCCAGTTGTCCACTCACGGAATGAACACTGCTGACAGTGCTAACACGTGATTTTCCGCCCATCGGAGAATCCTTGTGGCTTCTGCCATCGCCGTCCTGCTTCTCGTGCCGCCCTGTCGATTCACATGGGCGACTGCCGTGATGTTGTCTGACTGGATCAGTACCGGCTGGTTTTGAAGCAGGGGTTTTGCCCGACTTAGGGCATTGTAAATGGCCCTTAGTTCCAGAATATTTATGTGCAGGGAAGTCTCCTGACTTGACCATAGTCCTTGGAAGTTTCTTCCCTGTGTGACTGCTCCCCAGCCTCGAAAGCTGGCATCCGTGGTCACCAGGACCCAGTCCTGTATGCCGAATCTGCGGCCCTCTTGAAGATGAGCACTCTGCAGCCACCACAGCAGAGACACCCTTGTCCTTGGAGACAGGGTTATCAGACGATGCATCTGAAGATGAGATCCGGACCACTTGTCCAACAGGTCCCACTGAAAGGTTCTTGCATGAAACCTGCCGAATGGAATCGCTTCGTAGGAAGCTACCATTTTTCCCAGGATCCGCGTGCAGTGATGCACCGACACCTGTTTTGGTTTCAGGAGGCCTCTGACTAGAGATGACAGCTCCTTGGCCTTCTCCTCCGGGAGAAACACTTTTCTCTGTTCTGTGTCCAGAACCATCCCTAGGAACAGCAGGCGTGTCGTAGGGACCAGCTGTGACTTTGGAATGTTTAGAATCCAGCCGTGCTGTTGCAGCACTTCCCGAGATAGTGCTACCCCTACCAATAACTGTTCTCTGGACCTCGCCTTTATCAGGAGATCGTCCAAGTACGGGATAATTAAAACTCCCTTCCTTCGAAGGAGTATCATCATTTCCGCCATTAACTTGGTAAAGACCCTCGGAGCCGTGGAGAGACCGAACGGCAACGTCTGGAATTGGTAATGACAATCTTGTACCACAAACCGGAGGTACTCCTGGTGAGGATGGTAAATGGGGACATGTAGGTAAGCATCCTTGATGTCCAGCGATACCATGTAATCTCCCTCGTCCAGGCTCGCAATAACCGCCCTGAGCGATTCCATCTTCAACTTGAATTTTTTGATATATGTGTTCAAGGATTTCAAATTTAAAATGGGTCTCACCGAACCGTCCGGTTTCGGTACCACAAACATTGTGGAATAGTAACACCTTCCTTGTTGAAGTAGGGGCACCTTTACTATCACTTGTTGTGAATACAGCTTTTGAATTGCCTGTAACACTGCCTCCCTGCCTGAGGGAGTGGTTGGCAAAGCAGATTTGAGGAAACGGCGGGGGGGGGGAGACGTCTCGAATTCCAGTTTGTACCCCTGAGATACTATTTGAAGGATCCAGGGATCCACCCGTGAGCGAGCCCACTGCTTGCTGAAATGCTTGAGACGGGCCCCCACCGTACCTGGCTCTGCCTGTGGAGCCCCAGCGTCATGCTGTGGACTTTGAGGAAGCGGGGGAGGACTTTTGCTGTTGGGAACTAACTGTATGTTGCAGCTTTTTCCCTCTACCTCTGCCTCTGGGCAGAAAGGACGCGCCTTTAACCCGCTTGCCCCTATTGGGCCGAAAGGACTGTACCTGATAATACGGTGCTTTCTTTGGTTGTGAGGGAACATGGGGCAAAAATTTAGACTTCCCAGCTGTTGCTGTGGAAACGAGGTCCGAGAGACCATCCCCGAACAATTCCTCACCCTTATAAGGCAGAACTTCCATGTGTCGTTTGGAATCTGCATCACCTGTCCACTGCCGAGTCCATAACCCTCTCCTGGCAGAAATGGACATTGCACTAATTTTGGATGCCAGCCGGCAAATATCCCTCTGTGCATCCCTCATGTATAAAAGTGCATCTTTTATATGCTCTACGTTCAGCAAAATAGTGTCCCTGTCTAGGGTATCTATATTCTCTGACAGGGAATCTGACCACGCAGCAGCAGCGCTGCACATCCAGGCTGAAGCAATAGCCGGTCTCCGTATCACACCTGTGTGTGTATATATAGATTTCAGGATAGCCTCCTGCTTTCTATCAGCAGATTCCTTCAGGGCGGCCGTATCCGGAGACGGTAGTGCCACCTTCTTTGACAAGCGTGTGAGCGCTTTATCCACCCTAGGGGATGTTTCCCAGCGTGACCTATCCTCTGGCGGGAAAGGGTACGCCATTAGTAACCTCTTAGAAATTACCATCTTTTTATCAGGGGAAGCCCACGCTTCTTCACACACTTCATTTAACTCTTCAGGTGGAGGAAAAGCTACTGGTAGTTTTTTCTCTCCAAACATTATACCCTTTTTTGTGGTACCGGGGGTAACATCAGAAATGTGCAACACATTTTTCATTGCCTCAATCATGTAACGTGTGGCCCTACTGGAAGTTACATTAGTCTCATCGTCGTCGACACTGGAGTCAGTATCCGTGTCGACATCTGTGTCAACCATCTGAGGTAGCGGGCGTTTTAGAGCCCCTGATGGTTTCTGAGACGCCTGGGCAGGCACAGGCTGAGAAGCCGGCTGTCCCACATTAGGTATGTCGTCAAACCTTTTATGTAAGGAGTCGACACTATCACGTAATTCCTTCCACAGCACCATCCACTCAGGTGTCGACCCCGCAGGGGGTGACATCACATTTACAGGCATCTGCTCCGCCTCCACATAAGCCTCCTCATCAAACATGTCGACACAGCCGTACCGACACACCGCAAACACACAGGGAATGCTCTGACAGAGGACAGGACCCCACAAAGCCCTTTGGGGAGACAGAGAGAGAGTATTCCAGCACACACCAGAGCGCTATATAACACTGGGATCCCACTATCGATGAGTGTTTTCCCTATAGCTGCTTTTTATATATATTACATATATATATATATATATATATATCTATACTGCGCCTAAATTTAGTGCCCCCCCTCTCTTTTTTACCCTTCTGTAGTTTTCTCAGACTGCAGGGGAGAGCCAGGGAGCTTCCTTCCAGCGGAACTGTGAGGGAAAAATGGCGCCAGTGTGCTGAGGGAGAAGCCCCGCCCCCTTTTCGGCGGACTTTCTCCCGCTTTTTCTGTGATACTGGCAGGGGTAATTTTACATCTATATAGCCCCTGGGACTATATATGATGTATATTTTGCCAGCCAAGGTGTTATCTATTG